>NC_071336.1:11387500-12730000 GCF_027744825.2 Synchiropus splendidus
GAACATCTGAGAGTTAAGGAATCTGAATCCAAAAGTCCAGTTGATACCTGCAGGTGCGGCCAAGAGGCCTCCAACGTTGGCTCATCTTCTTCAGGGTCAAACTCTGGATTTTCGCTGGGCGGAAGGGTCCGGAAGATATTCACTGAGATCTGGAAAACAATGCCGTATCAGTCCAGTGTTTATGTTCAGATGTGCGGATCGTATGTGCGCCAGAAGCATCAAAGGAACAAAGCAGAGGAGTGTTTGGAACAAGTCTTGGGAACATGAGATGGTACAGTGTCAGAAAGGATTCTTCTCTTCCACGCCGGCATTTCAACGTCATGTTTGATGTTATTCATGGATGGGAACAGCTGATGCATCATGAATTCCAACGGTGGTGATTCATTCAACAGACGCCCACAACATCGACGACTAAAGCTAAAATCGTCAGGACACAGTGCGACCCACTTCGGCAGCCCCCCACTCTTTCTCCAGAGAATCAGAAGTTTGGATGGGTGTCATCTCACAGCCGTCCTCTGGTCCTTCATATTTGCCACTGATGGTTAAACAGCCATCCCGCCTCTTTCTCCAATACATATATGCCAGCGAGAGCGATGGAATTCAGACAGTTACTAATGGCGACCCTGAGGTTCTCGCCTCTGAATGTGCCTGCTCTGGTCTCCATGACTCCTTTATCACTGACTTTTTGTGTAGATGGAAATATTTCTGACGCAGATTCTTTTGTTACGTAAATCCGCTATTGAAACGGTGACGCCTGCTCCTTCGCTCTTTCTTACTCTTTATAGCGCACACCATCTGTGCTTCATCACACCTATTTGTTCCTCCTCCTCATCAGTTCTCTTTTCTTGTCACCTTTCATTGTAATCTTTCAGAACTCCTCAGTCTTTCTCCACCATCACCACCACTCATCCTCCTACTTCAGTGATACTGAGATCAATCAAACAGGGGACAAACACTCAAAACACAGCCATGTTGTCAGCCACAACAGAACATCATTTCATCAAGAAAAATTGAAAAGTCATGTTAAACACTGGAATGGAAAGACTGCCATCTAGTGGCAGGAGGCCTTCAGGTTCAACTTCGGCTTCCCTTCACCTTACCAGCTATTTATCCTCTAAATCATCACTCATCGATCATGACCTCACCATACCAACACCAGCCATGTCTTACCTTCCCTCTGTCAGTCCGTTCAGCCATCCATCCACCCATCAGTAAGTCCACTCTTCCTTCCCTCAGCCATCTTCTCCACTACCACCTAACCCTATCCATTATTCATTCTACATCTTCATTCATCGATCCAGTCGATCACTCCCTTCGCTTGTCTCGCTACCAGTTTGAAAAACTCCTCATTAGTCTGAGAGACTCTTTTCTGTTGACCAACATTAATACCGTTTATCATCATCCTTCTCCCCCTCTTCCTCCTCCTCAGAATGCTGCGCCACGCAGCACAGCTCCACCATCCTTGTGTGTATATGCTCATGCTCGTGTGTTTACCATCTTGATGGCCTCTGGGTAGAGAGGTTCAATGAGGACCCCTCTGCTGGTGGCAACACTCTCCACCAGTTCATTGAGAGCTGCACGTTTGATCTCCTTCCCCTTCAGGTCTGCGACACAGTCCAGGAAGTCGAAGAGCACGCAGCACTGCTGCAGCTTCTTGCAGAAGAGGTCATGAAGTTCTGCCACAGGGGCGTCTGGGGGAAACACACAAGAGGGGGACAAATGAGCGATTTGAAGAGGAGACACTTGAGAAGCTTCACAATTATACACTTGAGGATCAACTGACTTCACAAGGAGATACGACGATCAAGGTTCTCATTCAGACTTGGTGACAGGCTCAACTGGTGGTTGACAGCACATCACTGGGAGTAACACTGATATCAGAGTGCAAAAGGTCAGTGAGCACTGAGGGTTTCTGACCAATCGAGAGCCTCAACTATGCACCTTCTTTAAAGCATGACATTTTTCTTTTTTTCATGTTTTTTTTTTTTTTGCAACTGCAACTCAGTTTGTGTTTTAAAGCCATGTTCAGTAAATGAATCACATCATATATCACTACCGCCATTTGTATTTTTTTTAAATGAATAATTTGTATGTAATATTTAATGTATGTTTAAGTTTCAGATCAGAAGAGTTGTGGTGCTCTCCACTCCACACTTTCCCTTTTTATGATGCACTTGCTACATGCGTGTTTTTAGTTGCCGCTTTAATCTTCAAATGAGTGAGGACTGTTTTTCGCCTAAGCACAAGCATTCTTACATCAGCAGATTGCGTGTGTTGTATCGTCATATCCTGATGATTTTATCCTTCATGTGCAATGGGTTGGACAGTACTACACAGTACTCTTTAGTATTGTACTGCTAATTGCAGCAACAATATTTTCTGACCATTTCCTGTGTTTCTACTGAGCTGCGCCCCCGCCTCTCATGTCTGAGCTCCGATTTGGTCAGTTGATCTTGCTGTTTCTCACTGACTGCACAAACAAGTTCACCACGTTCTGTTTCTGAGGAAAGCAAAAGTGTGAAAGTTCTCTCTTATTCTTCCTGAATCCAGAATCAAATTCAGATTTTCCAATCCAATCCAGATCCAATCGTCATGACGATAGTATGAAGTGAGGAAATCATGCAGCATGAAGAGAAAGAACAGAGTGAGAGAGGACCGGCGGTGAGAAAGGAGGAGGAGTAGACTTGCTAGGTCCTGTGATGTGAGTGGGAGATAAAACAAAAGAAGCCAAATGTCTTCAAGTGACAAAATGAAAACATGAAAACAAATACTTGCTTTATCACAGTTTTCTGCATCTTATCTCGGTAAGATGTCATCGCTCAGGTCCCAAGCTGTGCTATCTGATATGCGTGAAACACCATATCATAGCGATCCAGCTTATCTTCTGTCATTAGGGTCTCAGTCCAGTGTTCTCCCAGACATCAAGACCAGACTACTTACAGCACACAGAGAAACACTCGCCATCTGTGTGGACTGGAATCACTCTGGATTATTATGGACACATTTAACAAGGTAAAAACAAAGCAGAAAAAATAGAGCAGTTGAATGCGACAGAATGGAACTCGAGACCTTCGACATATGGGATGAGCACATACGGAATGGAAGGAGCCCCACAGTGGGACTTCCTGCTGGGGTCATAAGATCCAAGGACCAGGCCGGATGGATGAGGACAACAGAGGCTGCAGTGAATTTATCAATCAGTCAATGTTGACATTATTATTCTATTGTACTACATGTTTATATTTTTCCCATGTCTTCCCTTATTTCTTTTCTACTCTGGTGAATTCATTTCACCAAACTTTGTATTTTTGCATTGAAGGCATCCCACCGAACACTCAATGGTTTCTTCTGATGGACTGACAGTGAGGCATTTTGTTTTCAGAATCAGAATAGAATTTATTGCCATGGTCAGTGGGGGTTCCACCAACTAGGAAAGTGCTTCAAAATAAAATAAAATAAAATAAAATAAAATGTGTTTTTTGGCATTATTATCATGACCTGTGATCCACTGATCAGCCATCTCTTTTCTTCCATCCAATTTCCTCTACTGCAGGTTTTGAAAACGTTTGCGTCTGAGCTTTATTTTAAGCATATACTGCTTCAGGGCTTCAGCACACAGGGGGATTGCGGCACATGTTTGCCTGTACCTATGGTAGCAACAAGTCTATCAGTGGAAGAAATGTCCACCACTCGAAATAAATGTATTGACATTTTCTGCAAATGTATCAACTGTATGCCCAAACTGACAACATATTTTCAATGAATGGGGTTATTTGCCATAAATGTGAGTTTTACTGCGTAATAAATACATTCTAATTACATTTGTCATTTGCCTGACTTACATTTCTTTGCATTATATCACAATGCTTGCAATACATCACGTGTATTATGCACATTTCGTCCTATATGTCACAGATAAGTGATAGTTGACAAAAGCACAACAAAGAACAGACCAAAGAGAGACGCCATAGACGACAACTTTAATTATAAAAGGAGCACAAAGATAAATATATAAAGACATAAACAAAACACTTCAAAATCCCATACTTCAGAAGAGATGAACACACACTGTGACAGAACCACAGACCCACACAAGTTGACAAAAAAACCTTACACAAACTGGCGCTCAGAAGCTGACAGAAACAATCAAAGTCAAAGGAAACACACACACGCCAGGCACGTACACGCACGGTACACTCGCACACAGTGTCACCAAAAAAAAAAAACACACCGGCACAGACACACCTAAACACAGGCACACAAGAGCACAGCGCTGCTGGAGTCTAAATTTATCTGCTGAGGAGACAAGTGCATCTCAGGAGGAAACAGGAGGAGAGAGAGGAGCAGGGTTAACAGATGACATCATCCCTCCTCCTCCCAGCGTCATCTCTCCCTCCTCCATCCATCCATCCATCACCCCCATTCCAAAATATAACCTCTTCATCCCCTCCACATCCCTGCATCCCGAGCCCCCCCCCCCTCCCCTCCTCACATCTCTCCCAGGCTTTTTCCCTTGTTAACTGAGCGAGGGAATTCTTTAAATAACGGTGATCCTGTTTGGGACTGAGTGTGACAGAGAGAACAAGGAGGAGGAGGAAGAGGAGGAAGAGGAGGAGGACAGCTTCCATTCTCGCCGCCTCTGCAGCTCATTATTCACAAACGGTGATGCGGAGAGGAGAAGGGATGAGGAGACAGCTCGCAGGAGAGTGAGACAAACAGAGAGTGGAAGAGTGAAGGGGGTTATAAATAGTGGGAGTTGAAATCTGGCTAATCTGGAGCTTAGTCTTGTTAGAAAGTGATTGATGACATCAGCACACTGGCTGTGTTCACATGTGCTCCTCTGATGTAACAAAGCTGAACCGGCCGCATTCCATTCATAAAGTACTCACACAGCAGAGGTCGACCCAAACTGTTGAAAGTACTGCAGCACATGCTGGGATCATGTCAACGTTGCATGGTACATTTCCCTTTTAATTCCAGTTTACATTCCCCTGAGGTTGAATGGAGTCATTTGTTTACCTGAAGGATGAAATGAACATCTTGTCTCGTCTTGGTCAATGAAACTTCAGTCACATTTTATCATAATTTTTAAACCACATTTAGGCTCTGTTTTATTTGTCAACAATTGTGCCTTATATATATGCACTTATCAGCTGATGCACAGCGTTTTTGTTGCGTCACTCGTCGTCTTCCTCTCAAAACAGATACAATACTTCATTAGCGTTTTTGTTGACGACACTAGAAGTAGGGATAGCAGTACTGCTTTGTTCGAGTACTTTGAGGCACCACCATGTCCACTTCATTTATCAAATGATTTCAATTGTTTTTCATACTTATTTTATGCATGCTTTTACAGAGTCATGTATAAACTAGGGATGCACCAATCGATCGGTCACCAATCGTGATCGGTTGATTTCAGCCTGATCGGTGAATACTGATCAGTACCGAACATTGGCTCTGATGAAGCCTCGCAGGTTGTGATGCGTCCGCTACTCCCTACTCGCTGCTCACTGCCCAGCCGCATGTCTGCCGTGAAGGTTCTTTCAATCTGTCACGTAAAGTTGCAGCACATGCACGGGACAATGCTGTTCAGGGAAGCGCCTTCAAATAAAACACGCCATTTAAAGCACCAGCACTTGCCAGAGCACAGAGAGTTTTCCGGGCTCATGAAAGTGAGTGGTTCTTCTGCAGCAGGTTGTTAGCGCAGCTACCACTTATAACAACCGTCGGTCTGAGCGTGACATTCAGAACGCTAAGCTAACTGCCCATGAAATAATTATTAATTTCACCAAGAGATGAGCAGCCAGATGAGCAACATTTCTCAGGTGTCGTTTATGCGGAGACGGAAACGACCGGTTGTGGAGTCGGGTGCAGCGTCAGCCACCTGAATCCACAACATTTCAAAACGTTGAAACCGAGTGGAAACTTTCATAAATGCTTTTTTGTTAAATAAATATTTTTCAGTTGACCTTTGACATTATAGTTGCTGCAAGTTTTTTTTGCTATTTTCTTTTAATTTTATTTTTCTTTTAATTTAATGGTTCATGTTTTCACAAATTGGTCACAGAAGGTCTCATCATGTTGCTTAAAAAGTCATTGTCAATCCATGTGATCGGTGGTGATTGGTACTCCGGCTGATCAGTATCTGTTATCGGCAGCAAAAACCCTAATCCCTAGTATAAAGCACTATACAATGAAGTGTTTACACGTAGACTAGGACAACCATCTGATGGCATTACACAATTGCAGCTGACAAAGACTTACTTGATGTCTGAGCAGCCACACTACAGCCGATGTGTTCTTTTGCTGAAGGGGTTCATACCCAAATAGGTGACATTGAACTGAGTCCAAATTTCACTTCTGGGTCCGCTTGGCTCAGTACGCAAAGCACCACCATTTCATTCCGTAAGTTCGTACTTATTCAATGTAAAGTGACCCAGAAGTCTTCGGTGTTCCGTTCTTCAGGTATTTCCCCAATAATTGGGTGGTCTGATAGTTTCCAGATGAATGTAAATCTATTCATGAGCATCCCTGAGATGTGACACACCCAAAGGGAAGTGTTCACTTGGCTTCATCATTGTGCATTCACAACTGTCAGTAAAATCTGGCCAAGTCAAGCGTAAGAAGCATTAAGCGTGAAGTAATCTTTTATTTTGACGGCGTTACAGACTGACGTGTCACTGCGATAAAAACACAAGAGATTAAGAATTAAAGTAAAAGATTAACTTTAATCTAATTATCAATTGCTCACGCGTTACTTAGAATAGTCAAAAGATTAGCGCTGGCTGTGTGACAGAGATCGCCTCCGTCCTTCCTATTCTTGGCCTCTAGACCATGTTGAGGTCCTCAGGCTCCAGGGACACACAATACAATATTCTGTTTGATGTTTGGACAGATTCTGACGCTAAGAGTTCTATTTCGAACTCTGCACCGAATCATACATTTATTATGTCCAGCGATAATTACATAGCGCTCACACTAAGACAAGAAGCAGAGTTAGAAGCTTCAGAGAGTGGCTTAGAAGAATGAAATCAGAAACAAGGATGTCTGAGGGACGGCTCATGGAGAAAGGGCAGGAGACAGAGTGAGGGAGGTTAGACTCGTGGAGAGGAGAAACAGGGATGTTGGATGAAGAACGGTAGAAATGGATGAACTGGGTGCAAGAAGAAGGGGAAGGCAACCATTGAGGTTTATGGATATGATTGAGGGGGATATGATCAAGATAGGTAGACTTGCTGTGGCAACACCTGATGGGAAATGCCCTCACAAGAAGACGATTATTTCGTACATAGCTATGCTCAAACTATTGCCCCGTTTTCAAATGTATTGGTTTATATCGATTCCCAAAAAAAAATGTAATCACTCAGCATATTGTCTGTAAACTTTATATTTCATGTCAATATTTTAGAACCTTTATTTAACCACTTAAGACCCAAGCTTTTCTAGAGTTTGTAATTTGGGATAGGAATTACTTAGAAGGAGTAATGACTCAACTTTGTCTTGTTAGGAAGGTTAATTTGGCAAAGAAGAATGACCTAGTTCGTGGCAATAGGTATTGCTGTTACAATGCCGTTGTGAATGATAACTGTATTCTATTATAGCTAATATAGGTCAGATTTCCATGTCTTGTGAAGCTGGAGACTCTATTGTCCATACTGCATTTACACTAGATTCATTCTCAGTACTTGAACAGAATGTTCTATCCAGGTCTGTTTTCATTCAGGAGTTGTTGCTGCACACGTCTTGTCTCTTTGTATGTGCCTGTGTTCCTTCCTTCCAGATAGTGCTAGTATGCCACCATTTTAAAAAACCAAGTATCATGGCAGTAAAAGACAAAAATGTCATCTTTGCATGTGTGTACAGGGACCTAAGAAAAACAAGGTCAATGCTATTTTTTCAACAAAAAACATGCATACATGAGAAGGTTGTGAAGGCAGCCAATGTGGTCAGGAAGTGGTCAGAGGACATGAGAAAGGAATAGAAGACGACAAACACTGTAAGACAAACGGTGACACAAAACCATTGGTGTGTAGGTGATGCAGAAATGTTTATGTACATTTTTGAGTAGGTGATAGCTAAAGGGATCGATATGAGGTGATCAATGTAAACAGGGTGTAGCTATAGGTGCGATCAATGTTAGCTGAACACAACATGCAAGGACTATTGCACGAGTGGTTGACACAGGCAGGAAATGACTCTGGTTGATGGTGGCTGATCAATTTAAGGCAAAACTAACCTGAGAGGCTCATGTATTGTCTCCTTGAAGATCAATAAAGAGCAGGATATATCATTTATATAAGCAGGAGGTGACATGAACAGGTTCAACTGTTCTGTCACACTGGGGATCATTGACCAGAAAGGACATTTAATAGTTGGAAATCATCTCCGGGGTGACAATGAAACCACACAAGGTGGTTGGGCATCAGTGACAGTTAACAATGTCTTACACCCACGGCATTCTACAGTGATTGAATTAGGTGCTGGCTCCGACAGTCAGGTGGTTGCTAGAGAGTAGAGTTGCTTCCTCTCTCCGGCCTCGGTCTGACCACTTACTGTCCACTCACTTCCTGTCTGCGCCCTCCCTCGCCTACACTCTGGCAAATGATCTGAGCAAACTAATGCGACTGTAACTGTATATGCGTGCGCCGATGACACCAGGGGAAATAACCCTGGCCCATGTACAGTACCTTGTGGAATTCCAGCAATGTTTAGCAGCACATTCAGGTTGAAATAATCTCATAGCACCATTGACGGTATCCTTCAGAAGAGAAGCTGCTCCTGTCTTTATCGCTTCTGACATAAAAAAATGTCACGTTCGGAAATTACACTGAAGGTTTGAATGTGGTTGAAATGATGATGAAACTGGACTGTGAAGATCTGTGGTGGCAGTAATGCATGTCATGAGTGTCAATCTTTGAATGAAACGGCCAGGTCAGATTCATCCCAGGCACAAGGAACCTCCCAGCAGCCTCAGTAATAGCATTTAGAGCCCGATCGCCTCATTAGCACGCATGACTTCCTGCCTGGACAGTTTACAGTCAGTTTACAGTCTGGCTTTACTGGGTTGAGTGGGACAGATCATTCCAAAAATATCACCTGGCATCAGGGTTGGACGGATGCAAATAGTTCCCTGCTGTTGAATGTTCTCCAGCATACGGCTATGTGAGTGGTGTGTACACGTGCATCGATCTGAGATCTGGATCTGTTTCTGCAGATGAGAAAACTCCAAATGAGATCACTGCTGTGCAGTACTTTGTCCACGACACTGTGGAATGTCGAGTTTATTATCTCGCCTCGCTAACATGGGCAGTACATGACGGGCACATTCCGACATGCCAACTAGGTCGCGACTGCAGCTGAGTACAGCGTCACAAGCAGAACTCAGCGTCGACACTTTCACGAGCTCAGTCACCCACAACTGAGTCATCTTTACTCTCACGTCTAAAAATTCACTGGGATATCATGCAATGTTTAGAAATGCAGTTAAGCAATGCATATTTCATGATTTGATATTCCAACATTTCACATTAGGATTATTATTTTATCATTATTATTGGGAGTCTAATATTGTAATTATATTTACATCTTTTTGTACACCTTTTTGTAAAGCACAACCTCATCCTTGCATCCTTGCAGTGATGCGAATTAGAATCTTTGACAGAGATGCCCAAGAGGTACTGGATATGTGACGTTCAAATGTCTGCCATGGATTATAGCATTACTGTCATGTCAATGTTGGAGGACTGAAATAAAACCTGCTAAACCTACTGCTTCCAAATGGAGTGGAGAAACCACACTAGAGGACCTCACAGAGACCTCACCCTCCTACTCAGGCAATTTGACAAGAGAGAAGAAGACCTGACTGTGATGACATCATCTCACACTGAAGACCTTTGACAGTTCTATCAATATGTTTGCCATATACTCCAGCAATCATAGAACAAGGTCCCAACATCTATTCTAGATCACTCTACTCACAATGAGTACTTATACTCCATGTTCTCGCACAATGTTCTAGTTTTTCCAGATTTTTTTTAGTTCACTGTGCAACTCCCTGTTTAACTTCATTCACTAAAGACGACTGTAAAAACTCTCTTCCCACGCTTCTCCGTGTGTTAGGTGTGATCTAGATTGTTAGGAAGATGAAGCATCACCTGTATGTAAAAGAGCAACGCTCATGTATTTATGAGCAATTTAGTTTGAAAAATAACCTTCCTGATCCGCATCATTTCACCCACTTTGTTTAGAGGTTTCCTAATGTCAGGATGCACAAGACTTGTCATGTAGCCTACACAAAGGCTCACAGGATCGATGGGTTCTCCCCAGCGCTTTAGCAGCACAGGGGCTGGGATTTCACTGCTGCAGTTATCTGCTGTCTCTGACAACACATAGCAAAGTGTGAGTCACAATGTCGCATTGGTAGAACATTAAAGAGTATTGTGAAAGATGTGCAATGCTTTTGTCTTCCCCCCCAAAAAATCCTGGGGAGAACCCTGCAATGCCCTGGACAAAATCCACCAGAACTGGTAGAAATGCTTCTGCACTGTTTTATTTTTACTGAACATAAAGGAAAAGTGTTCTGCCTTGAGTCCCCATGACAAATAAAGTATGTTTTCGAGCAGCTGCCAGGTTCTATCAAGCTCTCTGTATGCAGCAAACATACAGCTGGGCACAGTTTCCCACCACTGACACCATTGTCACTGGCTAGAAGTGCACGAATGATTTTGCCATGTATTAAAAACACAGATCAACTATTTTTGAATAAATAAGACGGCGAACTTTTGTGAGGACACATATGCACTGAGGGAGGAAGATAAAACCTCGACAGAAACATGGCGCTCCTCAGACCAGTTTCTGATGTGGTTTCAGGTTCACATGCTGAAAAAGTGCAGCAATAAATGCCTCACCATGTTGGCACGTGGGTCACTTTGGTTTCTATTAACAGACAGTTTCGTTCAAAGCTACTAGAGTCATAGTTTTAGCAGGTTTCAACGCCACATTGATGAAAGACAGAAGTAAAACGCACCTATGCTTTCCTTCATGCAAGTCTTTGTCTGATGAGACTGGTGTGTTAATAAAAACATCTAACTATATACACAGTATATATTCATAAAAATGAAACACGCTGGACTTCCGGATCTCCATCTCACTTCACCTACTTCTTTTACCGACAGCATTGACACATTGACTGCCACAGTCGTGATGTTTCTTTTATGTGGCTCATCTCACTCTTGGCTTCACCAACCAGAACCTTCAACTCTGGCCGGACTTTTTGCAGTGGGTGCCCTCCAAACTCCCCATGATGCAACCTCTGATCTGAACATTGCAAACATGCAATCTGTGGTTCCCATCTTGGCCTTCGTCACTCAGCGCCCAGGATTTCAAGCACTTGTGAAACGCATCCGTTGTAACCTCTGAACAGAGCAATACTTGAAGATGAATGTTGGATATTGTTTCTGCTTCATGTTGTATTCATAAACTTTGTGTGGTACTATTGCTGGAGGTCAACTTTTATTTACATGCGGAGGATTGGTGACATCGTAAAGTCTGGAGGTGGGTCAGAGTGAATGAAGTGAGCGAGCGTTACCATAGCAACTGGAGTTTTCTAAATCGTCCATAAGCAGTAACGATCGCTCCCAGGACTCAGCAGGATGAAAATATGAGCGCAGGAGTGTTTTCGTCTGCTGCAGGAATGTGACCTTTTGTGAGAAGAGCTGCTGGTGCGGCTACCCATGAGGAGGCTAACTGAGACTTCACCCCCTGGTGAGAGGCAATAATCTCATGTGCTCTTCATTTGGATGATCAAATTATCATGGGAATTAAGCTCATCGCTTCTGGGATCTCTTGTTACAGCATCTTTAACTCTTTATTCTTGCTTATAAAATGAGTCAGTGAGGTGACAACACAAAAGAAACTATAGTCCCCTAACATTGATCCGAGGCAGGATTTACCTCAATATCATAGTTAAACCATCAAAGACCCACAAGCAAGAACATCCAGAAAACTATGTACAATTGTCAGAATATAATTTGAAGGATATTCACAACCCCAGAGAGCCTGAAGTGCTTGACTCCACAAGACAAACAACCACCATCATGAACACTGGCAGATGGTAAGAGTAAACACTGATGGAACATGATGTTTGCTGATGATATAGTGATCTGTGTATAGTGTAGTACAGTACAGATGAAGCTAGAGGTGGAGATATGAGCAGTAGAGAAGAGAGGAGAGGAATGAAGCGCAGAAGGAGGACAACACAATAAATGTGTCTTAAATCCTATAGAGGCAGGAAGACCACTGGAGATGAATCAACAGATGAATCAAAGTATTAGCGTTCAGTCATGCAGAGTGATAGACAGAGATGAAAAGAGGTGAAGAGTAGAGTGCAGGCAGGGTGGAACAAGTGGAGACGACTGTGAGGTGTGATCTTTGACAGAAGAGTGGCAGCTCCAGTGAAAGACAAGCTCTATAGGACAGTAGTGAGACCTGCCATAAGCTACAGATGTTTACAGACAATAGCTCGAGCACAAAGAGAAGAAGGAGAGTTAGAACTGGCGGAGTTAAGGATGCGCCAGTTTTAGGTGTGACACAGAAGGTCAAGATTAGAAACAGAGGAACAGAAGATGGAGTGATGCTTGGAGACAACAAAGTTGGGGAGGTCAAACTCAGATGGTGTGGACACATGAAGTGGAGAAACAGGGAACACGTTGGGTGAAGAATGTTGAACATGGAGGTACCAGGAGAGGAAGACAACTAATAATGTTCATAAAAGATATAAAGGACATGCTGTGGCAACACCTGTCGGGAAATACAAACAGACAAAGCACAAGTGAAGACTGCTGTGGTGGAGGAGCACAACGAATCAGGAGGCATGAAAAGATCTTCAACACATGAAAGAAAACTTTCACAAAACGTTGGCAGCAAAAATATAGAGACTGGCCAAAAACAAAGGAAGGACAATAGAAAGATCACTGAAAACCTTCAGTCACACACATACTGCACTAGAAGGTACTTTTCATGAAGGAAATACTGACTGAAATCACAACTTAAACATCAATAAAACATCTGGTCAAGTAAGTCCTACTGAAAAACCATCAACAGACTGGTAAAAAAGGAAAGTCATTAACACCACAAATGAAACAAGGGTCTGCCTCCAAGGATGAGGCAGGTTGTGGTGATACCAAACCTCTCAGTAGAAACCTGTTGGCCCCACAGGACCATCAAAGACCAGGTCCACAACAGCTTCACAGGAGACCACAATCAGAAATATGTGAAGGATCTTATGATGAGCAGGGCCTCCTAACAAAGTACCATTCAGTACTAACAAGCTGCATTCAAAAATAGCCAAAGAAGGGCAAATCAGAAGTTTTTCTCCTGGGGTGAGGCAGAAGAGAAGGACATCAAGAGGTGCCATTTCAATATTGAACCAGAGTCCCAGAGAGTCGGCTTTATTTTTTTATGCAAGCTTGAGTCAGCGTCTCATCTGGGACCAGGTCTGCCGTCTTCAAAGACTCACGGATATCAGTCGAGATGAAGAGATAGAGCGAGAGCAGTTTTGGAATCAGCACCATCATTCACACTCTTTCATGAGGAAGAAACGTCAAGATTGGAAAAAAAGTGTTGAGTCAACTAAAGACATGCTGGTTTGCACATCACCTTCAGATATGCTTATTGCCCCTAACAGTCCTCCACTTCCCAAAAATGCAACATCAATACTTGGCTGTCCGGTGTTTACTCACTTCCCATCGCACACTGAGCGTGACGACATATCAATACAAACGGGTCAGCATTCTCTTTGTGAAGTATCTTCAGCTCTTCTTTTCCCAACTGTAACAACATCATTATGAAGGCCTTTATCTTCAAGCTTTGCTCACTACGAATGTCAAAGCTTCCTACAAATGACCACTACTCGTGCATAATTAATACTCTTAAAGGAAATAAATTTTTGATATTTAGGCTTGATATTTAATCCAGCCGTGAAGGAGGGCGAGCAGAAGGAGTTTGGAACAGCAGCGAGGATCCCTGGAGGACTGCACGCCCACAAGTCTGTCTACACATGACCTACATTCTGCTTTATACAGACGTCCCCTCCTGCAGGATCTCACTACCACTTACTCCTGAGGACCAGAACGTGCTGCAGTGCTGCTCCAGAACTGCAGCTCATATGTAAATGAGAGGCAATAGCATGAGCAGTAGAAGCAGGCCCATACACCTGCAGCAACTTTGTTTTTCAGAGAGGGTTAGTATGTTTGACTGCATGATGGGATGGGCCTCACGGCCATCACCCGCCTTCAAACCACGCTGGTGAAAACAAGGCGAGGAAACCAAAACTTTAGCAACCAAAGGATGGATAGCAAAAACATACTCTGCTGTACAAACTCTCCACGTGGGGGGAAAAGGCAAACGCTCACCATCTGGATCAGTCAACATCCTCATCCACTCCAACTATCATTGCACATGCTCACAACATCTCGCTCCTTCTAACCAGAACACACTTCTAATGCTGTGTCTATCGTGACTTCCACTTCCTGCTTGCTTTTGCTTTCATTCACTAGAAAATGTTGAGACTTAAAACTGGCTAAAAGGAGGACGAAAAGTCTCCCTGCAGTAAAACGGACTTGAACGTGTGGAGCTAAAAACGTTTAAGCTCTGTCAAGACATGCGGGATCTTCGAGACTTGATGGAACCTTTTATCTTTACCCGAGTGAAACATGATGCAGGGCAAACCCGCTGACGTCACAGATGGAAGAAGAGGATGAGTTGGGGTGCTACTTTAGGAACTGACCTTTGAGCAGGGGCAGTGGGGTCAGCTCCACCTGGGAGCTCTGGTACCGGAACTGCGAGGAGCTGTGGGACCTCCGCTGCCGTGCTCTGCGCATGGACCTGCGCGGGAAACCGTCCACCTTCTCCGCGGACGGGACCGAGAAGCTGGTGGTGGGGGAGGAGGGGCTGGGGGGGAGCTTGGTGGTCTCCATGGCGGACCTGGATCAAGGGCCTGTGCACAGGTGCGCGGAAGGATGGAGTCAAAGAAGATGTAGAGTCAGCCAATCGGGGCGAAGGAGGAGGTAGGAAGCAGATCGGGGTCCAGTCTCGAGGTCGGGTTCTATCGGAGCCGAACTGTGTGCAGCATCATCGTGGTCGTCCTCAGAACCGGATGTGTATCATCTCTGCTCAGACAGGCGCGTCTCCTCACACACAAACCCGATCAGCGCGGTGCATCTACCCGAGCCGGAGCCGGTGTCTGCTCAGTTTCCGGGACTGGATCTGGTTCTCGCGGCGGGTGGTGATGTCAGGGGACTGTGGGTCGGGGCCCACCTCAGCTGCAGCATCCCTCTGGTCCTCCACTCGGGTCCGCGGGCTCCTCTGCTCGGCTCCTCTCCAATGGCCGCTGCGTGTTTTGCTGATGAGCTGTCGGTGATGCTGCGCCCTCAGTCTCCTCCCGCTGCTCCTCCGTCCTCCGAGCGGATCTGGGCGGACACTAGTGGCCACTCGCCGCGCGCTCAGGTGCACCTCCACCCGTTACCAACGGAACATCACGGAAGCTGCGCGCCAGAGTTACACAATAGAGGCCGAGGTTCTGTCACACTGACGCGGTTCTCTTCAGTTCTCCGCTCGGTTCCCGTTATCCTGCTCGTCCTACAGCTTCATCCAGCTGCGTCAAGTCCATCGTGTTTAAGCACAGAGAAACCGGAAGTGGGGCATTCGAGTTTTCATAATACAACAAGCGAAGGAAACGTTGAGCTCAGGTGACGACTTGGAGCTTTCAACATTCATAAATAGTATGTAGTGCCAAGAAGGTCCACGGAGTGATCACAATAAAACTAGCTAACGCTATCTACTTTAAAGTTTAATAGATTGACCCTTTACCCTGCCACTTCCTCCAGCTACAGGTCGATTTAGGTTCAGCTTCTCTACCTGGTCTTACCTACTACCTGTCTATGGTGGTTCTGGACCCTTGATCCAAGATATGAAACAGAAGTAAACAAAAAAAATCTCCATTCTTAATTCCATAATAACCAAGCAAACTGTGACTTTAAACCTGAGACAAGCACCAAATGAGTGTGGTTCATAAGCGGAATGTTAGAAACGTACCAGGTAAAAGGACATGTGGAAGACGACCAGTGAGTCCCATGGATGCAGTGACTGAGGACATGAAGGAAGTTAAGGTGCAGGAGGCGGACATGCTGTGGCAACCTGTGAACAATTGTGTAAGTTTATAGCAGTTACAAAAGATGCGGTGGCCACAGGAAAAGAACTATTGCTTACTATAAAAGAATTAGCAATAGATTTTAATTCAATTTTGTATTTTAGGCCACATTTCTGAACATTAATATGTATTTACAGAATCATTTTAATGAAGCACAGTACTTTGTGGAAACATTGTGGAATCTGACTAAAAAAAATAAAAATCTCCAGCTTTTATTCTGAAAAACTGAGTGCGGATGCTCTTCAGCCTCTGATTGCAACAACTGCGCCTTCCTCTGCTGAAGGTGGTGCAAGGAGAGGAGGGGGAGACTGCGGTGACGCGATACAAGATTGTATTTATTTATTTATTTCTCTTTATGTTTTCTTCCATGTTCACGTGTGACGTCACCCCCCTCCTCGGCGGCTCCAACTCCAGATAAACATGGCTGATTCCCCTCCTCCTTCTCCCCTGCCCCTGTCATCCTGTTCACCTGCTCCAGTTGTCCTTTGACTTCCGTCCAGGATCTTTCAGTATCATGAGGAGTGGTGCTGACACTTACTGTAGCGATGAGATCACATGCAGTAAGTAGCGATTGGTTTCATTGTAAAAGTAGGAATGTGATAGCATTAAAGTGGCCACATCAGATACCTGGACTTCATTAGATATGCATTCTTATTTCTTATCTCTTGTATTTGTTAATAGACAGAAGAAAAGAACAAAGGGTCATAGGTTTGTTCATTTAGATTTATTTTACAAAACAAGTTAGACAGTCGTTTAATTCATGAGTGTGTACAGTGATGCCCATTTTCATCTGTGACCCTGTTTGCCTGTGATAATACACGTGTTGTTGGAGCTGAATCCGCCACCATAAGCAGCCAGCAGTTATCATCGCCTGTCAGCAAGGAGCCCCCACCTCATGGGACAAGTGAATGGAAGTGAATGGCGTTACCTTCGGAAGGTCCCTGAACACCACTAAAATCACAGTACTTCTCAGTGAGCCGCGGTCCAGCCAAACTTGAATGTTTCCATTCATCTGTATTTGAGTTTCTAGTCGAGGCAATGTTTCGACACCACAGAAGGCTGAATGCTTTCTCATCACAACAAATTAAATAAAACACAATTAAATAAATCTGCAGTAATCTGGAGAGAGAAATTAGTACAGTCAAACACAGACATGTCATAACCTCGGTTGCCTCAGCTCTGTCTTGTATATTGGATCAAGCTTTGGGTTTACGCGATGATGACACCAGTATTTTGGCTAAATGTAGTGAAGTTGTTATTTTTGAGTGTTTAAATGATGAACATTTTCATTCATTAGTTTTCAGCCATGTGAGCTTGGGAGAACAAAAACCCCGGCGCTTTGAGGACCAAGTTAAAGACGCCCGAGCTACGCCAAAGATGACGCAAGCTGCGGAATGCAAGGGAGGAGTTTGCTTGATTTGAACTGTCTCATCTTAGGCAGAATATATCAGTAAACTTTAATAAATCCAATTTACTAAATCCCAATTTATTTGATTTGTGGATTTCTTAAGGTTACATTTTCTCAGCTGAATTTGAATGCCATGTCAGCGACCTCACATGACTTTAAACACTTTAAATTCAGATATAAAAAAATGACTTTGAATTTTGAAAAAAATACATGGATAAAGAGGTATTTCTTCTCAAAAAGTTTTTATAATTGGCGTCAGTAGTTTTATTTCTTGTACTGTTTCTGCAACAGAAAATAAATATGTGGAGAGAGGAACTTACATTAGAACACTACATTAGATAGGAAGTGCAGCCTACATCCACGGAGCAAGGTTGGATCCTCAGGCTACTGAGGTTGAGCCTCTGAAGAAGACAGTTGAGGAGACGGGGCCTGTGTGGGACAGGAGAGGGCTTGCAGAGGCTGAGTGGGTGCAGGGATGCTGGGTTCAGGGTTGAAAGGTTGAGTTTTGGTCAGAAGGGACTCTGAGGACTGTCGGTGGTCGATTGGAAAGCTAGTGAGCAGATCAGTCGAAGGCCTGTACTGAGTATTTAAGGGCTGTTGTGTGCAACAATGAGTTGACAGCATGGAGTTTGGCGACGAGGCCTGTGTTGTGAATAATGTGGACAGGAAGCTGAAGGTTGAATTGTTGCCTTCAGTCAGTGAAAAAGGTCCAGACAGCTCAGTAGTGAAACTCCTGTGTGATCCACCCTCAGAATCAAAAAATGGTAGTCCACTATCCCGAGGAAGTTTGTCAAAGCCCAACAGATGTTCATTAGCAATGTCGCACAGATCCAAGGGAAGCCCAGTTTCCTGGCTGGAGCTGGAGGCGTCTTGCAGTGAAGGGCTGTCGTTGGGGATGGAGGCAGGAGGTGCCGGCCTTTCAGGTGTTTGGACCCTGTGACCGAAGTGAAGGGCGGCAGACTCAGACTCGCGGAGGTAACAGAAAGGTTCATGGTTCTTCAGCATTGTCTCATAAGCTTGAACGTCTTTTTTTAACTGTCCTATCTCCTTCAGAAGGGTGGCGTTCGAACGTTCCAGTTGTTGCATCTCCTGGAGGGAATAAAAACAGTGTCTTCAAGCTCCAATGTATATATACATAGTATTTTCTTAGCACTACCTTACTTAACTAATTCTGGACTGAAACTCTCATCACATTCCATCCTTGAATGTTGCCTCTTTTAAATAACTGAAAGGGAATATTTTATCAGCAGGAGCATGGACAGCAGACACAGATGTTAAAGATGACCAAATGAATTAGGTCACAGAGTTCATGTACTGCACTAACCATAAAACTCTAAATGGTGAATGTGGGTTTCAATTGTTAAAAAAATGTTACAAAAAGAGATCATGAAGGGGAGATATGGAAGCGATATGGAAAGAAAAAAGAGACCAGGAAAGGAGAGGTAAAGGAGAGTCATTCAGTGTAGGAGCGCCACCGTTACAGCCCAAAGTGTTAACCGTGTATTTAGTTGTGGGTGTAACAAGAATTCGACAGAGGGCGCCAGGGGGAGGGTCAGTGGGAGGGCTCTAGTCCTTCAGCGAAAGCATGGAGTTTACAAGAAACAGCCAAGGGCACCGGTCTGTTTGCACAACACCAAAATGAAAGCACGCATACACGCGCACACGCACTCATACACACCTCGTGGAGCTCATCTGCTATTTCTGTTTGTTTCTTGCGACTTTTTCTTGCAGCGTATCTGTTCTTCAATCGTCTTGTCATCCCCCCTTGGCTTCTGTCTGGTTTGTCTGCCTCCTACAATAAACAGAGTCATAATAATAATAATAATAATAATAATAATAATAATAATAATAATAATAATAATGATAATGATAAAGATTGTAAAAAAAACACATTAAAAGGAGTAAAAATATTAATATAAAATATTCTTTCCATTTATATATATTATTTTATTTGTGACGCGTATCACATATCGTTCACGAATCAAAATTGACTTCTCGATTATTCAGTGACTATTCAGTTATCGACAGCTTTGGGTTTGCTTTTTTTCCAGTATATCACACAACCGTATGGCTGCCGACAGTGGTCGCGTGTAGTTTTGGGAGACTCACCAGGGCGCTTCGGCTCTCCTTCCCCGAGACTGGGCTGCTGCGGTCCTGCCGGGCGACCGTGGACAGTGGCGACATGTGAACCTCATCAGCGGGGGTCTGCTGCAGCCTCACTGGCGAGAGAGTGATCCCGACACGAGAATGAGATATTCATCGACCGTCCGCTGGTGCCGACCTGCCGTCACTGAGTTCAGTGTCAGTGTGATGATGCTACACTTTCGCTTTCTGCAGCCCTTCGTGTGAGTTCCCCACGGCCCACTTGGCCAAAGAGAAATAAGAACGTCACCACCAGCGCGGGGCTGATCTTCCGAGTAACCAAACAACTTTGGCATTTCGTTATATCTCGGAGGTGACGCTCAAAGTCACGGAGGTTTCTAGGCAAAATATTTAAACATTGGGGTTTCGAGAGTGATGGACGTTGACCGGATGTCGTTGAAACAATTTAGTAAGTTCCAAAATTCTTTGGGCTGAACTAATAATTTACAGGGAAAAAAACAGAATCCAAGCGGAAAAAGAATGTGGCTGATTGTTTTTGTTTGATGCTTATTAAAAAAAAGTAAAGAGAAGGAAACCGTTTAGAAGACGGATATACAGTATAGTGTTCATGTGTACATAATTGTGTACCTGCCGCAATCATACAAAAATACACTCACTTGCCCTTTTCGTGCTTTGGATGTTAATGCATTATTTTTTATTCAAATCTGGTTATTGAAGTTCTTTATTTGCGTCAGCTGACCGCGCCCCTCAATTGTTTGACCGAAATGTCTTTAAACCAATCAGCACATACTACTGAAAGCTCCCACCAATCACGTTAAGAGGCGGGGCTAAAACCTGACGGTCACTTCCGGATGTGCCATGCTCAAATAAGCGGATGCATATTTCTGTCACAACTGTTTAAAAATTGTGAAATAATCATTGCCCGCGGTGGTCAGTAGGAGACGAGACACTGCCAGGATGGGACTGTTGACGATATTGAGGAAAATGAAGCAGAAGGAGCGAGAGATAAGACTGTTGATGTTGTATCCTCCCATCTTGTTTTAGCTTAGGTGCTAACGTAGCCGGACGTGTTTTAGATCGGAATTCATAGTGCGAATGAATTACCTAGTTAAGTCTGCCTTCCAAACCAACTGGATGAATGTGATAATTAAATATGCATTTTCGTTTTATCAGAATTCACTGTGTCTGTGCTCTCTGTAGTCCGATGCTATTCCTTGACCTGATGTTGTCCAGAGGTTTGGATAATGCTGGCAAGACCACCATCCTAAAGAAGTTCAACGGTGAAGATGTCAGCACCATCTCGCCAACGCTGGGCTTCAACATCAAGACCCTGGAGCACAGAGGGTGAGCAGAGCCTGCTCACATGTGTTGGATACATCTCAAGTGAAGCATTGTTGTTCCATTATGTGGCAAAGCCTAGATTCACTGGGATTGAGCATGAGTGCTGTATGACGCATCACATCTCTTTAATCATTCAAGATTTCACAGTTGTTTAATTTGTCGCGTGTTCAGGTACAAGTTGAACATCTGGGATGTTGGCGGTCAGAAGTCTCTGCGCTCCTACTGGAAGAACTACTTTGAGAGCACGGAGGGTTTGGTGTGGGTGGTGGACAGCACTGACACGATGCGGCTGGAGGACTGCAGACTGGAGCTGAGCAAACTGCTGCAGGAGGAGGTACAGACACGCGTTGAGAATGTTGTCCAATGCTGGTCTTCCTTTCCCTCCTGCCCTGACGAAGCAAGAGTATTTGTTGAAATAAAAATCAGTAGTATTTTACCACACATAAAAAGCACAATAAATAGCCGCTATACTAATCTGTGTGATCATGCATCAGGGTGTAATTACCTAATTTAGCACTTTTTGCAAAACTGCAATATCTAGCTCACTGGCTGACCACTCAAAAAACGTGCGTTTTACTTATCTTCAGTTATTGCTGTGTCTCTGGGGTGATTATTCATCTTGCTGCCCGTCGCCACCTCAATTCAACAACTTTTGAAAACAGGGTCCAGAGTGGGAACTTTCGGCGGTGGTGCTGGATTCGTTGCCATGTAAGCGCTCCACCAATACCACTGGTCGTGTCACAGAGTCAACACGGCTTTGATCCTACTGTGGCTGTGCAGCATTCATCCTAATGTGTGGTGGTGAACTGATCGTCATTTTTTCCGCCAGTTTTCTTTTTAAGTCTCAACTGGCTGATAGCAATTTTTGCCAACAAAACATATTTGTACAATTAATTATACAAACCCATTATATAACAATATTACTTAACATAAAGCTAAATTAATAACAAATAAGGAATACAAAATGCGGTGTATAATATTGAATAAATATCTTTTATTCCCTTTTCAATGAACAGTGAACAGATGAAACCCACAATGTAAACTTCACTTGTTAAACACCAGAATGTTGCATTGTAACTCGACAGAACGTCTACATGTCCAGAGAATGAGTATCGAGGTCCAGGTGTGTTATTAGCAGCTCCAGGCTTCGACAAAAGAACACTGTTGCTCATCCAAAACAATGAAGTCCATTAGCACTGGTTTGGCCTGCAGTTCGTTAGTTTCTTGGTAACGCTCAAATTTGGTGTCGTGATTTGACCCAAAGTGACTCAACAAATTTAGGTGTTGGAGGTTTTTGGTGGTTTACTTTAGTGGGTGCACATGTTGCAAATCGGAGCCTGGCTGTCATTTTCCTTGATGGAGAAGTATCTCCGGCATCGTGGCTGGTTGTCTCATCCTGCAGCATCACAAGTAATGTGATTTTCTAATGTAACTGTTTTGTCCTTGCTACATCGCAATGTACAATTTAAAAGAGTAATAATAATAATGTGAATTTAAATGACATAATTTTTTTAAAAATGCAAAGATTTATTGTTTCATTGGCTGATCATGACAACATCATAAATGGCCGCATCGGCACCGATAAATCGGCCAACCAACCAATAAGTGCAGGACTCACCCTAATGCTCAAGGAACAAGCAATACTCCAGCTCTGTTAGGGTTCTTTATCAGCCATCCAATGTTTCTATGAAACACTGCTGTTTAAAGCTGTGACTAGTCAAAGCAATCCTACATCTCCCTATCTACTCGGGTTGCTGGTACCTCTCTGTACTCAACAGCAGAGTTCTATTTGATGGAATCTGCGGTGTACGTTCAAGCGCTGCTGTCTACTGTACAGTTACAGGCGGAGCTTGTCGCTGCATTGCTTAGGTCCCTGTAATAGCACAATGGTAAGTCAAAGTCACTCGATGTAAAATCCCCACTTCCTCCTCGTTCCAAATGAGCTGGGTTATATTACAGCATGTGAATTCTGCCTGAGGCGATAAGCGGCACGGCTGCCATGTAAACGCAGTTTCAAGTGTGAACTTTCTCGCCTCCAGTTGTTTTCAGTGTGCCATCATTGTGTAAACATAAACAGAGGTTTCCCAGTAGCATCTTCAACAGCAGTTAGTATGGCTCTGCAGTTAGTGTGGTCAGTTCTGTCCTGCTCTGCTTCTTATTATGAGAGAAAAAAAACATTTTAGAGTCTGGTGGACGATGGCGCTATTCTCAAAAGCAGACAAATCGACTGCTTGTGATCTTCTAATGCCGTGAGCTTTGTTTGAATTTTCATTATTCAAGTTATTTGGTAAATTGGACAGCTTTATAAATTAATCAAAATGAGACAAAGTAGCAAAATACTGCGATACAGACATATAGCTCCCGACCAAGGTCCCAAATTTTCCGTTCGTGAACCTTCTACCGCTACAGATGGAGAGCATGATCCAATGCTAGGGAGTCTGCCAGGTCAGCAGGGCTCGAGGACGATCATGAGTGCCCATTATGTAACAGCTCTTTTTTATGTGAACTACACACTTGTTGTGGATTTCAAAGCATAAAATTTACTTATTCACATGCAGGATGGGTTCATTCAGAAACTGAAGCACTGAACAAAAAGA
This sequence comes from Synchiropus splendidus, assembly GCF_027744825.2. Taxonomy (NCBI): domain Eukaryota; kingdom Metazoa; phylum Chordata; class Actinopteri; order Syngnathiformes; family Callionymidae; genus Synchiropus; species Synchiropus splendidus. The sequence continues at coordinate 11,411,157 of NC_071336.1, forward strand.
ACCTGCATAATCCACACAAAATGGAACCTGGGAAGATCCATAGTTCACCTGCAATGGCAGCTGCTGTCGAGTCTGTGATGGGATCTAAGTCTCTTCACTACTGCCTTTGCATTATTAATAATAGGTTCCACAATATGCAAGTCAACTCATCAATAGCAATATGTTTAACGGTCCAACATAATGTGCGACAAATATTTCTGTCACGGATGCACTATTGCTTACAAAGGTTAGCATGTAGCCCTGTTTTTAATCTGTTTTGAACAGTTGATTTTTTTTCAACTATGTCCTAGTGACTAGTGTTTGATGCATGGATAACCCTAATTGAAATTCATACTCCTTATTGCCTTGATTGTTGAAGTTGTTTCAATGGAAGCTTAAGATCTGAGTGTGCGTGGACAGTACAGCTGATGTTTGTTTGACCTCCTAGAGGCTGACAGGGGCGACACTGCTGGTCTTTGCAAATAAGCAGGATCTGCCAGGATCACTGAGCAAAGAGGAAATACAGAAGGTAACATCGCCATCACTGTCATCCAATTCTTCTTCAGCTTACACGTGTCTGCATCGATTTAGGCTCTAAATCTGGACGACATCAAGAGTCACCACTGGTGCATCATCAGTTGCAGTGCAGTCACGGGACACAACCTGCTGGAGGGAGTGGACTGGCTGCTGGACGACATTGCTGCCCGAATCTATACGGCCTTTTGACTACAGCTGTCCTGTGTGCAGGGCCAATTCAGACTGCATTTCTAATGAAAGCCATGCAAGGGCAGGATGAACATGTTCTCACATGAAAAAAAACAACAAAAAACATCCAATTCAATATGGTTGGAGAAAACTGGATCTCCAGAAGAAAGTTGACATTTAATCGGAGGAGGGCTGCCGGAGCATCTGTGTGATCCATCGGGGATACTGTATGTCCATGTTTACAACAACAGTGACCTGAGACTCTGCTTCACTTGATATTTATTCACATTGGACTTTAGTAAGATGGAATTTTAAAGTCACCCATCTTTGGATCTTCACCACAAAGCAGATCTGTCAAATTGAAAAACCAACACCTTCACATGCTCTGGTTACATGAACGGTAACAATAAATGCCCCGTCTGACAGTGCTTTTCATGAGTGTATGAATCGCGACAATACTTTTCCCAAATGTCCGTTAAAGCCCATCGTTGATCAGGTTGGGGTCCATGTGCACACTTGCGCCAATTGTGTCAGGGCTGGCTGGTCTAACTGCCACAATTGATAGTCACCCAGCACAGTATATTTGAGAAACTGAAATAGGCACTTTATCTTAAGCACAAACTACAGATCAGGTCATTTCAAAAACATTAAATCCAGCCCCCAAAAAGTCAAGTTTTTTTTTTCTCTTTAAACAAATGGTGAGACGAGTCCTCTAACACTTCTGGTCATTTCCCAGTACCGAGCAGGTCAGCTTAACCTACCAAACTTGAGTGTGCAAGTTGAAACCAAGTTAAATGAAGTACTGCATGGGATTGAAAAGGCAAACATGAAATTTTTAAGTTTTATTTGACATTGACTGTAAATCTTCTGCAGCAGAGCTGGAGTTCGGTTCTGAAATGGGGGCATCACCATGGCAACCCAGCCTACAAAACAAGATGCCAGACGTTAACTGGAGACCTCGCACCAGTAGTTATCAGTTAGGCGCTGCAGAGATCAGAGGGGTACCGATCAGTCATGAATCTTCAGACTGGGGCGGTAATAGAAAGTCATCATATCTGTGCACTGCCTTTCAGCACAAGAGTTGAGCACGCACCTCTGAAGACTTGCTCAGCTTCCACTTGACCCTTCAAGTCCACCTAGAAGCACCACACAAACGGATCACAACAGAATCTTTGGCAGGGGTTTCGCATCAGCTTTAGCCCTTTAGTCAAGTTCCATTCAGACAGTTGCAACCGCAACAATTTGTCCCCTTGTTGCCACGGCAACACCAGAGGGTTTGTCCTTTTCAGGTCTGGCATTGACACGTGGCGTTAGACATGTGCAGGTGTCATCACCAAGGACAGCAGAGCCCATCATAAAATGCCTCACACCTCACCTTTGCCAGGAGACTGCACCATCCATTATGAATATCGGCACCGGAAACAGACAAGTCCATGTTCTGATAAGAAACAGGCAAACAGAGGGGTTTACACAGCCAGTTGGAAAATGCTGAAATTTCATCATACAGCATCACTGTAGCACTAAAATCACTCGAGAGGTACATTTGAACAATACTCACCCAAAGAGACGCAGGTTCCTCAACAGTCTCCATCTGTGAAGCCAAGAACAGAAGCCATTAGCTTAGCATCCGGCTAACACGTGCCAACCACGTGACCGAGACCTCAAACAAGAAAAAAAAAGTTTTCAGGGCAGCGCTTCTCGTCAGAACAATAAAGTGCAATCACAGTCATTCAGCACAGGTCTGTGAAAAGTCTCATCACTGAGAAACGCTGCGACCGGAGTAAAGGATTTGCCAAGCAACCAGGACAACATTACCTCTGGAGGAAAGTTAACGCTCAAGGCAAGTGTCCTCGATTTGAAGTTGGTTATCAATGCTACTCTTCATCATGGCAACCAAACCTGCAAACCAAGACCACCGTTAGAGCAATAAACTTTCCACGTGACGCACAAGCTTTGCTTGGCGTGGATCAGAGGGGTACCGATCAGTCATGAATCTTCAGACTGGGGCGGTAATATAAAGTCATCATTTCTGTGCATTGTATTTTTGCATAAGAGTGAGCACGCACCTCTGAAGACTCGCTCAGCTTCTTGATTCCTCAAGTCCATCTGGAAGCACCAAACAAAACGGATCACAAAAGAATCCTTTGCCCTGGGTTTCGCATCAGATTTAGCCATTTAGTCAAGTTCCATTCAGACAGTTGCAACCGCAACATTCATCCCCTTGTTGCCACGGCAACGCCAGAGGGTTTGTCCTTTTCAGGTCTGGCATTGACACGTGGCGTTAGACATGTGCAGGTGTCATCACCAAGGACAGCAGAGCCCATCGTAAAATGCCCCACACCTCACCTTTGCCAGGAGACTGCACCGTCCACCGTGAATATCGGCACCTGAAACACACGCATGCATTAGGGCACAACCAAGCACGTGAAGCATTACCAACCAACAGGTCTGATGTCAGATCATATTCTCTCAACAGAAGTTCAGACGAACGAGATTCCAAGTTATCTCATCACCATCAGCGAGCAAAACTTAGTAGCTGTGAAGGTCAGACTCACCAGGAGTCGCTGGCTGCCATGTGCGTTCACCTGTCAAGGGATTAAGAAAAATGTAAGGAGAGTTTTTCATATCAATGAGCCACCACACGTGATGCAGCGTGGTTCCTCAGCAGTTCATGTCGTTTCACAGCGGTTCAAAGTGAGCTAAGTTCATCATCACTGGAACACCACTTCTCTGATCCAGGGCCAATGGACTTCGGAGAATGACTGTTAGCCGTTTAGTCAACTAACCCTCCCAACCCATGTCACTCTGCAACAGAGGAGGCTCTGCCTTCCTATATAGTATAATGCAGTTGAGAAACTTACCTGACAGAGCTCAGGAGATCGGTCAGTCGCTGGTCAAGCTTGACCTGTTAGACAAAGAACATTTGTTGAGGCCTATACCAGCACAAGTAAAGGAATATTACGCCTCCAAGGAGGGAGTCAGATTGAAGGTTGACATCACAATGATCAGGCATATGCTTGTCTTTAAAGGAGAACATCATTTGAACCCAGAGTGTCAGCATTTAGAAAAAATAAAATAATCTCCACCTACCATTTCTCAGACAGTGAGGTCTCAACTCTCCACACTTCATTGGTTCGTCTGTCAGAGCAACAGAAGCACGTCACTTTCATGTCCACTACAGTCGAACATAACTCAAGATACAGAAGTGGAACTTTGATTCTATTGGTTTCAAGGCAAGTGGGTCGTCCATTCATGCTCAACTGGAGCACAGTCCAACAGGGAGCAGTGCTAGTGAGCAATATTCGCCATTGCAAGCACAAACCTACAACATGCATCGCTCAAACCGCGTGACCCACAAGCACGCGCACTGCTACTCAGAATCTGGTAAAGAGGTTTCTTCAACGCTGATTCAGTAAGAGAGAGTTCAAAGATTCATCACTGTAGCAACAGCTCCTCCAACTTCCATTCAGAAAACGACAATACACGTACCTTCATCCAGGCCGAACCACTGCCAAACCAGCATCAGCCACCTACACAAACAACCACACTTTAGTACAGAGCCACACCCAAGCATGCTGCTACTGTGGGCAGGCTACTCAGGTGGTTATCATGTTCCACACCACTCATTTCAGGGAGAGAGTTCAACCAGAGCATCACTGTAGCACTAAAATCACTCGAGAGGTACATTTGAACAATACTCACCCAAAGAGACGCAGGTTCCTCAACAGTCTCCATCTGTGAAGCCAAGAACAGAAGGCATTAGCTTAGCATCCGGCTAACACGTGTCAACCACGTGACCGAGACCTCAAACAAGAAAAAAAAAAACGTTTTCAGGGCAGCGCTTCTCGTCAGAACAATAAAGTGCAATCACAGTCATTCAGCACAGGTCTGTGAAAAGTCTCATCACTGAGAAACGCTGCGACCTGAGTAAAGGACAAGCAAGGCACACGCTTTAAATGCAGCATTGGACAAAATATCGCATGAAGTTGGCAGGAGTCAAGGCCCAGAAGGCGTCCAGGCATCCGAGGATGATAATGTGAGCCGCACACGGAAGGATGGCGGCGGATTGTAGGGACAATGTGTAGAGGTGCGTGTGTGTGAGGCTGTGGATATATATACGGACGACTGGCGTCGCTTTTATCAGAAGGCGTGACGCAATTCCACCGAATAATGGCATCATGATATGATATGATATGATATGATATGATGTGATGTGATGTGATGTGATGTGATGTGATGTGATGTGATGGAAGAGCAACAAGTCAGCTGACGTACAAACGACAAACAAGAGAAGTGTGCAAAGTTAAAACATAGAGTGTAACACACTCACCTCAGTCATGGCAGAGAAGAAAGTGGACGTGGTAGAAGCGCTTCCTGGGTTATATGTCCCGAAACCGGAGCTCCACCCCCCGGTATCCGGAAGTGCGAACCTAGAGTAAAGTAGTTAGTCTTTGACAAACAAAATTCGATTCGATTTAAAACTATCTTTCTTATTTAAAAAAGGACATGGATTCTGATTTTTATATGATTTTCATTTAACATATAAATACCATTTCTAGTAAAAGTTATATCCAGTAGGTGGCAGCAAATAATCTATTAACGTCAGAATGATCTTTATTGAAGCCTCGTGTCCATTCAGCGATTTGAGTCGATGGTAAACGTAACAAAGTGGCAAAGATTAGTTGTTATTTCAACGAGACGATTTCAGAAGCCTCCTGGTACCGCGGTGTAACTACTCGTTATTCTCCGGTAACTGCGTGACGAATGACATAGATTACAACATGATACACGAAGGGGACACGTTGAAATAAAGAGCTCTTCCATTAAATACCGAAGATAACAGCTTTGCATATATTTCTACTTTTGTAGTCAGAATTCTTTTATGGTTGCATTGGTGGTTCAGTGGTAGAATTCTCGCCTGCCACGCGGGAGGCCCGGGTTCGATTCCCGGCCAATGCACAACTGTTTTCTTTTCGCCCGGACGTGCTGCAAATCTTAAGAATAAGACAAGGCTCAAAATGAAGAGGATATTCATTGAATACTTTTGCATCCTCCGGTAGGCATTGGTGGAGCTGAAAACACTGCTGCATGAAGCCTCATCAGCCCATGAAACTGACATGCGCTTCATGAAACGTGTCATCACTGGATGGCACTATGCTCTAAAAGCATTTCAATTACAGTGCCACCTGAAGTGAGGACTCAGTTTCATGAAGCCTCAACACGATCCCGCTGCATCCTTCCCTTACTTGTCAAAAACGCCTATCAAACGTGTGTGTGTGTTCAGAACAGTATGAGAAAACTGTACAACTTTTTAAAACAATTTAAATATATTTATTTCAGTGAAGGAAGGCAAAAAAAAAAACCCAAATGAAATAAATTGGATCATGGCGATTAAAAACCAACCACCATGGTAAACATCAGATTGACATTTCTACAAGAACTGATTTCAGGCCTTGTCATGTTTCCCTTCCAGTCTGTGAACCTTCATAAGAGATAACCTTTGACCTACGACAATGTTTAACCAAAATATATTTACATGTGTGTCTGAACAGAACAAATCTAAGTGGAAGCAGAACTGGCTGGCTGAATGTTCTGAGCTGCCTGATAACTGACTCCAGGCTCTTGGAGATAATTCTTAAACAACAGGCCATAAAAGTTACTGATCAACACATGTGATGTCATCCCTCCACCTCCCTCCTCCTCCTCCTGGCATCAAGCTCCCTACAGTCACACATCAACTTTTGCATAGTTTCATCGTGTAAGTTCAAGCAGCGATGCGGTCATGAATAGACAAAAATGAAGTCTCACAAGTGGAATAAAGCGCACCACCAATGAGTCATTGCTTTAAACAGAGAAGCCAACTGTGATATTCCAAAAGCAGATTAAAAGACACTAAAGGTTACTTATCATAACTCCAGAGGTTCAACCATTGACCATGTATTTGACAATGAAATGAAACAGTTCATTCCCACCATGTTATCGTTCATTGAAAATGCAATTGATTTTGTCGGTGTGTTTGTCGTCTGTAGTCACATGACACCGGACACATTATAGTGAAGCAGCAGCAGCAGAACTCGGTCCTCTCAAACGTCACAGTAAGCTGAGCTGGCTCACAGCAGAAATCACACGTCCCCCTGCTTCATACATGGAACCTGTCCCAACAGTTCTCTACTGAAAGTCAGCCAGCGCCTGTTGATGATGGCTCTGCTTGGAGGATGGCGACGGCGAGGATGACGATGATGTCACAGGGGTGAGGGTGACACTGTACAGGTTTGTGATGAAGCTCTCCCAGCCACGGCGGAGGGCACGGTCCAAAGCCTGGAGAGGCAGAACAACGGTGGGTCACGACAACTTCAGCAGACAACAATCAATGACCAGACCGTAAAAGTAAAAAAACGCTGACCACAGAGTACTTTCTCGTTTTTTTAGTGTAATCTACTCAGACTCCTGACATACTATTGACACTTCTCAGTCTATAATCTGCCCGATAAGAAGCGTGTGGTCTCTGTTCTGTCCTTGGTTGCATCGCTATTCTCTTGGTCACCCATCATTGCATCACAAAGACATTCTTGTTTTTGTTTCTTTGACTTGATCTTTGAATGTCAGCAGCAATCTGGTGTGACTCGTGAGTTATCGAGTCCCAGACTGAGTTGCCATACTTTCTCTCTGTGCAGGTGTGTGTTAATCTCAGGAGGCTGAGGGTGGAGCGGATTGGTCAACAGTTCAGGAATGTTTATGGTGTGAGTACAGGAGGCGGGTGGATCTGGGCGCCTGATAGCTCAGGAATGTCCCATCTCACTCCCTCAATTCAGTTCACTTGACGTGAAGGAAAAACCCAGTCAGGTGTTGGTAATGTGGCTGAACTTTGACCCCTATGGAGAGGCTGTTAATAATGCCACGGTTACCAAGGCGACCTGCAGTTTGGACTTTGTTATGCAACGTTTGACTTGGCAGCAAAACTAATGACCACAACATGGAGGCGAGTCCAAACCAATGGCAACAAATATTTCGGAAATGTGTGAGAGACAGAAAAAAGGTTGTGTCGGGTGAAGATAATAAATTGATTGACAGTAATCCACCTTTACTCACCACCATGGCCTGTTTGAGCCCTCTGCCCTCAGGACTCACTCTCCTCAGTGCATCTCACCAACAAACTTCAAAACACCAACTTCCAGTTTGTTTCAGAAAGCCTGGTGTCCACACATCAAACTTGTCATCTCACCTTTCGGTAATTCTTTGCCGAGATTTTCTTCACTGCCTTCACTCCGTCCTCCTGCTCCTTCTTCATTCTCCTCTCCTCCTCTGTCTGCTCATCCTCTCTCGTGTTCTTGTCTCTTATTAGCACCTGGTCGTCAGCGTCCTCCCTGATCTGGAAGTGGACGACCACATGTGTGTCCCTCTTGTCCTCTGCGACCTTGACATCCTGCTTCGCTTCACTCTCCAGACTGGGCTTCTTGTCTTTGGGTTCCAGCTCATCCTCCCTCTCCTCCTCTCGCTGCTTCCTCCTGGAGCTTCTCCTCCACCTGCTGCTGAGGCGGCTGGGCTTCCTGCGCAGAAGAGTCTCACAGTCGTCCTCCATCATGGAGTCGAAAGCCTCCACGTCCACTTCTCGAACAGGAACATGCACCTGAGCTGGCGTCTCAGTGGCCTGTCCTCCCTCCATCCTACTCGTCACTTCTCCTTCTCCAGCAGGCTCATCAAGGCGACCGTAGAGCCCACTGGATTTGTCCAGAAACTTCGGAGCGCGAATGGAACTGCGAGTGGAACTTCTCCTTGAGCTCTTTCCAATCGTCATCTTGAGACTGTTTTACTCAGCTCTTTCCTCGTCACCTGTCGGCAGGAAATGCACCAGCGGATCAGATTTAACGTGGTTATATAAGCCACACACACACACACGCACGCACCCTAACACACATTCTTGCAGGAAAAAGTTCAGGGACAGACGATAAGAAATCAGATAAAATCACAAAAACCAGCGTGACAGCACAGACATGTCAGAGTGACATGCATTTCTGGGTTCATCTGCTGACGCCAAGACTTCAACAAGTGATTCATGTCCGGTTACTGTGCGATGAACAGTGACATTGCATGAAATAAGGGATGATTTGGTTTGTTCAGGGTTCGGCTCCTCCAGAGCAGGTTTATTAAAGAACATCAGTCACATGGTCTCCACTTGTGCCGCTCATAATCTTAATCTTGTCTGACATTCCAAAGATGTCCCCATTCTAGTGTCAAGACCGTGTGGAGACCAGAATATGGAGGCCAGAGAAGGCGAGACCAAGACCAAACTGAATACAGAAGTCTATTAGTCACCCAGACACACACGTTTATTTATAACTGCATAAGAAACGGAAGTCATTTTTTCAAAATAAATCAAGAACTAAAATGCTGTCATTGGAACGATCTTGTAGCACGGCCTTGCTCTTGATCTCCACACAGTCTTGACTGCAACACGAGCCCATTCACTTCTATTACTCCCGGTCATGTGACCTCCTCCAGGACAACCTGGAAAAGGTAACTGTAAACACACTATAACCGACTTTCATGTGTCTACTATGCAACGTTCCGGGCGCAAGTCTCACTGGGACTGACAGAAATCAGATACCAAAACACAAGTATTTGCTTCAGCAAAAGGGATGCTTTCCTAATTCTGGGTAAAGGGGCTACAGACTAGAGCTGTATCTGAGCACGTCCCTGAGAAAAAAAAGAAATCCACCAAATCAAGCAGCACAGTTAAGCATGATACGCAACGTGACGTCCTCCGACGATTGTGTGTTTGGCCTTATCAAGGTTGTGATGATAACAACAGAACACAGACTTTGATTTGGACTCTGCCAGTCCATCAACACTGATGATGTCATCACCTGGACCAGCTGCGAGAAACATCTGATGAGACGTACCTCAGTTGGTGTTTCATTATTTAACATCACCAATAGCTTCTTCAGTCATTTGAACTGCATCCATTACGGCTGATATCTGATCCTTCGCGACACTCTTCACTTGGTTGCTTGTGACAGCTCGACTCTTGGCACAACGATGGCAACTTTATTTTTAATCTGTACACCACTCGTCTTTCATGAGCTGAATTTGTGAGTTTGTATGAGAGAAAAGAGTTCACCTGGTCAAACCATCAGGAGACAATTACGCCCGGAATGAATCTAAAATGGTGTTGTGAGGTTGAAGAGCAAACAGGAGCACGACAGGACATTTAAAGAAAATTGATGAATTCATTTAGAGTATAAGCCACTACTCTATGGACACGCACTTCCTTTCATAATGTTCAAAAGCACGCTGACTGACTTGGAAGAAAAAGGCTGTTAAGAAAAAATATTTTTTAGAAGCTGACAGACACAAGCGAAGAGGTAAATAAATCAGGTGCCTACCACAGTTTCTGCCGTCCTCCTGAGAGTGTGTGAGCAAATGACTCAGAGTGAAGAGGAGGCGACTTTTAACGTCACACAGATGCTGCCTGAACCTGCAGCACTGTCGTCACACACACACACAGTTAACTTCCTCACTGTAGTAATTATTAACTTTTGACAAGCACTTTTACCTTTTACACGGTGGATAAAGAGGTTTGCAGCAAAAAGATTAGCAAGTCTATAAGTGCAGATGTTTGTTAGGGCAGAATGTGTTCAAACATGCACATTGAAAAAAGTACACATTTAGTCGAGGGTTGAAACATCAGACGTCAATAAAACTGTCTGTTACTGTCATGTGCTGTCTGGGCTTCAAGTGTGAGTGTGAATCATTGTGTCTGACTCAAAGGCCTCACGGACCCGCGGGAGGGCAGACAATGCGTCTCTTTTTAGGTCCATACATGGCTTTTAAGTGGGAGCTGAAGTTCACGTGTGTTGCTGTGTTGTAGGCCGATCAAGAGTTATGAGACTATGTAAGTAGTATGGTTGACCTTCTGCAGTGTGTATTTAGATCAGACATCTTGTTTCTAAACCCATGTCCTTAGGTCTTAAAGAAACGTGTGTCTGTATGGCAGTGTGAGTTAAATTTCTAAGCTAAGCCGACATGTGTCTGATGGTGTGTCAAATGGTGTGTGGATGGCGCACGATTTGACTCACTCTCCCTCCAGGGTGCAGCGGCCCCACCCTGCCAGGTAGTCAGTCACCAAAGATGGCTCACATCGCCATGGCAACCATCAAGCAGAGACAAGTATGAAAAAGTCTCTCGACAACAGGGCAACAGGTGAGTAAAAACAGTCATCAGAAAATCAAACAAAAACAAGTTTAACATCCAGCTGATTTATTTCACACTTCAGAACGTTGGACAGAACCTGTGTGACAAATTGAACAGCAGAAACGACATCTTCACTCAGACATGACATGAGGAGACAGCTGACACATCGACATGACATTCCAAGTTTCAGCAGCACTTAAACCACGTTTGACTCCGGATTAACTGAACCACAGAGTGGCAGCGACTAAAGAGAAGCAAGTTAAGCGTTGTGTCTGTAGGTTAAGCTTTTTTTCAATGATGGCACTTCTCTTGAATTCTTACGACTGCAGACTTTCACGGAAGAATGTCCATGGCAATGTCACTTAATTGATGAGTATTAGCTAAAAGTTTCAGGTAACTGACAGATGGAGCTCATCTTCCCATGGGTGAATTTCTACATGAATAAATAAATAAAAAACAACACCTACTTTTAGGTATTTACAGTTAGGAGTTGCATCAGTGTAAGCAATAGTAAGCCACTATTTCGAGAGGTGTCCTACCATTCATACTTTCCTAACTTGCAGAAGGTTCATTAAAAGTGTTACCATCTCAACACAGTATTATCTTTGTACGCCTAACTTGAAGATAAAACAGTCACATGCATCAGTGTAGGTCACTTGAAGTTTTGAGAAGGAGCTAACATGCTAGCACTGATATTGTAACAGTAGTCGTTGTTGTTGCAGATTGATGCCCCCATCAGGACAACACTTGCGCTGCTGAGAAAAGTTGCTGATCGTTTCTCTTTAATATGAGGAAGTACAAGTCAACACACTTGCCCTTGTTTACAGTACACACTCATCATTTCACCAAACACTTGACAGACGGAATTTAAATACCCTGTACATATGTTACAATATTTACATGAGAGTTTGTTTTGCATTAAGTGATACACAGCATAGATGTGTGTTCAGGCGTGTATGTTTCTCAGACCTCCACAGCAGGGTCTGATCCCAGTCCCTGGGCCTGCATGGCGTCCTCTCGCTTCATCTTTGGCTTCTCTGTTCGAGTGTGCCAGACCAACACCTGTATACACAACCACAACACATTAAAAAGGGCAAAGTGCAGCCATTTGTAAAATGCTCACACAGTTGTCACTCAATCATACACGCACCTGGGTACACAGAGCTGCACGGGGCTCTAATTCATCCATGGTCACCAGTCCCTGCAGGAAGCTGCTTTCCAGGAACCCCATGGGTGCATCACCATCAAAGCAGGCGTCAGGATTGGACAGGACCAGTTTGAGTGACACTGCGAACCCTGCCATGTCCATGGGGAAAGGGCGAGTGGGACGCCAGCCAGTGTGAAAGCGCACCACCTTGTGAGTGAGCAAAATCAAAACATCAATGAGCGTGGTGTCAATGTCAATGAAGCTGCAGAGAAACAACTCCCACCTTTCCTCCCTCGACCACGGGCCGTTCGAACTTCATACCCCCGACCAGCCCCACTGGCCACACAGACACTCGCTGCGTGTTCCTCATCTGGAGGGAGGCCTCAATTACAACATGTCATTTACAACAAGAACTGACAGCCAAATGAACCCACCTCTTCAAACAATTGCACGCTGTAAGTGTTATCATCATCAGCGAAATAGACCACACCCTGCTGAGTGTCCCCACCCTGCTGCGCTCGCCGGTCTTCCCTGAGCCAGCGCAGACCCTCGTTCCTTTGCTCGACTCCTCGAGGCTTGAGCCAGCTGGGATCGCCCTGCATGACGGATCAACTTGTTTAACTGGGTGAAAATGATCCCAGGTGACAATGAGTGACTCTGCCCACCTCCTGCAGTTTGCGGTCCCTGGCAGTGGGCATGTGAAGGTGAGTGTAGGTCAGTGTGCTTTTTTCCAGGAAGTCAGTGACCAGCGGCGTTTTGTGTGGCGAGTCTTCAACAACGATCCAGTGCAAGTGGGGAACATGGAGGAGGGTTTGAGAAAGGCGGGTCAGCTCCGCCTTCTGCACCAGTCTGGAGGGAGAGCAGCAGTGAGAACGACACTATGAAGGACATGTTTTTTACATGAACGTTACCTGGCGTATGTGGGAGTGATGACAAAGATGGTTGGCTTCACAGCCTGTTTCTGAGGTTGTTTGGTTGTCTCCGACTTTCTCAGCTTCTCCTGTAGGCGGTGCAGCTCCCCACGCAGGCGAGAAATTGTGCGGTCCTTCGGTAGATCATGCTCGTGACAGTCGCAGCGTTGACCTGCGGTTTGAAAAGCAGGAAAAAAATATGGAAAAAAATTAAAAGTTTGTATTTCTAATTTAGAAATAGAATAGCTCTTAGTTACAAACTTATTGCAGGACTGCTCCACAATGAAGGTCAGACCATTTGTTAACGGTTTCTATCCACGCAACTAAGGATGACTACTGGTATTGAATAACACATCACCTCTGGGAGGTCAGTACATTGTGACAGTGGCGCATGCAGCATTCTAAACGTCTTACCAAGTTGCATCAGTGCATAGACCAGACCCATGAGGGACACCATGAAGTAGAGCACAAAGGCAGTCTTTAGTTTCAGCTTCATCCTGGTTACCATCCCAAGCTTGTTTCCAAGGAAGTACAGAAAAACAAATCAATCTTAAACGTTTTTAAGCAGTCATCTGCATTGTAAGTACCCACGTGTCCCTGGCTGATGGACCGTTTGTGATGTGAGAGAGTAACTAAGGTTATCTTAAGGGATTTAAGGCTTCTCTGTAAAAAACATGACTCATGTTTCAATGTGCAAAAATGAGCAATAATTTTATTGAAAGATTACAGGTACATTATTTGCTTGAAATTATGACTATGGCCAAAAATCACATGTAATATGTGGCTGTAATTGTAGCTTTACGACACGGTAGCATTAAAACCAGTGAAAACAATGTTAGCTTAGCTGCTTTAGCTGCATAAAAGTCACTTGCACAGAAAAAAAAAAACTTACAGGAGGAAGACACCAAAGCGACAGTTAATAGCAATGGCGACGATTAGCTCATCTTAGATTTTGCTTAAAAAATATAACGCTGAATGGACGCTGCCATTTTCCCTTATTTCACTGCAACAGCGATGCACCAACAACTTCCGGCCTGCGCCAGTTTTAAAACGAACGTAAAGAAACACGACTGACTCTGAAAGTTCCGCATTGGACTGAACGAAAAGCTGTTATTGTTTACCTGTTTGGCATGAGATTGTCGTATGGTGTCGCGTTTAGGCTCAGTACGCATGTTGGGAACTCGGTAACGAAGTGAACTTGGATCTCGACCATTTCAAACCTCTTCTATTTACATGGGTTTCTGCAGCGTTTGCTTCTGTGCGGTGGTCACCATTTTGTCTTTTAAGTGCTTTCGCCACCTTTCATGAACGAGTGAAGGGCACCTGCCAAAAGTCACCAGAAAACACATCCAGCTCAGGTTTTAAAATCAGATTTAATGAAAATGAGAGTAAACAGATCCTGACTGCTTTTGATCAGGTGACAGCATTCGTGTTGATCGGATCAAACATGCTTTTATGGAAACATTTCAAAATTTGTCTCTAACCATCAGAATAATGCTTTAAGTGCAAACATGAAACATCCATTTACAACACCATAATTATAAGGTAAGAAAAACCAGAATTAATTGCGTACGTAAAATGATCACTTTCGTGCCGGCATGATTTAAAAATGATGTAGCAGGGAAATACAAGTTCTGTTTAACACATTTCTCCCCAAACTGATGATTCCTTTAAATATCGGGTTGGTCTGAACTGCAAAATACCATAACTACACGCACACACGCACAAAAAAAAGTGAGGAAAAAAAAAAAAAAAAAAACTAAAACGGCAGGATGTAACAGAACTGTTCTGGTATTTTAGCTCATATTTTTAAATAACAGTAAAAAATGTGATAGAATAATAAAACAGCAATGCAGTGTAAAGTATGGGACAGTAGTTCAGGGACACTTTTCCATTCAACTCTCAAATCCTTAAATGCATTATCACTGTTAATCGTTCAAATGGAAAAGGGCAGTTACTTCGATGCAACTATAAACCAGTTTCCGTGTTACAATCACCAACACTGACTTCCATGGTGCATCATCCGTGGGGAACTATACAAATCCTTACTGTTGTTAAATCAATATGATTCGCTCACGCTAAAAACACAAGACGGCAAGGGCTTGGGAAAGTTCAAGCTTTGATGATGGACAAGTGTGTGAAGGCATGAGATCTCCTCGTACAGGCAGACAAATCTCAGTGTTTATTGAGCATATACAAATGCATGTTAAGTGTGCGTCGGCTTTCTGACAACGTTACGACACGTCAGTTGTAGAAAAGCAAACAATGTTGTTGACAACAATGCCAATGCCAAAGTAATTCAGGGCGACGTGTCTCCTACAGGTTCCAGATCGCTCACACTCATGTTTATTCGATCTCTATCACGGAATTTTGCCAAAACAAAAAAGGGTCAAGAACAAAACCCACCAGTTCAGCATTTCTTGCATCTTCTCTGCCTGTCGTGTTTAATTTCCAAGCCCCCTCATCTTGGTCAACTTAAGGACTACGTTTGATAGGCACTGCATTAGTTATTAGATTTCACTCAGTGACGTTTCTTGAAGCCAAGCTTGTCAAACTCAAATCTAAAACCTTCTCTGTTAAGGAAAAATCTTCACTTCCTGACATGTGACTGAATGTAAATGTTCCAAAACTTTGATTGTCTGTCTGAACTGAACCCTCCAGACTTGGACACACTACAGTCACCAGTCAGTACCTGTCAGGTGAATGCAGTGTACTCATAGTCAACGCTGCTTATCAATACTGAATGAGTGGCATTTAAAGAGTTTCCAGAAGGGGCGGAAGAAAACTTCCACTGATCAAACATACTGCACTGAAGAAAAAAGATCATTTTGTTTTAGCTGTGATTTAATGGAAAAGAACACGTTACTGAGTTGGCTCCATGTTTGGTGTTGAACCAACAACGAGGAAGTTCTGGGCTGGGACATTGAGTCAAAAGCTTAATGATGAGTAGCAGTAGATGATGAGCTGATATAGATGTATATAAAAAGGAAAAAACTAGAGGTGAAAGCTCTGTAACAGAAAAACACTGAACAGTAAACCAGTGGCCACGGTTGGCTCAGTGGCAGCAGCCGCCGCAGTGCCCGCCCCCGTGGCTGTGTCCCACTGAGGCCTCCCCGTGTTTTGTCCGCCGGCTGAGGATCTCGTAAGAGCAGTCGTCACCACAACATCCAGACATGCTTGGTGAGGTCTCGTCGATCTCAAACCTGCACAGAAAGATGTCAATTCATCTGGCTAACAATAAGAACAACACACAAAGATACATGTTTGAGCCGTTAACAAATGCATCACATAACTGTGACATAATCCCCCAATCAGCTATCACATCCTAGATATAATAAAGTAGTTATTTTTTAATCATTTTTACTTTGACATGAACAATTTCTTACCAAAAGAATTGCAACAGGCATGAAAAATAAATAGCAGTGAGAAGAAGCAGAGGAAGCCACCGAAGATGTTATCACTGCAGCGCCTGCACTACAGTACATGCAGCAGAGATAAGCACCTTTCACATTTATGTCAGGAGACAATGGTGCCTGCTTCTTGTATCTCTGTGGTCACCCAGGTGATCATACCATTAAAAGAAAGTGAATTTTAATATCGATTTAAAACAACCCCATTTGTCTTTTGTTTGACAGTGAAGACGTAACAAACAAAACATGACTAAATAATTCGCAAGTGGTGACATATTATGGGCTCCTTGGAGATACTCACTGTAATGCCTCCCTGAAGAACTGGTAAGCTCCATGGTTGTGTTTAAAAACCGTTAGCATCACCTTCTTCATCTGTGTGCTGATGACAAAACAAAAAACAGGCTCAGCTGCTACAGAGATTCTCATCGACTGTGTGCAACGGCCAGGCTACATAATCTGTGTTTTGGAAGAACACAACTAGGCAAGATGCTATGATGCCGTGGGTTTCAACTGCATCGACAGTGTTCGCAGGAGAGTGTTTTACACTGAGCGGCTTGTCACCAGTGACTGAGACACCACCTTCTCAAACCAGAGTAGTTCACATACCAGCCTCAGTGAGTAGTGGACAAAAAAGGAATGGATCTCAAGGCCAGTGCAAATCTGTACCTCGGGGGGTGAAACGGATGCATACCCACCATCACAAACACACATCAGTGAGGAGGGCAAAATAAAAAACTGTTCCAGTTGTGGACTAAAGAGGATTAACATTCAATTAAATTGATTGATCATGTGCAACCAAGAAGACCAGCCTGATTCAATCACCTAGCTCCACCAACATGAACCACAATTAACTGTTGCAGAGCATTAGGGGAGTCGTAATTATTCTGCAGGTAGGCCAAAAGTAACTGACATAACAAGCCAAATAGAATTGATCAATTCACCAAATGACATGCCTGAATGAGACTGCCATGACAGCAGAGACCACTTCAATATTGCTTTTCTGAGATACTGAATTCAATGTATTATTGTATTAATAACACGTGAAGGTATAATATCAGATTGTTTAAAAAAAAAAAAAAAAAAAAAAAAAGATAGAGGTCCAACGTTATACGTCAAAACGATAGCACCGCCCCCTCTCACCAACATCTTTACAGGAGTTTATAATTTACCTGTTGGCAATGAGCTGCAAGATCTGGATAAGAAACTTCCCCAGTCCTTTCCTCCGAACACGACTCTCTAACTGAACCTCGTAGCTGTTGAGAGGAGGAGACAGACAAGTCAGTAATGAGGAGAAGACCAGCTCACACTCCCTCTAACTTACCAGTACAGCACCTCTTCCCCACATTCCACATCAAACCGGAAGTGAGAAAAAGCTACAGGGGCAGAGTCACCATCACGAGCAAGAAGGTACCATGCCCGCTCGTCATTCATCTCTTCCCTCTTTTCCCTCTCCTTCCATCCCCACTCGCTCTGCTCATATCTAGGGGGAAATGAGAGCTTACAATGCAATTGGGCCAATGGTGTGAGAAAGAAGCCGAACCATATCTTACAAAGCCTGCATGTTGGCTCTGGTCAGCTCGAAGGCCCACTCCACTGACAGGGGGTTGAGGGACGTCACCCGCTTGCACTCAATCTGAAGGTTTAGGCTGGAACATCAGGACCAGGTTGTCAAAAGCAAAGGAGATGACTCTTACAACTTTGTCCATACGACGGAAAAAAATAGCTAAAAGGCTGATTGAAGCACATACCCGTTCCTGTCATACTTCTTGAAGGCTGGGAAAGCTGTCAGTGGGTCCTCGAGCTGGTAAAAAGAAAATCATTTTTTATTCATTGAATCATGTACAATCACGGCAATAATGCAAACACCAGTGCAAGTTGAAGTTAGAGCCTCTCATGAAAATTCCTGGCTGATGCCAAAGGCGAGGAACACGGAAAGAACTGAATAGTGTTAGATCTATTGCATTCATGTCTGTGACTGTGTACTGACCTCATTCATCTAGTCTGAATTACTGCAATGCAAAAGGATGAACTGATATTTTGGCTTTGAAAAAAATATATCAACTAGAAAACTTGGACATCATTCATGTTGATGTAGTTTCAACAATGCACAATATATATATATATATATATATATATATATATATAAATAAAACAACAGCTTTATCTAACTTAAGCCCACCAATGAATAATGTACAGGGCGGAAAATCAGTGCATTTAAGTCACACACATTTTCACTTTTTATCCAGTGAAACTGCTGACAGACATGACAATATCATCTCTGTCGGCCAAAAACATCATAGTGCATCAAAAGAAAGAATGTCATAGCACATATGTTACATGTAAATATTTCAGACAAATTCCTTTTTTGCCTGTGCGTCTCTCATGGCCTGGATCATTTCTCATGCACACTGCTTCATTCCCAAATCCAGAAAAGGATCTGAATAATGCAAATTAAGGACATTTGTGATGGATTGCAAAGGATCCCAATTAGGGATGCACCGAAATAAAAATGATTTGTTGGAACCGAAAATGAGAAAACCAAGGCCGAAAACTGAAACACCAGAACGACGACCAGGCCTGTTATTAGCATCACTGCAAGCTATGATTTAGTGCTTTACTCACTAAAATCAAAGCAATACTGCACAGTCATTCAATACCAGCATATTCAGCGCATCAGAATGAGCTGCTGCTGCTGCCGTAGACTGGCTTTGGTGTCTGAAGTACGGGGACACTGGTGCCGGCATACTGTGGTTGTGCATCAAGCGCTTACATGCCAATAAAACACCTGTGATTTCATCATCTGATGTGATGATGTTTGATATCTTTGGCGGCATAGAAGTCGTTTGCCCGTACAAATCCATATGTTAGCCACACCGTTGTTTAAGCCGCAAGGTTCCAAATGTGTGGGAAAAAAATAATGGTTCATAATTCGGAAACTACAGTAGTATTCACATTTCAAAACATTTCATACAAAATCAAATACAGTTAAAAACTAAAGCGTTGTGAAACTTTATCCTCCTCACAAATGCAAAACCAAAATACACCTTTTCATCCAGACAGGATGACTAACTTTAACTTTGATTTGTAGGATGACAACAAGCGCACTCACAACAAGTGACGTGACAAGTGAAAGATGAAAAAAAAAAAAGATTTCCCATGCCTGACACAGCCCACATTCCTCTGCATTCATTTGCACTGCTTTATTCCTGCATCCAAATAAGCACTATTTCAAGCAGAGTCACGTGGACGTGCAGATGATGCAGACAGATGTCAGTGACACGTGTGCCGACAGACTCTCATTGCACATTTTGCATGATCAATGTCCCCACTGTGGGACAAATAAAAGACATCTAGCCTCATACTTTTCACTCTGTGCTCTCTTTGCTCAGAAGATGCTTCAGTGCTACAATTAAAAAAACTCGCTGCTGGAAGGGCGCAAGAAAAGGGGCAATGTTCTCTATTAGGAACCAGTGACGCAGGGAGGAGTGCAGTGCACCCCCTCTTCCGATTTATGCTTTCTCCAAATTGCACTCGGTCAGTCTTTCTCAGATGGAAACACCTCTACACCACAGACATGTTGGCCTAATCCAGACAAGCAGCCTCTGGCCACAGTTCCGTGTCATCACAACATTCCATTACAGCTGTGTCGTATGGGTGCAAGTCTTTTTAACACTGAAAACGCACTTCCAAGTCATATTTGGACTAAAATTATCATAGGCTGAATTTTCACTACATCCCTAGTCAGAACACCATTAATGCAGTGATGGCATGACAAGATTATTTAGACAACATTTCAAAGAATATTTAAAAAATTCACATGAATGTTAAATATCTGATATGGCACAGCAAAATGAATGTGACAGTTCTTTTTTCCTAACTGTGCAGCACTTAACATGTAAAATGTATTCATAACGCCTTAACTGCTTTGAACTGTTTGATTGAGGTACCTTGTTCGCCGCATCCACTTTCGCACAGACGGCATCCATAGCTGCCCTCTCCTCCAGACGTCGGGCCTTCTTCTCCTTGGCTCGGTTTGACTTTCTCTGCAAGGAGGGATGAGAGAGATGAGGATCAAAGAGCAACAGGTACATTGAAGAGTGAAAGAGCGTACTTATATTTCCACAGTCATTTGATGTGAAAACCATGAGGTTATCATGATTTTTTTGTCAGAAATGACAAGAATGTGGTCACCCCTGTACGCAAGTTATGAACTCAGCTGAGCCAGGACACATGACCCAGCTCCAACAACATACCTAACATAGGTAAGAACAGTCTAGATGGCAGCCATTACTCCTCACACAATGCCACTAGTCTGTGAAAACATATACTTTGTCTTGACAAACAGCCATGATAAGATTTTGTATTGTCCTCAAGCGAGAAAAACAACGCAAGCATTAGAGAACACCATCGGAATAAGTTCCTTAAATGATCAGTGTAATTGTTCCGATAACATCACGAACAATAACATGGATTGACCAGCATTGTAATTTTCAAATTATCAATAACAATTTTGCAAAAAAAAATGCAACAACCAAGAATGTGCTGCAGATACCATCACACAGATTATCTTATGCGCAGAACTACTAAACAATTGTCTTGGTGGCAACGAAAATGTGGCAGGGACAAAGTTTTCATTGCATGGATACAACACAGCAGCTCGGGTGTAAAGAAAATGGAAACCCAAACGTCACCTGACAGGTCAAAATATGCCATTACTAGTAAGATAATTAAATGACTGTTAAACTACCATTACGATTCTAGGTCCAGGTTTGTACAGGAATAATTCATCCCCGATTCAAAATGCCATTAATGGGGTGCCATCCAACGAACACGCCAAGTTGAGTTAGCGCGCACCTCATGTTTATACCCCTTCATCATCACCAGACGTAGCATGTTAAGCCTGGAAGTTTCACAGGATGAGAACCGACAAAGAGCCTTCACACGTTTCAATACAGGTCAGTCGACATCACATGTCTAACTGGTACAACAATGCGACCATGCCAATCTACCTGTCACTCATCCACTACACCACTAGTCAAAATTGCTGGATCAGGATCTTATTCGCACGACAGTATCAGGCACGGTTTCAACGTGGGCACAAGGCGATTTAAAACCACGCAGACGTGCACCACCGCGGGAAAAAGGGTAGCGCTGGTGATGCTAGTAAGCTAACGCAGCTACTAGGGGGCAGCTAAGGACTCCACCTCGAGCTAATTCGCGTCGCACTTTCCCCCTTCCACCGACAGTCACAGACACCCACGGAGTTTGACAATATTCGACGCAGAGAAAAGGAGAAAACTCACCCCCATTCTGCGGCGTCTGCGCGGCTAACTAGGGGAATGAGTCCGCTATTGTCCGGCGACTGCGGCGGGCTGGAGTCGTGACTGGAGCCGGAGAGAAGGGGGCCACATCCACGATGATAGTCAGAGAGCTACAGCACGCTACCACCAGCTGCGGGCACAAAGCCACGCCGCTACCGTGCACTTCTCTAAGACACTGGTTCAGGGAAATATGGCGGAATTGTTTGTTGTTTAATTGGATTGGCGCCAAACACCGCGAGGCTGCTTCTCCCGGGTCTCTCGAGCTCCTTTCTTTCCTCCGTCCCACCGTGACGCCTTCAGGTGCTACCACATAACTCGGAATTCTCTTTTCTCGTAGACACGGTCGTTTTATAACTAATAATTTGAATAAATCCATACTTTGTTTCCATTACAAGATGACGAGGCTAACATAACTTTACATATTCATGTTCAAAGTCTAAAGTGCACAAAAAGAGATATGCACTATTTGTTGAAAAAGATGCATTAAGAGGAGAACACGCTTTTCATATACAAACGTCCTGAGAACTGGAAACGTCACACAATCATGTCCGTATACTTATTCTTTTATCTGCAGCTCACGAGTCGAACGTGAAAACAGTGCATTTGAGTTTTAGATCACATATCAGCAGAGGAAAGGAAACGCATCAATGTCATGCGATCAAATCCTATTTCATTGCTGCAGTCGAATAGCTAGCGTTGATACATTTTCATTAATTTCATTTTTAGAAATTGCGAGGATTGGCAGTTGACAAAAATACAGCGACTAATACAGTGAATAAGAAAGGCAGCTTACAAGACGCCCCATGTT
This sequence comes from Synchiropus splendidus, assembly GCF_027744825.2. NCBI lineage: Eukaryota > Metazoa > Chordata > Actinopteri > Syngnathiformes > Callionymidae > Synchiropus > Synchiropus splendidus. Next base: position 11,433,629 of record NC_071336.1, read on the forward strand.
GAATGTCATTATTATTATTATTATTATTCATGGCTTTATTGGGCTAATTTTCTGTTGGGCTTTGGCAGCAGCGATACAGCAGCTGATGCCACTTTTGCAACTGCTCTCGTCTCACTCACGAAGAACATTGATTTTTTTTTTGTGTGTGTGTTCAACTACGACTTTTGAGTGAACTTTTATTCTGCACCCATAGTGACCACAAGGGGACGACATATACCGGGATATCATCTCTGGCAGTAGTACAAAATTTGTTACACTTGTACTTGCACCTTCAGTTGGGTGACACAATATAATGGCAGAGAAAGAGGTCAATGTCTGAAGGTCGTCTGTATGAGGTCATGGCCTTTGTAATGAAGAGAGCTCAATTTCAACAGAGGAACACAATATAATGGCAGCGGTGGAATTTGAACCCACGCCTCCCGAGAGACTGGAGCCTTAATCCAGTGCCTTAGACCGCGCTACCACTTGCCGAGAAAGATGTCAATGTCTGAAGGTCGCCTGTAAGAGGTCATGGCCATTGTTTAGAAGTATGGCGACGGGATAAATAAGTACTGTTTTTGATTTAATTTAATTCAGATGAGACGTCCTGACAGGTCTGTTTATATGAGGGGAGGATGGTGACCGAGGAGCGGAGTGGTCAGCGGCATCTAGTGCCGTGAAGTGAGCGTTTTTCGCCCTCCTCTCTCGTGGAGCCCTCCATCTCCAAGAGAGACCTCGGCCAACATGACTGGAGAGGCAGCAGCAACAGCAGCAAGGTAGCAGGTAGGTTTGCACGTTCATTTAGTGGGGACATTCTGAATACTAGATAAATATATATATAGAAAAACGTATGTAGCTTTCTGTATTGCTTTTTTCACAACGACTTGAGACCACACACCCCGGCGACTGATCTAATTCGGCGATGTGTTCGAACCAGGCAGGTGGCAACTGATGACGACCTGAGCAAGCGACCTGCTACTGACGACTGGCGCTACTGCGACTGAAAAGTCGCGTTCGGTGTGAACGTACCTTTAGACCGCTCAGCCACGCTACCCCTTCCTGAGAAAGATGTCAATGTCTGAAGGTCGCCTGTATGAGGTCATGGCCATTGTCATGAAGAGAGCTCAATTTCAACAGAGGTACACAATATAATGGCAGCGGTGGGATTTGAGAGAGACTGGAGCCTAAATCCAGCGCCTTAGACCGCGCTACCACATCCATAGTGAGAGGACAATGCCTGAAGGTCGCCTATAAGAGGTCATGTCCTTTGTCATGAAGAGAGCTCAATTTCAACAGAGGTGCACAATATAATGGCAGCGGTGGGATTCGAACCCACGCCTCCAAAGAGACTGGAGCCTTAATCCAGCGCCTTAGACCGCTCGGCCACGCTACCACTTCCCGAGAAAGAGGTCAATATCTGAAGGTCGCCTGTATGAGGTCATGGTCATTGTAATGAAGAGAGCTCAATATCAACAGAGGTGCACAATATAATGGCAGCGGTGGGATTCGAACCCACGCCTCCGAAGAGACCGCTCGGCCACGCAACCCCTTCCTGAGAAAGAGGTCAACGTCTGAGGGTTGCCTATAAGAGGTCATGTCCTTTGTCATGAAGAGAGCTCAATTTCAACAGAGGTACACAATATAATGGCAGCGGTGGGATTCGAACCCACGCCTCCAAAGAGACTGGAGCCTTAATCCAGCGCCTTAGACCGCTCGGCCACGCTACCACTTCCTGAGAAAGAGGTCAGCGTCTGAAGGTCGCCTGTAAGAGGTCATGGTAATGAAGAGAGCTCAATTTCACCAGAGGTGCACAATATAATGGCAGCGGTGGGATTCGAACCCACGCCTCCGAAGAGACTGGAGCCTAAATCCAGCGCCTTAGACCGCTCGGCCACGCTACCACTTCCTGAGAAAGAGGTCAGCGTCTGAAGGTCGCCTGTAAGAGGTCATGGTCATTGTCATGAAGAGAGCTCAATTTCAACAGAGGTACACAATATAATGGCAGCGGTGGGATTCGAACCCACGCCTCCAAAGAGACTGGAGCCTTAATCCAGCGCCTTAGACCGCTCGGCCACGCTACCACTTCCTGAGAAAGAGGTCAGCGTCTGAAGGTCGCCTGTAAGAGGTCATGGTAATGAAGAGAGCTCAATTTCAACAGAGGTACACAATATAATGGCAGCGGTGGGATTCGAACCCACGCCTCCGAAGAGACTGGAGCCTTAATCCAGCGCCTTAGACCGCTCGGCCACGCTACCACTTCCTGAGAAAGAGGTCAGCGTCTGAAGGTCGCCTGTAAGAGGTCATGGTAATGAAGAGAGCTCAATTTCAACAGAGGTGCACAATATAATGGCAGCGGTGGGATTCGAACCCACGCCTCCGAAGAGACTGGAGCCTAAATCCAGCGCCTTAGACCGCTCGGCCACGCTACCCCTTCCTGAGAAAGAGGTCAACGTCTGAAGGTCGCCTGTAAGAGGTCATGGTCATTGTAATGAAGAGAGCTCAATTTCAACAGAGGTGCACAATATAATGGCAGCGGTGGGATTCGAACCCACGCCTCCGAAGAGACTGGAGCCTAAATCCAGCGCTACCACATCCATGGTGAGAGGACAATGCCTGAGGGTTGCCTATAAGAGGTCATGTCCTTTGTCATGAAGAGAGCTCAATTTCAACAGAGGTACACAATATAATGGCAGCGGTGGGCTTCGAACCCACGCCTCCGAAGAGACTGGAGCCTTAATCCAGCGCCTTAGACCGCTCGGCCACGCTACCACTTCCTGAGAAAGAGGTCAATGTCTGAAGGTCGCCTGTAAGAGGTCATGGTCATTGTAATGAAGAGAGCTCAATTACAACAGAGGTGCACAATATAATGGCAGCGGGGACAGACTGCGGGCACTTGGTGTCCTGTATTCGGCCACTGATCCGGACCAACAGGTCGTCCAACTTGCGGCGGTTCCGCATGAAGTACCACTCAAAGCAGCCGTATCCCGGTGACGCTGCTGGAGGAAGTGGTTAAATTCACCAGTGTGAGCAGCTCTGGCGAATGCTGCGAAACGAGAGATGTCTCTTTTTCCGTGTTTTCATTTAATAAGTAGCGAGCACCGGCTCCACCATCTTCAATCCACCGTCCACAACAACATGAGACCACGCCCCCCCGGCGACAGACCTAATTTGGCGATGTGTTCGAACCGGGCAGGTGGCAACTAATGACGACCTGAGCAAGCGACCTGCTACTGAAAAGTCGCGTTCGGTGTGAACATACCTTTAGACCGCTCGGCCACGCTACCACATCCATAGTGAGAGGTCAATGCTTGAGGGTTGCCTATAAGGGGTCATGGCCTTTGTCATGAAGAGAGCTCAATTTCAACAGAGGTGCACAATATAATGGCAGCGGTGGGATTCGAACCCACGCCTCCGAAGAGACGATCCAATCCCTCCACTATCGCCAAGTTATGAGGAATTTCATAACTGTCCTGACACATCTGGCTGCCCCTGAATGCACCGCTTTCCAGACAAAGCCACACAAAGTTAAGTGTGATTCAGCTTTGAATGAAAAATGTCTTATTTTCTCTCTTACTTTTTGCTCTGATGGCAAATGCTGAAGGTCAATGGGCAATTCCAGGTACTGATCTTTGCTCTTAACGAGACTGTCTGCTCAAAATTTGAACTTTAAAATTGGAATGGCAAAAACACAGCCAGTATTCTCACAATCATCATCTCACACAGCTCACAGAATGTGTCCTCCACAGAATGTGATCATTATGATAACTGCAGATCAAGAGAATTGCAGAAGATAATGGCAGCGGTGGGATTCAAACCAACACCCGGAGAGGGAGTCGAAATCAAGCAGCCTGGACGTGAGGTCAGAGCTTCAGTGGCAATGACTGAAGGTCGCACACTGGTCTGTTTGTGGTCGTGACTTTTGTCTTCAAAAGCTTGCTGGCAACGGTGGGATTCAAAACAACACCCTGAGAGAGAATCTAAATCACGCAGCGTAGACCGCTGAGGCACATTATGAATTCCTGGACACAAGGTCAGAGCTCCAATGGCAATGACTGAAGGTCGCAGATCGGCCTGTTTGAGGTTGTGACCTTTGTCTTAAAGAAAGAGCACAATATAAAACTATGATGGGGAGCAATGGGATTCGAACATAGGACTCCAAAGAGACCGGAGCCTTAAGCCAGCGCCTTAGAGCGCACGGCCACAGCAGAGAAACTGCTCTAGTCCAGGGCCAAACTCAACAAGCAGCACCCTGCGACGTGTCGCCTGGCAATTTCAGAGCTGTCCTGTCATTTCTGGCTGCCCCTGAATGCACCGCTTTCCAGACAAAGCCACACAAAGTTATGTGTGAAGTAGCTTTAAAATGAAAAAAGTCAAATTGCAAGAACTTATTTCATCTCCGATGGCAACGATTGAAGGTCGTCAGCTAGTTTCAGGTCCTGACCTTTGCTCTTAAAGTGATCTGTTCAAAATTTGGAATTTAAAAATGACAAAAAAAATGCAAGTAATCTTACAATCATCATAATACACAGCTCACAGAATGTGTCCTCCACCGAATGTGATCATTATGATAACTGCAGATCAAGAGAATTGCAGAAGATAAGAAGAACAACATGATCATTACAACAACTTAGTTTCAAGCGAATTGCAGCAGTGGGATTGAAACCAACACCCCAAGAGAGAAGCCTAAATCCAGCAGCAGAGACCACTCTGCTCTGCGACCTCTTCTCTGAGGCTGCCGTGTGATTGAAGGCTGCAGCTTGACCAGTTGAAGGTCCTAACCTTTTCTCTTAAAGAGACAACGCCTGGATTGCCGCTGTGATGGAGTACAATTCAAAGTCTTGTTGTCTGTGGTGGGATTCGGACCCCTACTTCCACAGAGACTAGGGTCTTAGACCACTCCGCCTGCCTGCAGTTTTAACAATAACTGCAAATAGAATCAGACGACATACATTACAGTAAAGACAGAATCTTGGCGATGATGATGAGGGCTTGAGGCCTTGAACAGAAGTGGACTGGTCTAAAAGGAGGACTGGGTTTGGGGAGAGGTTCGATTGAACTTAGCGAAGAATTGAAGGGCAGAAAGATAAAGATGAGACCACGGTGTGTGGGCTCGTGATAAGAAGTGATGGATGTATTGGAGAATAATGAAGGCTGGACAGAAGAGTTGGAGTGAGAGGGAGAAGAAAGAGTTGGGACTGGGAATATAAAGGGGGGAATGGACGGATGGAGGATATGACTCAGGGAAGAGCTGGGTGGTTTTATGAAGGAGAATATGATCAGGAGTTGAAGAATGGGGGTGCAGGCAGGTGAAATGAGAGGAGTGGAGTGAGTCGGGATAAAGGAGAGGGCATGGTCATGTCAAGGTTGACAGAAGGATAGAGAAGAGCAGCGATGGAGGAAAAGGGGAGGGTGAGATGAGAGTGGTGATGAAGTGATGAGAGGATGGGAGTGAGAGGGGACGGAGAGAGAGCATGTTGAAAACAGACGAGCAGCATCAACGAAGCAGTGGTCACAGACAGGAAACGCTGAGAGGATGACGAAGGGAGGAGACCAGGATGAAGGGAGGATGTAAAGGAGTGTCAGTGAACGACGGCAAGAGAGTGAAAGTTTGAAAGAGAGGAGGACTGCATGGATGAGGGAGTGACATCTTGAAGGAGAAATAGAGGGGTGGAGGATGAGAAATCATGAAGGTGGAGGACAGAATGGGGAGTAGAAATGGATGACTGGAGGAAAGGAGAGTGGCGTTGGATCAATGGAGGAGTGGAAGAAAAGAATGATTACATGAGCATGTGGCAGGATTTGAATAGTGAGGGTGGTGTAGAAGAAGGAAGGAGAGAAGAGGTCAGACGCAAATCTATGATGGACAACAACGAGGAGTTGGAGGAGGAGGAGGAAGAGGAAGAGAGGCAGGAATCCTCAGACACTGAGTAACAAGGAGGGAAGAGGATGTGACAGCCTGCTGACGAGGAGTGGGATATGGAGGGAGGGAGGGAGGAGGGAGAGGAGCTGCAAGGAGGGGAAGAGTGTGAGGGGTGAAACAGGTGAGAGGAGAAAGGAGAAGCTGTGAGCCAGAAGCCACGGGTGTAGGGAGGAGGACACAAGCTGAGAACAAAACAAGATCAATAGAATGAAGAGGAGCTGAGAGTGGGATGGGACGGCGGACGGAGGGAGGCAGGGTGGGATGAGAGGATGTGGTAGATGTGAGAAGAAACCAGGGAGGAGGAGGAGGAAGGAGCAGGAGGAGGTGAACAAGCGAAAATGCCTCACTGTGTCACAGTCGGGTGGGGTGGGGGAGGGGCGAGACGAAGCGGCGCGTGCTCACGCGCACGCGCGCACACACACCAATAGCACAAAACAAACGGCTTGAGGAGGAAGATAAGAAAACAGGAGGAAAGAAGTGTAGAACGAGAGAAGGTGGAGAAGTGCTTGGTGAGAGGAGCGGAGTCAAGTATGACAGTCATACAGTGGAGGATGAGACGACAACAGTGAAGGAAAAGTCATGAGATGACAGTTGTGTTCGGGTGAGAACAGCAGTGAAGAGGAGCTTATGGGGGAGAAAGAGCCAAGTGTGGACAGGAGGACGGTGACACCGGGAGGAGGAGTGTCGGGAGCAGAGAGAGTGCAGGAGGAACAGGCTGTTACATGTCAGCGGGTTCCGTGTGTGTGACGCGTTCACTGACAGCATCAGGTGTGAGAAATCATGCCATTATTGCAACGTCTGAACACACACTACTGCGCACACGATCGCGTGCACGAGCGGGCGCGCGCACGCACCCACGTGCAGGCGCACACACCCAGGGCTTATGCCGTTAAAGCAAAGACAACCGTGAAGTTGTTGGGGCAGAAGTTTACGTTTGGACACTCAACTCTTTCCACTTGGCTTCTTCCTGAGCGGCGCGTGCAAGTCTGGACATCCAGCCTGATCACACAGATGCACAGTTGACGGATCCCTCCGCCAACACGCTGCTCAGCGATTCCCTGAATTACGGCATGTCCATAAAGACATACGTGACACTGAAATATCTTCAGAAAAAAAACAAAAAAAACAATGAATGTGTGCTCGGTTTAACAGTCACGAATGGCGGCGGGATTGGAAAGTGAATCATTTATCATTCATATACTTATGTCGTTGCGCGGATATAATTTTCTCAACTCGAATAAGACGAACAAATACAGTGTGGCCATTATTTTCACCGAGCGTTATCGCTGTGATAGTCCCATCTAACGCGCACGCAATAGTTTTTGGAACTATACTTGGCCAGTCCCAATGACTGGTCGGGGAGAGGCATCGGAGGCGGATGTTCATCTCCCTCATGTGTGGGTGTTCTACGGCTCCCCGGCTTCCATCTATCCACGCTGCTCCACTCTTCATTGTACTGACCGGGACGCATCAATTATCTGAGAATGTGGATTTCTTTGGCATAAATGACCTCAACTCCATCGCCTCAGTGAAGACTGTACCAACCGACGGCGGCTGACTGCAAGTTTAGAGCCCGGTGGAAGCAAGCGGAGACACAGCGAGCAGGTACAGAGCGAATGTTATCTCCACTTTAAACTACTGGCGTTACTATTGTAACGCGAGGGTTACTAGCCCCGAGCTAACTGGCTAACGTTAGCCGTCTAAGTGGACTTGATTCCACTTTATGGTAGGAGAAATTGGAGCCATTTCGGTCAGAACTTCAGTCAACCAAAGTGACTCACATCTGTCTGATATACTTGGTCATTTCGCTCCCAGGCGAGTGACCGGATTGCCAGTTACTTGTTGTAGTAAGAGCCACCGAGGCGAACACAATAGGACTTGCGGGTTGACTCAACAATAATGACTTCTAAAGTGGAGAATAGAAGCTACTTTATTGAGTCAAACGCGTCAGATAAATACGCGTATTATGGAACATTTGGATGACTTTCATTTTCTCGTATTTACCATTTCTCCATCTAACCGGTGTAACTCGTCTGCTTCTCTTTCGAGTGGATAACGTGTAGTTTCAGTAGTTCGTGACTGAAACTAGACTCCAATTTTGTTCCAGAATACATATGTTACAAACGTGAAGTTTTTATTTTTTCAGTCGATCAAAATGGGGTTAGTGATGACGAAGGGGCCCCAGGCCCCAATGACGACAACATCAACTTGTGACTAAGATGAATATCTTCGTCGACGTTGGCCCGTGAGCGCTGACGGAACAAAACAAAAAGAGTGAAATAAATTTGAATAATTTCGTCTGTCGTGGCGAAGGGACCAGCTGTTGCGGGTTTCAGGGGGATCAGAGAGACAAAGACCCCCAGACACCAGTCATGTAACGCCTGCTTGAGTTTGGAGGAAGTGATGTCATATGTTGGTCTGAGCCCAAATGTCGATGTTCGAATGTTCATGTAGGTGATACTTTTCCAACATGATTTAAACATGTTTTAAGATACCAACCGAGCTGGATAACATAGACACGTTTTATGAAATTATGATAAAAATAAATAATGTATATTGGCAGGAACAAGCCAGAAATATTGATACCTGAGACAGAAGTTGTTTTTTGGAATGAAAATACTGGAAGGAATCTTGAAAATATGTGAATAATAGTTCAGCTACAGCATGTGTTTGTGACCATCACAAAAGGGTGTCAAAATAGAAGGGATGGTGTATTTTTGGGTGTATTATTCACTCACTGCCAACAAATGTCTGTATAAAAGCCTTATTTGCTTGTGTGCAGTGTAATGTCATAAAAAAAAGAGTCTTTTGCATGAACAGGTCTTTAAGCATTTAATCAAATACTCATGACTTTGATATTTTTTGTTTAGATGTGTACAAAGTTTTAATCAGGTCCATATTAGAAATCCTAATGTGAATGTTGGTTATGATATTCATGTAGTTTTTTATTAAAAAAAATAGTGTTATGACTGCGATGTACTAAACACAGTAACCCAGGGAGGAGGTGGCAGAACCGTGAACATCTAATCCTCATAACTGCTGCTGGGAAAAGGAAAGACGCGTTTGTCATGATGAGACACTTTAAGAGATCCTCAATAAATCTTTACAAAATTGTGTCTTGCAGCCATGCCCTCTGTGATGGAGCGTTCGGGGGCCGGGGTCCTATCCAGGAGCAGGGCAAAGACGGTAACCAATGGCAACAGCCAGCCTCACTCTGAGGAGGAGAGCAGTGATGAGGAACACACTCACGGTACGTTCACTTCCACATTCCTCAAGTGCTCGAGTCTCCGGGTTCAGCTCTTCTGAAGATTTATTTATTATTCGTCTACTGGCTGTCGGTCCCACAGAACAGATCAGTGCACCTTAAACACCTTAAAAGGAACTCGCACAGTGTCTCGGTCAGACTGGTGTCATCGCTGTCACGACTGTGACGTCATTGCAAAATGACATCACTACTTTTATGGCCTTCACCTGCAGCACTTTCCTTGTGACGGAGCTGCTTCTAAGGCTGCTGCAGTTGTTGTCCTTCCCTCCCTCCCTCTGCCTCTCCCTGCCTCCATCTTGTCAGATCCTCTGCCCATGTCCTTCACTCTCTCTTCACCTTTATTCCAAAGTAGTTTTGAAGCTGAAAACACCCAGATATGCCCTTGTGGCGTCCCCCCTCTTTATCCATCGACTGTATTCTGTTTCTCCTTCATTTTCACTCACCTCCTCTGCTTTTGACCCTTAAGGTTCTTTGCAGTCTCATATCTTCCTGCTTCTCTTTGCACAACCCTCTTACTGCCATCTTTGTTCTGGTCCCATCCCCTCCACCTCCCTCACCTGACAGATCATGCTGGGGTGTGAGGGCACTGACATGTCTGGCCAAATTTGGTTTGGTTCTATTGATGGGCATCTGTGAGGCACTCGGAGTGGGTCGGCTGCCATCGTGTTGACAGGACTGTTTGCACTCTGGATCCTTCCACCATGTTGTCATGGCACAACCGCAGACAAGCAGTTGAAGATGAAGGAAGATGAAACCACATGATGACCTCACAAAGCTCCAGACACCATCATTTGTCTCTTTGAAGCTCGGGCACTTGTGGGGCCAGACAAGAGTGTTGAGGTCAGCTGTTGATGGCAGATGACTTCTACAGTTAGCGCTTGAATCTAATATGGCGGTCCATGGCTGTTGCTTCAGTACAAGTGAAGTGAGGATTCAGTTTAGTCTCTCTCTTCCTGCTTCCTTCCTGCAATGATGTTGTCTGGTCTGTGTGTGTTTGCAGACAGTATGATCCGAGTGGGAGGAGACTACCAGGCCCAGATCCCAGAGTTCAAACCAGGTAAGCAGAGACGGAGGAGGAGAATACAGATGAGCAGGAGATGAGTATTCACAAGCTAAATTGACAGGTGAAATGAATAGCTAATATCACTGGTGGATCCCTGCCATGCAAGGGAGTTCCATCAACATTCCCACCAGAGGGTTCCAAATGAGAGAAGGAAGAGAGGTGGCGAGATGGAGGAGGTCAGACAGGTGGGGGTGGTACGATGTGAGGAGAGTTGAGATGGGACTTGTGAGGGAGGTTGACAAGAAGAGGATGGAGCTGGTGGACAGTGAGGGAGGAGTCGGTCATGTTCCTGAGGTGGGAGTAGAAGCAGTAGCAGCGCTGGACTGAAGTGAACTGAACTGAAGTGTCGTGGTCCACAGCCAGAGTCATGATGTCGCTAGATAGGGAACGAGGATTGACATCATCCGGTGTGTCTTTGTTCTGATCTGAAGTTTATGTGGCTCCTCAGACAGTCCCAACAGATTCGACAAAGACCAGCGGAGCATGTTGGTGTGGTGTCCCAGCAGCCAACTCTCGGACACCATGTGTAAGATGCACACACAAACACTTAAGCTCCACCTATGACCAACACTTTATGTCTGTGGGTGATTAACACGTGGTCCTCCTGTTCAGTGGACGAGTACATCCTGATGGCCAAAGAGAAGCACGGCTACAACATGGAGCAGGTTGGACCCACATCTCTGTGGTTTCTGTGTGGTGCAGGGGAGGGATGAACGCTGACTCTGCACTTTCCTTCAGGCTCTGGGTATGCTGCTGTGGCACAAGCACGACGTGGAGCGCTCACTGGCAGACCTCGCCAACTTCACGCCCTTCCCAGACGAATGGACCGTGGAGGACAAGGTGCTGTTTGAGCAGGCGTTCAGCTTCCACGGCAAGAGCTTCCACCGGATCCAGCAGATGGTGAGACCACTGTTTCCATCTGTGGGGCGCTGAAGATGTAACGCGCTGCGCTGTGTCCGTGAAGCTTCCAGATAAACTCATCTCCAGCCTGGTGAAGTACTACTACAGCTGGAAGAAAACCAGAACCAGAACCTCAGTGATGGACCGGCAGGCCCGGCGGCTCATCAGTAAGCGAGAGAAGGACGACAGGTGAGAGAAGCGTCACGCACCAGTGTCAGTCACAGGTTATCTCACCGCTGCTTTGGGGTTCTAGTAATGACGACATGGAAGAAGGAGAGCCAGGCAGCGACAGCGACTTCGAGCTGGATGCGAAAAAAGAGGTGAGTCAGTGTTGCCCTGAAGTTTGTGGTGAGGTGACCTCATTGATGCCTTTCATCCTGCAGGCGTCCAAGCAGACGCCCAGCAGCACCGGCTCGGACAAACTGACCCCAGGCCGTACTGGTCCAGTTAAGAAGGAGAGCCTGGGAGCCCAGTACAGGCACCACCCGCTCCGAGCTCGGCGCCGGCCTCCGAAAGGCATGCATCTAGAGCAGGCTGACATCACCTCATTGTCGGCCTCCCACGACGCCGGCGTGATGACCATCAGACAGCTGGACACTCAACTGGTGTCCCTGAAGAGACAGGTGAGGATGGGACCTCCTGGTTGATGTGCGAGAACTTGGCTCATCTCATTGTGACGTTGCAGGTTCAGAGCATCAAGCAAATGAACAGCAGCCTGAAACAGAGTCTGAGTGAAGGGGTCTCCAGCATGAGACCATCCGAGGTAGAATCTGACATCATCCATCTTTGTCTCTCCTCAAATAACCTCCTGTCGTCTTCAGGGGACCCTAAAAATGAACTCTCGCTGGACGAGTGAGGAGCAGCTGCTGGCTGTGCAAGGTCAGTGTCTCACCACCACGACTCCAACACATCAGCCTTTGACCTTCAAACGCCCCTCATCCCACACTCTCAATGTTTCAGCCATACGCCGCTACGGCAAGGACTTCTCAGCCATCGCCGAGGTGATCGGGACCAAAACATCTGCTCAGGTGATGACACAGCCATGTGACTGAGCTGGTGCTCCTCTCCCCCTCCTTCCCTGCTGACGGCTCCTCTCTCTGCAGGTCAGCTCCTTCTTCGTCAGCTATCGTCGGAGGTTTAACTTGGACGAGGTGTTGAGGGAGTGGGCGGCCGAACAGGTGGCCTGCACCAGAGACCAGAGGGCCAGCGATGAGCTGATCCCTCCTCCAGAAGGAGGAGCGGAAGAGGACGAGGTGAGCAGCGGCAGCTTCACTCTCCTCACAGCTGCAGTCCACCTTCATGAATGTTCTGCTACGCATCCTCAGATGAAGATGGAGGACTCGCCCTCTGACACCGCCGGCAGCTCCTCACCCCCTTCGTCCACCCAGACCGCCTCCTCGCTCTCTCAGCCTCCCCCGCTGCTGCGCCCCGCTCCACCCTCAGCACCTCCGAGCCTGCTCAGGCAGCCGCCTCCCCTGCAGACCCGCCCTCTCCAGAACCGGACACCCCACAACCACCCTCCCCCACCGCTGATCCGCCCTGCTGTCTCCACCTCCGGCTCCACCACCTCACAGATGCCTCCCTCACTGGTGGGACTGAAGATGGAGCAGCCCACCTCGCACTGACACACACGCGCCGCAACTACCTGAACTTCCTTAATAGAAACCTTTGGACAATTTCCAGGCCTTTTAGTCTCCATGGTAACTGCTGATCATCTGACAGCACATGCTTATCGTGTGTGCGTGAGAAGATTAAAGATGGCGGCAGCTTCTGAGAAACAGTGTGAAGAACCCTCAGCTTTAAAACTTGCTCACGCGCTACATTTCACACAGCCACGGTGGCGGGTGGGATATTGATTCCACAGCAAAGTTCAGGATTCCAAAATGAGATGAAATTATTTTTTTGGAGGGTTATGTGACTTATTTTTAGTTAGAGTAGATCTGTAGTTGTGTAGTCTCGATACTAGACTGTGAAGCCAAAACCATGTGAGAGAAACGTTTGACTTGGTATTTAAGATGAATGTTCAAGCATCTTTGAGAAGTTGATGAACTAATGGCTTTTTTTTTTCTTCTCCGTTAAGTTTGACACTGAATTTTTTTTTTTTAAATAAAATTAAATAAATTCAGTTGGTCAGGTGTGTCGTAACTGCTCAAGGGCATCTCCAACGTGTGACCCTGGTTGGTCTGAGTCCTCGAGATTGATGGGAAGTGCTGTGTACGTCAACTCGTCAAAGCGGGCCACATCACCATCTAGTGGTCAATTTTACAAGTGCATATTGTTAAACCAGTGGGCAGTTGAGGAGCACGCACCAACTCACACAAAGCAAATCTGCCCACAGACGGCCGGTCGTTATCTTTTGTTTTTATTACTATCATTGTAATTTTCATCATTTTGTCTGCACAAAAACAATTAATACATTTTCAGGAGTTGAGACCCTCCTGACCCCGAGCCCACCACTACAGTTACAGTTCAAACACATTTAAAATCAAATGTAAATTACAGCAACGTTAAAGAAAAGAATGAGATCAAATCAACCCTGAAAGAAGAATCATCAATGACCACCCGGCACCAGAGGATACACTCATCGTTGGAACTCAAATTATTAGGAAAAAAAACAAAACAAAAACGACAGCAAGTCACGTGACGCCGGCGTGTTTGTGTGTGCGTGAGTTTCTTCTGCCAGAGAGAAGTGATGTTTGTTTTCTCGGTTGGCTTTTAACCGTCAAAGAACAAAACACTAAAATAGAAACAGACGACAAAACTCACGAAAAAAAGGCCAAATATAAATGAGCAGTAGTTGTCACCACCACCAACACCATTACACATCCAGAGCTCGATGCTGAAACGTGAATGTAAAGGCAGCGATGATCATGAATCCCCCCCCCTCCCAGGCCCCTGAATATTTATTTCAACAAACTTAAAAAAAAAAAAAAGAATCAAATCAAAATTAGAAGAAAATTGAACCATTCGTTGTCGATTTTTTTTGTGCAACACTCAGACATTACAACACTTCAGATTGGTGTGTTTTGCTCTTTGGGAATCACCAGGATGGAGGGGGAGGGGAGCGTCGCCATGCTGACTGATGATGCCAAAGAAACACGAGTGTGTATGTGCAACAACAACGACAGGTTTCATTCTTCAAAGAAAGGCAACAAGTCGCGAGTGGCGACGAACTCGCCTCTCTGATCCAGTGCACCATCTCACTTAAAAATAATAAAATTCTCATTAAAAAACAACGACAAAAAAAAAACTCCATTGTTGACAGGAGAGAAAAGGGAGTGACTGAGAACATGGCGGATGTGTTTTGAGGCTGGGGAGGCGGTGTTTGTGCCAACAGTGAGGGGAGGGACATCAGGTATGTCTGAGAGATGAAGATGCTTGGGGGGAGGGGCTAAAGAAAACCCTTTACCTATAACCAAATCTGGGTGCGCAAGTATACAAGACTGTGTGGGTGGGTGTAAGAGGGTGACTAAGTGTGTGTGTGTGTGTGTTTCTCAGTCGAGTCCAGTCACTTTCAAAGAATCAGAACAACTTTAGCTTGTGTTGAATCAAAACATCACCTGTCAATCACCTTGAGAAAGTCCTCAGTGTCGCCCTGCCCCTCCTCCGGCCTGTGCAGAGGAAGTGAATAAATAGCAGGAAGTGATGTTAGTGGACATGCAGAAGAAAACTTCAGAACTTTGAGGAACCAGGAGCGGCGTCCCAGCCACTTGAGCTCAGTGACCCCCCCTCCCCTCCCCCGGGGCCTGACTCCTCTCGCCGCTCACAGTTTGAGCTCATTGGCGATCTTTGATGCAATGTTCTTGAAGGCGATTGAGGTTCCCGAGATGCGCTTGAAGCGCACGCCGTTGAGGGAGAGGCGAGGCAGCTTGCACACTTCCATCTCCCACTGGACGAAGTCTTCGCGTGCGGGGTTCCCCGACACGCACATCAGCATGTAGCGCTCGCGCAGCTCGTACTCGCAGCTGTTGGAGTCGAGGACCTTGCGGATTTCGCGCATCATTTCCAGAGGCTCCATGGACGAAGTGGTCTTCATGGACCAGGTGAAGCGCAGGGAGCGCGGCTTGGCTGAATCCTTCTGTCCACCGATGGCAGGAGGTGTCCCGGTGCCCCCTGGATCCAGAAGGAAACAACATCAGGTTCTCGTGGGACACTTTTTAGACCACATTTCAGCGGCCAAGCTGCGTGAGCGAGTCTCCCACCGGTGTTTCCAGATCCTGGTGACGAGTTGTTCTCATCATTGTTGGAGGACAGAACCCCACCAGACGTCTTCTCTGACTTGTCCACGGTGCTGCTCAGCATGGACCTGACGGACGGGACGATGGAGAGAAGACATGGACAGTGCGTCACAATGACGAACAAGTAGAAGGTGAACAGGAGGAGGAGTCGAGGAAGGATTCAGAGGGAGATGAAGGAAATGATAAGGAATTTTCAAAGTGTGTTTTTGTGTGCACTGTTGAGCTTCACCTCACACAAACACACACTTCAGTCCATGACAGCGGCTCTCCCTTGCACACATGCACGCTCACACACGTGCAGGATACACTCCAGGAGTCACTCCAGATCTCTGTCCTGATTGGTCAAGCAGTTAAAATCCCCTCCCAACACCAGCATCAGCAGCAAATCACAGCCCAGCTCTGCCCGCTCCCACAACTACTTCACACCAGATCATCTACGACGGGGGTCCGCTCCTACTGATTGGTTGTCAAGACGGGATTGGTAGTGGGGGTGTGTGTGCTCACCTGCTCCCCTCCTCCCGACCCTCGCCCTCATAGGGACTCCTCGAGAAAAATCAACAAAAGTTTAGACTCTTACTGAGAAAACACTGGACAGGAAGTGAACACGGCCGCGCAGAGTCGCCCTCACTGTAGCATCCATCCACCAAACTACAAGGCCACAATGTTCTGCTGCTTCACTCTGACACAAACACAGAGGGGTGTGTTGGAGGTAAAGTGGAGTGGAAAGGCAGGAGTGGAAAGAGCTGGGTGGGAACAGGATGGTTGGCACAGTGAGGGCGGAGCCTGGAGGAGGCTGGACATGTCTCTCTTTAACCTTTCGCTCTGTCGCACGGGTATAACATACACACACACACGTTTGTATTGCTATCCCTGTGGGGACATTGTGAGGTTTCTCTTTGCCAAAGTGCTCTCCCCAGCCTCTCGCTCTTAACTTAACCATCCAAAACACATGGCTCACCTTAACCAGGACTCTTAACCACACTGAAACCCAATTAAAAAGTGTTTAGTCAAGAGTCGGTCCCCACGAGGCAGTATAAACAAGCACGCACACACATACACACACACACACACTAAATAGACAACTAGGTCTGTAAAAACAACATCAGTAGAGCTTTGCGTGTGAAGGGAAGCACCTGCAAATGGAAAAGTTAATGGTCATGGAACACGGAAAGTCAAAACAATGAATGGAGGGCACAGCGTTAATGAACTGAATTTAGGATGAGTGACCAAATGTTGGTGAGTGACGCGAGTCTGCATCGTCACAGTTGGTCAGTTGTGACGTCGGCGCCGCAGCTGACCACCAGGGGGAGCAATTGCACAGTGTGAGGAGTTGCTCTTCCTGCTGCCAGCTCGGCCGCAGCACCAGGTGTTAAAAAGGAAACGTGACCAGTTGAGCTCATGTTCACAGCCACAGCAGGTCAAAGTTCAAAGCCATCCAGGTGTGTTGTTAGAAAGCCAATGAGAGAAGGAAGAGTGCAGCCCCGCCCACAGGAATCCTCCAGCTCCACCCACTCTAACACGCTTCGGAGATCTCGCTCACTTTTTTTAAATCAATGTCAATTTGGACATATTAATGTGGATACACTCTAGAGTGACTCAATCCGAAATTACTGATGTTGTCCCCTTTTACAAATTTGACACAAACATCATTGTATTTTTGTTGAATGAACATAAAAATATCAGTAGTAGCAAGGCACGTTTGCTTGTTACTTTCTTTTTATTTGTGGTCACATCTTTGCTAGTCAGTCGTCCTGTAACATATCGGAGGGGATTTGACCATGCTGGACCCAAATGTTTGAGTGAAGTACCCAGTCTAGACAGTAAGGCTGTGCTGCAGATCACAACACAAAAGTGCTGAGGTACAAGCTCATCTTCCATCTTCGCCCGGCCCACTGCGACCCTCTGATTGGTAAACAATGCGCTGATGCGGCAAGAATGGGGACATATACGTTTAGTGTGCAGGTAGTGGTTTGATCTACTGGACAGGTTTAGAACCTACTGCCGCATCCAATGTGCCTCAGAAGTTAGTATGACATCAGAGTATATCATCCTCTTAAAATCAGTCAGTTTCATCTGAAACAAGTGAATTTCTGTGCACCCTGATTTATGGTTTCTCCTCAGAACTGTGAAACTTCATACAAAAAAAACTTCTGAGAGCAGATGGAACACAGCATTTACCACTAAAGGGGTGATGTTCACCAGGTGGAAGTATACGCGAGGAGGAAGAGGAGGGGAGCGGAGGATGGGGAAGGGGGTTACTGTGTGACTTGATGATGGAGTGAGTGGTTTGGCAAGGTGGTTAGTCGAATAAAACGGAAAGTAGAAATAAAAATGGGCCATCACAAGGCACTCAGACCCAGAGGGCTCAAAAATAAAAACCACAGGGGGAAAAAAAGAAGGTGAGGCTCAAGGGCACAAGGGAAGATTTAAACAAAAAAAAAGCTGCACAAAACACCAACAGGGGAAAATATCATATATATGAAGGAGAGGATACACTTGTGTAGATTTGTATTGGAAGGGGTTATATATTTAACATGGGGGGTGTTGCCTACCTTCTGGGAAACCTGAACGACAGATTTCTACAAAAAAAACAAAACAAAAAAGAGGGATAAAGAAAAGGAGAAAAATGTATAAAATTCCATCAGGAGTTGAGGCAGTCAGTATCTGTAGCTGATGTGGTTAACCGTGTGAGTAATTAGTCGATTAAACCAACGAATATCAGGCACTGATGGGACCAGTGCAAGGAGAGATCAGAGCCTCCCTCCCCAGAAGAGTCCTGCGGATCTGGATCGACGCGTCGGGATGTTGCCGCACCGAGAAAGTCAACACAACACATCTGGGACCACGGCCATCACACACTCTTAACCAGCAGTAATACTTATAACGTAGCAGCTCGACTTCCTGACAAGTTAAAGACGGAGTGTTTGTGTGTCAAGTTGTCCACACTTGTGTTATTTATAGATGGAGGGAAAAGTGATCTCTCCTGTGTAACCATGGATACTGTCGCCAGCTACTGTACGAGAGAGTGGGAGATCTGGAATGTGGCTGTACCTCCACCGCCTCCACACACACAAGCGTGCAGACAAAAATTCACATGCACCATCATCCATCGAGTGCAGCACTTTCAGGAACCACGAGCCACCAATCGCACAGAAGAATCAAAGCCACACCTGAGCTCCCCTTCATGCTAAATTTTGACATATCCTGCCTCCAACACCACAATGACAGACAGCATGAAAACTAAGCGCCTCTGACGGTTGGAAGACGTGTTGTCCTTCTCACTATTTTTATCCTCAGCTTAGAAGTTTACCAGGGCAGACTACATTTTTGTCAAACCAGCAGGAATCAAGAGCTCAGCACTAAAAGTGGACCTCAAAAAGGGAAACATGGAACTCAAATGGTCTCTCAGTCACCACATCAGTGTTCCCTCCCTGGAGATATGGATGAGAGGAGGAACACAGACGCAGATTTCCTTAGAGGAAATCAAACCCGTCATTTTCTGCTCAAGTGAAAACCTCAAAAAGAAGGCAAGGAGATGAATCGAATCGTCGCCATGACAACGGGTTGATTGCAGGTTTTGGAATTAATACAGGAGGCAGTAGAAACTAACTGTCGAGGAGCGCGCACCACTCGGAGGAATTTTGAGGCTAAAGAGTCAACTGTCATGCTCTGGCTGTTCAGTGGAAACACTAGAGAGTCTGGTGCTTTATTATTCTGATAAACCACTTCTGGATTTCCATCTGCCTGACTTCTACTCTTCCTTCAACTTCATCTTTTTTCATCTCTCCAGATTCAGGTTTCACACATCACTGCCGGGACTCACCTGCGCACAAACTTGGAGGTAAACTTGCTAAAGATGCCGGTGGCACCATGTGTCCGCCGAGCATGGCTGTTGCCATGCGACAACGACGGCGAGGCGGGCCCGCCGGGGTAAGCAGAGCCCTGCTGGTCCCGGGCACCCCTCTGCTGGCCTGCATGGAAGGTGCTCCGGATGCCCACACCTCTGGAGAAGGTACGGTCTGTGACAGCCGCACTGCTGATGTTGTGGGCAGAAGGGGAGGCGCCAGGAGCACGCTGAGGGACGGCGCTGTGGAGATGAGGAATAGAAGGACAGACAGTTATTTTCTTTTCTTTAATGCTGTGTGGAGGGATTTAACTATTTTAATTGAACTGAAAGCGATATATATTACCACAAGGTGATGTAGTTTGACTTACTTGTGTGTTTTCAGTCCAGTGAGATACATTTATTTTCATTTCACAATGAAAATGATTTGACCACAGCACTGAAGAGTAAAACGAACATAAGCCTGAATTCATACTGCTGTTGTTGAGTACCAATCTATGAATCATAAATAAGACAATACAGCAGCTGCATTTGCTTAGACTTGAAATATGTCACAGCAGCCGTCACACAAATAAATATAACCCACCACTTTCAGTACGGTGTTTGTTTGTCAACAAAGTTGACAACTACATCAATAAATCGATGCAATAACACCAATAATGTTTGACATTCCCTTCCACAGCCGAACATTTAGCAGGAGCATGTCAGGATGTGAATGACTTGGTTAATGTAAAGAATGGATACACAAGAAAACACAGACACAGGGGGGAATATTTGGTGATTCTTTCAGGATGGTTGTTGACTTGAAATCAACAGGGACACGAGTCTACTTTCATCAGAGTTTAGGACAGAGAGTGGAAAATGTTGGACATGTCTCGATGTGTCTCCGAAGATCAGGTCCTCTTCAAAGGTAGCTCCCACTTTTCAGAGCATGCTCCGATCAGCATGGATGCTGTCATGTTGGGCTGGGTAAACGGTCATAACAACTTGTGTTGTTCAGCTAGTGTTTAAAAATAAACATCTAAATAACAGATAAAGTCATTACAAAAAAACTATGTGGGGACAACTGGTTTATGCTAACAAACCCAGGGACTACAATCTAGGTGAAGTTCCAAAGGTCACGTGGGATTCTGGTTCTGTACCTTCTCTCCAGCGTTCCCAACCAGGTTCTGAACAGCCCAAGCCCACTGCTGAGCGGCGCATGCAACAAAACAAGTATTAAACATAGAGCAGAAAAAAAAATCAGCCGCAGCCCTGAGGACACGAGCCGCTTTGGTCTATGTGAAAAAAGCGCAAGATTCAGAGGATAGGATATTATTAATATTAAGATATATCACCCCTTGTTACAGACTGCAGTTGTGGCCCCATCTGAACGACGACAACACAGGTTAAAGTCCAGACAAACTGACAATTACAAGGGAGAATATGAATTTATAAAAGATGCAGATTCTCACCCCCCACTGAGACACCGCTTGGATGTCACTCTAGCCTCAGCATGATTCCATACCAAACAGAATGGCAACAATAAAGGTCTCCTGTGTGTAACCCTTACTACGATTTAAAAGGCCATTACCAAAAAGGAAACAATCCGTTAGGACTCGGAGGTTCTAAATGCTGGAGACAGGTTATTAAACATCAAGCACAAGAATAAAATCCATTATACCAGTACCAGTGTATTGAAAAAAGCACTGGCAGCACTACAGAGTTACTGAACAATCAGATGCACTAGTGAGGAAAAACTTTGAGACGAGAAATAATCCTTTGTCTTTGCTAACTGAGTTCAGGTTCATGTAATGTTGGAGACCTTTTTTGGGTTGTCCTTCCACCAGGACAGGTGAGAAAGAAGATTCGCCTACAAAGTTCAGGCACACCACCCAGCCAATGGCTGGGAGTAAACTAAGGTGTGGGGATGTCCAACTCCCTCTCAATGGGAAAAAAATGTCCATGCTGTTCCAAGACATGATGACCGAAGTGGTGCTTCACTGCCCGGTATCTACGACTGAAGAGGTAAACAGCTTTCTGCCACTCTACTCTACTCATTATCCAATGGCTGCTGCTCACATTGATGCGCATTCACAATGAGAAACAAGACTGGAGAGGCCGAATACTATAATCTTTACAGGGCATCGAAGTTGGACAATGCAGGCTGATTGTTTCCCTGACTTCAGTCCAGCCATCAAACGAAACTGGCCATTGAATAGTATCTTGAAACCGATATATACCGTATCTTATGAGGTGCCATCACTCTCGAAAAAACTCGGTGACGGTGACTTGAACATGAACAGTTCCCATGATGCCCTTCTGGCCAGTCAACCTATCTCAGTGGCTGGATCACTACCATGTGCATTTTTACGGGCAAAAAGTTGTGTGCTGCTAATATAGAGCCTTGTCAAATCAGACCAACGAAACAACTGGAATTATTGATATCAAAGAGCTATTTTCTTCCATATGGATTCCCACTTCTCCATTGTACCCAGAGCTACTACGCAGACTGGCTAAGGCAGTGGAGCATAGTGAACAATCCAATAATCTTGTGAAGAAATTTCAGTACAGTAAAAGGGCACACAAAAATATGAAAAAGAATGTAAACACAGCAAGTATGTGATCTGCTTTGGTAACGCAAATCACTTCAGGTGCACTAAACATTTCCTGCTCCATGGGTTTGTCAGCTCCATTGTCGCACAGTAACTCAACAAACACGTTCTTCTGGTTCTGGAACAAAGGCTGATTTTAGAGACTACTTCTGGTCGACAAAAGAGAAGGATATCACCCCGATCCACTACAGTTCTTCTTGCCTGTTGCTAGGTAACTGCAGTCTGACAGTCGTCAGTTGGTCATTTGACATCGTCATGGTGACCAGATAATGGACCCCGACAGCAGGTAATAACGTGAGAATTGAGCACTATGCAATCAGAATTTCTGAGTGCTTTGTTCATGAATCAGAACTTTCACTTGCCAAGGTAGCCTGAGTATGTGTGTAACCTTTCAGGTAATCACAAGAGCCGCCGGCCTGAAATCTCAATGACTTGTATTCTTCTTCTCTTCTGAGTGCGACTTCAACAGCAATAAGAAGGGGAAAAACTCAAAAAAGTCGGGTGACCAAGGCTCACCGACAGACTGACAAATGTAGACTGTAACAAGTGTCAGAAAGACTTGTGCAGGCTTCCAGGAGAAGGCAACATAGCTATAGTTTCATTCAGGTCTGCAGACATAATAGCATCAACATTATTAGGTGCAGTCCAGTTGTGAGGTAGGTTGTCTGTCATGTAGTAACCTGAAGCTTGAGGAGGCAAGTGAAATAATAAAATTCCTCCTTTAGTATGGTTCTTCTGTTTAGGTAGATGTCCTGCATTACAGTAAAATCTGCACTCGTATCAACAGAGTGAACTGTTGATACGAGTGCAGATTTTACTGGCAGTTGAGAGAATTTAGGATGAATCCCAGAGGTCCAGCAGTCCATCTGCTAATGTTGGCGGGTCCATGGCTATGACTCCCAGAAGCTCAACAGCATTGGCACCGTTATTGTGGTGCAGCTGTTGAGCTGAAGTGCATTCCATTTTTTTAAATTACATACAGAAAACCGTGTTATCACTGCTCATTAACTTGAGCATAAATGTGGCAAATAAACGAAAATCTTTACTTCCTAATTCAAAAACCACAGGAATGCAGATGCCAGTACATAAGGAAATCACAAACTTTTTGCACTCCAACCTTCGGAACTTTTAGGCACAGCAGAGCTGGCGATTTATACATTTGATGTCCCAGAGTAAGTTAGCAGCCTTGAAATATTAAGCCATATATTACCCTTTTTTACTTGTTTTACAAATGTCTTAACTGATGCACACTTATTTAGTTTTGTTCAACCAACGAATTTGTGTTCGACTGGGCTTCTTTAAGCCCACATGCAAAGACATACCCCTTGGAAACTGTTGATTATAAGTAGTGGGTGGTACTCAAGTACAATATGTGTTTTCCACCTAATCAAACGCTGATCAGCGAGCGTGTAAAAAATACGCACGCACATGTTCACGTTATTTATGATTGAATGGAAGTGTGTGAGAGTCGACTTGCCTTTTTGGAGGTGCATGCAGGTCAGAGGGACATGGATGGTTGGAGGAGGAGTAGGACTTTTTGTGGTGGGGACGCGAGGAAGAGGAGGATGAGAGGACGGCAGCAGCTGAGGCAGTGGAGGCACGGGAGCCTGGAGTGTTAAGGCTGGGGGGAGGAGGAACAAAGGAGCACCCCACCCAAAACACGCACACATACACACATGACAAACAAACAAACGCACGCACACACGCACAGCAGGCAGGGGTGTGTGTTGGTGGGTGGGGGGTGAGGTGGAGCATGGTTAGAAGCAGCATTTATTAAACATTATAACGGGAAGGGAAGGGGGGGAAAGGAAGAAAAGATAGAGTAAATGAAGGATTTAGAAAAGAATATAGAATGAATAGAAACAGACTGATATGTGTATGTTTTTATGTTTGTGAATCCCTCTGTCCCCTTAATCTAAGTGTAACTAGAACTGAAAGTATGTGGAGCACAAAAGAAAAAGATCGAAGGCAGAGAAAGGAAGAGGAAAGAATCTAAAGAGGTGGGAGAAGTTAGGGAGCAAGAGGAGCGCAACAAATATACACACATTATAGCTGAAACATCAAAGCATGAATGACCAATCTCTGATAACCAGTCAGTTATCAGAGAAACCCACAAACATTAGCTAAGCTGCTAATGGTCACCTCTCCGTCTCCATGGAGACTCATACCATGCTACAGTTTTCAGTCTGGGATGAAATAACTGGCAACATGGCAGAGCCCGCGTGTGTGGGAGGAGACGAGGAGGTGATCAGAAATACACACAAGTAATGAAGCAATAATCAACCACATAAGCCATGATATGGAGCTAGCATGGACTTGATGATGGCAATGGGAATGATGATTATGGTAAAAAACACTTCCGTGTTTGGCATCAGAGATGTTATGAATTTGAATCAGCAAGGAGGATCTGGGTTAATAAAAAATTAGAAATCACCCTTCAAATGCAAAAAGCTTGTTAACTGCAGTAAAAAAGTCCTCTCCTCTTCCCAGAGCGCAAGATAATCGCAAACTCCAATTCAAGCGGTCCATCACACGCTCATATCTGATCTAATAGTGTAAGCAACACAAGCTCACTTCCTGATCAATGAAATGCCAACGACTCGATATTTATATTTGGTCAATAAAAGAGGTGTGCCTTTGCAGCAATCTTACAATGCACATCCACGATATCGACAACTTACAGAGGAAACTTGACATTTTTGAAAATTTATATTTTATAAACAATGTCATCAAAACGCATCATTAGTTTTATTAGGTATTTTTTGGACAATTCCAATATTGTTCTTTTATTTTAGGCATCTTTATCCTGACGGTTTGTATCGAACATGCAGAAACATGGATATTACCGGCATATGTCTATTGTTTGTGCTGCGCTTTTGACCAAAATCAATGCTGATCATGGTCAAAGAATGAGTTGATCCCTTCCTGTGTGGGAGGACAGCAGTTCTGAGGAGAACTAGCCAACATGAGACTACATAGTCCTCACCTGAAGAGTGTGTGCATGTAAAATGCAGCGTTTGCTTACCTGTCCTTGCCATTCTGGATCCCCTGGCCCAGAGTTGCTCTCTCAGTCTGAGGTGAGTTTCGACTACGTCCGGTACCAGTGGACAGAATGCTGTTCTGTGGGGCAGAAGAAGAAAGGAAGTATATTGAGCTGCATGTTTATTTACACAAGCAACAGTATAAAATGGGAAGAAAGACTTTGTATCGCTAGAAAGTTAGTTTGATATCAACAAGGGGAGCGTGGTCTTACTGTGGAGGGCGTGGCACTCTTTTTGCGGTCAGAGGACACCAGTGGACTGGCTGGCACCTTGTTGGTAGAGGTGCCTGATGAGGTCTTCCTTCCAGAATCATCGCCTGTGCCCCGGTTGTCTGTCTGCCCTGTCCTCTTGGAGTAAGAGGAGCCTGAGGGGAAAAAAACAGGTTGTCAGGAAGTCGTCATGAAAAGTACACTTAGACCAAAACACTTAAGTACACTTAGACAGAGCACCACCTTCTTTCCTAGTGTGCTATCAATATAAAAAACCCTTGAGATCCGCACACATAGGATCAATGGACACACTTTAGAACTGTCACAACCCTTTTAAAGTTGTTGTACACATCATTCATCTTAGAACACATACCGCTATTTCAGACCAGGGACACAGACTTGTACTCGAAAAAACAATCTAATCTTACCTTGTTCAGTAGATCTGCGGTTCTGCGGCTTCTGGTTGGACGACACACTGCGTTGAACCTGGAAGACCATGACCATGAGTCAGCAAAGTCACAGCCAGAGGGCACAACACTTAATTTTGTTTATGAGGGTTGGTCATAAAAAAACTAAGGAGGGATAATAATATCACTGTACCTTGTGAGGCGGAGAGGGTGCATTTATGTTGCTGACATCACTTCCTGGTCGTGGCTTAATGCCACCTTCTTCCAGCTAAACACAGAAAAAAACATGAAAGATTAGTGTGTGAATGCGCATGAAAGATAAGTGTGTTGAAGTGTAACAGTACACTTAGATGGACCAAACAGTTTGGGCAAAGGGACCACATTCATTTTTTTGTGTTTCACACACGCAACACACAAAAGGCTGCCATGCATGACAACAAATTGACAGCTTCAGCTGGTAGATCGACAGATGAGTCATCAGTGTCACGTCTCTGATGGGTGTAGCAAGTCTTCTGGCAGGTAATTTGGTGAAGCGTGCACCAAGGCATCGTTCCAATGATGTAGTGTCTACATTTGAAGCATCGCAACCGGTTGTACTATGTGACTGTTTCAAGAACTGGATCGCACACTTAATTTCGAGATTTAAGTTGCAACGAAAAACAAAACTGCTATCCCCCATTGTAACTGCTCTCGCATTGTAGTAATCTTTTTAGCTTGTTCAGAACCATCCTCCCTATAGAGTACGTTTACTCTGAGAAACACAACAAATGTATAATAATGAGAGGAGAGCCAGCAGTGCCGATGATCCCTGCGAATCTGCCTGACAAGTCGCAGTGGAGTGAATTATTACAATGTGAAACGTTGGAATGGAATGGAATCACGCATTACAACTCTCATTCGACAAAACAGAGATACATCTCTTCTGCACAGTTCCGAATGGCAGAGTCTGTCGCAATGTTACATCACATTGTGCTTGAGTATTATAACCCATTGTTCGGCATGATTTCAAATGAGGGAGAACTTTGTACAGCAAAAACGGAGCATTGTCACAACGAGAGAGTTAATGCATCATGCAAAGCATTAAATATGGGTAAGTAAGGTGAGTCGAATCAGCAGGCCAGGTCTTCTTTAAGTAAATGTTTATGTCAAAGGTTATGGCATTCATCTTTTTTCTTCTGTTGTTTTTCTCACTTAAGTTTACAATGTTAATATTACTATATTTCAATTTAAAATAAACTAGTTGATGTTGGCATTCAAAGAAAAGACAAGAAATGTAAAAAAAAAAAAAAAGCACTCTACCAAAACTTTAAAAATGAGAACTGTACTGAGCAAAGTAAACTTGAGCTCAATCACGGAGACAAACATTCAAAAGGGACAAATTATAATCTGACTACTTGATAAAGGAACAACCACTGAGGGCGAGAGAGAGGGTAGGCAACAGTCAAAAAATATATGTCTTTAACTATGTCAATACATTTACTTCACTAACATGTCAAACAGGGAATGGTTTGTCATCGCATCTACTTTGGGGGAATCACTGCATTAAAATGTGGTGCAGAGAAGCAGACCGAACACTTAAACTACCTCAGAATTCCTATAGTCCAGCAGCAGGTATGTAGCCATCACATCATTGTACTTCTGGTTCACCAGGGAGTCCTGGATCTCTTCCTGAGAGAAGCCCATCTGCAACATGATGTCTGCAGACACACTCACAGGTTATAATTAGAGCCCACTGACTAAACAACTGAAGTTCCAGTACCCACCTGTCCTCCGGGGGTCTTTATAATCTGGCTGTGGCTCGATGTAAGGTTTAAGTTCCTCTTCTTCATGGCCGACATTCATCCAGCGATCCCTCATGATCTGCTGCTGGAACAAACACCAGGGACAGAACATGACAAGGATGATGGGGCACTGCTGTCAATTTAAACTCCCTCAGTGTGATGATGACAGTCATGAAAGGCGATCACAGACATGGCGATAACAAGTGAGTGTAACCATGAATTCATCACACAATTTAACCTTGACTATCAAATTGCAGGTGACAGGAAATTCATTAACTACAATTATACTACTCACTAACAACTCAGGCCTTGAACTATGAAAAAAGTGGAGAGCGAAAAACACAAAGCCTGACAACTAATCGATTAACAGTTTAACAGTAAAATTAAGGAGTACAGCCACTGAAGTACAATTGACACTCGAGCAGCAAACTACCACTGTGATGCTGCATCAGTGTGCACACGTGTGGCTGACGAACATTTTTCAAATGCACAAAGGTTTGTAAGCTATTTGATTTCACGCTACATGATTGCCACTGTTGTTGTCACGTTATTGTGTTATGACATGAGAAGTGTATGACTCGCATGTGTAGTGCGTGAGTATCCAAGAAACAGTGTCAATGCATGGATCTGCAAACGAGGTGTCAGAAGCCTCAAATGAAAAGTTACTCTTTGTAATGAAGCTAGATTAATTGACATGACATGTTTATTATTGTGTGTTTGTGAGATGGTTTGTGAGTGTGTACCTCCAGGCTGCCTCTTTTTGAGGGGTTCAGGATGAGAAACTTCTTGAGGAGATTCTCGCAGTCAGTGGACATGTAGAAGGGAATCCTGTATTTACCTCGAAGCACACGCTCTCTTAGTTCCTGCAGAAGCAAACAGTCATGTACATCACTTCTGGTATAAACAACAATCAGAAGTTTTAATGACCAACTATTGGAATACCAATACCTTTGAATTTTGTTTAAAGGTTTTTGTCTAGACAATATTAACAGCAAGGTTTGGACAAAATATTATCTCCCCCTTTGTTTTAGCCATCAGCATAAACAGAGAAGTAGTCAAATAAACCTTAAATGTTTGCCTCCCTCTCGCAAAATGTTGGAACTCTATTCAAAGGAGCAGGTAAATGCAGTTCAGGCACCAATGTGTCGTCCCCCTGTGGGACCTCAGACCGAGGACCAGATTGAGCAATAACAATCTGGCCAACATGAACCCCCTTTTAAATTAAACCCAACAATGGACCGAAAGGTAAAATAAGACTGAGTTTTAATAATTCATCTCCAGATCTGAAAACCTCTGTTTCGCAAAAAATAAAAGTGGTGTTGGGTCAACATATCCAAATGCACTCTTGAGATGTGCTGTTACTTGGAAAGGTCACGAGAGCGAGAATCAAATTCGGAGGCAGAGAAGTCTAACTGGTCTCTGTGGTATGTCTGACAGAGAGGGACACTTCCTCTGTGGTGTATCAGGTTGGCCTACATGGCTCCATGTCAAAAAGCTATTCCTTCTTTGCCTTGCCTTCATGAGGCCTTGATCAAATCAGTCTGTACCAATAACCCAACACACTTCAAATGCATTTTCTTTAACATTCAAATATTCTAGCATGTTTGCACATTTTGTAGCATGTTCAACAAAACAGAAGGTTATTTACGAGTAACCTAATAAACAGTTATAATACAAGACTGGGCCACTGTGGGTACCGCCAAGTGATGCCGTCACATCTTAACAGTTGCGGTTGGATTTTTAAAACTTTTTAATGAGTAAATGAAACCACAAATGAAGGGTTTGATGGTATGATATTTGTCAAGCATGAATGGTCAATCAGCGTTGTCGGCATCAGACCAGGAAGATGTCAAGACATAGTAAGAGCGAAAAGCTATCCTCCATTTTAAGTATTAGTTCCTCATTAAAACGTTGTTTTAAATCCGATTGCAACAGCTGGATGTGACACCATCACATGGCATCATCATGGGCACATTCCACACGCGCCACATTTGGTACCTACACTGTCCACTGAGTGAGAAAGGACGCAGCAATAACATCAGCCATGGTCATTTATGTCGGCAAGACATAAATGTGTTATGTGGAAAGTTATAAAATTCGTAAGGTTGGTGCTAGTTAATGTTTCCAACGGACTTTGATCAGGGACCTAACATTACAAGAGGTGGAGCAAGTAGTCCAATAAGGATTAGTGGTTTGAAACCTTCTCTGTTTCCGTCTTGGTGTCCTTCAGCATGACACCTTGCCTGGAGTTTTTTTAACAGCCACGCTTCAGTCAGTCTGCCCCAGGGCAGCTGTGAGTGGAGTCGTTGCACTATGAAAATGTAGGGTGTTTCATTATAATGAATAATGATTTGGGGACATAGGTCAAACATACTTGGGCAAAGTGGGAACAATACCCAACATTTTTGTTGCAACATCTGTATCAATCTGTATTCCTTTGCTGTGCATTTGCCACTGCTGCTGCGGTCGACATCACCACCTCCGCTGTCTGCTTGAGACGTCCTGTGCCTAGAATTCTACTGCCCAGATTCTGCAGCCCACGCATCTGAACTGGAACTAACACAAGCCAGATCCAGGCTAAACGAAATGGAACCATCATCAATGTGCACAACCCCTTCCATCATCAGTGTAGAACAGTAAGCCAACCAAAATGTGTTCTGATGTGTATTGACCCACCTATTTGGTCCCACTGTAAGTCTCAACAACATTTAAATGTATGCACATGGTCCCACGTGACGCTTCTCACCTTGAGGTTCTGTCCATCAAAGGGCAGCGAGCCACTGACCAGTGTGTAGAGTATCACACCAAGACTCCATACATCCACCTCAGGTCCATCGTACTTCTTCCCCTGAAAGAGTTCAGGAGCAGCATAGGGTGGAGAGCCGCAGAAAGTGTCCAGCTTGTTCCCCAGAGTAAACTCATTGCTGAAGCCGAAGTCAGCAATCTTGATGTTCATGTCTGCGTCCAGAAGAAGATTCTCCGCCTAACCATTGAGAAAGGAGAGGAGACATTACATTCAGTTCTGTCTACAATACTTTGTTAGTGTAACTCAGCGGCAGTTGTTGCAAGACTCGATACATTTACAGTAGCTGCACAGGACAATTCTCAACCTAGTTACTAAAATAATTTGCTGAGTAATGCTGCAAACGCTGGACAATGTGAACTGCTTCAGTGTGTGTATGTGTGTGTCCTCAGACACGGAGGCAATGGTTGCCTAGTAACAACAAGTGCGCTTTACTTTTTCACTTGTTCCACACACTCCCCTGCTTGCGCATCTCTCACTGCGTGCTAAAACGTAGACTTTGACTCAACAAACACAAGAAAGTCATGATGAAGGACAAGAATAGTATTTCAGTGTGGTTTGCTTGGGTGAAAAACAAATGACTACATAGAAATATAAACACAATTAGTGGTAGAACCATGAAAAACTGTCCTATTCTATTATGGTGAGAGATGGGGATTGGGGAATTTACCAACCTAAGAACTTACCAAAGACAAAATAACATGATGGCAAAATAAAAATGACATGAGAACAGAGGACTTTTAATCTCCAATAATTGCTTGAATGATAGACATGTCAGATTATCATGTACTGAGTGAGAAAGCTTAAGAAAAAAGTAGCTGCTTCTCATGGCCAAGTTATTTTGGTCCACGGCATCATCACAATCCTCTCTGGCTCGCTCGAATGCTCTCAGATTAAGAAGGTTCTGACACAATTTTTATTGTGACCATCAAGTGATTATGATTACCATGATACTTAACCTAAACCTCACCCTTTAATCTACCCAGATTTTGGGAAAAAGGATAAATATGTTTATATATTTCATTCCTATTAATAAAAAAAAGTGTGAACTGTTGAGCTTTCTTAAAAACCTGGCTTATTTCTTTTTTAAACAGCAATTTAAAACCTCTGTCACCATTTTGTGGCCAGGGATTTAGATTTAATTGGTTTTGTTTAGCTTTGGTTTGCTCAAAAACACAGAGAAGGAAATAATAAAACAAAGAAAAAATGTCCTCCTAAAATGAAATCAGGAGTACAAATACAAGGATCTTATTAAAATAGCGCGAGATTAATTATGATAATGTCTGACACAGAGGTCAGGCCGCTCAATGCCACAATAAGAGGATTTAAACGTTCATCTAAAATCCTTCATTTCACATGTGTGACTTGAGCCCAGCTCATTTTATAATGTCATTAAATAAGAATATCAACCAAATGGTAGGCAAGAATAAATTTAAAGTTAAAGTTAAGAGTGTGTCCATGGACCTCACCTTGAGGTCTCTGTGTACTATACATTTCTGGTGGCAGTACTGCACCGCTGAAACGATCTGGAAGGCAAGAAACAGAACCTTGTTATTCAGTTTTAGTTAATTTGTGGTCTTTTTTTGACTGACAAAAAACCATGAAGTAACTGTAACTGGTGAAAGGTGTTTCCAATCAGTTAACACCTCTTTTGCAACAGTGAACGATTTAACGCGCACC
Organism: Synchiropus splendidus; assembly: GCF_027744825.2. Taxonomy (NCBI): domain Eukaryota; kingdom Metazoa; phylum Chordata; class Actinopteri; order Syngnathiformes; family Callionymidae; genus Synchiropus; species Synchiropus splendidus. The sequence continues at coordinate 11,465,353 of NC_071336.1, forward strand.
TGTCGGAATTTGGCACAAGCTTCTTTCTCCTTCATCCTGCCGTGAGCCACCAGGTAATCAAACACCTCACCTGTGAGGAACAATGTCAGTCAAGTGTTGAGAACACACAACAACTGAGAGCGTACACAGACACATTTATAACAAGACATTTATGTTCTGATATTAGCACACCATATTGCAAATGGTACACATTCAATAACTTCAGAAACAACGTTTGTGGTGAAGTGCCGTAAAATGTAAAAGTAGAGCCAAGCAGTCAATAAAGGGCACATTCTGTGACTTTAAGAGAGATGCAGCTAAAAAAATGATGGATTTCTTTCAAGTAAGTGCACAATTTTACTCCACAATTACAAAATGACAAAAAACATGAACATTAAAGGTAGAACATAACATTTCAATTGGTTTTTATTTACATCAAACTGAAGTGCAGTGCATGAATAAATGAACAAAATGCTTCAGACAGCTGCACCTCCTGCGGCAAAGGAAGACACTCACCACCACTGGCGTACTCCATTACCAGGTACAAAGTCTTCTCCGTCTCTATCACCTCAAACAACTTCACTGCATCGGGACAAGGAAGAGAATGTGAGCAAAGGAACACAAGATGTTTAGATGTAAACATATTCTCAGTTATGTACGTGTGTAGCTCACCTATGTTTGGGTGATTCAGCATCTTCATGATCCTCACCTCTCGAAAGAGCTAATAAAAGCCAAGGCAGTGTTAAAACACAACATTCAGTGAAGTCAATTATAGATAATGGTATTGACATTATAACATGAAGACTGGATGAATATTGACAATATTTATTTTCCGTTTAATGTTATCAGAAATACATCATTCAGTATTTCTTGTGACCAAATGTTTGTGGCTGTCCTGACAAATAAGATCATCTTGACAACTAAAGGATAGTTGGAGTCAATACAAGTTGTGATGAAACAGTTGCCACTAAGATGATGCAGAACACATGAATGGAGATGGACTTGCACAGACGTGTGTGAAAGTGCACACTTGAGAGTATTTTTGGGAAGTCAACGCAGCAGTGAAATGAAACAACTGATTAACTGGGTTAACGTTAGCTAATGGGCCACTGCTAAAATAGAGGAATTCATATGTGCAACTCGTGTCACTGATGACAGCACACAGTAAGCTTGGCAAACAACGCATTACTGCTGTCAGTTAAACATTTGAAGATCAATGGTGGACTGATATAAAGTGGATCTGATCATATAAAGGCTGGTTTAAAGAGTGAATGTCCCATTTGTCTAGATTAATATTGCGACGCAACTTTCAACAGTTTTCCATCATTGACATGTGTGCATGTGAGCCAGCAGACCCCACCCTGTCAAGATCAGAGGAAGTAATTGTAGCCCGTTTCCTGTAATTAAAACTCTCCCTGAAAGCTGGACCACTTCAGAAAGACAGAGCGGCAGAGGGAGGAAGGAGAGAGTACAGGAGAGACAAGTGGGGGAGGGAGACTCAGAGAAGTCGCAAAACTTGTGTGTAGTCTCAAAATAGAGATGGAGCGACTCACCTTCTGCAAACTGGATGAGTTAAGCTGGGTTTTATCGATGATTTTCACAGCCACCTACAAGTAAAGGCAACTCTTTAAACACACAGGCAAAAAATGTGGGCAGATTTTTTTTAAACAGAGCAGAGCCCCTTGAAAACAGCTAAGCGAGAGTTTGTAAAAGCAATTCACAGAAAAACAAAGAATGCACGCATGATTATGTGGGACAAAACTGTGAGCCTTTTTTTGAAACATACAAGATGGGTCGTAAATTAAACCTTAGTAGAATTTCACAGGGAAAAAAGCTAAAATACAGTCATGAAATCAGGAAACAGACTTGAGAGGAGGGTAAATTATTGCCATTAACTTCCACTGGCTTGCCTGTCTCTTTATGGCTTGGTTTTAAACTGGCGAGTCACATGGAGAGTGATCATGCTGTCAGACTCCGAGTTGTCATTCATTAACAGAGCCAGCACACCTCCCCCCACTAGTCAGAGCCTGATGCCTGCCCACTGTAGATCTAGTGCTCCTCCTGAAAAGGGTGGCGCACATTGTTATATCACCGAGTTATCGTGATCTAATCTTCAACACCAGATGTACAGTCTGAGATCAGACAGAACCTGCTGAGTATCACAGCTTGAAACCGGCCCATCAACTCCAACTGTAGGCATTGATACAGACACATTTGAGTTAATAGGGAAACTTTACAATAGATTATTACACTGCCTTGTTTAGGGTGAAAAGAGATAGTTTCCAAGTTTCCCATTTAAGGAGTCCAATCGATGCAGCTACTGCCAAGTACATACATTCTCAGATGTGCAGATGTGAGTAATGACAGACACTCTTTGATGACTTTTTTTTGTTACATCCTTCAGCTTAATCATCAAATGGAAGTCATCAACTTGTTGTATGTGTCATGGAAAATAATGAGTCAACAAATAAATTATTCTAATTCTAAATCATAGCTATCTGACCGAACCTTCACCTACGACTATAAAATCCCTGTCAAAAATACATTGACTTTTAAATTATAAACAACAACAAATGAAATACAAGTAGACTCATATTTATTGATGCGAGAATACAAAGACATTTTCTGCAATACTACATCACACAGTACGTTAACAGCCAAACACAAGAAACAATGTCATTTGAGATGGAAGACTAGTCTTTAATCTACTTGTTCTTTAAGTGCCACAGTTAACCTGACACACAGGCTTATGCAAGAATCCATCTTCACCGATTTCATTTTTCAAGCATTTTAGTCATTTTTGTGACTCTTATAAAGAAGGAGCTGTGTCAGTTTGAGCGCAAGCAATTTATGTTATGCACTTATTCACTTCCAAATCATCATTGGTTTTCAGAACATCCAAGGGTCATCTCATCTAAAACAAGCAGTACTACAGATGAGTACTACTGTTGTGACGCCACATGAGTGTTTGCTCCTGTGTGGTTCTGAGGCCGATCGTGATGCTAGTGTCGTGCAGAACAGGCGATGCATTCAACAGCAATACGACACAAATATGACGTTCAAGCTTCAGAAAAACACTTCAAGAATCCATGTCTGACTTGTTACCACTATTATTATGTAATAATGTAATTTTCACTTTTTAAAATTGTCTGACGTAGGGTGAGACAAGTTGACAGGACAAACTTAAAACAAAAACTGAGCGAGGGGGCGAAAGCATTGCCAGAAAAAAAATGTCACTAGTAAGGGTCTTTCAGTTGCTGATGTTTCATCTTAATTTTTACATTACATTCTGTGCAGCATTTAGTGACGATCTTGAGTTGTTGTCATCCAAGTGCTTCTTAAAATACTGTGAATGGCATGGTATAGTATAGTATGGTATGGTTTATTTTTTTTCAACAGTCTCTATGGTTCCTCATTTAAAGGAACAGTAATAAGAAGCTTTAGTTAATTTTAACTTCTTAATCTAACCGTTCGTTATTTAAGCAGCTTATACATTTTTTGGGACCAGTGTGTAATTTACCATTCTACTATCAAGTTGAAGAGCAAAGTTGAATCTCCCCACTGTGGGACAGAGAAGTGATATCTTATCAAGCTATGGCAAATGTATATGCCATGTTTATGAACACGCAAATTGGCATATTTAAGGTTAGTTTCATTTCATACGGGTAGCACTGGCGTCAGTGTTTTTTTTTTTTTTTAGGTACTAATGTATTATATATTTTGTTCTTGGCGTCTTTGCGCTGCATCTAAATATAAAAGTATATTTTACCTTATGAGGATGAACAATTGCCTTTGTGCTTGTCACCAATTTTGCACACCTGGCAGTAAGTAACTAAGTGTGATGATGAATGCACAATGTATAGTTGTTTTGTGTTTGTGAATATCAGGGGAGATCTCATTTTTTAATATTTGGATTTTTAGTACTGCGCTGAGTGATAGTTTACTTTCTAGTTTAGAACAGTAGGAAGAAGGTTTATGTAAGGGTTCCCATTTTCAACAGAATAAGAATCCAGTACCTAAAAATAAGTCAAAGAAAAAGGGCAGATTATAGAGTTCATTTTAATCCTCTGTGTGTGTATGTACCTCTTTTCCAGTGAGGACGTGTCGTGCCAGCTTCACTTTGGCAAAGTTTCCTTTACCAATGGTTTTCAGTAACCGATAGTTACCAATGTGCGGCTGCTCGTCTGATGTGGTCGTGGGGACGAAGTTCCGGCATCGCGGCATGCTGGAGCGGCCGGATGATGACTTGGAGTCCTGAGAAGAGACAAGATATGGTGGTGAGTCAGGACAAAAACTACAAAGGAGTTAGAAAAAATAACCCACAACTTCTTTGAACCCATCGCAATGTTTTCAGTCCTTGAACACAAATAAGGCGTTCCCTTTTCTACAACAGCAAAAAATGGGTATACAGGAAAAAAAAAACAACTAAAAAATAAAGAACCAAAATTTCACACAAATCCCATCCACAGCCAACACAGAGTAAAATCTGTCCACCATGTCAGCACATGTTTCTGTCTTTCGAGAACATTCACTGTATGGATGTTTGAGTATGAATTTGTAAGCGACAGGACAAAATTAAGGGAACAAGGTTTTTAAAAATAGCAAAAGAAAAGCTGGCTCTGATGTCACACGACTCAAACAAATTCAACTTTGTACTCTCGTGTGAACAGACTAAACTTTAAATGACCTGCTTTCACTGCAGAGAGCAGACTATAATTACATTTGTGCATCATTATTCATTTGCCACAATCTACTTCTTCATAATGACCACAAGATGTGTATTTCTCCAACAAAGCATGAGGAACAGAAACTTATCAAAAGCAACGGATGTTGAATTAAAGAAGGGAAGTGATGACAAGTTAATCAGAAACTTGACATGTTGCTTTGCTCCAATAGCATTAATAAACTAGACACTTTCACTTCACTTTCAGCATACCACATCTTTATTCCTAGTCCTCCCATAAGTTTCACAGGATAATGCCTCACTCTGGACAAAAACAAAGCCATCGTGATTTTTCCATTGAATAAGGATGGGAAAAGCTAGATAAAATCTAGGGATTTATTTATATACAAAACCATTGGCACTACAAAGTTGCAATATCTAGTGTCCTATCATTACAATGTTTGCTAAGCAAAGCACAGTTCTACACATCCTCCCACAACTGTCAACATGCACCCTTCCTCCAGACGCCATCTTCCACAACTGAGGACATGGGAAACGTAATGGTCAAATAAATTTGTGAGCAACAAAAATAACACTTGGACTGATACATGTCATAAACACAAACATAAAATGGTTGAATCATTGAATTCATACTGAAGTCAGCCAAAGGTTGACATATACTTTTTTTGTGAAAATGTGGTTAGATATGATCACAGTTGAAAACACAACAAAGGTGAGATGACTGAGATAACGGATGACAACAGCTGAGTGACTACATCACTTCAGTTTACTCAGGAAACTGGTCTTTTAGAAATGCGTTTGTCCCAAAATGAACAAACAATTGTCTGCCTCTTGTTTAATTTACAGAATTAGATCTAAATGATGAGCCATGTAAGGTATGACTGAGACTGAAAGAGTATAACATTTATTGAACAACACATCAAAATGAAAAGCATTTAGGCAATGGTATTTTAGCAGCTGCTGAACGATAAGAAGTGAATGTCTGTGAAACAATTATCAAGAACAGTAAAACTAAAGCGACAGAGTGCACTAGAAAAACCATACAGGATTACCACAAAGATCCAAACTAAATAACTGTGTTCTTTCAGCAGTGTTGCAGAATCCTACACTTGGCTCTCCACTTTCATGTCTGACTATTTTTGTCGTCTGATTCTTCCTTCATTTTTGGGCAGCTGCCGGTGAAGCTAGCCCCTCCCCCAACACACACATGCAGTTACAAATATAGCCATGTTGGAGGACAATAGATGGCATGAGGGTTTTGTTCACACTTCTGGTGGTGTCTCTCACTCACAACAGTTACTTGATTAACAAGAAACTTGAAGGGTCAAGACACGAGGGCAAGCACCGAAACAAAAAGATCATTCGTCTTGCCAGTAGCCAATTAGTTTTATATCAGAAAAGGGTTCCAAATGAAAACTGAACTAAACTAAATTAGAAGAAATAATAATCTAGTCAAAACAATCCACTATTATTTCAAGTTACTTCTTGTCAGAGAGTTGTGTTTCAGTTGTACAGATGGAGCCACGGATCCAGCATCTCTAATAAGCCATCTCTCAGACCACCACGCAAAACTTTGTAGCCAGTATAAGTTAACTTAAATATTAAAATGTTGCGATTCCTCAGTTTGCATCAGTAGTACTTCAATAAAGGACAGTTTAAAAATAGTTACCTCACGTTTCTCATTTTAGGTCTCGGCCCAAAACATACACAGCAAGCAACATGATGTGTTTTCACTACCTATGCATGTGTCTAAAGTCATTTTCAGTCAAAGAATAATCTTATAAACAATGTTGGGGGTGAATATTTGGAATGACATTGCATTAACTGTGTCAAGTCATTATTATTATTATTATTATTATTAGTGTTTATTAATATCTTACAGATAAAATGCTGTCTTCATTCTCAACAGTGACATAAACCATATAGCAGGCGTTTCAAATGCAGACATCTGCACTACATTGTTTACATTTGATTGTGTTACTCTTTAAGAGTCTACCACAGCTCAACCTGACTGCAATGGGCATGAAGGAACTTTATTTATTTTTTGCATCTTTTTTTCCACGAGATAAACCACTATTAAATTATTTCAGTCCGTTCAAATGCCATTTGAACATATTGCAAAAATGAGTACAGCCTAATAACAATAATGCTCATTTTGGTCGACAAACTTTTCCCCAACTGCATGCATATTTTCCCTAGAAAAGTGAAGAAGTGTTTTTGGTTGGAAATTAGCAGGTTTTTGTCTGCCCTAATGACCTCAGTACAAAGGCTCAAATGATGATGTTTGTTTTCAAGAAAGGCAGCAGAAGCTACACTGGAAACCCGCGCATGGTTGCAAGCCTGGTACACATTTGTAAAGACTGAGGTTCAATCGAGTTATTGCAACAAATTATCTCCGACTTGAACTTTTATTACCGTTACTTTCTGTGACCCTTATGTTAATACTTGTCTCCAAGAAGAATTAAGATAAAGTTACACAGACAAAGCATGTACTTTATATCAGTTATTCTCATCCAGAAAAGTAACTATAGACGTTTTACCATAATGACATATCTGCGTCAGTTTACTTCACTGCTGTTGCTGAACCGATTCATGGTGCTGCTCCATTTCCAATGACGTGTTGGATTGTCAGGAGCGCACATTGCTTACAAAATTGCCCATGATTGTAGTCCGTATTGGTCAGTTCATTTTCTAAAAAGGGTTCTACCAATTGTAATTGGAAACATTTCAAGCTAAATGTTATTAATTTCATGGGCAGCAAAGAATGACTCATAATTATAGCTGAATAATGGGGAAAAAAAATTCCAAGCCATATGAATCCAACAGTCTTATCTTTGTCCGTCCTGTTGCATAGTTGACTTTCCAGCATTTCTTGGGTAAGACCCTTTTCGAATACTATCGATGATGTGGAAAAAAGACAAAAACCACATGACAACACAGATACAATTGAGGAAAATGTTTAATCGTGAAACCTATTCAAGGCCACGCTTGAAACATGACCAGGATCACATGATCCAACCAGAAGACAAACGTGCTTGCACCCACGCACAGCAGAGTCATGCTAATCCAAGCAGTTCTGTTTTGACTCGGGCCTCATTATTACTAACCTTTGCTAGCTGCTGTGATCTGAACACACACACCAACTCCTGGATGAGTTCAGCCACCAACGCATTGGAACAATAAAAACAAATCAAGTCAATTCAGTTATATAGTAGCTGAAGAGCATTTACAAACTAATGACAGTTACTAATGTCAATAAAGATAAATCTTGATAAATAGGCTTTTGGATCAATCTAGGAAATTTGGAAACATTCATCTAAATAAAGTAAAACTTCTTTGGCCAGGGCTCCTCAATGGCAGTTTCATGCGCATTGTTTGATGTAGGAAAAGTGCACGTACATTAAGGCCTATTGAAGGGCTAATTTGATTTAAAATAAATATCGTAATAAATAAAAGCAAAACCCACAAATGAGCAAAAATGTCCATAATGACCTCAAATAGCCAAGATTTTGTTCAACACTTGGTTTGGCAATAAAATTAACATTCTATTTACATTTGGATATTTGGACATAGGACAAGTTCTTATTCAGATGAATTCATAACGTCACACCAGCATTTCACAGCCAACCATGCTTCCAATTTGGCAACACCCAATTTATGCCAGCCAGAGTCAAAAGAAATGATCTCAGATCTCATACTAAATAATCAGGAAAGCACCAACTGCTCATTGATTTTGACTTGCATTTGGTTCGCAAGTTTTTCGATTCAATTTTAAACCCAATGATGCACACATAAGCCATCAGATGGGTCCAGTATGCAATTGATGGCGTCAGAGCACTCTTATCTAACATGTAGGCTGCACGCCTTTCACACACAGGACAAGCATTTTTTTTTTTTATTTGGTGACCTGCCAAGCCCGAATTTCTGGTCTTTCACAGTGAGATTCGTAGGATTTCCAGTTAGTTGTTTTTCTGATTAAAAAGTGCCTCTCTATCCCATCCCCAAAACATCCAGGCCGCCTAGTGCCTACTATATTTTGTACCAAGATCCAACAATCACTGTGTGAGGTCAGGTTATATTGTGCATGCCTGCTTTTTAGAGCCTTGTGAAAACAACATGTATACATGAATGCTAAAAATAAAACTAGCTAATCGTACACCTGGCATATCATACACAGGCTAAACGCAGCCTGGACTACATGTCATTTTCTACTGTTGTTGTTGTTGGTGTTGTTCATCCTGAACGTATCCTGAATGACCAAACCTGATTATGTCAAGACCATGAGTCGAAAAGAGAACAAAAAAACTTCACCTGGATGATGTCACAACTTCTAAATCGCAGATCTTCAGTTGGTGCCACACCTTCTACAGAGATTAACAGGAAAAGCCTGTTTTTTCAGCACTTCCGAACACACACACAGACACATAAACAAAGGCTTGTGCTCAACACAATTGTTGGTTCAACACTGTGTGTCACATATTTACATGTCTACACAGACTTCCATGTATTTGCTGGACACGCCAGTCCGTCTGTATATAATCATGCACCAAACAGACAGGCATTTGATTACAGCTGCTTATGATTTTGTGCACAAATTAATTAAAAGGGCAAAGTCAAGGACACATGAAGCCAAAATGTAGTTCCTGGTAGGGCCAACCCTGCCTTTTTATCAATTGGGGTGTATGAGTCATAAACTTGCGACTAAAGGTAGAACTGCTGCTTGCCTGCAGAAGGAGTAAGTCGGAGTTTTTTTCTTACTATATGCATAGTTTTTAGCACCTACCCTCAGCAGAGAGATAACCCAGGGTCAAAAAGAGGACCATTACTTATCTCGTGTGATTTGGGAACATCTGGCCTTCAACCAAAGCAGGTAGAAGTGGTCAGAGTTGGAGAGATCTCCTGTACGCAGTGGCCCATTATTATTTGTATACCGTATACAAAGGAGAAATAACAATATTCATTGATTGATACGGTTCAATACGTGTCTGATATACTTGGTTTTGACGCAGCTTTTTGGGTCCTTTATGTCTCACGATGAAATGAGAAGCAATTATGTGTACACTGATTTGAAAAACAAATCTTACTTTAACTCCAAGTGTGAAAATAAACATCTTAAATCACTAGAATATATATATATATATATATTATCATCATTAACTTCAGAATCAGAGAGGAACAAAGCACTGAAGTCCATGCAAAAAGGGTATGAAATACTGGTCTCAGTGAAGACAGACAACCCCACCCCCAAAACTCAAACATACGGGGATTCTATTTCTGTCCATGTCAAGACTGGGTTCCATGTTCATATGGAGTACAATAGATATCTCAGGCAGGGAGTCAGTCGATGGTAAGTACAGTGGCTCCAGTAAATTTTCAACGTCACCTTGGCGACAGAGACCATCAATGCTTGACAGCACGAACAACGAAAATTACCAAATGGTGCGAAAAAATGTGAGAAATGGGTCAGACATGCCAATTAATCTAACCGCTGTTGAAGCGCTTGGTCATCAACAGACCGCGCAGAGACTCGGTAAGACAGCTCAGTGAAGTCACGGCACCTTGCAAAAGGGGGAGCTGGGTGCTAGATTTTATTGGAATGGGTTGCCAGGTATTTTGGTTTCTACCGCGGTTATTGTTGTTTTGTTTTCTATGATGGAGCTTAATGGATCGATTCTCCTTTTACTTTATGAAGGAGGAAAATATCTATATCGGAGAATCAATAAAATTACGCGTTAATTAACCATACCAGTGTGGGGCAAAAACATTATGTATTGAATTGGGAAAAACAAACAATTTTTTTCCCATGAAGTTGTTGAGAACAACGCATTTATGGGGCAGAGCTGCGAGACAGCATACAGTCAAGAATGGAGCCAAAACATATCGTTTTCAATCCCACCACCAGACAAGTGGAGTTCAGTGTCAATACAAACATTTATAGGACAAATAAATTTCTAATCTTACCAACCAAAATTATTTAATTTACTAGCCCCGAGGGGATGAAGCTGCAAACAGAACTGCAGTGCAACAGCAGAAGTGGCCACTGGCTGCACCACTGCTATCCTAAAATGAGACCACGTTTCTGTGTGCGTGCGAGACAGTGTTGAATGTGTTTATGCATCAGAGTCAACAAATGATTACATTGTCAATGAGTGAGTGTACAACTGAGCATCACTGTCTAGGTGAGTGTGTGTGCTTCTCTCTCTCCCCGGTGTTGCTTGTTGCCAAGGCCCTGGTTAGCTTTGTTCATCTCCCATTTCTGCCTAGCGACCGCTCCAAGATAATTTATGGTTTTCTGGGCGTAACAGTGACTCGTACATGTGTCTGTGCACGTGTGTGTGCTTATAGATATCCAACTAGATGACTCATCCGATTGGGTGAAAAGCGACAGGAAAGTGAGCAGTAGAGGTTTAAGAGGCAGTGTTCACAATTCACAATTTCCAAACTGTCAGATTATCTTCAACTTCATGCTTCGCATAGATACAAACATGGAAACAGACACACACCAAATGCATGGTGGAACACATGCATGGATAGCTTAGCAATAGCAGACAGTTGTGTGCGTATTAGTAATGGATTTAATAGTCATGGCATGTTTATACTTGAGGCATGAAGTCAATAGCATGGCAAACGGCATAAAAGAGTCTGTCAACATTCAAACCATAGTGGAGACAGAAATGGGCACACACAGATCTTGACAAATACATAGGTTGGATTGCATGTAACATGATTGCCATGTCCTGGCAATGGGCCACACAACCAGTCAGTGGCCGACAATGTCTTATTTTTCTGATGATGGCACTATATTAACTACTAACTATTTCAAATTAAGATCAAAACATCAGTTCAGTAGAACTGTCCTCAAACAAGTCAAAAGGATCTAATTTAATAGATTTATTTAAAAAAAATGAAGATTATTTTAAAAACAGCTGTATGAAAATGGAATGAATTGTATGGTGCAATGAGGGGAAAAACACACAACTGAGGACCTCAGGCTCTTCTAAGCAAGGACAAGGAGAAGCAAGCTTTACTTTTGAGTCCATAACACTTTAATATTTTTATTCATCTTGAACAACAAAACAAACCCAAACAGCGGCCCCTTGTCATTTAAAAATCATGATTAACCTGTTTATAGCATACATATTTCCAAAATAATGATGATAATGGCCATGAGCAAACGGAGATTTTATTTAAGAGGTTTTTTTTATTAACAAGAGGATACCAAGCCAAATAAACGAATCTCCTTTGGCCAAATCAGCAGGGACAATTCCATAACATGAGGTAAAGGTTTTATGAAATGTATGTCTTTTTAATTTCGGACAGTATTCCAACCATTTATGCTGCTCACCCAAAAATGCTTTTTCTGTGCGCAGCAGCAATAGCCCCAAACATCAACCTGACTCATCATAATTGTTCACCCATCAAAAGAAATCAAATACAACACCTCACTATAGGTATAATGTATTCAAAACAACAAGGAAACAGTTAAATGGGAGCGCAGTCTAACTAAGCCAAAACTGTGCATTCGCCATCAAGCCTGCTTGGCCAGTGTGATGTCAAGCAAACAAAGGGGAATAAAGAGGTGGACCAGTATTTCTAGATACACACTTACACACAGGAGAAAGAGTGTAGCCTGAAATCAAATCTTTGATGATACATGAGGGAGTGAATAGGATTAAAACAACAAACTGGATGTTATGAAAAAGGAACTGGCAGCAACAAAACTTCACAAGTTTGGCAACATTTACACCAACCATCCAAGATTTATCATTTAAAAGAAGGCTGATTTTGTGAATGAGGCACCACACCAGCTGAGGTTTTCACCTACAGCAGTATGGCCTTAAAAATAACAGCCACTCAGCAGCAGTAAATATTCCTTCTCACTGACTGACACAACCACTAAATTAAAATGCATGTTGTCAACACTTAGTATGTCCTCGAGTCCGGTGCCATTCTGTCCTGTGTCCTGAGACCCGACACCAGAGACGTTCTATACATGGCTCTGTAAAACGTACCATTTGTGAGGGACTACCCATCTGTGACCTTTCACCCAACAACCTACTTTATAACTTGAGAACAAATTCCCGATCAGCACCCTAACAACTATTGATGCAAATTATGGCCAGTAACTTTTCTGAATAATGAAAAGACATATTTCAAAGTGATGTGTTTCGACTAGAAAATCACCACTTTCAATCTTGATTTTCAAGCTCGAAAAAATATTATTTATATACTTCAAACTTAAATGTTTGATCGTGGCACCAAAGCAAAGTAAGATTTAAAAAAAAAGACATGCACAAAACTTTCGCAACAATCCCCCCCACCACAAGTCAATGTTTCTAGCCTAAAGACAAATTAACCGCACTATTATTGTCCTCATTGACTCATTACAAACCCCACAACTAAATTAACTTCAGTACTCATACCAATTCAAAAATGTTTTTATGAGGCCAAAACAAAATTTGCCAAACTTGGAAGTTCACAGGACAGTTATGCAACATTTTCCAACATGTACAAATGCAAAACAAAGCCAAGTGAAAGTTGAATACGTAGATGTGAACGTTGTGTGCATCTCCACACTCAACTGCGTAAGCAAGACAGACGACACGTGTCCTATTACCTCGTCCTCAAGTGACAATACATTCAGCACTGATTGTCGCTTTTTTTTTTATCATCTGAACTTTTCACATTCAGAGCTATGACAGTTGGTTAGGTTTGACCGAGTGATGCACAACAGATTGGGAGATGTTGAAATCAGACTCAAACTCATTCCACAATGATTATTGATGTCCACCATTGCCAATAAAAATAACCTCCACAACAACATCTTGACCTTACATGAGAGGAAGGTTGCCAGAGCTTGACTTGTCTGCCTACATGAGCACAAGGGTGGTGACGTTGCAGCAGCCTGACACCTTTCCATGTATGATATGCCGGCAAATTCCTGAAATCTTATATTGGGCCCCAGTGGGGCTATAAACTGACATAGATAATTTAACTAAATCACTTCAATTCATGTGATGACCAACAATTGTTCAGAAGTCTTTGTCTTAGCAATATACATTACCTATTAAAGCAAAGATCAAATCAATTGCTACTTACATCATCATGTACGGTTTATCATACTAAAATACATTTACTGTAAAATGTGATATTAAACCACCTCATCACAGGGTTATTTATATGTGAGCGGCAAAGCTGGCAGGAGTGCATGTACTTCATAGAGTTCTGACGTCAATACTGGAGGTCTCGTGAAGAGGTCACATGAACGTTGTCACACCCGTCACACCCAACCATTTACATGATATTGCAGCAGAATCACAGATTAAACAGCAACAACTTAAAAAAGGAAAGCTACGATGTGGCACTTGCACATCATGAGAGACATTTTAAACAAATGAACAAATACACAAGTCAGAAAACTTTGAAATGCAGGACATCAAAGTGATGTAATATATTTATTTATACACCTCAATGCCAATCTGCTTGGTTTCTTCAAATTAACGGCATAGGTGCAAGAATCTTTGAATAAAACACACACTTTTGTTATTGCAATTTGACACATTGTGTTCAGCAATAAGCATCCAAATTAAACGCCAGACAAAATTATGCTGTTTATTCATCACAATGTGACTAATTGATTGGTCTTTTAAAACTTATTCTTCTTTTAAAAATTATTCCTTTTTGTCCTACAGACAAGATGTTATCACATTTTCCCCCAATTCTACCTGTTACAACAACCAAATACTACCAAGTGCAATATGCATATGTAGGCCAACTTCGATATTTTAGAGGCAGAACTATGCCAGATAATTGAGTCCTATCCATACCCTTGAAAAATTAACTTGGCCCACTAAATATTATAATAACATGCTGGACTATCGCCAACACTCCAAAACAACTAGCAATGTCAACTGAAACAAGGCAGAATTACAATACAAGTCTGGGATAGAAACAACCAGTTTAGTTGGAATAAATACTGTATGTTGGATTTGTGGACCAACATGATTACAGACCAAGTTTTATTTTTATATCTCGGTGTGGAGCTCAAAGGACCCCAATCGTCCTGTTGGATTATTAAGTGTCTCCTCTTTCGTCCAAATGCCCCTTCATCTGCTATGATTTGACAACTCATGAATAATACACATCAAATAATCGCAGGATTTTCAGTTACAAACACAGAGATGCAGACAAACCAGCACAGGTAAAATATTGACTGGCAAAAGGGGTCAAGTGAGATGGTTTAAGTAGAGCTCTGATTCACAATGAGAATAACCACAATCATCTCATTTTGCAAACTGTAGATAGAAATGTTGAGTTGAGAGTTCATTTTTAGCTGAACTCCAGAGAAAACCATCAGAACATTGAGGGAGTCCACAAAAGGTCCCAGTTGTCACAATGCTGCCAAGAGCTAGATTAGATATGGAGACGATGGATTGGCAAGACTCCCCTCATGCCATACAGTGTGATATGAAGAGAGTTGAGAACACCCCTGACATAAGATGTGAAAACAGGAAACAAGGGTTAAGAAAGCATGGCTGTACTGTGTTCACCAGCAGCATATGGTGTTTCAGAGTTGATTGGATTAAAGCTCATTTACTCATTTGAACAACATGACATCATTGGTATAATTAGATCATACATGTTGTCATGATTGCTTTTAAAAAGTGCCGGTTTTACTTTATTTTTTGCTTATTTTATTTAAGGGTTAAAAAAATGCCATGATAAGAGAGCTAACAGCAAAAAGATCTATTTTCATACTTGCCTCTCAGATGAACAATCAGTCACTGATGACTGGTCTGTCAAACACATGTAGGAAGGATTTAGTTTTTTCCTTGTAATGCCCAATAATACATACCGCTTCTAATTGGTATTGTCTAAAAGAATCGATGTTGCTTTGTTGTAATGCGTCACCACAGTAATGGCAATGGTCCTGTGTCAATGTGTAAGGTACCAACCACTTGATGAATCCGTTTAGCTTCTCTTTACAGATGGTCATGAGACACGTAATTTAATTTGAATAGTTAGTGGAAATCATGTCCTGCCACACGGGATTTCAATAAAATACATATAATATATGGAATAGCAAATTTTTTGATTTGACTGTCCCGCAGCGTTGAAATAAACAAATAAATGAAAATGTGTGACATGTGGTCATGATCCACCATTATGCCATCCACAGCTACATGTGAAGTTTAAAGCAAAAGGTAAAAAAATAAAAAATAGTGGAAAGAACAATTCATCACACTACTGTGTGATGATGAGAATTACACCTTGGTCTCTTTACCGTCACCAAAATGGTCAGACATATTCCATTTATCAATGTTTAAATTTTGTTGTTGTACTGGCAAGCGTGACCTTGATACAAGCAAATCCAGTTGCCAAGTTCCTCACAAATATTTCTTTACAGTGTTCAATGCTCAAGGTAACCTTGCATTGTGCTAATGTTTTTTCCCCAACAGCTAATTAGCCTTTTGAACCTAATCATAAGTGCCGGACACGAGAGCAGTTCCAGACGAAATGGCAAGATATTCAAATACTCTCATTGACCTGTTTGGCTGAATCTCAGACAAAACAATGAATAGGTTGATATAGACACGTGGTGCTACATCACAGTAGTTTGACAAGAATCTAAGAGTCAAACCATTCTATCACCAGACAGCAGCAGACAACTATCGGCTGTCAGAAATGTAAATGTATGCAACATCTCATATTTGTTGTTACTGTGTGCAACAAACACGTTCAAGATAGATATTTTGAATGCTAGACACTGACTTCCTTAAAACATAAGCAGCTTACAGAAACAGCAGTCACAGCAAGACGTTAATATTTAACCCATCTGAAACAACATAAAAAGCTTTCATAACCATTTGTATCACACCTGACCTCTGTCCTAAGAACATGCAAACACAACTCCTGAGTCCAATATAATCTTGATCCAAGCAAACGTGCAAGTGAGATGGCACTATCAGACATTTTGTTCTACTATTTATTGCAGAAGCTCATGGCTCTGTTATCAATTTACAGCAGTGTGAAGTGTAATTCAAGCAAGGAAACAAAATCTGTAACAAGCATATATTCTGCAGTCCCAAGTGAAGTACCCATTGTGTGCAGTCCAACACAGATTTACCAGGCAAAGTATATTCCAAACCACTTTGCTTTAGTTTCACCGTGAATGAAACCATCAAATAAGATGTATCAGAATCCCCCAGTTTTGGATTCAAAGTTGCAAACAATATCCAATAACCATGACGAAGCACAAGAAAAATGGGACGGTACTCTGCAGTGTTTATCATTGAGTTGCTTTTGAATATTAATAACCATGACAGAGAGATTATTTTGCCATTTAATCGATGCTCAACAAACACATATGCGCTTCCAGTAATGGAATGTAATACTGCAAATTTAGTAGCAATTCTAGGGATCCCCCAAAGAGACATGGGAAAATGTGTCGCTTTACCACAATATTTATAATAATAATTATAATATGATAATAATCGGCAGCTGATATTGATTTTATTGCAACTATCTTTGATCCCAATGGAACCTATTTGAACTACTGTATAGTACCAAGCTATAAGTTCACCTATCAATAAAGTGGGACTTGTAATCAATACAGATGAACCTGGGGCTGGCGCACCATAAATTTGGACCAATTTCTACCACTCTAACCTGCTGATTACATTTACTTGAGACATGACATTGAACAAAAAAGAGAGGGCGTTATGAAAAATAACAGCAATTCTTGTCATTGAATGATCACGACTGACCTGGCCATGAGAACACAGCTATAATCTAGTCATTTCCCACACATGCGCCACCTTCTGCTATAGTGCATCTACATCCTAAAAGAGACAAAGTAAATATGAAACGCTACAGTACCAACCACTAGGAATAGAAAAACCAAGCTCTATTCAATTCCAGTGGAATTTCGTTTATCGGATAACAAAGTTTCAAGAGCAACTTGTGTGCAAACTTCCTGACTCATGCATATGTTTCAAATGTCTTCCACTCCGTGATGCAGCAACCCCTCATCACGCTGATGCTCAAGTTATTGCTTTATAAAGCTCTCCCTATCTGACATCTTGGTGTGCGAGAGTCAAGTGTATCATTCAGTCACAATGGGCTTCGCTCTGCCTCCAGCACAGCTCCGAACCTGGCCACCTCCTTATTAGACCGAGGTGTTGGGAGTCTGTTTTGCATCAGAGTAGAGATTTAATGAGTGACTTAAGTTAGTTCAGCATAATCTTAACTCGCAATGTGTATGTCTGTGCGCATGAACAACACAGTGGTGAACCAGTATTGGACACAAAAGCGGTCTTTATTGATTTTGGAGACCGCACCATTTTTGAGTCAGTAGACTCTCTGACGACACCAAAAGCCTCCGGTCCAGCACAGCTGGCGCTCTTTTTATCTGAAAACGACAAATGATTTGGACAAGGCAGCTCCTTGGAACTCCTTGGCTGCGAGTGATTTTAGCAAACAAGTGAGGAGTTATGAGGAGTTTAATGGAGCCGTTCCTGACAGTAGCTGTGAGCCAAAGGTTTCCTCCTGACCAATAACAGCAGAGTAGGCGTGGCTGGGCACATGAAACGAAGCGTTTTCGATGGGCAGGAAGTATGCCCATTTTTCTGATGTAAATATTTACACATACCAATGTGTTCAATACAAGTCCAATATCATTTTAGAAGACACAGTACATGAGTTGCTCTATACGTTTTTCTGTTATTTGTGTTTTTAGTCTTCCCTATTCTTTCAGAGCAGACACTCCACCTCATCCACTCCAAGTTGAAACTAGTAAACAGTGCGTATATGTATAATCTCCCACACTCACACAATCTTACCAAGCTAATTTCTCCATTTAAACAGGACTAAATCAGTAGGTGGTGGGCATACTCCAGCAGACTGAACAGAAATCTGTGAGTGGGCATGTAGGTGATTCATGGTGGCAAAAACAGCACAAAGCTTCCACTAAAACACGTATGTAGAAATCATGTAAAGTTCGGTTACGTCGCAAAAAAAAGAACCTTACCTGTCCAGTCGAATTTTCGATGACTTGCACCAATGGGATTCTTGTTGACATCTTGCAGAGACTAGTTGAAGCAGATGACGAGACTTCTCAGTGTCTATTGTGCATTTACACGTGTACGAGTAATATTGGGGTTTAAATCCAGTGGAAGTCCAGTGCTAGCCCGCTAGCAACACGTCAGACAGCCCTTCAATCAACAAGTTCACATCAGCGGATAGCTCAGTTAGCCAGCTAGTGACTAGCTAGCGACGACTGCGAGTCCCATGTTTGGTCACGAAACACAAAAGAACGAAAAGCAACGCAAATGTGTAATCCTAGAACTCCGACTCCAACATACACGTCGACGTTGTTTTAGATCTGGGATAAGACGACGCTCTCACGCTCGTTAGCTTCAGCGGCTAGGTGCAAGAAAAGTTGGCCAAGGATAGTATTGAACAATTAACCAGCCACGGCTGACTACCATAAATTACAAAATATATAGCCACATTTGCAGTTCTGGGTCAATCTCGTCGTCGGGTTCTCGCGCAGTCGAATCAAATAACTCCTTTGAGGTAAGAAACCAGCTTCAAGGTTCACAAACTTTCAGGCCAAAGTTCTTCCCAGCGAGGTCTCGACCTCCTTGTGTCATAAAACAACAGTTAAAACATTCCCACGCCAATGTCCCGGAACAGAGCAGTCGCGAGGCGAACACCTAAAACAAAAACATTGTATATCTAAGTGAATTAGCGAGGTCGGTGACAGGCTAAGAGAATTAGCCAGCGAAGCTAAGCTAATGCTATCTAGTTAGCGTCTCCCGCGGTCGCGGTGCTGCCTCAAAGCCGCCCTGGACCGGCACCTCTCCTCCGTCTGTTGCGTGATCGGAATCCGGGGGTTCCGTAGCGCTGCACTGCAGTGTGGCGACCGATCAGCTTGCCCTCTTCGCCGCCTCTATTCCAACACGGAGGATGTTCTCAAGTAGTAAAATCCATCATTGATAGATCGGTGGCTTTTGTTCGGTGGCTGGCGACTCAGTCAACCAGGAGGAGATCAGCTTGGGAAAGCGAAGTAGCTGCGGATCTATACGGACGATCCTGCCCTGATACCGGAACAAGCTCGCCGCAACATGGCTGCTTGCACCACGACTGAAGGGAGACTAGGGAGGGAGGGGGGGCGCCGACGTTCGGCTCCATTCGGAACTTTTCGGAAGTGTTTGACGCTGGAATGGCAGGTGCACTGAGTACAGAAGTTTCACATCCACTCAAGTTTAACCACATGATTTGTGAAATGCACTAAATAAAGACTTTATACTCCTCACATAAATACGGTCTTTGCTAAATGATGAAAACACATTGTTGGGAACCACAGCTGGCAACTTGGAATATGAGTCAAAACCATGCCATCCATTACATTTATTAATACAGATTTAATAACGTGACATTATTGTCATTTAAAGATTAACCAGTAACTATTCAGGGAACCCCTGGGACCTTCCAAGGTAAAAGGAAAGACCTGTCTTTGTCTTTTGGCCCGGTAGTTAAGATAATTTTCCAAAATACTGAGTCTAAGCATATCAAAACATTTATTTCTAGAACACTTAATATGACTTTGTTGTCAGTTTCAGTCAATATCAGTGGGAGTTTAGACTGTGTTTTTGAAGTGAGCGGCAACTGTTGTTGAGGTGAACGGTTTGGTTTCTTACCGTGGTTTCCTTCTTCCCAATGTCTGAGAGTGATGCACTCGTCACTGAGCAATAAAAGAGAGCTGCCAGTCTTCCAATGATCAATATCATACTTGTTAGAGTATTATAGTGCAGCATTTTTTCAATTGTTTGGGTCCATATAAATGATGAAGAACCCACGAGACAAAAATGGAGCAAAGACAAGAAGGCAACAATCTCTCCTAAGTCTTGCCCTGTCTGAAGGTCTTAAAACTCCGCAATGACTGAAAAAAATCCCAGTGATCACTGCTGAAAGTTGTGTTAAAAGAAGTAGTAGTAGTAGTAGAAGATGAGTTGCTCTGTACAGTATGTCATAAAAGATATTTCCAGAACTTTTACACCAGTATTAAAACTAAAATAAAAATTAAGTCAGTATTGAACTCTTTGAATTCACACCAAAGTTACACAGTTACAACTGTTACACGCCTTAAATGTATCAAGATTTTTTTAAGTTTTGAGATAAATTCAGATGCCTGACTGCTGACAGCTGGAGGAGGTTGGTTACCAAGGCAACATGCACAGAAATTTGTTATCACAGTTTTAAAGAGGAGGTGATATAATAGTGATAGATGAAGAACCTGTGACTTTTTATCTGGTGTCCAAGTATCTATTGCATCTTACAGGAACACAAAGGAAACAGTGGCTGAGGTCCATATTAGCTGACCCTGAACATAAAAGTTGTCGACTCTAAGATGTGAAATGAAGAGTTTCTGCGTATGAATATATTGGAATCCAGTTTTGCCATTCACAATATTGGGAATACATGTACTGTAATAGCCGGCCACCAGAGATGAAAGAAGAAAATTTTTATCACATAACGATGTCCATGTGAATTTGTTCACCCACATTAAATCAATGCCCCCAAGTATTCGCTAAAGATGGTCATTATTGAAAATGTCCACCGACTGACGAACTCTATTGTTGACCTCCTCTACAAAGTCGCCCCCTGCTGGGCACAAGTTTCTTATCAAGCGTGTCGGTCAAAAGACGGGTCATCATGCTACGTACTTCATGTAAATGATTGACAGCTATTAAATATTAAAGGTTTCAACGGAACACTCACAACTTCACTTTAACACATTTAGATTTTATTCACAAAAGAAAAACCAAGTAACCAAAGAAAAAGGGTAAAACTGCTTTAATAATGGTAAGAAGGCTTCAAACTCATAGAAACATGTAAAATTGGAGAGAAGCAGATTTGTTATGCTTTGCTTATTTCTATAAAACGACATTTAAAGACAAAAAGAATTTATCCCTTTAAAATTCTAACAAATGCCCACATTTCTAAAAAAAATAAAATCATGAAACAAAACCAACAATACACAAATAATTGGAGGAAAAAACAATGAAAAATATATTAATATAGCAGGCTAACTCCAGTTTACCAGGTCATCCACTGCAACTGTTGTGAGGTCACAGTAGAAGTTTCCCTCATTGTCCCCTCCTCCAAACACAAGCAAAGTCTTTGCTCTCCTGTTCCCAGTGTCGTCTCCTTCATGACTGCCAGGAAAACGATGACAGTCAGTCGTCTCCATGGTGATAATCGAGTGTCCTGCTCTGGGGAGTGACAACTGAGGAAGAGCCATTGTGGTCCAAGTGTTGTACTCTTTAAGACAGTGGGGAAAAAAATAGTGTCAATATCTTACGGTTAAAAACAAAATACAAGTTCAACCAGGAGACTGTGGTGTGACTATCTAAATATAAACAAGGGTATTAAAAACAAACATCAAGATCCTGATGTCACGAGCCTGGTCTTAACCGGCCATGTGCAGCGGTGTGACTCACTCACCTGTGTCAAATATGAAGGCATCACTCAAGGCGTGGCTCCCATTGTAGCCACCATGAATCAAAAACTTTGTTTCAGACAGAACTGCGCTCCCATGCCAACTAGATGGTACAATCATACACAATTTGGATTATTCAGTGAGCAGTCAGATGCAGAGTAGTTTGTTATTCATCTACTAGACCAGAAAGTTCACCTTCTAGGAGATGGAACTGATCCAGACGTTTCTACTGAAGAAAACTCCATCAGACCTGAAACACACCCATTAAAATTCAAGTGTGCGCACATGTCTGACTGGGTAAAGAAATTATATGTCAATTAAATGTACATTTATAGATTAATTTAATCACTTTTTATCAATTAATTTACTTGTAATGTCTTGGGGCAGACATCTCAAAATTCCCCCCACAAAAAGAACAAAAAGGCAATTGTTTGATTACAAAAGCGAAATATGAAATGCTTACATAATCATCTATAGTAATCCATTATGTACACCGTTAGGTAAAATAGAACAAGTTAAAGAAGCCATTAAAAGCACCTCAGTGTTCCATGCCAAGGGCAGGTGGGAGAAAATAAATTAAGAAAAGTATATAAATAGACTTAAGCAAGAGCAACTTTCATTTTCATCAAACAGAAGAAATTAATAATTAATTAAAATAAAGATGTATCATTATGATTGTGAAATATAATTTCAATGACATAGGTTTGAAAGAATTCAAATTAATGAATGACTCTTCATTTTTTTTTAATACACTGTATTATGCACATAATCTACCATTGAGTATAATGCATTTTGGCTTTTATTACACACTTCTACTTCTTTTGTCAGGAGATTGGGTGTGTTCATGAGCATGTTTTGCCATTCTCATGAGTCTCAATTCTTGACAAGCCACCTTCTTGTGAGGACATTTTGGCCTGGCCTCATAAGGTTTAGCGGGTTAAAAATAGTCCATTATAACTGGGCGCAAGTTTGGTTCAGAGTCCTGCTTATGTTTAGCCATTTGTTTTGGATGGTTAAGTTAAGGGTGAGAGGCTGGGGAAAGCATCATGTCAATGAGCGGTCCTGACAAAAATAGCAAAAGAAATGTGTGTGTATGCGTGCGTGGGCTCCTCACCAAGATCCAGCATGTACATGTCATTGTAACACACAGGAGTGTCCCATCCTCCAAACATGTAAATTTTCCTCTGCTGCATCACACATGCTGAATGTCTACACAAAAGAAGGTTGTGTTAGAGCACGATTTTGGCCCAACTTATTATAGCAAGAACAGGTAAGTGTTACCCTGAGCGTGGTGAAGGCATGTCTCCCGTGACGATTGGCTGGTACCAGATGGATAAGGTGGGGTCAAAGATGTAGAGTGAGTCACTGCAGCAGTCAGGTTCAGGGTTTGGGCGAGGAAACACTCCCCCAAGCACAAATAGTTCCCCCCGAAACATGCTGCAAGTATGGTATGCCAGAGGAGGGACTTTCCCCTGAGCCTATGTATATATAAAAAAACAACAAAAAGACACATACATCTATTGTGATACGTAGCCACATCTTTGGTTGCAACAAACACAACATAGCCATGTTTAACACACACTCAGATAAACATGCCTGAAAACAGACAAATGCAAACTCACTGGCAGTACATACAGCTGTACATTAACCCACGCCTCCTCCTTCACATCTCCAGATAACAGCAGCTTTCCTGCCTCACAAATACACAGACACATGCACAAACCTCAACCATGCTCCACTTCCAGCTCTGCGTATCGAGGATGTGGACATCATTAAACCACTTCTTGTTCTTGGATCCACCAAACACAAAGATGCGTTTGGAATCAGGATCATAGACAGCTGTGTGACCGATCCTGGCCTCAGGTGTCGGACCTTCTGCCAGCGTCTCAGCTGCCACCCATGACATGTCCTCTGCAAAGACAGGTTAGGTCAGACCATATTCAGGGAGAGTCGGGGTATGGGGCCAGCATCACCGACCTGTGCAGAGCTTCCACATGGGGTCTTTGCAAAATTGCATCCTTGATCCTTGACCTCCGATCAAAATGGCTGTCTGAGCGTCAATGGGACACAACGTCTGACCCCAGCGACCTGACGGGACCACCAGTGAGCCTGCTGTGAAACCAGATGTTCAACTGAGTAAAAATGATGCGGTTATGTATTTGCTGAGCGAGCGCTGAGGACCCACTATTGATCGTTGGTGTCTTGGCTGACCGAGTCTTGGTCTTAGCTGCACTTGGGGGAGTCTTTCCCATGACGGCTTGCTCCTCTCCTGTAGCATGATCCAGATGTGGCCGTTAAAATGTTTCATCTTGAAAGGATTTGAGACATTTTCAATTACCTTTGCTCACATCTGCTCCGCTCGCAAAAAGCTTTTGTCCCTTTTTTGTGTGCCCCCCCATCCGTCGAATAGGCGTTATCTTTACTTGGGCATTCTCATCGGTTTCCTCATCCTCTGTCTCTCGCAGTCTTTTCCTTTTGCTGTTCAGTTCTCGTAACACAGCCTGTGGTCCACTCGAGTCCTTTATTGACAAAAAGCATGAAAACATAAACGCACTCTTAGATATTGAAACGTGTAGATGCGAAAATAAATCAAGATAAAATCAGAAGGTCATGACAACAAAAAGTACACAAATTGAATCTCTTCTCGTAAAACATCAATCATGTACAAAGTTAAAAGTAGCTGAACATGCAAAACAGTAGCGACCTGGTGTGGAGGCTTCATGACATACAGTCATGGCTTTATAGACAAAATATTCAAGTGTGGTTCACCTTTGGAGTGTTTTCATTGACTGTAAGGAAGATTGGTGGCTCTGACTCCAGCTGTTCAGAAAACAAACTTTATTTAATGACAGTTATGACAATTGCTAATTTTCTATGGTGGCTGAATAAATAAAATAATTTCTTATCACTTCCATTGGACACAAATATTTTGAAATAGGATTCTGTTTACCCGGTTTCCTCCCTCTAAAGTCAAGTTCAGTGTGACGTTGTGCGTCCATGTCTCTTCCTCCCACTGCTCCCATGACAAACACCTGCAGGTAAAAGTTAAGTTGGCACTGAGCAGATGAATACACAAGTGGCAATGACATGCAATATTCTATCTGATCCACGATTTCCTACTTGTTGTAGGGCGTCAGTTTTCCGATGGTGATGGGGAACTTGTCCGAATCGTCCAGCTCCGCGTTGACGCATATTCTGTCTTCCCAACGGCCGCTGCTGAACAGCACCACCTGACGAACGGATGCAGGAACTGCCACACAAACCCGACTCTCCCCTTTGGAACTAATAAATGAAGCACACGCCAGTATTTTAGCTTCGGTGCTGTAAACATGATTTCACACAAAATAATAATAATAATAATAATAATAATAAACAAACGCAGAAGTGAGGCAAAAAACATTTGCAGTTGCTATTTTTCATACTGGAATTCCACTATGAAATCCCAGAATTCCCGTATAACACAGCACATTCCTCAAAATATCCAAATACTGTTTAAAAGTTTGAATGAACATATACATAATATACAGTTACAAAGCGCAATATCAGAGTCGTCAACAAACCTCAGTAGCTTCTGTGGGGGCGCGTTTTCTCCGAAAACAGCGAAAACTCCAAATTCGTCCATGTTTACGCAGCTCTGTAGCATATGTCGACAACTACTGCTTTTCCTCTGAATGTGAACACGAATGAACGCGTTTAGCATCCACAGTACAAGTCAAATTGTCACCACCCGCCACTACAGCGTCTTCTGTTTTCTGAACTACGCGCGAAAGCGTTCGGTAAACTATGTTCACATGTTTTGATTGAAATGTACTGGCGGACGGGCGGGGTCCCAAACACGTGGAGGAAGGGACTAGCTCCGCTCGCCTGGGACATAAGTAACAACCTATTTAACAACACAGCAACTAATGCGTCACCTTCATCCAGCCAATCAGACTTCGACTTCATAGAGGCGCATTGAGGAACGCTATGAACGTTCTGTCGCTCCCCGGATATTAACGTAACTTTATTTTCTGAAAAAGCAAACAAACGAATATTCATCGTTCTATACAATATCCGTTTAATACTGTTCATAATGTTTGAATGATTACAAAATGTTATGTAAAGAGAATTTGGATAAGTGTGCATAACTTAATTTACTTGATTAAGACAGTA
Source organism: Synchiropus splendidus (assembly GCF_027744825.2). Classification (NCBI taxonomy): domain Eukaryota; kingdom Metazoa; phylum Chordata; class Actinopteri; order Syngnathiformes; family Callionymidae; genus Synchiropus; species Synchiropus splendidus. The sequence goes on from NC_071336.1 coordinate 11,491,674, forward strand.
TTGAAAGGGTATACACAAGATATTTCAGAAAAAGGTTCGTGTAAAATAAACACAGCAAACATAATCGAGTTGTCAAAACTCCTGCCTGGTCTTGAACGCATCATAAACCACTGGTTGTCGAAAGGCATTGTGGGAGGTTATGCCGGTGTGAAGCTTCTCGAAGGAACCGCAAAGATGATGGTGAGTACGTTAGCTGTCATGCCTTCGGTTTAGATTCAAATCTGCGCCCATCTGCATTTCTCAAGTCCCACAATGACCTCGTTCGCATCCGTAATTAAGTAATACTTTGTCGTATGCGCAACGAAATTTGTATTTTTTGTCGTAACGCATTGGATGGACATATTTGTGGGATGAGACGGAGCTAGCATTCCTAGCATTAGCTTTCGATGGGCGGATACGAAGCTCTAGAAGATGCTTGTTTGCGTTCCTCGCGAGTGTTATTGGGATATGTTAATACTAATTGCCGTCTTACATGTCAATGTTCTGTAAATATGGCTATTTTGAACGGCCCCACCACAGTGTCGGTGTGTTGTTAGCATGTAGCTTTGGTGAATGGAAGTTCCTTTGTATGACAGCCACTGTCTCATCAATTTCTAACCAGGGCAGATAACTGCACCGCCTCAAACGTCGAAGCTTCCAGCATCAGTATAAATGCAAGGAACCGCTTTTATAGACCTGAACGTTAGACAAAAGTCCAACACTTGAACTGGACCGAGAAGTTACCTGAAATTGAAACTGTTAACCGTTGTCCAAAACATTTTCGCCATCAAAATTGAAATTGTAGGCTACTGTAGTAGAAAAAGTTTATGGCTCAGATTCGTTTGCTTTGATGTTGTGAATATTGTTGTAATACATATTGTGATTCTCCCTGTTATTCACTAGACAGTATTATGTCTCATTTTTATTGCAAGTGTTCCCCAAGCCTGTTTATTTCAATCTACATTTTCAGTTTGTTGTTAGTCATTTACATCCTGAAATTATCTTTTTTCTTAATTCCCTGTGAACAAAGTCAAATGTCCTTGCTACATTTTTCGAAGAGAAAAACTGGTGTCAAATGTATTAAATGTGTTCCTCATCATTTGTCTTTGTCTTACAGCCCGCATCGGTTATTCTGCTGAAAGAAGGGACAGACACGTCTCAGGGGATCCCCCAACTAGTTAGCAACATCAATGCCTGTCAGGTACAGGGACACATCGCTTCTTTCTTACCCATTTTAGAATAAATTTCATTAACGCTGCCAAATATTTTTAGGTTATATCTGAGGCTGTCCGAACCACACTTGGGCCCAGGGGGATGGACAAGCTGATGGTTGACAGCAGGGGTAAGATTTCTTGTATTAGAACAAGATATTGCCTTTGTGGTATTTTGTTGTTAACGTATTTTCTCCAAAGGTAAGGCAACAATCTCCAACGATGGTGCCACTATTCTGAAGCTGTTGGATGTTGTTCATCCCGCTGCAAAGACCCTAGTGGACATCGCTCGCTCCCAGGATGCTGAGGTAAGATGCTTTTGTCTGGTTATGTTACAGTTTTTCTCTTTGCCTTCTACCTATGAAGCTGTAGCTCGTAAAATGTAGGGCGAGTTTGAAGGGGAACAACTATTACACTGGACAAGAGTACAACCCAAAGTGAACCATTATAAATAGTAGGGATGCTCCGATCAGGATTTTTGCTGCCGATCACCACCGATACTGATAACATGGAGTGACATTGAATTTATAGTCAAAATGTTGAGACCATCTGTGTACATGATGTGAAAACATGAACCACTTCATACACCACTTCACAGTGGCAAAAATAGAAAAACCTATTTTGTCAAAAGGAAACCTGAAAAACATTTAATTCGATGTGAGACGTCGCAGGTGAATCTCTAGAGACTCTGTTGTGTCCGTGAAATACATACTATAGTGGGACTCCGAGACAGAGAGCACTGCATTTATGAAAGTTTCTACTCCGGATGTTTTCAAAAGTTTCAGATTCAGGTGGCTGACGAATGCAGCACCTCACTTAAAAATGGCGACAGACGCGGTCATTTCGGTTTCCTGAGAAAGAACAAATTAATAATTATTTCTTATCATTGGTTTTGTAAATACCATAAATTCATTGTTTCCTAAGCGTGACAGCGCCATTATAAAAATCTGCATAGTTATATTTTATGGCTTTGGAACTAACGTTATTTAGAGAACGTAGTAGCAAGTCATTGTTTTAACATTTGTGTCTGGAAAACACCTAAGAATACGTTTGTTTGCTCTTTCCGTCTCTGCTACGCTGTCGAATGTCAATGAGTGCATAAAAGAAGTGCAAGTGCAGAAATTATTTTATGCTCAGTAGCTAATGAAAAATGACCAACTGTGTTAAAAAAAGGAACAACTTGTGTATAATCCATTGCTGTTTCTAGGTGGGGGATGGCACCACCTCAGTCACTCTGCTGGCAGCTGAGTTCTTGAAGCAGCTTAAGCCGTATGTGGAGGAGGGCCTCCATCCTCAGATCATCATCAGAGCTTTCCGGACTGCCACCAACCTTGCCGTCAACAAGATCAAGGAAATTGCTGTGCCTGTAAAGAAAGACGACAAACAGTGAGGACCGCTCCACTTTGTTTGTTGATCTTGGCGTTTTCTTGGTTTGAGACCCTGCCTTGTGTTTCAGGGAACAGCGACAACTGCTGGAGAAGTGTGCAGCCACAGCCATGAACTCCAAATTAATTGCTGGCCAAAAGGACTTCTTCTCCAAGATGGTGGTGGACGCTGTCATGTCTCTGGATGAGTTGCTCTCCCTTAAGATGATTGGCATCAAGAAGGTCCAGGGAGGCGGTCTTGAGGTTTGGCACTTTGCTTATCTGTTCACCCAAAAAATGACATTGTTATTATGCCTGGTAATTGTTCTAACGTTAGTGAAAATAACCAAGGTTTTGCCCAGAAATTCAAGAAGTTATGGTGTATAATTGGGTTTAGTGACTGTGATTAGCGAAATTAAAACATTCTTGTCCAAATTCTCCAGGACTCGCAACTCATTTCAGGCGTGGCCTTCAAGAAGACCTTTTCCTATGCCGGGTTTGAGATGCAGCCTAAATGCTATGAGAATCCAAAAATTGCTCTGCTCAACATTGAGCTGGAGCTGAAGGCTGAGAAGGATAACGCAGAGGTCCGAGTCAAATCTGTGCAGGTACTGAGCGAGTCACTCTCGTGTTAAGGGGAAGCCAAGAGAGCATTGCTGATTCTTCATGTTTCCGCAGGATTACCAGGCCATCGTAGATGCGGAGTGGAACATCTTGTATGATAAACTAGAGAAAATCTATCAGTCTGGCGCTAAAGTGGTTTTGTCCAAGCTGCCCATTGGAGACGTGGCCACACAGTACTTTGCTGACAGAGATCTTTTCTGTGCGGGCCGTGTCCAGGAGGAAGACCTGAGGAGGACAATGATGGTATGGGACACATCCAGCCATTTGGAATGTTGGAGTAGCATTCACTTTAACTCTCACGACTTGTGTGATGCATTTATATTTTGTCCCCTCTTGAATCGATTGGTGAATACATTTCAATTGTGTGTTTGACATCAAGGCCTGTGGAGGCTCGATCCAGACCTCAGTTGGTGCTTTGACTGATGATGTTCTGGGTCAGTGCGAAGTCTTTGAGGAGGTGCAAGTGGGAGGAGAGAGGTAAGGTTCTGTTCCTTGTGTATCTGTATGTGCGTTTTGTTTGACTAATTTGTTTCTCTTCAGGTACAACTTCTTCAAGGGCTGCCCCAAAGCAAAGACATGCACCATCATCCTGAGGGGTGGAGCTGAGCAGTTCACAGAGGAAACAGAGCGTTCACTTCATGATGCCATCATGATCGTTCGCCGAGCCATCAAGGTTAGTCTCACCGTTAAGACACAAGGCTTCAATGAACCAGTGTAGTTTTGACGCTAAAATATTTCAGAATTGTTAACGTAAAACGTTAATCTTCTTGCAAGGAAATTCCTTACTTTACGGCAGAGTAGATGGATAGTAACTGTACTGTCTGTGATGGACCTCAGCTCCATACGCAACCGTCATCAATTGCTGCATTAGATTTCAGGAGTCTTTGAAGTATGCAGGGGCCAATATCGTTCAGTGGACCTGAAGCCATAAGGCCATGGTGCACCGTGGTAGAAGTTCAAGAAATTTGTTTTTTTCCCCTTTTGTTTCGTGTCCTTACATGAAAAGTAGTAATCTAAGTGAGGTATTAAGTGTCGGAACATTCTTTCAGAACGACTCAGTCGTCGCAGGTGGAGGAGCTGTGGAAATGGAGCTGTCCAAGTACCTGCGGGATTATTCCCGAACCATTCCTGGGAAGCAACAGCTGCTGATTGGAGCGTACGCCAAAGCCCTGGAGATCATCCCCAGGCAGCTGTGCGACAACGCTGGCTTTGATGCCACCAACATCCTGAACAAGCTGCGGGCCAAGCATGCCCAGGTAACCAGAGCACCCATCTGCTGACGCGGCTTTTGTCTCCTTCGGTTTCTAATCTCACCTGTTTCATGTAGGGTGGGATGTGGTATGGTGTGGATGTCAACAACGAGGACATCGCTGATAACTTTGCTGCATGTGTCTGGGAGCCATCTATAGTGCGCATCAACGCTCTGACGGCAGCGTCAGAAGCTGCCTGCCTCATCCTCTCAGTGGATGAGACCATCAAGAACCCACGCAGCTCTGTTGATGGACCTCCAGGGGGCATGGGCCGAGGTAGAGGCCGTGGACGACCACACGCCCACTAAAGTTGTAAACTGGTTTCGTTGAACAGGCTTGGCTTCGGAGGGTGGGAACCATGATGGGTCAATAAAGTTAAGTTGCTCCTCATACCGGATTTGTGAGCAGTTTTATAACCAGTTTCTTTCCTGTAGCAGTTTCTCCTGTTATGACATCACTTCCTGCAGTGTTTGAGACACTCGTTTGGGTTGGGACGGTCACTGTTAGAGGAGAAGCGTCTCCCCCGTGTGGTTAGGTAGATGAAAAGAAAAGCACTGAACTTGTCATGGTCCTGGTGGATCCAGCATAATTTATGGAAACATTCTACAATAAACCAACAGCTGACATCAAAAACTCTCGTCTCGTCTGCTGTTACCCATCAACAGAACCCTTCACCACGTTGTTACCGTTACTACTGTGACTTTGCACCAGTTGCATTCCAAAGCTGGTAGCATAAAGTTAACAAATTCTTGTTAAATGCTTTTATGTCCCATTGCCATGAGTACATTTAAAATCACAAGGCCAGTTCATTTCATTTCAGGGCCAGTTCATTTCATTTGCTTATCATGCCAATCAGCATTGCAGTAAATTATGAACACTACCTGGCCAACCTGGAATTCGGAACCTGGAAATTGCTCCAAATTTTGTCGCTTCCTGTTACCAGCAGATGGCGCTGTACCGTCACAAACAAGCTTTCTTTCATGTCGGCAAGAAGTTTGTGGAAGGGCCAAACGATGTCGCCAACATGAACATTTAGGTAGTTAATGTACTCTTCTACAAAAGCAATATAAAGCTCAACAGAAGTCATTCAGTCAAGAGAACGTCTGCAGCGTTGTGATGACTCATCAGTCTGCTAGATTGAGATTAAGCGTCCCTCAGTTGGGATGAGCTAGTTTCAGTTGTGAGCTTTGACTTGTGAGTATTCCTAGCCCTATGACACAGTTCTTCCCAAAGTACCGTTACTTCTGTGTAGATCACTGCCAGAATTATTAATTCTCCACTTCCTGTTGCCTCTCAGTTGGACAGGAAGTCAATGGATGCTCGGACTGAGCGTTTCGACAGAACGTCCACGGCGGTAACTTTGATCTCTGTGTCTCCAAACTGCATGGTGGCTCTGATCTCCCTCCTCTCTGGAGCCCCAGCACCACCTGCAGCCCCTGCTGATGCCTCTGGCAGGTCCAGCGTGATTGCTCCACACTTCCTCACGCCAGAATCTGAGACGTACGTGACGTCGTCTGTGGCACTGCAGTAAATGTTGATGATGATCTTGCGCTGACCCTGACGTGCCGGAGTGTAGCTGCGGCGCACCGCTTCGCCCAGCGCCACAGACTGGTCCACTGACACAAAGCGGTCCAGGATGTCGGTGCACCACTCCCGTCCATCCTTCATAAGTAGTTTGTCACGAGGATGACGACCTTCGACAAACCGGTTCAGCACACCGACACCATAGGTCAAGGGGCATCGCCGTACTCTAACCTGGGTTAAGAATCGTTGGCGTCAAGTCAGACAGAGTTTGCAGACATCTTTGGTGGACAGAGAGGTACACTTACCACAGTAGGATCCAATCCAAAGAGCACTGCCCCCTTCAGGATAGTCAGACCCACGTCATGGGGGATAATGATGCGGCAGGTCCGACCCAGGACCCTCTGGACTGCACGCTGCAGCATCGGAGACTCTGCGAACCCTCCGACGAGGAAGAGGAAGCGCACGCCTTGGACTTCTGGCTTCAACATCAACTCCTCTAGAGGCAGATGAGCACAGAAGAGCATAGTCTGTTTGCTGTATTGCTGGTCGACCATCCTCCTTGTGACTCACCAATGTGTTTAACAATGTTTTTAATTGTTGGTTGAAAAAGTTCATTCATGGCTTCCTGAGTGAGACGCAGCATCCCTTGAGAGGACCACTTCACGATGTTCATGCTGGTAACACACATACACTTGTTAACAGAGACACACCCACCACTTCTCCTCTTCACTCACTCACTTGCTCCTCCTCAGCGCTGCCTCCACACTTTGGCCCCTGTGTCTCTTGTAGTAGTCGATGAAGGAGAACGGCAGTGAGATGTTGAGGGCGTTGGCTCGGCCCGGAGCTGCCGTCCTCTTCCTGGCCTCGAAAGCGATCGTCAGATCCACCCAGGCAGCAGGCCGCTTGGCCTTGAAACTTTGGATGAAGTCCTCCCGGAAGATCTGGCATAGCATGGCTTCGAACGCCAGGTCCACACCCACTGCACCATATGGACCTCCTGAGGTCGACCCAAACACGAAGGCTTTGTGAGAATGGTCACCTGACACACCCTTTGATTGACTTCAGAGAGCAAAAGCTTGGAATATATTATACATAGTATATATAACAATCATACTCATATATGACTATATATATATAATGACTGAAGTCCGTTGCCGGCGGAACTCAAGTTGCGGACTCCAGCCGGACTTATGAGCAGATGGACCGCTGCTTTCTGGACACAGGTTTACTTCTCACGAATAAAAACTTGCTGTCACCAGTTCGGTGAGTGACAAAACACTCCCCTCTGTCTCTCTATCACTTATTGAATGGCTGCGTTCCGTATATGTGGGGGTTGGGGGGACTTGACTGAAGGCCTAGATGTAAAATGCATGCCCCACCGCTGCTGTGCACTGTTCAGCATCAGGAGCTTACTGTGTTGAAATCAACATAGCTGTAAAGCAATGAGCCAATATGGTTGAATCACAGGGTCAGAGAAGAGGTGCACCTGAAGCTTTGTAGAGCTCTTTGAGGGTTCCCTGTGGCTGCTCAATCTGATGCACCGTCAGATCCACCGTCCCCCCACCACAGTCTGCCACGATGTACCGGTCACCTGCACACACACACACACACACACACACACACACACACACACACACACACGCACACACTTGTCATGCACACGCCTTAAAACTTCATGGTGAGAGTCCGAGATTCCGAGAGCGTGTGTGGAAACCAACCATCAAAACGTCAAAAGCATCCTGTGGCTAAAAAAAAAAAAAACCTCCGGCAATGATAAGAATCCTTTCAAAAAATTCCTAGATCCAGATGGTGATCCGGATCACTCCCTAAACTAACTCATGTGTTCCTTGTCTCATTTCACACATTTCCTGAAAAAAGTCATCCTAATCCATCCATAACTTCTCAGGTTATTTTTAACACAGACCAGCCATGTCCATGACTTTCAGCCAGATTTTATGAGCACTAAACAGGGAAATGTTTTCTGACAAATTAGAAGCAGATGATCCATGTTCTAGCGCTTATCTCAGGATCAACTTGGGTCAAAGGTCAAAGCCATTAATAACACTGACTCACCTGTCTGCAGCTCTGACCACAGCTCTCCTGTTCCACTTTCCACCATGAAGGTCCTGCTGTGACGGGATCGCCTTAACTGTTCCCTGGCTGCAACACACACACACAGTCTTACACACACACACACACACAGTGAAAGACTTCTGAATCCTCCGGCAACATGTCACTGAGAACAAAACATTTATGCATGAGCAACAAAGACTGAATCTAAGTTTAATGAAACAAAATGTCTATAAAATACTGAAAGAGTTGTTATGTAGGAACAAGCTTCATGACCTCTCTTCTCACATGGTTAGTCTTGGCACAAGGTAGAGTTCTGAAGTCAGAATCAGACCAGTAAAAGAGGACAGAAATACGTTTTCATTACCATTGTAATAGTTTAAAGGAACAAAGACTCACATCGTGTGTGTGTGTGCCAGTGATGAATAGAGTGAAAGTCTGGAAACCATTTGCATGAAGCAGCATCGAGAAGAGTGTGTGAGGGGGAGAGTTGGTCGACTTTGTGTTAAAAAGTGAGTGCATTCAGATCTGGATCTTGACTGGCGAACAACCTTGTGATGTGTGTGTTTAGTAAGGAGACCACAGAACTGGAAAAGAGGAAAAGAATAACAACGAACGGTGACGGAGAGCGAGTGACAGGCAGAGTGAGATCATCGTCTCACCCCACCTTGTTCCAATTACAATATCCCGAGTGTGAGTTGTGTGTGTAGGTTAAAGTGTGTGTACGTGCACAAGCGTTTTTGAAATCTGCATCAGAGTGAAGTGACTCTTTGTTACTGCGGCTGCTTCCTGCAGGTCAGACATTCAGAAAGGAGCCGCAGCGCCTTGCTGCTGCAGCTGACCAACAAGCTTTGTTTGGTGTAAATTGTCTTCATATTTGGCATATCTTAAAAGAATATTTCTAGGATACTGTTTATTTTGAGAACTTATGGTCAATTAACTTTAAATCAATCATGCTGCTGGATTGACACAAACAGAGGAAAAGGAAATTTGGATTCTAAACTGAAATTCGCCTCTGAGCTCTTCGCACCTAAGCTTTTGTTTTATTTTTTGCTTTATTGTGCATATACATGCATGCACACTACAGCAGATTCATACTCAAAACATACAATGTGGTGCAGGCAGTGTCCTGAAATGTGGCTACTTGATCCACATTTTCCATGGCGGTGAAAGAGCTCTACAGGTGTGCTCAGAAGTGTACATGCCCCGGCAGAATTTATTATATTTTATTATTTATATTTCTTGACCATTTTTCTGTGTATATGAACGATAGCACAAAAGCCTTTCCTTCACTTCTGGTTAGTGTTTGGGTCAACAACTGTGTTTACTGATTCGAAATCATGGTGACAACAGACACAAATGACTCTAACCAAATATTCACATACTCTTGAGATTTTGGCCTGATAACATGCACGAGTGCATCAAATGGGTTTGAATGGTTATGAAGGGCGACAACAACAACGACGGGCTGCAACGATTAGTTGACATCATCGATAATGTCGACAATAAAAATTAATCGACGTCAAAATCTGTGTGTCGATGCGTCATGTTGCAGTTGCCGTAAACACGCACAGGTGCAGCATAGGTATCGAGAGTTGGTTGTTATTGAGAAGCAGTGAGAAACGATCACATTCTCTGGAATCATTGAGATATGTTAATTTCTGTTCCATTAACTGGCCACCGTGGCTGCGCGCCCAGGCTCTGCATCACCACCTCCAACTGACCACCTCAGTCACAGTCACGGAGGAGTTCGAGTGGCGACGGTTCGCAGTGTTCAAAAGTGTGGCTTTGTTTTGTTTGTGACGATAACGCGTCTTAAGGATGAGCAAACCCCTTCGACACCATGGTAGAATGATGAATGAGTGTTCCGTGTTTGGTCTGTGACGCCACACACTCTCCAGCTAATTGCTAGCATGTCAGTTAGCACGGAGCTAACTTGTAAGAGGAGATTGATTTGTTTTTAATGATGTCACACACGTCACATCTGCGCTACTAGAGCGATTATCCTTAGTGTCTCTCCTCCTCCTTATAATAACCAGAACTGAACCAGGGAGCGACACTGAACACATCGTTTTAGATTATTATTCAAATAAGAGCTTGATCTGGATGTTGATCAGATATTTTATATGGGATACATATATGAATATTGATGATTTTAAATTCTTCTCCAGGACCAATAAAGACCTCTGTTTTAAAGAACTGGAGCTCTCTGTCAACTGTTTAATGCTTCATGCTTCACAGGATTAATACATGTTCCTGGATGATGTGTCATTATTTTAATATACAGTGGCACCTCGGTTCTCGACCACAATCCGTTCCAGACGGCCGTTCGAGAACCGATTTGTTCGAAATCCGAATCGATTTTTCCCTTTACAATGAATGGAAAAAGAAATAATGCGTTCCAAGCCTTAAAATAGTCTTTTGTAGGAGTGAATGTAGAGTGTCTGCTGCAGGTGCGCTGTTCGTCTATGTGTGTGGCCGCTGCATGTGGGAGGGGTTGCCGAGTGAGTGACGTCTCTCCAGAAGTGAAGAGGTGCCCGGTGCGTGTCCAGCTCTGAATGTGCGCTTCTGTGCAGTTGGGCTGTGACAAAGTCATAAACCAAGCAACGCTCTGTCCCAGACTGTCCTCATCCCTGTCCCAGCTCCAGCCGACAACAGGACATCAAACCCTGGAGTGTGCGCTCCAGCCTCGGAGGTGTGGAGAGCGAGCACCTCCCCTGTGACACTCTACCACGGTCCAGTGCGGAGACAGGAAAGGTTTTACACCTCAATATGAAGAAAAAACAGTCAGTAAATGTAGCTAACGGGACACGTCTGCATACAGAGGCTGCGTTATACACAATAACAAAGCACATCGTGTGTCAGCTGATCGGTTCGCGCACGTTATGTTTTTTTTCGGGGGCGTTCGGGTTCTGGATTTTCGTTCGAAATGAGAAGTAAAAAAAATCTCGAAATTTTTGTTCAAACTCCGATTTGTTCGAATTCCGATTTGTTTCCGAGACGTTCGAAAACCGAGGCACCACTTTACTTGTTTAATAATGTATGGTGTCTGAGTGTCACAGTGAGATGATTTAGGTATAAACCCAAATTCAAAATAGGTCCAAACAAAGGTAATCGCGATTAGTCGAATAATCTAGTAACCATTCACACCTGTGATCTGTCTCTCTGTAGACAGAGTGTGTGTATAAAGGTTCCGTGGGTTTCTGGGCTCCTGACACCTCTGGAGACTGACTCATGGAGAAAGCAAAAAATGGCCAATAGGTCTGTGAGAAAAGGTAACTGAAGTGTATAAAACAGGAAAGGGATGTCAGGAGGCATCCAAGGAAGTGAGAAAGCAGCGCTGACTCTAGTCAAGAAGCTGTGGGAAATGAGAGATTCTGTGGAAACCAAACCACTATCAGGTCGACCAAAAAAATATTCAATGAAAATTGCTGGAGATTGGAAGAAAAACCCACAGCTGAAACACAGGCCTCTATGAAAAAATGGTGTGGATGGATTTGGTAACAGTACAGAGACAAGCCTCAAGACTTCTGCAACAAAATCATTTGGTCACAACCATGAACATTGCATTTAGGGAGAAGTCAACAAGAAAAGTGTACCTGTCCTGCTGTGAAACATGGAGTTGGATGTTTTGGGTAGTGAGGCTTCGTGAAACAGTGTCTGCATATTAACACGACACTGGATGGTGCTCTCTGCCCTAAAATCTTCGGAAACCACAACAACCACTACAATGCTCACGTTATTTTTTAAACCAACAGCGCCATCTACTGAGCACTCATCAGCCCAGAAGGTGTGTACGGAACATACTTCGATAGTCCAACATGATAATGATCCAAAACACACATCAAGTTGACCTGCCATTGGCTACAGCAGAATAAAGTGAAGGTTCTGGAGATGCCATCTCAGTCTCCTGGTCAGTTCATATGTAATGGGGTGTACTATTTTAACTTGTGAAAAAAAAGTGAATCACAATGGAACAATGACCATATCGTGCGGAACCAAAACAAAGGTTGAGGTTGAGTAAATGACAAAAAACTCAATCAAAGAGCAGAGACCTCCGCTAAGTCAAATAATTTACATCCGATATTACTCAATATTATTAATAACGATTTTGGTACTTAAAATATTGTTGATAGCAATGAGCTTAACGTCACCAGAGGTGGCAGTAGCGTATCGGAACTCGCTTTTACAAGACACAGAGCAGTCATGAGAAAGTAAGGGAACATTGGTGGGTCCAGAGGGTAATTCGGAACATCACCATAACTGAATCACCTTTTTCTTCTCCCATTAACAAAATGTCTTGAAATTTTAATTGAAATGTGTTGATCCTTTTTTGAGATATTTTGTCTGATATTTAAATGGGCTCTACAGAAAATACCAGCAGAGAGCAAGACTCATCGCATCAATCTCAACATATGCATCATGTGCGCACGCACCTTGCCTGAAGCTGGAGTTAAATGGGCGAGTGGGGTCCTGGTCCAGAGCGTTTGTAATTGGCTGCAGGCTTAGATCAATCACCTGGTGGAGGCGGAGCTTGCGACAGTAAATAGATGCAGCCTCTGGTTCCAGAGCGATGAGGAGCTGCTCTGGACAGTCAGGAGACACCAGACCAGCCTGGGAGGTGCAGAGCGAGTATTGATGAAGATCACGACAAGGAAGTAAAGTAACATTCAGCCAAGGGTACAGAGGAGTGATAGACCACAGCTGGATGACATAAACACGCTGGGAGTTATATAAACCCAAGGTCAAAGTTCAAGAAGAGGAACTACATTATTGATGATTATTCTGTCAGAGTGCTGAGCGTCTGCGTGTGTGCGCGGCACACGGGCGTGGGCCTGGCCCTGACTTCCCGTGTTTGTGTGCCGGTCTCCTTCATTGTTCGCTAAAGATGACATCATCACCATCAGGAAGTCCACACACCCCACACAAGAAGAACCCACCCAAGGTTCATATGTAATGTCTGTCTGTGCTGCATCGCAAATGTCACTAAAACGTATCCAATCTGTACTAACTCGTTTTTAAAAAATAAAATTCAGTTGTCTGGCAGGCAGCATCCCGATGTGATGGATGGAATATTGGCATTGTTTTGGCCATATTTAGCTCTGCATGTACAGCATCTATGAAATATTGCTGTCGGGAGACACAATGCACAGCGATAGGACTGTCGACATTCTTGACCAACATTCTTGCACATTTCCTACAAGCTGTTGAAACAGAGAGGATGTGTGTATTATGTTGTGTGTGTGCGTGTGGCTCATCAATCAAAGTCCTTATCACAAGTCTCCCTATCTGAATGTTAAACACACACACACACACACCAAGCTGGCAGGGTTAAACGAACCACAGAAAGTGGGGGTGATTTTGAATTCCACCGAAGCAGAACTCAGATTTCCTCCCCCACATTCTCACCAGGTACGCAGCTTCTCTCATGAACTGCTTGGCAGGTTGCCTCCACACAGCTGGCACTGTGATGACCCAACGAATCTCCTCTCCCTCCAACACAGAGGACGACTGCTCCTTCACCTCCTGCAGCACCAACAACCAACATTTAGCATCACAACTCTGAAGGGCACAACACAATTCTGCACCTTTAAGGCGTGTTCTCTGAAGAACCTCAGAGCGTGAGCAAACACCTCGATGGCCCGCACTCTGCGACCGTTGACAGCTTCCAGTTCCGTCTCCATGGTGAGATTCTGCCACAGGAACAAGAAGTGGTCAGAATACATTCTATAGGCCATAATGTGATGCCATAACAACAGAGTGTTCCTGTTCAAACATAGTCTTCCACTCATCAAACAGACTGGCGAGTGTGTCATTCAGAAGAGGGCCTGTCCTCACGTTGGTGCTGTGGATCTTCATCTTGAACTTGTCAAAGTAGAGCCAGTGCCGCGCCTCCTCGGGGTCCAGGTCATGGTAGAAGTCTCGTGCGGTGAACCCAAAACTGTGGAACCTAAGCTCCGGAGTGAGGAGCAGACAGGTGGGGCTCTTTTGATTGGCCACTCCGGGGTCACCGCTCCCCCACCGTCTGCAAGATCGAGACAGGAAACTGAGACAGATGCTCCACATTAGCCAACAGTGGAGGGTCTGGACACCCACTTCATCATATGGATGGCCTCCGAGTCCTGCGTGAAGCTGAAGGCATAGCCGCTGGATGTGGTTCCAAAATCTATTGCCACAACCACCACAAAAGGACAAGCCATGCTGGGTCTCAACTCTGACCTCTGTTGGACACACAGAATGAAATGTGTGCTTGTTAGCGCATCAAGATGCAACTACAGAAGCTAAGTGATTCACTTAAACACTTTCAGTGGCAGAATTCCTTTCAATTTAATAGTCAACTTTGATATCACTGTTTCCCAAGTCTGTGGCTGAAAAATGGCGCAATAAAGGCCTAGTGTAGAGTAGAAAAATCTCCAGCGTGACCCAAAGTTTGAGATGGGAGGAAATGCACCCATCCAATGTGTATATATATATAGTCAATATATATGTATATACATTGACTCTTCCTCATTTCTCAAGCATCAGTGCGGAAGACTGGGCATCATCATGTCGTTTACAGCAATACTGTGAACACCACTGCTGTTTGTAGTGTGTTTTCTTGTAGTGTGTTTTCTAGTGTGTTATCTATTTCCATGTTGTTTTTTGAGCAGCGTTTTGTTTTGCCAATGCCTCCCACACCATGCAGCGAATCTGCTTATGTGAAGAAAAACCTAGGCTTAATGTTTGCAGCTTGGCTTGTTTAAATACAGCAGTGTTGCTTGTTGCATTTATGGGCTTTGGAGGGTAAACGGTTAACGACTGATTTTCCATTGTAGGTTCACTTTGTATGTTTAGGACATAATCTATAATCTTTGTGTTTTGGCTCCGGTGGGGTGTTCCACATTAGTGATGCAAAGTGAAATGCTACTTCTGTTAGAATTGCCTGACTTGGAAACTGAGGAGGACCTGGTGGAACACTGGCGTGATTTCCCACTTTTAATATGTTGGTGTGCCATGACTGACTTGGCAAATAGTCTTTGATTTCTTTTCACTTTCGTTTTATGGTGTTGGAATAGTGACTTCCTGAGGCTTTAGGTTATCATACAGTTCACATACATTTTTTAAAATGTGTTCTTAGTGCGGTCACATATGTTTAAAGAATAGCCTGCGTTGTACTATAACTTGTGTGTTATATAACTGTATTCATTATTATCATGGTGATCAGCGCTTTTCTTTGAATGTGTGGTTAATAATCCTGATGCACAGGAGACGTTTGAGATTGAAATATTTATATCGCTGCAAGATTGAACTGTGTTCCTTTGTTGGAAATGTGGACATCTCTTCTATCATTACATTTCAATGGCTTTTTCCAACCAACTTGTTTGCGTTCAGAGGTATGTCACTGCCCAAGTTGTTGGACCCTCATGAGGTTAATGCAAAACTACTATAGAAATGTTCCAATTTTTCATTACTCATTGTTTTTTAATTTGTATGACAATATACAGATAGATAAGATAGATTAAAAAAAAAAAAAAAAAAAAAAATATATATATATATATACACATATTATTTGAAAATATAACCCACTTGGATAAGATAGATATTTTCCTCCTTTCTTTTTTCTTTTCTTTTTTCCTCTTTTTATCCATTTTATGTCTTTCTCTTCCCCCATAGCTATTGATCTGGAAATGTCAAATTTAATGAGATTCTATAAATGAGTTGCTCTCATTTTTGCAGTGTTTTAAATTCCTCAAAACAAATAGCTAAAATATACTTAAGGTAATGTAATAATGTGCTTTTTAGAGCAGAGAGTGCCATCTATTGGGCACTGAAAATGAGGACACTGTTTCATGAAGCCTCATCAGTCCATCAGCAGGTTTACCCATGAATCTGTTAACAAAGTATTCATCTTTAAAAAAAATGTTTATGATGGGAATCTTAAAATTAATTATATATTACATGAACACAACATATTTTAAGCATAAAATGTCTTGAAAAAATATGTTCATGTCTGAAAATATCTAGTTTCTCATGTTTGCAGTAAAATATGGAGCTTTTTAGCTGTTGTTCTCAGTCTGTGTCCGAAATCCAAGCATCCATGGAAGGCTTAATAAATGAATAAGTCTGACCCCAGATCCAGCTGCTCACAGTCCTGTTGGGGTCAAGGCTGAGACTTGAGGGCTCAAGACCTAGTCGAGACCAAGATTGCAACAAAGTATCAGTATGTTCTTTATTCAGTTTGGTCTCGTCCTTTGTCTCGGCCCCCTCATTGGTCTTGGACTGGATCTTGGGTTCGGTGGTCTCAACCACAACACTGGCTTGTGGAATTATTCTCCTACAAGTTTGGAATCTCATCAAATGTCAGCTCGATGTTACTTTGCAGCAAATCAGGTTCAGTTTAAACACTGCGACAAAAATACGACAAAAAGCACTGAAGTTGGTTGAGTTATGTGTGACTGGCCGTGTTGTTCCCCTCAAGTGTTCTCTTTCAAAAAGAGCTTGAACTGCTGCAGTGCCGTGCTTTTTGGAACAATTTTTCTGGTAAAATCTTGTTTGTAGAATGAAATGTGCTGTGATCAAGTCTAGAGTGATAAGTTGTACTTTCCAATAAGGGCCGAATGACGATTAACAGGATCAAAAATGAAACTACTGATTTTCCGACTGATACTCAGTGTGTCTGTGCGTACGTGTGCGTTTGAAGCCCTAATGAGTGTTTATAAGGGATGTGGTTTCAGAAGCTCTAAATAAGGAAATATAAGCGGGCAGATGGGTGTGGAGGTGTGGAGGAATGTCCGCGTCCTCACGTCAGCAACTGATGGTGAGATCACAGACGCAGCACTACTCCAGTGCAAATTGCTAGTGTTTCTATTAATCATGGCATAAGACTTATTGTGTTTGTTTTTTTCAACCGTCAGATCTGTGTATAAGTTGCCACGCAATAATGAGGCTCTTCCATCTGTTGCATCGGTTCCATCTCTTGCATCTGTTGTCTACTATGTCCCTGCTAGGTGTAAGCTGAGGGACAGTTTCTCCCATACTTTTCTTTGGTTGAACCTGAATGTGAAGTACTAAAAATCTTTATTATGAGGCTCTCATTTACAAGGATATAGGGCTTTATAAGTGGAGTGTCTCGCGCGCATGAGTTACCGGGGAAGGCGAAGGAGTGAGGGGGGCGATGCTGCAGTCGTTTCTGGACAGCTCAGGCGATGAGGGAGTCGATGAAGACGCACCTGAAAAACACATCAAAGATGTTTATATTCCTGTTTGTTGTGATTAAAAAAGTGAAACTTGACTGGAACGTAAGGTGACAAGAGTCAAAAGTGTGAGAGTGCGTCTCACCTGGGACTTCTAGGTTTGCCATTTGTACCTGGTCAGCCATGGTAACTGGAGCCAGCTTCTTAGGACACAAAAACACATTTGTGACAATGAAACCAGCACAGGTCCAGTGTGTGACTACCCCCTTGTGAGTCAACAGGCCTTGACCTTCACTGAACCTGTGGCAGGTCGACTGTGTTTCCTTCCACATCCCATGTTTGACTCATTGACCAGTGTAAACCGGAGACATCCCTGAAGAACCGCTTCAGTGACGGAACAAGGCTTTCCTGAACACTGTGATGATTATGATGATATTTAAAAATTATGTCAGGAATTCTCTTTCTATTTTTATATGTTGACTCAAATCATTATACTTATATTAACAATTAATGTGAATATTCATTGTCCCCCAAATACGCAGATTTAAAGGGAAAATAAAGAAGTGAAAAATGCATTTCTATATAACATGGTGTCACGATTGTCTTGAAATATAATTGAAAAATCATTTTGCAATTAATTCATTATTTTGCTGAGGCAACTTATGTGTATGAAGTGTTTATCTGGTCACTTATGAGGTCCTTATCAGTGCCTCACGTCGGTCAGTTTTCAGACATTCTAAAATCTACAGCAACATGTCTCTCAGCCTTCACGTCCGTAGTGACTCTGAAAGAATTGCTGTTAAGTCTTTAGAAATGCCTGAAGTCTTTCATCATCTAAGGATTAAAAAAGCAAAGAGGCATGGAAAGTTTCTGTGTGAGTTGACCGACTAACTAATAACTAATGAGAAGACTCAGCAGTGGCTTTTTCATTTGACCACATGAATGAACTCTGGACACAGTGGCCTTGTTGCTTGACCTCAGAGCAAAGTCTCCAGCACTGACTCGTCCACATAGCTCTTGGTTTGTGGTACTCCACTATTCATACTAGAATGCTGGGATAGATCAAATCCTCATGGCTTTAATCACATACAGTACCAAACATGGATTTAATGCTGTAGTGGTGACGTGTGTGTGTGTGTGTGTGTGTGTGAGTGTGCGTGCGCTTGTATAGCTATACTTGTCAGGACTAATTCATTGAAACACACCTTCTTGTGAGGACATTTTGCTTTGTGGGGACTATTTTATTAACAAAATACAGTATGAATATGAACTAGTGTGTGCCCACTGTATTGTTTTGCAGCCTTGGGAATCAATGCACTCGCTGGGTAAACTACTGAGAGGATGCATGCAGAGGCATGTCTGTTGTTTGTTAGTGGGCATTTGTGTGTGTCTCTGTGTGCATGTTTAGGGCATACATATTTTCTTATGCAGCATCTGTATCCATTTACCAAAACATCAGAATGAAATATTCAACCATGCTACTTTCTGAGTGTATGTTTGTGTGAGTGAGTGTGTGTCAATGAAACAGCAAGGGATACTATGTGCTTTTGTGGTTTATATTGGTGTAAACATAACTACAATTGTATATATGCTTGCGAATGTCACACACTGAATGTGCAGACCACAGTATATGTCCCCTTCTCTGTATGCATATAAGTGTGTGTGCAAACTATGCTGCATGAGTGTGTTAATCTGATTGTGACACTGTCATGAGGAAAATATCACACTCATAGTTTTTGGCTTTTTTTCCCCCAATTTATGTCAATCTGAACACTTAGAGATGTAAACACACACGCGGGCAATGACACACATGAACACAGTGTCACACACATACAACAACGCTGACACACACATCACTGAATATTTAAATCTGTGCATCAGTGATTTCATGCAAAGGATCCGGGACTCACCTCTCTGACCCCTGCTGCAACTCCGCTCCTGAGTCCTTTTCAAGCCAAAAGAAAAAATGTCTAGAAAGAGTCTTAATGTTCTCTGGTCTCAAGGAAGTGATTCCTTAAAGAAGAAGAACTCTGCAGCTGCAGCGTTTCTCCTCTCACTGACAGGAAAATCCCAGTTTAGTTTCTCCCCTGGAATGTCTTACTTGTGCTGCAGAGCTCGCGTCTGAGTTCTGGAGGAGTAGGAGGACTGTGACATCACTGGCCGAGGATGTAAGAGTCTCTGTGTGTGTGTGAGTGTGGGTGTGTGTGTAATAATGGGCACAGGATAATTGTCACCCACCATAACTCCCTGCTCCATCGACTGACCCCCTCTCAAAATCAACTGCAGCATGCAGAACATAGCGTCAGTCAGGACCAGATGTGAGAGAATGCTGATGATTAGGAAACCTGCAAGTGAAATTATGGACCTGTTACGTGATTCAACATCAGGTTAAGACAAGGATAAGTTCAGTTTGAGCTGAAAAATAACTCAGTTGGTGAATGCATGATTGGTTATCAACAACCACATCTCTGTGTGTATGCAGAAAGCAAAACAACACTAGTGAACACAAGAGACTCTGAATACCTCAACTTTTGGAGAGGGTCAGATGCATTTGTTGGATATATTCTCGGTGCACACAGACGCACGCACACACTGCAGGACCTAATTTTTATCCCCAGACCTGTGATTGAAAGCACACATTTCTCTCTCACACACACACAGGGACAAGTTGGCCCCAGTCCCAGTGGACAGAGGAAGTTAGACCTCTCTCCGGTAAGTGAAACAAAACCCCCCAATGTACACACTCACAATTTCAAATTTGACAGGGCATGTGAGTGTGTGTATGTGTGTGTAAGTCTGGAAACCATTACCTGGCATCGCTCTCTCTCTGGGTCTTTCACCATCTTTGTCTGTTTATGATGTCGTCCATTGTCCAACGACTTCTGCCGTCTCCATCGATTACAAAGATTCTACTTCATAAATAGAGCAACAATAAATTGTCAGCAACTCGCTGAGGCTCAAGACCTAGATCTCGGCCATATCCTGAATGGTCTATGCTGCATTTACATTTGGCATCCAGTACGTAGATATTGGCCGCAGCTGCATGGATACACATGTTGGTGGGGATTTCCACCGATACAGTTTGAGAGCCAGGAAAGTAGACGAGAGCGTACACTGACTGATCTGATCTCCAAATCCATATAGGAATCTGAATTTGATCATCGTCTGAAAGTGATGAGGAACTTGATGCAGCCATGTTGTCTGCTGTCATTTCATCAGTGCGCTGCAGGCGCTGTCAGCTGGAGGTCGTAAAGCAAGCAAGATTTTGATAACTGTACGGCAGCTGGATTGCAAAGCTTCTGACTTGTGTGTCTCAAAAGATTGTCTTTATGTGTGTGTGCGTCAGTATTCCCACCTGACTTTTAGATTTGTGTGCAAGAAATAAACTAACAACGCAAAAAAAAAGTTTTTATGAATACAAATCGAAACAAATTATTATCAGAAATAGGTCACAAGGTCACATAAATGTGCCAGGTATCATCAAACAATACAATGACTGTGTGACCCTGTCTTTTTGCAATGCATATTGTCAGTTATGAATTTCAATTAGTGAAGGATAGTTTTCTGATTTACAAAACAGTTGTAACTACTGGCTTTGTATTCTATTATTTTGTTGATGGTCTTTGTGTTTTTTTTTCCTTGACATGCATCTTAGAATTAGACCGCTTTAAATGAATGCATGTTAAAAAATGCCAAGTGAAACTAAAGAAGGAACCGTTGGACATTTCTGGTCGAACCACTTGTACATAGAGGATGAATCCTTCAGATTCAAGACCAGAAAAATTTGAGGATGGAGTAACATTTTCATGTTTGAACTCTTACTTTAGCAAGAGCCAGTTGGTCAGGTTGTCGGACTACACACACAAAGATGGATTTGAAAGGGATCCCATGAAAGTGGACTTTCTTAGTTCTTGCTACATTTACTTGCAACTGGACCGTTTGTTCTCATAAACCATGACTGCCTAGGACTTCAGGAGGACCAGTTTGGCTGCCCATTTGTTCAAAGAAACTTCTGGGTTCAGTCTCACCGGAATACATGAATGTGTGGAAAGGAGAGAAAAAAGAACACACACAAAACACGCTCACAGATTTCAATGATTTATGATTCACTCAGTCTGAGGGGGTCTAGAGGGGCGCATTAGGGAGCCAAGGTATAAATGTAGGAGGGGGAGGGGAGTGGAGGGAAACGCACAGGGGAGGGGGCAGCACAAACCCAAATTTGTCCGACCATGGCCTTTTGATGATCAAACTTCTTGGTCGCACAAACAGTGATTTCTTGCCACTTAATCGGGAAGTGACAAATTCAAAACCGTTTTCTGGTGTCTTCATGAGGAAGTTAGACTGAAGTGAAGTTATGTTTTTGGTTTACATCGACAATATATACATTTATCAAATAACAACTAGCAGCTGGTGGCAATAAGGAATTAGATTCTGTTCATAAGAAAATATGAAAAACGTTTCCTTGCTGTACAGAAAGGTATTCTGGAAACAAAGGGAAACGAGGAAAGGTAATTTAGTTGTGTCGATAGTGCCATCTAAAGTACATAGTGGGCATTACACGATTCTGTTCAAGGGCCACTCATCGAGGGCTATGACAAGTGTAAATTGTTGCCAGAAATGAACACACGCTGTTTGACCGTTTGACTGATACACTCATTTATTCATGACGACAACAGAATGTCTGTGCCATTATTTCAGGTGGTCTGTGCATCGTAGTCACAGTTATACCACGACAGATTACCTTTTAAGAAGAATCACGTCGTCGTAAAAACAAACTACAGTTGAAATGAAGACGCATAAGCCATCCATTATGGTGACCAGCGGTCGGAATCGAAACACCAAATCTGGTTTCGTCACACATCAGCGAAGTACATCTGCTTTACATTTGTTTATCGACGTGAATGGGAAGATGAGGCGGGCGTACTGCCCCTATTAGTCAATCAGTTCGCCCTACTTATTTGAGTGACATTCCTTAGCGCCAATCACCGCGGCGCACTGTTGGACTGACACTCGTTCCTCCTTCTCCGTTGTGGCAGCAAAATGTATTTTAGATAAGACACTAACTGATATAATTGCGAAAGCGTGTGTCGTCACACAACATCGAGGAGGGAGTTCACATCCGACGATTGTCCTTTATCTGCCTGAATCGCCGGAGTGTTGTTTGAAGACCCAACAGCTGTTTTTAAAATTCACCTGAAGTTGTGGTGAGTAACGGTAGCTAAGTAGAACGCTAGCATTAGCAGCATGGGCTGCTAAAAACAATGCGAGTAAACAACAGGAAGACAGCGGGAGACTGCTTGAACATTGCAGTAAAAGTGAGGTACGATCGGGTAGAATTGACCTAATGCAGGCGACTGTGTACAAGTAACGCACGATCGTCTTACACCCAGTGGAGTACTTGTTAAACAAATGAAATCGCCTATAAAGTATGAAGGTCACAACCAAATGAGCTCGAAAATGTTAGCAAACCGAAGTATCACACACGTGTTCACGTTGAGGTGACTGTAACAGCACGATGGGAGTTCAAAACAATGCAAGGACAATGTTTGCTACTCGATAAAATGATACCAATACGAATTGTTAAATACAGTGACGCGTTTCATGTCGGGGTTCAGTCGTTGGTACAGTGTGATAACTCAGTAGTTGGCTGCTTGGGGATGTTGAGCCACGCAAGCGCTGGTGTTTTGGACATGGACAACGGCGCTCGATTTTTCTTCCAATGAGACTTTCAGGAACCAAGTCGATGTACGGAAATTCCACCTTGTCCCAAGTAAAAGTTGCATTCACGGTGGCTAACAAAAGAGTTTGACATAAAAACACAATGGCAAAACATTAAAGTGTGTAACTGAATGCCGTTTGACTATAAAGCAGTGGTATGCATGTTTGCTTTTGAAATCATAACGCTTTCATCTTCCGCCGTACTTGAATGCAGCGCGGCGACCACGTGACCGTGGATTTCTAGCGTTAGCATTTGGTGGCTACGTGGATAAGCTAAGTGTAACAGCCTCAGCGACGGGACAGCGACGTTAAACCCTTCCGTGCAGTCGAAGTCTGTGTGTCACTTCCCTTCGTCTTCAAACAACGTGACAGAACACCATGCCTGGTAAATACCACGCGAAATAGTGCGCGTTCAACTGCGATTGTGCACTTAATGATGTTGTTTGTTTTGTTGACGCTGCCACGCTTTAGCATGGCGCTAACCGATAGCGGGACACTTTGTTTGTATCCCAGCAGGGCTGTTGTTTGACCTCCTGTCGCGGCCACAAACGCGCAGTCAGCTGAAGTTTATCAGTCCAAGCGCAAACTTTACTAGTTGTGTGCTTTAACACTGACGCTATTATTGCTGCTCCGACGTCGGTTCATCCGGGGAGACGTGTTGCTTTTGTTGCCGCGGGGACAGCGTCCTGCACGGGCCCGCTCACTGAAGCCTGGTAACTAGCCGCGTAGCATCTCCGCAGCTCCATCGAGCTGTGTGGATTGAAGTACGCGCAGGTGAGGCCTCCTCACCTGGGGAGTCTGGTAGCATCAGGCTGCGTGCACCCTGGACGCGTTAGCATGCTAAAGCCACGACGACGCAGCACGGAGGGCTTACATAAGCTGTTATGTTGCACACTATTTGTCGCGTCTCCTGCAAGAACGTATGCATCAAAACACTTTTACTCGTCGATATGTTCGTTTTCAGGGACGATATGATCGTGGTGTTGCTTTTTAGTTTTGATCAGATTTATCAGCGAAAGCACGTTTAAATACAGTTATGAGAGACTTGAGAGAATGACGAAATTGATCCGACGTTAAGCAGATTGAACGAATGCTGAAATATGGAAACGATCATGTCAACTGCTGTGCTGGAAAAGGTGCATTTGTGTTAATACTTTTGAAAGTGGACAGCAGTGAGATCTCTGTATGGTTCGATTTTTGTCATGAAATATAGTAATCGTTTAAATTATCCATGGCCATTGAGACATATGAATGAATTACTTTATTTCTTACATAATAGTGAGGGTTGTTGTGACTTTTTGTGTCTGTTTCTGTATGATCAAGGTTAAAATGCATATTAATTCTATATTCTGATTTATTTTGTGTCAGAATTATTGGAAACTTAAACTGTTAATGACCACATGTAAAATAATGCTGTCGTGCACTTTGAAGTGAGGAGCAGTAATTGTTGGTAATCCACACATCAAGGTCCAAACAGCACATTAGTTATGCCATATGCAGCAGAAAGAAGACAGAGGTCACTCAACCCGTGTGAAGGGAAACTCACCGAATACAGTTAGATTGTTTTGAGTGTCATCATGATGACAAGAAATGGAGCAAAATTGCATGTCTATTAAATGATCAGCTTTTCTGCTTGTGGAATTCAGTTCTGTCTGGCAGAAGGAAACACAGAAAACTACAATCACATTTGTGTTCTTGAATGCCTTGTGTTGTACGACATCCACTGAGAGGGCGGGCGGGCGGGCGGGCGTGCGTGCATGTGTGTGTAGTGGTTTAGGAAGATCGCATATCAACTTTGACTTGGCACTGGTCCCAGCAAGTCGCGCATGGCAAGCCTTAGAAGGTTAAAGGGCTAGCATCAGACCCAGACTATGAACTGGGACAATCTGTTCCAATCCACCCAGATTTAGACACAAACACTTTCCCGGTGCTGCAAACAAGAAACCATTCACTTAAGCATTAGGTGATCCTGTCGCCAATAAAATGATGGAAACTGCACGACTCCATAGTTGAATGCAAATTGGGGAAATGCTTGTATGTGCATGAGACAACTTTTTTGTCCATTAAATTTAAAGACCGGATCAGACCAGGGCTGGGCAGTTATGGCAAACATGAGAATCCTGATTAACTGAACCTTGAAGAATATGATATATGATGGTCATTAATACACAAAGCTTTGCAAAAACGTTCTCAATCTGCATAACATTGGGACTTATTTGTTTCAGTGAATGTCAGCCTGCGTCTTTTTTGAGCCCCTCTAAAATGGGCCTCATATGAATAGGATAGGAATGTTTTTTTGTTTTAAACCTAAACAAACAAATTCCATACAAATTGAATAGAATTCATCTAAATGTAACTACATCATACTGCACATCAACAATGGCCTTTTAACATCATTATAAACCTCTTCAAGTACTGTGAACAAGTTTTTTTTTTAAACTGGAAGACTAGCTCACCTTTGTGAGTGACTCTTGAGGTTTCACAGTTCACCTATCACATAGGCACTAAATGGCACCAGTGCAAGCCTCCCCCACTCCATGCACAGGAGTCGAACCCTCTCGCCGACTCTGGCAGAGCTACACGGTGCCGTTTCACCATGGTTACTTTTTGTCTTTTAAAGGAGTGGGCTCACTCTGTGTTGGGGACTTCTGTGCTGTCCATAGTTGCATCTCACTGCGACCACACTGATGGTCTGATCCAGCCTCCACATCCTCTGAGAAGTGATACTGAGCAGTTCTGTGTTTGTAAGCAGAGCGCAGCGTCAGCATGGCTGCAGCAAGGACTCCTTGTCCTGTCAAATATGAATGTGTATTTTTGATTGACTGATCTGTTGAGCATTTTTCTAACTCATCTTGAGATGTAACCAAGGCGGGCCGGTTATTAAGTGCTATGAGTGACAATGGCGGGGAAGGAGATAAAAATAACGACACTCCAGTTTTACTGCTGTTTGAGGCTCAAACTCTTGCTTTCAATTATTATTATTATTATTATTTTAGGTTAGTTGCTGCTTTGCTTGTCAGATGCTGATGGGGTTCATCGGACTTCTGCGAATGACGGTCTCAAGAACAGTCTTGGTTTGTTTTGTCTCAGAGCCAGCAGAGATGAGCGGTCCAGAAGTGGCCAAAACACCAGGAGGAGGTGGCGCTCCAGGCAAGGATGGCAAGGAGCCAGTGGCCAACGGGCATGCTGGAGAGGGTGGCGATGCCAACCCCTTTGCCGAGTACATGTGGATGGAAAATGAAGAGGAGTACAACAGACAGGTGAGACTCGGGGACACAGGAGTGTTTGCCTCCTGCGAGTGGGCAGATGGGTGCCTTGCCAGCCTGTGAACTGTCAGTGCCACGACTCATTGCATCATAAGTGTGTGACTTTTTATGATGGATCATGTGACCCTCTTTGGCCTGCAGGTGGAGGAGGAGCTGCTGGAGCAGGAGTTCCTGGAGCGTTGCTTCCAGGAGATGTTGGAGGAGGAGGACCAGGATTGGTTCATTCCATCACGTGACCTCAACAACCAGGGGGTTGGACAACTGCAGCAGCAGCTCAACGGTCTGTCGGTCAACGATCACCACAGCAACATGGAAGAGGTGGCGGTGAGTGTCCTTGCCACTTGCAAGTGGATTCAGCACATGTTCATGTTTAACACAAGGCGTCTGATCTCAAGTCTTTTGTTTGTGTGCAGAGGAAGAGCATGTTGAATCCTGAAGCCAAGGAGTTTGTCCCGGGAAAGAAATACTAGGAGTCCCCCTCACCCCCGCGGAGCCTCCACACACAAACACACACACACAAAAACATTCATTCATTCTCAGAGACTATAGCGGCCTCGACCGCTCACGCGTGCACACACATACACACAGCCTCTCTACGGCGTGCTGGCAGGCCCAGTTGGGGGGTGGGGGGATTCTTTCATTTCCTTTCTTGATTCTTTGATCTTATTTCCTGTTTATTCCTTGTTGACATCTTGGGGTGTAGGATGGGTGGGGAGGCGAGTTGTGTTACATCCCCGCTTTTGGCGCCGTTATTCGTACATTTCATATGACCGGTCCACATCGCAAACGCTGGCGAGCCCTCGGAACCATGGCAGCTACCGATGACGGGATCTTAGGAAGTGTTGTTTGAAGGTTTCCATGGCGACAAGGTTCAGAACATCCCAGGAGGGCCGCCCTGCCGTTTTGTGGTCCCCACTATCTGCTCAATCCGTTAATGTCATTGGACGTCAGCAGCAGCAGCGGCTTTGTTTCAAATCAAAATGCGAGTCCCACCCCTGCTGGTGTTGTCTGACCTGCTCAGGTGGAATCTGGAAATGTTTTCCCAAAATGACCTTTGATCCAGTGGAACCCGTTAAGTAGAATTAAGATATCGCAGAACGTCTTCAGAGCCTCTTTTAAAGCCATTCCTTGTTTTTTGTTTTTTTCTCCCCGCGGGGAGGATTTGTTTTGAAACTCTGCCCTTGCTAGTTTGCATCAGAAGCTCAACTCCAAATGGGTAAGAAGGAAGAGAAAAAGCCTCTTGCGTTTAGTGTTTTTTCTGTTAGCGTGAAGGAGGAGGTGAAATGTGCCCACTGGGTCAGTTGCACAATTGACGCTCACCCAAAGTAGCAGAGGGGCGGAGACATCGCTTATCAGTGACATCATTGGTGTTGACTCAGAGCCTGCCTCTAATGTTTACTTAACTGATTTATGAAACCAAAACTAAATTGCCCCACGACTTCTTGTCAATTTAAGTCGCAATCACGTCCTTTCGTTAATGGGGCTGAGAGCAAAGTTGGCGCTCACCTTTAAATCCAAACAGACCGACGTCATTTGCATCGTGGGCTTCAAGTATCGACGTTCTAGACCTAAATTTGTGACCCTGTTTGGCTTGAGTTTGGACGCTTGATGTCTCCTCCCTCTGTTATTGAGAAAGCTCTGGTTTTCCATGGCTGGATGTTTGGACCTCTCCTTGGAATTAGCAGGTTTCAATATCGTGCATTGGTTCAAAACGTGTTCACTAGTGAAGTCGTGTGCCAGTCGAATATTTGTCGTGGCGTCATAAGTTCACGCCGTCCAAGTAGGAGTGGTCAAACTGCCAGCGTGGGTTGAGCCCACAGGAATCGTCTGCCAGGTTATTATGCATCCTTCGGTCGTTTTTGGTGATTTTTGTTGTGTTAGAAGACAGGAGCAGTTTAACGAGGTCCAGATGACACAGAGAAATATGAACAATAAAAGTCATGAAAAAAGACAAATAAAGATGTAAAAGACAAAATTGGTGTTTTTTTTTTTTTTTGCTTTGCTTGCATAAAATGACCAGTTTCAAGAGGGTGGACTCCCAGGATGCTGCTGATGTGGGCAGTTCTGGTCCACCACCCATGGTCCTGGACTCTTTAAGAACAAGCCGCCTCGCAGTTTCTGAAGGTGAACTGCTGGACGAGTGGATGTTGTTTAAGGCTGACCAAACAGAATGAACTGTCATTTAAATGTGTTTACATTTTCTTCTATTTGGGAGGAAGGGAAGTGTATAACTCCAGAGTCAGTCAAAAGGAAATGAAGGTTAACAGAGAGGTTTGGTCTGGTGGTCCATTCAATTGACAGGTTTGTGGCATGACTGATCTGGGAGCAGCTGATTCTCTACTGGCTGAAGGAGTGGATGTAGAACTGGTCGCTGTTGGCGCTGTAGTCCATGCTGATGACATCACCGATGCTCCGCGCTCCCAGACTGGCACCTCCCAGTGCTGAAGACTGTCTCAGAGTCAGGAGGCTGTAGCCACGGAAACGGCCTTTCAGCTCATCAGAGGAGGCCGCCTGGTCCAGAACTTGGGTGAATCCTGCCAACAGAGGAAGAGCTGGTGTGAAAGAGGCGAGGCGTGTGATGGGAGGACGCACAGAGAAGGAGCGAACCTGACTGGAGGAGGGGCCAACTCTTCCACACCGAGCCCACGCACAGGATTGGAACGCCCAGCTGGTTGTCCAACAGTGACTGAGGAACAACCGAGGGGGTCAACACACTGAAGTTTCTCACAACAGAAAGCATCTCACCTGGTGAGCTTTAGGCAAAACTGCCTTCACGTGACTGGCCAAAACCTTTCCTGCTTCCGTGAAGACGTGACGACAGAGCGCATCGCCTCCTGCTGCACCTACACAACACAGAGAGCACTTGTGGTGGTGTGACACACTTTTTCATTGTGTGATCATGCGGCTCTTTGACTACATCTGTTACTGCTCCCACTGATCAACTAACACACTGGCTATGAACAGTCACCAATCTTTTTCAGTGCTCAGTAGGTGGCGCCCTCTCAGATGAATAATGTAAGTTTTGTTGAAATGGCTGTTGACATCTGAAGAGACAGCGACATCTAGTGGGCTCTGAAAATGAGCACACCCATCCCCCGAAGTACTGCTGCAGCTGACTCATTACGCCACAAGATTCGTTTGTGAGCACCACTTCAAACTTCTCCGCTTCGTCTCTGCCGTTGCATCCATTGGTGATGTCGCACGAATGGTACCTTCGGCTAGTTTCAGACAGAATCCAGCGAAGTGCGTCTTGTTGAAGTCTCTGTAGAGGTGAGGAAGCATTCCCATCAGACCTGACACCTGCAGATGATTCCACGATCTCACGATCACTGTTGTCGCTGCAGTGGAGGTGGGAGCTTCATCTCACCTGGAAGTATTCCTCCATGGCCTTCCTCACATATGTGACGTCATGAGGGGGTGTGGCCAGTTTGTCTTGGGCATCAAACACGGTCTTCACGGCCAAGTGAGCGATCCAAAATGCTGCAGCGTACCACACACGCATGAAACATCCACTGGTCCACAATAAACCTCCAGTAGTTGTAACGGTTCGTACCGGAGCCCTCGTCGCCCATCAAGTGGCCCCAGCCCCCGCAGCCCACACAGGAGCCATCAGGATTCACCAATTTACAGTTGGACCCGGTGCCTGAAATCAGCACGATTCCTCCTGCGAGCATAGAAAGCACAATAACACAGGCGTGAACTGCAAGTTAGGAACCTCTCAGGATGCTGGTAAAGGTCCGTGTGCTCACCCTGGTCAGTGGCCGTCGCCACGGCACCGATGGCATCGGTGGTGATGAAGAAACGTTCCGAAAGATTTGGGAACGTCCTCTTCATTTCAGCGATCAAACTGTCAAGGGCTGCTTTCTCGTCCCCTCCACTGAGGGACATGCCCTGCACACACAAGCGCGGTCACATGACTGCACCTCACAAAATGCTCACAAACAGGATGACAAACAACTGACCAGCACGCGAAGGGCTGTGTCTGGATCAAGCCCCGCCTTCACCTTGGCTCTCTGGACCATGTCATTGATTGTTTCGATACATTTGGCTACACCCACCAGCTGCACACGAAAAAACGAGTGAGTGAATCACAATCCAATTTCTATGGACCCCAGTCTCACGAGGTTAAAAAAAAAAAGAAAAAAGTTATGTCGTATGACATCACACAGCACAATTAATATGTTAGTTCGGACTTTCAAAAGGCACATACAATTGGAAATACATTAAAATGGAAATACAATACCAACTCCACGCAAGAGTTTATGCACCATAATTATTTACTGCAAAAAAAGAATCTACTTTAATGCTCGGTTCCTCCTTTTCCTCCAACTGTCTGACCATGTTGTTTGGTGTAACTTCTGTTTACTACTTTCTCCGTCATTGGCAAAAAGACTCCTTTGGATCAAATGGAAATCCTCAATGCTGGATCAGAGACATGCTCCTTTTTCTTAAACTGATAACTTTGAGATACACTATCCTTAACATTGCAAGCCTTTTATTTCTTATATAAAGAACTGCTTTGAACTTGGTCAATAAGTGTAGCGTTTTTTTCTAAGTTCTATTTCATCTCGAACTTCTCTCATATGTTTTTGTCATATATTTTTCCATACACGACAGTAAAAATCCACCGCATCCGCACATCATGCGTTATGCTGAGAAGGTGATCGGTTGCCTGCCACCTCTTCAGGACCCAGAGACGTGCAGGTCGGATCAGAGCTGACCCTTCTCACCCTGGACATGGACTGTTTGTTCCTCTTCCCTCTGGCAGGAGGCTACGGTCCATCCAGACCAGAACCTCCCGTCACAGGAACAGCTTCCTCCCCTCGGCCGTCAGACTGTTAAATTCGTGAACAGCCTTTGTTATTTTATTTTATTATTTATTTTTTGACAGCACTTTATTCCAAAGCACTTTCCTAGTTGGTGGGCTCCCCATTAAGAAAGGACATGAAATTTGTTTCTGAATCTGATTCTGAAATCCACCTAAAAGTGGTGACGCGAGATGAAAAAAAAAAAATTCTAATTTAATCCAATTCAACGCAGACGCCTGACCCAGTGGTTGGTGGACGGACCCTCGACGTCAGCCAGGACAGATCCATCTGCAGACACCAGCACTGCTCTGGAGTGAGTCGCTCCTCTGCAGACAAAACACGTGACCATCAGCAGACGCCAGTCAGCGCAGTGTGCCACTGGTTTAGTGTTTAAAGTGACTCGCAGAAGAGAAAAAACAGCCCTAAACTTAAGGCGCCGCGATGACATCTTAACACCATCATGACACAGGCCACACACGCGTATGAGACAACTGTGAAAGACAGTTCTCACCCTTCGATGCCTCCGTACACAACCGCCGACATTTTCCACTTCCTGTTGTGGTACGTGGAACGCGCAGTTCTCGCGACACAAGAGCAACTGGAGTTCTATCATCAGAACACCAGGGGGGGCTGATGTTCCAAATACACCCAACCGTGCGCCAGAGAAGGGACGGAGACGACGAACGTTGTTTCCGTTATTACTCAATGAACAAACTTCCTGAAATGACCTGAAAAGGTACATTATGCAGATAACTAATTATATAATGTGACGGATAAATAGATGCGAACTGAATCAACCACTTTACTTCGCTATGCATTTATTTGAAAAATACGGAATGTATACAACCACGGCGGATACGACCAGCAGTTATTCAAGTTAAATTGTGTGTTTTCTATATGCTGGTATATGCTTCAGCTATATATATATATGTGTACTGGAGTCTAAATCCAACGCAACAACGATAAATAACGGCGCCGCAAGACAATCGCTTTTATTGTGAAAGCGCAACCGGAAACGCCGTTGGCGTGCTCGCCTGGTTTCCCGCGGGTCCATCTCTGCCTGTGAACTTGAGACGAAGTGTGCAACCAACAATCTTCCTCTGGTGGACTTCAACCACAGTGCACGCGCTTGGAAAAGCTCTTTTCCCCCCCCAGAGATGGCCGCGGCGATCCATATTTGATCTGCGTTCAAGCGCGCGCAAAGCGGAAGTGACCGAAAGGGGAAGCTGTGATCGCGAGGGGAAAAAGTGACTTAAAGTTCGAGTCCAGACTCGCTTCCGTGGAGCACCGA
Source organism: Synchiropus splendidus (assembly GCF_027744825.2). Taxonomy (NCBI): domain Eukaryota; kingdom Metazoa; phylum Chordata; class Actinopteri; order Syngnathiformes; family Callionymidae; genus Synchiropus; species Synchiropus splendidus. Next base: position 11,523,952 of record NC_071336.1, read on the forward strand.
GGTCTGCAGTGGTGGGGATTTTCGGTTCGGGTTTTTGAGGCGCGAGTCGCTCCGCTCCTGGGCTCGTGAGGAGGTGCTGCGGGGTCATGGATGCGCACGTCAAAGAGGGACAGCTGTACGTGCAGCATCTGAAGTTTGGGAAGGTAGGAAACTGTACCGACCAACATTCCAACAGCATATGCTCGTCGACACACTGTAACTTGCAAATGATTAAAAACGTCTGCGTTTGACGAGGTTAGACAACTTGATTCAATTTAAACGGATTTACTTCATCTCGAAATACAAGCGTTAATCTCAGACTAGAGTGACACCTTCAAACGACCAATCCAATTGGAGGAATGGAGGCACATTTTCCACAGAATTGGTCGTAATATAAAAGAAAAACAGATCATTGACCAGTTCAGGAAGTTTACAGATAACCACGTGATTATAATAAAACGCCATGATATAAGTCTTATTTGTCATAGTGGGTGAACAACAGTGTAGTTCTTATATACTCCTCACCTGGGCTCCTTAAAGTGTGACCCTCACACACTGAGTGATCCACTTTCCAGTCCCAGTCGGTATAAAAATGTACAAATTCCATGTCACCTCCTCCTGCACGGTGGTCTCCTCAGGCCTCTTGACCCTGCTCTGACTGGACCCAGGGGGAGCTTTCATGAGCCGAACAAGCTAGAAAACCTGGTGAAATGTTGGACCCGTCTTTGTAGAATTTCCATTCAAAGCTCTACTGGTTGTGCTCTGAGTCTAGGCTGAATTGTCCCTGGGATGGGACTCTTCTTCAACAAGGAAACTCACTATAGCAACTTTACGAGTTGAAGAGTGAAGACATTCCAGTAACAAGCAGGAGGAAGGAGGTGTTTCTTTGAGATGGTCCGCTCATCTATCATGCATTATTGTAGCTCACGCAAATTAGTGCCAATACGCAGTTGTCCGTCTGAGTTCTGTGACGTAACCAACTGTTGATGTGTGTGTGTGTTCTCTGTAAAAGGCTCTTTGTTTATCTCTCAGTCCCAGTGGTCATATGACGAAAAGCAAGCAAATGTTCTGTTTCCTGCTGGAAGATCCTCCAAAACACATGACGGCTCTTCCGCACCGCAACAATGAGTGTCAGAACATGTCGGCTGTTATTTGGGCTCAGTCGCTTTCAATTACAGTCGCAACTGATACAACCAGAACAAAACACTTTGCTGAGAGTAAGAAATATAAAATGCACAGTGAGGTGAGCTTCTCCAGTGCATCTTCTGTGTTCACGTGTGGTGTCCACCTCCTCTTCTCTGTTGCCTCCCCTCCTAATGTTGTACAATAATAGATCATATAATACACATTATTAACAAGAAACAGCTACTTGGTTAAACCACACACCAATAATGCTTGAAGGAAGTGAGCAACGTCCTTTGTTCCCTCAGTAATTTTGCCCTGGTTTTCTTGTCCTTTTAACCACACAATTTTTATATGACGACGTGAGTCGTATTAATTCAATGCAGACTTTTTTCTGGCTTGCAAATGATCCACATGACTCATTCTGCCTTCTATCATTGTATTGATTCAAACCACAAATGTTTCTGTCTCCTTGTAATGTTTTTAGAGACGCTGTATCCTGTAGATAGTCTACTATCTATTTGAATGCTCAACACCAGAGCATCACATTCAACGTGAATATTTTGTCATTGGCGTTCGTTGAGTTGAACCTGAACAACTGTTGGAGACATACAGTAAAAAGGGTCCAAACATGCAGACTAGTCACTGACTTCCCTGACCATAAGTCAACTAGTTCGCATATGTTTCTGACTGTACCTTTTGTAAATAGTAATAAAAAAAAGATCTGAAAAATGTGAAAAGGTGGTGTGAAAGATATGTGTCCTTTGATGTGGATGCGACGCCTAGTTGACTCATGAAGCTGTGGGTGACTAATAGCTGATCATAGTCAACTAGTCGCTGCAGGCTCCACATCAAGTTAACACAATATCAGCAAGTCAGACGCATGCACTTTTGTTATCATGTCTTTACTTGGCAGCCATTTAAGGTTGGGGAAAAAAAAAAAAATATGATCATATGATCATAGAGGTAGTGGTGAGTGCTGGAGCCCCGCAGCTAAGAAGGTCGTAGGTTTTACTCTACTGCTCGAGACAATTGACAGGATGGAAAGTGTGTCCTTTCTGCAGCGGCCCAGTGTTTTCTCTGGGCCCTCTGGTTTCTTCCCACTGTCCAAAAAACATGCACAGGTGATGTGGTGATGAGGTGCGAGCACGAGTGGCAGGTTGGCGACCTGTTCATGCATTTGGCTCCAGCTCCCCATGACACTCGTGGGGCATGGAGTAGAAGAGGATGAGATGAGATGGAATAAATATCTGTTTCCGTAGATTTCAAGGTTCAAGGCTGAGAGAGAAAAGATAATCTGAGCTTTGGTTTGTCTTCCAGAAAATATTTCAAACTCATAAGCAGCAGATAGTACTGGCCTATTAATAACCCAGCACTACCTGTTTTGAACCATTTTAGAGCCGTGGAAAAATAAAAATCGATGGATGGTGTCACGATTTTGTGCACATGTGAGGACAGACTGACAGATCGAAGAGTTCAGTTGTGAAACAGGAAGACACCAGCAACACTAGTTCTTTTCTGAGTTTCATCACCTATTTTAGCTGATTTTTCCATTATGCGTATCAGGCATGCACACGCGTGCACGCACACACACTCACACAAGCATACATTAAAATATAGAATGACAGGAAGCGAGTGGGTTTTGTTCGCACCGAACATCCTCCGAGCTTCCTCTTTTTGACCTCCAAGGGTTGCACCTGTTTTTCAGTTGATCACTCAGTGTTTGATGAGGTAGCCGTGTAGTAGAACATGCTGTGGTCTTTTTACTTCACTTTGTATTCTCCATTGGTTAGAGCTTCTGTTTTCAAAATACCGTGTGAATGTTCCATCTTTTCACTGTTTAAAGCTGACCGAAACAAAGACACTGGTTTGACCTGGCCCTCACCAGGGTATACTGCGTGGCCCTGTTGGATAGTCAACGCTCCACCTCTGCTCTTCTCTTCTTTCAGAAGTGGAAGAAGAACTGGTTCGTGCTGTACCCGGCCAGTCAGAATGGAATCGCACGACTGGAGTTCTTCGACTCTCACGGTGGTGGAGGCAGCTCTGGCGGCAGCTCAGGAGGCGTGAGCAATGAAAAGACCCGTAAACTGGACAAGAAAATCATCCGGCTCTCGGAATGCATCTCCATCCTGCCGGCTCTGATTGAGAACTGCCCCAAAGACAACATGACAGCGTTCTGTGTGGAGACCAACTACAAGACATACGTATTTGCTGCGGAGAAGACTGCTGCCAAGGAGTGGATGGACATGATGTGTGACATCGCCTTCAAGGTATGGCCTTGTCATTACCCACGTGTCTTTCATTCGAGTTTCCTTTTTGTTTTCAATCTTGTTCTGTGTGTCTGCAGGGAGGGGGCAGCAGCTGCTGTGCTGCTGATGCTAGCGATGCACCACAGGAGATGCAGATGTCTGAAAACCTCATCTACTACTCCAGGGAGGAGGGTGAGTCACAGGTGGTTGATGAGGAGATGAATGGAGTCAAACCTGGTTCTCTGTTGTCAGTGAATGAATTCTGGGTGACCGTCCAGCGAACGGAGGCTTCTGACCGCTGCAGACTGGCAGGAAACTACTGTCTGAAAGCAGACAAAGACGCTCTGATCCTTAAAGATCCAAAGACCAAGAAGAATGTTCTTGTGTGGCCATACAAGTTACTGAGGAGATACGGAAGAGACCGGGTAAGTGAATCGAGAATGGCGTCTCTCACGGAGGAGGTCAAGGCTGACAGTGACTGATGTTCACGTTCCAGGTGATGTTCTCCTTTGAGGCGGGGAGGCGCTGTGATTCGGGTCCTGGCAGTTTCACCTTTGACACCAAGCAAGGCAATGAGATCTTTGCGCTGGTGGCCCAGGCCATCCAGTCTCAAAAGGCTCTGGAAGATGAGCGACATCTCAGCTATCCCACAAGCTTCGAGTCAGACACCCTTCCTTCACTACACCAATTACGAAACAATGTTGCTATGCCAGCCGGAGGCGGGGACTCCAGCAGCTCCAGCAGTCGAGAGGCGGACGGAGACTCTGGAGGCAGCAAACCCGGATCGGCCGATGGTATTCTGGGGAAGAGAGAGGGAAGTGACGGAGGCAGAGCAGCTGGAGGAGCAGGAAACAAAGGCAGGAGCTTACCAGAGCCACCGGCCAAGTTGGGGATTTTGGTTCGCCCCGGCCATGGAGCAGCTAAAAGTGTGGAGCCTGCTGGATTTTATTCCGAACCAGTTGACTCAGTCCGCCTGCATCTGCAAAACACTGACTCCTTCTACTCAGACCCGGTAGATACTATTAAAGACCAGAGTCAGTCCAGCAGCCCGTCCTCCCCACTTGTGCCTGCCCCTCGGCTTCGGCCCGTGGGTGTTGACACTGGAGGCGGTGCAGCCCAATCGGACCAGCACCGGAAACCACCTGACCTGTACTCCCATGTATACGACCGCATCAATATGGACCTCAGCCAGAAAACCGGCATGCTTTCTCTAGATGAGGCGGGAGGCAGTGGAAGAGGGGGGTCAAGCTGGAGAGCCCAGGACAGTCAGGCAATGGCAGCTTCGTCTCCCCCGGCGCAACGTCAGGAGCACATTTATGACGAACCAGAGGGCTGCGCCCAAGTGAACATAGGGATGAGCATTTACGACGAAGCCCGGCTGGAGCCTTTTGGCCTGTGGGGCGCGGAGGAAGCGGGGTCCCCTATAAGCCTGGATGGAGAATACGACACCCCCACCCACAGACAGTCACCACCGCAGGTGGGGCAGGAAAGATGCCCTCCAAGGTGGCCCAAACCCAGCACGGCGCCCAAACCCAGCAGGTTTGCAAGAAAGGATCCCGAGAAACATGGCAGCAACTTGAACAACAACAACAATCAGCGGAAAAGCAGCGAGGGAGGAGAAGGAGTGAGGGAGCTGTACAGCAAAGTGTCCAAACACAAGCCAGGTACTTCCTGGTACAAACGGAGTAAAACACCACCGCTCAGGTCGCCTGACATCATCTACGACAACCTGGGCGACATTTAACTTTTTTTACAGCCTCCGCTTTTCGTGAACTTTTTTTTTTCGCAGCCCATGAATGCATCGGTTCAGTGTATTATTAAATCTCGGTCCTATGAATGTCTTTTCACTGTACGGTTAATTTAAAATGTCATCAACCTCAGAGGGAATGCACTTGTTCAAATGTTTTTTAAAGGTGATGTGAATACACAAACAGACCGGTGTTAAAAACCAACATGCTAAAATGAAGTCCTGTGTCATGTGATGTCGCTGGCTAGCCCACGCACAACCCAGGAGTTAGCAGCAGAAATTCTGATCGATGGAATTGTATTTCCACTCCATCTGCATTATTGTAGCACGAGACAGAGATTTGAAAGTTGCTGGTCTGCATTTAATATTTTGCACGGATTATGACCGGATGTGTCCGTTGGCAGAATATTTGAAGTAAATCATGGTGAGGGTCTGGCTTTGGGGCAGCTTGCTGAAATGTACGAGTCAGATTTACAGATGTTTCAAACGTAAACATCTGTTAAGAGACATTGGCTGATTGTTTTCTGTACACACAGAGCATGTACTTCCCAAAATACAGCTCCGAACAGACTGAACTGGAACTATTTCAGCACGAAGGCGCGAGTGTGTCTGGACAATAAAAGTCATTGTTTAGTCTCTATATAGATAAAGCTTCTTTTTTGGAGCAAACAGGAAACGCGGAACTCTATTTGGGTCGAGGAAGTGGACTGTGGTCTTACGTGACTGTATGAACTTTTGCACGTTGATAACATGCCTTGCATATGAAGATGATATATAAATGCCTGTATAATTTGACTAATATCAAATAAAATGTCCCTTTGAGCTGCGTCACTATTTCCCCCACTTTCGTAAATGTTCCTTCGGTTTCAGACCTCTGTTTTCGTTCAGTCCTTTTTGTTCCAGTCCACTTAAGCACACAAGCAGCCGAATTATAAACAGCAGCCTCTTTTCATGCTTCATTCTCACTTCTGCTTCTTACTTTTGTGGTTACTCTGCTGTTTGGTTGCTCTGGTGACAGCTAGCTGCTATGACGCAATGTTAGTGTTGGGGCAGCGAGAGCGTGAACTGAAGAAGCTTTGTCACTTCAACACTAACTTTTAGCAACCTTCAAACCACAGCTACCTCTGCTGGCTCCAGCCCCGGCCACTTCTTTCACGGCAGAGAAAGAGAATCGGAGCGCAGAAGAGCAACAACCAACGTCTGTCTTTCTCATTAAACCCTGAATGAACTCGGAAAAAAGGCAGAGTACACACGCACTTGTTTTCAGCCCTTCGCAGAACACGATGTGCTTTTGCTGAATCGTAATACAATGACACATGTTGAGTGCACAGCGATCACACATGGAGAGCTGCAGGCATCACCTCCCCAAAACTTCATATGTGCAACACTGGTGTTGTTTTGTGAAGTAACGTAAGTAAAGCTCCCAAAAGTCATCTACTGAACAATTCCAGGCCAGTACACCCACTCCTGTTACACAAAGGGGGAGAGGCGGAGCTACAGTATCAAACAGTACATTCCCTAATCTATAACTGCACACATAAAGAGACAATGACCAACCAAGTTTCTCGAGGTGAGGAATGCAAATGGCATTAGAAGAATGGAATGAAGAGCAGTGGTTGCTCTAGTAAAATATTTAACTCGACAGAAGCAGAAGAGAAGGTCATTCAGCTGTAGTAACTGCAGTAGAAATCGCGTCGGCTGAATAATTTACAGTCTTTGCAGTGACAGTGTCAGTGTTGAATAAGTGGTTTGGGAAACTTGGTGATGAAATAGTGGGATCTGCAGTCACTCACTACCTGAACTGTTGAAAAGTTCAGGTAGTGGAGGAGATGGGAACGAATCATTAGAGCTATTGCAAGATATAAACAACATTAACCTCCTGAGATGCTGCGTCCTCACACAAGGACACACATTTCAATACCTTTTTTTTACATTGACATTATGAGCCACATTAAGAGACCATCTTGTCAAGGTTTTTTTCCAACCTAAATTACAATATATTGAAATAATTGTGTATCTGTAAAAAGAGGTAAAATAATAATATAAACACACCAACAAAGATAAATTAAAAAAAGTAAATAATCCCATCCAAGCATTCAGAAAGAAACAACTTTTTGTTGCCTCGCAAGGCATCAAAATGTGACACATTTTCACAAATAGTGATACAGATATTTAGGTTATTTTACCTCCTTGTACTTCAAAATAGAATATTCAGCCCAGACAATAGACAGGTCACTAGTATTTGTGAGAATATGCAGTAGAAGTAAGAGATTGAAGTAGCTCCAACAGTTTGGCCAGCAGCAAAGGAACAGGACAAGTGTGGCTGTAGAAGCGGCACAGTATGTGGGCCGCAGTCAAATATTTGTCATAAGAAGAGAGTGGCAGAACAATTGTATCTGCAGTGGGAAGTTCTTAAAAAACTCAAGACTGATACCAAGAGCCTGCAAGAATTAGAGGATGTGGAAGTGGGAGATAAAACAAAAGAAAGACTACATCAGCATGATCTGTGATGTGTGTAGCAGATGTGCAAAGCTTGTGACTGTGGCTCACAGGAGAACAGCAGAAGCCCCACTGACTGGGACATAGTAAAAGCTGTTGGAACAAGAGGTAGATCTATTGTTGAGATTCCAACCACAGTCTGCACGAGACAAGATTAGCAGTCTAGACACTTGATTTCTGACACACATGCACGAGTCACCTAGATCTGCGTGTGTGTCTTGAGTGTGACCTGTACAGTCACAGGAAGGAAGCAGCGTGTTGGTCAGTCGGACAGTTGTTTTCTGTCCTGCAGTGCAGGAGGAAACCAAACAGCCAGCATGAAGCAGGAAGTCAGTGTGGAGATATTATCCTGCGCCCAGTGACATGCAAAATATTTAGCACACCGGGAAACTCAGGTCAAACACGAGGTCCGATTTGACGCCAACTAATGAAATCACTGATGGAGGAAAGAGGAGGCGAGGACTGACTGTCTAGAGTGAAACAAATGGGTCACTGCTCGGGAAGCCACCATTCTAAACTCACAATGACTAAATCGTGATTAAAATGGATTTTAAAAAAATGTGTAGACCATATTTTCAGAATTTCAGAAGTCAGCTAAAAAAGGTGACTAAAAAAGTCCACATACACATTATTAAACAAGAGAAATATTTAATAACAACATTGTGACCTGCTGGAAAATGTGAACACAGATGAACATTTGAATTCACTGATGACCTTTACTGAACCGACTGAAACGAATTAATAACACACACTGACTCAAATCGAACGAAAGCTGATAGGAAAAAAGCGCTGCAGGGACAGAAGGAGGGAAGTAGGTAAAATGTCAGCTGGGCATTTTCGAGGTTCCCTCACATTTCAAGACAATAGAACCATTGTGGTGGGGATCCATGAACATGTAAGTCTTATGACATCACAGCGTGATCGAGGCATCTGGACGTACGAAGGCGCTGCGAGGGGGAGAAATGGCGGGAGTGTTTAACAACCTCTGCATTGAGGAAGCACAAATTCATGCATGTCTTCATATAGATTACATGTGAGCACTCTTTGCATAGACCTGACACATCTTTTCATAAAATTGAGTCATTGTTCCCGATATTAATGGCTCCACTCACAGCCCCCAAAGAAGGAGCCATGTGTGGGGGGGAGCAGAGCAGAGAGGCTGCTCTGTCTGGTACTTGTGTCTCATCAGACTCCAGTTCTGTGCTCAGATGAAAGCTGGGGCTGCAGGCAGCCTGTGCGTTTGGTAATTTGGAGTTTAACTTCCTGTTTGTATAATCTAATGTCTCCCTTTAGGGGGTGTTTTATTAATCTTGCTCTCCTATTGTCCTGCTATTTCCTTTGTTTTTATCTTTTCAGGGGAAGTTTTGCAGCCTCAGCAATGTAACCGACACTGACACCTGCTGACATGGCTGCTTGTTAAAGAGTGCGGCTAGTGCCCTTCGCTTGAAGAATCAAACGTCTGCTGTTACTCTCTAAAGGCAGCGTTTGAGTCTCAACTGTATGATGCTTCTTATAAATTTTATTATGTGTTTTGGTGTGTGACTCCTCTGCTGTGTTTCATGGAAGGCCCATCCGAACATGGTACCACAGTAACACTACAACAAGTATGCACACAACACGTTCAACTCAGTGACTCATCTTTGTGGCTTTCCACAGGACAAAGTGCTGCGTGGGGGCTTTCATTGCTGCGGCTCCTGGTCAAAAGCCTCAGTGATGGACGGGACACCTTGGCTGGAGGTGGGCCGAGGTGGGAGGGGTAGCAAGAGGATGGTGAATAAGGAGCTACAGTCGCTTGAATTTTGTTGTTCAGCCCTGTGTGACGTGTCTGGTTGTGCTACTGAAAAGAAAAGAGTGAGGAAATCGAATGGCTGCACAATTTACAGTTATCAGAGAATGTGTAGGTATATATTTTACAGAATGAATAAAAAGTAATAATCATGTGTTGTTTATTTAAATATGTATATTTTGTCTAAATGTAGTAATGTACTTCAATAGAAAGCTGAAAATCACACTTAAATGCCATTTAAAAAGGAAGTCGCAACGTCAATGATTGTCTCAAAGTTTGAAATCAGCGATTCCCTTGTATGGTAGCGAGGACCGTTCGGCAGGAGACGACTCAAGGCTTTAATGACTTCAGACAGGATGACGACAATAAAGAAAATGACTAGTGGTTTTGTCACATTTTGCAAAGAGCGATCGGCGAAAGAGGAAGTGGGCGAAGCTCGGGAGGATGTGAGGAAACAGATAGAGAAACACAGAAATGGCACAATGGCCATAGCAATGGGGCCTGGAGGGCAGGTTCCTCAGTGATAGATGAAAGTAATGTACTATACAGAAGCACAGAAGCAAGCACGGTGTGTTCAGGGGAACATCACTGATGAGTCACTGCTACACGGCGACAACATCTTGATCACAGTCGACAAGAGAACAGAAGATGACAGGAAGTGCAATCTAAGATATTCAACAGTGGCCACTGATTGGATTAGATTAGAGAAGAAGTGTCATTTACAACACTTGATAAAACACTTATGACTCAACATGAGAGAAAGAGCTCAACTGGAGTTCATTTTGATTCTGTGGATATCTTCCACGGTCTCTCTAATCACTACTCTGTAATGTTGTCGTACGGGAGATGAGACTTTTTTAGGGTCTCGTGCTCGGACTGGGTGGACTCGGGATTTCCAGTCAAGACCGGTCTATTCAGGACCGACAGAGAAAACATAATAATAATCATAATTGGTAAAAGACACATTCTGGCTTCTCACTTTTGCTGCGTTGTTTCTTTGATGTTTTTCAAACTGATCCACAAATGGGCCACAGTGGCTACATGTTTTTGCAGCAACCAGTATACCTAAGCCCCAGTAAGGTGACTGAAGGATGTTAATTGTCAGACTGGTGCTGCTTGTTTCAGCTGACACCTGACTGGTTACCCAATGGAACAATAACCTGCACCCGCTGCAGCTCAGTTGTGGATCAAGTTTCCTTATACCTACTGTCTAGACCTAGTCTCTGTCTCAACCTCCAAATATCTTAGTCTCGACTCGGTCTGGATCTCCAAATATCTTGGCCTTGTCTCGGCCTCGATACTCTATAGTCTTGATTATGTCTTGGTCTCATTTGGTTTGGTCTTGACTACAACGCTATTTCTCTGAATTTCAGTACTTCTTGTTCTGCCTATCAATTCATGAATATGGAAAGGCTAAATGTTGCTCTATTAAAGGTAAAAAAATAATAACTTTAGACAGATGACAACTCAAGTTTGACCTCTACATAATAGTGTCAACAGTCTACCTGACGCTGCTGTCTGAGGCCTGCAGCTCTGGCGCCCTCGTGTGGCTGTGACCTGCGAACGGGTGACTGGAGTCTGAAAGTACGGAAAAAATAGAAAGAATGCATGCAGCGTTTTTTGTTTTCTTCGGCAAAACATGACGCCTTGGCACAAACGAAACAACAAATTCCATGCAGAGATCCCCCAAATAAATACATTTAGCGCTCCTGTTGAGTGCCAGATAGAGGACTTGCCACTTGCTTCACAAACACTGGTAAAAGACTCGACTTGACTTTGACTTGCTACTCATGACTTGGGTCTTGACTAGAGCTTGCAGTCAATGACTCAACAAGTCAATGCTTTCCTTCAGAATATGTGAATTATAAAAAATACTCAGCACTTTTTTCAAACAGGGCTTCCGTTGCAAGCTTGGCGAGATTGCATGTTTGACCTCAGCCACGGTGCACTTACAGAGTGAGAAAGCTGAACCTGGCACCAATGTTCCCTTGATATTTCTATTTGGATTCAAGAGTGGAGTACGGACAACAAAGACACAAAGGAAAGTAACTCGTGCAAAATCTCGCCGGAGGTTGGCTAACATCCCACGTCCTTAGGTCTAAAGTGACAGTAAGTAGTGCTTACTGTAGTTTAATCATTTCACACAGTCACATGCAACAGTCACATAAAAGCATAAAGCAAACTAGTGGCCAAGTGATCGATGGGTGCTGGCTCAAGTTTTAAGAATTTTAGTCTCAATCTGCTTCATATTGATTCTTCATTTGGTGTTGATCCCCATAACCTCAACCTCTTAAATACTTTTGGACCTCAGGAGTTGTGGTGTGTGATGACTTACCTGTATGGGTATCGTGGTTGAGGTGTCAGCCGCAGGCTTCTCAAATGTTGGTAGAGATTATTGCTCAGAGTTAGAGGGTTAAACAACGCCTCCTGGTCCAACCGAGACAGACTTTCCTGAAGAGCCAAACATGACCCACCCAAGTCAGGAAAAACAAGGATCCTTTTTAGAGCCTTACTGTGATAATGTTACCATACTGCTTTTCTGTTACTCATCTTAAAAGTAAAGCAGTAAGAATACAATTTACAGGCACTTTTCATATCTTTGCATTTAGTGTTCAAAAATGAATGAGACTCCATGTGACCGAATGTTAAGTGCGGCTTCACTCGAATACAGTACATCATCTGGACTACTCATACTTCCATACAACATCGGGTAATCGTATGCTTTCCTTTACCACCCACCATTATGGTCTGTGTAGCTTCAGCAGTCGGGTCTTGGGTCGGAACCACTAGTGGGCAGGGCAGAAGCAATTCTCTGGAGGCCACTGGCTTCAGCAGAAGGGTGAGAGTTGGTGAGGCTTGCAGGACGTAGTGAGAATACAGACCTGTGTGTCAGTCACACCGACAGTAAGACAGAGGCAGAAATAGAACTTCCACCTTTGAATGAAAATGTGGCTTGAGCTGAACATTTGAACAAAGACATCTAAACAGAATTAATGTTGAACTCTATCCAACACAGTGATCATTCCTGGTCAATACGGGCACAAACTGAATTAAAACACCCCTTGGGTGAAGTAGAGTGGATGCTATCCTTTTATTTTAATGGACGTGTGTTTCAATGCTATTCTAGCTCTTGTGTTGGTGAACTTCTTCACAACAGACCTACAGATGTCGACATCTGTGATGGTTCCACTTGCAGCAGCAGGAACAAGTCTTGACTCTGAGGAGTGAAACAGTCGAGCATGATGAGCCTGTTCTTACAGACTAAACAAGTGAATAGTTCTAGACCAGAGGTGGACAAAGTGCGGCCCAGGGGCCACATGAGGTCACAGCAAAGTAGAGAAACTGATAGATATTGTAAGATTTCAGAGGGAACAGTACTATACATTTAACATTATTTTTTTTAAAGTACTGTTACCATGATCTCCACCACTTTTCCTATTTAATATTTATATTAACAATCTTTAAATAAAATATATGTTACAAAAAACAAATACATAATCAATGAACATATTTTACACATGATGCTGTCATGGCACAATGAGCCTTAATCCAATTTTCTCCTTATTTTATATCATTAAATTCACAAAATGAAGGAGAAAGACTTTTCTTCTGCTTGTTCTTTTCTTCTTCAGCCGATCTGTACAGTTGGGAATCAGTCGCATGAACGTACCAATAGAGTCTGGCAAAGAGCATGAAACAAGTTGTGGTTGGTCTCCAACTCATCCCAGTCCAGCTGCCAGCAGCTGGTGGGCCGGACCACTAGTGGCAGACCGTACATCACACTCTCACAGAGAGTGCTTGCACGCAGAGACCTGGAGCACAAACAGATATGTTTGGTAGAATGGTCTTCATTGAAATAAAAAAAATCCTTCTTGATGATGGCTTGTGGCAACACTTTTTGATGTTGTATTCGATTGCCTACTTCACATAATTCTAACAGTAGCCGTGCAACTAGATGGCTAACACATCCATTTTGTTGACAGCAAGACAGCAAATGTATTCCCACGATGACAGCACGGGCACGTTCAACACAGCGTCGGAACCTTTGACTGTTAGTTCTCATCATATAAAAGAGCGACTTTGAAGTGGCTGATTCATCAGTGACACTTCCTGCTGTCCCTCTGGCTTTAGCTTTTTTCCGCTGCTTACCATCTTCAGAGGAAATGCGACAGATAAGATAATCTTACTATTGGATTTGCTTGAAATTGCGCTTCAACAGAAAACACTTTTACATTAGTTTTCATTCTTACTTTATCACGGTCATCTTCTGCGGTGTTTGACTCTGATGAGCTGGCAATTTAGAGTCGGACATAAAGTCACGCAGACTCTCTGTCTTCACACCAAGGTTTAGGGTCACGGGGATGAGGGCAGGGCTGATCAGGCGCTCCTGCCTATCACACTTAATACACACTAGAGGCAGAATACAACTCAAATTCACAGACTCCAAAAGCCTATCAAACACAGAACTTTGCAGCAATGATATGTCCAAACACAGCTAAAGTGTCATGGCAGTGTGTCTAATGTATTTCACAATTAAATAACAATGAGCCAAGGATGAGCACTGTTTACAGGGCCAAACCTGGAGCAGGACTGTTGAATGTGTTTGGAAGAAGAAGGTGAAGGTGCTCCACGTTGCCCCCCTGCTCATGAAGCCATCCCTTCAGTGCTGTTTCCACAGCAACTATGGTGCTGTTCACTTGCTGCAGGTCCACCTCTGTCGCCAACATCAGGCTGCCTGAAGAAACATCCACAATAATAGAATAAATATAGCTTCGTTGTAATTCATTTTTCTTCTGATTGCTCCAAAATATTTAATCTGTGATACAGTTTGTTGGATGTATTCTTGGATTTTATGAATAAATAACACATACATGTCAAATGTAGCACATAACCAGATACTACTACTGCTAATACTACTACTACTAATAATAATACACACACGTTAAAACCAATCATTCTTTGAATAAGCAATATATTATTAGATTTTAAAGGATTTCAAGAGGGAATGTATTTTGTTGATCAAAACCGAAGGTCCCATGAATATTCTTCACAGGGCAGAAATAAAACTTTTCGGCCACAAGAGGGAGACAACATCCAATAGAAGTACGGTATACAACAGTTCCACAACACGTCCGACCGTGATCTAAGTGTTGCAACAATCATCACGATCAGGTTGCTCACACTAGTCAGCACAAAATCTTGTACATATACTCCTCTTTAACAGTGAATACATCGTTATGTTTGCTGCAACAGTGAGTTTCATGACAGATTTCCTAATGCTTCCAATGCTCTCTTACAGTTGGAGCTGTTACAGAAGGTCGATTTCTGCTAGAAGAAACCCTTGCGGTGGAGAACATGCATCAGAGATGGATGAGATGAGATCTGAACTCTCTCCGGCAAAAACATCTTTTGGAAATATGAAAGATTACTTCTTTGATGTGAAAATGTCATTTTCTCTTTCATGTGGCGGAAGAAGCGTTTTCTGGGTCAAAATTCCAAGTAGAGGAGCTTTGATATTACATGAGGATGGGGAGTTCCATTCCATTGGGGTGAAGATGGATGGAGGTTTGTGAAGTGCGCAACACGTCTGCTCATAACATGGGGCACTGATGTATCTCTGCTTTAGTGTCAAGCTTTAGGGTTGTCTGATGACTCATCACTTTATGACTAGTGTCGTCTGACAGTGACAATGTTGAATTTTTAAAGCCAAATTTAGGTGATTACCAAGACAGAAAGAAAAAAAAGATACTGTTTTTGGTTGCAAATTAACTTTTTCAGAGTACCTTATGTTAAATAGCCAATGGAAGAAAAAAGCAAGGACATGGTGGGATGTGCCAGCATGATGATGATGATGGTGAAGCAAACGACTTTCATTGCTGGTCCAGAGATGGAAATGTAGAGGTAGAGCTCGAGCCTGATTGGAGATGGAGGAAACTGGGTTGAAGTAAATCGATTCCCATTCCTGCTAATAATTTGTGCCTGGGGAATAGGCAGGCAGAGATGGAGCGAGCAGCAGTGAGATGGCAAGAGATGGGAAAGAAGCAGGGAGGAAGAGAGGCAAGAAATTGCACAAAGAGGTTGGTCAGAGAGAGATAAGAGGAAGAGTCATGGTCAGGGCGTGGTCATGATGGATGGACGGCCTCTAAGTGTGTATCTGCATGGTAAAAAGGGAGTAAGAGATAAAACCGGCTGAATTACAGCAGGCTGAGGGCGCCTGAGTGTTTGTGCGTGATCATGCTCTTTATAAATCAGACTGCGCAGCAGTTGCTCTGACTAACAATGAGCAGTCTGAAGACTGCCATGGTAATAGACATGAAACCATCCCGAAACAGCTACGAGACCAGACGAATTAAAGCATTTTGATCGTCAGTTCAAAGCACAAATCCTTTTGGACCTGTGTGATGTTGTGACAATGATGGTTTGCACATTTGTCAGGCTGAGGTCCAGCTCTGTGCAACTACTGTTTAGTCAAATATAAGGTCAGGCTTGTTTTGGGGCATTCTAAGAAAATTGGTCTAATAAACTAAAACAGTGCAACAAATAACATATTTCCAACAAAGATATCTCACCCAGTAGAGATTATGCATTTCTGGAGTATCATAAAATCATTAGCAACCAAATGATCAGCAAGGATGTTAAAATAACAGACAATAAAAAGTACAACAGTTTTGCAGATAATTCCTGTCTAGTTTTAACCAGCTGATGAGTCAGAGCTCAGTAGGTGGCGCTCTCATATATCTTTATAGATAATGCAAGGTATCATGGACATTCAAAGCTTTTAAAGCTGAGACTGCCATCTAGTGGGTTTCAGACAAAGAAGACGCTGTTTCATGAAGTCTCATCAGGCCATAACTGGTTCCAGCAGTGATGGTCATTGAAAAGAATATTCTAATTTATTTTGGTCCTGATTCCTCACACCACCACATGACATTCTCACATTCTCCGTCTCAATATGTGTGCGTAAACATGTGTGTGAGTCCTTCGCACTCCCGATGTCTCTCAGTTGCCGTAGGAGGATCAGAGTTATCTCATCGCAGACAAGGTGACCCGTCTGTGTGATCTACAGTCACACTGCAGCTTTCATTAACACACATGCTGAGGTCAGGACCCAGAATCTCATTAAGTCTCGGTGCACGTGTGTAAAGACTGCAGAGTCATGACTTCCATGGTTGCTGCTCTACTGTAAAAATGTGAAGTTACTTACAACTCACTCATTATTTAAAATGCATTTCCAGAACATGTTTTGGTTTTGGTTCTGGCATCCATCCCAGGAGCCATATATTGAAGCATCAAATGACTTAATCTCCCTGGCAAGGGAGTTGAAAAGCCATCTGACAGTCTTCCCTGGGAAAAGCTGAGACTAAGGTCTAGCAAGGATGAGTAAATCTGTGTAAACCAAAATGTAGAGTAATGTTTGGGTGGAGGATTGTTTCTCACCACCTCATTCTAACAACTGCAGTTTTGTTCACCGATTAAAGAATATTCCAAACAATTTGGTCCAATGAAATCCGTAAAAGAAACACCTTCACCATCTTAGCAGTTTTGACTTCACATCAAGAAGTTTTTTTAGGGTTCTTTTAACCAGTAGGACAGAATTTCAAATTCATCACCTGAATGTCTCTATGATCATTGACGTGTGAGTAGGGGAACGTAATAACCCAAATGTGAATCATCTCTCAGACACATGGGCATGAATGCAGAGTGGATGAGTGTCCTCTGACACCACAACAGCGCCCTTGTTATTGATGAAAAGCTCATTGATGCAGTTTAGGACAAATCAGACATTGATCGTCTGGACTGAAACAAACACTCCACTTACCAGTGACTTGTGGCAGAAATGCCTCAAGGACGCATCTGATAATGGCAGCCATATTAAGTTGATTGACACTTGAAAGAGACAACACAACATCAACAATGACGTCCTCTGTACGCCAAGACTGTAAGAATAGCGTCCAAAGAGTTATCTAATCCATCCTCGCCCTTAAACTACCACCTCAATCCTTTCCTACGGGAATCATTTCACAAACCTCGACAACAGCTCACCATCCGAGTTCGCCTTTGGCCGCAAACCACATTTGTATTAACACTCAGTCCTGAGCACAGTGAAACACTCCGAAACCCTGAAACATTATGATGAACCAAACCTGCTTGGCGCAGTAACTTGAAGCCACAGTAATTGTTGTTGTGGCAAAAATAGAGCTTAGCTTAAAAACAATGTTAATGGATATGTGTGCATGCAGGAGGAGAACAAGGACCAAAGAGTGTTGGAATGTCAAAGTATCTCCTGGCCTAGGAAAAAAGCTGCAAACTCACAATCAAGTTGCTTCACCCATGACTCAGCACTCTTTTGCTGTGTTAAATGAATCATTGATGAGTTCTTGTGCCAAGAACAAACTGGGGTTCCTTATAATGTAAAATGGTGTAATTCTATTTCCTGCATGAGCTTCACTTTTTGAAGAAGAAAAAGAAGAAAGGACAGTTCATGACAAGAGAAAATACATTTGCCTGGAATATTCCATTCACAGAGAGGAGGTGTTCATGACACAATAAACAACTTTCAAACTTTGAAGTTTAAAGCACACGTTTTTCAAACAGAAGTATCTCTCCTCTTTTAAAACCAAATAAGCTGCTCAGCTATAGTGAGATGATTGAGAACACAGGCTGATGCGGCGATAAAGAAGGAATAATATTTCATAATAATAACAGCGTGGCTCCAGTGGAGACAGCATAATTCAAAGATAAAAGAAAGCTGCTGACTTGTTGAAGAGGCAATAAAAAGTTCAGAATGATGTGACAATGATATCTTGTGTGACGTCATTTTAGTGCACTTGAATGCTGTCTGTATATACCGTACCACTTACTGCCAGAGTGACACACAAATGACAAATGTCATGCCACAATGACACAAAATCTCAGGATGTAGGTACAGATGCATGGGTAATCTTTTCAGCTGGTCCTTGCTCTGCTTCGTTGACTCCACAAGGGTGGGTCCCTAACATGAAAGATTTGAGATCTTGAAATCAAATTGAGGAAAACCAAATGAAAGAAAGAAAGACGCAGGGACAAAGTGTCACACATGATAAATGGCTAAAGGCAACATAGAAGTGATGGTACCAACCAATGTGTCTCACAGAAACAATGAGAGGAAATCCTGAGCCACCACCACTTTTTAACACAGGACCACTAGACCCTTCCTATGCGACTATCCTTTTCAGCCCCACAAGAGCACACAGCAACTGCACACCAATATTAAATATGCTCCAAAAAACTGTTGAGATTCTTGTTTGTCCACGTTAGCCCTCAGGCATGTTGATCATTCTGAATGTTCAACGAATTGTCTCCAGCATTTCTCACAGGACATCCAGATGTTGTTTAGACTTGCTGATGATAACGGGAGGTGTGTGTGTGTGATTATATGACACAAGAGTGACCAGCCGTCTCTCTACAAGCCGTTAATAGCTTCTACATCCTGGAGTGATGAGTGAGCCTGGCCTCCATCAGTGTTGCCACCTGCTGCTCCACCCACGTCACTGAGGTGAGAACAGACCGACCTTGAGATGGAGTGTAGACAGTGCTGAATATGATTTCTCTAATAACATCATGTGTCAAATTTAAAGTGATATGAGAATAATGATGACGTCTGCCCTCTGCACCACATTCTTTTTGACTTTATGAACTTCATCTCAGAGCCTGAGCAGCTCATTTCCTCTGTGCATGTGTGTGAGAGAGAGAGAGAGAGCACGCATTTCTGGGTGGGGTTTCCTCAACCGCACATTAACTGAACTCGCTGACTGGGTTGGAAACCAAGCTATTTAGAAAGACAGCAACCTGGTCGAATAACCACGGTGATGCTGATGAAGCTGGGAGGTGAAGGGGGTAGTCAGATGGAATGCTGCTTTTGCTCTGGAGCAATTCAACATAAATTAAGGAATGTGCCCATTAACTATTTACAAGCTCACTTAACCGACTATGACAGAGTTCTCTAAATCCATGACCCTTGAATTTCCCCAACTAATGTCTTTAAGTAGTTAACTGAAAGTACCTTCAAATGCATTTTTGTGATGTGGACCCATGGTTAAGGTTCAGAGCTCCGACCAATTGAAACATCTTTGTATATATTTATCAAAATACCTGCTCTTATCAGCCACAGACAAATATATTAAGTTCACTTATTTCTGAACGCCAAATGTTACTCAGAGGTCCCACATTATCAGTGCAATGGAGAACTACATCTCAGTCATGTGAAAGAAAGAGATGAACCCACACTCGCCTGACACCTCCCTCATCAGGGTTGGCTGCAGGCCAGAGGATTACACCATCCTCCAGAGACTTTCACTGTCATTACTTTTTAGACATTGAATGGATTTACGGGATGACGCCTGTCTCGAGCATTACTTTGTGCGTTGAGGAAATGGCTTAAGTGTTCTGGAGGAGTCACTAAGCAAAGAAAATGACCTAAAATTATGAAAAAACGCGACAATTTTTTTCCTATTTGTTTTTGCATGTTTTAACGGTCCTGAAATTCTGTATTTGCTTCTGTTGAATTAACCGCAGTCCAGTATGTGGGTGGCACCGGAGAAAAATTAGCCAAATCTTCTCTTTGTGTATTCCATTTGTTTGATATATTTTCCAACATATTATGTTTCTTCTAACCATCCACAACAACCATATGGATATGAGCGTGTGCTGAGGTGACAAGTAAATACTTTAGGGGTGCAACCTGCAGACAAATCTCTGGTGCTCATCCCTACAAATAATAATGATGTTTCTTTATTGATTCCGCATGAGAGAACATTTTGAGCAGCATATCAGTAGAAACCATACACATCAAGCCTGTATCATTAGGGACTCAATAAAAGAATGAGTTTGATATTATGGAAGAGGGTACCGACTTCAATTAAATTAGTTCGCTTTCCTTTTCTATAAAAGCTTGGGCTGATTCGACTTGTGTGTCTAGATGGTTTTGGACACTGTACACAAATGTCTGTAAGATGAGGTGTGATAATCATAGAACACTGTTTTTATCCTAGGTACCAACTGGCTCAGCGAAAATGAATGAATGAGCCACCTATGCCAGCATTATGCATCCTCTCCTTCTACAGTTCACATCCTTTTGTGATAGCTCTGCTGCATAAAGGGTAAATGGTCTGCATCTTCTAAGGGTTGGGTATCAGCATCTTCCTTTCCAACCTCGATAACTGGAAAGCACAAGACTCAGTTGTGACATCATTCCCAGCTCAGACTTCCAACTTCGTTGGTAACTAGAATGCAGCATATGTATATCTATATATATGATATCACTGAATCAATATTTTTGACTACCTTAGTACAGATGATGAAACTCCTCACCATGTTAAAGGATGGGAGAGAGTGAAAAAGGTTGCATGCTGAGGATATTTAGGTTCCAGAATGTAACCCAGAATAGTAGGATTGCAGTATACAGATGAGTATAAGACTAAATGAAACTTCAACAAAAAAGATCGTCATGTCTGCAATGCAGTAATTTCATACAGGGCTGATAAACCGTGAAGTGACGGAACAGAAGTGGTAGGATATGTTGCATGAAATTAAAAAGAAAGGTAATGGAATAAGGAGCGTGTACGACAAAAATAAGGTGGAGAAATATTACACCCTTCCTCCAAAAAGTGACAGGAGCAGAAAATAAGGTGGAGAAGTCTTACGTAATTAAAAGGAGTGCGAGGAGTTATACTTGGTCTCATCTCTGCGGAGCAGTGATGGAACAGGACAGATCTAACGAAGCTGAGCATAATTAAAAAGAAAGTGAAAATGATATAGCAAGATTAGATTAGAGGGGACCACACAGACAATGCACCCACCCACACACCTGGCTGCTCATTTTTAAAGCTTCTTATATCCTGTTCAACTGGAGCTGCCATTGAGAACGTGGAAGACGAAACACTAGGCTTGTGTTGTAAACAGTGACAGAAGGAAGTGAGGACAGGAACAGAAATCCATCAACAACAAGAGGGATTAGGAGAATATATTATAGGATATAATCCTTCACTAGTGGGATGCAAAAATGCTGATGAATGTCTTCGGGAATCTCAGCAGTTTTGTCTATTTTACTGCTCCCCAGATAGAGACACAACGGCAATTGTGAAGTGGCAATCCAAAATCAACATCTCCCACCACATCCAGTAGGACACAGACCCCAGTTGCTGTGTAAGCTGTTTCCTGACTATGTGAACCAATGAATGCCACATATTTACAATTATTAGTCCCACTCACTATGCAAATGTGCAGTTTCCCAAACCAAAGCAACAATGACAGCACTGTAGTGGTAAATCTTGACGCAGCATTATCTACGCACAAGAGGAATTGTTACCTCCCATAGTTGATGCAGAATGAATATCAGCTTCAACCTAAGTGGAAAAAGAGGCAACTCAAAAGACTTCTGACATGGCTGGTAAATAAAGAACAATATCAAGGTGCCCTCAGTCGAGACTTAAATGCTGCTTAGCAGCTGTATCCTATAATGGATCTATTCACCTGCTTAGGTGCTTCAGTATCAAGTTTCATATGAATCTGAAAGGGGTTTACGTTGATGGACAGAAAATTGTTTATTTAAAAAAACCTAAGGATAAAACCACAAAAATGTTGTTGTGAACCTTATGCAGCATAAGTTTGCTCATCACTGAAGCACTTTCACTGTGCACAATCTTATGTTCACAGATTCGATGTCGACAGGGTGTGTGTAGGAAAAAGGTCAAATCAGAAATAAATAACTAAATATTACAGGAGAAATAAGGGAAAATGTTCTCATCTCAACATAATGAAGTCACACAAACAGAATGAACCCAATGAACAAACATCTTTACTTTTTTTCTTGTCCTTATAGTAGTGTCCCTGAACTTGTCAGCTGCGCACCAAAAGCCACTTTAATGAAATAGTCCGCCTTACACAATTTCAAATATTGACCCCAATTTCATCAAGCAAAATAATAAAATCTCCCAGTGCGGAGGAGTTGCTTCCGCAGCAAGGGACAGAAGAGAGACACACAAGCTGCTGCTTTTGGCCTTCATTGCTTTTTTTCCCTCTTTCTTTATTGGTCTAGTTTCTTAGACTGTAATATATATAGACGTCTTAGATATAATACATTTAAAACTTAATTATACAGGAATTATTTTAAATGTAATTAAAATACATTACATAGTACATTTCTAGCACAAAAGATCTCCAAAAAGAGAAAGCTTTTGTGCTGCTGAACTTACACAAGAATACACCGCACCAAAAGATGTGCAGGACACACACACACGACAAAATCAATGTATACCTTTCAACACAAGGAAGCAGCTGTTAGTCTGAAAGTGGAAATCCATTTTTGCCTGTTTTTAGACATTTGGTGCAAGTGTTTGTTCACTGACCTTCATTCTCAGTGTGAAGAGCTTCAGGCGAGTCTTGACTCCAATCAGTGTCTGCGACCAGCTGAACAACCGTAAGACGTTTAAGTGGCACCAGATCTGCATCTTTAAGACCTGCTACTAAAAGTTGCACAAGGTCTCGCCCGGCCTGACTGGTCAGCACTGTCACCTGGTAACATTGCGTGGGGAAAACAAGACAATAATAGTTGTCAGTTACTTCATTTTCCTTCATGCAAAGTCATATTATTTTTACCTCAACTTATTGTAATTCTTCAGGGTTTTACTTTGCATACTAACAGCAGGAGTAGGTCATTGCAAGAGTGTTTCCTTAGGTCAACATGATTACTTGACTGCCACTTCATTTAAAAAGCATTAAAATACGAATGACATTTTTTTTAAACTTTGAGGACTACTGAACAGTGCATTCTTAGATTGTCCCTTTGGAATGACATCTTTCATATCTGCTCTGCAAATGTACTGTTTTGCAACAGATCGTCCAGTTAGAAACCATTGAGAATGCTCCATTGTGAACGAGAAGGCATCTGACTTGAGCTGGTCCCACACTCCTCTCTGGCTCTGAGACTCCTGTTATCGCACAACAATACGGGAGCATCTCAACCATCCCGTTTCTATGTATTTATCATAAATCCCAAATCCTGTTGTGTCTGCCAATGGAAAGACCCCAAATTAGTTTTGCTTTGGAAGTGACATCACTAATGACAGGAAACTGATAACGTTTGAGCAGAAAATTACTATTTTAATTGGATTATTATGGGGATTCTGTCCATGGTTAGCCTCCCACATTCGAACACACACACACGCATACACACACACTGTTGAGTATCTCTGTCTGCTAATGGTGCTTTTCATATCTGCTGCTGTCAGAAACCTCAAGTCTTCCTGTAATCTTCAGCTTCCTACTAAAGTCGGCTGGATTTTAGAAATCCACATCATCCAGCCAGCTCCTTGTGAAGGACAAATTTAGAACGAACAAGGACTCAGTTCTCAGCCAACCTCCTGTTCGCCTCTTATTTATGAGTTTTCCGAGAAATGTGCAATAACAACTTAAGGGCTATCTTTATACTTTGTTCCATATATTCCCATGAGCATTGCAATAAATGGTCTCTATTGATGCTCAAAACTAGCTAACATCCAATAAATTATTTTGCATCTGCTTTTACATATTTGCTCAATAAATAAGGTCAGAAGGATAACAGGCAACAAGGAAAAACGTTGCACATCAATAGCCGAGCCGACCGTTTTCTTTGTAATTGTCTGACAACCTGAATGAACTCTTTCAACAAATAGAGAATCGTTAAGAATCTGATTTTGACAGGCAAAATGGCAGCACAAACGATTTCCAAAACCTGCTTGGAAAATCCGAGCACACAGATTTATTCAAATATAATTCATTGACGTTATCATCGTTTATATTTTCGGTATAATAGTGCAAAACAGTACATGGATAAAAGGTACTTCCTCCATATTTCAGCTTTGCCCAACAGCTGGTTGTCTCATGGTTGGACAGAGATGTAGAGAGGCCTACAAGTCACAGTGTCTTGCACCTACTGTGAAATTTGGCAGAGGAGGGGTGACAATCTGGGAGGCTTCAGCAAGGCTGGAATTGTGCATATTCATCTTTGCAAAGGATGCATGAGCCACATTGGAAGAAAACTTGCTTTCTTCTGCTTTGACAATGTTCCCCAGTTCTGAGGATTGTTTTTTCCAGCAGGACAATGCTCCATGCCTCACAGCCAGGTCTATCAGGTGTGGACGACCGACCACCAGATCAAGACTCTCTCATGCCCAGCCCAATCTCCGGACCTGAACCCCATTGAAAACCTCTGGAGTGTGATGAAGAGCAACACTGATGGTTGCACGCCATCAAACAAATTTGAGCCACTTGAATTGTTGCACCAGGAGTGGAATAAAGTCACCCAAGAAATGTAAAAGACTGGTGGAGAGCATGCCAAGACGCATGAAAGCTGAGATGAAAAATCTGGCTAATTGCACCAAATATTGATTTGTCAAGTTAAAACATGAGTATTGTGATGTTTTTAAATTAAATGAATGATCTTGTTTTCTTTGCATGATATGAGGTCTGAAAACATTGCATCCTTTTTTGTTATTTTGACCCGTTTGTCATTTTCTGCAAACTAATACTCAAAATGATAGTATTCTTATTTGGAAGACAAAATATTGCCTGTAGATTATATATTGAATAAAAAATGTTCATTTTACTTGAACACATACCTATAAAATGTAAAATCAGAAATACTGACCTTTTTGCAGTGATCTCTATTTTTTCCAGAGCAGTATGTTCTCTGATCTAAAGTGTGACTGTCCACTTATATCATTACAACTTGATGCATTAGGAGAGAGAATGTGTTGTCTTCGACAGCTTTATACAAGTAGTTGTCAGTATGACATCAGGATCCAATTTCATGATTGTGTTTTCTGCTGAAGCTAAGGTATGGCCATACCTTGCCACACTGATTTATGATGCCCTTGCAAGACAGCAATTTTTGTGAATTCCTGGCGTGAAATGATTCTCTTAGTGACTGAGCCGACAGGCTGATGCTCAACAGAGAGGGCGGACAATGGTATAAAGTTAACCAGTTCCCTGACGTACCAAGGTCCTGATCCATAAGTGGCCCAATAGACAAGTACCAGGTACCATCAAGTTTGTCCCCTAACTATCCTGTACTTACAGCCTAAGTCTCTTCCAATCTAACAAACTTCAGAATTCTTGTCTGAAGAGCCCTTTCTACTTCCATGCGCCAGCTTCTGAATAACCATCATCATTGAGGGCTCATATAGCAGGAAAGTCTCGCTCAATCCTTGACAGATATATTTTTAAACTGCTGCCTTCTCATCTCTGGAACTATTTGCAAACTTCAGACTGTGTGCCAGTCATTAATCAGAAGTTTGCCTCCACCCCAGTCCAAGAGAATTGATGCTCCAGTTTCATGTTGTTTTGTCACTCTGTCTGCAAGCTTGAAGTGATCTGTTATGGATATTTTCCCATGCCTCTGCAGAAAATCATTCTCAACAGATCACACATAAACACATGGTATGCAAAGGAGCAATGTGTGATGCTGAATACCCAAATTGGCAATCAAAACTACAATACACCCATCTCTGTGAGTGTACATGTGGGTGGGAAAACCCAGCTGAAAAACCCAGATACATTCATCACAGCGATGAACAGATCTCATCTCAAACACACTGTTTACAAAGACAAACTCAATATGAGGAAAGACTGAGTTTTGAACATACGGTATGAAGTCATTCAAATCATTACCATTTAAATAAAGGAAAGCACGGGAAGAATAAATATTGAGTTTTAGTAACTAGGCCCATGTTAACAAAAAAGGAATACAAAAATAGGGTAGAAACATTTTTCCCATTCAGAAGCTACTACAGGTCATCAGCCTTAGCACCATGAAATCAGATTGATCTCCAT
Source organism: Synchiropus splendidus (assembly GCF_027744825.2). Lineage (NCBI taxonomy): Eukaryota > Metazoa > Chordata > Actinopteri > Syngnathiformes > Callionymidae > Synchiropus > Synchiropus splendidus. The sequence continues at coordinate 11,550,182 of NC_071336.1, forward strand.
TAGTAGCTTCCATTAGGTTCTAATTTCGATGTGATCCAGTTACAGTGGCACTACTGTGTGGAGTTTAGAACCTAGACTGCACATGGCTTCATCCTTTGGGAGACCATTAGATGTGTGACGCACAATGTTAACAGCTCAACAGAAAATTGAGCATAAAGGACATTGGACATCCTGTTAGTTAAACATCCTTTTCTGTTCAAGTACAAAGTAAAAACAAACCTGAGAAAAACAAGGGACTGCTGATGAACGGAACTTAGATCCTGCTTTCAAACACACTCGTTCTAAGTGCATCGATAAGAGTTTCCTGCCAGTAAAGTGAAGAGGTTTTTAAGCTCTCAAAAATGCTAATGAGAGTCTCCCCTCAATATGTTTTTACATATTACACTGTGAGAGCTCATTTAGCATGTTCAAGTGGAGCCTCTTCTCCACATTAGCATCAGGAATAAAGAATGGATATCAAAGCAGCTCTGTTTCAGTGACAACTGAATACACAGGTCTTCATGAAGCATCTCAAGGGTCCTTCCAGACAAATATTTGGCACAGAGCTTTCACATATGTGTGTAATTACTGCAGTAGGCCTTATGGCAAAATTGGAAGAATCTTAACTTACATTTTTCATGCTGTCTATTATTTATATTTATTTATTTTTGGCTAAATATGTTTCAATACACACTACAATTTATTGACATGTGTATTACTGAAGTAACACTTTAGTTTTCCTCCCTGTTCAAGATGATGCCCAGTTTTGAATTTATTGCTATAGAAAGTTCATCAGACTGCATCTGGCGCAGCTCAGACCAGGCCAACTCCTTATTGAATTCAGCAGTGCTGGAAAGGGTCCGCTATGTCACATGATGAAGCAAGGTGTCATTCAAGTCAGTTCAGTGTTTTACGTTGTTATGATCTTAACTAACCTGTGGTGATGAAGTGGGGCTTTGACTGTGAGTGATCTTAACTTCAAAGTGCACCATTCTATGGAGTTTAAGTGCAGCGACAAGCACATGCGTCATGTGGGAAACCTTCATGACAGCAGCCGTGGGCAGAGGCGGGCTGAAACTTTCCTTCTCACCAATCTCAGCAAACTGTCAGCTTCTCATGAGTATGGGGGTAAGAACAGCTGACCTGCCTGGACCAGACAGTAGTGTGTATGTCTGTTTTGTGTTTCTTGTTAAAAATTTGTGTATGGCGTACAACAGCTGAGTCTAATTTTTGGTTCTTCTATTTCTTTGCCATTGAAGTAACTATGGCTAACTGCCTTGAATATCCTTCCTGATACAGAGTAGCCAGAGTTAAGCTTGGGTGATCTGCAGTACCTTATGAATGCAGAAACAGAATCGAATATGCTTAATGGTTAAATGATGTACCTGAATAATAAAGGCCATCTAATGTTATCTAAAGGTGTGACTTCCCTGTACCTCCACAGTCAGGCAGCTCTTGGTTTGGTTTCCAGCTCCAGTGTGCCGGGCATACTGCTTAAACTGCTGCAGGCTGTCCAGAACGGCCTGTGCCAGCATCTCAGCTCCCCGGGCAACCCCTCTGATGCAGCCTTCCACGGGAATAGACCTGAGATCCTCCACACATGAATTTAGCCTTGCAAAGTTCCCCCGAACTCTCTAGTCATCAAACAAGGGCATAAATTAAAAGGATAAGAACTAGGAAACGCATAAGGTGGAGTGAAAAATAAACAACTTCTCACCACAAAAGGAAGCAAGCATTCCTGCTGTCTGCTGACAGCATACAAGCTCAGCAGAGGAATCCGACATGGTCCTTCCAGACTGCAGGCCAAAGACAGGAAGTTATCCAGAGCGTTACAGACCACCATTTTGGTGTTGGACCACCACGGGGGGAGCGCCTCAACAATCAGAACCCTGGCCGGCTGCTGCATGAAGGATGAAGACCAATACACGTATTTGCTGGCGATGGATGAACTGATTGCTCTATTGCTGTTCTCTATTTCTGGGAAAAAAAAGATGCCCAGGAAAAGAAGCAGAGAGTCAGAGAGTAAAATACAGGAAAGATAAGCTTTTACTGATATAACAGAGCAAAAATTTTATGCATTCCACTGTGGTCGCAGAATAGAGTGTTATTCGTATGAGGTCACTTTTCATCAGTAACTTAAAATATACAAATGCTGACTTTGAAAATCTTTTTTTAATTCTTTCTAAAGAGCGTAAAACCATGAACTGAAAAGTTTTTCTTCTCAGGTTAATGCACTACCAGGCCTTTAGCTAGAGGGCCTTCTGAGCATTCCCTAAACTGCTAAACCTGAGATATTAGACTTATAATTGGAATTATATAGTGGCTGTATAATGCCCTACTTGGAGTGTCATCATACTGGTTTCCACGAAGTAGGTGTTTCTGCAGCAGGTTTATGGGCATATGAGGGCTCTAAGGTCTGCAGCATCTGTCAATTATAATTAAGTAATGGAGACCATTATCACTGGTGAAATGACAGCAAACATAACAATTCAATCAGTCACTTACATTACAACTGCCCATTTAGCCCTCCTGAGCCTCATTACCCTGGATCTGTTGCATCATTATACAATTAATGCGTCTGCATTCCATGGCTCAATTAATTAACAGTCAACAACTCTGAAGCCTCATATTTCATTCATAAACCTTCAAACATTGTTTAGCGGTAGTATGCAAAGGCAATCTCCAAACAGAAAGTCATTTCATACTTAATTGAATCAAATGTTTTAGTAGGCGTTCTTGCTTTAGTTGTTATCGTCAGCAGCAGCACTATAAATAGAAGAGCAAATGGGCTCACACAGGACGTTACATAATACAACAGAATCCGGGTTACCAAAATTTGTGGGGCGACTTCTGAGGAGCAGTTTCTACTAAAGTAGGTTATGTGCAATTACGACTCAGGGGAACTTAAACAAGCGAAAAATAGACTTTTTCCTTGGATGTCTTGAATTGGTGTTAATTATTCTCTTGCATCAGAGAAAAACACCAAACTGTGTTTAACTATTATCTTGCACATGTAGCTTTTCATTAGGGGTTCAGTTTGAGTGAGCCGGACCAAATTCCAACAAGAAAAATTGCGTGAATGATTGACTATATAGAGGATGACAATGTTTCTGGCAATGTCAATGATTCATTTTCCCTGTATAGCGCCACAGATAATGGTAAGAATAACGTCTAACTAAAGGCAAAAGAAAGTCCCAACCTAAAAAAAAAAACAATCTTGAGAAGAATAAGAAAAGGCCTGTAGACAAAACCAAGATGTCGAGTGCAACCAAAACCAACTCATGACAATGGACACTTGCCCATGTTTGGCATTTACACAGCCAGTAACACTGTCATGTCAGGTGCAGTCCACTGAACCATCCAGGTGATTTATCATCACTGTTACATTTATTGGAGCCCCAGCAGTAAATTTTAGTGATAGGAGTTTTCCTGTGGCAGCCACAGGTCAAGATCTAAAGATAGGAAGAGGTTGCTCTCAATTAACACACCACACAAAACGCGTCACTATCCCAACTGAGCCTTAGTCAAAATTAAAAAATTAAAGAGACAGCGAGAACAGGAAACATCAGCACCACCACATCTTCCCCATCTCGCAGGATTGTCTGGGATTCTGAGACATGTACACACACACACTCACACACGCGCGCGCACGCACACACACGCACACACGCACACACACACACACACACACACACACACACACACACACACACACACACACACACACACACACACACACACACAATGTGTGTTTCCGCCGCCTCTCACTTTAAACCTAAATACTCCAAACAAATGGCTAACCTTAACCAGGATTCTTAACCAAACTTAAAACTAATTATAACGACCCAGTTTTTTAAAAGAAGTTTTAATCTGCAAATTCAAGCTTAACCTTGTGAGACTGTCCTAACTAAGCCAAACGTCCTCAAAAGGACAAAGCTCTGGAGCTGGGTGCTCAATGGGTAGATTAAAATCCATCTGTAGATCAGAAAGCTCAGCATAAGACACAAACAGAGGTTAAATCAGATACTGAGTTATAACTTTACAAAAAAATGTGTTTGATGTATAAGTACACTGTGCCATAACAAAAGAAATAAAACATGCAGTAAATAGATATTTCAAACCGTTGAATGTAAATGTAGGTCTTAATGCTATTTATGTATGATGTATTTTGATTGCAATATGATCATTCATGAGTGTCGGAATTATACCTGAACCTCACCACTCGCAATGAGCAAAATGAAATCACATTTGAAATCCAAATAGCAACAGAATATACAAAGAAAACATATCAACAGACACCGTAATAATATACACAACACATGCACGCTTGACAAAAGTTCTAAGAAAGCCCTCTGCCTATTTCTCGCTATCCCTGATCCTTAAAATACTATTTAACTATGTTTTGATGTTCTCAAAGAGAGCCATTTAACCAGCAATATAAAGGGCAGATTGTGTGTTTTCCTTTTGATGCAGGGCCTTTCTGATCCATCTCTGACTCATTTCTGTGATCTGTGCTTCATGCTAGTACGGATGAGACGCTTCACGCAGACGGCTTTGATCGCACATGAATACAGTCAACAGAGATACTCCCAACATCTTTGTAACATATCAGATATGTAATATTTTTTTACACCACATGAAAGTCTTGCTGTTCCTCCTGCATCCTATGACAACCTATGTGATATATAATGAGGCAGGATTTTAATTTGAATAATCCGTTGAGGGAATGATGTAATTCTTTTCAAAATAATCTGGCACATTATCTTACTATATTCAAATCTGCACCTGCATCTTGCACCTGTAACATGACATCATTTTGCAGTGATGTAAGTCCTTAATATATTATATTATTTTGCTAATGGATTCAGTTTCATTTTTTTTAAAAAACAAATTAGTAAAAGTATTTCAAACTTGGTCAATAATGTACACAAACAAAAATGACGTCACTGCACTAGCATTACCTGCAACACGTTCGTTACTTTTCTTCATTCCACCGAGAATTCCACCATTACTACACGTTTCAAACGAATCCCCCCTCACCAGATAACAGCTAGCTCACCTTGCATCAGTAGCTTCCTCGACTGCTCCACAACTATTACGTCAGCACTTTCATGTTAGTTCTTGCTAGAGCATGCAACAGTGTGAAGTCCGAAAAGCTAAGAGGCTAACAGATGACATAGCTACTTGGAGCCAAAGATGATACACGTTTAATAGATGGTAACCTTCGTTGTTCCACATCTCTGGACAACATATAGCTGGATACATATCCGTCCATGTTTGTAGGTTATGTATGTTATGTATTCTGATTTTTTTTTAATCTATATATCAGATGTATATATTTATTTTGTATTTCATTTTTGTATTATTTTGCAGGATACACTTTTGATTTGTAAAATCACATTGCATTTTCTCAAGAAGCAGCGGGGACTATTATTTTGCTACAATGAAATATCAAAAGAAATGTATTGATTTAATTATTTGTTTAGTTCTTTCATGTAGTATTTGTGTCCTTAATATTATTCAACAAAAATCATTATCAGACTCAATCCTTTATATTATAACATTCTACTATATTCTAATATACTATTGTATATTATTATTATTATCTTTATTACATTTTTTTTTCTCGAAATTTCCAGATTCTGTCAGACCACGGCTAGTATGAATTCTGTCAGACCAAGTAAGATGAATGAACAAATGAACAACCCAGGCTCAAACACTGCATGTGAGTAAAATGAATGAGTGATATGAGAATTTGTTCTGAAGGCTTGCTGCACCATTCAAGTGTGTGTGTTTGTTAGTGTGTCTGTGTGTTGTGTGCAAGGGTGAAAAAGCTCCAGTGAAATGAGAGCGGAATGAGCCACAGCCACTGAGCTCCAACCATTATTCTTTGCTCTCACACACACACTCACTCACACACTTCTATAATGTATGGGATCAACATGAAGGAATTCTGTCTTGCACATCTGGCTTTGACTGATATGACGGTGTGTGTGCAGGCCTGTGTGTGCTATACTGTATGTCTTTACACAAAAACCAGAACTAATTTTGCTCCCTTTATTCCATCAGAACTATAATAAACTTCAACCAAGTGGAAAGATTTAAACTGTTTTTGTGTGTGTGTTTTGCCGATGAGCATCTGTCCTCATTTGTATGGCTTCTCCTATTTTCAAAAGACTTTGGTTCCTTTCTTTCTTTTGTCCTGCGCTTCCTCACGGTTTCATATTATTGTTAATCTCACCATTCTTCCCCTCGTCTTTCATCAGTCACTCCCACCTCCTCTTCTTGGCAGCAAAGCTCTCTAAATTTGCCTGGAATGTAAATGCCTTTACCCAACACTCTGATTCTACCTGTGAGTCAGATGGCAACTTTAAAAAGGGAATTCTGTCTAATGTCTTTATAGCTTTGGCATGAACTAAGCCTGCCTTTGGCATGCATGAACAGAAAGCACTAAATTGTGGATCAGGGTTAGTTTTGTTGTTAAATGCAGCCTGTTTGTTCTGTAAGCGATTGGAAAACTAGAGCATGTATATGTTGTATTTACACATTTCTTTTTGCCTTTACTGTAGGGAATCTGTGATGACACTTTGTTGGTCCAGAGACCCATTGATATTTCACTACAAAATGTCCATAAATATATATATATATATATATATATATATATATATATATATATATATATATATATATATATATATATATATATATATATATATATATATATATATATATATATATAGTTGTCTGTCGGTCATTAAATAAAACCAACTTGATGACAACTTTCTCTTCTTGTGGGATTTCCAATTATATGATTTAACTCCAGCGAAGATGGCTGTTCTGCCAATTTGGTTTCTACCCTGATAGTTCACCATCAACTTTGGATGTTTTACACCAGTTGCTCCTCATTCAGTCATCGGCTGATTGGGGTTAAATTGATGTCAACCCAACTGTCTTAAGTTGTTTGCCTGCCCATGAGAGCTTTTAGTATAAATCTGTGAGCTGTGGCCAACAGCATGAAATTAGAAAATCCCTGTTGAAACGTGCAAGGGGATTAAGATGAGGAAGGTCACATTTTAAGCCATTGGAAAGCAGTTGGAAATCAGTCCAAACAGAAAACAGTTTTCTGTGTTTTTCAAATCATGTGTTCCAGTCATCCATTCGTGATTGGTAGTGTTGCGCAACCCCTGTATTACTTAAGCCTGAAATGTCGAGATGTTACATGAAAAAGAACATAAAGCTCTGTGTGGCTGAGGGATTAGCGCGCTTCCGTGGTCGATGTCCTCCAAATGGCAACAATGTTATAGATCACATAAATGCAAAACTCAAATTGTATGTAATAGAAATTATGGTTGTAATACTTTAATACTGTCAGAATACTGTACATATATATATATATATATATATATATACGGAGTGCTTCGGATTTCGAACGAAAATCCAGAACTCGAACGCCCCCGAAAAAAGACGGAATAAACATAACGCGCGCAGACCGATCAGCTGCTTTGTTATTGTGTATAACGCAGCCTCTGTATGCAGACGTGTCCCATTAGCTACATTTACTGACTGTTTTTTCTTCATATTGAGGTGTAAAACCTTTCCTGTCTCCGCACTGGACCGTGGTAGAGTGTCACAGGGGAGGTGCTCGCTCTCCACACCTTTGAGGCTGGAGCGCACACTCCAGGGTTTGATGTCCTGTTGTGGGCTGGAGGTGGGACAGGGATGAGGCGAGTCTCGGACAGAGCGTTACTTGGTTTATGACTTTGTCACAGCCAAACTGCACAGAAGCGCACATTCAGAGCTGGACACGCACCGGGCACCTCTTCACTTCTGGAGAGACGTCACTCACTCGGCAACCCCTCCCACATGCAGCGGCCACACACATAGAGGAACAGCGCACCTGCAGCAGACACTCTACACTCACTCCTACAAAAGACTATTTTAAGGCTTGGAACACATTATTTCTTTTTCCATTAACTGTAATGTGAAAAATCGATTCAGATTTCAAACAAATCGCTTCTTGGAACGGATTGTGGTCGAGAACGGAGGTATGACTATATATACGTATGAATGTGTACAGTGAATTACACACACATTGGATTGTCTAGAATGTCTTTCCTTTTCACATCGTCTGATCACTAAGTCAGAGAAGGGACACTGGTCTTTTGCTAAAAAAAAAGTACTCATTTGAGTATTGGACTCATTGATAGGATTTGTTTCCACTCAATCCTGGTTTACAAGGTGGTTGGCATGAAAATGAAATGACCTTCTTTATAGTGTTTACAAATGCTGTTTCAATCCACTGTCATTCTTATGTTGCCACAAATGTTCGGCAAGTTAATGTCACTATCCCACCACCCACTGGCCACCCATGATATCGAGCCACAAAGAGGGAGCCTTCATATTGACTGGGCCAAAATGAAATTGAAGCAATATTGATAAAATACATATTCCAACTACATTAAATGTTTTTATAGTCAATAGATAGAGTGGGGCTCTGGTTTACAGGACTGAAAAGTCTTCATCAAAATACTGTTGAACTGGAACTTAATGTCATTTTCTCACACTGTTAGGCCCCACAGGGAGCCACGACCAAGCTGCGTGCTGTAGGTCCTTGACCTAGTTGAGTACAATCTACACTTCTGTCGTGCATTACTTGTGGCTGCTGGACAACAACAGAAATACTTTTAAATCTCTAAAGCTTGGTCATCTAATCAGGGAAAACCTTTAATGTTTCATGAAAGTATTTTAAATCCAGCATGCTTGTGGAGTTTAAATTGGGTCAAATGTGATATTTCTTTATCCCATAGACCCAGTTTGTATCAAATCCCCTGAAATGTCTTTAGAGTTTAATGATGGATGCTCTTGTTTTGTGGTTTACATGTGTTTTTGTGTTTGAAAACATTAGTATTCAACAAATTTGACTGACATAATTTAACATGTCATGCCAAACTAAAACGTTTTTGGTTGTCCAAATTGAACTACAATGCATGTGTGAGCCTCAACGATCCTTCTGTAGAAGGATACTGTTTAGCCTTCACTGGAGATGTGCTTCAGTGGTTAGGGACAGCTCAGGGTCAGGTTTCGCAATATTTACATTGAGCGATACAGTGCATGCTCTCTGATGGAGCATGTACTGATGGAGGAGGCAGGGCGGAGACATACTGGGATAGTGTTCCATTTCACCATTAATAATCTATTAGACTTGTTTTATGATCTACATTTAAGAAACATTGGAATACTGTCATAATAAATCAGGTATACAGCTTTACGAATATTAAGATGACAGCAATGACAACATTGTATGGAAGTTGTTGATGATCCTTGGGCAGTCTGAGACACAGCTGGTGTCATAACAATAGCATGGTATTCAGCCTTTCATTGTCACCAAAAATGATGTCTTTCAGTCAGGACGGGCCGAACGTGAGGGTGTCGACAACCCAGTCTAAATAAGCACGAGACATACCAGACGGTGCACTGAACAAACCATGTTGCATTGGATAGCTCTGGCAGTTCCGGCAATGTACGGCCGCAAATATTTCACAGAACAGTCTCTAAATCCTAGCAGGAGGTGGTTTCACTTGGCCTGGGTGCAAGTGGTAGATCCTGTAGAGAGTGGAATGATGGCACCCAAACTGTCTGGCACTCATCCTGCTAGGTACAGGCAAAAATGAGAACTGCTTTGCACAGACTGCCGTTTATTATTTATGTGACTGTTATTTATCAGTGTCCTCCATGCAATGAGAGCCATGATGTCTTCAATCAGTCTGTTATTTTCTTATATTATTATTATTATTATTAATAATAATAATAATAATAATCAGATTTATTGCCATGGTCAGTGGGGATCCCACCAACTAGGAACCTGCTTTGGAAAAAGTACTGTCAAAAACATAATAATAGTAGTAATCATAAAAAATGTATATATATATATATATATATATATATATATAGACTGCACATTATATTCAGTCTATATATAGACAACATATAACGTGCAGTCGATATCTAGACTGCATGTTGGTGTTGGTGACCATGACCATGGCAATAAATCTGATTCTGATTCTGATTTTTAGAAAGCAAATAGCCACTCGCAGCAAAACCTTGGAACCTGTGAGACAAAAAAAACGTGTTTTTGAGCAAGATCAACATCCAGAACAGTGATAGGTTTGCATTTGCAGGAGCTAAATGCTGGCTCCACTGTCGTAGATAAGCGAACTCTCCTGAAGGGAAAATGACATGGATAAGTTTGCCTTCATGACTAGACTGGTGTTTATGAATCAGACCGACGAATCTGTCATCTGTGTGGCTAATGTAGTGTGTCATTGAAATCATCATGTTGTGATTATTGTGATAATCTCCTTCCTTTCGATTGATAATCTCATTTGTTGCTTGAAAGCCGCACTAATGAGATGATAGATGAAGGTCTCAGTCACCAGGGAGCTCTCCATCACAGACGATTGAAGCCATCCCCTTATTTGTTAAAATCCTCCCGGCGGATCATGTAACGACTCCCAGAACCAGAACATACCGGCTCTGTTGTCTATAATCTTTGATGGAGGGTGGTCATTGCGTCATGTGCGGGAAGTAGAACAGACTGTGACCTGAGCAGCAGAAGCTGTTGGTGATCTGGTGACTCCTGCCTCATCAATAAGTCAGTGTTGCTAATGGAGCACATGATCTGGAGCCAGGCTCTCCTGCGGGAGTCCTCTGGATGACTCATTCAACTCTGAAGCATCTTCACCAATGTTCAGCTACGGCGGCGATGACGTCTATTTTGCAAGGTTGAGTCCTAGAGGAAGTAATTATCGTGTAGTGCTCCAACCTGGTTACTAATTTAGTCCAAGGTTGCTGACGTCATCATTTTGGGGGAAATGTTGAATAATTAAACGTATTGCTTTTGAAGGGACCAACGTCTGCCAATTGTGCTAAACAATGCTGGCAGAGTCAAACAAACGTAATACGTAAAGGTTTGACCAACTGTACGAAGGTAATAAATGGAAATATCTATCTTTCTATCTGTCTGTCTGTCTGTCTTTCTATCTATCTATCTGTCTGTCTGTCTGTCTCTCTTTCTATCTATCTATCTGTCTGTCTGTCTGTCTCTCTTTCTATCTATCTATCTATCTATCTGTCTGTCTGTCTCTCTTTCTATCTATCTATCTGTCTGTCTGTCTGCCTGTCTGTCTGTCTATCTATCTTCCATCCATCCATCCGTCTACCTATCTATCTAGCTATCTATCATCTATCTTTCTGTCTATTTGTCTGTCTGTCTCTCTCTCTTTCTATCTATCTATCTTTCTATCTTTCTATCTTTCTATCTTTCTATCTATCTATCTATCTGTCTGTCTCTCTATCTATCTGTCTTCCATCCATCCATCCATCCATCCATCCATCTAGCCAGACTGTGAATGGATTCTTGAGTAACTGTGGTGAAACCTTGTTGGTGGTTGCCATTGGGGTTTGAAATATCTACATTAGTGGGCAAATAAGGTCAGCGTCTTCTACAGAGAATTAAATGCATAGCCTTTGAATGACATCTCAAACACTGGGAAAATAAGTCTCCAATAAATTATTCAGTATTGGCAGTGTGTTTGTGTAAAGAACAAGGATTGTCTTTGTAACTGCACATCAGCCAACGCTTCCTCTCAAATGAATAGGAGGACCGGACATCTGTGTACATTAACAATCCCACATGATGTCAGCAGATCTGCTGAGGGGTCATGTGACTCCTCAACAAGCTCGCTGTTGTTTTGTCCATCAGATTTCAGGTCTGAAGGAGGAAGAATCATCTCTCCGGACGCAACAGCCTTCTTAACTATCAACATTCAGTAATTGTGACATTGGGTGTGACTTTTTAAATACTGGAACAGCCCAGTATTGTTCCAAACAGTCATCTTATTAAAATCTTATAATGACAACATGAAAGAGAACCCACACAAACACACACGCCTTTAATGTCACCAGCCAAGGACCATGCAAGTTGGTGACAGCGAGGTTCCAAGTGGTGACATCTCACAACACTGTCAAAAATCCCACCAGCATTGCCTTCATCAATGTCAGAATTGTATTTTTCCTTTATATTTCTGATACAAGCAGTTTAAAATGCAAAATGCAAGGGAAAAAAAAGCAATATAAAATACTCGGACGATAGAAAGACGTAACGCAGGGCATCACTGAACCAGGTGTGGTGTCCACAAATGGGAACACAAAAAAGAATGATCAGAAACATGGCGGAGTAAAGATACACAGTGTGGTGGCAACTACAATCAAAATGATAGTTGAAACACAAGGAGAAACCAGTTAAAAAATGCAAAGAGATTCGAGATGGTGTTCAGAACCCAGGCCTGGAGAGGAAATACGGACATAAAAACAAGGTGAGAAGCTTGTGGTGGTTGAAACACACTCATGGCAGCACATAGTGGAAACTAGCTCCGAGAGAAGTACAATCAAAAAGCTGTGAGAGTAGCATGTGTTCATGTGAAGAATATCTGTTGCTGTTTTCATGTATGTATGTTTGAGAGGCACAAGTGTGTGTGCATTGAGAGCAAGAAGAGAGTGGTTGTGATTTAAGACCTAAACTCACCTGGGTTCCTTGTTCTCCTTTAGAAATGTGCATGTCTTGAATAGTGTTGACAGAAAATAAATCCAGATGCACATCAAAATCACTCAGCCATGCGCTATGAGTCCTGAAGTCCCAACTTCAGCCTGGGATGGATGTGTCCACGCACCTCCCCTGTGTCTTCTGACTACAGTCCGGTGATGGCGACAGGAACACTTCAATAAGTGCAATGTCTGGCGAATAGGTTACAAGGACAGTCAGTTCCATGTCTGTCATGAGATTGTTTTGCATGCAGTGACCTCTGTTAAAATGTGTTTTTCACGTTGTATATTTTGTTTTTTGCCATTGCATTATAGTTTCCATGTGTCCTCATTGAATTTTATGCATATGCTTTTGTGGTCTATTGCAGGTTTTTGTTGAAAAATCTGTGTGTTTATGTGTCTTGTGACCTTGAGTTGCATTACAAGTGGGTGAGGTACTTCTCTGGGAAGCTCCATTAAGCAGCATGAAGTTTAAGGGTACATTTTTCTAATATGATGGCTGTCATGGCTTTTATTTCTTCTTTTATCTTCATTGTGTCGGGGTTGTTTGGATCCAAGCACGCATGTCACATATACAGTATCTACTAGTGTATCGAGGCCAAATCCCTACACACCACTTGTCGTCTCTCTCCTGCTCTTTGCATACAGTTTTGTGTTATTGTGGATGATATAAGCAGCGTTCCCAGCCTGTACATTGTTGCACTGCCGTGATGTGGAAATCTGAAGTGGTCGTGTGGCATGACCTCTGCTGGTACACCTACTTGTACTGCTTATTTGTCACCCACATCCGACCTGATGCCCCAGAAAAAAATGAACAACTGTCTAGCTGTCAGTCATGTCAACATCTATTCATACACCAAGGTCAATTCATACACTTTTTTAAAATGATTTTTATGGCTGCATTAGGGGTGTCTAGAGACAGTTAAAGAGTTCTCTCTCAAACTTCAGACCTCTGCTCTGACTTTAATAATGAGGTCTGCTAATTCATTCAGACTCGAACACACACGTGAATGAGGGTGTTTGCGTCAGAGTCCTTTTATCACTTCTTCCTCTCCTCACTTTGCCAACAACCAACTCAATAATTAGCAATCCGTCTCACACTGGTGGCTCCATTCACTGACCTCCTCTCAGACAAAAGGACCCATCACCTGAAGTGACCACGTGCTTGCTGACCTTCTGTGCGAGGAGGATGTTCTTATCTGCATTCAGTGTGCTCAAAGGGTTTGCAACATTTAAACACCACAATGACTCACAGGGGAAGATAAGAGAGACGGATGGAACCTGAGTGAAACAAATTTAATCCAATAACAACAGATGGCGAAAGTGAATGAAGAGAACACTGAACAAAACAATCCAATGCTGATAAAAGAAAATGGAAAAACGCTCAACATAATGAGGTTTCTGCACATTTCTTTTAGATATCACGGTTTCTGAATTCACTGGTGTGCAGAGAATTTCTAAGTAAATGCTTCACCGCTGATTTTCCTCCTTTTCTATTCAACACAGGTGTTTTCACTGACATTTCAAATAGAAAACGCCTTATTTTTTTCAAATGAAGGCGCATCATTCTGAAACTGGTCTACTACTGATTCGCTGAATGTCTGTTCATGCAAGAGCATGTAATGGGGATTTATGGGAGGGGAAGATTAATTATCATGAGGGCAATATTGGTGGGAGAAATTTCAAAACATTGTCGGTACCTCATTTTAACATTGGCAAACAGAGGTGGGCTGTGGTAATAGTAAGGTCTTTGCACTGTCTCTGTCTCTCGTCTTATCTACGATTGTCTTAACTTTTTTTTCTTTCTTTCTTTCCCCATTTCCCATCAGTGGTCGCCACAGCAAGTCAGTTTCCTCCACCTTATCCTAGCGTGAGCATCCTCTCTAGTCACACCTATATCTCCATGTCCTCCTTCATCACATCCATAAATCTTAATGCACGCAATGCTACTTTATTTTTCTGGTACTTCCATTTCTACTTCCTTGTCTCCTACATGATCAGTGGCTCTGATATACTTCCTAGTCACTCCTAAGGAAAACCTCTGCACCATCAACTCTGACACTTTTAATTCTGCCTCTTGTCTTTGTGTCAGAGCTACTGTCTCTACACCGTACATCGTGGCAGGTCTCACTGCACATAGTATGGCTGCCATTCTTCTCTTCATGATATAAGCCAACTCCCTACCTTTTCAAGTTATGGTCCCCACATTCAACATTCCTACACTCACTTTCAGTATTCTGCTCTTCCTTTTCTCCCCTGATTTCCAACTTCTTCCTTGCTTTTTGTTCTGTCCTTGTCCTTGGCTGACAGAGGTGCATTTTCCATTGTTGTCCTGCAGGCTATCAAAAAATGTTGCCTTATTCAGTACGCGCAGTTCTGACTGTCAGCCTGGTATTGTTGTAATTATTAGAGAAACCTAATCTGTGCGTTCACAGTGTGTTGTATGGGGTGGGTTTGAAGGTCTTTTTTTATGTGAATTTTTGTTCAGGAAAATAGTATCACAGAACAGATAAATACAAGTACTTAAACACAAATTGATCTCTGCTTGATCTAATCAGCTCTCTGATTAGTTTAAACTAAAGTATAAATAGCTCAGTGAATTATGAATTATGATTGTGGGTTGTGAACTCACAATCATAGGGTCAACATTTTAAAACAATCTTTAATGTGTTAACTATTTATTGAATTAATATACACATACCTGTGTACATCAACTTCAGTCCAGGCTGTAAGGGAAACAACCCTCTTCTGCAACATAACAAACATGGCATCAACTGTGAACAGGCTGTATTTCTTATAAGGGACATTTGAAGCTATCAAATCTTATTTACTCAAATTCAAGAACGGTATCAACTAGAATACCATAATATTTTAAATCTATGGTATTAAATAATGTGGTCATAATACATGGATCTCCCACCACCCAAATCTTTATTTCTTAGAACGCTGGGATAAAAACAATATGAAATAATTTCCATGAGTCATAATCTATTTATAGACTGTCTGCTACTAGTGTCTGTAAACAATATTAGTTTGGGAATTCGGTGTAAATGTGGACTCCAAGTTGCGGTCGCTAAATATCATTGGGCAACTGCGCACAATAAGCTATGAGTGAATGACAATGTGTAGCCATGCACTAAAACAGAGAAGTTGAATGACTCAAAAGTTAAAGTCTTAAACCATTGAGGGTTAGAAAGGAAAGAGAGGGAGCACTTAAAAAGGGAAAAGGAGGTGGCAACAAGCCTCAACCCCATCAGGCATTGGCCGCAGGCCCACCTGCGGCTGGCGGCAACTGATGACATCATTGTATGAAACACATCAGGACTCCACTGCCTCTTGTCACCGTGGCAACAGGTCTGATTTTGTGAGTGCTTGTTAGAGTTGATGGCTTCTCTTCTGGATTCACTTCTTTATTCTTCCACTCCCTCTGTCTCCTTTCATCTTTCCATTGCCTACTTCATCATTTCTCCTCCTACTCCTCCTCCTCACGCTCTTCAGGACTCCGTCCATCGTGAGTGGATTGGTTTTGTTCCCACTTGAAAGGAGTCGAGGAATCACTGCACTAATCCTGCTGGGAGAGAACAAGAGTGCAGCAGAGAGTGATGTGTGTGTTAGTGAGTGGTGGAGGGGCGACAGGGTCTTGTGGCTCTGTTAACTCTTCACCTGTTATACAGGCACCTACTGGCATGAGAGCTGCAGGTTAAACACTGAGGGCTTGCCTTCCTTCACATTACTACGAGTTGTTGACTTGAGCTTCATTACTGAAAAGTCCTCGTGGCGCTCCACAGGTAGAATGAGGAGGTATGAAGCGATAATTAGATTTTTATCATGTTTTCTGACAGTGAGCGGCTGCCAAATTGTATTTGAGAAAAAGAGGCTGTCTGACAGTCAAAACGGCTTTCTGGTTGTGCTCCTCCCAAGAATAGCCTTTTTATTATTGATGTCAGTATTTTTGTACACTCCTCTGTTAAACAAGTGGCAGGCGTCTTGTAACAAATGGTCGCTTGTGAATAGACTCATGCCAGTACACAAAGAAAGTCTCACAACGAAACAAAAAAAATTTCTTCTGCTATAAACATAAAGACCTTGCAAAATCTCCTGCACTGACGCACAAACACACATTTGTTAACCAGTGTGTAAACCAAACTGAACTCACACAAAAACACACGTTTGTCTTCCTGTGTTAGTGAGGACTGTCATTGACATACATTGATATAATGCCTTCCCCGGCCTCTCCCCCTAAACCTGACCATCTAAAAGAAATGGCGAAACGTAACCTTTTGTCACGATTCGGGGAACGCGTAGCGAATGCCACGTGTCGAGGACGTGGAGCTGGACCCAAGTGCGAGTGGTGAAAGTTACAGCGAGGCAGGAGCAAGTTAGAAATGATATTTAATAATTAAACAAACAACAAAAACACAACAGAAAGCGTCACCGAACCGGGAGAAACTAAGCAAAAGCTGAAAGTACAACGAACTGAGAATAAACTACAAAAGAGAACAGGAAACGCATGGAAACTGGGAGAAACTAAACACTTAACTCTGGCACCAGTGTTTAACACAGAATAATCCAAAGTTAGCTAGCACACAGAACAAGAGACCGAAACAAGGAGAACCAAGAGAACGAGGAGTAACCACAGGAGCGTCACAGAAACCAGAAGTCCATAGGGAAACAATGGGAGACGATCTCGTGGGCACAAAGAAGCGAGTCCAGGAAACTGGAAGACACGATCTGGCACATGTTGCTGGAGTCCAGGTGCTTAAGTACTTAGGTGATCAGGGGTTCATTGGCTCCAGCCGTGTGCCAGAGGAACAGGAAGGGAGGCGGAAGAAACCAAAACATGACTCAAGGGACTAAACAGGAGCAGAGTCATGACACCTTTACTCTTAACCAAACTAAAACCCAATAATAATAACCGAGCTATTTTGTAGCTTTAACCCTCAAACTGAGGCTTGACAAAGTGAGGACCGCCCAAAATGTCCTCACTTTGCAAAAATGTGCTCACTCTGTTGATTAAAAACGCGTACAGGTTCTCACAAAGACAGAAGTACAAGAACACACACACACACAGACAGACCTCATAAGAGCACACCCGTCTTTCACAGTATTCAGACACTCCTCTTCACTTCTCTCACCACTCCTTTCATATGGGACAAAGCGAGGCACTGGCTGGATTGGTGTCGTTTTAATTGCATAAGCACACACACGCACACATGTATACGGCACAAACACACCAACAAATATAGCCACAGCGTGCAGGTGACAATGACATGAACACACATTATCTCAGTGTGACATCTCAAGAGGGTACACTCCCATGCAGCAGGAGGCAGCCCATTTGTGTGAGCGCTCGTGTACGTGTGTGCGAGTCAAGTCACTCATCTTCAGTGACTATACTGGTGTTCTGATGTGTGTAGTGCCAAAAAGGTTAGCAGTGCTGTGGTTTTATTTGAATACATATCTTTTTTTTAATTTTATTTTAGAATTTATTTCATTCTCATATCAGCCTCACAAAACAGAGGCATAGTAAGCGCAGTGGCGCTCTCAGTCATGATGTCCCGAGTGTGAGTGAATGGGTGGGAAGGCGATGTTTATGGGGTTGAACAACAACCTTTCCCAAGATTTAATGCACCTTTAATGAGGTCCTGTCTAATCTAATCAGATTATCTGAGAAGATTATAAGACTTGTTTGTGTTTTACTTTAATCTGTTTGTTGTCATTTCCTTAAGACCTCTGTCCCCTAGTGCAGGGGAGAGAGTGTAGACTTGACATCACGGTGACCCTGGTGTTTGTTCCTGCGGAGCGTAAGAAGTTGTTTTCTTTGGCTGATTAACCCAGAAAAGCCAATATTCCTTATTATGGCTTATCTTAGTTGTTATTCCCTTAACTTCAGTGTTGTTAACTCTGTAGTTCACCTGGTGGCGCAAGCATGTTTTGCGTATTTCTAGAAAACCTGCTTCTGTTTTTAGGCAAACTGACCGTTAACTGTTAAGTATTGACTCGACGGCTGGTTGCCGATTCATACACTTGATGTTTGCTGCGCAGCCGGGGATAAGAAGCCTCAGTTGGTGACCTCATGACCTTAGCACTAATGAAGATGAATAGACGACAAATGACTCCATCAAAGTGGGACCTCCAGACAGCAGGTTGGAAGTGACGCTGTATTTCAAACTATATCTAAATATCTTGGTGGTGTTCCTGTAGATCTTACTGCAAGGATCAAGGTCTGCTGACCAGCGCTCCAGCGAGTGCTTGAGGTCTCTCTGGAAAGGAGGTCAGATCCTCTTTGTTTCGAAGCTCTGTTCAATATGACTCAATACACCAAAGAAAATGAACATCTGATTTATTCAATTAATTTCTTGTTTGTTCACTGGTTTACTATACTAGTTGTATGAATACAACGTATTATATGTTGAGTTTTGGCAGAGATTTAGCAGGGATATTTTGTATGAAGTGATACAGGAGACAGAAAGTGAAGCAGGTCAGCATGAAACAAAGGCTTGAAGCTGATGAGAAGTGAATGGTTGACCTGCAGCAGGCCCTGCCCTTCAACTGCTCGACCTGCAGGAGTTCAAACTGACCTCATATTTATTGAACACACACTTGCAATAAAGGTCACAATTGTCCCCGTGGGCTGGAACCCTCCGGGAAACCTCAGCTTCACAATTGTTTCATACATACTGCATGAAGACGGACTGGTCTTCAGCACACTTTTCACAGATTTACATGTGAGATAACTAAAAAAGCATTCTCACGTGTGCAAAATAAGTGTTTTTTTCAGGCATTTGTAGATGATTTTTTTTTTGTGTGTGATCATTGTAAAAAGAAGGACAGTACATTGCGCTGAGTCAAACCCAGCCATATTGGTTTTGTTAAACTGCTATATGTGTCCGTTGATGCGTTTCTCTTCTGCTGTTTTTACTGATCATCACTTCATGCCTTCTCTGCTGGGCTGGCTAATATTGATCCATTGCTCTTGTCAATATTCAATGGAGCACTAGAGATGGAAATCAATGTTCCACTAGAGGACAGAGGAAGTGTGTCGCGTGTCTTCAGGAGGTTTATATATTAACATCAATGGCAAGAGCATGCTGCCTTTCATTTTCTAATATAGATTCATCTTTGTTTTGAGTGTGGACGACAACAACAGATTCAGTCACTGAGATTAAATGTAGCGTTTGTTATTAAATTTTTGCATTTAGTTTCTTATCATTATTTTCCAACATTACACACACACACACACTGTGTTCATCAACACGGCATGAACATATCTATAATTAATGTCTGCATTACAAGAGACAATGCGAGTGACTCTGCTTGCTCAGCGTGAGTCTGCTGACACACAACCTTGCAAAAACGCCTCTGTGCACACACGTGCACTCACAGTCATGCACACGATAACGTGCACACGCACACACTCGTGGCCGTAAATCTCAGCAAAAGCGCTGATTTTAAACAGATGTTCCTGACTCGCCGTGTGGATTATGTGTGTGAGTGTGTGTGTAATCGGATGTAATCTGTAATCACAGAGGGAATAAACACAGTGTCAATATCAATCCAAGTGACCTGGTGATGATACACAGAGATTATCATACACTGACAGTAATGTAAACTAATATAATCCACCCAGCTACACAACCAATTATACTCCCCCCTTTCACCCTCCTTCCTTTGCGCCTGGTTTGACACTTGCAAAACAGGTTGTCCACTGTACACTTGTGTGAGAAGTGGGAAAACACCAATCAATCTGGGCGACCTAGCTATAATTGCCAGTGTGGTGTGCGCGCGTGTGTGTGTATGCACATATATGGTAGAGTCCAACTGTCACTCAGATAGCTCCTGTGTCTCCCCCTTCTCCCCTCCTCTTCCCTCCACCACTTTTGAGTTCATCCAATCACAGATTAGAAAAGCAGGTCACCAGTCAACTCGTCAATAAAAACACTCCACACACGCTTTACACCAGTGAGACGTTGACACTTGTTTTAATCATGTGACCTCACTCACTGTGTCTTTGCACACATGCATGCAAATGCACTTGTCACCACTGCGTTCATGTTGTACAGTACTGTGTCATTTGTATGGTGCCACACGCACCTGGAGGCCAATCTCTTAGTGTCATCATGAACCTCACCCACAACTGGTGAGCTTCCCTCTCATTGGCACAGTGACATGCACACAACAGCAGAGATATACATGTTCGCCAACACTGAACCAAGAACTGGGTCACTATGATGCACAGAAACGGTACCCGGACGTGCACACAAAAGTCATAGACAAGAGTCTGTGGCGCACAATGCACTAATATGCTCGCAATAATGACTTGCTTTCATGCGCATAACAATGTGGTACAAACGTGCGTACAACAAAGGCTGACTGCTCCGCGCCACAGTGATACAGTTAATGATGGAAAGTATGTTCATGAACAGCACAGTAATGATAAACAAACATATAGACAAACATTATATGTGAATAATAATAGTCTAAAATATACATGTACAGTAAGTGTAGACATACACAGTAGTGAATGTAGGATATTGACTTGTATATAGACATCATTGATGCAGCATTCCCTTTGTCTTTTGAATAAAGCAAAGTATCATCTTCCCTCGCCATATGGAGTCAGTGGTGATCTCCTCTTCGTTCTGAATGGGAACAGTTTTGAGTTACAGGACGCCATCTTGGCTCGGCACCAGAACTGGACCAGGTCCAGACCGGCAGATGGCTGCTTGTCTGCAGGGTTTCCACTCCTCCGGCAAACACAGACACCCGGGGGGAGGACCAGCATACTGGGAGGAGGAGGATGCTGAGATTCATCTCCTTCTCAGCTTGTTTTGTTTGTTTAAATGGCGCTGCATTACCCGGAGCTACATTGTGTTGTTTTCTAGTTTGTTTCTGATTGTGTTTGTTCTCTTGTTACCAGCTAAGAGCCATTTAATCCATTATAATCCCAGTAGTTCATTACCTCTGTTTGGTAATATCTGATGAAATATTTCATTCAATTCTGAATGGAATTTGGGGCTTTCAGTTTAACATGATCAAATCTCGCTATGCCTTTGCTTTAATGAAGACATTCTTTTTAAACCTTTGATGACCTCACGTGTACTGTGGAGTGAGTAAACAGTGGGCCAAGAATATGCTGTTGTCTGCCTTCATGAAATACTTATTACTTTATTCCAGAAAAACAACTCTTACATAATCAGCTGAGAACTGAGTTTCACATTTAACACATCTCTTTACTGTCAAAAATAAAGAAACTAATATTTTTGTGAAGAAAATAGGCTTTTCTTTCTATTAATGTTTTAATTATAGATTCAACACTTGTGCGTTACACTAAATTTTTCCCACATTAGTGAATGGAATTTAAAAAAGAAAAAAAAAATCATTTAACTTTGCTTAAGCAATGTGTATATACATTATACAAATAAAACACTATATGTACTTAGAGGCTAGAAGAAAAGACTGTGCAAATGATCATTAAAAGGAAATATACGCTGACCATCCGCTATGATAACCAACCCACATGACAAGGGGAGTCTGCAGTTCTGACCTCACCAGGAAAACCAACTCTGTGATGTAATGCCAGAGGCAACTGATCCAATGAAACTGAACTTGACAGGGGTAAGAGGTAAAATAATAGGACCAACAAATAGGACAAATCATCATTAGTTAAATGAAAGAATTAGGTAAAAGCCCCCTGGAAAAGCATTGTGACTATGGGCACTCTAAATGGCATTCCATTGGTGACACGTTGATGACACTTTTGAGTCCACTTTTGACACGAGTGTAAAATGAAACATCACTATTATTCAGCACTATTACGATATACAGAATAAATTATTAAATCACACCTACATTTGTGGCAAAACAGGAGCTCTGCTTAATGTTTTGTTAAATTATCATTAAAAAGTCTACCAATATTCCTCTCACATCTCTATGTGCCCTCCTGCATTCACTGTCTATCCCTTCTCATCCATCATTCCTTTCATTCATCCTCTTCCAATGATTCTGAGCTCTCAACCTCACCACATCCCTTTCTCTACTCCATCTCCTGGAGCAACAGTGTGTCTGTGCTCGTGTGTGTGTGGAAATGTGTGTGTGTGCGTGTGTACAGCCCGTCGCTATGGTAACCCGAGGAGAGGCCACATGAGCGGGTGGATGAACAAAAGACCCAGAGACCCTCATCCATGGAGAGAGGGAAAAAAATTCTGAATTCATTTTTAGACGATGGGTGTGAGAAATGAAAATGAGTGAAGGGGGTCAACGGAGTGCATTTTGAAGAAGAGTGATAGATTTCGAACCATGATTACCATTGAAATTGAATTTGTTAATTTATGTGACCTTCTAGTAATATTTACAAGACAATGATCAATAAACGCTGCTCCTGACAACCACGTTCAGTGTCATCCTAGTGGTTGATCATGACAGTGACAAATCACAGATGATATTGATGATGTTGCTGTTGTTGACTCTTGTCATGGTGATGTTACTAGCTGTGTCAGAAGAGATGCTGATAATGCAGAAGAGGGACTATGACAACAATAAAATGATCATAAATTAAAGTTCACTTGAGCACAAAATATAGCTGTGACTCTCAAAACAGAGAACAGTATGGTTGAAGACAAGAAACTTAACTTGGACCTTTCTGATTGCAGGTCATTTCACACACCATGACATTCATGATAGTGACATGGAGATGACATGATGTCGATGAGTAATATAATGATAATATATTAAATACAGACAAGGAAAGATGGCAGCTATGGCGAATAGCAGGACATTTTTAAGACATCAGAGTTATTTTTAAGTGTAAAATCTCCTGGTTGACTCCGGTTACTTGATCATCTCTGGCAGTTGTTGTGGGTTTGTCTTGTTTTCAGTTTTTTGGGACTCACTGTTTCACCCGGCAGCGCCCAGGTTAAATCTTCATGTTTGTCCCACTTCACTTTCATATCTAAAGAACCGTACAACGGTGCTTTGATGGCTCAGTTTTCTGCACATAGGATGTCAATAAGACAGAAACAGAAGAGCATTTAAGGGTTGCTATGAGCAGAATTTAGTGTTTCGTAGATAAATACATGTACACATATTAAATCTTCTTTTTGTTGTACATAGCAGGTAACTTTCTATTTATTCTGTCAGTACATTAAAAGTAATATTTAAACCTAAACATAAAGATCGCTGCCTGGTGAGAAAATGTTTAGCTTTGCTGTGTTCTCACAGAATGTGTAGTCTCTCTGTGTTGTTGTGTGCAACTGGCAATATATCAAAAATGTTGGTAGGAAATGCCAATGTTTCCTTGGACTCATCTGCAAAACCTTTAGTGATCAAGCACTGTGGCGGCCCACGTCTGGAGACACAGAAGATTCACTCACACTTGAGAGCTAATTATTAACATTTAAGTTCTTGTGTGATTACAGCTGATCCCACCGTGTGACAGAGGAAAAATGTTTGTATCTGAAACTAATGTACTTTCATATAGTGTTTTTTTCTTGAGAATAATTTTACTCTCATTTAAAGAAAATCAAAGCCTTATCTGAGAGCAAAGAATTCTGTGTCATGAATCCCCAAATTCACCGAATGAATATTTTTTACTTCTTGTTCGTTCATGAGTCACCGCTCTGCTGGTTGAGTTGCTCAAGTGATCCGTCGGCAGATGTTTGAAGTGTGAAAAAGCCATCATGGCCCTCTTCGATATTCCCTTAGGCTCCCAACTGTCATGGCTTTGATTTGGAGGATAAACATTGACAGTCATCAGGACTCTTCGCCTGTCCTTCATCTGCAGCCGCATCCTTTTCATTGATCACAGATCATCATTATTTATATATATATATATATATATATATATGTGTGTGTGTGTGTGTGTGTGTGTGTGTGTGTGTGTGTCTTGGAGGAAATTTCAATTCTGCTGACCCATGACTATTCTCATGAATTATTTTACATTTACCATCTCAATCGTTATTCACAGTCCTTTCATTGTGTCCTGTTTCCACTTTTATGTTTTACATTTGACACGATATATTTCAGTGCAAGTATAACGTGTGAACTACAACATTAAAATGGAACAGGACGGCATAGAGCTTGATGCTGTTTGGATGAACCAGTCGTGGAACGAAATAAATCTGATCCTGTGTCAACATTGAGCAGTTAATCTGGTGTGACTTATCCTTGGTATCAGTGCCAACAGACATCACCTTCATCCTGCATCAGACAATGCCTAGCATCAGACACCTTTCCAGTCAGTGACTAATGGGCCTCCCATGACACCTGTAAACACATGTAAACATCTTTTGACCTGGTGACCCCAAGACTCTGAATTGGAGTCCAATATGTACATCTGTTTTGCAATGTTGGCTCCATCTTGGAGGGGGGGGAGTCTGAACTTCAATCCTGAGTGAACTTGAGCATCATTTTCCTTTTCTTGGATGACATCACAGAAAGATTCAGTGGACGTTTAAATGTGCATAGTTCCTCTTTAGGAATTGTTACCAAGCTTTTGTGGTGTTGCATATGTGTGTAGTGCATCTGAAAATGACATTGATTTTGTCATGTTGGGTTTGACTCTGGAAATGAGAGGACAGTCAGATGTTGTTAGTAGTTCAGTAATAGTCCACGGCCATGATGGCTATAAATAGAAGAACATGATATTTTTTTAAAAGAGATTTAGAAGCCAAAAAGTGGTTTTTGGATAGCTTGATCAGTGTTAACTCAAGCTGTCCAGAAAGGAAGATAAAGTTACCAGTTATTGATTGTTGTGTTAGGAACAATACGTACAGGTGAGATGATTTTAGAGGGTCCTGGCTGGATTAGGGGGTCAACACTTCATTTATGTGTGCTACCATACTAATAAACTAAAATGGATGTGAAGCAAATACGAGCTAAAACCAGAGTTAGGTGACACAAGGCTTGTGATTAATTGAACGTGTCTAGGAGCACGAGAATGGGTTTGATTTTACCTGAGGAGGGCACAACTGGACAGTGTCCTTTTGCTGTATTCTCAAACTAAAACGTGGAGTTAAATAAGATCACTCATATTCCAGGTTGTTTGTTTCATGTTCTGGGACGAGGGACCAAGACTGGCAAGCCAGCACCAGACGGAACAGGACAAATGTTTCTGCCTTTGACTGAAGCTGCTGTGAATGTTGTGCCATGCTGTCTGGTGACATCACCAAGACAGGATAAATCATTAGTGAAACTTTATTAGTTCACAGTAAGTCTTTGTAGTGGGAATAAACATTTTTGGGGCTTCATGACTCACTTGACCACTGACACCAGACGAGAGCGCCATTAGTTGAAGCGTCTGTGTGGCTCAGATATTTGACATAAAATGAAGATTTCAAGCTACAGAAAGACTGAGGGAAGGACTGGCGCAACATGTGAAATAAAAATGTCTTCATAAAAGCATAATTTCCCATAGAGAATCTGATCAGGTCGCAGTCAAGGACAAATGAATATGAAAGCAATATTCAAGGAAATTCCATGCAAGATGGAAATAGAGAAAAGGAAGAATTTTCCACATAAGAGGTTGAAATCAACAAACAAGGAGAGTAAGTTGATAAACTAAAGGAAGAAATACACACAATGAGTGACAAAACAAATGGATCTCCCACCACTGAATGTCAATATTCTGACACAAGAAGATGAGAATATAAGAATTAAGTGTCATAAGGTGGATATTAAAACCTGATGGAATCAGTATAGATAACCTCAGATGAGAGTGATGACAAATCCAAAGAATGGAAGCCATGGCAAGAGCGAGCCTCATGATGGTATACTCAGTGCCAGAGGAAATGGAAAGTGATAACATCAGTCACGTTCTCCAAAACTTTACCAAGGACAAAGAGGAGTATGCAGTGTCCTCCTCCGCTCGTGGTGAGAGATCTCACTTCTACTGTGGTTACTTTCCAAGACAAACAAATAAAATACCAGGTGCTCCAGGCTGTTTGGCAGGTTGGGAACATCAGGCTGCATGAACAAACCAGGACCATATTCCATCTTGACTACTCATAAAATGTGTATTGAGATAGAAATAAACAAGTAGCAATAAGAAAGAAGTTCCTTCTATTCAAAGTCTGATGCATGCATTCTCTTCCACACAAAGCTCATGATGTCATGAGCATCACCCGAAGAGGCGGAGGATGCTCCTCGGATCATCATAATGGTGGAACAATGACAATGCCTGAGAGTTAAGACACAAAGCTTCTCATCCTCATACTACTGAAGCTGTCCAAGACTGAATTTTGACTATATCTTACCATAAACTTGAAGCACAACTACATTCTGACACAAACTCATTCTAAATAAGCACTATTACTCTCCCTCACATGCTTCCTGACATTCACCAACTGCCTCTGGAATAATAGGCAATAAGACAATAAGAGAACAAGACTGACAATCTGCCAGGGAATAAAAAGGAAGGATCAGTAAGAACTGTTCTTCAGTCTGCTTCAGTCTGTTCTTCAGTCTGCTCTTTTTCAACCTCTTTAGAATGTGTAATGAATGGTTGCCCATTTTGATTTATAGTGTTTAATGTCTTCATCAATGGGAAGTTATGTAAATGAAAGAGACAAGATTATAAAGCACTGTAAAAGATGACATGAATGTGAAAATATGGCTTGCAGTCGAACCTTGTCATACATCAGAGGTAATCGGTGAAACAAGGGACGTGAAACATCTGTCACAATTGTGCAGTATTTCACTGACTGTTAGAATTTGGTGCAAGCAGATCCATCCTCGCTTGATGCTTGTTGCGGCGGTTTTTACGGATAAAAATCTGACTTTCCCTGGTGAAAGTCGAATTGCAGATGTGCGTTGTAAAAACTTTCCCCTAAGGTAGTGAACAAATGAATAAATGCTTTTCACTCGCACCTCTATAACTGTTCACATTGACGTATTTCATGGGGTATGCGTTCTTTTTTTTTCACGCCATCATCATCATGGCAGCACAATCATTATCTTGTCAATAACAGTCACTCTGTGCTGTTGCACTCTCTGCACAGTCTGGGCTGGTGTGATGTAAATCTGCTGAAGAATCCTCCTCATCCATGAAAGCAGATGCTGCAGGATCAAGATGACGATTACTCGCAAGGCTCATCTCGTAGGGTCAGAGGTCAGATTTGATCATCGAAAGATGATGGCCTCAATCTGCACGAGAAACACATGTAAACATCTTGTGACCTGCTGACAGTGAACTGAAGAGAAGAGGCCAATGGAATATCGTATATAGTACAGAGTGCCCTCATATACTGGAGCTGCCTGCACCATCACAGACATTTATCTATATCTAAACACATCTGACCTTTATAACAGCAGCATTTGAGCAACAGCACAATCAATAGATGTCTTCATTTCTCATCCAATGAAATGTGAGCAATACAGGGAGCATAAACAATTCCTTTGTGTTTATGGTTGGCATTTCACATGTCAGTTTAGTGATATGATAAAGCATTTATGGTGTTTTGTTGATTTTACTAAGGATAGACTTTCATGTATTTACTTGGTTAACAACTTGTTACTAATACTGGGTTGCTCTGGGGATTTAAAATAATTTGAGAAGAACATTCATAATTAGACTCATAAAAGATGAGTATTTGAAGAAAATAACATTTGAATGGATTTTATGTTATATGGCGCCAATATGGCGCCTATGTTGGCATGTAAAAGAAATGAAGAAATGTTAGACAGATATCAATCCATTCCATCACATTCGTCTTATGTGTAGTCTACACCTCAACATTCCATGAACAGTACTTCCTACTTATATTGATCACTAATGTAAGGGCAATTAACCAACAGCTCCATGCTCCTATTGATTATCTTACATCAATAAAGAAGCACTTCCCATTCTACTTAAACTGACCACTGACATCAGGCACGACCTCTCACCCCACTGTGGGCTCATTTCCGAGCATGTTTCACCTCATTTTGCTTTTGTTTTGTAGCACTTCCTGTTTACTACCCACTCTGTCATCGCTCACTTCACCAGGTCTTGCCGCACACGTTGCTGACAGCCACAGCTGCACTCAATCGACTTGATTGTCCTCTGAAGAGTAGCAGCTTTAAGAACAGTTTCCAGCGAAGCACAGCGGTTCACGTTGTTCCCATGCTGTTACTATAGCCTCTTCGTTGTTTTCTTCCTAGCTTCCTCAGTCATGTGTCTTTTACCATTTTGTATCTTTGTCTTTTGCGTCTACATCTATTTCTGTTGTTTACTGTGTGTGTGTTGCTCCAGCTTTTGTGTTTTTATCCTGGCAATTGCTTTGGATGTTAAGGTCTTAACTAAAATTGAGTTAATTTCCACATTGACCTCCTTGCTCTTGAATTCCGCTCCTATTTCATGACACTTTATCGCTTGCTCATATCTAAAGGGCTGAGGCCTTCATGCTAATACATCACCAAGTGCTATAGACTTAAAACGAATTTAAATCCACTGCTGTCACAGACCAAATGAATCTTTCCTTGACTACTTGTTTATCTTATAGATCTATATTTCATCGTGTCAGCTAGCAAGTAATTTTTGCTGACTATGCAATAACAGTTAACTGTTATTGAACCAGCTGATGTTGTGTACAGTATGTACGGTGTCTAAACATTTCTGTCTCCTGCTGATAACAATCACATATGTGTATTCTTGTGTTCTGATATGAACCATCCGCTTGTCACACGCACCACTAAGGTTTACTTTGCCAAGTAAACCTTGTATGAATAGCAAAGCAGCCTATTTATATCACTCATTGCTTACACAGATTAGCTACATTACCTTCGCATCACTCAATGTTTATATTATGTAATAACTGTACATGTTTGACGTTGAAGGATTCATCATTCTATGTCAATATTGAGCCGTTTCATGTGTTTTTTTTCTCTCTCGTTCTATTCACATTGCAATGTCCCTCCAGCTCCTTTTGAATGGAAGCACCAACATTTGCTCCATTCCAGGAACGGATTGTTTCCTCTACCAGTGACACTTTCTGTCAGCTTTGACGCTGACTTCCCTTCTTCATCCCCTGTTCCCCTCCTCCTCCTCCTCTTACCCTGCCAGTGGGAGCAGGTTAAAAGGATTAGGGGTTCTTTACTTCAGGCTGGTATCAGTCGACTCCATCATATTTAGGTCAAATTCATACATGACATACATTAAACATGTTTACATTAAAGGGGGAGCAGATGTGCCAGTGTGGGAGCATGGAATGTTCGAGAATCAGAGTTTTTGATGTGCGTTCGAGCCAGAGGAGGAACCATCTAATATCTTCAACAGCACATGAATCTTCGATTAGAGGTTTGCGGTAGAGTCTTCCTGTGAGCTGTCCAGCACACGGCCCAAGCATGGTGGAATAGATGGCTGCTGCTCCATTGGAGGCTAATGGGAAGCCACATGAATAATAAAGATGTCTGACCTCTGGCAAAATATTCTCCCTCACTCTGTCACCAGTATCCTTCATAAGAGTCAAAGAAAACAAATCAGTCAAATTACAGACTGTATTACCAGCCATGGGGAA
The DNA here is from genome assembly GCF_027744825.2 of Synchiropus splendidus. NCBI lineage: Eukaryota > Metazoa > Chordata > Actinopteri > Syngnathiformes > Callionymidae > Synchiropus > Synchiropus splendidus. The sequence continues at coordinate 11,580,253 of NC_071336.1, forward strand.
GACTCCTCAGTTTGTCATGTCTGTTCTATGTGTACTGATGCACAAGGACAAGGTCAATGTCCCTCGTATGTGATTGTGTATGTGACATGCATGTGAGTGAGTGTGATCACAAATGCTTGAGGAGGTTACTTGTCTGTTTCCTTTCCCCCTTCTGTCTGATTTCTTTTTCTGTCATCCACTTCACCCAGCTCCACGGTGACACCCACGCACACACATGGAACCAGTATGTCGATGTGCTCTCTGGGCCTCAAAAAAATAGTCAAAGTATTAACACACATAGAGTCGCTGATCGAGCATGTCAGCTCACTTAAGGACATTTAAGATAGCACACACAGACACATATTCTCAGATATAAGGCTGACATGTGCAGGGTCACGGGCTGCTTCTCCCTTCAAACCAAGGTCTGCATATTAATGTGTGGGGTAAGATAAGCAGCCATGACAATCCCTTTAAGACCAGAGCTGCTTCATTATTCCAATGTATACACATAATTTATGTAGATTTGTGTGGAAATCTGCTGTCCTCTTTGTCTGCCAATCTCACCAGATATCCATGGAATGTTTCAGTCTTTAGTGAATCATCACTGTGGTTTGTTTGTATTTTTTTTTTAACATTGTGGTTGGTATATCACGCACGTCGCACCCTATTAATTACATTGATGAACACAGAGGTTTTGTAAACTAATGAAAATCCGGACTACTGCTTGAGTGCAGACTTTTTTTTGTCATCGCATAAACTTCAGCAAAAACATTTTGCTGTGGTCTAATCTCTCGTCTGATGCGAGCAGCCTTGATTTAGGAAACCCCTGGAGGCTAACTCTCTTTGGAGCTGAATCTGACAACATCTGGCCGTTTATCTTCTGCCGTTTTGGGCTGAATCATTTCTACAGAGACAGAGTTTGTTTAGTATTAGGATTTGCCTGTATTTCACACAGAATAAATGCACGAGTAAATATAAAATAACGGTTTATCTGCATAGAACAGTACAAATGTTTAGCAAAATAACCAATAATATTCTCCTAATGCTTGAACTGGATTTTTTCCAACTTTCTGTTCTGCATGAAAACTAAGGTCAACTTATCAAATGTATTAGGCTGTATCACCCCCACCCTCCATTAGAAATATTTCTTGGATTAAATATGGATTAACCTACAGTCCTTCAGGAGGTTTAAACAGGGAGGATTAGTAAGTCTTACTGCACCTGGCCATTAGGGGGTGCTAGTTTCGCTCTTTGTTATAAGGCTGACACAGCATCCATCATTTTCTAGGTCAAATAAATGGCCGCCGTCTGGGAGAACAACAGGAGGAGTCAAGCCATTGTTGACCCTGACGAGGATCCAGACCTCTGATCTGTCACTGATGAATATGGAGGCGCTCCGCTTTCCTCCAGGAGTCATGGGTGGCATCAGGGGTTGGGGTCTCCAAGTCTCCACCTCTGACTGCCAGGATGAAGACGTTTGTTAGGACTCATGGAGGATGGCCATTGGGTAGAGAGGCGACACGCTCAGTGTGAGTGTAATCAGCTCTGTAAAAGACTCCGTTCTTCACTCCTCGTGCGTCTTTATCGTCGCTCACTCACCTCTGACCCCCTTCTCCCCACTATACCCCCACCACCTCTAGTCAATCCTTTAATCCAGGCGCCTTGGTGACCCCTCCCATTGTCCTGGACCCTGGGTACATGTCTCACTCACGCCCCCCTGCGAAATCCGTCTCTTGCTAGCCTGCTCCCACGGAAAAGACAGAGTGGGAACACGTTCATAACATTTAGATTTGTACTGATGCCAGCATTTTGACATGGATCGCTCCTAAATAAATACCCCTTTGTGTCACCAATGATGAGAATGTCTGAATAAATAGCAGCTTGGCAGATACATTTTCCTCTCGGTGGATTAGCAGAACAGCCATCGACCTCAAAGCAACTGTTTAAGCACATTTAGAGCTCTACCCATGCATCAAACGATTGACAGGTGGATTAAATATTCACAGTTACAAAGGAAATACTCCTCTTTATCCTTATTTAAATACAAACACATACTTTTATTCATTCATTGGTCAGAAGAAAGAAGGTGATGGAAACGGTGTGTGATGAAAAAAGCGGGTCCACCTGCAAGGCTCAGCAGTGGAGAGTAACAAATACATTTAGATAAGATTTAGATTTAGTTAATTAAAAATAAGTAGATTAACTTAGAAAATAAAAAATGCTCCAAGAAAGGATACTGAACAAAAGCCCCGTGGATTTGAATCAGAAAGGGTCACATAAGCATTTTATAGTTCCAAAACTACTCAAGCTTTAACTTTTTTTCTTTCTTTTTTAATACAAATAGACCTTGGATCTGGAATTGAACCTGACCTGCGTTTTGTAAGACAGATCCTAAGCATGTCATCCTTTCTCTCAATGATACTTGGACCAACACATCCGCACTATTGAGAAAGTTAATGGTACGTCATCCATATTTCACACCGGTCTGAACGATGATATTGACATTTTGTTCTTATATTTACTCATCCATATGTGTGTGCAATTTATTTGTTTTCTGCACTATATTGTTGTTCAAAACATGATGCAAAGTGTGATTAAAATCTCGCTGGTTTGGTGGTGCACACACACCACATTCTATTGTTAATAGTAAGAAGACTAATAAAAAAATAATAGTAATGATGGACCAGCCGTTTTGACGTCACCAATTTACCTGTTGTACTGAGATTTTTCCAGAGGGCGGGGACAGACAGCCGAGCTCAGCACAACATCCTCGATCCGGTCACCGCGCGCTCCGCCGTCCTGAGTTCGAGCCGCACCGACACCGCGCGTGCTCATTTGCGTCCGCGAGAAGCGTCTATTTTAACGTATTTCTGGAACGTGCATTTGTGTCCTGGATGAACCATGAAGCCCAGCGGAGAACATGCAGAGGGCTGAGTCCCTGACACTGGACCTCAGACCCGGAACAGACGCCCACACCGGGATTATTCCTCCCCGCCGACGGACGCTACTTTGGATTACTTTATTCCAGTTTGTGCGGGCTACATCGTCCTGCGTCCAACACTTTGCTGTGGGCTTTTTGCCTGGGTGATAAACCCCGTCACAGTGACTGCGGGTCCACGCACTTGTGTGCGCTTTGTGCCGCGACAGGGACCCGGTGACAGACCAGCCTGACACTCTTTGCTATTATTGCTTTGGCTTCTCAGAATCAACAACCACAATGACCGGGATGTATCGCATCTGAACCGGTGACTTGGGTCGTATAGCAGTATATCCACGGAGCGGACACCCCGCGCCACCCCCGCCTGGACCCGCACAGGAGCCGAGTCATGTGCACTACTGCAGGCTTGATGTTGCTGCTGCTGCCGGTGTGCTGTCTGCTCTCCGGAGCTTCCCATGCGGCCACTCTCAGCGGACCAGCAGGTGAGTTCCCCTGGCTAAAGCTGGAGACTAAGAGTTATGTCTGACCAAGAACTACTGTTTTACGCATCCCTTTATACACTTATATTTATACATTTTAAACTACATTATTCAATACTTAAATTCTACAATGCGCGTCAGATTCATGTGGAGTGCGACGTCCAGAAGAGTGGTCGGTTTCCTCAGTATTTTCATTTTGCGCGTCTGTTTTACGCACTCGGGCGCGGAGCCAGAGTCTGGACCAGATTGATGAGCGTGCTAGCAGGTGCTGCACATGTTTTCATGAACAACAAGTGCAGCTACTGTGAAGGAGAAACGAGCTTCTTGGACTGTGGGACATGAGGTGTCGTCAGGTTGAGGTCGCCATTCTTAAGCAATCTTATTCAGCCCAATTTGTGAAGCGAATAAGTAATGACAGAGCCCAGATGTGGGTCTGGAGGTTTTAAGAGTCTCTCAAACAAGACCCCTCTTTGTTTAGACCGCCGGGGTCACTGGCAAAGATTCATCTGGCTTCCTGTTTTCTGGAAAATCACAGACAGTCGAACGTCTATCCCTGCAACGTGATAACAAGGCGATTCCTACAATCCGAGCTGATATATTTTGGGATCTGTTTTGGAGATCTGAAGCTTCTTACAGCACAAAGTGAACACTGTGAAACAGCAGCACGCATGTGCCTAAACTTGTACATTATAATCACCAAGGACTGTACTCAGTTAAACCGACTGGTCTTGTTTTGACTTTTTAATCAGGGAAGTTCGACTGGGTTTGTGTCACACACTCGATCTTATCACACTAACCATTTCTGACTTGTTCTATCGTGGCCGTAGTAGTTCTTCATGTGGAGGTCTTTCCATAAGAGTGGTGATAGCCTTAATGATCATAGTAATATGGCATGTGAAACTGTGCTCTTTTAAGTGCTGGAAAACATTTAGACACCAAACCCCCCCAATTCTGCCCCTTTACATCAGCGAAAGCTGTATCTTATATTGATGGCAACCTCATTTCCTTTGACACCAAGTTCTATTACAGTATTCTTACAAAGGTGTGGTCACTTTTGGGAGAAAGTTGCCCAGTGTGTAAGTTATAATGCTGAAGGTGAATTAGGAGATGAGCCAGCCACTTCACTCTCATGTGGAAGTGCACATTGCAGCATACTACTTTGGTCATGAGAACCAGTACGTCAGCATATTACCGTTAATTTTAACTCTGACATGGATGATCAAAGTTGAAGTACAAAAGAGAAACAACATTAAAACGTCAAGAAGAATCTCATAAAAAAGTTCCACTTTCTACCAGTCATGTGACTGACTGTATTATTTAATGGGCTTTGCGAAGGTCTTTGCTTTTTGTCAGACACGTTTATTTGTCTGAAATCTTTCCCCCTCCAGCTGCGACGTTTTCCCTTTTCCTTTTTCCTTCTCTGCGCCATGTGACGGTGTTTACATGTCAGAGCAGCGAGGAGGAAAACATTTCGTGTGCGCCCGTGTGACCATTAGGCTGCAGCCGTTCTGAATGAGAATGGCTGCGCTCCACCATGTCCACGCTCCGCACTCATTAACCCTTTCACTCTGACACTGACACACGGTCTGGCTTGTCCCCGGTTCTTCTGATGAATGCTGAGTCTGTGAGATGTCCCTGAGTGATTACGCAACTGAGGCCTGTGGCACGCTGGCGTCGCAACAAATCTAGTCAGAGTCGGAGCCAGAGAGCAGCAGTGGAGGAGAGACGAGAGGGAGGCGCTCTAGTTCTCTGTCCCATGAAGTGGAGATGAGAGCAAGTACCATCTTACTTCTTTTATTGTGCGTGTCACTTTTATTTTTGTAGTGTTACGTAATTGGGTTCATTTGAATAGCTGTTTTGAACTAAACCAGAAGGCGAAGCTTTCCGTGTGGCTCTCAGATTTGGTGCTCGCTTTCCTACTACGATCTAGTAAAAGTTGACTGGTCATCAGTCAGAGGAGTTATTTTGTGCCAATAGCTCTTTGTCTTGAGTTGTTAGACTTCTTTCAAGGGAAAAGTAGCTAAAAAATTGACGTTACACCTCATCTCACGTTTGAATTCTGCTGCCAGTCAGCGTTATATAAAGTATAGTAAAATAAAACAAGTGAAATGAATAAACTGAGGTGTAAAGTGAAGCTGCCGGGTAGCATGTAAGTTGAGTAAAAAAATCAAAAGCAAAAGTACTCTGGTTGTCAGGCGAGGATTTTTCATTTGCCTTGTACTATAAGTTCAAGGCTGCATTTTCAGCACGCTGGCTGGCAGTTGTGCGTAAAATGTTTTGCATGGAATTGAATGACATGTTAGTCCATTGATTTGTGCTGCAATAGTGTTTTTAACTGGTTATATTTTCAACTAGTAGTGACTGAAGTACTGGGGCCATGAATTGGACAGAGATAACTTAATTTATTGTTGTTGTAGTCAATAGTGTTAACAAGCTATATCATAAGTGTTGCTTTTTAAGTGTCCAGATTATTATGCTGAACAAAATTCTGAACATTGTTTTTTTTATACATTCTGGTTCTGGCTTTAAAAACTTTCTGCAACAAAAAGTGATCAAATTCTGACTAGCAAAAAGGAAAAACTGTGAACAATACGCTGTGCCATCACTCTTGAAGCATTTGGCCTGAATATTTCAAACACCAAATATAGTGAGTTTATCGATTATGAAACGATTTGTAAATTGAAGCTGCCGGTGTGATTCTGCTCCACCCAGCCCAGTTTACTGGTGGAACAGCAGATTTAATGCTACTCACATGAAACTCATTAGGCTGCTGGCACATGGAGGGTGGGGAGGACAACGGTGATGGGGGTGTGTGCGGTTGTTCAACCACAAGGATCAGGTTCCATTTACCGTGCAGGACACACAACCATCCTACTGTAATACCAGCAGAGTGTCTCCGATCTGCTCTCCACAGGCCACCCAGAATCTGCCCGCTGAACCGCAGTATCTTCTTGTCGAGCAAACCCAAACTGTACTTTCCGATGTTTGTAGTCCACAGCAGCTTAACTGATTTAAGAATCCTCTGCTTTACCAGCACTGGAAGATTTATTGTTGCTGGTGGCGAGATGTGTGTGTGTGGGTGTGGATGGTGGTTTCTTTTGAAAAAAAAAATAAAAGGCAGACTCAGAGTGGTGAGGGTTTACTATGTGATGTTGAGAGGTGGGCGGCAGCAGACTGTTGTGTCCCTGGTACTACATCAGGCTGAATAAACACAAATCCAGCTTTGCCAACTACTGCTAGAGGATCATGTTTTCTGTCTATTTCACACGTTATTTTGGTGGTAGGAAATGTACCGATCCCTGATCAAGCAGCAGATCAACTTATAAGTGATTTGGCCGAACAACTTTGAACTTCGCTCTTCACCAGGTCACTGGTAGTGTTCCTCAATTGTTACTACTATAGTGATATAAAACAGTGTTGACTGAAGACATTTTATCATGAAAGTCGATTTATTTTCTGTGTTTAGTGAAGTCAAGTTCTAATTTTTATTGGTCTGCTACACATGTAGCAGCGCACTTGAGCACCAGCAGTTAGATGCTGTACAAGTAACAACTTTCAAACCCTCCAGATGGAACTCAGGAACATCAGCAAAGTCGTCTGTCTGTCATTGGGGACCATTGCAATATATGGGAACGTTGGAAACCAAACTAAAGTGAGATGCAACACCTTTGAAACCACATTTGGAACTAGTAAAATTCAAATCTAAAGTTTCTAGAGGTGTTGGCGTGTTCGTCAACTGTACACGTCATATGCAGACAAGATCTTTGACAAAATCCCTTCAGTAGAGTGAAGAAGTGCTTCAAAAACAATTTCATGGTGGGATTTGAGGTTTGTTGCGTGTTCAGTTATACGTGACCTTCTCAAGGTGTGATGACTCCTCCTCATATGCTATGTAGTCATGTGGTCAGTGACACAGTTTTCCCATGTAGGAGGCTGATCAAACCTCACAGGATATTTGCTTTAAAACCTGTGGGAAACCTTAGACGTCACAGCAACTCTGGAGGAATAATGTCCAGATTAATTCTATTGCCTTTTGCTGAAAGAAAAACCAAGTCGTTCTGTGTCATGTGACACCTTAGTCAGCTGAACAACCCAACATGAATGATTTAAGGAAGGACTGTGTGCTATGTGGCTGGGGATTGAACTAAAATGATGTGTCAGGAGGTCTAACTGGAGCAGTTCCACCATCTCACTCATGCGGGACACATCTCTGCGTGGGTCATAAAGTTCAGCCGAGTTTCACTGCTTGACTCAGTGATGAGAATCAGCGTGTTCTGTAAGTCACAGTTTCGCATTGAACTCAACCACGCAAACGGAGTTACTCACACACTGCCTTCTCCAATCAGAGAAGTGGCCAGACAGGGCTAGAGTTCAAGGGTCACAAATATCCACCCGCTCACTGACGCCAGCAGACAATCCGGGCTGCTTCCCCGAAATCACTTGTGTCAGTCACACGCATCCTGAAACCGTCTTTATGAAGCAGAATATTACTGTTGACCTTTTTATTTAACCAAAGCACATGATGAGTTTTAATTCTTGCCTAAATTTAGAGTGCTTAAGCCTGCAAGGCTACTTTCCAAATTAAATTTCCTGCAACGTAATTTTGGTTTTGTTTTTGACACTTTTCATCTCCACTTGTTGTAAAAAGCTAAAGTTACAAACAGCCGTGCTGGAAAGTCCAGTGCGTTGACTTGCAGAATGACTTGCTTCCCTTTGTGCCGCTCCCTTCAGTCACATCAATTAGTATCCATGAGGCAACGCAAATATTTACATGGAAGCCTTGCTATCAGACCACACATACCGTCTGGAGCTTGGCGACATGCGACAAAACCGTATGTGTTGGGTTCGTGCTATCCAAAAGATCAGGTTCAACGAGAGGTCAAAGTTCACCGGGCTTATTTCCGCAAGTGCACACAGAAATAGAGCACCTCTCTGACACCAACAGGAAGTGTGTCCTCGATCCCCAATTCCCCTTCATCATGTGTTTTGTGTAAGATGTGTTTGTCAGAATAAACCCCACATCATTGGAACACAACTAAAGTATTTTGCGGTCAAGTTACCTAACTCAATCCAAGGCCCTAAACCCCATCATGTCAACATGTACTGCAGAAAACCAGGCGAATACAAGAAATCAAGTGCAATATTGCCCATTAGAAGATATTCTTTACATTTTTTAAATAGTAATTATTGGGTATGGTTGGGTGCTTGAGAGATTTTTACCACTGCTGACTTACCGAGGGGCTACACAGCTTTAATATGTGTTAGATAGCAACAGCATTGTGAACCTTCACCTCTCACCCTCACAGTCTCAGCCGCTTTTGCAGACTGTTATTATCAGACAAGTAATAATCTGGAGTGTATTAGGAATGCATGAAAGCAAATTGGTAACCCAAACATCCTGAGGCGGAGATATAGTGCTCGAGGACGGAGTGATCCCATTTATTGTCAAAAATTGTCAGCATGAATAAAACTGAGTCAATGTTAGCAGATCATGTGTGTCAGCAGAAAGCAGCAGGAAGGAAACACAGGCTGCTCTGAACCGCCGTGGGCTCTTTTCCTCCTTCACACAAACACTTCACACCACAGTTTCCAGCCATTCTTCAGCTTTAGTTGTCACAGTCCAATCGAAATGTGGCAGTATATTTTTAATTTTCTGGTCGTCACATCACCATAATCAGGCGCTTTTCGTACAGATTAGATCCGATCGGTTTGGATCGTCAGTTTTCCCGGGAGCTGCGAGGAAGCTCTTCGTCAGAATGCTGAGCACAATACATTTCCTCCTCTTCGCTCCGCGTCAGATATTTAAATTGGACTTTTGGGAGAGATGTGGTTTGAAGTTTAAATGAAAGTTAATATTGTGGAGGTCATGTTGTAGAAGAAAAGTGGGAACGGAATAATGGAACTTTTGTGCCAGCTGCATTTGTAAAGTCAGGGGTTTAACAGGTGAACAGAATGTGGGGAAACACATCTCAAATACGTCACCAAAATCTGAATACTATCATCAAGATATGTGTGTTAATATTGGTTGTCATTTCATTGTCAAGTGGTTGAGGTCATGAACTCAGAATGCTTCTTTCAGCTCGACGTTATATGGATTCCTTTATTGAGAGTTAAGTAAGAGAGTGAGGCTGGGAGACACCTCATGAGCACACAAACACTTTCATTTCAACTGGATCTTCCAGTCCAACTCGTTCACCATCCAACCTGTTTACTGTAGAACTTGCTGTTAATTTACAGTTCTCACACACACATGCACTCACACAGACAGACACACACACACACACACACACACTTCAGAGGTGTACTGGCTCCTCCTGCTCCTCACAAGTGGCCACACCCGGCCATAAAAATCATCATTAGTGGCTATCGCTTGAGAGACACGCAGCAACGTTGCGGACGTCTTGTGTGTGTGTGCGTGTGTGTGTGTGGGTGAGAGAGCATGTGTCAGGGTGGATTCTGTATCCGAGTTATTCCTGAGGTCTATTTCCTCTCTGTGTAGTTCTCATTCTTGGCTTGGCAGCCAAGTCAATGGAGCCTCTCTAGTGTGTGTCTTTTGGCAGTCCTGTTTGGCACACAACCACGCAGTGTATTTCTTGCACACACACACTTTAGCTCACACACAGACAGCTTGACATTAAGGGCCTTCCTGCTGTTCCTGCTTTGTGTATATTGATTGATAGCGTCTCCTGCGTTTGTGCCTACCAGATGAAAAGCAACATATCATTTCTGTTTTGTCTCTTTCCGTGTGGTTGCATCTACTTGCTTTAATCAGTTTTACTCACTGAGACTAGGTGTTTTTGCTGGCAGGTGTTAGGAAATGATGGCGAAATGCAACAGTGCCACTGATGCAGAGGTGCACACACCTGCTGCCAACATGCACCTACAACACGCCGGCTCTTATCTGGATTAAATATATGTTCTTGTCGACCGGCTTATGATCCGAGCTGGAGTGTTTGTAGCTGTGTGTTTGTGTGTATCTGGTTAGATCAACCTCTCATTAAAACCTCCCCCCCCCGTGTGTCTCATGCTGTCCCTCCTTCAGTCTCTCCACTCAGCTCTTTATTGTGGTGTCTTTTAATTGGAGTCTGAGGTGGTAATTACAGGGGGCTGGGAGTTGGCGGTGGGTGAGGGAGGACCAGTAGGAAACGACAGGGTTGTTATAACAGAGATGCTGAGAATATGAGAGCGTAGGGCAACACTCTTTAGGAGGTCTGGGTGTGTGAAGTGCAGCAGACGTGCTGTCTCGGCCTTTTTTGGCGTCTCTTAACCTATGCAATAACCTTAACGTAGCATTAACATACAACTTAAAGGATAGCCTCTTACAAAGCCAGAATATTGTTAATTCCTATTTCTATTAAGTACAACTATTTTGTCTTCGAAAAAGGCTCTTGCGTATCACCACTCACTTAAGAGTTCTGACCTTTTCAAAATGTTATCTAAGGCAAAACAGTACTGTTCTGAGCCTGGTGCTTTACTCTGCTTTGACTGAACAAGTCAGGCTGCAGTGTGTTTTGTGATGTTAGCCACTTTCATTTCAGTCACGTGTTCCATTATCACCATCCAATGTAAAAATAAATTGCGAATCAACATTCCACAACCAACAACTGATGAACTATTCAAGGTAATCCATAGTCTCATCTAAGATAGTCGTCAATATCTAATGACGATATTTTTCTATTACGTAAACCTTTGTATATTTTGAGCCTTTGTAATTTTCTGCGTTGTTATGTAAAGAAGGTGTGTTTGGTGAAATTGCTGTCTGACAGGGTTATTCAAATACGGCCGACTGCTCTTCTGGCAGGCAGCTTATTGTGACAACAACACAAAGAAAGAAATGTGTTATTTCGAGAAGCATGCAGACAGAAATGCATGAACAGACATGAAAAGAGGCAAAATTAAGGAAACATATTTGATCGTCGGGTGTTTCTCTTCTGCATCTCCTTTCCGGCTGCTGCTGTCCCACACTTTGTGTGTGGCTGAAAACATAAAACATGAATACTGATGTACATTATCATAATTGAGGTGTCAGCTCAGTTTTTGTGTGCGTGCGCGTGTGTTTGTGTGCGTGCATGATGGGGGGTGGGGGGGTCAGGCGGGAATATACTCTTTATAGTGAGACAGACACAATACTTCCATCCTCTCACTTGAAATAACAATAGAGGCAGCCTGAGTGTTTGCTTGTGTGTGTTTGACGACACCAACCTGCTTCACAACTCAGGTGAAGTTCAGCTCACTCAATGCTACCATTCTTTTGAATGACACACGTATTTGTGACGTGCTGTGTGCAGCCCCGCATGACATCATGGATCTCATCGGTGTAAGTGCTTTTATGTAAGGGACCTCTTGTGTCCACTCGGGACCGAATCACATTAGTGGACCTGATTAGATTGATGCAGCTGCAGGCAGGAGGAGCAGACTAAAGTGCACACACACACGCGTTTGGATTGCTGTCCATGTGGGGACATTGGGCGGTTACTCATTACCATAATTCTTTCCCCAGCCTCTCACTCGAAACAGAACCATCCAAAACAAATGGCTCACCTTAACCAGGACTCTGAACCAAACTTAAACTCAACTATGATGACCCAGTTATTTTGAAACCTTCATCCTGAAGTTGAGGTTTGGACCTGTGGGGACCGGGAAAAGGTCCCCATGAAGGCATTAAGTCCCCACAAGGATAGTATTTGTCAAGAATTGGTCCCTGAAAGGCATGATAGACAAGTACACACACACACACACTACTTTTGACTGGTGAGACATTCCAAATTATTGAAATGTTTAATATGTCCTTAAATGTTTTTTTTCCTTTACTGTGAAAAACAATAAATAAGATAACACCAGACTTTGATGACACAAACCAACACTTACACTTAACACTTAACCAGCTTCTGCATCAGTAATAAGTATTTCATAGTTCTGAGATGAGGTGCGAAACTTGCTCCATCTGTCATTTGAATATTATGACGCAGAATCGTTAAATTAAGTAGTTTAAATTGCAGCGAGTAAAAAGTAATCTATGAATGTGTGAATGTGGGTGCACATACGCGAGTGTGTCACTTTGGCTTAATGTATTAGGGGATCTTATCCTGCAAACATATGGGCTTGTCAGTGGAGGGGGGGAGAGGTTAAGAGGGAATTTGGAGGTGTGACATCCACGAACAGAGCGTGGATCATGGTGACTGCGGGGACTAATTGGCCTGTGTTGAATTTGTAAAATGGGATCTGGACCATGTTTTCTCCTTCTGGGCAGTTCCTGTGCATGTTTACTGCCTCGCTGCATGAGAATCATTGATACAATTGGAGCAAGTCCTGCTGTTAGTTTGGGTTTTATTAAATGGTTTGCGCTGCTTTCCTGGTCAGTGACATAAAAGGCACACAGGAATTGCAAGGCATGATGGGAAGTCTTAATTTTCACAAATTGTGGCCGATTGGTTGCACGCTGAATTGTGCGGATCTCAACTGCGCAATGTATGGTAGTGACTCGCAACGTTCCCGATGCAACTGCTGTAAAATGAATGTATACAGTAATTCAGGTGGTGTCAAAGATGGCAACCTCACATACTGCGTCTCTGTTGTCAGTTGTCATTGTTATATTACAAAATTATACGCAGACATATTTAATATGTGCTGGCATTCTTTCATTTTCTCTCGCCAGTGAAGTAGGATCCTGGAAGCCTACAACAGTGGCTTGATGTTTAACCTTAGAAGCCACAAAGCTACCATTGTAGTTGGACATCCATGCTCAGATGCACCCATCTCACTCACTCACATTCACACACCTCAATGTTTGCTCACGATGACCTAATGTGAATCTATCGAACTTCTTCGTACAGTGACTTTCAACAAACACATGCACCTACATGTGTGCACACACACACACTCACCCATGTTTGTCTTCCTATCTTAGTGAGGACTGTCATTGACATACATTGACATAACCCTTTCCCCAGCCTCTCACCCTAAAAGCCTAAAACAAATGGCGAAATTTAACCTTCACACTTAACCAAACTAAAACCCAATGATAATAACTGAGCTATTTTGTAGTTTTAACCCTCAAAGTGACAAAGTGAGGACCGGCCAAAATGTCCTCACTTGGCAAAAATGTCCTCACTTTGTTCATTAAAAACACCCACACACACACACCTTTGCTCTTCTCTTAATATTTTCTGTCAGGTCCAATGTAAAACTATCTTATCAGGGTGGTTTTGCGCCTTAAGAATTGCATTGCTTTTGTTTTCAGCCACTTGTCTTCATATGTATTGTCATAGCATTATGTAACACATCCAGGCACATGCAGACACTTGGCCTCCTGGTGATTGTTTGGGTGGTAGTTTGTGGGGGTTTGTGATGTTCTGCGGCAGTTAAATGGATTAGGAGGCGGGGGGTCCAGTAGATCAGATGAGTGGCTCCTCTCTTATTTGTCAAGATTAGGTAAAGATTTTCATTAGCCAATTGACTTCTTAGTTTTTTGGTTTTGTCAAGTCTGTGTGTGCTCTTGTTCGTGTCAGAGTAAAATGTCACCCCCATAGGGCGTGCATGGTTTTTTATTTTAATTGATGGAATGGACACGATCAGTGGACACCTCGACTCTCCTGCAGTGACATGAGAAAGCTGCAGAACCTTCTAATCTCTGACCAGGACAGGAGAATGAAGCAATCCAAGTTCACCCTGCTAGGTCACCACTATTCTGTTATTTCAGCTCAGCTCCCCAGCTGCTTATCCTCTCAACTTTTTTCATCACAAAGTAATTGTCTTCTGCACAAACTGAAATCCAAAGTTGATTTTTCAGCTCCTCTTCTATCCTCCAAAATGTTCAATGGAGAGAATAAAATAAGGTGAATCATCTGGACTGACATTTTCTGTTTCCCTGTATCAAACTAGGTTTGGCAGCCAAGGAGGCTGGGGAATATTACACGCTGTGAATCTGTGCAGATGAGTTATATTCTCTCTGTTGCTCCCTTCAGATTTAGTCACATTTGGAGCGACCCAAGATAAATCTGCGTGTCAGGCTGGGCCAGAGTGACCTCCACTGCTGCGGGATGAGACAAACGTTGTCTGAGAAAGACGTGACTTTTAGGAGAGGCCTTGAGATCCTCTCAGACGTTGGTCGTGTATAATAGATGTGGTAAATAGATGGTGCTGCCACGCACACACACACCACTGCTCTTGTGATGTCAGGCCTAGGACGCTGGCTGTCTTTCAATTCTTTATAAAGTTTGGATGCTTTTTATAACAACTGGAGAGCTGGGGTTTGCAGAGTCACGCTGGTTTGCGCTGATGTCATCAGATCAGCTGCTTCAGGGAACAGTACGTCAATAAACACACAAAGGACACTTTTTTTTTAGAGAAAGGCTAAAGGGGACTTTTACAGTCAATATTATGTTATCCACAGTATCCACAGAGTTTGGGATCGCTGTTATTTTGATCAGTCAGTTTAAATAGTGTCCATGAAATATTAATGCCATCAATAGTTTTTAACATCAGTGTTCGCCTGACAAAACACTCACTGTTATAAAGTCAGATTCATGTTTCTATTTCCATAAACATATGCTTTAGAGGTAAATTCTCAACCTCTCTAATACTTTCAAGTATTTATTGTATTTACATGAGATTACACATGAGATTTTTGCCTCTGTCATGGTCATTCTCTGTGTGTAACGCAACTGCTTTTGGTCAGATATTGTTGTTTTCAGGACAGGTCAGAAATGGGATGTTACAACATTCCTGTCCATTACTAAGGGTGATGTGAGCCAGTAAAGAAAAATGTCATGACACAAAAATACAGTCTAATAACATAATCAATCAACTTTCTTGTGACTATGGTGAAAAGAAGATGGCCTTCCCCAAACTACACATTGCACTCATTTCAGATTAATTATATGGATGGAATTAACATAGGCCAAAAAGGTGATAAACCAATGTCAGAGTGAAAATAACGTGGCCTGGCTGAGGTGTACTGTATAAAGCCCCAGTGCCAGTCCCAGTCCCCGTTTTTTAGTTTCACATTTCATTATTAATTATTATTATTAAATTAGTTTTGGGGCAAATGTGATTAAAATGATTCATTTCTATTATTTTTCTTTTATTTAAAATCTGTTCATCTGAAGAAGCATCTACATGATTTAGGTTAGATAACCGGTTTTAGTCCCACAGCAGGGCAATTTAAATTTTTCCATTTTCATTTCATGATCACTTTGTGATAGCACGTAAATGAAAATAACAGCAGGTGAAATCCATCAGAGGATTGATGTCATGCATGTCGGCATGACTGAGGTTGGTGGTTAAAGATGACCTAGTTTTTACACACACACACACACACACACACACACAATGCATGCGGGCGGAGACTTGGGCGTGGTAAAGCAGGTTCTACAAGTGTGTGTGTGCCGGCAGGAGAAAGTGAAGAGCATGGCTTCATTAGAATATAGTGTCTTCCTGAAGCCTCGTCAAAAGTCGTTTTGACATGTTGTTCTACCATTTTCAAACATAACAGTAGGCAACTGATGTCCTTTTGTGTCTTTTTGGGCTTCATTTCAGTGCACAGTAATAGAAGTTGCTTTGAGGTCAGTGCCTATTTCCCACTGGACTGAATCTCAATACATTCTCCGAATGATCACTATACTGTCAGGCTTTCATTCTTATATTCACACACACCCCAAGTGATTCATGTCATTCATGTTGCAAACCTCAGATTGTTAAAGATAAAAGGTGCCCAAGCTTTACTTATGTTTACTTTACTGTTATTGTTCTATACCAGAAGCTCTATTGAGCTTGAAGTAAAACTTAATTTCCTCGCAGTACACAGCTATTTAAGCAGCATGTCAATCAATGCATGTACTGTCAGCATGAGAACTTCAATACAGTATCAACAAAACTATGGAGGTGACATAAGGTCATGGTTCACAGTTTCCTCAGTGGCACGCAGACAACGTCACAGACAGATACAGTGGAAGGTTCAGATTGTTTTGGGAGTCAATGTAACCTTTGAAAAGCATTGTTGCTTGTTGTGTCTTTCAGTTAATCTTTCAGATAAAAGCAAACTGAACTGTGTGTCCCTGTGAATGTGTCGGCATGAAGTTTCTCACCATGTCTGATGGAATTCAGTTACTTTGGAGTCGAACAACAAGTTTAGGGTCAGGTTGCGTCAGTGTCTCTGTCTGTCAAAGCCACCTGGTTCAAGTTCCATCTCATCTTGTGTGTGGACACTGAAAGTGGTGTTTGTAAAAGCTGGTAGTAACAACAGTCTTTTTTTTTGCATAAATCAGGTTGTTCCTGAGTGTGTCCATTGTGTTGGCTCCGGAAGGAAAGCCCCGCCCTTTCCTCTTGCCGCTCAGAGTAAAAGCGCGTCACGACAAGCTGCAAGGGCATCGTGGGAAATGACCTTTGAACCCTCACTCTTGAAAACAAGCACATTCATGCATGTGCTCAAATCTAGTGACTGAATGCACACATGCGCACATTGAAGTTGCAAGTATAGATTCTGAATATCTATCACTGTCTCCTGTGTGTGTGTACATTTGTTGAGAAGATAAATGAACAGAGCCCCCCGCCAACATGATTAATGACAGTCTTTCACTGGTGGTGGCTTTGTGCGTGATTTTGTGCTGATGCCAAAAATCGATGGTGAAACAAATTACAATAATCCAACTATCATCAACCTGGTCGTCCTGGCAGCGCAGTAAATGTTCTGCAACATTGACTTTCACTGTTATTTGGGGTCTCTGGAGCCTCAGCCTGCGTGTATAAGGTGGACCCTCCGTGCATTTTGAATTAGATGCAGATTCCTGAAAGCACCCTGCCGAGGAGCGTCAGTTGAGTCCTTCAGATACTTCCCGGCTTTCTACATCACTGGTGGAGACGTCACGATAGTCCGGCTCAACTGCAGCCATGCTGCCCACGCTGCCTTCACAGAGAAGGCTCAGTGACAATCTGAGCATTTTGAAAGTTAATTTCAGTAAAGTGCATTTGAGATTCCAGATGACTCGGAAGTGGGGTAGTTGGGTGTTCAGTCTCTCGCTTTGAGTGTTGTGCTGTGATTTGTCCCTTCACATTGAATTAATATCGATGAAGTCAGTGTAGTATGAGACCTTTACCTTGTCCACATCATTCAGGACCATTCAGTAACATGATGAGAGACAGGTTAGACGAGCATTGCAACAAGTACAAATGTTTGTTTCCTGTGCAAAACCTCATACTTCTGCTACACCACTTCCTCAGTTCCTGACCACGATATAAACCGAGTGTGACTTTTAGAAACCAAGCCCTTGTTCTCGTGCTGAGACACATGACAGTAGATCGAGACTGTACCAGTGATATTAATGTTACGGCTCACTGCTGATGTCGAGTGCTGTCGTACTGTATCTTTGTTTTCCTTGGCCGTTTTGTATATCAAATGGTTTGTTGCTTGTTATGTCTTCTCTTGTTCTCATCAATAGTTAATTTTTAACCATCATAAGACTGGCTGCCACCACATGGATCGACCACCCTAAAGAGATAACACTTATCCTGACCTTCTTTCCTGTCAGAGTGCTTCAAGTATGGATGACAAAAAAATCGGTGTTGAGCAAGAACAAAGACGGACATTAATACTGGAGAAGAGCACCTTTGTTATTGACATTGTTAGCTCTGTGCTGAATCAATATATAATGGAATTTTCCTTTGCTTATGTTCTACGCTTGCAAACACAAAAAAACAGCTGGTTTGGGAACTTAATCCACAATATAGCCCAGTCCAGAGGTTGACCGAAAGATCCACCGTTTTTGGGCCGTTTTACACTTATTGGTCTACATTGCTATCTGCCTCCATCATATCGGTCGCCCTCTTGTGTGAAGACTGTAGCCTGCTGCTCATTCATGCTTTTGGCCATCAGTGATATATTCATTTTGAATTTTCTCCCTTAATCTGCTAGGCCATTGACTGCATTACATCTTATATGGGATATTGAACCGTTTTAGTCAGTCAACATTTTTCTGTCCAACTTAAGCAATAAAACCATCATGTATAAGAATGTATACTGTCTTATTCCTTCTCATAGAAGATTTGCAAACAAATGAATAGCTCCATAATGTAACGGCAAATGTGATAGACATACATTTGCCCAGAATTGTTGGTCTAATACCGGTTATCTGCATTCCTAAGCTGCCAGATATCGATATTAGTATGGTCCCTTAAAAAAGCATGTGGGTCACAGGAAGGTTTTTGAACATGTCAGGCTAACACCATCCTCCCATCAGTAGTCATGGGTTGTAGAGACTTCATGAAGCACTGTCTTTTCTCTGACTTTTCAGAGCTGAAGAGGTGGCACTCTCTTTGGATGTGAGGTTCCACTGTAATGTTTTTAATCCAAAGTGGATGCTCTGGGTTTCTGATTCAGTAGGAAAACGGTATATCAGAGGAACAGCTTGTGTGGAGAATTTCGGCCAGACTCAGATGGTTTGAACATGTAGAGCGGGCAGACAGGGAACTATGCGACTATGATCCAGGGTTAGCGGATTACAGAGTCTTGCATTGGCTTGCTGCAGTAGCCACTGATAGGACATGCTCAGGGTGTTGTTCATAGAAACTCCCTCCAGTGACATGACTGATATTCATCTGAGAACCTTCAGCTTCAAGTTTCATCTTCTCATTTTGTATTTTTCTAATCACCCCAGGTCCAGGCCTGAATGACTGAAGCTATTCGCAGAATGATGTTTTGGTTTTGTGCTCTTGTTGTTTTTTGGTTTGCAAGTGAAGAGTGTCAAATGGTTTCTGTGGCAGTGTGTGCTTTTAAATGAATGATCAGCAGTGACAGAGCTGGTCTGATTGACCCCGTCTCACACTCCAGACTGTTGCATTTTTCATTAACCTACACGCACGCCTACGACTTGCATCTAACCCCTCAGAGCCCCTCCCCCCCAGCGGGGAATGTAACAATGATACTTCATTAGGCCCTTATGTTGGGCTGTGTTTATTTATGCTTGGAAAGGTTGACCCAAACACACTTAGGCCTCACGTCAAGTTGAAGTAACACAATTGTTTTATTGACACCATTCAGTGGTGTCTTATTTTGATCGTCCTCCACTGCGCCACACCTCTGGCACTCAGGGGATGAATCGCAACTGTCTGGCTTTACTTATTCATCACTGTCTCCTTCCAAAGTGTCTGAATCATTTCACATGAACACAAGTAAAACATGTTTGTGGGGATACATTTTCAGGTCATAAACAGCCTTCTACGTCATTCTTCTCATAACAAATATAGACCATAGATATCCATAGGCGTCTTTCTCTATGCTTTGTTTGTCAAACCCAAGACATGTCTGCTCGATCTGTTCATTCATAGAACTGGAATTTTTCTTGTGGATATCTGTGTTACTGCAAAGATCTGAGTTTAGATGCTTGCAGTCAGTTTCTATTAAAAAAAAACAAAACAAGGCAAACATGTAAGAATGACAATGATACCGTTATTCTTTGGCCTCTTAGCTCGACAGAATTATTTCAGTTCACTTGTCCAATACTCTTTCACCACCTTGAGACCAAAGGAGTCCTTTAATCTACTAAAAGTATCATAAAATAAACGGTGTTGTGAGGTCAACATTTTCTCAAGTCCCAAGTACTGAATGATTTGGTTGTTTATTTACAACCGTCATGCAGGAAAACCGTGATGTTCCATCGGGGAGTCAAGAGGGAAATACAGTTTGAGCTCACCAAACGTTAATTTAAAGTTTAAAGTGTAAAAACAGTGGTCTGGGAGGGTAAATAACATAGATGATTTCACTGTGAGCTTGAATCGGGTGCTTATAACAATATAAAATCACTACAGATAATATGCACAATGAAGAAGTTGGAGTTGTCATGACCATGGTTTTCAATGTATCACATACGTTACATCATTCTTCCTCAGCAGATGTCAAACCAGATGGTGCTGTCACCAAATCTGGAGTCAACATGTTCCCACCGCACTTAAAATGAAGTCTAAAAGATTGGGATGTGGTCTCTGAGGCAGACAGGGGTTTGAGGAGGATGTGGGGTCACCTGGTGTCTGTGGGTGTCTTGTGAGTGGCACACTAGTCGGCTTTCTCTTAATGAGTCTTTTTTTTTCCTTGCGTGTGTATTTGGAGTGCACGTACACGCATGTTTTTCGGGAACGCCAGCATCATTATTTACAGCTTCTCTCCACTGACCCTGAAGCACTGGGCTTCTGTGCTTTCAACTCCCACCAGCTTGACCTTTGACCCCTGGTAGTGCCTAATAACCCGAGAGATGAGACGCTGGTAAAGGAAGTAGTAGGTGAAGAAAGGCTTCAGTTATTTCTCAACTTTAACAAAATTAAGTTGACAGACATCCCAGGTCCGGAGGCAACTTGAAACTCCTCCGCCTACTCCTCGTCATCCACATCAGATATTCAAACGTAAATATGCTTTTGTATTCAGTGTAGCAGTTATTAATGATTCATTGAGAGAGAAAAAACAGTCACAGACATACTCAACACTCACAGACGAACACGTCCACACTCACTCACTAATCCAAGTGCTTGGAGGAATTTAGGGCAAATGTGATTAGTAGAGCTGCAGCTTATCACCCTGAGCCAGCACCCCCAACCCTGAGGAGGAGGGGGGAACTGTGGAAGTGGAAAATGGAGTGGGAGTGGAGATTTTGAGGTGTGGAAGGAGGATTCCAACCAAGGAATTTTCTTCTTTGCATCAATATTGACTGCTAATTGGGCTGCATCAGTTGTGTGTGTAGAACCCACAGCAACTCAGATTGTCCAGTTTACCCAAGTGAAGTTGTACACACCATCACTGAGTCTCACAAAAAATGTGAGCTAAACACAGATGATAAAACGCTTGCTTTAAGGAAAGTATTATTTTGATGACCAGTGCTGTATGTCCTCTGGTATGTTATAACAGAGTTGTGTTGATCGCAGTGTGGGAGGACATGGCCCCCCTGAATGTGGTGGGGAGAGTGTGTCATGTGTGTGCGTGCTGGTGTGTGTGCACATATTTTCTCCTTCCTGTCAGTTTTGATTGGCAGGTGCAAGAAGAAGGTGTATAATTTATCACTTCCTGGTTGGTCTAACCGCCACAGTGCCCTGCAGGCATAGACCTGTGTATGAACACCCGAGTAAAATTTTTTTATTGAACCATTAATGGACAAACACACACACACACGCATGTTTGTTACGCTATTTTTGTGAGGACCTCTCATTGCCATCATGTTTTCCACAGCCACTCACCCATAACTTAAACATCCAAACAAAAGACTAACCTTAACCAGTACTCTGAACCAAGCTTATTATAATACTATTATTATAATAAACTGCTTTAGCTGAGGTTTTAACCCTCTAAACCTTGTGAGGACAGGTCAAATTGTCCTCACAAGACGGTGGCTAGTCAAGTCTTGGTACTCACAAGTATGCCAAAACCCACACACACACACACACACACGTTTGTTTGGCTGGTTCTGTCAGGACCTCTCATTGACATAATGCTTTCCCCAGCCTCACACACTTAACTTAACCATCCAAAACAAATGGCTAACCTTAATCTTAACCAAACCAAAACCTAATTATAACCCAGTTATCTTGAAGTATTAATTGAGGCTTATACTTGTGGGGTCCAGCCAAACTGTCCCCAAAAAGCAAAATGTCCTCACAAGTAGGTGTGTTACCAAGAGTTGGTCCCCCACCAGTATGGCTATGCATGGTACATCACACATACGCAGACACACACATACAGTATGCACACACACGGCCCTCCCCTTGCTGCCGTCACTCATGTTTAATGGATGATCGATGAATCATTCATGACAGGGGAGAAGAGTTTATATTTTAAGACTCCTGATTCATTTATACTTGTGCTGTGAGGCTTTTTTAGAATTACGGCTCTGCTTTTATTTTGACGGCCCGCCAGCTTTTCCTTAGTCACGGTTTGTGCCAAACGCTTGTTTATTTTTAAAGTCAGTTTATCTGAAGAGAACCAGAGCAGTTTTATTTATGAAAAGTGTGTATAACAAACCCAGACTCCAATATTTATCTCCAGTCGATTCTTGTCTCAACGATCGCATCGATGGCACGTGGCGCGGTGTTTGCTGCTTGTCTGACTTCAGAATGGGATTCCATTTAATAGTGAGTTTTTTAATAACAGAAAGATTTCTCATTTTGAGCTGGTGAAATTTGTCGTATTGCAGCCTTGACTACTTGTGCATTGTTTCTTCCACATCCTGACTTTACTTAACATTAGTGCTGGGCGATATGGACAAAAAAAATCATGATAAATATTTCAGCGATAATGTTAATTATTACGAAGTATACATTTTCATTCTATTCAATGTGCTGGACACAATAGAGTCTCTCTTGAAACTGTTTTATGATGAAACTTATTAGTGGAGTTTGTCTCCAACATGATTATTTGTTTGTGTTTAAATATAGTAGTTAACTAAGTGCAGAGATGAGAAATTTCATGTTTCACGTCTCTGGTGTCTGGTGTCTGACAGACTGCTCTGCCACCTTTATTTAGGGGTTAAATTGAGCTTTCTGTCTGCTGTATCTCATGTCTCTCAGCAGTTTACTTTGGACCAGTCTGGACACATTACCTAGATGCTATTGAAGAAATATTAGAAAGAAGAAATGATCATTTAGTCATATTCTATTCTCCAAATCATGATACAAACTGTCAGTCCTTTGTCTTGTGTGATGAAAAACCTTTTCACAATTCTCTCTCCTAAAATGGTTGTTTTCCATTGCCTTCTTGAAGATTTCGCTAATATGTTGACCGTTTTAGAATTTGTTGATGGTCCCTAACTGATGCCGGGTTGTAGCATCAGCGCTGCCTGTGAGAGTGTGTCCGTGATTGGTGAACTCTAATCAGGTACGCAGAAGAGGACGCCGCCACCAATACCGGAGCGGAGGTCCATCCGATATCCAACTATTTTCACCACGGTGTTTCGCCGAGGCGCCAGCGCAGCGGGAGACATTCATGTGTTGATGTGAACCAAGGCAGACGACCGCCTCATAAAACCTATCAGGACCACTCCATCTAATAAAACAAACACACAATCCAGAGACTCAGAGTCGACCAATGTCTTTATCAAACCTTCCCTGTATTAAAATTAACTTTATAACTACGATCGTGAACGAAAAGTCCACCAAACTCTCCACAACTGTCACACGCCGGCGTCGACTGTTAAACGCTGCGCCGTCACGGTCGCATCATGTTGATGTTTGCAGGTCCACTGCAGCGAGTGAACCGCGTGTTTGGAGCTGAGCGTGTCTCAGAGGTTATTTAGGGTCTTGGTGATCAACTGACGCAGCTGCCGCGTCCACAGCTGGCCCTATAGTTTATAACTGGAGGCAACTGCGGTCGCTTGTTAGTTCCTTATTTCATTTAACACGGGAAGTTAGTTCTCCATGTTTCATCAGCTTGACTGACACGTTTGATGCCATTTTCAGTAAACGATGATGTAGTGTCATGTGTCTTTGTGAGGAGAAAGACAAATATTTGATGTGTGATCATGTCAGCAGGCCTGTGTGCGAAGCGCAGATGGCGCCGCTTTAGGAGTCATCTCCCTGCATCAGGAAGTACAGCAGGTGGTGATTGTCTGTGTGTGTGTGCGCGCCTGTGTTAGTGTGTCATGTCCTACACATCCAGTGTGAACAAGCCTACAAGGACGTCCCTGCTCCCCCTGCCTTCGGCCCGTGTCACCAGCACTCACATCTTCTGCTTGTCTTCGGGTGATTGTAGGCCACAGGGTGAGCGGAGGGTGGATTTGTTGAGGAGGGCAGAATAATGCTAATACGAGGTCAGTGAGACAAAAAGGAGGACAGTGTAACCAACATCAACATCAGTGTCCCATAAGTGAACCAGAGCGTTCATGCCTTTAAATCTCAGACTTATGACCCCGTCCTGGCTGCAATACTGAAGTCTTTATCGTCCCTTTTCAGCTGTAGGCTCAAAAATTCCCTGGACACAAACAAGGATTTCATGTATCAACCTGTGTTGGGATGTTCACCAGTCTGCTGGGTATCTTTATCAGTGCTCATGATGAAAACTTTTGAGGATTTATGAGCACTGATCTGTGAAACTGAATCCAAGTTATTTTAAGAATATTATGTTCCATATTTTCCAGATGAATGGAATTTCTTAATAAAGTGAGATTTTGATGAGGTTTCAGCTGAAACAAGAAACACCAGACTGAGAAGTGGTTAACACTCCTAAGATACCTGATTGGTGAACTGAAAATAAAACTTACAGACCTTTTGGAACAGTTTGAGAGAGCAATGGGTCATTTTTATAATAAGCAAATATAATTTTATATAATTAATTTAAGATTTCATCTAAATCAAATTGTGTGCCCCACTAGAGGAGTCAGGCCTTTCGTCAAACAGATCAGCTCCAGTGTGCCGTACTGCTTATCCATTCGCTGGGTGCTGACAGATATTAAGCTGTGATTCAAGAACTTTCAATGAACGGCTTTCACTGTGTGGGGAAATATGGGAAGGCCAGAAACCAGCACAGTGGCTTGTTGTATCCACCTGTGTCTCTCTCACATACATGATCAGCGTCATAAGTTCACAGGAGCAGACCGTCATGCAGCGTTCTGAGTCAGAACTGGTGTGATATTTCCTTGTTGTAAAAACGTAAATTATTTAAAAGTGAAAACGACTGGTTTGAAACGGCTTTAAGGATATATAAATCAAGTGCTGCAGTCCGCTGACGTCACCAGCTCTTCTACATGTAAAGAAAGCAGCTAGACATCACGGTGGAAGTTTTACCTTCTCGATCGCAGTATTGGCATTTTTACAGTCGTTGACTTGGTGCTTGGTGATCGTCTCCTGTCACTGGCGACTCATAGCACCCACTTATAGAACATGATCAACCTATGAAGGAAACTTTTGTTGTTGGTCTTGGCAACTAAATCACCATGTAACAGAGTATATGTCTGTGATGGCCGTTCCTCAATCTGTGCTGTGCGCTGAACCCCACTTTTTTCATATGTATAAACTCATACAAACTTAATAGCATGGCACAACGAAACAATGTCCAAATTCTTTGAGAATGCTCTGCTTTCCTGCTTCATTGATGCTGCCCTAGTAGTCGCTATACTGTAGCAGCTATAGTTGCGGCTGTGCTCTAAAACAAATACATTTGCTGTTGTGATAGTTCAAGTGTACTGTATTGATATTTAGTGCATTAATACTTGTGTTGTTGTGTTTCTATTTTTGAGTTGTATTGAGGCTTTCGACTGTTATTTGGCAGCAAGCACGCAACCATGTGACAAGATCATGTGAACGTTCACACTGGGTTTGAGCGTTGGCTAGTGTGCTAACAAAATTCAGTGCAGCACCTGCTGCAGTCAAAAGATAGCAAAGACTTTTGTCGCATGCAGAGTGTCATGATAGAGGTGATGACTAGAGAAACAAAAAAGACATATGGACTCACATCAGGCAGCGTTAACTAAAGTGAAACAAGTGTATGCTGGTCACACAACTTCTGTTGATGTTGCCTTCAACCTCAATGCAATCTTATCAAATCTTACAGGATAGCAGTACAGTATATGGTCCTGTGTGGGGATATGCATGACATCGCCAGATCCTTATTCAACTGTGGACCAAATATTCACAGACGTGCGGTGCTCTGTTGTGTGTGAGTGTGTAAAAAGAGTGAGGAGGAAACCCTTCTAAGTGGGATTAAGGGATTATTGCTCGGTGCCGATTGTGTGAGAGTGTCGGGTCAAACGTGGGTCGCTCTCTTCGTTGTCTCTCAGAAGATCTTGTTCAGACGAACTCCTCCTGACATCTCTGTGTGAATAAAAACTCTTCTGAGCACAACAATTCATTCCCTGACTTCTCTTCTGCCCAGACAATATTCTAGGTCCGGACAGGTTTGGCGGTGTGTCCAACTTCAGCACTTTTCTTCTGGACCGCAGCACAGGTGTCCTCCTCATTGGAGCCAGAGATGCCATCCTGTCAGTGGACACCAACAAACTCAACAGCCCACCCAGAAAGGTATGACAACAACATTGGTGTGTTGCTTATCTTATGAATAAAAATGAGCGACTAATGTCATGGTTCTGCGCTGCAGATCATTTGGAGTGTACCTGAAGAGAAGAGGCGGTCATGTGTTGCAAAGGGTAAAACCAAGGTGAGCCGCGAGCAGGTGTGAGTTTGCATGTGCAGATGGGTGTGTCTTGTTGTGTGTGTTTGGCTCAGCATGTCTGCTGCCCATTTGTCACGTGATGTTGTTGTTCCAGCAATTCCACTCCTCATTCTATGACGGAATATTTTGTTAGGGAGCTAGGACATGGAACGTCTTTTGCTCGTTGCCAAATCAGAATAAATACCAATGACTGTGAAGTGACCCGTGACGCCGGCCAGCCGAGGTAAGCGGTTGAACGGTTCCAAAATAGTGCAGCAGAAGGCTTACAACAGAGTCCATATCTGGTGATTAGGACAGTAAACTGCCTGTGAACTGGAACTATTAAAAGCATTTTTTCAACTTTCGTATGAGTTATTGTTTGTGTGCTTTAAAGCTGGATCGAAATAAGCATCTAGTAAGCCACCGCTGAGTTAGGCAGCCATCACAACTGAAAATGGTTGGCCAAATTTAATGTAAATCTAACCGTATTTTAACCTGAAGTTGGTGAAATGTTTTCATCTCCAGCAGCAATATGATCTATTACAGTCGAGCAAAATTCAATACCTCCAAAAATGTCAATGCCAATGGGCAAGTATCCAAATTTGACATGTGAACATAAATACATGCATGAGCAGGGACTTTACTTGGACGATTGAGAAAGACTGTCATCAGAAATGTTAAACGTAACGTAAATTTCCTGGAGGGAGTCATCCCAAAGGGATCAATAAAGTCAAGTCTAAGTCTAAGTCTAAGTCTAAGTCTAAATACTGTGTTGACAGGTTCTCCACTGAGACTGAACTCAGTCACCCAAAGAGTCAAAAGAGTGCATATGCTCCTGAAGCATGATTCTCTCCGCTCCTTCTCCCCAGCTGGCCAACACTCCCAATATAATTGCACTTAAGCAAGACAACATTGTCATTCTGTATTACCTCAGGCTGTAGTGAAGCATCAAGCCCTGGGAAAAAGCGACTTTTTCAAATAACAGCTTTTGAATTTTTCATACGGTCGGGCCAAGGTGAAAACAATGATCTTGTGACTGCAATTTTGATATCAAAAAGTAAAATAACGTAATAATTCATGCAGCCATGGTCAAGGACCTTCCTGTCACCACTTCATCAGTCACCATGGAACAAAGCTTCATTTCAGTTTTACCATGTTGATGTGTAATGATGTGTGAACCAGGGTTGTTCAAATGCGCAGCTTTGATCATTGGGACTGTAACAGCCCCGCAGCTCAGAGAGTGTACTGTGGTTAATACAGAACAGAAGGCACACAGCTCCAACACGCTCTGCTTCAGGGGTCCAAAGGCCTTGGTTCAGAGAGGCTGGTGTGAGTGCTCCCCAACTGCACAATACTACAGTGTTAGATTTGTGTCAAAATGGTAGATATTGAGCCATGAGCCATAGCTCAGAGTTTTGTACGCACTGGAGTGTAGTTCTCTGAATCAAATGGGGAATTCTGGGAGTCAGGCCAGATGAGTGTGCTCGTGTGTCTATGGCATATGTTAGCTTAGGGTCCATAGAAAGGGATTCATTAAGAGCACATTTGTTGTGCTTCAGTAACAATTCAACCAACTGTAGAGACTTCTGACAAATTTTCAAAGACACAGACAGACACAAGCGTCTTCCCCGGCCTGGCTCTGAGGATTTCAGATCTGTTACAAGGCAGGAAATATAGGAAACCTGCCTGAAGTCGAGAGAAATTGGGTCAGATCAGATGTAAACAAAGAAGGTCACTGTTTTAACATCAAGGAAGTGTAATTAGCTGCGACCTATTTTACACGATCGGCGGTTTCCTGCTCCACTGGGATGCAGGGCAGAAAAACTGATGAAAGAAGGAAGGAAGGAAGGAGAGGGTGGAAGGAAAAGGAACATGAAAACAGAGGAAGACAGTGACGTTTAGCATGAACAAGGTTGAATCAAACGGACAGGTCTGTGACTCCGCTCAGAGTAGAAGAACCTGAGCAGTTTTTGCAATGATGCAAAAATAATTTATACTCACAAATGTCCAATAGCCCTCAATTTACACACTCGATTGTCCCTAATT
This sequence comes from Synchiropus splendidus, assembly GCF_027744825.2. Taxonomy (NCBI): domain Eukaryota; kingdom Metazoa; phylum Chordata; class Actinopteri; order Syngnathiformes; family Callionymidae; genus Synchiropus; species Synchiropus splendidus. The sequence goes on from NC_071336.1 coordinate 11,608,808, forward strand.
ATAAACCTCCATAAATGTTTGATCATTTGCTCAGCGTTTATTGACTCTTTATTGTCTTTGTTATTGATGTTCTGTCGCCCCCTACAGGTGGACTGTAACAACTACATCCGCCTGCTGGAGTTTCTCGGTGATGGACGGGTGTACGTGTGTGGAACTTACGCCTTCGATCCACAGTGTGCCTTTCTTGTAAGTGTAGCTGTTTTTGTGTGGATCTCTCATTGACCTAATGTTTTCCCCAGCCTCTCACCGGTTAACTTAACCTTCCAAAACAAATGGCTGACCTTAACCGGGACTCTGAACCAAACTTGCTCCCAGTTATAATGAACTATTTTTTAGGGTTTTAACCCTCTAAACCTTGTGAGGACAGGCCAAAATGTCCTTGTAAGAAGGTGGATTGTCAAGATTTGAGACTGGCAAAACATGCCCACGCGCACACACATATGCACACACGCACAGAAACTGGCACCAAACATTTCCTGTGTTGCCATGGAAGTTCAAGTCCCGAGTTGACTATCTCTTAATTCGCCTTGATCCCCCAGGACCTCTCCTCCTTCAGTTTGGAGAAAACAGATGAAGGAGGCGTGAACATGGAGACTGGGAAGGGGAAGTGTCCTTTCGAGCCAAGTCAGCATTATACTGCGGTGATGGCAGGTCTGTTGTCATGGAGACTAATCGATTGCTGTCACTGACCGGTCAGTCAAATACCATCAGAGTGACTTTCTTTTAATCCCTGGGGCTTTTTCCATTGTGTTCAGGTGGAACCTTGTACACAGCAGCCACAAGCAACTTTCTGGGAACTCACTTTGACATCTCTCGGGCGACTGGTCCGGAGCAGGAGCGCATCCGTACGGAGCAGTCCATCAACTGGCTTAGTGGTGAGAATGCACTCTTCACAATTGTTTCTGTAAACGACACAAAACGATGTACCAGTTTCACAAAGAGGTTTTCCAGTTACTAGATAAGATACTAGTATCCATGTACAAAACAGGAGAAGCAGTTATTTACAACATGATGAAACAAGATAGATGTTATGTAGATAAATATTATTTGGAAGTCTTGTCCCTTAAATTCATATTTATGTTTTTGCAGTTGGAGCTAATAGGAAAATAAAATGTGTTTCATCTTTGTCAAAAATGTGTGCGTGTGAACCAGATCCAGAGTTTGTGAGCTCGGCCTTCATCCAGCAGTCACCGGACAACAACCCGACGGGTGACGACGACAAGATCTACTTTTTCTTCACTGAAGTGGCAAAAGAATACGACTTGTTTACCAAAGTCAAGGTTCCCAGGGTGGCCCGGGTCTGCAGGGTGAGTCGTCATGCAGGTGGCCGTATTTCGGCTCCCAGGCTAACTTGTGGCTTGTCATAGTCGGATGTGGGTGGGATGAAGACTCTGCAGCGTCGCTGGACCACCTTCCTGAAGGCTCAGCTGGTGTGTGAGGACAAGCCCAGTGGCCAGCGGTACAACATCCTGACCGACGTCTTCACCATGCAGCTGACACCAGGGGACCCCGACAGCACACACTTCTACGGACTCTTCACATCTCAATGGTCAGTAGAGAGCATTAAAAAATATATAGCTTTCCAACTCTAGCTGGACATAAATGACCCCATAATGTAATGATCATCAGTTCTGATTTGAATCTGGAGCAACAGTGAATTTGGTGCCATAATGAAATAAACCGCATAAGCAGGAAGTGACATTTATCGTGTCTGTTTTGCAGGGAACGCGAAGAGTTGTCGGCAGTGTGTGTCTTCAGTCTCTCAGACATCAGTAAAGTGATGGACGGCCCCTTTAAGGAGCTGAAGAAAAACTGCCACAACTGGATCAACCTTGAACCCGTCCCAACACCGCGACCGGGCCAGGTAGCTAAAGCAGTACCGCTGTGGACGCTCCATTTGACTGTATCAAACGATTGTTGACTCAGTCTGTTGTGTCAGTGTCTGAACAACGCTAGGAGGGCAGAGGGCTTTGAGTCCTCCCTGAAGCTCCCTGATAAAGTGCTGACCTTCGTGAGGGACCACCCTCTGATGGAAACCAGTGTGACAGCAGCGCCCCTTCTGGTGCGAAAGGGAATCACATATACAAAGTTGGCTGTGACACAGGGAAGTGGCAGTGAGGAGCGGAGGGGGGCGGTGCTTCATCTCGGGACTGGTAAGACCTTTCTTCAGCCTACACACATTTGGGAACAGCGTTCTGAACGGTGCCATATAAATGACGATGCATTATCATTATTCTCATAAATACGACCTTCTGATTGCGATTCCAGATCGTGGTGAGCTCCACCGGGTGGCAGTAGTGGGTCAAAACGCCACTCTCCTTCAGGAAATTCCTCTGTTCTCATCCCAGGAGCCAGTAAACAACATTCTGCTGTATCAGGTACTCAGCCTTCTCCTCCATCCTGTTGGAGTCAGCATGTAGACACTACTTAAATATTGTGGAGTGAAACACCCCTCTGTATTATCAAACTTGCTGGAACTTCAGTCTGGATGGGAGATAATAATTTACCGTCTTGCTCTGTGTCCACAGGATGGCGCTGTAGTTGGAAGTCCTCAGTCGCTGGCCCACGTTCAGGCTGTGGGTTGTGAAATGTTCACCTCCTGCAAGGTGTGCGCTCAGGCACGGGGACTGGGGTGTGTGTGGAGCTCGAAGACAGGCTGCACCACCACAGAGCTGGAGTAGGTGTCTCCATCATCCGTCTCTTACATCAAAGCCAGACACTCGCTCTTTAAAGAGACTTGTCATTCTGACATTAAGTGCCTTCAACTTTAATGATAGTCCTGCCACAGTTTCTGTGCTTTTATCTGGTCTATACAGGACCAAAGTGTTTACTCGCTAATATGCCTTTTGTGTGTGCAGTCCAGGTCCGGGTGACGTGGTCGATAAAGCTCTTCGAGAGTGTGATAAGGACGAAGGTAAATTATTCATCCTGTCACCTGTTGTGTGTTTTGGACTAACAGTTTTGTATCAACCCCCTCAGGTCGCTGCTCTCCACCAATCAGAGAGCTGCGTGCCACACTAGGGCTCCGCTTGCTGCTTCGCTGCGTGCAGCTGACGGCACGGTCCTGCAGCTGGGACCACCCCCCGCACCGCCACACCCGTCAACATCACTCTGACCTGGAGGTGACGGTCACCCCGGAGACGCTAGGAACGTACACGTGCACCTGCCAGGTGGGCGCCCCTTCCCTTTCCTGCAAGGCTTGAGCGCAGCCCTCCTCTGAAGAGAAATGTTTTCTCATTTCTGATACAGGAAACAACAGCAGGAGTCCGGGACACTTCCCCCTGTCGGAGAGCGGCCTATCAGCTCACCCTGGAGGACCCACATTCTGGCGGGGCGGTGGGTGAAGGCAGGGGTCGACACGTCCTGGCCATCTACATCCTGTGCTTCCTCAGCGGTGTGTTGTTTGGTGTCCTGGTGCTTTACCTATTGAAGCGTCAGAGGAGCGTCTCCCGCCAGCTGCCGGACAACTCGCTGTCATCAGAGAAGGGGCGGGAACTGCTTGGCTCCTCAGCCACACCGCAGTCGCCCAGCAGTGCCAGTTTGCTCTCGGATGGCTTCCGCTTGATGGAGAAGCGGAACGGAACCGCCACCACCACCACCTCGACAACTTTACTGAGTAGCCAAGGGAACGGTGGAGGTCACCATGACAACTCAAGCAACGGAACCCTCTCGTACTCCAGATCAAATGGCAGCAAATACATGTTAGCAGCCGACACGTTGGATGGACGGACTATGGAGCGGGACGGAGGGAGGCCGAAAGGGGGGGGCAGGAATTCTGGAAGCGGGGGTGAAGTGGACGAGGAGCTGGGGGACGGGCTGTCAGCGGGACTGAAAGGGCTGGAAGAGGAGCTTGCCAAATACCCTTCCTTCAAATCGCCGGCCCCACTGGCTCGCTGTGAAGAGAGCTCCATATAAAACTTTGGACTTTTGCACATTGTTCTGATGACCAAAAAAGTTCAGACGGACAAAGATATGAAGTACATTTATTTATGTCTGAGAAGTTCTGGACACTGATGTACATATGCTTATGTAAATACAGCGTCTCAAAGAGTCCACAAGTGTGGACGCTAAAAAAAGCCATATTGACATCCTCCTGTATCCTCTGTTCAACTTTTCTGGGTGTGTGTCCTTTATGTCACTGGTCAACAAGCATAGGTCCCTAAGAACACGGCCATAAATGGAGTACCCCACCCACTGAATTCCCAAACAGTTTCACCTAGAAATTGTCAACAACTTGGGCACACTCACGTTTGCCACTGATGGACTGTGAAGCCACAGACGCAACAAGGTGGTCAAGCAAATGTCAATCACTTTTCTTGAGGACTAAGGATGCTGGGCAAACGCTGGCATCTGTAGCAGTGCTGAACTGGACCTGAACGATCACACAACCATCATCACCTTCAATTCTGAACCCAAATCAGTTTTGTTGTTTTTATAATAAAACTTTGCAAAACAAGACATGCCTATCGCTGTTTATGCGAGTGTTTTAATAATGTAGATGTGAATAGGAAACATTTTTTGACTAGTTGAGCTTTGTTATGAACAGCAGTGATGCCAATCCAAAGATTTTAGAGCAGGGTGTTTATCAGGCTTTATTACAATTACAGTTACAGCTTTATTACAAACAGATGTACTTCACAGTCACATGTAACACAAGCAAAAGACGTTTTTATTGGTCACATGACCAACTCCAGTGTAGTCATAAATAAATGAGCTGTGTCAGAAATAATGAGATAAGGAGCGACTGAATTGTGTCTGCTGTTTCCAGTAGTCCGGTCATCAACCAGCGTAATGTTGCTGCCCTTTATTGAAATCGTTCGCGATTGTGAAGACACCATCAGTTTTTGTGGTGCGTCACACTAGTCAGAGGTAGGTTCAGCACTCTGTGGAGGTATTGTATCACCACTTCCTCACTCCATTCAATGCCTATACCTGTCATTTCAGAGCAGATTCCACTCCAGAGAAGCCCTTCTCTTCGTATAAACGCATAAAATAACGTAAGAGCATATTTGACCTCATTCTTCAAAAAAAGCATCTGGCACTGTGTAACCAAAGAGTCGGAAGTCATTTGCATACAGATTGTACAAGCTCTTCCTCTCCTCGACAGGCACTGTACTGTACCACTCCATCACAGAGAGAGGGGAACTCACGTTCGCGTGTGGAAGTGGGAATTTGATGTCGTTTTCCAGCTTTAGTATTCTCAGCAATTGAGCAGCGTCTTCCTGGAGGGTCTCCTGGTGGCCCACAAAGTCGTACCTGAGAGAGCAGAGAGGACTTGTGATATCTCTGCAATTGCGTTGTAGTCCCCAGGACCAGGGGATAAGGATAAGGATTTTTTTTGTTCCAATGACATAAGCAGACATAACCAACCAACCAACAGAAGCAGCACCTCAAACAAATATCAAAGAAAAAATCCACAATAACACTGAGCAAAAAGCAATTTTATCTGTCAGTCTCGAGCAGTCTTGAATAGAAATCCTGAGTCCGGGTGAAAATGCATTTGAGATCGAGACAAAAAAAAGCAATGTCGAGTACTACAACACAACACCGCAGCGAGTTGGTAGAAGTCAAGGATGAGATGTCAGTTACTCACGGAATGTGACACGGGTGACAGAGTCGGTGCATCTGCCTCCAGAGGGGCTGGAACGGCTCATTCATCTCGGTTGTGGGGTCCAGCAGGTACTGAATGAAGTTGTGGAATGACGGTCTGACTCCAAAATTCACAGCGTCCTCTAGTGTTTCAGGGGGGTTCAACCACTTCCCGTGGAGGCGCAGGATTTTCTTTCCAAAGTTTTGGTAAAAGTAACTGTTGGGCCGTTGGAACTTTTCCCAGTACACAGAGATGAGGCGCATGAGGGGATCCCGCACAAACAGGAACTTGGTGTAGTGCTTCAGCTTCACCTGCAACCACCAGACGTGATCAAGGTCTGTTTTCTCACTCCATATTGATAAAGGTCATAAATTCCGACCTTCATCAGGTCCCTGGGACCGCTGGTAAGCTGCATGAGCTTATTAGGCACGTGGAGCAGGTGTCCTGGGATGGATGAGGGGTCAGCATATGGGAGGCTTTGGTTGAGGACCCACATGACCCTCTTCCAGCTGGTGCCCGCCACCTGATGGTGAGATGTACTTAAAGTTCATAAATGTCAATATACCCTGGTTTCCTCCCACAGTCCAAAAACAATGGCGGTTAACTGAACCGGTCCAGAGAGGCTCCAGGCCCTTCTGATCTAATACAAGGAACAAGCAGTAGATGACAATGAATCTCCATTTGAGTCATTCATCTTCAACTCCCAAGAGCTGACCTGTGCAAAGTGCAGCCTGTACACCACATGTGGACACATTTCCAAGTTTAACTGCACCAACATTTAAATAACAAAGTGAGTCTATATTTTCTGACGCAGGCTCCAGCCACTCTGGTGGCACCCTGTGAATGGTCTCCCACCTTGGGAATGTAACAGTAGATGATTCCATGATTGTCGTCCACCAGAAGGTGCTTCAGGTCTTCATTGCTCATCTGGTCAATGCTACGTTTCCCCTCAGATATAGATGCCTTTTTTCTGTCGCAGAAATCCCTAAACAGGGACTTCCTCAGCTCCTGCATGCCGTCCTCTGACACAAGACAAAAACACAAACCAATTGAGGAAATCCACAAACTAATCGTTCCGTGTGACAACTCTGTCCTTTGCTTCTACCAACACAGCCAATTGTCACAGTTTGACAATTGGCTACGTATTATTTTGGTAGGAATTCACATCTTGTCAACATAAAATCATCTTATATCATAAATTATTCTGGATAATATTTCCATTTCCATTTATTTTTGTCCCATTTTGTTGTGTTTCAAACATCTGTTCTGGTGTCCACCTGAGCTGAGCTGTTGAGTCTGTTACTCACCTGGTTCTACTGCTGAGCTCCAGTTGAAGGACAGAAACACCAGAACAGTTATGCAACACAGAATCACAAACACCAGCTGTTGGCGTGTCACAGTTCTGCCACTGAGTCCCGACAAGGCCATCTGTGAGTTCACACTGGCAAAAAACATCAAGAATGTGAAATTATTTTATGCACACGTCACTTAAATATAGGTCTGCTAGCATTAGATATTATTAAAGAGGCTGACTTGGAACTGCACTAGTTTAATACATGAAAAAATGATAAAGAGCCACTATACCATTGAACTTGAACAAATATAACGGTTATATTTTAGCTGAGAATACGACATATTATTTTTTGTGGGATTGAGATGCTTCTTTCCACTGGCACAACACAAAAAGCTGTGAGAAGCAAAGTCCAACTGTAATTTTCTTAACACCTAATAGATAAAGATGAACTGGAGTTGAAGTTATTTGAATCACAATTGACCGCTAAGGGCTAAAATTGTGATAGTTATCGTCATTACAAAATGCTTTACAATGCAATGCACTGCCCATTGTCTGAGAGCTGCGTCTTCATCAGAGGTCATGGGTCATCCAGCAGTACAGTGACCAGAAAAGCAAAGCGCTGGAGACTCCTGAAATAACTGACAATGAGTCCAGATCTGAGTTTTCAGCTGAGCCAGACAAAAACAGAAAGGCTGGTCTTTCACGCAGCAGTTTCTCCTGGCTTCCCTGACGGCAGCCTGGCAGCCTGTCCAAAAACACTCCTATAAAACTCCTATAACCCAAAATCTCATGTCCCATTTGACTCTTGAGGATTCAGAACAGTGAACCCTTGCTCTCACACGCGGACTCAGACAAACATAGTCATGTGATGATCTCTCCCCCACTGGACTACTGCAACTCTCTCATGCCTCCAGCTGGTTCAGAACTCAGCAGATAGGCTTCTAACTGGCTCTAACTGACTTTCTGTCCAATTTGATTGATCAATTTCCCATCTTCGATTGGCCCCTGATTACATTGCAGAAAAGTTGACCCCCAATGAGTCAGCCAGGACCCTCTGATCCTCAGGTGTGTCTCCGCTGCTGTCAAACATAATCATGAATATTGTTGTCACCTTGTCACTGTTTGTTGTGTTTTCAAAGACAAATGGCTACTCTTTATTTTGGTAGAGATTCACATCTTGTCACCAGGACCCTCTGATCCTCAGGTGTGTCTCTGCTGCTTGAGTCAAGCTTAAATCTTGGGGCGACAGAGCCTTCTCCTCAGAGTTAACATGTACTTCCACCTTAAAATTCATGGATATAGACTTGCATTTACAGCACATCATCTGAACTTCTAGCTTACTTCTGCTTTTGCCAAGACGTTATCCAACCACCACGTTTACACAATGCATGTTCAGACATTCAAACATGCAGTAAATTCTGAGCACGTTCCTGTTGTATGTCTGTAAAGCAATTTGTGTGCATTGTTCTGAAAGATGCTAAATAAAAAAAAACTTAATCATTGTATTTATAATAAAGGTAGTAAAGTTGTAAATTGCTTCTCTGATTTTTTGTGTATGACCAAGAACTTGAAATTCTAGCATCACGTCGCAGTTCTCTGTCAAAGATCGTTTACAGCCGCTCTTCTCTTGTTGCAGGTGCCAGTCTTCATCCATGTCATTCTCTCTGAGCACGGAAAAATGCTTCCTGCGCTCTTAAAGTCTACCGTCAATGGTCTGTGGATATTTGTCTGTACAGTAGATAATAGTAATAACTTGTGGCGACAACTTACCAAAAAATGGTGTTTCAACTTCGCCAAAGTAAAGTCCAACCAGATGAGCAAAGAGCTTTGGTGTAGAGTTGATCCTGAACCATAAAAGTCAAAAAGGAGGAGGGATATGGACTGGACAGCCGATGTATCCAAAGTCCATTTACAGTTACATTGGAAGGACAATTCCATCATTTCATTTTCAGTTAATCATCAACTAGAGGTCTCGAGAAACATGTGCCACAATGAGAGCAGAAATGCAAACAGAGCATGGTATTTGATCTAGTAAGTGAGAAGAACAGTATAAATGTCACTTTATGTATTTATACATAGACATTTATGGATGGTCATTATTTAGAGTCCATTCACAAATCAGCCAATGAGCACCTGATGTTGCCACTACACTGTAAAACCTGCCAGCCTTGTTGAACTCACACGACTCGGTCACTTGACCCTATCACCTTGCAGCAGCCCGAGAAACCAACAAAGCTTCACAAAAGCTCTCAATAACACGGTGTTGTTTGACAGGAGCCTTTTTCGCTTGGAGTGGGAAATCTATTTTTACTAGGGGTGGGATTCCATTAAAAAAAATTACCTAGTTAATTAGAGAATTTTTTATCAATTAATCTCAGTTTAATCATATAAGATATACAATAAGCCACATTTTTCAATTTGAATGAATTTGATGTATCACTGAATAAAATGATGGATCCATACGTACATTTAAACAACAAAATTTTTAGTTTATTTTGCATCAGTGTGACAATGGCACAATAAATCAGGATGGTGGCTGTATTCACGTTTTTATCGCACCTTATTTAAAGTAAAGCTCTTTTAATGTCTTGAAAGTATTTGTATAACAATTTCAAATACATTCAGAGTAGTGGCATTGTGCAGCAAAAAACATCCCTGAACAAAAGATGCTTTTGTTTCCAATGAATCAGAATCAGAGTCAATTCAGAATCAAATTTATTGCCATGGTCAGTGGGGATCCCACCAACTAGGAAAGTGCTTCGGAATAAAGTGCTGTCAATAAAATAAAATTATTTTTAATAAATAAATAAAATAAGAAATAAAATGACAAAGGCTGATCACGAATTCAACAGTCTGACGGCCGAGGGGAAGAAGCTGTTCCTGTGACGGGAGGTTCTGGTCTGGATGGACTGTAGCCTCCTGCCAGAGGGAAGAGGAACAAACAGTCCATGACCAGGGTGAGAAGGGTCGGCTCTGATCCGACCTGCACGTCTCTGGGTCGATGCGCTGCAGTCTGCTCTTGTCCCTGCAGGTGGCGCTGCTGTACCAGCCGGTGATAGAGGAGGTGAGGATGGACTGGATCGTTCCGGGTGAGTCACGTAATTGTAATTGTCTTAGTCGCGGGAAATTCCTGCAAAGATTTTGAGAGCTCTGTCCAGAGATTAAGGAGTTTTTACTTCCAGCTAAACACGCAGAATACAGCCAACTAACAATGACCCGTGGCTGCTAGACTTTTATCCTAAACGGGGAAAAAAAGGAAAGAAAGAGGAAAGAATAGACAATATTAAATAATAATTTAAATGATGATAATAGTTAGAGTTAAAAAAAAAAACCCCAATATGGTTTGCATTGCTATTGTGGGTAGAACCTTTTGACTTGGTCATGTGAGCTGAAAAAGTGCGGCCGCCCTGTTCCAGAGGCTGCAGTCCTGTTTACTGAGCAGAGCTTGCACTGTACATGTACGGTACTGTTTAGGCTCTTCAAATCCCACATGCTGTCCAATGATTATTGGCCCCAAATCCCTTTGGATTTCTCAGCCTTCTCAAGAACCTCAGACATTCTCAAGCTTTCTTTTCTCAGCAGAGAAATCGACTCCAACTTTGCAGCTCCTCGCATTAGCATTAGCATCGCTAGTGTTGCTAATGCTAGCCACAGTACAGACGGAGTTGAGTCAGTTTCACACTTTCTTTTATAGGTGTAACGGAACACGAAAATCTTGTACATATCTGGGGGGAGAGAGAGAGAAAAACATGAGAAACATTGAAGCACAAGAGTTTTAATTGGTTTATTTTAGTTGCACAAGCACTTCTTTCATTCATAAGCTCAAAAGGTAAATCAAACAAAGATGCACCACTAGCCTGAGCGTAGCGCTAGAGCTCTGCTAAAAACTCTTTGTGACTCTCCAGCATCTGCTTGATTTCCTTGATGTTCCGTTCAGCGTCCTTTATTTTATATGCATTTTCTTCAATTGTACTTTCCATTGTAAATTTCGCAGTCAGCAATGAGAGTCGCATCTGAGCAGTGTTCACCACAGGGAAGGGATTTCTGTTCATCTTCAAGACAGACTCCATGTCATCAACCAGTTTCAGGTATTCATCTGAGATTATGTTGACGGCCTTCAGTAGCTCACTCTCAGTCTGACAAGAAAAAGAAATATATGTGACATTCTAGTGGAAGATTCAAATGACGTGAGAACGTGGCGATCAAATAAAAATAAAACATCACTAGTGACAAAAACAAAAAAACACTTGACCACATTTGTGACTTTATCAAGTAAACCCACATGTTCATTTTTAGATCCAAAAATCCTACACTATTCTGCATACAATCATCTACAGGATTTAGTAAATAAAAATGCTACATTTTAAAGCATTTCTACTGGTACACACGAAATAACAAAGCAAACAAGTAACACAGCTTGACAGTAGTTTAAAAAAAAAGTCATGAAGTAACGTGAAGTGATTCTGGTGTTACATTGAATATTAGAAATTATATTAGCCACTAAATCTAAAATCACTAAAAGGTTTGGCTTATAAATAATAAATGAATAATAAAATACCATGGTGTGACTCTACTGAACTCTACTACTCTACTAAGCTGTAACAGTGTATAAATAAATAACAGCAATTTCAACTGTTTTATGATGCGACTGGTCATTTTAAAGAAAAAAATGAATGCCACAAGTGCGACCTGAGGTAGGATGTCTGTGCAAGGTAGGAGATCAGGCACCCACACTCCTCATTCACTCCAGAGACACCTGACCAGATTGCATGCCAAAAGCAAAAACAGACACAAGAACAACAACCCAAAAAGAAGTCGTAATGTTGAATTTTCTAGCTGATTAATGGACACCAGTATGCTACTTCCAGAGAAAGACCCACACACACCTTCATTTCTTTGAGCTCTTCTTCCATGATTGTAATCATCCACTGGCCTTTTTTCTGTAAAAAATGCACATTGACGTATCTATTATAACTATAGTTTTTAAAGATGAAACTCTGCAAAGCCTACATACCACAGTGCCCTCAAGGTTGGTAGACACCACTGAAGTCACACCCAGCAGAATGAAGATCACCACTGCACTGCGGCCTGAAAGTGCTGCTGCCATCGCTGCTGAGACGACAGTCAGTACGAGGTGAAGTCACAGAGCAGGAGACTGAACCAGGAGCTGACGCTGAGAGACGTGGCGCTTCAATGGTGGCAGGGACGTCTTTTTATACTCTCCAGAAACACTTCTTTCACTTTCGCTCATGAAATACCTGCAGTAGGTGTTGGCTCATGGCTTACAGGAAACCAAAACTCAGTGTTGAGATTAACCAGAAACAAAACCAAACACAACTGCTCCATGAATGTCAGTCACCAAGTGGCCGGTTTGTTTGGTTGAAAAAGAAACTCAAGATCAAAAACTCAACTCAGAGGGAACATAATGGCCAGACGTTGTAAAACCAAGGTTGGCCCTTATCTGGTGTCAAAAGTAATATCGCTCTCACAGATACTTCTCTGTCTGATTGCTAGTCGGTACACGCGAACATGAAAGTGGCATACGCTGGACTTTGTGTGTGAGTGGGGGAAAGGTGATTTGCAGTGTGTGTGATGCCTTTAATGCAGTGTTTTCAGCCTTTTTCAAGCCACGGCACACTTGGTTCATTGAAAAGAATCCTGAGCTCCACCACCAAAGGAACCTCGGCCAAAGCACAACTGTGCTTAGTTGAAAGTCTGGTAGAAAATCCCTTTTAATTTGTGTGAATCTTTAGCGACTGACACTCGGCTATTTTGGCATGATATTTGCAGAAACAAGTAGCAGAAAATGTATTTGTTTAAAAATGTCTCCTGAAATTGGCAGGCAATATGGCAAAAATAAACCATGATTTATTTATTTTAAAGAACTGTTTCTCATCTTTCTCATCACAGTCTCACCTGTATTTTTAAGATTAATAAGCAAGTTACTAGTCGGTGTCCTAAAGGGAAAAAAAAAGACAATTTAACTTCTAGTTTGGGGAATTTCCAGACATATCTTTTACATTCTTTACCTCAGCTTGCGTCGTAACTGCAACGATTCTCTCTTCACATTTTGGAGCACATTTAATTGGTTTTGCATTTACTTTAATGTAAATACTATTATGTAAATAGTATCAATTGTCTATAAAATGATCATAAGCACACCTCTGTATAACATTGTATCCTTGTTAAAATGAAAGAAAAGAAAAATGAAAGTAATATAGATCAACTTACAGTAAAGAATAAGTTTATTAACATCGGTCTGTAACAGAAAAGACTTAAAGTGCATCAATTTGCCTGAGATAAAAAAAAAAAAATCACGAGCGGATGTGCAATTACATTTAAAAAAAATATGTTCCACGGTCACATGTGCCCCCCGTGGCATCTCTCCATGCCATCCCACCCCCCCTTTTTGAGAAAGACTGAGTACGAGGCATGTCAGGTTTGAGAATAACTCAAAGTTGCTCACCTGACCGGCTCCTCTGCTGTGAGTGTGTATGGAAACTGGAGCAACTTGTGCAGCTCAGCTGCGAGTGGGGGACGAATCAGAGCATCAGCATAGATCGACAGTGTGGAACAGAAACCTGCACCCACTGCGGCCCTTTTGCGGGTCAGTTTGACACCCTTGGTGTATTGAAAGAATGTGACAGAATCCATGTAGTCTCCTCACGTCAACACATTCTTGTTGTTCATGATTTAATGTCATATCGCCCACCTCCACCTTCGGGCAAATTAGGTGAAATTGGATCACTCTGCCCTCGGCACACCTGACAGTCTCTGACGGCACAACGCTGCTTTCATGTAGTGACAGCTGATCTCTGTGCCAGGCAGTAGCTAAATGCACACGCAGTATTAGTACAGGAATCAAGCAGGTGCTGTTCCCATCATGCAGTGCACTAGAACAGGTTCAGAAGTGGACCCACCTTTGAGTCAAAGAAACAACATTGAAACCTGAGTTGAGTTGTCATTGGTTTATTTGCACAAGTGCATCATATTTCACAGTTGGGGCTCTGCCTAAGCCTCGAACATGACTTTCCGCTTGATTTCTTTAATTCGTTCTTCAGCGCTTTTGATTTCAGCCCTGTTTGACTCAATCATGTCATCCAGCCAGAGCTTCAAATTGTGGAGAAATTTCTCTATGGATTTTGTCAAGGGAAAAGAGTTTTCTCCTTCCTCCACGAGTGACTTGAGGGAACTGAACATCTCCAGGCCGTGTTCAAAGAATCCTTCCAACAGTTTCAACACGCTGTTAAGATGCTGAAAACACACAGAAAACAAAGCGCGTTCAAGAAATCTTAAAAGCAGACAGTAAGTAACAGAGGTTTGAATATAATAATACGGGAGAGATTATAGGAAGGAAAAACTAAATCACATGTCACTGAGGGAAGAGAACGTGACCATTGTTTACAAAAAATATCGACAGTTCACAAAAACCCTTTTCGCAGTATTCACTTGTGAGACATGCGATGTGATTTAGACATCAATAAACAGCAGGTGATCAATGCAGACGGTGAATAAGAGGCTAAATAATTCTTCTTAAACATGATCAAGAGTGAGACTTGGGAAACTGTGGGGCCACAATGACAGTGAAACAGATGTGAAGATGATCCAAAGCAGTAAAATAAAATTCATGACAAATGGAATGATTGGAAAATCACAGACAACAACACAAACTTTCATTTGTGTTTTCTACAGGGTTGTCATCGTAACATTTAAGGATATTACACTCACCTTGCGCTGTGTCGTCTTCTCTTCCAGTACTTTGACCATCCACTGGCCCTTTTCCTGCAAAGACATTCATGACCAAAATATTAACTTTTCATTATGATGAAACTCCAAAAAGCATATGTACCACAATTTTCTGGTCAAGGTTGGAGGAGGTCACTGAATGCCCAGCCAGCAGAATGAAGAGGACCACCACACTGCAGCCTGCAAGTGCCATCGCTGCTGAAATGAAGCAGTTACTCTGCAGGGACTCAACACGGAGCTGACGCTGAGAGACGTGGGAATGAAGGCAGGAGCGTCTTTTATACTCCCCAGACACACTTCTTTCACTTTCACTCATGAAATATCTGCAGTAGGTGTTGGCTCATCAGAGATGAAACTAATATTTACAAGAAAAAGAAACAAGAAGAAAGAAAAAAGATTCATCAGAAAGAAAACTAAACCAGCACACAACTGATTCATGAAAGTTCATCAACAAGTGGCTGTGTGTTTTTTATTGAGAAAGAACTTGATTCAAAACAAAATAATGCTTACCATTGACTGTATACTGTATAAGTGAATTCCTGTGAGTTTCAGATCATGGACATAATTCCTGACTTTTGACAACCTACTGTCCTAGTGATAGCATGTCTTTTACAAGTCCAGCGTGTGCCCTCATGGCAATCTCTCCAAACCTTCTTAACTAGTAGGCAAGAAGGGTAAAAACTAGAAATGGTTGATAGGACCTTATGTTACCCCTGTAAAGTTAAATAACTGATTACAGACAGAGTGAAATGTGTAGAAGGAGTCTGGTAATGCCAGAAATTACGTTTGAATTGGTGTTGGAGAGAACAGAGAACCCCAAGAATCAATCTGTGACCTAAGAATTGTGAATAGCCTCTTAAGGTCCTTGCACATCTTTTGGTGCAAATATTTCACACGTGATTAATTTTTCAAACCTGCTGTTTTTCATTGCAAGTGTGGGACTCACAAGTATAGGCACCCCTCAATTATTATTTATTTTTATAACGTTTTGTATTATTTTTGTAAAATGAAAATACTTTTTGGATACATGCACAGATTCGCGAACAGGCGCAGACATTTAGTCAGGCATGTCAAGGACGGCTAAAGGCTGCTCGAGTGGACTCTGCAGGTCCATCTTACTCTTTAGCGAGGATGAACCTGCAGACGAGTGACGTGTGACTGTGTTGCAGGTGAGTGTGGGAGTGAACTATATGAAAGTGGACGTAAGTGTTGTCGGTGTACATGGGACGGTGTGTGTGAGGCTGTGTACAAGTTGTGTGCGTCCGAGTCGTGTGGTTCATTTTTATGGTGTCACGTGTGCAGTGTGCGTTTGGCGGGAGTCTGTGTAAATGTACCCAAAGATTGCAACTGTTAGTGTATTTGCTGTTGAAGAAAGTGAAAACATGTCAAATAAGGATTAGCAAGGATGAACCTGCAGGCGAGTGACGTGTGACTGTGTTGCAGGAAGTTGAACAAAGAAAAACCCTACACATGTTTGGATATTGATTCGTTGTCCTTACGAAATGTGTAACACAAGCTTGCACATCAGCCACCTTGTTTCGCTGAGCGAAATTGCATTGCGTTATTTTTTCAGAACAAGGTTGATTTTTCCAAAGTTTTGTTTGTGAGATGTAAGTGTCCATCTAAACAGTTCTCTTGCTGACAGGCAGCGCTTCCTTCAAGAGGAGCTTCCCTCCACACACACACACACACACACACACACACACACACACACACACACACAACATTTCAGCAGTCTCATTAAGTCCCTTTATTTTGTCGATCCTCCGCTTGTCGTATGTCTGTTTTTGTGTGTGTTCCGTTTCCTGTCCCTGTCCCTCCAGCTTCCTCAAGAACTCTGCTGGCCCCGATTCATCTAATCAGCTCAGCAGTACATCTACACCTCAGTGCCAGTTTGTGTTGCCAGATGGTTACTTTGCATTCCAACGGTAAAACTCTCTCTCTCTCATGATTCAGACCTCCTGTTTCTCTTTGATTGTTCCGCGTGTGTGCTTGTTAATCTCAGTTGTTCTCCTCGCTTCGTTTTCTGTCTATCTTGCTCCTATCTTCGATCGCATGTCAGGGTTTTGTGTTACTCACCTTTTGTTTTCTTTGGATGGTTTTATTCAGCATTTTTTGTTGTTTTGGGCCTCGTGACTTTGTTTCCCAGTGCGTTTTTGTTGTCCCCATTAGTCAGGTTTGAGTTTTACTTCACCTGCTTTTCTGTTTTAAGGTTGTGACCCTTTCCCTCCGTGTTTGTCTTCCTTACTCCACTTCTGGAGTCGACTCCTTTGGTTCTTTGTTCCGGTTTGTGTATTATTTATTGTTAATCTGTATTAAAACTCTTTGTCAAGCCTACTCTCGTTGTTCAGAGCCTCGATTGAGCACTTGGGCCAGACCCCTGGAGATATCATGACAAATCCAGCGATATTCCATGTAAAATTGAAGAACACGGGCACATCAATATTCGCATCAGAATTTTTCACACCATTTATTTGCGCCACCGTCATTGTGCAAGGACCTTTATAGCGTCATCTGGGCAGATGGTGAATCTATTGGCTGGACAAGGCCAGCATGCAGGCAGGCACAACAGTGTAGTTGAAAAAGTTCCTGGCCTGTGTGCTACACCCAGACGGCCATACTGCCATGCAATTTTAGACCGCAACAGATCAGGAATGGACAACACTTTCAGTCTGGAGCTTCAGAGTTTTAATTGGTTTATTTTATTTGCACAAGTACAGTACATCATATCCAAGCTCAATAATGTGAAACAAACACAGAGTCTGTCACCACTTGTTGACAGTTAAAGCTTTTTAGAATCCTTCAAAATCTTGAGAATCTGCTCAGTGGTTGGATTCCCCTTTAAAGACTGTTGAATCTTCACAAGCTTCTTAAGTGTTTGAAGCGATTCTTCTGTCTCTTTAAATTCAGCCGCGTTCTTCTCAGCCATATCATCGAACCAAAGACTGAAGTCCAGGAGGAGCTGCTCAGTTGCTTCTATTAAGCGATGATATTGTTTCTCGTTCTTGAAGAGCGACTTAGTGGTGTCAAAAAGTCTCAGGAATTTATCCCAGAGTCCCGTATACGCCTTCACCATGTTGTCAGTGTTCTGAAAACAGATATGCATTGAAATTGTTGTGATGGATAGGACAAAAACTGGGAAACAACTCGCTGGGAAACCATATTCTCCAGCGGCCACAGTGATAGTATGACATGTGAAGAAGAAAAAATATAGGAACAAAAAAAACACACCGTCTCAGTTGTATATCTACAAAATTGGCATGTAACATTCCAGAAAAATACACGTACCTTCTGTGCTTCAAACTTTTCTTCCAAATAGGTAAACATATCCGCTATGTTGACCTGTAAAAATGTACATTAGCAAAAATATTTCAGAATGTATTTTTCAATATTAAGAGTAAACTCCAATAAGCATATGTACCGTAGTTTCCTTGGAAGACACCACTGAAGCCACACCCAGCAGAATGAAGATCACCACTGCACTGCGGCCTGAAAGTGCTGCTGCCATCGCTGCTGAGACGACAGTCAGTACGAGGTGAAGTCACCGAGCAGGACACTGAACCAGGAGCTGACGCTGAGAGACGTGGGAGAGACGCTTCAATGGTGGCAGGGACGTCTTTTTATACTCTCCAGAAACACTTCTTTCACTTTCGCTCATGAAATACTTGCAGTAGGTGTTGGTTCATGTTTACAGGAAACCAAAACTCAGTGTTGAGATTAACCAGAAACAAAACCAAACACAACTGCTCCATAAATGTCAGTCACCAAGTGGCCGGTTTGTTTGGTTGAAAAAGAACCTCAAGATCAAAAACTCAACTCAGAGGGAACATAATGGCCAGACGTTGTAAAACCAAGGTTGGCCCTTATCTGGTGTCAAAAGTAACCTTTGAGTCAAAGAAACAACATTGTAACCTGAGAGTTGTAATTGGTTTATTTGTATAAGTGCATCATATTTCAAGATCAATGAATCAAACAGGAGTCTGGCACCAGCTGACAGTTGGGGCTCTGCCTAAGGATCATGACTTCCCGCTTGATTTCTTTAATTCGTTCTTCAGCGCTTTTTATTTCAGCCCTGTTTGACTCAATCATGTCATCCAGCCAGAGCTTCAAATTATGGAGAAATTTCTCTATGGATTTTGTCAAGGGAAAAGAGTTTTCTCCTTCCTCCACGAGTGACTTGAGGGAACTGAACATCTCCAGGCCGTGTTCAAAGAGTCCTTCAGACAGTTTCAACACGCTGTTAACATGCTGAAAACACACAGAAAACAAAGCGCGTTCAAGAAATCTTAAGAACAGACACAAGTAACGGAGGTTTGACAATAGACGGGAGAGATTATAGGAACGAAAAACTAAATCACATGTCACTGAGAGAAGAGAAAGTCACCATTGTTTATGTAACAGGTCTGAATACTGTGACCTTGTCTATAGTTAAAAAGTGATGTCTTAATGTGGTCAGTAGAACGCCGTCTGCAACAAAATGTGGACAGAGTCACACATTTGTCGATAGTGAGGAAAGTGGTGATAAAAAACCTTTCGACCCACACATCGTTCAATGCCCAACCTCTGTCCTTCCCTGCCCTCTACTGACCTAATATATACCTGCCGGTTAATCAACGCCATGCTGAACAATTAAATGAAATATAACACACACTCTGTGACCACACATAAGTGGGCGTCACACACTCCCCAACAAATAATGACTCCTGACATCATTAAGTTGATGAAATATGTATATGTATATATGTACCTGTGTAATATAGCGGCTCGGTGTAAACACACAGCAGGGTCGCCACTGGTGCATCGACAAGTAAGATAGGTGGTTTGGGTTGTGTTGTATTTCCCACACTGACCTATAGGAAGGCTCACCCAAAGAATCGTAAGTTAACCTCACAGCTGGCTGTGTCGGACTAGAATCAGTGTGAAGATCTTGGCTGTCTGACTGCCATGAAGGTGTAATACATGAATGACGCTGCACTATACTCTTGGTGTTCACTCGCACACTGAGGGGATATAGGTCTGCAATGTTCCTGTGACCCGGTCACCCCTAGGTCTCCCTCCTCATCAGGCCATCCTGGATTCAGTGTTGGGTCGCTTGACATCTCAGGCAATGTTTCTTGCAGGTGACAGACATTCCTGTCCTCCTCTGACTCTTCCACAGGTCTTTGACAGTCTCCGTCGATTCGTCTCCTCAAAGGCAATCTTATCGAGTATGTAGTCTCTTCCTCCTCATCAGACTCTGATAAGTCACTATTAGCCTGACGCTCATTCCAACTTTGTTTACTCATCTCTCGACATGGTCTGTTGTTCGCAAATGATGACAGAGACTGGTTGGGACTTTTGACTTTC
This sequence comes from Synchiropus splendidus, assembly GCF_027744825.2. Lineage (NCBI taxonomy): Eukaryota > Metazoa > Chordata > Actinopteri > Syngnathiformes > Callionymidae > Synchiropus > Synchiropus splendidus. The sequence continues at coordinate 11,628,784 of NC_071336.1, forward strand.
TTTGTCAGTTCGGATGGCGGTGACGATGGGTCAGGAGGTAAAGTCATTCACCAAATGTAGTAGGTTGAAGTGTAGGATACGACTTCGTCCCTCTCCTTTCTCTGGGGAAACTTTGTACACAGGGCCGTGGTTCAGTTGTTCTTTGACTTGATATACTGTGTCTTCCCAGTAAGATCTTAGTTTCCCCGGGCCACCTCTTTCATACAGGGTCACCTGCCACTAGACTTACTCCTTTCTCAAGGCGATCACAGTAGTGTTTTCCTTTGGCGCTTGACTGACGGCTGTGTTCAGACGCAACTTTGTAGGCTTCCTTCATTCTTGCTGCCCACTTTTCTGCATATCCTCTTGGGGATGTATTTTCCTCCTCAGCTCCCAATCCAAATAGTAGATCTATGGGCAGCCGTGGGTGACGACCATACAGAAGGTAGAAAGGTGAGTATCCAGTGGCTTCATGCCTTGTGCAGTTATTAGCATGGACTAGTTGTAGTCCTTGTCCTTCAGTGTTCGAAGTAGTTGAAGGAGGGTCCTGTTAAGTCTTTCTGATGGGTTACCCTGAGGATGATAAGGCGTTGTTCGGCTGTTTCCCACCCCCGAGAGTCATTCCAGTGTTTTTCAAATTCACCATTTTCTTCTTCGTGTAGGGCCAATAAAATCGGTCTCTTGAAAGATTACTTACCCTCTCTGTCCCAACATGGCCCTTCTCATCATGGAGAAGCTTCAGGGCAATGTCTCTATACTTTTCAGTCAAGACCAGTTGCCTTCTTTGCAGTGTCTTCCTCCACAACAATCCGTTCTCCAAGTGTAGCCTTTCCCATTCATGGAGGAGTCGCTTCACTGGACCATGTGCACCCATTCTCATTTCATTTGTCAAGTTGGTGTAACTTTCCTTAAGCTTGATGACTTCATTAATTGTACCATCGTCTCTCTGTGCCTTCATAAGGTCTTCATGGCCAATTGGATTGCCTTGCTTCTTGAGACAAGTTCATCATTGCAACGTAGGCTACATCCTTTTCTTCCACTGCCGACTCCCTTCCCATGTTGCCTGGACTGTTTCCTCAGATAATTCCTCCGTGCAAGCAGCTACATATTCAGTCATGTCTAGTGGCAGTTGAGAGAGGGTGTTGACCTTTCCTGGTCTATAACGGATCTCAAAGTTAAAGTCGGCCAACTCCCCAACCCATCAATGTCCCACGGCGTTGAGCTTTGCGGTGCTCATTGCGTAAGTGAGGGGGTTGTTGTCTGTATAGACAGTGAAATGTGGAGAATAGAAGAGATCATCTCTAAACTCCTCGCACACTGCCCACTTTAGTGCAAGAAATTCCAGCTTCCCAGAGTGCACATGATAGTTCTTCTCTGCAGCGGACAAAGTTCTTGACCCATAAGCCACAATCCTCAACTTCCCTTTTTGACGTTGGTATAGTACTGCCCCAAGTCCTTTTGCAAATGCATCTGTGTGTGTGACACAAACGGCAGGTTAAAGTCTGGGTAGGCAAACACAGGTGGAGTAGACAAGATTGTAATCAAATGATCCAGGACTGCTTGATGTTCTGATGTCCACTGTATGGGAGCTCATGAGGACAGGTGGCCTCCCTTACCAGACTCCAGTGACTCCTGTGTGGCTAGTCTTGCCCTTACTTGCAGCAGATCATAGGGGTTTTGCTATCCCAGCAAAATCCTGCACAAACAACCTGTAGTAGGACAAGAGTCCCACCAGCTTCCGAACATCACCTGCAGTTTTTGCAGTTCTTTTCAGCAATCCTTACACCATCAGCTGACACCAGTCTCCCAACATAGCGCACCTCTCTCTTGAACAACTCACACTTGGTGGGATGGAGTTTTATCCCATACAGTTGCAGGGCCCTCAGGACCCGTTTCACGCCTTCCATGTGCTCTGCAAAGGATTTTGCAAAACACAAAATGTCATCCAGATAAGGAATGCAGCAGTCATCACGCAACGAGTCCAGAACCTCCACCATGCAACATTGAAAAGCTGCTGGCGCATTTGAAAGACCAAGCAGGATACGAACCCACTCATTGAGACCGCATGGGGTTAGAAGGGCTGTTAGATGACGGGACCCCTCAGCAATGTAGCCCTGGTGGTAGGCCTTCCCCTGGTCCAATATAGAAAACCAACTGTAGCCACCCAGTGTGTTCATCAGGTCTTGGATTCGTGGGAGTGGGTGCTTAGCAGGTATTGTTTTGCGACTGAGGAGGCGATAGTCCGCACAGAGTCGCAATGATCCATCCTTTTTTCGTACACACACCACTGGAGCAGCATAAGGTGACCTTGACTTTACGATCCACCTTTTTAGTTGGTCCTGAATGTACTCTTTGACCTCTTTATATAAGGGTTTAGGGATGGCCATATATGAACGCTGTACAGGAATGTCATCTTTCATGGTGATGGCCATCTTAAGGTCAGGGATACAGCCAATATCGTCAGCGTCGCGGGCAAATGCATTAGACTCTTCATGAAGTAGTTTTTGTACAACAGTCCTTTCCTCTTCAGGCAGATGACCTACATGCCTGTCACAGGCTGTTTTATCCGTGAGTGTTGAGTGGTTAGATTTTGACGGTTCTGTGCCAGTGTTATTTGGCTGGGACGCATTATTGTGGCTAGTCACAGACTGTCCCTCGTCTGGTTTCCCCCTGGCTTGATCCTTTTGAAGGGCAGCCATGTGGTTTCCCTCTTCTTTGCGGTGCCTGTTTTGTTTGGGTATTTGCACAGTGACAAGACAGTTGATGTGGGTTCTGTAGCCTGGCATCACCCAGTGACGTTGACTGCTGAAGTGACTCCACCATTTGTGTCAAAGCTTGAACTTGAGTTGTTAACTTTTTGAGTTTGTCATTCTTGTCTTTGCCCTGAGAGTCGTCGGAGCAGGTTCTTGGTTTTTCCAAATTGACTTTCAATTTCAATTTCATCACAAACTAAAGTGATTGAAGGCAAAATGAACCCTACAATCTAATTCACTCTAATTCACAACGCATTGGGGTTCACCTGTGTAGTTATTACAATTATTCATTTATTTATTTATTATTAAATATTATATATTTAATTATTATATATTTATATAATATCATATAATTGGTGCCTGCTCTTTGGAAACGGAAATGGTCAGACTGGCCCTTGTCACGCAGCAGGTGCTGTCATGCTGCGATTATGTCACTAGGTGGCAATAAAAGGACGGGATGAAGGAATACAACTAGAAAGTAAGGTGATGTGGCGAATTGAATAGGATTAATCTCATCTGAATTTGGTGGATCCTGGTTGATTAAAACTCTCTATACTGTACATGTTCATTCCTTCAGTTTTGTGTATTAGGATGAACAGAGGAGAAGACAACTTCGTTCACAGAGAGCTTGGATGCAGGCACACACTGCTGACTCTCACTTGTTTGTCAAGTACCTGACAAGCAACACTGACGCTGTGTGTGAATCAGGACCATTGATGAACATCCCCAAATATTCCAATTCATACCATGTCTGAGATTGTGATATACAAAACAAAACAAAAACAAAAAACAAACATTAATAAATGAAAACAAAAATATTTATTTTCATACAAAGCTGCCTCAAGTGATAAAACATTTGCCAAATAACATGTTCAGCCTCTTTAATTCTTGTTTTTGCTCAACTCATTTTGACACCACCATGGAGAACCTTTTAGACACTTTTTGTATTTTGTTTATAATATCAGTCGTCTCTTTGTTCACAAACTCTGAAGAGTCCAGTCTGATAATGGCTGGATTGAAATGATTTCAACATGATGCATTAGGAAGTGATGTGAATTTTTCGAATGATACAGCTCGCATCACACAGAAGGAATCCAATTCCCGAAATATTTTGCATTTTCACAATTTGACTCACAATGTAAAAGTCAAAAACAACTGTTTCTGCAAATATTGAAAGGTTCTAAAGGTTGTAGCAGTATCAAACGTGAGTGTGATCACAAACTGTTGATGTGCAGTTGTGTGTTGTTTGACCAGCATCTTGAGGTTCACGGCCAAATATGAATAATTCATCCAGGCCGTTATGCAACTGTTCCTCAGTATCACTCTGGACATCAGCACAGATGAGGAAAGACACTCACGCCATCCAACCTTAATGTTTCACATCTGCTGTTCCTTCAAGATTAAAAACAACCCTGCTACGCTGTAGACGCTCTACTCTTCTGTTGTAACTTGAAAATGCATCAATTATTTTTGTTCAGTTTTATTTATTTATTTATGGTCAACATGAATTGAATACGATCTGTGCACGCCAGCAAGGAAAAGAAAGAAAACAAGTGGGTGCCCACTATTAGACAAGAAAAAGGACTGTCTGGACTGTGGACCATATGTGGATTCAAAGATGAGCCTCATCATCTGGAAGAACCTCAGAGAAGAGCCCTCTCCATACAGTATAGGCAGATCCACATCTAGTGAGTCCCTGTCCCTGGTGAGTAGTGTCACTGGGACAAGACTACTCCGTTGTCTATTGTTCTCAAAGTGTCTCCGTATTCTCCCAGAAAGAAAATGAGGAATGGATGGTGAGGCTTCACAAGACTAGACTTAGTTCATTGAAATTGTTGTACAACCAAAGACTATAGCGCAGACAGTGCCGTTTAGTAGGCTTTGAAAAGGAGGGCACAGTTTCATGAAGCCTCAGCAGCCCGTCACTAGTCAGTAGACTAGTCAACATCTCCAGTCATGAGGACCGCATGCGCTTTCGGTTTTACCTATCGACTTACCTATGTCCCCGACAGTCATGAGTTTTGGTTTGTGACCACCGGAAGTGAGGCCTCGTGATGCTTCATGAAACATGATACAGATGATGCACTTAGCTGCCAATTAGGACAACCATTTCAATATAACCTCACGTTCATTATTAAACCGAGAGCGCCACCACCTATTGAGCTCTGAAAATGAGGACTCGCCTCATCAGCCCATCACTAGTGGTGGGGTGAGACTCAAAGTAGAACCTCTGCTACTCTTTATCATGATAAGTTTTCTATGCCTTCCTGCTGAGGAGTCGAGGACAAGTCCGTCCGCGAGGAAACGACTTGTAGGTGGGTGAAGGGCTTTGACTAGGGCTCTGTAACCTGACCATGGAAAAATGCAGGATTGATGGAAGGAGGGAATTTTTTTTTCGATTTAAATGCTGTAGATACATTTTTACTGCCAACAAAAATTAACCTCTGGTAAATACTGTTTCACTTTTTTTTATCTTTACATTGTTCTCATAAGGATAGGGGTGGTAAAGAGTCGTGTGTGACCCCAGGGCTGTATAACAACACAAACCGAAAATTTAAAAAATATGTTGAACAATAGCAAGAAAGGAAGGAGGGATCTCAATTATCAGGAAGACAGCACTCTCACCGAGAAAGACATAAATGGTCAAATGTTTTTTGGGATGGCATGTGCTGTGATTGACAGCAGAGCTGTTGTGTTCCAGCTCCCGTCACTTCTGCGTCAGCGTCGATGAAGTCAGCACTGGAGGAAGGAGGGGCAGCGCTGAACAGGAGGGGGATGGGAGGAAAGAGATGGGAGAGAGAGGTAGCAAGGAGGGGGCAGCAGGACTGAGAGAACAGGGTGTCGCCGCCTTGGAGACAGAGAGCATCTTTACCTCGCTGGCTCTGCCGCTGATTCTGAATTATTGAATCGGACCTGAATTAGTCAGGAGAATCAAAGTCGACGGACAACCTGAACCGCCAGCATCCGGTGTGAACCAGCATCATCCAGAACCTTCCGACGGAGAAACCGCTCTGCTGTTACAGCACCAGGGACAGCAACCATGGCTCCAATGACGGAGGATGGGGCTCAGCTGGGTATGTTCCTTTATATTAAAATACAGTGTTTTATAGACTATTGTAGCGTATCATACTTGACTTTCTTAGCCAAGGACCACATGAATAGCGTCAGCCCTGATCGCTGCTCTGTTTAAAGGGACCACACCTGGATGAAAACATAACAATTACATCCATAAATATTTAAATGATTTGATTTCTAGTGTGTGTAAATGGAGGCATTTTCCCATCAGGCAGGGGTGGGGTCTCCGATCGGAGCTGTGACTATGATGTTCGCCGATGATACCTTTCAGCGATCGGAGATAATAATACACCCTTAATGCTCTATTAATACATGTTTTTTTATACACTTAGTAAAGAACAAACTAGTCAAAATTCCTCGCCTATATTTTAATAGATGGCAGAGGGTGTGGCCCCATGATTTAAAGCTATTCTCATGAACTTAAGTATCATGCCATTCTGTCCAGGGCAGCGCTCCATCGGAGGGTCAGTCGCAAATATTTTTTACTTGTGGCGGATGACTAATGGCGGATGTTCTTTACTGACTGGTTCTGTCTTCCTCTCCTGATCCAGTGGCAACCCCAGTGAGCGTCGCAGTGGTGAGCGTCTTTGGGCTTGTCTTCACCGTCTCAGCATTCGCCTGGATCTGCTGCCAACGTAAGAACAGCAAATCCCAGAAGACGCCCTCATACAAGTTCGTCCACATGCTGAAAGGTGTTGACATCTACCCGGAGAGCCTGAGCAGCAAGAAGAAGTTTGCCGCTGCGGCGATGGCGGGCGGCAACACCTGCAAAACTGATGTCAATGGCAACTGTCACATGGCCATGAATCTGACCGGAAATGGACAGCTGGCATCGAGTCCAAACGAATCCAGAGCTGCGCTGCATCTTGATCTTGAGAAACGGGATCTGAACGGAAACTTCACTACCAAGCCTTTTCACCACCATCACCAGAAGGTCCGCAGCTCTCCTGAGCTAGAGCTGCCATCTCCACACGCTGGATTCACACAACCTGGAGTGATGGATTGCCGGGAGCTTGCATCACCCAGCAGCGCCCTCTCCAGCCAGGCACCAACCCCTGCCGTGGAGAAGCCCCAGGGAGAGGAGCTCCCGGCAAGACTTGGGACCCTGCACTTCGCTCTGGAATACCAACCGGAGAAAAAGGCCTTTATCGTTCACATTAAGGTAAAACTCCGATACATATTTGGTGATATGCAGCAGAAGCACATCACTATACAAATTTGAAAATATATAGATCTGTTAACTGACATCAACAACACAGTTATGTCTTGAAAAGTGACTTCTCAAGATCCAGCAAGTCAGAGATCTTAAGAAGCAGAGGAAAGGGACGTCTGGCAGCACCTAGGCAGCTGTTAGCGCTGACATACAATTTGACATCTGAGGTAACTCTTTTTTGCGATCCAGGAAGCCCACGGTTTGAGCCCCACGGATGACCAGTCCCTGACGTCTGACCCTTACATCAAGCTGACCCTGCTGCCAGAGAAGAAGCACCGCGTCAAGACAAGGGTCCTGAGGAAGACTCTGGACCCCACGTTTGATGAGACCTTCAGCTTCTACGGGCTTCCTCTGAGCCGTGTTTCAGAGCTGGCGCTTCACTTCATGGTGCTCAGCTTCGATCGGTTCTCCCGCGACGAGGTCATCGGGGAGACGCTGGTGCCGCTGTCCGGAATTGACCTGACCGAGGGCCGTGTTATGATGAGCAGGGAGATCATCAAGAAGAACGTGAAGGTGAGGAACAGAAATAAGTCCAGATCCATGAGAACTAACTCATTTAAACATCACAACACTTTCCGCATTAGCTCAAGGTCGTAACATCATATACAGTATATGTTTCTGACACCTGCTTGACCATCAAAAAAGAAATCACTATGATATTATATTACGATATGTGAGATTAAAAGCATCAAATAACATTGGGGTCATGGTTACGAGAAGTTCACTACCTATTCCAGCTTGTTGAGGGCAGGGTTATTGATCAAGGAATTGGAGCAGCAGGACTGCTATCATGTTCCCTTCACTGCTCTGTTGGTGAGTTGGTGTGTGTTCACTCCAGGCATCGATATTGGCTCTTTGATGAGAGTTCAGGTCATGGCCAAACACATTACTGGTGAAATATGAGCAGCATCTCTTTGGAAAACAGGGTCAAGTACTGGACATTCTGCATTGTATCATGGTGAAGTCATGAGTCAAGTCAATTCTTGTTACCATGGCAACCTGAACCATTTTGATCACAATTAACTGAAGCTGCATTCAATGTCATTTCAAGAGCTGTAAATGTCAGATGTAAACTGGCATAATTCCACGACGCATTTTTTGACAGTTTTGTGGAACAGCACCTGCACGACCTTTCCAATGCTGTGTGTGCAACTTCACTCACCAGCGTTCACACATCATCTGCTTTGTTGTGCTGCAATATTAATCAACTGTGATATGGATCTCTGCTTGCTCTCCAGAGTTCTTCGGGTCGCGGCGAGCTGCTTCTGTCTCTGTGCTACCAGTCAACCAGCAACACTCTGACGGTGGTCGTGCTCAAAGCCCGTCATCTTCCCAAGACAGACAACACTGGACCCACAGGTACCCAGAGTCCTTGCTGTAGTTAGCATGGGATTTCAGCAGTCCCGTATTTCAAGCACTCATAGTATTTAGTTGCTGCGGAATCCACCACTGCAGGGAAGTAATACGATGCCATAGAGAGCGGACACACACACACACACACACACACACACACACACACACACACACACACATCTAACGTCCTTCATTTTCGCTTTATCGATTGCAACACTGATTGAATTGAGGTCTAACCGCTCACTCTGCAGCCCGAACATAGACACTCAGCCCTCTTCCTGTCGTCCCCAGACCCATTCGTGAAAGTGAACCTGTACCACGGCAAGAAGCGGGTGTGCAAGAAAAAGACCCATGTGAAGAAGAGCGCGCCCAACCCTGTCTTCAATGAGCTCTTCGCATTCGACCTTCCCTCCGATGAAGGCCTGAGGGACACCAGCGTGGAGCTGCTGCTGATGGACTCACCCAACACCGTGCTTGGGCGTTTGCTCATGGGCACATCAGCGGCAGGCACCGCTGGTGAACACTGGCGGGAGATCTGTGACCATCCGCGTCGTCAAATAGCCAAGTGGCATGCTATGTCGGAGGACTGAGGCGCCCGGCCTTGAGTTTATTCTGTCTGGAGTTCCTGGAGGGCGGGGCCTCCTGACCTGCTGGCTTGTGGCCATTGGACTTAGGTGAGAGTGCGCAGAGACTTTAATGTTCCGTTCAGTGATGTCCACCAAACAATCAGTCATTTCTATATTCAAAGTTGTTGGGCTCAGCGTGTTGGGTGTTTGAGTGTGTATGTTCGCGAGCGAGGGAGAAAGAACCAAATAGCTTAAGGGGATCCTAAAGACCCACCTGGTAACAATCTTTTGCGCTGACTCGGCCACAGCCTACTGACGCAGTAACAGCAGACTTTCTTGGTGTTTCTCCGCTCTTCCATCCTGGAAACTTTGTGTGACACCTGTGCATCACAAAAGTAAAAGCATCTTTATTTTGTACCTAATTTAGGTCCTACATCTTCCGGTATGTATGTTTTTTGCTTTTCAGGTAGAATCATTTGACTTGTTTTCTACATGATGACGGAAATGTCCAGGTCCAACAGGAAATGAATTAGGGGAAGTGCGTGTGCCGGTGTGCATATGCCTGTCTGAACGTGTGTGTGTGTGAGCGCGTGCGTCAGAGAGCTATAATGTTTACTGAAAGTGTTCAGACGTTGAGCACAAAGACAGATGAAATGTAAATGTAGTGATACAAAATATAAAACGTTGCAAGCTAAGTGTCCTTTGCTTTATTTGACGTAGTGTGCGTTCATGTGTGTGCGAGTGTGACCGTGCGCCTGTCAGCCTGCACACCAAACTAAGATGACAACCGATGACATCGGAATTTCTTCCTCTGCTGCTGGTGATGTCATCTCTGCTAGGTGCTTTTGCAATGATCTCATCAAGTAAAGTGCTGCCCAAATGGCTGACTCAGCTCAATGCTCCCTCTCCACCAAACCACAGACCGAAGGGACGTGCTGTGAAGTTGTATTTTGGGACTGTATTAATTATTGATAAGCAGCACGGGCAGTAAACTGAGGACTGCTATATTCACTTTTACAGAGAGTTGCAGACACACCATAAAAAGTTCACAACAGAACTGAGTCATCCAAGCACACAAAAAGCAAACACCAGTTAAACTGGATTCATAAATCTTATCTGTCAGCTACCAAACAAAAACATCCTGCCAAAATACAGATCCCATATGGACTTCACATCTGTTGCCACGGCAACACCATCAAGACTAAGATGTCTGGTGTGTGTATGTGGGAGAGAGAGGGAGAGGTGATCGGTTGCCTTGACATTTGCTGTCATGGCAACAGAGGGGGAGTGGCAGCAGAATCCAGGATGACAAAGACATAACTGGTCATTTTATGGAGCAGGGCCAGTGTTTCTAGAGATTGTTGGGAGAGTGAGCCTTCTTCTAATTTGAGCAGGTTGAGAAAAGACAGCTGAGATGTCACACCCGTCATGGGGCAGTTCCACTCTACCTTCGTGGTCTTTCTCAGCAACTGACAAATGACAGCAAACTATCTTACCAGCAGAGATGGTCACATGACCTGATCCAGGACCTGTAAGCAAACAGGTCAGATTGCATTTGTGAAAGTAAGGATGTGCGTGTGTATGAACTTGTATAGCCATACCAGTGGGGACCGTTTGTGGAAACACACCTCCGTGTGGAGACCTTTTCCTGGTACCTCCGAGGTTAAGCCTCAATTTGAGGATGAGACTTCAAAATAACTGGATCGTTTATGTTTGGTTTAGGTCCTGGTTCAGGTTAGCCATGTGTTTTGGATGGTTAGGTTTAAGGTGAGAGGCCGGGGAAAGGGTTATGGTAATGAGAGGTCCTCACAAAAATAGTGAAATAAACCTTGGTCAAAAGGGTTGGCTGAACACACCCCCCCCCACACACGTTTGTCTTCCTGTCTTAGTGAGTACCGTCACTGACATACCTTGACACAACCCTATCCCCAGCCTCTCACCCGAAACACGCGGCTAACAATAACCAGGACTCTGAACCAAATGTCAACCTAGTAATAATGACACTATTATTCTGATGTTTTTATCAAACTGATGCTTGGATTTGTGGGGTCCAGCCAAATGGTCCCCACAAGGGTCCTCACAAGGATGTGTTTTGTCAAGAATTGGACCCCACCAAGTCGTATTAGAGTTCTAGCTCTAGTTCCAGCAGCAGTAGTTTATTTCAGTTCCACCTTCATCAGACAAGTCAAAGCATGTCATTTATCTGCCTGAAATCGAGGAGAGAATGGAGAGCCACACTTGCTCTGCTCTGAGGAGTGTCGCTGTCGGGTAGAGGGGAGAGTGCAGCACCAAACCCTGTTTAGCATTCTGCAAGTGGCAAGCATCATTCACATGGAGTCATGTCGGATGTGGCGAGGGCTGGCGGTTGAGTCAGAGCTATTGATGGAGCTGCCGGGCTCATGGGAACAGCCATTTAAAAATGCAGGGGAAATAAATAAAGAAAGATGTGTCCAACTGAAAGTCAAGAGAAACAGCGGAGACAGTTATTGTCTTCAACTTTTAGCACTTCAGAAGGAAACAGCAACCAGGATGGACGTGGTTGCTAATTGATGTTAATGGTCGCGAGCGAAAGTCTGCGTGAGACCACTAATCCTTTCGGCTGCTTCCAGCTTCACAGTGCAGACGGAGGCAAGGTCACAAGAAGTGTGGCTTGTCATAAATGAAGGTGCAAATGAGACGTATAAAATGGAGATGAATGCACATTATCAATAATAACAACCGCTCATTGGTATTCCCCAGAAGAAGTGGAGGAAGCTTCTGATGCGGAGAGAGTTCCCCTCACCTCGACTGCTGCCCCGGGACCTGACCCCACATTCACCAAAGAACGTGGATGGACGGACTAGTTAGGAGCGCTGTGTATTCTAGCAGAGATGTTGGGGTCAAGTCCCATCCAGACATGTTATTTTTCATCATTAAAATTTAGCATTTCTGCTGTGGAATAGGTGTTTTTCAGACATTCATGTTTTAAAGCATCAATGATTCCAAACACACACACACACACACACACACACACACACACACACACACACACACACACACACACACACACACACACACACACACACACACACACACACACACGGCTCATTAATGTTGAGCCACTGTAACGATCTCTTGTCCCGCAGTGCAGACGGCTAATTGCTCTTATCGTCCGTCTCTGCACAACAATGTCACTGGTTTAATGGCGTCAGATTAAGTTTAAAGGTCGAGCCCAGATTAAACTCTCCGGAGCTGCTACCTTTTTTTTTTCATCAGCAGCTGTTGTGTTGTTAGAAGCAAGTCAGCTGCTTCAAAAGAAAAACGAAATGGACTCATTTGTTTGTGACTTTAGATGTTCACACCTCGCTAGCAAGATACTTTTATAGATCCATGCTCTAGTGTTTGTTTTTCCTTTCATTCATTCTTACTGGGACAGACTTCAGGTGAGCAATACAGAGGTTATGACAGAAAATCTATTACTCTATTAGTCTTTTGATGTACCGTTGTGTTCTCTACATGTTGGGAATTTTTGGAAGTTTTTTTAAAGTTTGCCAGAAAAAAAAGACAAAAATACAGTGGCGTAAAGTTGTGATTTCATTTATAGACGAATGAACCATCCAAATGTTCAACCTCGTCCGTGGTTCAAGGGGCTGATGTGACTCAGCAGCGTGACAGTCAAAATACAAGGTGTCAGTTAGGGGCAGCGACTTTCAGCGACAACCCCAATGTTTCTATATTGTAGACACTCACACTCTGCTGGCCGAGATTCACTTTCGTCATCTGGCAGACAATTTCAGCAAAACAAAGGTTCACATCCCTGACTGTTGAGCTTTCAATAAATTCTGCTGCTTCCACATCCTGAAATCAAAATGCTGACACACAAGCAGGAGAAGATATATTTGGATCAGAGAACATAGGAAGCTCATGGGAAGGATGTGATTTTTAACTCATCTGAAGTAGAATTCCTGAGAATGAAAATGTTCACGTGCTTCCATCATCATCCACTTTTTACTGCATAATTCTTCTCCTGTCAGTGGTCCGCGCTCTTGACTCAGCTGATGTGACTCGCGAGTCTCGAACACCTCCATGTCGTCATGAAATATGAATGAGCAAACTGGTGGAAACTGTTCATGACTAAGATCATTTGCAGAAAAAAATAACTGGTGGGCCCTCTGGACGCCTCCCTTTGGAGGTGTTCCAGACACGTCCAGCTGGGAGGAGACCGAGGGGTCGACCCAGGACCAGGTGGAGAGATTATATCTCTACGCTGGCCTGGGAGCGTCTCGGGATCCCCCAGTCGGAGCTGGTGGATGTTGCTCGGGAGAAGGGCGTTTGGCGTGACCTCCTGAAGATGCTACCCCCGCGACCCGGCAACGGATAAGCGGACGACGATGGATGGATGGATGGAATAACTGGTGGGAGATTTAGACCTGTTCATCAGCAGATTACGTAACTTCTGCAAAAATACCACCCAGGACACGACGGACCACTGAAGGTTGCGTTCTTTTCATTAGTATTCAGAGCTCTTCATCTCAGCGTGAATCCTTGAGCCCCAGTAAGAAACATTTGACTTGGCAAGTACAAATGGGGTATAAATGTTTGTCACTATCAGTAATCATTCTCAAGTGTATAATAGCCCTTTAATAGATTTGAAAGGAAACAGCACTTCTATTTCAACTTCTGTTATTTATTCCAACCAGACTTTCCTTATTTTCAGTAAGTTTCATTGATCATACAATTGAAAAAAAATTCGTGTCCATCTTCATTTTGATTTTACAGTCCCATTCCTGGATATATACAATGTAGATATTAAATCATGAAACAAAAAGAGTGTTTTTATACGTTTTTTTCCCCATGGATTATTTTTATATCCGAGGATTGTGATTCATTGGTTGTTTATAGGGATGTACTCGCACAACAAATCCAGCAAATGTTTATGTAATGACTGAAGTGGTATTTTGAACCAGGTCTGAAAAAGGCTCTGTTGCTTCTTTCATTGAGGTGACGTCTCCCCACGGCAAATTACTGCAGCCAGGTGTTCACAAATACAAGTACACATAGTTTGTACCGACATTTGAAGTATATTAAATATCAACAATTCCTATCCACAAAATTTCTAACTGGAGTCAGAGTTTAGTCAGATGTTAACAGAGCAGTCTGGGTGTGGGGTGTTGCTCACCTGAGCCCTGGGAATGTGTGAGGTCCAGGGGTGAGGAGGACAAACTGCACAATTCTGAAGAATGTCACCCAGCTGCCCGTTGGAGAGACGGGGGCAGCGAGGCAGGTGTGACCGTGCTGCATGGGTTGTAGACCTCCAGAGCTGGAGACTTGACAGGAGGAACACCAAAGTCAGGGCAAGGGGAGAGCTGGATGCTCGACACCCCATTCTCCCTATGTCTCCCTTGTTGCCGGTTGTCACTCGCAATAGCCGGGCAACTCAAAGCTTCCCGTGACCAAAGCTCATATCGCCTTTTGGTCAAATTGGTGAATTTCCTATTGAGCAATACAGGTTTAAGGCACTTGACCAAGACTTCAGTGAGCGATGTGTTGGACTGGTGGAGTCCCAGAAGCGAGGCACTGAGTCTGTGTTAAGTGGAATCAATCGAGGAGAGGTGACAGAGCCTCCCACAATGAGGCGGCCATTTCAGCTGTGCGGCCCTGCATCAGTGTGGGGCATACGAACTCGGCTGAAGATCATAAACCAAATGCGGACGACTGTCCAAAGAGCAAGCTGACTGGACCAAGGCTGACAGAGAAGACAACACCATCATGACTCCTTTGGAAGTGGAGATCCTGGCACCCAGGGCGTACACAACCATGTGCCAGTCCTTGATTTACCACAGAGTCCACGCTGGCCAGACTGTAATGTCAGCACTCAGAATGGGAAGGCGAACCTGGAGCAAGAGCTAAGGAAGGCGAGCATGACTAACTTTCAAAAAGCTAGGTTTAATACAAAACGGCAGCTCAAACTAAAACCACCGTGGACCCAGTCCACAGTCCAAAACAAGAGAATACATGATGATCAGGGTCCGAACGTCATCCAAATAGTCCAACAGAAACACATGAGTGGTAACCGTAACAAAAGACAAGAGAATAAAATTAGAATAACATTAAGAAAAACACTCAGCCGCAGGCCAAAACAGGGCAGCTGGTATAAACAGAGTTCAACCGGCCACAGTGCTGCATGAACCTCGAGCTGCTCCTTAAGAGAGTGGGGGACCAATCAGAGGAATGAGGTGCAGCTGCCGGCTGAGCCCGACACTGTCAGAAGACAAGAACCAAAACTGGAGCTAGGACGTGTCCAAACAAACAAAAGCATGGCGAGAGGGGTTGTGACAAGCGTCACATGAAATGCTTTATCAAACCTTAGGGGGTGATTTTGTTCACTTGTGCAGTCCATTTCAGTAAATCAGCCCCTATGCCTTTAATACGACGCTTATTCAAACTTCATACATGTGTGTTTCTTCTGCTTTTACCAAGTTATTTGATGTTGAAAAAAATCACTGCGCTCAGAGTGTTTTCCTGAAATAATTTTGAGGACCCTTCACAGCACTCTCAGTGTATCATGTGCCTCCTGGTGGCAGGTTCAAACAGAGGTGCGCTAAACTAAGACTGATCCTAATATGATGATGACTGTGACTGATGGTCATTGTTGGCCACATGGTACCATGCTACCAGACACGCAGCTGGTTATTGCTGCTTATGTCGCACCGGCCTTCACTCTGCACCACAATCTGAGGGCGGGAACTTGGTTACTGAACAGCTGAAGGTCAGGGCACATCCAGCTAAAAGGTCACTCTGTGAATATCAAACTGGGACTCAGCTCTGGATGAGTTTTACAAGGAGAGGAGAATTAGTTCAGAGAAGCCCCTGGAGGCACGTTTGAAAATCCCCTTCTATAAAGATTATGCAAGAGTGAGCCAGAGAATGTTGGAGAGTGTTCAAATACATATTTGTGAAGTAATGCGGCCAACTACAAGAACTGCCATACTACTTCTACATCCACCTATTACTACATACTACACGTACTACTACTACATATTTCACTATTATTGCAACAATACAACCACTACTACTTAAACTACAACCTTGGTACAAAGGAGGTCAACATGTTGTAGCTACATAGCAATGACCCTGATAATACAGTACAGACAAACTACTGATGGGTTTTAAGTAACTAGATGGAAGTGCTTTCACTATCATCTGATTTATCTATTTATTGTGTTTGTTTTACTACGTTTTTTTTACTACTGCGAATGTCATGAAACTTGAGTGAGTGATTGAATCATTCTCAATGAGATCTGTGGTGTGACTGCGATAGAAGTTTCTAGAATTGAGCATCCAGGTGGTTTGGAAGTCAAACAATGATTGAGTTGAAGCACTAACAAGGAAGGGATGTGCATAGAGAGGGAGGGAGGAGGCAGAGCTGATCCTCCTTCACTTGGGTGGACTTCATTCCCTGAAAGTTTTCCTCGTCTGTGGAGGGAGATGAAGGTGGAGCAGCAGCATTGTGAGCAAGTCATTGGAACTTGAGAGGATAAGTGGACACTCCGAACATGGGTGAGGCCCAGCTGGAAGACATGGATGAGAAAGATGGAGTCTGCAGGAGCTTGCTGAGGAACATCATGCTGCTGACTGGCGACATGGAACACCTGGACTCACACTTACAAGGTGGGATAATGATGTCTGCATGAAACTGCTTTCACTTACATTCAAGTGTTTGCAACTTCCATCCACAAGACACACGATGGCTCGTCCGTCCTGGAATACTACAGTAGTTTCTTTGTCCCTTTACCTTGGAGGCAGCTGCACTTTCTCACACCACCAGAAAGAGACATGGATTTCAGATTTGCTATACTGAGCAATATGCAAAATTGTTTTATTTAACTGAGAGATAAACATGCTACCCAATTTACACACACTCTCCAAACCCATGGCTGATGGTCTTACTCTGCCAAAAGCAAATAGTGAGCTGATTGTGTTGAGCGTAATGAATGAGCAGCTCTTCTCTGAAGTACGACGTTCATCAAGGGAAATGCATGATGAAGTTACAAAACTATACATATAGGATGGATGGGCAAGTTGCCAGCATGAAGGGCCAGTGAGGGGGAGCAGTATGGATGGTGTTACATGAAGGACGTGGACAGGAGAAATTCAAACCACATCAAGATCTGTGTCTGGTGCTTCTGCGACTTCAGGTAAAACAACCGTACATCCAAATAAATGATTATTATTTCAGGAAGCTCCTTTCAGAGCGAACACATTTCAGAAAGCGGATTTACATGAAAAATAATTCCACCGATCAACAAAACAAAGAATGCTTTATCGAATATATGGCGCAGAATTTAGTCTGAATTGGACAAAAAACCTGTGGTCAAGGCTTTGTTCTTCTCCAGACTGGCCTGTGGCGCTGCAGCTGGTGGTCTGGGGCCTTCGAGGGGTCACCAGAGTGATTCTGGCCAACAACCCGCTGAGTGGAGCTCTGATTCTGAGCGCTCTGTACTGGACATCCCCCTGGCAGTGCCTGCTGGGAACTCTGGGAGTTCTGACGTCCACGCTGACAGCTGCCCTCATCGGACTGGACAGGTCCGTAACAGAAGATGCCCACAACAAATGCTCCATCAGTGTTGAATGAGACAGTGTGTCCAGGTTGTTGCAGATTAGTGTATCAGTAGATGAGTTTTTCCAGACCTTGTTATGAGGTTACTGATGAAACCCATCAGCAAGACATGAGTTAGCCTTTAACTGCTGGAAGAGCCACTCAGTAAATGACATCATACACTGTGTGTTCATCAACTCGGAGGCCTGGTGACATCACAGGGTCACACCATCTTCTTTGTTTTGACAACCTCATCTCAGTGCTGAGATCTCTGGTGGTCTCCATGGCTTCAACGGCATGTTGGTGTCTCTGCTCATGGGAGTGTTCAGCTCAGCGGGGGACTGGTACTGGTGGCTGCTTCTGCCCGCCTGCCTGGCTTCTGCTACCTGGTGAGGCTCTCAGTCAGCTGACTGGGGGTTTCATCGTCTCTCTGAGCTGCTCTTTGTGCTCTGCAGTGTGTTTGTGAACAGTGGCCTGAGTACAGTGCTGGCCCAATGGAACCTGCCTGCTTCTGTGTTTCCTTTCAACATTGTGATCATCCTCTACCTGCTCTGCACCGGACACCAACACCCCTACTTCCCACACCACTATGTTCCACCCGCCTGGATGTTGGAGCTCAATGCCACGGCTGTAGAGGGAGTGCAGGTGAGAAGGACTGAGAGGCAGCCCTCCATACATTTCCTATCGCCTCCTCCCCCTATATCTGACTTTCACCTGGCTTCATCCTTTCAAATTTATCAACCACTCTTTCTTAAGGATGAATAACCTGCTCAATGAAACCGCAGTTTGTTGCTCATTTTCAGACATCTTTATAAGGAGATGTGTAGCTGGTGGTCCTTTCTAGTCAGCCACGCCACAACATTCTGCTCAACAGTCACATGACTTGTCTGCTTTATTTTTCAATGCCATTTTGTCTTAAATGTTGGTCACTTATAGAGTGAGGTTTGAAACCTAAAGATGGCCCACGTCAGTTCTAAACCTTTCTCGTCTGGTCCAAAACATTTTTAGATGAACTTATGCTCCATTCCTCACTCACTGGATGATGATTTACACCAATCTTCCTATCGATCTGAAGTATTCAGCACCAAGTCCGGTTATTTCTCAGCGCAATAGCAGCGAAGCAACAGTCGGCAGAGACCAGCTGGGGCCGTCTTCCTCTCCAGAGAGGCATCCAGCTACAGACGGGAACAGTTGGGATGACTCACCTGTTACCTAGCAACAGTCACTGATGGAGCTTGTGAGCTGCAGCAGGCCTAATGAGCCTGAACTCTTAATCTGATAATTACGGTGACGACGCAGTCTTCCAAACACCCAACTGATGTTATTCTTCATCACACTTAGCGAATAGAAACAGAGATTATCGTCTACCTGCTTCACATACGCTGATATTTGGATGGAAAAAATGTTCCATGAATAAAATATAAAACTGAATCAAAGCTATCACTCAGGAAACTTCTTCTCTTACCTGTCCTCTATCTCACCTCCTTCCCTCATCTCTCTGTCTTCTCCCCTCTTTCCTCCCTCCGTGAGAGCTGGGCGCACCTCCCTTCTGCTTCTCCTCAGAACCTCTGTGACGTTGATGCTATTTTTAAATAATGCCTTCGGTCTGCTGAGGATGAATTACGAACACACAAGCACACACACGCACGCACACGTTCCCATAGAAACAACCAACTGGCACCAGTGTGGATGATTCACAAAGAGAAGTTACCCACTGAGAACAATGCCCAGCGATTCAACGAAATCCCCCGCTTGTTGTCCACCTCCTTCAGGTGATGCTGGGCATTCCTCTGGGAGTGGGCCAGATCTTTGCCTGTGATGCCCTGGGCCCCTCTCTCATCATTCTGGCGGCTGTCCTCCTCTACTCTCCCCTGCTGGCTGCTCACGCTCTTCTTGGCTCGGCCATGGGGACGTTGGCTGGTAAGTCATGTGACCCAACTCAAGTGCCCACCCTCAGTCGTGACCACTCGAGTCATCTGGTGCAGTAACTCCTTCTTTCAATGAATTCTGACAAACGAAAAGGAACAAAGATCCCATCGGTCGCTACTCTGACTCACTGTTTTCACTTGGGATCATTGACATCTTTTGGTTCATGTCATGGGTATAAAACTGCACTAAAGTATTGCGAATGTCATGTGACATCACATGTCCTGCTCAGATTTAATAGTCATCTTTGTCATGTTGGTGAGCAGCAATTCTTGTTCTTGATCAACCTCTTGCTTCGTGAGCCAACATATCGTTAAATGACTCAGGCACTTTGGAGAAGCTACACAAAGAACCTCCATGATGCAAAGAAATGCCCAGAATGACAGTTTACATTCCACCTTGTCCCCAGACGACTTCAGATTCGGACGCAAACAGGTGGCTGTTCTGCTCAACAGTCAGCACCTATACATATGGAGAAGGAAGGTGCTAGAAGCAGCCAGCCTGGACCCTAAATCAAGACCCTTGATCCTGCCCTGATAAGAGTCAAAATGACATGACATGAGATAACAACACAACAGTCCTGCAAAAAGCAACAATGAAAACAATCGCAAACTCTTCTTGATCCTTGAACATAAAAGCATCCAGCCCTGGTGCAGACAGCAATTTTTTCTGCTTCAGGACCTCCAAATCTTTCAAGTTTCTGTCTACAAAAGATTTATTTTTGTCTTTGTTCTGTGTATTCACACCTTCCGCAGTAGATAAAGGGCTATGATTCTGCCTCTCCCATCCACCATGTTGACTTTCCACTAACATTAGATCTTCAAATTGAGGGGAAGGGCCAACCTTCGACCAGCTGGGTGCGAGCAGCAGAAGTGTTGTGTTATGACCGCACAGTCAGTTTCCTTTAAATCCCAGCAGCTGTGTGGCACTCACACAAGATACACAAATATCTCATTCATTCTTTCATTATAACAGCTACCATATAACACATCTGACAGGTCTACAACAACACTTTTCGTCTGCTACTTTTATTTTCAGGCATTTCATGCTGTTTGCCACCTGCACTTCAAAAGTTGTAATTATGGTTGAGTCATTCCTCAAAAAGAGTCACTGAAGCAGGTGTAAATCCTCAGAGAACACAGTGAAAGCTGACGTTTGAGATGGAAGAGTGAATCTGCTCCGAGTTTATCAGTGCTGACATACACCCCTCAGTGTTTTAATGTGCTCCCTGTTATCCAAATTGCTCAAAGAAGAAAGGCTCAGCAAGGTCCCGCAGGTGATTTCATTGAGCCTTTTGAACAGGTTAACACACAGGAAGTGTGTGCAATAAAACACTGTGGTTCTCGGAGTAATGGATCAGGTGGGATAATGAACAAGAAAATGATGCGCAGGTTTAAGTTTGGGGCTGAACTCCGGAGCCTCTGCTCTCCGCTGAGCTCAAGGATAAAGGATAAAAACAGAATAGAAACTTTGAAGAGACACATCAAACTTTCTTTTAATACAGGGAGTGCTGAGGTGTCTCAAATGCAGGGATGCCATGCAGGGAAAGTTACTCTTAAATGAGGCTGTTGCGTTGAACGAGTCATATGTTCCTCTTGGATGTCTGTAATTCAGAATCAGCTGAGAGCAAAAGGCCTCGTGTTCCACAGCCTTCACCGAAGATCAGATCAGCTGACCGCCTCTCTCAGTTGCCCTGACCTAGATCTGTTGAACAGCAGATAACTGTTGATGCCAGCCTGTATGTATATTTCTGATCTCGCTGATAATAATGAAGACTGCAGGATGTAAGTATTGGTCCAGATAGAATGTCTTATTTTGACTGTGGGTGAAATGTCAGTGCTGGTTGTCCCCGCAAAAGATTCGACTATCTGTGATTTAGCACTGACCGCAGGCTGATATCATTCACTGTGTCTCATCTCTGAGACAAAACTGTTGATGCACTGCATGTACAAAACCGCTTGTTAAGACACCATTATGCAATGACCGAACTTGACGGGCAGAAATCTGTCTGGCTGCAGATGTCATGTCAATAACTCCTGAAATGTGTGGTGTTTTATTGAATTAGCTTGCCTTATGGTTGTTGCCTAGGAAACAGCCACAGCATGCGCTTGCTCTGGTTGACCTTTTATCACGACAGTGTGGATCATTTTTATCTCCAAGTAAAACAGGAAAAAAAGAAAAATATTTGTCTATATTTATGGTTTTACTTTCAAGGTTATATGTAATTATGACACCACCGTGCGTATGGATTAGATACTGAATTGTGTGTGTGTCTGTGTGTGTGTGTAGGTCTGTCCCTGGCAGTGCGTCCTCACTTCCTGTATTCGGGTTTGTCTGGGTTTAATGGTTCTCTTGGTTGCATGGCAGTCGGAGGACTTTTCTTCACCTTCTCCTGGAGAACTCACCTGCTGGCTGTAGCCACCGGTAACACAAATACAGCAAACCTGTAGCTCTTTTGGGAAGCTGCGAGACCGCAGTGGTCAGTAGCTGTTGAAAGCTTGATGCGTTTTTGGGGAGTTTAGAAATGCCCAAGAGCCTCTCAAAAGAGCAGCAAAAGGCGTCATATTCACCAGGTGTTCCGGCTGATCGGTGAGTGATTGGTTCTGTGTCTGTGTCCCCAGCGTTCCTGTCTGCCTACATGGACATAGCTCTGAGTAATCTGCTGGGAAAAGTAAGTCTGAGATGCCCTTCCGTTTGTCTATGATGTCAGGGGGGTGTCCTTGAAGCATTTCACACTGGCATCTACTCCTCCGTAAATGTCTCATGTCAGGTGGGACTCCCAGCATGCAGTTGGGCCTCGACGCTGACGTCCACACTCATGCTGCTGCTGGGTGGAAGTTTATCGACATATCGAATACCGACTGACGAGGTCCGCGCTCCAGAAGTAAACCTGCATTGTCAAGCTCAGTGGCGCGGAGGGAAAGCGTCACGGAGAGGCAGCAGTCACGTGTGACACCTGGCTTCTCCAGAGACGGGAAGAAAATGTGATCCTCTTTTTGGGATTATTTAGCTCCATGCTCGTCTCTTTGTGGAGACAACTTTGAACCAAACTGTGTGGCATATTTTCTTAGCTTCAATTAAAAAAAAAAAAAAAAAAGCAGAACCACCTCATCTGGCTCTGGTCTATTATTTTATGATTGTATTTGTAAAGACAGAAAACTTGATTGCCTTTTGAAGATTTAGAAGAAAAAAGGAAAATTCATCATAAATGAGTCAAATTGTTTTATTGTGATGACAACAATGCGAAAAAAATGACTTAATCTTCATTCATATCAAGTTGTCCTTTACACGGGCAGTATTTTTAGTGTCACGTGATTGACAGTAACACATTAAATCCTGGAGGAGTTCAACACTGCCACCTGGAGGACATTCGAGGTGAGCCGTTTTCTTCTGGAGTTTGAATCTGAACGTACCGCGCGCCGAAGTGACTCAAATTAAGATGAGAGCTTTCACATCAAATAATTTTACATGACTTAATGTACTTATTTCTTTCCAGAATATCGGCATTTGATCTCATATTCAGATGTTATGGAATAATTTAATTTTGTAATTCAAATCATATGTTTTTGTTTCAATTTTAAGAAACGTCATTCAACAGAGAGAAGCTTGAAAAATTGACTACTGTTTTTTTTTTTTTTTTTTACTTCCATTAAACTAATCCTACTTTGGATTAACAAGAGTGCCACCATTTGGAAGATCCAACAGAATTAAATGTTGAATTGTAAATAGAAATTACTACGAAGGAATCTACCACTGAAGAAATTGATGCGTGTTTGGAAGCAAGCAATCCTATTGTTTGTTGGTGAAATTGGGGGGGAAAATACATTGCGCAGTAAAAATAATTTCTTGTCTTGTTCTTTCTAACTTCTTGGGCAGAGACTGAAAAACACTTGAAATCTAAGTTGAAGAAAAAAAATACATGTCAACACATCCATGTGCTTACGAATTATAGTAACTCCTATTTCCCACTTCTGCATTTATTTCATCTTATTGGTACACATTGTGGCACACTTGCGGTGACTTTATATTTCCACGCTAAATTGTTGCTGTTAAGAAAGAGTAGAAAATCGACTGAATATCAGACCAAGCATAGTAAAGTTAATAAATCATAATTCTCATATTAATAAGTAACAGTAAGTAAAATATAAACAGTTGAAATATAAAAATGAACATTCTCGGTTTAACAGACTTTAGTTGAAGTTGTGCTTCGTTAGAGTGTATACTTTTTCATGCGCACAAACACACACATACACACGCGCTCGCACACATACAAGCACACATACAGGCATGCATGTGTTACCTAACGGTGAGGACCCAAGCGCTATGTATGAGTGTGCAGGATTGCATTTCTTTTTGTTGGTATGTAAGTGCTAACGTTAACACTCTCTAGTCAGCCTAAAACAAAAAAAAAAAAACATCTTTTTTTCATTGAACTGTCATGCTGTTTTCTCAGTTTCATCCTATTTTTGTTCTGTAAAGAACTCTTCATGCACATAAAGTTTCATTACAACTAACCTGCAAACACAGCAGTCCAAAACTACTCTTGGAGGTGAAAGCAGAACTCAGCGTCAAGGTCAGAAGTGCACAAGGTATTATTGATTTTTTTTCTTATGTATTGCTCTTTTCTCTACTATGACTTGTACATTATTGCCATAAATGCTGAGATGGAAATTTGATAATAAATTCAACCGCAGTTTAATAAACACTTGAAAGGCCTCTGATATGCACTAAAGTGGTGAGAAAAGATATATGGCCCCGAAACCGCTGCACCACAGCGCCACTGACTCTGAGAAATTCACTTAAGTTCATAGTAAGTTTTCCTGTCTGGATCATATCGATATGAGATCTGAAGTGCGATTTGACCTTGGCTCTTCAACCTCCCCCTGTGTGTGAGTGTGTGGGTGAGTGTGTGTACATGTGTGTTTGTGTTTTCACAGCAGCCTCCCCATAACCACGCCCTCTCTGTTGCGCGCTTCTCCTCTCAGGATCTCCAGGAAACCCAGCTTGGTCAAGAACTCCAGCCTCTGACGGTCAGTGGGCTGGACCTCACAGAACACACCCTGAGAACCTACGCAGACACAAGTGAGCAAAGTCACAGGCCAAATTCCCTGATAACCTTCACCCGTCCATCTGCAACTCACCGTTGGCCTTGAGCGCAGTGAGGAGCGCGGTGAGCAGCGTACGGCTGACACTGATGTCCACCAGCTCCGGCAAGGCATCCAGCCTGAGCTGGGAGGGGAAGTGGTAAAGAAGGGAGTCGGGGTACTCTCCCTGGTCTTCCTCCATCAGCTGGATCAGGTCCTTCAAGAAAGACACATTTAAAACACATAAATAAATAACTTGACAAATGATATATTTATGGAAATTTCTGGTCGATCTCGAATATCTGTGGTCAGTGGAGAAAAGCTTCTCCACTGAGGGAGGAATAAAGACAATGTAACGTAATCTAGTCAAGCGCCTCTCCTAACAGTCCACTAGAGGTCGCTATGTATCTGACGTGAAATTGGCTGAAGCCTAAAAAAAGCCAGCTCAACATGGTGCGCGTTTTCTTGTCGCAAGAGCAAGCTCTTATAGAACATCTTAAACCATTATTGAGTACAATTATTCAACGAATTTATTTGTTGATTTTTTTGGCAGCACAGTTAGTTGCAATTGCCATTTACTGAGTAGATTGTTAGTTAAGTTATTTTATCATATTTATACGATTGTATTTGCTTTGGTGTAAAGAGTGCTACGTTATGTTTTTTTCTTTAATCTGTTGAGATAACTTGGTACATTACTCTACTTTTATATATGCCTTATGGATTGTTTCATGTCAATATGAATAACTGTAGGTTTGTTACTTACTCTTTGTGGAGGCTACTAAGAAAAATAAACACCAATATAACTCATTTTAAGCCAAAAAGCAGACTCTATGATCAGTGCTGAGTTTTCTTATTGAGAGTTCTGGAATTTGTTTTGGTGCTATGGAAACAAACTTACAGTATATCATTAGCACCACCTTGCAGGTGGTTGCAAGCATATGTTCTCTCCCTGAAGTCAGCTGAGAAAACCAAACATGGAAAACTAGGAAACACATTATGGTCCAGATCTAATAACCCATGAAGCCACCACCACCGCAGAAATAAACACAGGTATCAGATGCTAATATGAGTCCAGGAGGACTTTTTCAGTTATAATCTAAGGTTAAAAACAGAGTGTGTCTACTGATTTGTGAACAATACTCTTTTTTCACCCTATATTCTTGGGTCTAACTTTGATCTACAGCCAAGAACACTACTGTCCCACTTCCTTTATTTTAAATCTAGGTGCAGGAGCGAGTCCTCATCCACATACCGGCACGTTGGAATGTGTGTTGGCTCTTGATGGGTACTTGTCCCTCATGGCAGGCAGCCAGGTAGCCTGGCACCTCTTGGCAAATGAGCGAACATCCAAAACGCCCAAAACACAGCCACACACACCCAACTCGTCCTCCAAAATGAAGCTGTACTCCGGACACAAGGCCAGACAGGGACCCAGACACCTGGAGAGACACTCAGGCATTAGCCCAACTAGGTACGTGCAGATGTTGTCGGCCTAGAGGACGGTAAACACACACCTGTCGCCAATAATATCTGGGTGTGTAGTGCCGGACTCAGGACCCCCTTGTGTCCTCAGGTGAAGCTGGCGCACCATCCGGTACAACTCGACCTGAACATACATCATAATGAAATACACTGTGAAATCCAAAATGCCTATCTTATTCTGACAGCTAGTAACAGTCAAAAGCTATACATATATACCATGCTGAAATTGAACTTAGTCACAGTATAAATTGAAGTAAATGATCAGCCCAAAGGAGCCTCAACCTGCCTTGTCTTTGCTGTGGTAAGGCCTGATGTTGTAGAGACGAGAGGTAGGGAAGAGAGGCGGCGGGTGCGTGAAGAGCTCACTGTTGCCACCTATTGGAAGAAGCATCTACACACAAGCCCGACCACATCACCGTTAGCAGCAAATGAAAACAAAACCACAAAGAGCTGCTCACACCTGCACCTCTCCGGACACACCGCCTTTAAAGACCCAGGGCTCAGAGTCCCCTCCCAGCAGCTCCGCCCCAGTCGCCTTCCCACACCCTGGAGCACAAAAACACTCACTGGTTCAGTGACGCAGGAGGAAAACAAGCATCCGAGGAGTGTCAACCTACAGTGAAAACAGTTCCTCCAGGAGCCCATGGTGGCGCTGTCACTCAGCACTCGACCATCTGAGGGTTCATCAGAAGAAAATGAAGCATCAGGAAAAGTACAGTATCACTTGTGTTTCATTAGCAATGCTATCATGCTAAACTGACAACAACACGGCGATACTTTCATTATTAGCTGTGACTAGTTGTACTTTTATGGGAAAGAGTGGTACTGGTTATTTCGGTGCTAGTACCAGTAGAGTCCAGTACAGTCTTCAGTGTAAATGTCGAGTAGCAGCGGCCAGTCATGTATAATGCGAGCGTCCATCTCACCCAGCCAGTAGATGAAGGCCTTAGCCACGAGAGCTGTGTTCCTCAGATCCCACACATACGGGTAGAGATCATAGAGCACTGCTCTGTTGGCTCCGCCCACCACGCTGCAGTGGAGCTGCGCAATGTCGTCACACAGAGACAGGAACCTGGAGGCGCGACCCCGCCACTCCTCCACCTGAGGATGAACAAGCATGTCTGTCAAGCTCACCTGGACAGAAGTCCCATGAACGTCCAGCCCCTCCCACCTTCTGAGCCTGGCTCTTCTTCCCGTTGGCACAGACAAGGTGGCAGTTGCTCTTCAGCCAGGTCAGATCCTGCAGCAGCTTCTGAGCCGACGACCCGTGCTCATGCGGCAGGTAATGAAATCCCACCAGCAGCCGCACCTGAGACTCGCTCAGTTGACCCTTCCCACCACACAGGCCTCGACCCTGGGTCTTCTGACCTCTTCCTCCCACCGTCGGGGGTCCAGGTCTGAATCCAGGGGTTTGCTGAGTGGACTGGACTGACTTCTTCTTCTCTATTTCTTCCTTATCTTTCGTGGGTGACGGGGGCGGGGAGCAGGAGTTGAGAGGGAAGACAGGGAGTTTATCCACCACAGGGGCGGCTCTAACGCAGGAGGGGTGGTCCGATTTGTCGTGGGCTCTGGTGCGATATGTTGGTGCTGAGTAGCGCTGATCCGATCGAGAACTCTGTCGACCTGAGACCCCATGGAGGATGTGTCATGTGTCAGATCATTTTGATGAATGACGTAATGACAGAGGGCTTCAGTTTGGAAGTGTGCTACCTGCTTGTAAAGGTTGGCTGAGTTCTTCCATCCAATCTCTTAGAGCTGCAGTGAGGGCTCCTTCATCACAATAGGCACCTTCCTCATCTACAACACGAAGGAAGTGATGTCATCCTCACAGCACAATTTTCCCTGATAAATACTTAATGCTTCCTCTCACCAGTGCTGCCGTCTCCTCCCGATCGCAGCCACGATCCCAGTGTGTGCAGTGGGATGTAGTTGGCTTCAAATTCACAGTTAGGGTTGAGAAGCAGACCTCTCAGACGCCCCCTCAGCTCTGGCTCTCGTCCTTTAAAAGGGCCCAGGAAGAGACGGCGGGAGTCGTAGTCATTTGCATGCAGGTTGTCCCAGATGAGTGGGGGACGTTGTAGAATGGCCTCCACCTCAGCCAGGCCGACCATAGACAGCGTCCGAGAGATCACCTTATCACCTGTAGACATGAAGCATCTCTTAGATGAGAGTGGAGGTTTGTGTGTGTGGCTTGTGAGAACCAAGTCTTCACAACCTTCTTGTGAGGACATCTTGCTTTGTGAGGACATTTTGGCCTGTCCTCACAAGGTTCAGAGGGTGAAAAGTAGTTTATTATAATTGGATAGAAGTTCGGTTCAGAGTCCTGGTTATGTCTAGCCATTTGTATTGGATGGTGATGTTAAGGATGAGAGGCTGGGGAAAGGGTTATGGCAATAAGCGGCCCTCACAAAAATAGCAAAACAAACCTGTGTGAGTGTGAGACAAACCTGTCCAGATGACTGTGATGTTTGGATGCAGATCTTCACCAACTGTCTGGAGGTAAGGAGACTTGGAGACGCTGGGGGTACACAGCGACCCACAGTACTCTGTAGACATGCACACACACACGCACACATGAATTAATTATTAACATTGTTGGTATATTTAAAGTCATTAATGGCATTTTTTGTCACTTTGTCACTATGTCTTAATGCTCCCGTTTTCCGGTGTTTTCATATTTCAGAGATGTCATTTTAAATCATTAGGATCTATTTTTGTTTTATCAACTTTCTCTTTATTTGGCCAAATATTAAGGACAATAATTACAATAATGGTTGGCACCAATTAATTACAGGTGTTTTTAAGGAACTACTCTCGATGAATCATATGTTCACATTCAACACCGTATTGAGCACACGCAACCTTCTCACCTAAGCTTAAACATCACAGCGAAAATGCTCCAGTGATGAGTGTACAGTTTGCTGCATACGGACACATAAGAACATTCTTGTGCCGCCATACTGAGGTTTTTTTCAACTTGAATTTTCCCTCCATCAGCGCCATCACAGTTAGTCTTCTTCATTATGGATGTTTTGGTTATGACATCACAATAGTGAGTCCCAGCCCTGAGTACGGTATATGGGACTGTGACAGAGGAAGCCAGCAGAAGAACAGATCACTTCTTCCAGACACTGATGTAACCAGGCAGACTGTAACTTGAGAGGACATCAGCGTCTCCATGCGGTTCCTTTAATCGACCCCTGCAGGGGGGTTCACTTTCAACAGGACACTTGTCTGCAGCTTCCATGTGCAGTACTTGCTGTGTGGTGACACTCATTTGACTCACTGTAGCACATCATTGAACTACTTTAATAACATGCTGTGATGTGTCGCTTGGATGTCTTGTTTGGAAAAAAAAAAGAATATATATATATATATATATATATATATATTCATTTGACCCCACTACAAGACAGCTGTGCTCCTCTCTCACCTGTAGGGCAGAAGAGGAAGACCGGCGGTTCCTCCAGGTATTTGTAAATCTCATTGGTGACTGTGACCTGCGCGTGCGCGAAGGAAGAAAAGGCCTCACTGTCAGCCTGACACATGGAGTGATCGATGTCGTCGAACAGGACAGCGAACGCCTGACAGCCCAGATCTGCCACCTGACAAAAGAATGACTTCTTTAGTTTGGGTCAGATGAGTCAAGTGCGTGAAGGTTTAGCTCTCTGTACTTGTTTCAATTTGCGCTTCAGAAGAGTCATGTCACAAGACGATGAGAAGACAATGTCCTGGCCTGGAGAGAGGGCGTAGACAAACCTCAGACCTCGGGACTCTGCCTCTGCGATTAAGGTCTGCAATTGAGCTGAGGAGAGGAGGGGATATTTGTTTTTCAGCACGACGGCTTATCATTGACTCAAAAATCATTAAAAACTCTGCATCCACGTGATGAAAAGAACCTGCTGAGGATGATGTGGAATCTCATGAGAGTCTACATAAGTCTGAATGACTGTGTTTTTGTCTCAGTTTTCAGTGAGCAAACTTCAAACATCTATTAATGATGGCCTCTATGAAGGCACTCCACACTGCCCTGCCTAAGTAATAGCAGCTAATGTTTTGAGGGTTCAACCAAATTTACTATCCTCTCTCTGCATCGGTGTCACACCTGTGGACGATTCACTAAACTTACTAACAGCACGACAATGCCTGGAAACACTGACTAGGAAGTCAGCCACACCATACCTTCCTCCTCGTGAGAGTAGACCTCTCTCCATAACAGTCTGTGTTTCAGGTCATCCTTTGGTCCATACAGGTATGTGTTTAAACCCCACTGCTGCATCCTGGAACACACACATGCATCACAGGGACTTCAGAAGCCAGCTAGCGCAACCACAAGTTATGAGGTGATACACAAATGTACTTATAAGGAAATGAAAGTCAATGACTGAACACCATTTGGCAGCATAATATTGGCACATTAAAACTGCTGTCTCCATAGAAACAGGTCCTCGCCGGACCCACTCACATTAGTGGGAGTTTTTGTTTTTTTTTGTACTGCTTCACTTCCTGCACAGATGGGGCCACAGCTACCTCTGTCATACAGAAGGAAAACACACAGATAGGACCACAACACACTCACCAATGAAAGAGAACCTTCCTCTGGTCCATTGACCATGGTCGGCCATAGAATCCTGCAGGACATGTACAGTGGTTTTAAACATTAAAAGACAACATCATCAACACGATCCATATTTGGTTTGCTACAGTATGACATTGTTTGTATTTTGTTCTCATGGAGAGCACGGAGCACCGGAGGAGATCCATGACTGCAAGAAATGGTGGACACTCCAGTGCTCCACTGGTTCCTCGCTGTGATTCAGCAGCATCCTTCTTTATCTCCCGCCACTCTCTTCATCCTGCTGCTATTTTTAGAGCTCTCCATGGTCGCTCTGCCTCCTTGAATAAATGTGCTGTGTGAAAGTGGGTCATACTGGTCATAAAAACAATCGTATCCTTGTGGGCGCCACAGAATGGGTTGAGGGTAGATGACATGGTGGTGTAGACATGTGCGGAGTCTGTTTGGGGGAGATGGCACGGAGTATTTGTGGACAACCTGAGCCGGAAACAACGGAAACATCTTCAATGGAAAGACTAGTATAAAACGATGTAGTGGTGTGCGAAATGGCTGCAGTGTGCTATTTACTGACCACAACGTAGTTTTTATTTTCTGTAATTGTATGTTGAGTTTCCACTGTTGCCGTTTTGCCTATCAAAATAACAGGTTTCTGAGGTGTTTGGAATGTCGAGGTACATGGATGAGATAGTCGAGCACAATGAGGAGATGGTGGCCCAGTTGAATCAGTTAAGAGTTTCTCAACATGTCGACATCCTCCTCCTCTTAATTGCCTTAATTGTCGCGCTCGCACCATCACCTGTCACGGCCCTGTGACCACCGTCTCCTCCTCCTCCATCACCTTCACCGCTACTATCACAGCGCTCGGCTTCAGCTCCATCACCTGACCTACTGTACAAGACGTCGCCCACACAAAAGTGGGTCAATCGCTGGGCTTCTGAAAAACCAGCTGCCGTCACGTGATCCAGCAGGTCGCGGATGGAGTCGGCCGCTGTCTTACCTTCCACGACACCACAAAGGAAGCGCTGCCTCTGCTCCACCCTGTGGCCCATCTTCTCCTCCGTCCTCTCCTCCTGCTCCTCCATCAGCCCTCTAATACCGAGCGCAACAGAGGCCGTGTGTGTGCGCCGATCCTCGGTCAGGTTCGCATCATGCTCCTCGGTGCATCTCCTCTCCGCGGGAACGCGATGGTGCCTTCAAGTGCGCAGCGGAAACTCGTAAATGTGAACAGCGAACGAGGAAATACGTCTATTAAAAGATTAATTGAAATCATTAATGCGCAAAGAAAACACACATTTTGGGAAATAATGACGTAGAGAAGAATCTTTCAAAAATCATTTTCTCACGAGGGAACGTTCCGTATTAAAGTTTGGGCTCGTTTTGTTTAAAAATAGAAAGCAAGTGGGTCTCACCAGACTTTAATTTATTGAATTAAATAAAAATAAAAATAAAAAACATAAATATAATATAATAATGATTCAGCAGTCAGAGTAAGCAAAACTCGAATCATATAGACAAAATATATGTAGAGAAATAACAACCAAAATATGAAACTCTATTTGAATTTTTGCTGTTCGCAGCCGTCTTCTTTGCATCTGTGATGACATTTGGAATCGAAGTCATTATGTAAAATGATTTTACATGTCTATAAAATGTAGGCTGTTGCGCCAAGTGCACAGAGGAAACTCGTAAATATCAACACCACGTGCGGAAGTAGGTCTATTAAACGACTTATTGAAGGATGAAGTCTAAAATTTGTCTAAAATACTGAATTAATAAACTTAAACATGTATACTATTACTGAAAATCTATAGTTGGTTGTTTTTTTTTTTCATTTTATCCTTTATTTACCAGCTCTCTGCTGTATTCTTCTTGCGGATGAAAACAAACATGAAAACACACTCCCTCACTTTCACTGTGAAATGTTTGGCACATCACATCTATTATTTATACACCTTCACTGGCCATAAATCCAACTCACAGCTGAAATCCATCCAGTCATGCAGCCATAAATTATCAAGAGTTGAACTCTACTGTAGCTTATCATTCCCTGGTCAATAATTTTGTTACTGCTGTAGTGTCACAGTAGTGTGAGACTTTGTTTTTGTGTGTTGGTTTCTGTGTGTTAGTGCAGGCTTGGCTCTGGTCACATGTGACTGTTTTCACTGCTTCTTGTCATGTCTTCAGTGACATGTCAGAGTCAAGTTTGAGTTCTTGACTGGAGTCATGTGGCCAAGTCCACACCTCTGCAGATCACCGTGGCAGAGGAAAGTTGAATCATTTACAAGAAGGGTTTGAAGGAACTCTGATAAAACAAGTCGGTTCATGTGACTCTGATATCAGTGCATATATATATTTGAACGGAGCCTCAAGTGAGACAGTCGTCAGTGAAATGGAGACCAGGGCTGAAGTTCTCTCCTGCTCCATCTGTCTGGATCTACTGGAGGACCCAGTTACTCTTCCCTGTGGACACAGTTTCTGTAAGAACTGTATTCAAGGATACTGGGACATACAAGATGAGAAGTGTCCACAGTGCAGACGCACCTTCGCACAGAGGCCTCCCCTGGAGAAGAACATTATGTTAGCAAAGTTAGTGGAGGAGCTGAAGAAGATGTTAGCTGGACCTGAAGACGTGGCCTGTTACTCCTGCGCTGGAAGGAAAATGAAAGCCGTCAAGTCCTGCCTGGTCTGCCTGACCTCTTACTGTGACCTACACCTCCAGCCTCATCTAGAGGATACGGCCCTCAGGAGACACAAGCTGGGGGACCCGTCCAAACAGCTCCAGGATATCATCTGCTCTCAACACAATGAGGAGAAGGGGATCTTCTGTCGTACAGATCAGCAGCTCATCTGTCTTCTCTGTGCTGTGGACCAACACAAGAACCACAACATTGTCTCTGTCGCTGTAGAGAGAAGAGAGCGAGAGAAAGAGGTGGATCAGAGTCGTGGAACGATCCAGCAGAGGATCCAGGAGAGAGAGGCAGATATGAAGATGCTTCAGAAGGAGGAGAGGAACATACAGACCTCTGCTGATAAAGCAGTGAAGGACAGTCAGGAGGCACTCACCTGGCTGATCCAGAATGTCCAGAGGAGATTGTCTGATGAGGAGCAGCAGATCAGATCTCGGCAGGAGTCTGAAGTTGCACGAGTCCAGGGACTTCAGGAGCAGTTGGAGCAGGAGATCGCTGAGCTGAAGAAGAAAGATGCTGAGCTGCAACAGCTGGCGCTCACCAACAGTCACACAGTCTTTCTCCACAACTTCTCCTTGCTCTCAGAGGTCAGTGATGACATGTTTCCCATGGTCTCCTCCAGGACCCACGTCCGACCTCACTGCTGCTTTGAGGAAGTGGCAGCAGCTGTGTCCGCCAGTAGAGACCTCATCCAGGACCTTCTAAGTGACACATGGACCAACATCTCACTGATGCTCGCTCCAGAGCCCGAGACCAGGGATGAGTTCCTCCTATTCACACGAGACATCACTCTGGATCCAAACACTGCGAGCTCATGGTTTGTGCTGTCTGAAGGAAACAGGAAAGTGACAAACATGAGGGAAGATCAGTCTCCTCCTCCTCATCCAGACAGATTCACTGATTATCTTCAGGTCCTGAGTAAAGAATCTCTGACTGGACGTTGTTACTGGGAGCTGGAGGTGACAGGAAAACTTGATATCGCCGTCTCATACAAGAACATCAGCACATCAGGAGCAGCAAGTAGATTTGGATTTAACAACAAATCTTGGTCTTTGCTCTGTTCCGACTCTGATTGTTCATTTATACACAACAGCATCAGAACCACAGTCTCCAGTGTTCATCCCTCCATAGTGGGTGTGTACCTGGATCATTCTGCAGGTCTTCTGTCCTTCTACAGCGTCTCTGACACCATGACCCTCCTCCACAGAGTCCACACCACCTTCACTCAGCCTCTCCATGCTGGAGTCTGGGCTTGGTCCTCATGTGAGTTCAGGAAGATGAACTAGACAGCAGTGTGTCGCACAAACTCTTCCTGCTGACTTCTATTCTCTACAGGACTGTTTGTGTCCTACTGTGAGTGTCTTTTGTATAGCATTACAATTTATTGTGCGTTGTGAAAATTTCTGTCAATTGCTTTGGATTCACCTGATTTTTCTGTATTAACTTTGTGTGTACCTGAGAATGTGCTTCTTTATAACATATAAAAACACATTTCATTTCACTTGTGATGGGGTTGTTGTGTTCAGCAGTCATTTATGATGTGGTGTGCGTTATTGTGTGTTTGGATTCTGGACAATTGATCATGTGAGTTAAATCATTGAAACAAATGTAGATGAACAATATTGGTCTTCTTGTTGTTTCGTGAGAGAGGTCGTTCCATCATGTGACGACACAATAAATGGAGCTGTAATACACCACAGTGACTGAAGGGAAACTGTTACGGATACTCTCCAAACTCTTCCAAATATGCACGACCACAGAAGTACTATCTAGTCCATTGGTGTCACTTATATTCACACTAGTTGTGTGTCAATCGGGCCTTTGGTCCACATGGATCTGACATTTTCAGTCAGTGAGAACATTTGTTAACTCTGGTTCCGTGTCTCTGTCTTTACTGCTGTTCTTTAAAATAGTTTTTCATGAAAAGTTTGGATAATATAAACACACCCATCTAAACATCCATCCTAACTATCCTAAAAGGACCCCAGAATAAAGACATTCTAATCTTCTTTTAGACAATATTAAATGAATAGTACCCTATAAATATCCTGAGATAAATATCCAGAAATGTCAAAACATTGTACAGCAGACATTGATCATGAACATCCTCTCAGTATTTCGGCAGTTTCTCAGCCTGGATGGAAGCAGATTAACGTCTGTTACTGAGCTGGGCATCATGACTGTTGAAATGATTCTGAACTGCTGTCCACTCGGTCATTGGACTTATCAATGAACAGTATTTTATTACGTACAATGAAAAAGAGGGAGGGATTATAAAGTTATTAATCACTATGTACGGTTATAAATCACTCGTTTTGACATTTTACTATATTGACCATGTCTAGTGTGACCTCTTGCCTACAGCTCCACTTCAATCTGTTGTGTAGTTTGACTTATTCTGTCAACAATGACTGAACAGAGAAACTACTTACTAGCTTGGATAACAGGGAAATGGTGTGTACCCTTCCAGTGCTCCTCCCACATTGTTTGCGTGTGAGACCCAGCCCCAGGAAGGCGTGGGTCCAGTAGGACTTTGGCTCCAGTCTTTGTGTTGGAGTTTCCTTTTCATGGCAGCCAAAGAGAAGACTGTTATCACTGACAAGGTAAGAACATTTCCTGACAACTCCGAGAGTTATTAAAATGCAGCTATATAAATCTTAGGTCTTCCGTGAACAGGTTTGTGAGTCGGAGGACTTTGGTCACTTCAGGTTGATTATTAAAATCTCGATAAGACATTCTCACACTTGCACGTCCAACCGACCTCAAATTTGAACCGCTTGTGAAAGAAACCAGGTCATTTTGTGACCTAAAACAACCGTCTGACCTTTGAATGTCCTTCACATGAGTAACTAGAACTCCAGCCCCAAGCGGAAGATTGAGTGAATGAATGAATGAAAGCATTTAAGGGTACTGCTGATCTGTCAATGATTCTCGTAAGGTTCTGTCCAACTCTGATGTTTGGAAACTGGCTGAACTTCTGTGTTTTGTCCCTCATCCAGGAGATGAACTCCACCACTGCGTTTCTGTCTGAGCAGCAGTTCAACTGCTTCCTCTGTCAGAAGGTGTTTTCCGACCCGGTCTCCATACCCTGCGGTCACAGCTTCTGCTTCACTTGCATCACGCCCCTCTGGGAGTCCCCGCAATCAACCAGGTGTCCAAAATGTCACACGTCCTTCAGTAGACGTCCAGAACTCTGCGAGAATTCCTTTGCTCGAGAGATGTCAGAGCAGATCAGAGCTGTGAGACGGAGCAGATTGCCTGGACGTGTCGTGTATTGTGATGTTTGCACCCAGACCCGATCTGTGGCTCTGAAGTCTTGTGTCGGGTGTCTGATGTCGTACTGTGAGGCTCACCTGAGTCCTCACCTGAGGCTGGCTGACCTCAGCGGTCACCAACTCACTGATCCTGAGGACAGCCAACAAAGGGTATGCTTGCACTTCTTTTTTTAAATTAAAGCGTAAAACATAATCCCAGACAATTTCAGTTGAAGGCACACAACTCCATGAAGCTCCATGGAGTGTGACACCATCCCCTATAATAATAATAACAACTAAAGCAAAGGCGTGTCACTGCATTTCATGTGACATTATTTGATGTCTGTATTGGATGGAATCTTCTGTAAACAATATTGAATCACAATAACACAATCACATGTTAAATGTCATCTTTTCTATCTCTATAACAAATCATTGCCCATACTTGTTCAATGGAAACTGGGTAAGAATGTTTTTATTTCAAATTTTATTCTTCAGTTTTTGTTTAATATTGGAAACACATGCAACACAATCGTCAGTTCAAGCGATGAAACACACCAATTGTGTGTTTATTGATGTTAAAAAATGATGGCATTGTTTTCAGATTCGTGCCAGGAAGCTTGCGATAGAGATTGGCAAGAAGGTAAATGAGAAACTCAAGAAGCTGGAAGAGATCAGAGTGTCCACGGAACTCAGCCGGGTCAGTTGCCAATGGGATTTTTATTTTTTAATCAGTGCCTTTTGATCCAAGTCCATTTCAGGAGCTCTGAAAATGTAAACTTATTTAAGGATCGCATCTGTTCAAGTGTTGTGGATAACATGATCCATGTTTCAATGTTTTTGGAAATGCAACAAATTTCTGTCATTTTACTGAGGACAGATTTCCACAGGTCCAGAAGTTAGCAGCTAGCGCATCAGTTCAAAAGTCTCTTTTGTGTTTTCACCCGCGTTTCTATTCAAATTAGTATTGTATCTTTAAGTGACATCACAGAACGCAGACATCTTGCTGGTAGTTCGAAATGATTTATTTGCTGTTATTGGTGCCAAGATTAATCCTACCACTGCATAATGTATAGCAAAGGGAAATGCTTACAATGATAATGATTTTTTACTTTTTACTCTACTTTTTTGCTTACAAGCAGCATCAGTTTCAAAGAAGTCTTAAACCTAAGCTAACTCAGATCAAACATTTGGTGAAATAGAACTGAAGCATCGC
The DNA here is from genome assembly GCF_027744825.2 of Synchiropus splendidus. Taxonomy (NCBI): domain Eukaryota; kingdom Metazoa; phylum Chordata; class Actinopteri; order Syngnathiformes; family Callionymidae; genus Synchiropus; species Synchiropus splendidus. The sequence continues at coordinate 11,666,526 of NC_071336.1, forward strand.
ATTCTCTATGTGATGTTGTTTTATGTATTTTCAACATGAATATCTTCCACAATTTAAGAATTTTGTGGCCATTTTAAAGCTATTTATTTCATAACAATGCCACAATCACAAGTTTTCCATGTGGATTCTAAAGGAGAACTCGGAGTTGGACCTGGAGGAGAGCAGGAGGATCTTCTCTTCACTGTTTGCTTGGATGGAGAGACGTCAGGAGTTTCTAGAGGAGACCATCAGGCGGAGACAGCTGGAGGCTGACCAGCTGGCCAAGGGGCTGATGACAGAGCTGCAGGCCGACATCAGTGAACTCCAGAGAAGAAGGCGAGAACTGGAAAGTGATGACGTCGATCTTCTACAGGTCAGATCATGGCAGAGGCAGCAGGGATGCTCTATGATGGCACATGACCCGCTCAGTCATCTAAAATAGATAATAATTTGTCTATTCAGGGGAATTAAATATAAAAACATTTTAGGACACTTGAAGCTGTTTCTTCATTATATGCATGAAAACACCAGGTATGGCTGGAGAAGAAAGACTTCTGCTCCTGCTTCATGATGAAAAACAAGTTATTTACCAGGTGTTGTGCTATCTGAAGTTTCCAGGAGTGAGTTCACGTGCCATGTGGACCAGCCCTCACACGGGGGTCCATTCAGACGTTAATCTGGGGATTGTGAGACGAGCTATCGATGACATGGAGCAGCAGCTGCAGTCACTGGTGAAAACACTGGACACTCAAGGTGAGTAAATATTCTACTGTATATATGTCAAGTCCTGCCCGCCTGATGCACCCCTTGTGTCCCCACAGACCACAACAAGATCAAGCAGTATGCAGGTACTGATGGAAATGTGGTTGTCTGATGCAAATAAACAAAAGCAAAACGTGTCCAACAGCTGAGGTACAGATGGACGTGCGGACGGCAAACGCCTGGCTGGTAGTGTCTGATGACGGGACGCAAGTGTGGGATGGAGAAGAGGAGCAGGACCTGGAGGACCTACCTGAGCGGTTCACTTCGGCTCCCTGTGTCCTCGGAACCATGGTCAGATGTTACTCAAAAGTCAGCCTGTCAGATGTCTCTGCTTTTGTATGTGAGGGAACTAAGTGGCCTTTAGGGGACATCAGCGTGAGCACAATCTGGAGATAGTTCAGATAAAGTGTGTATTAAAAGACTTTAAATATTGTTAGACACCTCATGGAACCAGTGATGCACTTGATATATGAAAGATAACTTTTCTTAGCCCATTATACAGTTTTTTTCATTCATATGAGAGGAGATTCAGCTATTGTTCTCAACAGTATTTGAAGAAAGGACTGTGTTATTTATGTGTGTGTGAGATGATTATGTCCAACATCAAGGAAAACTGGAGTATAGATAGTATTAACAGTACATATAGTAACAGCGTTTTATGTGAGTAAACAGCTGATTCCTGGAGACGTAATTAATGTTACATATAAGCTAAGATAATGTTCGAGTGCAAGTTATTTTGAGACAAATATTAAGATTTTAATAACTCGCACTGCAGGGTTTCACCAGTGGGAGGCACTACTGGGAGGTTGATGTTGGAGACAAGACAGCGTGGGACCTGGGCTTGGCCCGCACATCCATCAACAGGAAGGGCAAGGTCACCCTCAGCCCAGAGGACGGTTACTGGGCGATATGTTTGAGAAGAGGCAGTGACTTTCGAGCATGTGCAGATGAGGCGGTGCTGCTGAACCTCCGTCAGAGGCCGCGGGCCATCGGGGTGTTTGTAGACATCGAGGATGGGATGGTGTCCTTCTACGATGCCGAGAACAAGAACCACATCTACTCCTTCACCTGCTTTCACTTCACAGAGGAAATGATTCCCTTTTTTAACCCAGAAATAAGCAGCAACAGGACCAACAGAGAGCCACTCACCATCCGGCCTGTTGACCGAGGGGCACACTTGTGATTTATTTTACAAGAAAAAAAAAAAAGATTTTCAAAATTTTAATGGAATTTTTGAAAACAATAAACATTATTTTCTAAGCATTTTAAATGTGTTTTGGGATATTGTACAGTAATTACAGTAGTAATAATTCCGTAATTGTCATGAAATTATTGCTTTTTGAACAAAAGGTTGTGGGATTCAAGTTTGGGGATTTCAAATTCTGCTTTAGAGAATAACAATACTACTTTCAAACTTGTCAGCGTATGTGTCGAGCAGCACACCTGCCTTGTGGGATGAACTTATAGCATTCCATTTGAATTTGTGATGCCAAACCCCAGCTACAGCGAGCTGGGATTAAGTGATCCAGAACAAAATGATGAGAAAAAAAACATCAAATGAAATAAAAATAGGGTAATACGCAGGAGGCGCCCAGGGCAAGTCACCAGTCCATCACAGGGCACATACGGGGGTTGGACAAAATCATGGAAACACCTTAAAGCTAAAAAAGGTTGAAGGTTTTTCCATGATTTTGTCCAACCCCTGTATCGACAGGATATTTTTTTTTGCTGCTGACTCCACTATATGCTCCTCCTCCTCCCTTATTCTACCCACTGCTTTACATATTTGCTGATCTGAGGTCAGATTAGGTCTAACAACCTGAGGGTGGGCTGGACCACAGGGCTGACTTCAACACAGAAACAATCTGTTAATCTGATTAAAGCAGTGATAGGATTATCCTGGAGGGACAGATGGAGCTGTCTTGGAGCACGGAGAGGGCCACATCCATGGACCTATGATACATGTGCAGGAAGGTATCTGGAAGCATTTGGGACGATATTTTCAGCCTCCTCTGGGTATGTGTGATCATCTGGAGTTGGAGATCTGATCTGAGGTAGGGGAAAAGGAAATCTTGATTTGAGCAGCCACACTCCTGTTGTCAACACTGGATGGAGACATTCACCGAAGTCAACAAGGTGATAGAAAGATTTTGCAGCTAATTTATTGCTCCTACTGAACAACAAACCACAGGAGCCCGTTGTGACTACTACTGAGTGTGTGCGGTGGGTACAGCAGTATCAAAGTCACACTGTGAGATTCAAGAACTTGTGGAATAGTTGTCATGCCAAGGAGCTGAACCTTACCATACTGTGTTTTCAGTCTCAAGTCAGTGCTGATCCGTGCTCATGTTTGCATTAAATTCTCTTCCAAGAATCTTCTGCTGACAATAGTAGCAAAGACTTCACCTTAACCTTTTGTGCTCCACCACCGCTCCAAGTCGAAACCAGAAAAACACTCGCTCAAGTGCTCAGTTTCATTGCCAGTGCCTTCTTAGACTTGTGTGTTCTATTCGCTTTACTGTTTTCCGTTCTTTAAATTGAACTGGGTGTAGCACAATGTGTCGCTGTTCAACTTCTGCTCTGCCTCTGTATGTCATTCAGTCAGGTGTCCACCTTTTAAAGAAGCGTGATGTCACCAGTCGTGGATGAGACGGCCGGCGATCTCCCGGTCAGAGATGTAGGGCTCATGAGAGGAGGACTGATGCCGACGGTGCCGGGTTAGTATCCGGACAAAGTAAGTTCATTAGTTTGTTAAAAAATAAAAATCTACAATAACTGTTCACTCAGATGGTTTACGGGAAGTGAGGTCATGGAAGAAGAGCCAACTGATGAAGATGAAAGGTGAAACCACTGGAGTCATTTGTTTAAAACCACTATGAGATGACATGAATTCAAGTAAGGTAGATCATGCTGCTAAGGTAACTCCGGCTTGTGTCTATTGGTCAAAGCAAAATTGGTTTTGTACCTTTCCGTCTTTACTGACAGGTCCAAGCCAGGTCCAGTTAAACTGATGAACTGCAGATATGAGAGCTTAACATGTCACTTTACGTTCACTTCATTCTTTTCTGCTCTTTCTCCAGATCCTCAGCGCCTCTTTCGTGTCCCACGAGACCAACTGGAGGACTTGTGTCTCAAGCTGCAGGAAGATAACAGCACGCTTAGACAACACACTCGGACTCAGGAGCAGCGCTTACGCCGGTACAACTCAGAGCCTAAGCCTCACTGAGCCCCTCGTGCTCTGACTCCCCATCTTCTCCGCAGGATGTCGACCAGATTGGTGCGTCTTCGCCAGGCGCAGCCCGAGTCCAGCGCAGTGAAGGAGCGAGACTTGGAAGACACAATGCAGGAGCTGGAGGCTCGAGTGGCTTCTCTGGAGAGTCAAAAGAGCGTCCTGCAGAACAAACTCAGCTTGGCCCGCCAGCACATACTGGACCTCGGGGGTCACACACTGCACAGGGGCAGCAGAGGTGTGTTGGGGGTTGTTCTAAACTTAATAAGCAGTTATGATGTCCAACTGACATATGTCTTATATGGACAAACTACACATACATATACAAAAAAAACCCAGAAAATGGTCGGATTGTGTTGAATCTCAAACATCAAGGTCTTGTTTCTTCGTAAGGAAAGAGAAGCGATGCAGAGGGAGGAGTCAGGAGAGCAGCCCAGACCGCTCCACCCCGCTACGGTCCAACATTCGATGATACCAAGACAGAAGAGCCAGAGTGGAGGTGGGTTGTGAGGTGTGACAAAAGAAGCCTTTATATTTCCCAGCCTCCCTTGCCTCTCTCTCCATGCAGACCCAGCATGACAGAGCAGCTGAGGATGACGGACATGCAGCTGACCACTCAGGCTCTTCAGGACTCACTGAGAGAGAAGGAGAAGGAGATGGAAGGAGCCATCAAAGAGATGATGCGGCAGCAGGCTGACAGACACCGGTACTTCACCTCTGACTGCACAACAAGACTTGAAAAAAAAAATCATCATTTTGTGACCACATCTCCTTCACCTTTAAGAACCGGAGGGCAGTTAGAACCTAGTAAAACTTCAACTAGTCATGAAGTTAAAGGACATAATATGACTCTTCTGTTGTTCTGCGTTACATGTCGACAATACTGATTAAAATCTTCTGTTTCAGAATCAATATAAAAGAAAACGTGGATCTCATCCGTCTGCAGAAGCAGCTTTCAGAGAAGAGCGCCGCCCTACGGTTGAGCCAGGAGAAGTTCAACCAGCTGCAAGAGGTAAGAGCTCAACCTTTCAAAACGATTGCTTTACTGTTCATCGTGCACAAATGATTTTCTTTCTTCACTTTCTTTACAGAGTTATGAATCACAGTTGGAGGAGGTAAACACGTTCCGTCTCACATATAGTGATGGTAATCTGCAAGCTTTATATTTGTGATATTTGCCTCATGAACCTGCAGGGTCAAAGGTCAGTGAAAGAAGCTCAGGCTGCTCTGCTGGAAAAGGTTGAAGATCTGAGTGAGCAGCTGAAGCTGGAGAGAGAGAGAGCTCGAACCCTGGACACAGACCTGAACACTGCCACGCTGACCTTGCAGAGTCTAGAGAAGGTAAAGCACACACACACACACACACACCAGTTTGTCACACCATCTTTGTGGGGACCACTCAGTCTCATGTTGTCCCCTGCCGCTTACCCTAAACCATCCAAATCCAATGACTAAACTGAACCAAACAATGACCTTATTAAAATGACCTTATTTTATATAGCCTTGTGGGGTCTGACAAAAGGGCCCCAAAAAAGCCTAAGGGCCAAGGGCGTGTTTTCCCCAAAATTGGACCTCACTCGGATAGATATGCTTGAACACACACACACATTTGTTTCGCTATTTTTGTGAGGACGGCTCATTGCCATCATGCTTTGCCCAGCCTCTCACCCTTAACTTCACACTCCAAAGCACACGGCTCAGCTTAACCAGGACTCTGGAGCAAACTTACACCCAGAGGAATTGGTCCCCACAAGTGAGGATCCACCGAACTATTACTATTGATGTGTGCTCTCTTCCAGCTCAAAGAGAGAGTCTGTGATCTGGAAGGAGAGAGAGACCTGATCAAAGAAAACTATGATTCATTGCTTGAAAGGTCAGGGGTCAACTTGTTGGGCCACATATAAAGAAATTTATGAACAACTTTTGAAAGTATGAGACATGGATGTTTCGTTTGAGTGAAAAAGCAGGAAGTGATGTCACACTGTGATGTATTGCACTCCAGGACGTTATCAACTCACAGCACCAACGAAGGGATTCAAATGGACTATAAAGACATGCAAGACACCGAAAAGAGTCGCAGCCACGTTCGATACTTGGAGGAAATGCTGCGGACAGAGAGGGAGGAGAGGAATCGGCTGCAGGTGGAAAATGAGCAGCTTGTACGTGAGAAGGAGCTTCTGTCCAAAGAGAGTTTGAGCCCTGCAGGTGGGCATCATCTCTTCCAGACTATTGAGCATAAATCCCAACCACTTTTCTTTCTGATAATATCCAGGCTTTGCAGTGACAAGCTCAGACCAGCAGCTCCATCAGGAGCTTTTGCATTACAAACACCAGGTGTCGGTTCTGCAGGACAAACTGAACTCCGTCACAAAGGTGCCAAACACCACTATATGGAAATTATGAGTTGACATTATTGTGATCTAAATTATGCATTTTACGTTTTGCAGGAGTTTGACATGAGTGTTGAAGATCTCAGCGAGACTCTTCTGCAGATAAAGGTCTGTTTCAAATAATCCAGGAAAGATGGAATAACTGACATGAGCAACACTTGCATCTCTGCAGGCCTTCAGGATGCAGCAGGAGAACAGGGAGAGTCTGAGCTTCCTTGACAAGAATGTGGAGCTTCCTCCCGCTGGCACGGCCGAGTACACAGAGACTGTGCTGGAGCTCCAGAAGACACGAGATCTGCTGCTCCTGGAGAACCGCATCAGTCGAGACCTGCAGGTGTGGATCTGTAGTCGCATCAAAACATTGGAAAAACCTTCTTACCTTGGTCTTCTGGTTCAACCACAGGAGGAGCTGAACACTGTCCAGCAGAAGATGGAGCGAGAGAGGGAGGAAGTGCGTGTGAGGATGGAGGAGAAGAACAAACTCTTGTCCAAGAGAGCTCTCCAGATTAAAACCTTGCAAGGTTTGTAGTCAAGTATGGAATTACATCAGGTGTTTTGATTAGTTTTTTCTTCTTATATTCAAGAGCTTGAGGAACTGCTTCTAACATGGCTTGTGCGTCTTGTTTCTTTGCATTCACCCTGCAGAGCAGCTCAAAGAGCTGGTGTACAACCCTCGCAGCTTCAAACGGACCATCCCAGTCCAGTACACGTGGCCCTCAGCCGGTCTGGAGGCGGACTCGGTGGCTGAAGAGGACAGCTCTGCTCTTCGAGTTGGAGAGTCTCTGCTGGAAATTCACATCAAGGTGATGGGTTTTCCCTATCGGTGTGGACACGGCTCTCTAAAAGCCGGTGTAATTGTCACATGCAGGGAGCCACGTTCACACCAGGGGCCCTGCGGAGCATGGCCAGCGTCCGCCATGTGACTGGAGATGACATTGTGACGTTCCTCACCTATGGACTCCTGGACTTTGAGGTTCTCGCCACCCCGCTGGTGTCGGGAGACCAGCCCGAGTACGAGTTCACCTCCACCTATGTGTTGAACGCCCGCGACCTGGTGCTGTTGTACGACCAGGCTTCGAAGGTCAGGGTGGAGCTGCATCAGGGTTTGGGAGGGGTCCGGTTTGTGACCCAAGGATGTGGAATTATTTCCTTGGAGGAAGCCTTGGAGCACAGAGGAGAGCGTCTCAGTGGGCGTGCTAATATCACAGGTAGGACAACATGCGTCATAAATCGGTCGGAAGAAAACGTTTGATAGAAAATACACTGTGTGATACACAAGTATGACAGTCAAGACGGTACAAAAGCGACATAAGGATCAGACAGAGGCAGTCAGATTATCAATACAAACAACTGAAACTTTTATAGCTACGACAAATAAAGCAAATAAAGAGGTAAATGAGTGTGCATGAAAATGCAATTGTTTTGGGGAAAATACAAAGGACACTGAAAGAGCAAGAAAAAGTAATCATGTAGTTACTCGATGGATGTACCATTATGAAAGGAGATATTGTTTTTAATAAGGAGTAAATATTTGAGCCAAGACACTGAGGCCCTTTTTACATTTTTGCCTCAAATATTTCACTCCTTAACAGTGAAATATTTTTGGTACATCATCATCATCTACAAAATGAAAACAAGATAAATGCAATAACTATGAGGTAATAACCTTTTCATTAAACATATTCAGTCAGCTCAGATATCTTGAGAAAAAAAGAGAAATAACATGTAAGGAAAAAAATAGTGAAAATAGTTAAAATACCTTAATGTATGTAAATGAATTCAATCTAACTGCAAACCCATCCCTTCCATATGCTTGTCTCTGCTCAGGTTTGGAGGGTGAACCTATCGGAGTCCTGGATTTCTGGGTGCGACTGTTTCCTCCAGCTGAGCCTCCAGACCACTTGATGGAGTCAATGACCGGCAGACACCCCCAAAAGTCTCCTGCCCAGGTCCCAGTAGGATGGCAGGACAGTAGCTACCAGGAGTTACACGACTATGGCGGAGGGATTCCCAATGAGATCGTCATGGCCTTGGAGCGCTGTGTGGGCCTCACGGCCCGCTGGCCGGGACTTCTTCCCGACACGTACCTGACTTACAGGTTCTATGATCTGCCGCCTCACGTCTCTCACACGGTCAAATCGTCCAGCGAGCCGGTCTTCAATGACGTCACCAGCTACCCTCTGGCAGTGACCGCTGACGTGCTGCAGTACCTGAGGTGAGGAAGGAACTGTTACATGTCGGGCTGGACCTTCATGAGGAGCATGACCGTGTCTCCTCTCAGGACCACGAGTCTGTGGGTGTACGTGTTTGATGACAGCGACGGTCAGATCCCTCCAGCTTATCTGGCCAAGACCCCCGTCCCTCTCAGAAGCCTCTCCACAGGAAGAGAGATCCGAGGTCAGTAGTGGGCCAACAGGTGATTCTGCCTAAAGTAGAGTGACATGGTGGCTCTTTAGTGTAAAACTGAACTGAACTATCAATAGGGATGAGGAAAGTGAGTGTGCTGGGTTTCTAAACGTCTCCCGGTCTCCTAACTGTAGGTGACTACGTCTTGCGTGATCCAGCTGGATCGCCACGTGGCACAATTAGACTGATGATCAAGTGGAAATACCCGTTCCAGCCACCTGGGGACCCCCCGAAGGTTCTTCATGATGGAGGAGTGGAGACAGAGGTGGGGGAGAGAAGGAGAGGCGGAGCATCAGACAGGCCAGTCGCCAAACCCAGAATCAAGGTGATGCTTCACGATGGCTTTTACTGTGGATGAGATGATGATGAAAATGTTCACTGCTTCCTTTTGTGGTTTCATTGTTTGTCATTAGCTGACTGAGGCCGAACCTCCTGGAGAGACCAAAGCTTGGGTAAAGATCCCTCCGTCAAGATTTACAATCTAACTGAAGAGCCGGAAATGAAACCTGTTTTGTGTCTTCAAGTCTAAATCAGAACACAAGTCCAAACAGACCACTGTGGTCAAACCACTGGGAACTCGCCAGCCGCGAAAAGTCAAGAGGTCTCGCTTGGAGAAACCTGCTCTGGCCACGCCCACTCCTGCTGCCATGTATGGAACGCTGCTTTCCTTCACTATTCGAGCGCTGTGATTTTAACAGTGAAATATTTTTGGTGCATCATCATCATCAGAGGTAAAGCTGAAATATTTCTTAGATCTTCAGAGGAAACTTCAGCTGCCACTTCAACAAGAAGACGAAGCTCCAGCGACGACTCCAGAACGCAGGTGGAGAACATAAGGCCTTTGAGTTGGTCAGAGGTTCAGTTGACCGCAGAAGTTTCACCGGTTTGAGTGAAATGTCTTTTTTTCTTTCTACAAAGCCTCTACGAGATCAGGAATCGGAGGACAAAGAAGACATACGTGAGGCTCAAAGCCAACTAGATGGCACTCTCTACTCTGAAATCTTAGGATTTGAAAAAAAACATTTCAGTGAAACCTCACACCATTTTCTTTTAAAAAAGGACTCCATGTTTCATGATGCCTTATCTACCTCCACCAGGTGCTGCTGACTCATCAGAATCGTCGGAATCGACTTCCTCACAAAGTGACATTGTGATTATTCCACGTGCACCGCGGATGAAACAGGTATGAAAGTCAGAGAAACATGTCCCAAGTGCAGCTGAGCCAGTTTACTCCTTGTCTTGTGTGGTGGGAGTGGGAGCATTTATCATCTGATGCTGAGCTGTGCTCTGCAGGGAGACAAGCTGAGAGTGGAGATTCTATCTCTGTCCTTTGAACCATCGTCCGTGGTGGCAAAAGACAAGTCAGTGCAGCAGGTCTATGTGGAGTACCGACTACTGGGTGTGCCCATGGAGAGCACCGAGACCCCCATGTCCCTTCGTAAGCCTACCAAGGGAGAGGAGGTCCACTACAACTTCAGCCGGGGTGAGCCATCGTTCCACGTCATAGGTTTGCATTATTACCATGTTACACCCGCATCATGTTGTGTCCGCATGTGACAGTCATCTATGTCGACGGCTCCGTATCGGCTCCGCTCAGACAGTACCTGTACACCATGCTGGAGGGCAGTGACCCCAACAAGGGCAGGTAGGGCAAACATGCCACCACACTTGGGAGGAAAACATGGCTGACCTGTGGTGAATGTGATGAACGTCTTCATGCAGGCTGAAGTTCACGGTGGTCAGTGAGCCAATGGACGATGAAGATGAGTGCATCGACGTGGGCTTTGCTTTTCTGGAGCTGCAGGAGCTGCTGCTGACAGGAAGTGATGTCATCGAAAGACAAATTGACAGTGTGTTATTGCGCTGTGGTGTTGGCGTGCTGAGCACCACGACTCCTGTTTGATAGTGTTTCTTTCCTGCAGTTGTCAGTGTGGACGAAGAGCAGAAGGTGATTGGTCACCTGAAGGTGTCTCTAGAAGCAGCAAGAGCACTGAGTGGAATTTACAGGGAGTTTCACCGCCACACGCCAGAAGACCAGGCTGCTGAGGAAGAAGAGGAGGAGGAGGAGGAGGAGGAGGAAGGGGAGGGCAAAGACGAGGAGGGGGGAGATGAAATTAAAGTGATAGAATATGAAGGTGAAAGTGACTTTTGATAAGATTTCACTTTGTTTTGGTGTAAAATGTACGTCTTTCTATTAAGGTTTACCAAATAAAAAATGTTTTCTGACTTGTTTTGCTGAATTATTAAAATGTACTGCTACTTTATCAGATGCAAATCAGAGGATTGACCTGAAGTGACTGGTGTAAATGTTGAAAGCAGAGATCCATGTGGAGACATGCAACGCCTGTAAAGTCAAAGCAGCAGGAGGAAACACAAGTGACGTGTGTGGAGCCCCTGACCTGACATGGCAAAAAAATGTGGCCACAAAGTACGTAAAACATGTTCAAGAAATACTCATTTCAGAGCTCCATTTCCTATTTCAGAGCTCCCACATCAGTGTATGTGCTCAGTAGAACAGTTAGTTCAGTACTTCAAATCGATTCACAATAAACCAGTTACGGCTCAACAATGTAATGGCAACCTGGCATAATGTTTAAGTCAAGATATCAGATCTGACCACCTTTGTGACCCTACCACAATGTTCCAACTTTTGTCGAACTACTGTGCAATATAAAATATAAAATGTGTGAAACCCCAGGTTCTTGAAAGTGTGGGGGGGTCAAACCTCTGCAGGTTGTCTTTATACGCAGCACATTTTGAAGAATTAAAAATGTGGCAAATTATTTTTATTGTATGGGGTGCAGCAGTCGGTGATGAGGCACATCTCATCCTCAGTACCATCAAAACTGCAACAAAGAACATGGATTTGGTAAGTAATCGTTCTGCAGTGTAGAGATTTGAGCAGTGACTTCTGATTGGCTGGCTGGGTGTGTGTCAGAATCACGACTACATGAGACAACACCTTGTCAGGATCGAAACATCCTGATGCAGGAAGATGCGCCATATGAAAGGTGGTGGACGAGAGGGGGAGGAAGACAGGTGGCTGCGTTTCAGTGATCATTTTTGTCAAAAGACTTTCCTGTAAATGGAGGACCACAGTTCCCCTGACGTGTTCGACCTTCTATCTGATGGCTCAGTTACATTTCATGTGAGAACTTGACTGTTGTGAGGTCCCAGTGAGTCCTGGTGGACAGGAGACCTCACGCTCTACTATCTTCACTTTCTTGTAAGTATAATAAATGGACCTGTTCTGTCCACATTCCACTTCCAGGAAAACATTTAAAATTATTACAAAGCAAAAACAAGCCTTTTATTTTGGAACAGTGAATATACAGATCTGTGTCTTTTTCTTCCTAGAGTACAAATTTCACACTCAAAATCGCTCCTCTTTTATCAAGAGTTTGTCCATTAAAAACTATGTAAAAAACAAACCCAAACATTAAACAGCGCAGTAGCTGCCTCCGGGACGTCGTTGGTCAGCGTACGGGTTGTAGTGGCGACGCCTGCGCCGACGCCTCATCACGCAAGTGTCGTGCCTGTTGCTCCCCTTCGGGTAGGTGAACACTGCCAGACAAACAGCATGCCAACATTTTCGAACGAGGTGGGAAAAAATAGATTCTTACTCCACTTGCTTACAGTATTTGCCCTTCTGTATTTCCCTGCCCCCTCCACACTTTCCTTCAGTGTGACACTGACAACATGGCTAGCACTAACACCACCGTTTCCACAGAGTGGGGGACGCTAGCATTGTTTTTGTGACAATTGTGATTTGTGACAAAGTGCCAACACGGACCTCAGTCCAATGAAAACCAATGATAATTTGAAAGTGGACAACTGCATCAGAACTATCGCTTACGTGCAACCTTTAACGTGGTGAATAGAACTAGCGCTCCTTATGTCATTGAACACCAGTGCGCAAAACTCCAGAGACTGCAGAGAGAGAGCTCCAGCACAGACCTATGATCAAAGGAGTGACTCCCCCTCTAAGGCGGAGCCAACAGACATCACCGACAATGATTTAAATGATAAATCACAGCTCACTAGAACCACCTGCCGATGATCGTTGATCAACCCTTGACCGCACATGTTGTCTTGACTTGGATATAAGCCTGTGTCTGGTGAACATTGTGACGACAGAGTAGGTCAGAGACCAACAAGTCTCAGTCCCTGAGCTTAAAGAACTGGTTTAAGCTAGTTTTGAAGGAGTTTAAACTGTGTAACTGTTGTGTTGATGCACTGATAATACAATCTTGTTTACAAACAAAAAGTTGCAGTGGCATCAATTATCGTGATGGTGCGTGGAGAATCAGCCGGTGAAGTCAATTTCATTTCCCTGTCAGAAGCTAACGTTAGCAGCTCGGTGTAACATCATACTTTGTCACGTGAGTTCTGAGGTTCGCAATATTTCTGCAATAATTGAGCTCCACTTGGCAGCTCCTTCCAGCTCAGGAGATGGGACTCAGTTTGATGGAACAAACATCCAGTTTCATAAAACTTCCCATCACTTTAAAATTACCATTTTACTGCTGGTCATTATTTGGATCAGTAACATGACAAAGAAATGCTCCTAAAAAATGAGAAAGCTTGTGTTTCTAAAAACCTATTGCAGAGAACAAGTGTGCGGTGTGTAATACTGACGTCTCTGGTGCTGAGGAGGAGTCCTGGCAGGTGGTCGTCGTGTTGCTGGTGCAGAGAGGTTCGTGAGTGACTCTCCAGTGAGACCACCAGCAAGAGGTTGCACCTGATGATGGCTCCCTGAGGAGACAAGCCCAGCAACACTTCTGAGTGTATCTCATTGTCCTGTGTCAACGCCACAAACCAGAAAGTTGTTTGATAGCATCATCTGTATAATGCCACATTCACAGGTTAAAAATAATAATGAGCTTAAGTTTGCTCAGAACACACAGTTAAAAAATATGCAGAGACTGATGACTACAGAGACCTGGTTGGTGGGACAGATGTCTTCAGCAAAGTGCGCCATCTGCTGGCTAAGACTGGGAGCATCACTTGTATGTTTGGTTTGCATTGAACAACTGCGTGGTGTTCCTCACCAAAAGCAGGCGGTGGGATGACAGGGTCACTCAAGCTCACTCCCCAGGCCTGGGCCACATGCAGCATCAGCATTGAGGAGATGCGTCTGTGCACGATGGCGTTCCAATGGATGCCATCTTTTGCTCTGTGCCTGAGGGAGAACCTGAAGAGGAAGTGGAGGTCGAGGACATCCATGTCGTAGGCATCAGCCAGAGTGGCGCTGTAAAAGTTTGCCTCGATCACATTGTGACTCATGGCAGGAGCTCTGTGGGAGATCTGAGGAGCACAATAATGACTGTTTTAGTCTGACACAGAGGAAGTCTCTGTCATGATTCATCTCCAGTTATCCAGAGGTTTCTGCGTGATGAAGAAGACATGCCTCTGGCACGAGGAAGCCTCCTCGGATCTGCTCTGCCAGCGGCATGGTCTGAGTCCAGATTACCAGGGCTTCATCTGGGAGCACCCCGTCAATGTGTTGGAAAAACTGCGACAGGTCCCTCTTGTACTGCGACACCCAGTCGCGGCCATACCTGCAGACACATGCCGGTGAGTGGATCTGTGACGGCCTGCGCCAGATGGTGCTGATGCACTTACCTGGAAATGTCCCACAGACAGGAGTTGATGATGACAAGGTCTGGCTTTGTGCCGCGTCTGAAGTCTTCCAGAATGCTCCGCATGTAGCTGGAGTACACTCTGGTGACAAAATAAAAGCGCACCAGATGATGAGGGGACTGGAACTGCCGCACCTCCCGGTAACTGGTGCCGTTGTGCAGTGGGCTCAGACAGCCTCCTTCAATGAGACGGTCCTGCTCAAAGGTGGTTTCACCCTGAGAGAGGAGGATCGCAGTGAGATGAGGGTTGATCGGTCTTCAACCATCATCCCTGAGCAAACCTTAGTTTTCAGCTGAGTCTGTGTCAAGTACTTGTCCTTCTGCAGCAGAAGAACCAAGTCCTTGTAGACAGCACGGAGGTCTGAACACACACACACACACACACACACACACACACACACACACACACACACACACACACACACACACAAGCGGATGCACTCGCTTCAACATCTGTGTCAACGTTGTTCAGGTCAGACCTTCTGATCAATGCGGTCTACTCACTTGAGTCGCCCAAAACCACAACAAACTTGTTGTGGAGCAGCTGGCGGGTCTGCTGGTGACTCACACAGCACCTCATGTCCTGAGGAGAACAAACTTGCATTGGATTTCATGAAGTCTCCCTCTGAACCCAGCATGTGCATCCTCCCTGCTCACACCCATCATCACCACGGCCTCCTCTACGGCATCCATGACCTTCAGTGTGGCCTTCCTCACCTCCTTCCTCTGCTCTCTCTCCTCTCCATGTGTCCTAACCACCTGCGGCTGGCCTCCCTAACTTCGTCTCCAAACTGTCCTTCACCTTCCTACTCACCGCAGAAGAACGTCAAAGCATGTTGGGTATGAAAAACACGTCTGAAATCGGTTAGCCACAGAACTCATTCCCTAAATAGTGACCACCACTGACTGCAAAATAAGACGCAGATTGCGGTAAACACGCAGTGAGACATGTTCAATAGAGAACTCACCATGTTGAAGTCCATTAAAAAGTGCAAATGTCCATTAAAATGAGACGCTCACGTTCGCCAATGTCGACAGTCACTTTTTAAAACGAAATAAAAGCGAGAACATGCTAAAAAAGCAGAGCAGGACGCACGAGCGACAGACAAACGCCAGCAACCGCTCGACTTCACTGTCAACGGTCTGCTCTGATTGGTGACGGGAGACGCGTTTGAGGGTAGTCGGGTCTTATTTGCCCAGAGGCCTCAGTGGAGCGCTATACTTACTGTACTACATCAGTATGTTGCACACGAGAGTGCTACAGACTGTATAAGTGTGTACAGTAAGTATGCAAATGTGTAGTCGGTATGCAGTACAGAAGAGTACAGTGCTCCACTGTGGTCCGGTAACGATTTTAAACCGCTGCAATCAGCGCACAAGAAACGCGTGTATCAAACTGTTACACAAAAATACCCGACTGTCTACAAACGCCTCTTCTCTTTCCTCTATCGCAACGGTTAGTCGAATCGACGTTTGTTTCTCTCTCCAAAGTCAGTGTTTGAACAGTACGAGGAGAGACTGATTTCAACGTTAGGGTCTTGTTTTAAGTATTGTTATTCATAATACATTTTAAACTGACTTCAACATGGTAGGTTCACACTTTAATATGGCTTTACCGCAGTAGACGACATGCACTTAGGTTGGTTCTGTTGTCTGTCAAGGGAACTCTTCAGGGAATAAGAGACTTCATACCCACATGCTTCGATTTTCTGCGAGTTGGTAAGACCAGTTTTGGAGCGAATCTGTATGTGAAGAGAAGTTTGTAGAGTTAGGACACATGGAGAGGAGAGAGAGCAGAGGAAGGAGGTGAGGAAGGCCACACTGAAGGTCATGGATGCCATAGAGGAGGCCGTGGTGATGATGGGTGTGAGCAGGGAGGATGCACATGCTGGCTTCAGAGGGAGACTTCATGAAATCCAATGCAAGTTTGTTCTCCTCAGGACGTGAGGTGCTGTGTGAGTCACCAGCAGACCCGCCAGCTGCTCCACAACAAGTTTGTTGTGGTTTTGGGCGACTCAAGTGAGTAGACCGCATTGTTCAGAAGGTCTGACCTGAACAACGTTGACACAGACGTTGAAGCGAGTGCATCCGCTTGTGTGTGTGTGTGTCAGACCTCCGTGCTGTCTACAAGGACTTGGTTCTTCTGCTGCAGAAGGACAAGTACTTGACACAGGCTCAGCTGAAAACAAAGGTTTGCTCAGGGATGATGGTTGAAGACCGATCAACCCTCAGCTCACTGCGATCCTCCTCTCTCAGGGTGAAACCACCTTTGAGCAGGACCGTCTCGTTGAAGGAGGCTGTCTGAGCCCACTGCACAACGGCACCAGTTACCGGGAGGTGCGGCAGTTCCAGTCCCCTCATCATCTGGTGCGCTTTTATTTTGTCACCAGAGTGTACTCCAGCTACATGCGGAGCATTCTGGAAGACTTCAGACGCGGCACAAAGCCAGACCTTGTCATCATCAACTCCTGTCTGTGGGACATTTCCAGGTAAATGCATCAGCACCATCTGGCGCAGGCCGTCACAGATCCACTCACCGGCATGTGTCTGCAGGTATGGCCGCGACTGGGTGTCGCAGTACAAGAGGGACCTGTCGCAGTTTTTCCAACACATTGACGGGGTGCTCCCAGATGAAGCCCTGGTAATCTGGACTCAGACCATGCCGCTGGCAGAGCAGATCCGAGGGGGCTTCCTCGTGCCAGAGGCATGTCTTCTTCATCACACAGAAACCTCTGGATAACTGGAGATGAATCATGACAGAGACTTCCTCTGTGTCAGACTAAAACAGTCACTATTGTCCTCCTCAGATCTCCCACAGAGCTCCTGCCATAAGTCACAATGTGATCGAGGCAAACTTTTACAGCGCCACTCTGGCTGATGCCTACGACATGGATGTCCTCGACCTCCACTTCCTCTTCAGGTTCTCCCTCAGGCACCGAGCAAAAGATGGCATCCATTGGAACGCCATCGTGCACAGACGCATCTCCTCAATGCTGATGCTACATGTGGCCCAGGCCTGGGGAGTGAGCTTGAGTGACCCTGTCATCCCACCGCCTGCTTTTGGTGAGGAACACCACGCAGTTGTTCAACGCAAACCAAACATACAAGTGATGCTCCCAGTCTTAGCCAGCAGATGGCGCACTATGCTGAAGACATCTGTCCCACCAACCAGGTCTCTCTAGTCATCAGTCTCTGCATATTTTTTAACTGTGTGTTCTGAGCAAACTTAAGCTCATTATTATTTTTAACCTGTGAATGTGGCATTATTCAGATGATGCTATCAAACAACTTTCTGGTTTGTGGCGTTGACACACAGGACAATGAGATACACTCAGAAGTGTTGCTGGGCTTGTCTCCTCAGGGAGCCATCATCAGGTGCAACCTCTTGCTGGTGGTCTCACTGGAGAGTCACTCACGAACCTCTCTGCACCAGCAACACGACAAGCACCTGCCAGGACTCCTCCTCAGCACCAGAGACGTCAGTATTACACACTCTCTATGATATCATTTTAGAAACACAATTGCTCTCATTTTTTTAAGTTTTTTTTTTTTTTAATCATTTGACTGATAATGAAATCCGTAAAATAATGGGTGGGATGTTTGATGAAACTAGTTTAGTTCATTAACCAGAGTGATATCTCCTGAGCTAAGGTTAGGTTCATCAGAGTATAAACTGTGGTTATTTAAGATGCCTCTCTTTGCACTTGGTTGGAAATTTGGTGGTAAAGGTGCCGTTTGTCTGGCAGGATTCCACTACCCGATGGCAGGCTACAGGCAGGACGCTGACACGACGAGGGGCCGGCTCACGCATCACCACTACAAACCATACAGTGACCAAGGACGACCCAGAGGCAGCTACTACTAGGTTTAAAGTAGATTTTTTTACTGAGTTTTTAAGGGACAAAGGCAAACTCTTATCAAATGAGGAGCTACTTTGAGTTTGTATTTGGGGAAGAAAAACAGGCAGAGCGATGATCTGTATGTTCACTGTTCCAAAGTAAAAAGCTTGTTTTTGCTTTGTAATTATTTGAAATGTTTTCCTGGAAGTCAAACACAGACACAGAACGTAGTGAGCCCATTTATTAATCAATACAAGAAAGTGAAAATTGTCGAGTGTGAGGCGGACGTCTCTAGTCCAGCAGCAGCTTGTGCACTTGTGTCAGCTGCTGCTGTGACAGGACGAGTCGGTGGACTTGTTCTTGTCCTCGGGTGCAGGGAATTGCCACACGACCAACAAACACCGTCCCCTCTTTCTTCTCTCCGTTAGCCTGCAGCAAACACCACCACATACCGTTAGGAGGCAGCAGTGAGCAACTAGCTTCCAAGTTAAAAATACAGTGGCTTCAACCAAAAGACTTTGAGGTGCAAGGAGGATTTCTACCTTAACATAGGAGGATACTGGGAATGTGGCGAAGTCTGTA
The DNA here is from genome assembly GCF_027744825.2 of Synchiropus splendidus. NCBI lineage: Eukaryota > Metazoa > Chordata > Actinopteri > Syngnathiformes > Callionymidae > Synchiropus > Synchiropus splendidus. The sequence continues at coordinate 11,685,355 of NC_071336.1, forward strand.
GCAGCTTTGGCTCCAGGCTGGTTGCTGATGACGTGCTCTGCTACCTCCCCCTGGAAGAGAAGGAGCTGCAGGTTTAAGACACCCAGCAGGGCAGAGACAATGGTTGCACTGAAGGAAGAGGTTCACCTGGAGCTTGTTCAGAGCATCACTGAGGTTCTGTAGTCGAGCCATCTGCTCCATCAGCTGAGCACCAGGACTCACTGGGGAGCACAAGACAGGTTAGTTCATGAAATGTAACTGTTTCATCAGGTAAAAGATCAAGCATGTCAATGGAACTTTAGGCCTCCATTTACAGAAGAGTCTTTTGAGAAAAATGATCACTGAAAGACGGGCACCTGTCGTCTTCCCGGTCACATCCACCACCTTCACTCCGGCGCTCAGCTTCAGCAGCGTGGCCAGCAGCTGGTCGGTACGGCGGTAGAGTCCCGTGTTGAGCCCTTCAGGAGGAGTGGAGGGGGACTTTGGTACCTGTGGCAGTTTGGCAGGGCAGAGGGGCGGCAGTGAGGCCAGCTGGGCCCGGATTTTCTCTGCCTGTGGGGCAGAACAACACGGGTTAGAGTTTCCTGAAGGTAAAAGGAGGGCTGACACTAGAACCACAGGACCTTCAGTCGGTTGTTCTCATTCTTGAGATGCTTGATGCCGAGTCTTTGAGCCTCAACCTGCTGCCTGAGCAGAGGAGAGTCCACGACCTGGAGAGGACCAGACATGGCCGAGGTTGTACCTGGTGAGCAGAAGACGCCTTTTTAGTGAACATAAAATGACCTCAGACTCCCAGATCAAAGATCATACGCTCATGTTAACCCATTTCATACTCATCATATTCAGAATCCTGTGCTGCTTTATCGCTTTGTACGAAAAATGAATCAGCCACTACATGTAATTTACCAAATTCTTGAACCTCACCTCCGACAGATCCTTGAACAACTGAAGCAATTCCAGCGATGGCAGGCCCCCGCAGACCCTCAATGGTCATCTTAGACTGGTTATTGACACGCTGTTTAAGCTCTGCCTTCTCAGCCTCCAGCTGGTCGATGTCAGCCTGCAGGGCGTCCATGGTCTCCTCAAACTCCCTGAGGTTTGACCACAGAACAAGTCAGAACCGGCAGAGCTAGAATACAGAAAAGGTTCCATCTCTCTGGCCTACTTTTCTTTCTTCTTCAAAACCAACAAGTTTTCATCCAGTTTGCTCTGGATCTTATCCACTCGCTCGTCTGCATCCTTCGTGGATGTGTCCAGCTTCTTCTCGAGGAGGCTCAGACGCACGTTGGCCTCGCTCAGCTCCTCCCCCTAGTGGGCAAAATACAGACATGAGTTTGCTCTAAGAAGGGCTCAAAAACAAAGCAACTCACCTTGATCTTGAGAGACTTCTTAAGCTCCTTGATGACTGTTTCTCTGTCCTCCAGTTTTGCTCCCAGTCCCTCTGCATCGGTCATCTCTGCCCTGACGCTAGCAGCTCGGATCTCCACAGGAGCACTCTGGAGGTAAATGTGAAAAGTGGGAGCTGAGAATGTTTAGCCTCCACGAATCGCTCACATTACAAAGGTCTGGTACCTTGCCCTGAGGTTTGTCGGCGTCGTACTCTCCCTCTTGCATGGCAGTAGCCATCTTGTTCATGGTCGCGATCACAGAGCTGCAGGACTGACGCAGACTCTCCAGAGCGTTCAGACCGTGAGCACCATAAACCTGCAAAGAGATAAAGAAGTTATATTTTGTTTTTTTCAATAACTCAAATTGTGGCATTGTGTTTGTAAAGGTCAAAGAATGTTTGGAAGAAAAAAAATGCCCTTATCAATATAACTTGGTTCACATACATTCAAAAGTTTAGGCAGCCAAAAGAAAGCACGGTGGCTGGCCTTCAGGGTCACAAAGTTCAGGATACCTGCTCCACTACTTTGCAGACGATGTCCTCCACTTTCAGGGCGTTGAGTCCTTCCTGTTCAGCCAGTGGAGCGATCATCTGAGCTCCTGCAGCAGCCACCTCCTGCAGCACGGCCACCACCCTGGTCAGCTGCCTCCTGCACTCGGTCAGAGTCTCAGCAACCTATGGGAAAATGAACACTCAGCGTGCACCACTCTCTTCTTCTGAGGAAAAATGTTTTCACCCCTCCTCACTTCAGAGCTGAAACTAAGGGCAGCAGGAACGCCGACCACGTCTGTTCCTGGCATTCTGCGGCGAATCTTCTTGCAGAACTGACGGATGTCGGAGCATGACGTGTCCAGATCCTTAAGCAGAACCGCCAGGCCAGAACTCTCCTGACCAGCGGACAAAAACGCCCGCAGACGAACAACCTCCACACCCATGCAGTCCAGGGCACTCTGGGTAAACTGCAGGGCAAAGATTGAATTCGGCTTTGGAGCTTGACAGAATAATATGGTCCAATGGTGTTTAAGTTGGAGACATACCTTGATGTGGTCTCCCAGCTGGACAGTGCAGTCTTCAGCGTGATCTGACAGGTGGACGTTGTACAGTTGCTGCGTGACACGGTCATGTTAAACAAGTCAGACACGAGCATTGGGAGATTTGAGGCTGTTACCTGATAGTACTTGATGGCCTTGGTAAGTGGCTCCACCTGGACAGTCTCGTCCAGTTGGTCTTTGTGCAGTAGGTCAATGAAGTAATCCAGCGATCGCTCGTGGAAGCTCATCTCAGTGTACAGAGTTCCCATACGTTTGAACACCTCCACGCTGCACGAGTTCAGGGCCCTGAACATTTCAACGTCCTTCAGTTAGATCTATGACAATTGCCTTCTGAATATGAACTCTGGTTTGGTTGAAATCCAGGTGTCACTCACTGCTCATATTTATGCAGCGTAGACTGCAGTAGGTTGAGGGAGTAGACCAGTCCAGAGGCGAAGCTGCGCTGCTCTCCAGGGGGTCCCCGGAGAGCTGTTCCTGGCGTGATGGAGCTGTTAAGATCGAACTTCTCCTGAGCTTGTTTGCTGATCAGCTCTGCCTGCAGGGAGCAAGCATATATGGATGGAGTTGTGAGAAGGTTCAGGCAGACAAAACATCAACTGGTGGTACCTTGCAGATGATGCGGGGGATGAGCAGCAGCACCAGGATGCAGTCATGGTCTCCTCCGTGACGCAGGAAGGAGTCTGGCATGAAGGAAGTGAGCAGGGACACCTGTCTGTTGGCCTGTGCCACCTCCATCTTCCTCAGCTCCATCTCAATGGCCTAGACACACAGATATATATGAGGAAACAAGACAGTTGAACAGCCAAATACATTCAGGCCTGCTCTTGACAGCCTCCGCCTGGAGATCAAGGAGCTGCATGGAATCATGAGCCCACCTTGGCGTACGCTTTGGTCTCTGCAAACTTGATCTTGAAGTCAAAGAGCTCAGCAGCAGGTTGTTGAACCGTCTCGCTCGTGGCACTCTGCTGACTCATAAGCTCTTTGTTGGCATCCTGGGGGACGACAGCGAGTCAGAGTCACAGGAAGTCGACTCTCATGGCTGCATGGAAGGCTCCGCTCACCTGGAGACTGTTAGTGAGGTCTCTGTATTTGTTGATAGTGTTCTGGTAGTCGGCGACCGTCTCCTGAGCTGCCTCCACCTTCTTCTCCGCCTCCCGCACCTTGGCTGCGCTCAGGTCCAGCTGCTCCCGCAGCTCCATCTCAGTTTCGCGGGCATTTTCCTGCAGCTCGTCGTTCATCTCGTTGATTGCTTCCTAGATCAGACAGAGAGGGATGTGTTTGCTGATCAGTGCAGAGCAGGGATGGGCAATTACATTTCCTAAGGGGCCAGGTTAGATACTGCGACTGTGGAGAGGTGCTGTCAAACCCAAAAGAGAGAGAAAAAAAAGTAATTGGACTTTAAAAAATGTGCAGATCTAAACCATATTCAATTTAAATATTCTCAATGTGTCTCATATATTTCAAAATCTACTGTCAATTTTATGGGACAAGAAATACTCCTAAAATAATACGGAAAAGACAAACAATTTAAATAAATAAATAAATAAAACAAGGAAGTTATGTTTCAGTTGCATCATAATAAACAAAAAACAATGCACAAGACAAAAATGTCAAACATTCTGACGTGATCACTTTTATAGTTTTACTCTGACTCCAGGAGGACCACATAAATACAGTCAAAGGGCCGCACTTTGCCCAGGTCTGGTGTAGAGGATGCTTTGAAAATCTGAAGTGAAGCTCACCAGATCTGTTACAGTCTCCCTCAGCTCCCTGACCTTCTCCTCCAGGTCAAGGTTCCTCTCAGTCAGTGTCTCTACCATCTCTTCAGAGCCCAGAGCTGCGTCCACCTAAACATGAAGAGAGCGTTATCCCTTTTACATCAGAGTGGATATGAATAAATATGCTTTTGTGTTTCCAGGAGCTTCACCTGCTCCTTCAGCTCATCGATGGTTGTCTCAGCCTGTGTCAACTGCTCCTGCAGCTTCTCCTTCTGGCTACGGAATGTCTCCAGCTCAGAGCTCTTCTTTTCCATCTGCTTCTGAAGCTTGACATGTTCATGCTTCTCCGAGGCGGAGAGGTCACGCATTCTGAAGATATCGGAGAAAAGAACAACTCTACACCTGCTCCAACTTATTTTGTCCGGGTGCTTGATCGTCACAACTCTCAAGCACCTTCATCTCAATATTTGCATCACTACACTTGTCAAGTCTTGAATCTTCACCAACAACATGAACGTTGCGTGACTGTTTCCCAAGGTCAGAACTAATACAGTCAAATGAGAACGGGAACACACCTGACCAGCGCCTCCTTCAGTCGTGCATTCTGCTCCTCCAACTGTTTGACTTGGTAACTGGATGCCGCTCCGTCAGAACCTGCAGGACAAATTCAATTCTACATCAGATCAACATAAACGGTAAACGGTGGAGGCAAAGTAGAAGTCTGAGCTGAGGCCAAACCTTTCTCAGAGATCTCGTGTCTGATGATTTCCAGATCCATGGACAGTTCCTCTACCTTCTCCTTCAGAGTCTCCACCTCCACTTGCAGGGACTCTGCCCGCTCCTCTGCCATCTCTTTGTCCAGTGTAGCCATTTCTATAGCGTCTGCTGTGTCTGACATCTCCTCCATGTAGCGATCTTTAGCCTCCTGAGCCTCCCGTGCTTCCTGTTTAGAAACAAAGGAAAAAATGAATGTTTTAAGTAATACTTAGATGAAAGTTGCGATCAGGGAAGCTAGCAGAGTTTGGTGAGGGGAAACAATAATATTTCTGTTTTCGGCTGGTTCAGCTGAAAGAAATGTGCTGTCCACATGGTGACATCACCAAGACAGCCTGGAACAGCAGCCATGCCTGGGGAGTTCTTGATGGGTAAGGAAATATTGAAAAGAAAGACCTCTGGTTTCATAACCTAAGCTAGACGGCCTCTTTCCAAGTCTTTTTTTTACCTAAATGTTTATCTCAAATGAGCAGCCAACAGAACAGCTTCATCAAAAAAGCTGAGAGATGCACAACCACCAAACTCTATTCAATTAAATAATATTAATTTAATTTATTTTCAGAGGTTGAAATGGCCAGACCTTCTTGGCCTCCTTCAGCTGCCTCTGCAGTTCATTCTGCTGCTCCTGCATTTTGTTCTTCCACTCCTGCAGCTGCTCCAGTTGGATCTTGTGTTTCTCCAGCTCCTTTAATTTGGCTTTGTCCTCTGTTCGCTTCATCTTAAGTGTCTCCAGCTTCTCCTCCAGGTCTTTGACCTGAGCGCGCAGCGACTCCTCCTCCTTGAAAAAAGCGAGAAAGCAGCATTGATGAGCAGCACTATAACACAATACAAAATTGTTGGTACAAAACTTGCAGCTATTACATAAAGCTGCATTAAAATTATTTGGAGCAGGGAGGAAAGATTCAGTGTATCTAGAGTTTATTGCCACAACATTCAGCGCAAGTGTATCGCTGCGGAACATAAGCCAAACTCCGGGTTATGGCAATGCATCCAGCCCACATTATTTTGGTGTAAAGCGTTATATAAGAGAAGCATTTAGGAGAAAATTATGAATATAATAAGATAGCAGTGTCATTTAATACTGATAATTGATTAAGGAAACATTCAAAACTAACTTGATGTGTCATAACAAAATAATGTTAAAGCAATTTAGAGTTGAAATAACAGCATTAGCGGAAACAAAAAAAGACCTTAAACCAACACCAACATTTATTATGAATTATTATTATTATTATAGCTCTTATAAATGGGTTCTGAGGATTACTTTCAGATTAAGAAAATGATAATTGTGCGATTGCTGTTGAAAGTCTCACACATTTAATTTTTAAGTGAATATAGAAGTGAATTAGTTCATGCTGGATCAGACCATTATGGTGTGCTGAGTCATGCAGCCATTGGCAAACCAAATAAAACAAAACAAAAACTACCTGCTTGGAAACAGAAGGTTCAACCTGCCCAAGTTTGAATAAATAATTAGGTGAGACATAAACAAATGAATAATTAAAAAAAACGTATCAACAGCTAAGTATCCGCACCTTGCTGGGTGTTGCAGGGACAGTTGATGCCACTGGTGCTGCCGCAGGAGTCCCACTGGGCTGTGGAACCATCGGAGCTCCAAGGGCTCCCTGGTTTGAGGAAAGGCCCGCCTCACTGACATCACCGGACAGCGAAGACGTCAGGTTCTCACGAGATGCCTGCAGGACAGGCATGGGATGGAAATGAGAGAAGTCGGCAAATCTAACCTTTTTAATGATGGGCTGTGTCACTGCAGAGAAAGGTTTTGCTACAGGAATAGTTTCATTTTAGAAAGAGAGCACCACGTGACCGACACCAGAGACCCTCTTTGCAACTGTAAAACCAGACTTTTAGTTCCCAGTGAGCAGACAGTCCTTAGGAGGTGAGGTGCTGGTTCATACCCTAAGCAGCATGTTGGGATGAGCAGGTGAGCGGATAAGGAGGGTTGGGAGGGAAGTGGCAGGGGTCAGGCGAGAGGGCGTGGTCCACTGACAGCAGCATCACAGAGACTTGATCAGCATGAGCTAACGTATGCTCATCCATACATAGAATGGCGTTGAATAAGCGCATTGTTAGAAGTCTATACATCCTTCAACCACCAAAATAATAGGCTTCTGGAAATATGTTCATTTTAAATAGTCATGTAAGAATTCCTTCATAAAGCAGTAAAAACATTGAAAGAACAAGTGACATCATACATCATAAAAAGGTTTCTAGACTTAAAAAAAGGTTTTGTCAACTTGTGACATGTTACCATTATAACTTTATGATTTCCAGAAAATAGCACTATGGAAAATGAAATTTTTTTTTTTCTTCTTCACATTTTAATGAACTTGTAGTAGGTGAACACTTTTTGTAATGCCCAATAAACGCCTCACATACTGCATATGAGTTAGTTTAGCGAACAGGTAACATACTATAGTAGGTATTTAAGACGGCGATGATCGAATAAATACACCAACTCTGTTGAACACTAGCTCTCATGCCCCTCGACCATCCCACGTTATTGGAGACAAGCTCACCTTTCCGGATCGGCGGACTGAAGACTGTAAGTGTCGCAAGACAAAGGGTTAGCAGCAAATGAGTACAGTTAATAGTGAAGCTTAAATTGCAGCATGCAAGCGACAGGGATGAGTCATGCAGGGCAGCTGTGAGGAGCCAAAACCATGAGGACAATGTTGTGAGTAAAAGACACCCTCCATTGGACTCCAGTAATGTCATTGAAGATACAACCATGCTGATGACAAGTGACGCTGCAAACACGTCATCTGTGACTTCACCATGTCTCGTGCAAATGTGGCAAAAAAAAGAAAAGATGAGCCTGAACTAGTGGTTGACAGATTGAACAGTTTAACTTTACACCGCAGAAAAGGAAGATTCTTATTTCTAATAATGTATGAGGCTGTCGACACACTCCTGTGTGGGATAAAGAGCAAACACAATTTCACTCTATTCCGTGGTGCTGAATATGAGTTGGTGTGAAGACCATTAAAACACAGTTCTCCTCCACTCACTGTAATATTGTCATTGTCAATATTGTCACTGATTTAACAAAGGCCCTCCTCAACTAAAACAGTGAACAGAGAAGTGGTTTGGTCACTAAATCAAATAGATGTCTGTGTTGTCCAAAATGAATTCAAATTTAAGATAGGCTGCAAGAACTGGATGGGACTCATAAGTTATCTACAAACTTGCAAGAAAGTGATTTACAAGATTCTTCATACTTGTGCGTGATTCCTTATTTAGTTTGTCCTTTTATACAATGCTGATTGTCAACGCTGTTTTGCTCAGAATATCTTCCAGAACCCACAACTTCAATGGAAATGTATGTTAGATCTTCGCCTCACATAGTATTCAAGATTAAAATAATAATCGGTAAACCACTAGTCTCCCTGTGAGAGTGACAGTGTGCAAGACTGAACATTTCTACCTTTTTAATGTTTAGAGGAGTCTGGAACAGCAATGACAGAACACAGTATTAATTAGCACGCACACCAACAGGACGCTTAAACTCAACCAGGAAGCCAGACCCGTACCTGTTTGGATGACTTGGGAGTCTCAGGAATATCTGAAACAAAGATCATTGAATGTTACATACATGACAAGAGTTGCACGGTTTCATTTTGGGGTTTTTTTCCATGTCAAGTCACCTTTGGGCCTGGGTGTCCTGCTGAAGGAAGTGGTCTCAGGAGCTTCAGGGGTGCTGGCACTGGAACTGTCTTCAACCACTTGGATCTGCAGAGAAATACAAGTGAGTGGAGCATTGCGAGTTCCATTATAAATATATTATGGTTTGGACACTAGTGAAGTCAGTAAATAAAATATGTGTTCAGTAATAGCTCATAAAATAAAGATATTCTTTGCATATGCTGGTTCATCTTAGGAATCAGCTTGCAATGAGATTACTGTTTTAATATTGGTAATCGTTGTTTTAAAGGTGAGTATATTTCGCTGATCTAACTGCATATTAATAATTCATTAAAAATAAAATGAAAAAAACTTGGTACAAAGATGTTATGTAGTTAGTGTTGAGGAAAAGTACATTTATTAAGTCAAGTTAGGGCTATGCTGGGCTCACATGTGTTTGGGATAGCAAAACAGTAAACACAAGGAAGTTTCCAATGTTTGACATGAATGAGATAAATAGTCAAAAAGAATCAAATGTATACATGCACATTTGGGTCATGTAAAGAATGTAAACATGTTCTACCTGAGACTGGCGGACAAATATTCCGTGATTCTCCTCACAAGTGAAGTAGCGCTTCCCCTGCACGGTCCCATCGTTCTTCCCTTTTGGTTCATCCAGGATAACGCCCACCCACTTCCCCGAGGCGAAGAGGGTGGCACCGATATAAGCCACAGTGCCACGCTGGCCCTTTCCAGTCACTTCCACCACAGAGCCAATCTGAGAGAAGAGACAAAAGCACCAGGATGAGCTAAGAACCTAAAGACAAAGCAGCGGACAAATATTTTGAGTTGACACCTTTGGAGGTTTACCACTCTCCACAGATCCTCCGCTGCTCATCTTGCTGATCAATGGGCTGGTCAGCTTAGAAGAAGACAAACATATTTGAAGTCAAAATCTCAGATATAAGTTTCAAATCAGATGAAAATCTATCGCCTCTTTCAAAAAAAAAAAAAAAAAAGAAAAAGAAACAAACAAACCAACTTGGCATTTTGTAAGATGCTCCTAATCAAAAATGCGATAAAGCAAAAGATTAGCCGGAAGATTTAATGAGACAATTTTTAACACCGACAGAAAACAACCTTACTGTTTGGTACGTTGTGAGACAATATGATTTAGAAGGACCCTTTTGTTTATATTGGCTTAACACAGATGACCTTAGGTTAATAAGCATAAGAATTTACAGTCTTCCATAGAGTGTGAATGTATACAAGACTGGCCTATAAAACTGGTTTTCAAATAAAACGCCTTGACGCATTCAGTCATATGTCCCAGAAATCCACAAACCGCCTGATGAAAATGACAACTAGCAACAAAGATGTTCATTCAGGACCAAGCTGGCCTGAAGCAGAGCAGCCTTGTTACTAATACTTTAGCAACACGTGAATTCATGCAGATAATACAGCCACACCATGGGAAAGCAACCTAAGAAGGGCGTCTCATGCTGAAGCTGTTTTTCCATCGAAAGGTAAAACGAACTATCACTTTTAAATGTATGCCTATAGATTAGCAGAGTGCAAATATTATTCCGATTTTACAAAGCCTTATCACATTTAAAATATGTCATGAACTCACCCGGGGAGTGTAAGAATGTCTCCTGTTTAGAGACATGATGAAAAGCAAACAGTAGATGACTAAAGAGACGCGAAACCAGAGGCAGAAGTTGTCAATGCTCCATTAGCTAAGTGAAAACTGAATGAAGAAGACAGTGCAGAGGATTCTGGGAGGAGTCAAAGATAAAGTAAGAGAGAGAGAGTTAGGTCTTTCCCTCAGGAAAGATAGAAATAATGCATGTAATGCTGTAAAGAAGATTAGCTACATAGTTGCTTACGGTGTGGGATACTCCATAAGGATGACACCTAAAGGTCCCTTCACCTAAGTTTTATGCCACTTTGATTTCAAATCATTACTATTATTGACATCAAACACATGAAAAAATACCCCACCATTAGCAAACCAAAAATTATCTCCGTTCACCACTCCATTTGTCATTTATACACAGCGACTGTTTGAATTAATGTAATTTAAAAAAAGAAAAGTTATAATCAAAACTGACTTATGAGCACTGATGTATTGAGATCAAATGCATGCTGTCACTATTAAAGTATACTTCTAATGGCACAACACCTATTCAAAGTGTCTGGATTAGTACATCAACCTAGGATGATTCTGTTTGTTCCTAATCCTTGACAGGGCTTTCGAGCTGAGAGGACAAAGGGAGACAATGAACCATACACCAGTAAAAAAAAAAAAAAAGATACGTGAGTGAAATTTGCATTTTGAAGATGTTCCCATCCTTGAGGTAAACATTTGAATCAATACCGTCAAAATGATGTCAGTGTTAGAGCTGATTCATAATGATCTGTTCGTTAGATGTGAAAATGCTAGCATGCCTGTCCATAAAGTCACACGAATAGAAACTGATGGAAAACTTAAACAATATGAACTGAACAAAATGATGATGAGGTGATGTTGCTTTACAGTAGACCACCAACTCAGTGCTCAATCACCAACTCTAAGCCCTCATCATCACAATAATAACTATATTACTTTTCAGGTTTGTCTAACCACTTAACACTGACATGTGCGGAGAAAAATGTTCAGTATTGCATACATTATGTATGTATATATATATATATATATATACACAGACAAAAACAGGCAAGACACTACGCATGGCTTCATTGTTTTGAGTTGCAGCCAGAATCGAAGCAGAAACAGTTAGACGATTATGTAGACTAGAATTGTACGTGACTGGCGCAAAAAGAAATCGTACACCATATCGGTTGACTTATTATTTTTTTACGAGGAAGCTCTAACACTGGACTTGATAATGTCCTAAAAAGGGAGGCTAACGCTAACACGGCTAACACTCTTTATTTTGTCACTCACTGGACACGTCTAAAAAAAGAAAAACAAAAAAACGTATGTTCCCTTACCACACAACCGAAGACACAAATCCCAAATGTAACAAGTGAAATAGCAAAACCCCCGTTTTCTGTATGTTAATAAAAATCATACACAGAAGGTTGCCAAATCCGCTGTTTGACAGCTCACTTCCGGTGTGATAGCGTTAGCGCCCCTGGTGGCTCCTCACACTATGACATTAGAACGCCTCTGAAGCGAGAAAAGAACCCAGAACTAGAACTTTAATGGAATAGAATATTTGGTCTCTGTACATGCATACTAATTCAACAATACCACCTTCACTTACGATGTTTCCCCATTGTTTTGTTTTTTCCCCCACCTTTTAGTAATTGTATTATAAAGTTGAATGAATGTTTAGGCCACTACTTTTTTATTTCACAGTTTTAGTTCTGAAATTCATATATATATATATATATATATATATATATATATATATATATATATATATATATATATATATATATATATATATATATATATATATATATATATATATATATATACTGTCAGTCGCCATCAGACACCCCCATGCGTGACATTCCATCACATGCATGACGCATGACGACTACAGCGCAGGGAACTACTTTTCTTACGCGGCATGAGCGTCGTGCTTGATGGACCAATCGGCAGGCGGAGGAGAGGGCGACCGGTCCGCCGACTCTGACACACCGGGCACGGAGCTCCGGCCGCTCTGCACCGTGAGGACTCCACCCAACTCACTTGTCTAACTTCACCTAACAGCCAGTGCCGGACAAGGTATAGTCTGTCTATTTTTTGCTTTTGTTAAAATACATGAGCGGGAGTTACTTAAAGTTTTTTTTTATCGACTATTTAATCTTCTGAGATGAGGCGACGCATAAATTGCCATGCGTAAGCGCTGCGATTTCCGGATGAAGGTTTCAAAATAAATGGCCGTTCAAAAAATATCTACCAATTATTGAGAAATATGATGTTGATAAATTACACTTATTTTGAAAAAGACACAGTAATGAAGAGTTCTATTAAGATACGCATTCTTGGTATGAATATTTTTTCTTGAAATGGCTAGGTACTTTAATGCACATGTCCATTAAGAGGTACTATCTCACAACCCCCACCAGATAAGACTGATGGTTAGTGATCTTCACTTAAGACGTAAGTAATGTGAAGATGACAGGTATTTTACTACTATTATTATTAGTCGTAGTAGTAATTAATCAATTGTGAATTATGCATAAAATATTTTCGGAGTCTGTTTGAGCACCGATCGCTTTATTTTGAAGGGAGCCGTCTCATTTTCCGGCAGTGTTATGGGGCTTGGTACTTGTTGTCGGCGTGTCCCGGAGCTGTCAGGAGGACTTAACTCGATGTCACCACTTACAGCACGCGACGTTTGTTTACGTCGACATGGCGACATTTTCCAACTCGTTTTCGTTTTTAGTTTGTATTGTTGTTTCCATGAAACACAGAAAAAGCTTTGACAAAGAAGTTCACTTGGGATGAAGGGTGTGGAGTCCAAGTGTGACGTCATATAGTTTTACTTTCCTTTCTGTCCAAGTAAAAGTAGCAAAAGTAGTTGAACACTAGTGAGGAGATATTTGAAGTGTGTCTGACTGCACTCCATTGTTATTATGGCCTCAGTGGAGTTAACTCAACAAGTAGATCTGAGGGGATAATTCATGTATTAACCTACTTCCCTATCAACCTTTGGCATGATGTCTTCTCACAGTTCTCCACTGGTCTGTCTGAGCCCCTTGCAGGTCACTTGTGACTCCAGGACTGCTGTGTAAACATGGCTGGACTACATGTTGACGTGTGCTGCCACAGCAGCAGAATTGTCAAGCATTTTCCTGGACAGGCGCAGCGTTAACGTTTGCTTTTGTAACTAGGTACTCGATAGTAGTTGATACTTCTGATGTATTTATGGCACATTCACATTTGGCCTTTCTTTTATTGTATTTCTGTGTGTGTCTTTCTACAGTGTTGGTTTGTCTGTGTAATGTTTAATTTAATTTAACCTTTTGATACACTCAGTGTTTTTGTTTTGATCAAAGCTGCGCTGAAAATTCTCACACCACACCTTGGATTCATGCAACCGTCGTGTTTGTGCCTTTTGTCCCCAGATGTCTGAGTGTGAGTTGGTGAAGAAGATGCTGAGGGCCATCCTGCTGGCCAACAAGGCTGGGGTGTCTTTGTCTCAGCTACAGCTGGAGTACAAGGAGCTTACCGGGGAGCAGATTCCACATAAACAAATGGGATACAATCATCTAGAGGGTCTGCTGGCCAACCTACCCTCCGTAGTCCACCTAGAGCACAAGAGGTCTGGAGAGGTACAGATCATGTGTTGAAGTGTGATGGCGCCATTGTGTTTAGGAGTATAAAACGCCAGCCTTCATCTGCGTGCTGTAGACAGAACTCAAACCCTGTCCTCTCTGCAGGTGACTTACTTCCCCTCTCATGAGAACCCTAATCTTGCCAAGGTGGTCGCTCGCCAGCGCAACTCCAAGAAAATGGGGCGACCTCACCTGGTCAACACACAAATGAGGGTCAAACCATCAGCCCCACTTGTGCTCAATGGTAAGAGTCGGACTGAGGTGTTGCATTCTGCGGTCAGACTGTGTTGTTGTGGATCGACACTACAGTGTAAAATAGCTTTTGGATTATTTCCATGAGCAGGGCAGGTGTCCCCCTGAGCGATCTCAGGTAGCGATTCTGGAAAAGGGATGCAAATGTTTCAGACTCGTAGGTGGGATTCTGTGACGCAGCAGGATGTTTGGAGAGGAGGAGGTGGGAGGTGGCAGCAGGGAGAGAAGCTGTTAGCAGAGAGCCGGCGGAGATGTTTGATCCATCTGCTGATCGCTCGGCTTCTGTATGAGCCTTTTCTTCTGAAGACTGCTGAGGGTTATTTACATTCATGCCGAGACAAACACGAGAGTGTGCGTGAGCTGGTGAGGTGACGCTGCAGATTTTCACTCAGACTGTTTCAATGCCTCTGCGTTCCTCTCTCTGCTGTGGGATTACGCATGTTAGTGCCCTGTAGATTCAGAACATTTTACATCTTTTCTTTGTGTCTGTGTGTTGATGCCGGGCTAATTCTATTTCTGCTGCATGCTGGTCAAAACTGTTGATGTGTTTCGAGATTCTTGGACTGAAAATTGTGGCTAGAAAATCACACCTTGTCTCAGTGTTGGTAAGAGTTGCATCAGGGGAGGTCAGTACTCATCAGATCATTTAAGATGATCCTCTAAACGAGTGCAAACCTGGCAGTTTGTGCGTAGTGCTCTGATCAATGCCCACATCTGAGTCATCCTTCCTTGTTGTGGGTCAAGTCTGAGTCATGACTGCTCACATCCAAGTCATGCCGACACAGTTCCCAGAGTTGTGGGGGCAGCAGCTTTCCCACATCATCTATGCTTGCGTTTCATCACTGGTTATTAGCTCCGGCCTGTTGGAAAGTGGTCTTCAAGTGGGACTTTTCTTTTGGCAGCTAAGCCGCAGACATCTCTGAGACAGCCAAGTCATCGCGGGCGTGGAGGAGGACGAGGCGGGGGTTGTGGGGGTCGAGGTGCAGGAGATTTCAGACCATCCAGAGACGCAAGAGATGGACAGACTGGGACTCAGTCCAACAAGGCTCCGAACACCGGCAGGAAGTCAGTGACTCCTGCAGACAGGTGAGAAATTCAATATTTGCACCTCAATTGTGATGACAGTCGTCTTTGCACTAAACACAAATACATGAAACGTGAATAAATAGGTGAAGTTACAGGGGTGCCAAGAGTCTTGAACACCAAAGACACTTTCAAAGATGGTCACAGGTGCGCTTCAGTCAGACCTTTAAGAGAAGTAAAACATGGCAAACTTAGAAATGTGGACTGAAGAGAAAGGTTTGTCAGTGAAGTTGGTAGTCAGCAGATCAAAAAGTAGGACTTTAGAAAGCTAGATATCAGCGATGCGCCTGAGTCCACACAGCACAGCGTGTGTCCAGTTGAACAGGACACAAATACTGGTCACGGGTTGAGGAAGAGAGATAATGCTGTCTATTCTCCAGTAGATTAACTCATCTAAACCCTGGGAGCATGACTCAGCATTTCTCTCTACATTTGTGTGTGTGTGTGTGTGTGAAAAATGTGTGTGCGCCCTGCCACCACATTCAGATCTTTTTATTACAGAAACGTATTTGAACCATTCCAACGTTACAGGGCATTTGAATGTTTCCACAAATGTATCAAGTCATCAGCAGTGCTATCTGTTTCTTATTTTATGTAGTTTTTGAAGCACACAAACATCTGTGTTTCTTTTATTCAAAGTTTTTACTGAGTCCAGTGTCTGAGTCTCTTGGCAGAGGAACAGAGATTCACACATTTATGATAAAAGCTTTTCTTTTACGAAGCCAGTTTATGGGATGATGTGGTTTGATGACATGGTTCAGTAGCTGCCATGCGGCTTTGCTATGCTTTTTATTCATTTTTGCTTCTTAATTATTTATTTTTGTCAGCCTGAGTTTGGGCTCCGTCTGGAAGATTTTGTTTAAGTGCCGAAGTCAGTAGCTGTTATCAAAATAATAACTCACCATGTGACAGTAAAGCCTTGTTTATGGTCCACAAGTCTAGAGGAGGAGCTGTAATGCAACACTTGGGAAAAAGAAGGTGACGGTGACTGTTCCTAATGCTGTGTAATCCTGTCTTCATCAGTGTCCAACCCTCATGCATTAAAAAGTAAATCTAAGTAAATGCAAATTTCACCGGGCGAAAGAAGAAAAAAAAGTTTCTCCCCGTCGGGGAATCGAACCCCGGTCTTCCGCGTGACAGGCGGAGATACTGTCCACTATACTAACGAGGAAGTGACGAACAAACCGAGGAAATCTATGGTTTTAATCCTGCGGTTACTCCACTGCGGTACTGAGAGAGGAATGTGGTTGGTGTTGGAGTGACTCTGCCGGCAATGTCTGAGAAACGACAGTGAATGTTGGTTCTTCAACTGTTGCGTCGTGAGTTGACTGATCGTTATTCCAAATGTACTATCTCTAAAATGAATACAACAATAAAATATTTTTTTCTTTGTAACGATTAGTCAAATCCTACATTACATTCGTTTAATGTTGGCTGAATTGGAATTATTTTGGCGAGTTTTCCATTTATTTCTATCTTAATCCAAGGAACTGAGGTAGGATGCCTTAAACTCAGTTTCTTGCTTGCAAACAAAGGTCAGAGATACCATCCACTTCCCTAATAAGGAAGCTATGCACGTTGCTTTACTGCCAGTGACGTTCCTTTTGAAGGTACATCCATAAAAGCCTCCTCCGACTGTCTCCTGGCTTGCTGCGTGGTCGTCTGCTGCATACCCCACTTCCCAACAGGCAAGATGTCTCAAACACATCTCAACTCTGAGACCTCCTCACTTGACTGTGTGGAGGAACAGTGGCTCTACACTGAGATCCTCCCTGATGCCCATGCTCCTCACTCACACACAACTGTGCTGCCACACACTCTTCAGCTCAAAGTAGTTTCTGTCAGTCGTCTCTCAAACTAAGCCGATTTTCTTTCAAATTCAAGATATAGGTATATGTTTATTTTACTGGTGCACAAAATGAACCACGCATGAACATCTCCTTGTTCAAGGGACAAAACCAACACAGTGTGACTTCTGCTTTGAGAGACCGGTCCAGATATGCATGGCTTCACCTTGGCAAGTGCCACTCTCATGTCATTTTCACAGCAAAGTCTATTCCTTTTCTTTGTTTCCTTATATCCAGCAGCCGACCACAACAGTCTCACGTTGACTACTGAGCGAGCTATATTCCGTGTAAATTCCGTTCCAGTGCTTATTGGCCAAGCAATGTAATGTGTCATCCTGAATTGACACAGAGGTCAAGACTCATCGTCTTGACCTCTGCGCCGAACCCCTGGGGTTCGATCGAACCTATGTTAAAAACCACTGATCTAAGCAAATGGCATCATGTCTGTGATCGTCTCTGTTTGTTGCCACTCTGAAATGTTATCACTTTGCTTTTGTTTGTTGGTCAGGCCAGACAAGAGGATGACACTACCAGCGCGCTTTCAGAAGGAAGTCCACGCCCACCTCTCCAGAAACCTCCATCACACCAGCTGTGAGTACTTTAGCTGTCAGGGTTATTAGCTCTTTTTCAAGGCTTTGCTGGTGATGTGTTTACCCGTGAGGAGCCATCGACAGACACTTTCAAACTGCGACTTCACACTTCATTCTTATCTCCTCTCACATGCAAGCTCCTCTGATCAAGAATGAGGGTGTCGGTCCGGGAAGCGCAAAACCCTATGACCCCCAGCAGGTCCAGACCTGCATCCAGGAGATTCTGTCCAAGTACAGCACCGGGTTCTGGGTGTCCAAACTGCCCCAGATCTACAAGGAGCTGTACCAACAGGACCTCCCACCTGAGGCGCTGAAGGACCTGGAGACTTGGACGCACATATGTACTGTACGTGTTGATGACACAGTATTCTCTCAGTTGACATTTATAAAAGTCATTGTTTTCTCCATCTTCTTTAAAACATTGAATTTATCGTAGTTCCGTGAGGCGTAGTGAATACGTGTTGTGTTTCTTTGTGCAGGTGGAGAAGACCTGCAGCAGTAACCAATCAGAGCTCCTTCTGTACCCGGCTGGCAGTCAGACCACACCCCCTTCTGATAACCTCACCTCTAATACTGCGCCTGCTAAAACTTCAAACCCAACCAAAACCCAGCAGGGTGCTCCCTCCAGCAAAGTGACCCGTCCTGCCTCCCACCCATCCAAGTCTCCTCCACCCGCCAGCTCTCTGACCCCAGACCTGCAGCAGAAACTGGAAGAGCTGCTAGTGAAGTACTCCAATGGCCTTTGGGCTCATGCTCTACCAAAACTCTTCCAGGACACCTACAAAGTAAGCCAAACAGTCAATGTAAAAGTATTTTCATTTTGTCACTGGATATCGTTCCTCTTATTGTCAGACTAAACTGCCCGCTCACGTCCTGGATAACCTGGAGCTGCTCTCTGACTTTTGCACCATTGACTACCCCATGCCTGACAACCCCAAGAGAGCCATTCTGTACAGGAGGAGCAGTGAAGGAGGAGGCAAAGAGGATGTCAGAAGGGACTCCACGACAGGTGAGGAGGTCAAGCAGAAGGTGGAGGAGATGCAGCAGGTTCCGGCTCTGCAGATTCCCAAGGAAGAGTACCCGTCTGTGCTGGTGGTGGAGGCCACCAACACGAACGCAGTGGTCCTCAGGTGCATTCACAGTCTAGTTACATGTCTCAGGTCGTTTCCGAATGCCTCAATGGCTCCTTTTGGTTCTTCACAGGTACATCGGTGAATGCTACTCTCTGGCTCAGGAGTCCATGGAGGACAACATGAGGAAGTTCTACAGCCTGGACCAGAAGGAGCAGAAGACTCCAGTGTCGTCACCGACAGTGGGTCAGCTGGTGGCTGTCCGAGTGGAGGAGGAGGAGGAGGAGGTCCTGAGGGCACGCGTGTGTGAGGTCATGCCGGACAAGCTGCAGGTGAGGAGACAGGAGAATGAAGGACACCGGACTCAACAGGGACATTGACAACATCTGGACCCTGGCTCTGCCCCGGCAGGTCTACTACCTTGATCATGGGTTCTCAGAGACTGTCCACTGTAATAAAGTCTTCCAACTGCACGAAGACTTCCTCAAGTTGCCATTCCAGGCGACCAAGTGCTCCCTGGCAGGTGAGTATGGGCCCCGCCTTACTGCTCACGTCTGCATCGGGAACTCCTTCTCACGGGCTCACCACTGCTGCAGGCTTGGAGCCGTTCTGTCAGGATGCTGACGTCCTGAAGAAGTTTGAAACAATGGCGAGTGGGCGGATCCTTCTGGCTGAGATCTTACAGAGGGGACACACGCCCCTCGCTGTGCTGTATGACACGTCTCAGGATGATGATGTCAACATCAATGCTGCCTGTATGAAGGCACTGCATGACAAGGCTCTGGCCAGTCCAATACAGGTGTGTGTGTGGCACAGTTCTTGGGCGTAGTCAAATCTCATGAATGGCTCTCCTCAGGGCAACAGCGTCTACACCAACGTGATGGTCAGCAGCGTGTCTTCTGACGGAACCGTCTGCTGTGTGCTGCCCTCTAGAGGACTCTCCAAACTGAACCAGATTCTGGAAAAGATAGAAACCTACTTCCTGTCACAGGTAAGTGTGGTTAGTTTTTTTGGTGACAGCTTCACACAACACAACTGACCAGACGTCCGTCTCTGTGGCGCATCACTCACCACTCTCATTGATCTCCGGCTGCCTTCCTCCAATGGAACAGATTGAGATTAGTTTGATAATCTGGATTAAAGTCATTAGCGGCCTACTTAGGATGTTGGTGGATCCACAGCTAATTTACATCAGGAGCCTCAGATACTAGATTTTGAGATGAAGCGTTGTGTCACAACAAAAATCCAATTTCATTTCATGATTTGGAATAATGTATTAATGAAAAATAAATCAGTAGGGAAGAGGATTTCTCACTTTTATCTCAGAATTCTGACTTTAAAGTGAGAATTCTGAGATTAAAGTAAGAATTCTGACTTTAATCTCTGACTATTTTTTTCCCCGATACAAACCACATATTACTGGACATATTCTCTTCGATGTCCGAATACTCATAACAGTCTGAGCATGATGTGCCACTGCTGCAAGTATTTCTTCATTACTATGTGAAAGTCTAAAGCACATCTTGATGAAGTGGACTAGGTTCGAAACAGACGGAGTTGTCTCTACTTCTCGAGGAGGCTCAGGTCCTTCAACGTCTGCGGGACAATGCTGAGGATGTTTTATGAGTCGGTGGTGTCCACTGCAATTCTGTTCGCTGTGGTTTGCTGGGGCAGCAGATTAACAGTGGCAGACACTAACAGACTCACCAGACTCATCCGCAAAGCTGGTGATGTGGTGGGGGTGAAACTGGACTCCTTGGAGACGGTTATGGAGAGAGAGGAGAATGCTCCTGAAACATCCTGGACAACATCACCCACTCCCTCCATGAGCTCCTGGTCCAATACAAAATCACATGGACCAACAGACTGAGTGCCAGAGGAGGTCCTTTCTTCCTGTGGCAATAAAAACGTACAATTCATCCCTGAAAAAATTTACTGTGAAGGATTCTTCTTGAACTGCATTTTCCTGCACATTGTTTCTAAGCTCTTTGTATAGCTTTTTTGCACTTTATAATATAATTTCTTTTTTAATTTATTATGATATGTTGTGTACAGAGCATGTTATGAACTGGTTTTCTGGTTCAGAATCTGATTGTTTTGCTATTTTGCAATATGTTGACGTATTGTCTTGATTCCAGGTGACATCAGAGCTCCTGGTGTCGAGGCCGTTCTGTGGGAAAACCTGTCTGGCTCGGCTGAAAGGAAAATGGTCCCGTGTGGAGGTGAAGACTAGCCCTGTTTCAATGTCAAATCCAAGCTGTGGATCCAGATCATACTCATGTCTTTGTGCGCTCAGATCACAAATCTGCACGGCAGCCGAGTGCTGGACCTTCTCTTCATCGACGTGGGTGTTCAGGCCTCGGTGGAGGTGATCGAGCTCAGAGAGATCCCACATCTTTTCCTGCGGGACCTGATGGCCATCCCGCCGCAGGTTTGAGTTTCCACCTGCAAACACACTGTGACCCGTCCAGATTCAACTGAAGAAAGTGTCCTCACGTGTCCAGGCGGTCAAGTGTTGTCTGGAGGACGTGACGGTCGGCGTAGGATCCTGGACGCCTGAGTCTGTCCAGTGGCTCCGAGAGAAGGTTCTCCACACCTCTGACTGCAGCTTGAAGGTCATTCTTTCAATGTTGTTCTGATCAATATTCTTTTTTTTTCCCTTTCCATCTTCTCCTTTAGTGAAATTTTGTTTTAATACTTCTTGATCCATCAGAAACTGATGATATTGTTTCAAAAGAGAGTGAAATAGGTCTATACATTTACTGTATGTCTCTGAGTTTCACAGCTGATGCCGGGTCAAAAATGTCGTCCCTCAGGTGTCCAGAGTGGACGAAAACAAGAACTGCATCTATGTTCATTTGTTCCCCGACAAGAACTTCCACGACCCGGCCCGGAGCCTTAACCACCAACTGGCTCAGTCCGACCTGTTCAAGCAGCGCCCGGACGTTTTCCTCACCAGCCACAGGTGGGTGGTCAACAAAGAGGTACAAAACGTTTGATGTTTTGCTGACTTGTTGTCCTGTTATTTTGATTCATTTTAGGAACCAGAGGTGAGAGTTTATTCCTTATCTGTAGCCGTGCAGCTTCACTAGTGTAGTTAGTTGCAGCTTCTTCATTAAAATGTGTTTTGGTATTGAGGAGAGAGTCGTTTGTGTCCGCAGCCCAGTGAAGGCCTCAGCCTTGACTCCGGCCTCTCCGCTCAGCAGTCCTTCACCAGGGTCTGCTCCGGTGAAGCCCCTTCTCAGAAAGGCCATGTCTGGCCCCAAAGCGGGAGGTGAAGGGGTCACAAGCATCGACGGGTCAAGAGCTCCTCACGCCTCTGCTCCCCTCATTGTGCCCCCGCTTCTGGAGCTGCCCCCTGCTGGTGAGGAAAAGGACAGCTGGCTTTCATTCCATGTCTCTTCATTTTTCTTTTTGGTCCAACAGATCAGTGAACGTCTCTTTTTTCCTCCCTCAGGCAGTAACATGGACGTGTACGTGTCAGTTGTCTGTCACCCCGGCCATTTTGTGCTGCAGCCCTGGAGAGACATGTACAAGCTGGTGGTGCTGATGGGAGAGATGATCCTCTACTACAACACGACGGAAGAGTCGTTGCTCAGCGCGGAGAAGAACCAGATATATGCTGCTAAAGTCGAGAACAAGTGAGACCTGTGGGCTTCCTGTTCTAATCTTAATTTGCATTTTGCGCAGACCTGACTGGTAATTCACCATGTACAAGTTGTGATTTTGACCACATCAATGACTTTATTTTCTTCTCACAAGTTTCTATGCTCATTTCTTTGGTTTAATTTACAGCAGGGCAAAAAACACAAGTCTTGCTGGGATTGTTGTGAGGGTTGTTAAAGTAATTGCGTGAGAAAGTTATCCTTTAATTCATTATTTAAAAGAATAATGACAGTCGTAAATGTAGAGTTTCATTTTTCAAAAATGGTCAAGAATAAAGTAGAAAATATCTGGGACCAGAGCCTGACTCTAAAATGTAATGCTCAAACATGTGGAACCGGCTGTGAAACAGGAGCTGACGCGACGCCTCTCAAAAACAAAGTCACACATAAAGTACAAACACAACATTCACCACACAAGTCCAAAGGGTAAAATGGAGGCTGGGTGTCTAAGTGTAGCACAAGGAAAAAGGGAACAATAAACACTGCGATTGAGAGTCCACACCCTGCGAGAGGGGAGGACAAAAGCATGACTATACAAAGGAACAGGAGTGAAGCAGGAAGTGAGGAACATACCCCAACAGTGCTACCTTTGCAAAGAAGAGCAATGTGAACGTGCAAACATGAGGTGGTGTGATGCAGCGTTAGCATTAGGACACAAGGAAAGTGGTTTTAAAAAGCTCAAGATGCCTCTTTTGTTTTTCACTTTTCCTTTTAATTCAATATATTTTTTAATGAAGATAACAAAGAAGACAATTGGTGATATTAAATTATTGATAACGATTATATTTATAAAGATTGTACGCAGTAAATGTGTGGGAGCTGTCAACTCCCAAAAGGGCTGTGATCGGCTAACGTGCTTGAAATGAAATCATGAAAATGAAACTAAAGGAAGGACATAATGCAGAAACAATATAGATTCATATTAAGGAGAGGAATAGGGAAATACAGATTTTTTTCACTCTATCAGTCTTCAGTAGAAGTCAATAAAAATATGAGGGAAAATGTCTGCACAATCTTCATATGCAAAAATATGTTGCTGTGGAATTTTTCAGTTTTCAGTTCATATGAATAAAGTGTGCCATTTTGAAAGACTATTTGAGAAGAGAAGTGACTGCTGCTCTGCAAAAATAAGTATATAATGTGGTAACAACTGTCAATGTGATTCTTTTTTCTTTGTAGTTGTCAATGTCTCAGGCACTATGAAGAAAATACTGTAAATTAGTGATGGACAGATGAGGCTTCATGGAACAGTGTCCTCATATATCCAGAGCTCAGTAGGTGGCGCTCTTGGTTTAAAAAATATTAAAGATTAAAGATTTTAGAGCACAGTTCCATCTAGTGGGCTCTGAAAACACTGTTTCATGAAGCCTCATCTGTCCGTCTCTAATATACTGGATATGTTTATTTTATATAAATAGAGTGAAAGAATTTTATTTCAAGAGATAAATTGAAAGGCACAGAAGTCAGCGCATGTTAGTGTTTAATTCATTGATGGATCTATTAAAACTAAAACTTGAGCTTATCCCTCATTTGCTTGTGTGTCTCCTCCCAGCTGGTACCGAGTTCTGGTGAAGGGGATTCTCAGCAACGGTCTGGTGTCGGTGTACGAGCTGGACTACGGTAAACACGAGCTGGTGAGCTGCACGCAACTGCGGGTTCTGATCAACGAGTTCAGGCAGCTGCCCTTCCAGGGGATCACGGCACAGCTGGCTGGTGAGTGGAGGCCAAGCACAGAGTTCAATACACAGGTCTGCGTTTCTGACCTGACTCGGTGCCTGCAGGCGTGAGGGTGCAGCAGTGGTCCGAGGAGGCGTCCATCGTCTTCAGGAACCATGTGGAGAAGAAGCCCCTGGTGGCCCAGGTGGAGGCCGTGCAGGAGGCAGCGCATGCCTGGGACAGGAAGCTGACAGTCTACCTGGTGGACACCTCCCAGGAGGAGCAGGACATCTGGGTGCATGACCTCATGGCCGAGTTCTCCGACGAGATGTAGACCATGTGGCTCACAGGTTCCACGACTAGGAGTGAGTGCAGTGGATGTGCCGAGTGAGTTTGCTCAACACTAATACAGACAGTGTTCAGCTGTGTTGTGGGGTCGGGTGGGTGAGGCTGCGCAGCGCTGACCTCCATGTTAGGAGTTAGTGATGTCTGAGCAGGTCGTGCAGTGGCCGCTGTCAGGGGCAGTGATGATGAATGAAGGTAAGATGGAAGCCAAACTCAGAATGTCAAGAAATGTTATGAGTCAGACACGGTTGATAAACTAACTGAATAACAGGTAACTACTGTCCATCAGCTTCAGGTTTAGGTAATGACCGGCTGCTCCAACCCTGAAACTCAATGTGAAAATTATAATTTACATTTTATTTATTTTATCGGAGGAAAGAAAGTGGTAGAAACAAAGTGCTTAGCTGCTAGCTTTTGCAATCTGATGAGTATGGCCGACACAAGTGTGTTTGTTTGAGTTCTGTTTGACTCCAGGCGATGACCTCTGTCCTCTGCTGCTTTGGAATAAAGTTTATTTAACAAACCAAACCCAAATCTTGGTGGCCGAAGCACAACAACCTTAGTACAGTTTCTTTATTAAAATAGCAAAATACATTCTTTCACAGTCAACACGCAGACAGACGCCATCAAGTGACTGAAAAGTCAACATGCAGCTCTCGTATCATTTACATTTTCTTCCTGGCAATAGTCAGTGGACTGCAGCGGCACGGTGGTGCAGTGGAGTTGAGCGTCAGCGGATAGAGAGCATCATCACAAATTCTGATGGGAACACAAAACACATTGAGTTAGTTTGTGTCAATGAAAAAAAAAATATTTACACTCGTTTTCTTTTAATCTTGAATCTCTTTTTTTTTAATTTAACAATTAATTACATTTTTGTCATATTATGGTAAGTTTTCTGTGAGTTTTATACAGACATTTTTTGTTTGATCTATTTTAACCAAAATGTGCGCATTTTGAATTGCAACACTATTTTTCTCATTTAATTCATGAGTGCTATTGGCACTTTCGGATTCCTGTTTCCTGACCTCAAGTCCTGACCTTAAGTTTGTCCCGGAGCGGTAAAGAGGACATGTCTATGGCTTTCGGACCTCATGACCTCAGTCTGTCTGTCACCTTCAAAGTCGATGCCCCCATCAGCGTTGATGTCCAGCTCCTTCAGGATCTCCTCCAGCTCTCCTTTCTTCAGCTTCTCTCCCAGCAGAGACTTGACTGCCTCCTTCATCTCATCCTGGTTGATCATCCCGTCTCCATCCAGGTCAAACTTTTGAGAACCGACAAAGATTATTTCAGCTCAACGACAAAAAGACGTTGAAAGAAAAACGCATGTGAGGACTGACCTGTAAAAATGCAGACTGCAGTTCTTTCAGTCCCAACATGTTGGCCGTCTCTCCCATCATCCTCGGTCCCATCAGTTCGGTGAAGTCCTCAAAGTCCATCAGCCCACCCACTGAGGACGGAACCAGCATTAGGGACACGGTTCAGGAGGAGACAAAATGGCCGTCTTGCATGATCATTTTGAATCCCACTGATGCGATTATCAAGCTTCATGAAACAATGTCTTCATTTTCAGAGCTCAATCGGTGGCACTCTTTGTTTAAAAATGGTTGTTCAAATCCAAAGATTTCTGAGCAGATAGTGCCATCTGGTGGACTCTGAAAATGAGGACACTGTTTCATGAAGCCTCTCCCATAGACAAGAGAAGACGTACGAAGGCTGTGGGTCTGGTAAGACTACAAAGTATCTGCTCTCAGGTTTGATGTACAATTTTACAAAATGCAAAACTCACTTCTCATCTTGATCTGTTGCACGATCTCCAGCAGCTCCATCTCCGTGGGCATGTAGCCCATGGTCCTCATGCATTCGGCCACGTCCTTGTAGTTCAGGTATCCGTCCTGGTCGTAGTCAAACTCTTTAAATGCCTCCTGCAATTCTGGGGAAAGTGGAGAGACATGTTCACCCAAAGATGCTCAAGCAGGATTTGAACCATCGACGAGCATGTGTCAGAGCTTTACATTTACATGCTGTATTTGCTGGAAGGTTTGTAGACTGTACTAACTTACCGTCTAACTCTGCTTGGGCCAATTCACGCTCCTGTCAACATACAAAACATACAAAACAGAAGTGAAAAAAAACAAACGTGGTTTTCTTCTGTTAACGGTTTGTTTCATAGATTTTCCTTTAAATCAATTGAACAGCCACCATCACTGGGCTCGTACTGGAAAACAGAGAGTGGCAGAATCAGAAAATAAATCGGTTCAATTTAAAATAAATATAACCACTTTGCTTTCCTTTATACTTTTCCTTCATATATTTTCGACATTTAAGGAAAAAGCTATTCTTTGTAACGTTTACCAACAACATGAATACATATAATTACAGAAATTAAAAAAATGAAAAAACAAAACTTGTCACCCGTAAGAAAAAATCAATAGATGATCTGCTTCCACACGTGGAATATGACGGATAAAATGAATATAAATTCTCCGATCATTAGGGAAATCATGACACAATGGAAAACTCAACCGGCAGACAGGGTTGGTGTTTGACTCTGAGTCCTCAGCTGTAACTGAGTGTGACAGTAATCCTCACTAACACCAGCGGAGCAGTTTAGGACCGAAGCTCTGACATGGATTTTGAGGTCCACACTTTCCACTGCCTGACATGTTCCCCCTTCACATCAAAGGAGCTACGGAACGCCATCAGACGTAAAAATAAACAGGAAAACACTTATAAATAAAAGCAAGATTTGAATGAGAGAAGCTGTCTCTTGAGTCTTCTGCCTTATCATGTCATCTCAATTCCGCCTTTGATTTACATGAAACGGACACTGCTAGTGCGAGGTCACTGAAGGTCAAGTGAGGCCTCACCGCTCCAAAAACGTTGTTCAGGACTGACAAGTAAATTTTGGTGCGGTTGTCCGACGTCTTCTTGGACTTCTTCTTGGACTTCTTTGGTGCTTCTGACACAGAGCCAGAGGGAGAAGGCTGAGCCGAGCTGGACGAGCCCTCATTTCTGAAAAACAATGAGGATTGTCACCAATGATCCGTGGAGTGAGGATACGGCGTGTACTGTAATGTCAGCACATGCTATCTTGCATCCGACCGCAGAGGACTCAAGTCAAAAGTCTGCTGGCCTGGGCAACGTCTCCATGAAGAGGAAATACAGAATTAGACTTAAACCTCTGACTCTTAGATGAGAATGAGATTGGGGCCAAACTGGCAGCGCTCCTCTCCCACTCGCCAGCTGGGATGCAGCCGGAACACAAACAAGTTTGGCATCGATCCTGCCACTGAGTTGAAGTGGAACGCAGTGTATTGTCTGCTGGAGGTTGAAAGTTGAATGTTGCAGATTTATTTTTTTAACCTCGATGAATCGCGCTACAGAGTTTACTCACAATTAATGGCAAGTGAATCACACATTTTGTATCTGCTCTAAATGTAACTTAAAGGAAGATGTGATCAACCCCAGCGTGGCCAATAATGCTGACAATGTTCTGCTGATAGCATGTTGTTGAGCCTCTTCAGGTTATTCTAAAGAATGTTCTTGACAGTATCTGTTGTGTTGCTGTACTCAACAAATGTTTGCATGAGGAAAGCATTGTTGGCCGCACATCTTTACATTTAGAACATCGACAAAACATGTGATTCACTGGCAGTAATCGAGAGTTAACTCAGCTTTAGTGCGATTAATTTAGATTAAAGGTTTTAATCTATTGACGGTCCTGATGATTTGGTTTCAGTTCACCAACGCCTCTTATTTATTTTGTGGCCATGCGCAGTTTATTCATGAAATCTGACAAGTTCTATGAGGCCTGGAGCCACAATCATGAAGACAGTGTGACAGAGGATGGACACGTACCCTTCGGAAGCTGCTGACTCAGCAGATGTGGTGGACAGGTTCCTTTCCCCGGTTTTGGACATGCTGCTGCTGGAATAGAGGCAGAGGCGGTCGGGTGCAGATCTGGAGGTGAACAATCACCTGCTGGTCGTCCTCAGAGAAGAGCGACAGTCACGTCCTGCGGCGCCGTCCACCAGAGGAGATTATCAGGTGATAATCACCTGCAGAGCACAGGAACCAATGACCACGGAGCCAACATGTGACGACAACAACCTCTGACCTCACATCACAGCCGATCCACAACACTGGAACCTTTTCATGGCCAACTTTCCACTTGTGTTTGAACCCTTCAACTTTAGAATGTCAACGTTGTTGTGCTGCGGTTATATACGGTAGCTAAGTAGTACTCTGTGTTCTTGACTTCCATCTATTTTAATAGGCTACACAAGTGTATTTACTATGTTTTCAGAGGCCAAATTGCACACTCTCGAAAAAAGTTATACATTTTTTACAAATAAAATAGTTGTGTGTTGTGTTGCCAGAGTTTAATATGTCACCTTTCACTTCAAATAAAAAGATACATTATGGTATTCTCAAAATGAAAACAGAACCTTTGGGCATACTTTTGGGTATGTGTATATATATATATATATATTGATAAACCCTTTGTCGTCCTCAGTTGATTCCATAAAGACAACTCAAAATTTCAAAATTGTCTGACAATCATTGAAGTTTTCATTTGCTACTTAAGAAAAAATCTTTAAGTATTAAAGAGATAAATAAAAAAAGGAAAATGCTCACATTTTCTTAATTTAATGCATTCTGGTGGTTGTTGCATTCATTTGACTTCATTTTTAAGTCTCGTTATTATGTATATTTATTGACTGCTGTACGTGAGTAATCTCGATTATAATACGGACCACACATTCCTCACTGTGTAATACTTGTAGACCGAAAGAGGAGTAAGCATGCAGTTTTTTTTCTCTCACAAAATTGCGGGTGGCAACTAGCTGACATGAGATATTTAAAAACTCGACTGGTGGTGGTGAATCAGTGCGACATATTTGCACATTTTTTGTTTGATAATAAAACAAAAGGATGCCACGTCATGAAATATATAGTGAAAAAAAACTGCGATTGCATATTTTAAATCGACTTGAAGGGTGCGACAGTACCTACGTCCTGTCACTAGGCGGCGGTAGAGCTCATACTACTCCCCTTGAGGACTCGCACATTCATGAGAACGACGGCAAAACACACACTTTTATTGAAAGTACGAAGTCCACCTCAGGCGTTATACAAATGGGAGTCATAGTTCCGTCACAACTGGTGATGTCATGCGTGACAGAGGTGTTTAATGGAATAGAGCCTTACACAAGGTTGATTACAAAGAGAACATCGCAGGTAATTGTACAGTAACTCAAGTGTAATAGTAGCACATCAGGTTTTATGAAAGTATAGTTGTTTCATCCTCCACAAGAGCAGGAGCTGGGAAGCTCCGACTGTAGTCACAGAGACACTGAGTGTTTCTGACAGCATCTGATTCTCAGACCTTTCAAAAAGAAAAAGGAAAAAAGGAGCTCTGTGTTAAGTGGCTGTGGAGAGACACATTGGCTGTGCTGATGGAAGTAGCGCCCTCCTCATGACTTCCCGTCTTCTCTTCACACCCAGACTTTCCCCTTCCCCTCATCCTCGTCTCGACCGCAGCAGCAGCCTCCTCCGAGGCCCCGGTGATGGCTGGCCGGCAGGTTCTTGTAGACGGCTCGGCTGTAGGGGATGAAGCAGAGAGCCAGCTGCAGATGCCTGGCCAGGCGGCAGTAGGCCGCCAGCGCCAGGACCAGGAGAGGCGTCACCAGGAGGAAGCCCACCACCAGCAGAGCCACGCAGCCTCCGTCGTTGAGCAGGTCGGAGCAGTAAGGGCTTGTCCCATGAGGTCGCACCTGTGAGGAGGACATGAGGAGTCGCGGAACTCACGGTCATGAATGTGTTTTCGGTGGGTCATCCTGAAACGCAGCTCACATCGCAAGACTTTGACTCTCTGAGTCAGGGTCGTGCGACTGTTTTCAGTGAGAGGAGCTCTGACTTGACAGTATAACAGCTGAGGAAACCTCCAGATATCAAGTCAACTTAAATTAATACAGTCCGTGAAAAGTAGGTTTAAATATTGCTACATATAACTGAGCGGTTGTCTTCTGGCTCCACTCTTTTTGTGGCTATTCATGTCAGCAGCTCAATCTCTTTATCACTGAGATCAGGGCTTACCCATATGGTCCCAGCCCACAGAGACCAAAGGAGTAGCCCACGGGCCTTTAAAATATGTATTCTCATATAATAACCATCATATTATGTTTGATTTTTTGTTTGTCTTTTTTCTTACACCATTGGTAATTATGGTGAAGATTCAGTAAAGTCTTTAGTGTATATAACGACTTGTGTATATATATATATATATATATATATATATATATATATATATATATATATATATAATCTATATAAATAGATAGATAGAGAGTTTGGATACTGAGGAGGGTTTGTGCTTCAGTCATGTGTGATCTTTTAAAGAATATCAAACAATATAAACATAAATTCATTTGGTCCTTCAACACTGTGTCAGACTTGTTTGTCCAACTTCAAGAGAAGACTTTCTCAGCGGCTCCTCAGGTTTTGGTTAATCCGCACTTAATCTGGGGTCATGTGGTTGTGAGAGTTTGAGGAACCGAAAGAATCTGTGGTCAGTAAAGAGAACTGGGAAGGAAATTCCGGAGAGCCACCAGATCACACTCAACTCACCGTGGAGTGACACAGGAAGCCAAAGACCACCATGGCAGTGGCGGGGGTCAGGATGGTCCCGAAGACCAGCGCCGCCAGGCAGGCGTTGATGGCAGCGATTATCAGGTTCTGAGCCGTCACCAGCACAGAGCAGGCCCAGCAGTCCAGTGACCCGCGTAGCTCCGGGGCAGCCTCGCTGCCGCCGCCGCCGTCCGCCGCGCAGTAAGGAGGTGGCACCACCACTCGGGAGGGGGTCTCTCTGCCGGCAACCACTGCAGGGGAGGCCAGCGAATGGGAGTGGTGTGGGAGGTGGTTCTGGTGATGGAGGTTCTGGCTGTGATGGAGGGGCAGCTCCTCAGACAGGTCCAGGGCCTGGTGGTGAGCCCCCCGCTCCAGGGTGCCGCCCAGGCTCATGCTGAACTGAGGAGACCCCAGACACGAGAGTTGACACGTGCGCACGCCACACAGCCTCATGGGAACACAAACATTCTTTGATCACGGAGCCTTCAAACGCTTCTTTTCATCAGAATCTGATCAACTCTCAACTTCCCTTCTGATTAAACGCCGACCTTCCTGTCGACCCGCTGACTTTCAGTGAACCACAACAGCTGCCTGCCTGGACCCAAAATGGTCCAGCGCTGTGACTATCAGACTCAAACCTGCAACCTGACAAGTCCATGAAATGAACACAAGTTATCCTGATCTGACAGCCACGACACTCGACACACGGACTCAGTGTTCACTGTCGGACGTTCAGCACAGACAATGGTCTCTTAGTTTTCTTTCATCACTTCATGCCGTCGAACACTGTGAAGATGATGGAACACTACTGTGATGTATGTATGCTCATCTGAAGCTTCAGAAAACACTACACTCCTGGGATGTGGGATCAAGTGAGGCCAGGATATATATATATATATATATATATATATGCAAGAATAAATATATAAACTTCAGGACAAAGTCAGTTCAATTATCATTTAAACAAATATTATTGTAATGTAGAAGAGGAAATATAATAAATGTTTTTTAATCTTAAGATTTTTATGCAAATCAATGACTTTTGGGGTCAGTTGTGTTAAAAAAAATCAAATAAATCAATGCAAAACATGGGGGAGAAAAACAAAACTAATAAATAGAGGAAAACAATGAAAAATAATAGGATAATATCGGATCAAAAGGGTCGATGTGAGATTGTTATGGAGAACAGACTGGAACTTTGATTTTCTGCTGCCCAACTTCATATTTAAAGTAAATGTTTCTGGAAGGCTTCAATATTTCACGTTGCCCTAGACACAATCAACATCAGTGAATTGCCAACTAGTCCCAACTTTCTCTTTCTCTCTATCGTCATGTTTATCAGTGACATTGTAATAAGTGTCACGTGACCTTCGTCTCTTCCCATGTGGGGATGCTGCAGACTGAGTTGCTATTGTTCTTCAGCCTTTTGTCCAGAGCCAGACGCTGCTGTGATTACTCAGCACCAGACAGCAGACAAGCAGCATCTATCTAGGTGACAGCGCAGGTAGCTCTGCAGAAGAAACAGACATGGCAACACCACGCAGACAAGGACAAACAGACAGGCCCAGGTCTGATGCAGAATATCACCATATTACGCTTCCCATCATTTTCTGCAAGACAACTGAGGACGGACTACTGTATCTTCAACATATACAGACTATGATGGTTACTATTCTCCTGGATAGCTGTCCAGGGTGTCCCCTGCTGTCAGAGTCTTCCACCCCATCTTTTAAGTGATTTTTTAACACTTATTTTCAATGAAACAGGTTTAACATCAAAAAGGGAGGCTTCCTTTTATGGTCATATCCTCCATTCAGAGTTTTTCTTTCCTGTAACTCGCCACAAGTGACATTACCATCCAAACGTTAGTACACTTGTCCTGCATTCGTCTGAAATCTTGCTGCTCTCGTGACAGCAGGCTCGTCCAGTTCCCTCGCGTGAATCATACTGTCTGTAACCAAACTACTTAAGAGGTTATTTCAGTGAAGCAAATATGATTTGTTATGATCTTGAGTGATGATATTTAGCCGGAGGTGACGAGACATTGCTCCTCCATCGAACACAGAGTGAGCGACTTCAAATGATGCGGATTAGTACCCATCAGAACCCGGACCTTCTCGCAGCTCAGCCATCCACCGATGTAGGAATGTTATAGGCTGTTAGTCAGGTCTGGCCATCAAATGCCCAAACAGCCATACTCACACTCTGCTGGACGTCTGGCTGCTGCTCCTCCAGTTTGAAGCCTCTGTCGTGTCTGCTGTGGAATTCAGCCGGAGTCTTGCCGTTCCCTGCTCGCTCCGGGATTCTTCTCAAGCTGGAAAAGTTGTCGTGCGTCTCGGTGGCCTCTTGTGCCGGCTGGTTTGAATCTTCAGACCACATGGACAGGCTGAGCAGAGGATGAAGTAGCTCTTTGTGTGTCAGACTTCGCTCTTGTCTGAGGCCCCTTCTTCCCTCCACCCTGAGCCTGACCAAGTCCAGGGTGCCGTCCATCCCACTTTCCCTCCACCCACCAGTCTTATCAGCCCCCTATCCCACAGCTCCACTCAGGACAGGCATTCCACCCCCCCGATCCAGGGCAGGCTGTACCCCCTCCCCTCGCCCGGGCTCATAGGGAGTGGGGGATGGGTGGTGCATGTTGGGGGTCACAGGGAGTGAACGCTTGATAAGTTGAGGAGACCAGTAGAGGCGAACGCAACTTCTTTA
The DNA here is from genome assembly GCF_027744825.2 of Synchiropus splendidus. Classification (NCBI taxonomy): domain Eukaryota; kingdom Metazoa; phylum Chordata; class Actinopteri; order Syngnathiformes; family Callionymidae; genus Synchiropus; species Synchiropus splendidus. Next base: position 11,719,049 of record NC_071336.1, read on the forward strand.
CCTCCTCAGTAGAATCACCCGTGGATCAAGGTCTTCATTCTTGCCTTGTGAGGAGATGTTTTTCAGCACCTCAGCTCAGACCTTAATGATAAAGACAAGAAACGTCCTGTCAAGATGGGAAACCAGCGGCGGGATCTGTTTACAGCCAACCAGGAGCGGACCAGAGAAGATGAGAGCTTGACATCACTAATCTGATCCTGATTTTCTCCACTTTGACTCTATGATTGTTTGTTTGCCAGCTCTGCTCCCCATGGAGGGTTGTGTTTGGATTGAGATGGTATCTACAGGCTGGTGGGCAGGAGGGGCGACAACTTTACTGGCCATGTGGGACCACCACCTGCCCCCTCGGCCTGACCCCTCCACAATAACTGTCACCATGAAAAGCTCTTATCGTACCTGAAGAAACAGTATATTGTGGGTCCCTTGTGACCGCAGCCTGACCAGTCTGTGTACGGCTCTGAAGGTGACAAAAGCACAGACACCGACTAGTCCTGATAAACAGGAACTGCCTCTCCACCTGATCAGGAGAAGCCATTTCAGGATGCTTGGTGGACGCTCCGCTGGTATGTCCAACAGGGAGGAGTCTCGCTGGAGAGTTATGACTCATGGTTTTCTTAGAAATGCCTTGCTATACCCTGAGAGGAGGTTACCACTGCGAGGGAGGTCTGGGCTTCTTAACTTCAGGTGCAGCCCCAGTAACCCGGCCTCTGAACTATATGCTTGGAGTTTGCTTGATGCAGAAGAGAGAGACTGTTACATCTTTAAACCCACATGGAGCCGTCGAGACTCAACACTGAACAAAAAACACAAATCATTGGTGGTTTTTTTTATGGACCTCCTGTTTTGTCAATTTAAACTTTAGCTCCTTGTTTTCCTGAGTATTTGCTTGACATCGCCTGATTCTCTCACGGGTCATTTCTCCGCGCAGAACAATATCACGACATTGTGATGGAAATATTTAGTCTGTGTCCAGAGAAGAGCCACGGCATGTGACGGACAGATGGACGGATGAGGGGACTTCCTGAACCCTGAAGCAGGATTTCCTCCAGTGACACACAGGCGGGACCACGGACTTGACCCCGGGACACACTGAAAAGCCTGCCTAAGGGAAACTTGCAACTATTGAAAATGAATCTTTAAAATAATATTTTCAACATTTCATGGGACGATTAAGGAAAGAATGTTTGCAGAATGAACAATTATAAACTGATGCTATTTTCTTTTATTTCAGAATAAGAATCAAATTTACTGCCATGGTCAGTGGGGATCTCACCAACTAGGAAAGTGCTTTGGACTAAAGTGCTGTCATGAATAAAATAAAATAAAACATTGATAGATGCAATAGATGACAGGTCTGACTAACAGTCCTATTTTTGAATGTAGGTTTGTAGCAGAACCTTACGAGAGCAGTCCAAATCCGTGAACCAGGAGGTTGGTGCAGCACATTGGAGAAAAACTACAGATTTGAACTTGAAACCACCTAAGCCATTGCTGACACTGCCACAGAAAGAGCACAACTGCAGTAAATTCAAAAAGCGTTTATTAATGGTCATAATAATGTCACACAAGTTCACAAGTGTTTAAGACAATTCTGGCTCAGTTTTGTGTGTGTCTGTGTGTGTGTGTGTGAACTAACAGTGCAGTTATAAATAAACGACCACAAAGAGAAGAAGTATTGCAACAGGAAAAATAGAAATCTCAAATAAAACAAACAAAAGGTCGTTCTGAGAGAACGTGTAGCACCATCTATCTTGTTAAAACCTCATCTACACCATTGTAAAAAAAAAAAGAAATCTCAAAAACACTTTGGAGAAGTGATTCTTTTCTTCCGTACAAACACAGCATTCCGTTCTTCTATACGTGAGCAGTGCCTACTGTCTACAGAGAGGTGGCGCTATATTCAAGATAAAGATATTTCTTATATATCAGGAGAGCAGGGAGGAAAGTTCAGAGCACCAGAGAGACAGCGTGTTCATACAAAACAATCAGTAAAATTAAACAAAACAAAGTTTTCAACTCTTTTGAAAACAGAGAAACAGCAATATCCAATAAATAGAGGGAATGTTTAAATTACATGTACAATGACCCTCCTCCTGACCCGAAACTGAAAAAAAGATACGTCACAAAACGACAAATTATTCTTCAGTAAAGTGAAACAATACAAAAAAGGAACCAAATGTCTGACTCAAAAGACAAGATGTACACATAAAACCAGACAAGATAAGCCCCGCCCCTTTAAGAAAACAAAGTTTGTTAAACCCGTATGAAGCATTCAATTGTATGTTTCTATAATGCGTTAGAAAAATCTCTATCATAAGTATTTTTTTTAATTTCCTAAATACAAGTGAAAGGCCAATGTGGTGTAGTTTCAGGCTGATCGAGGTTACAAACAAAACAATAAATTATTTTCAAAAAGAGAAACAGCACCTCACGACAAAAATCCATTTACAAAATTGTTCAAGAAAAGAGTGGACAAAAACGTGTCCAATACAGAACTCAAATTCCTCCAGAGTTTGTTTACCAACAGCACCTGGCAACACGGTTGTCACGGTAACAGGGGAAGAGCACCATTGTGAACGTAAACTGGTCTTGTTGGCGGTTATGGTTGTAAACAGTGATGATTGGTAAACGTTCATAACTGAGTCTTTAATTTTTGGTTTTATGGCTCTGAGGAGATGAAGGGGGAGCAGGGGCTCTGTCACCGGGACGAGGCAGAGGCCGAGGCCTGGGGGCGGAGACAAACACGGCGTTAGGCTTCAGAAGGTGACAACACAGACCACCAGTCTGCAGGCTGCTCACCAGGCTGAAGGAGTCGTAGGTGTTCATCAGCTCCTCGATGGAGTACTGTTCCAGCACCACCACGTTGTTCAGGTTTGGACTCCGCTGGCGGGCGCAGTCTTCACAGTGAACCACGTACGTCTTCCTGCTGCTGTTCTCGCTCGTCACGAACAGCAGGTTAAACACCTCCAGCTGCCTCACACACACACAGAACATTAGCACACATGACGGCAGACACACCAGGCCCGTGGGGACACACTCACGTCACACTCGTTGCAGTAGTATGCCGGCTCGTCTTTGACTCGACCCTGATAAGAAATCTTCTTCCCCTCAGAAACCAGCTGATCTCGGAGGATCTGGATGTGCTTCATGGACTGGAGTAGACAGTGTCTGCGGAGGCCAAGGTCAAGACAAGGTCATGATGCATGTTGACAACTCTCAGTGTGTCTGGTTTTACTGTCACCCTAGTGTTCTGTCAGAGACAGAGCCAGGTGTTCCACACTGGATTTACGAGTAGACTTCAAGTTTAGGTCCTCAAAACACGAGTAAAGCTGCATCTCATGGTTTTTAGTTTAATAGGTTTGGCATTTGATTGATTTGTCTTTTAGCTTTTGCACACATCGTGCCCCTGCTGGCCCAACACGAAAACACAGATAATCTGACTTGTTCAGGATCGCAGCGGAGGATCAGCTGAAGAGTTAACTCACCTGAGCATCTTGTAGGTGTCAGGATCAGTGATCTTGAGCGTCCGTGCCACGTTCCAGGACACATGGATCATGGGGACAATGGACTTGACCTTCTTCACCTCGTTCCACTCAAAGCGCTCTAGAGCCAGCTGGTACTGGTACCCTGCCATGACGATCACACCAGTCTTAAAAACAGGACGTTGCTACATATCATAGTGTGAAGACTTCCCACACGCACCATTGAGCGGCCCCACGTTCCAGGCGATGTTGTTGCACCAACCGACCGCCTGGACCCAGTGCACAGTGCCAGCATTGATCCACACCAGGTCGCCCGGTCTCTGGATGAAGCGGTACACCGGGATGTTGGCGTTGTAGAGGTCCTCCAACACTGGCCACCAGGACCCCGTCAGGTAGTCCACACCATGCCTGAGGAACACCAGCGTTAGAAGACTGCCAGTGGAAAGTGGCGATGCTGAGAGAGTGCTGTCACCAGACTCACTTCTCACAGAAGTCGTTGATGGCCTGCCAGTAGTTCTCGTGCACAGAGAACCACTCGCAGTCTCCAGGGCCAATGTTGATGTTGACTGAGCAGAAGTTGTTGTTCTCCTGGTGACCTGATGAATGACAAGACACACGTGTCAGCAAACTCCAGAGAAACGATGAGCCCATACTGCACAAACACAGTTGAAAACAATGACAATCATGGCAGTCCGTACCTGGTGTGCGGCTGCCCGGCACCTTCATGTACAACTGCACCGTGTTCATGCCCAGGATGGTGTGACCAACATGACTCAGCATGTTTCCACTGGATGAGACTCTCATGAACGCCGGCAGCTTCTGCAGCTCCTGCAGCTGAGCTTTCCACCTGAGCCAGAGACATGTGATTAGTCACGAACAAATGCTCTAGCTCTGCTGAAAGACATATATGTTTTCAATTTAAATAAATCAGATATAAAAACTCTCACTGAATCGTCATTTCTAGCTACTTAAACATGCACCTGGTGCTGAACCGAGATTTATTTCGCTCTGCCTAAATCTTTTACTTTTCAAAAGAGAAGCACTCACTTTTTCGGGTCTGACAAGTCGATGTTAGTGCCAAATTTTATGATCTTTCCGACGGACTTCTGTTCAGTGCTGCAGACAAAGGCATTTCAAAATGCTCAACACCTCATTGCAAATAAAGCACATTCAACTTTGACAAGATTTTTACCTGGTTCCATCTTTAGAGCACTCTTTGCTTGGAGTCTCAGTAGTGCCACTCGGCTTCTTCTCGCTGTCCTCATCTTCTTCATCACTTCCTTTCTCCTCCTACAGAAACACAACACATGTTAGCATGTTTCATATGCAATTTCTGAGGAGCATGCCTGAGTCTGTGTGTACCTGGAGGCTCTCTTGGAAACTGGATGCTTGATACTGGGCGTACTTGGCGATGGTGGTGTGGGAGCGGCTGCTTTCACAAGGCCAAGTTTGGCCCGTCCCACTGGGGTCCCAGTTCTCATCGGCGGGCTGCTGAACCTGCGTGCGCACCTCCACAGCCTGCTCAGCATTGGCCTCCACCAGAGACTTGGTGGAGAAAAGTCCCAGATCTGGAGAAGAGGGAGGGAAGTGCACATGTGACCTTCATGTGCAAGACAAGCTGCAGCAGTGACGCATGACATGATGCCTCTTCCCCTTAAGAATTAAACAGCAGTGTTGAACTCACTGAGTCGCAGAGATCCCGCCAGTCCACGGATCACTGTCACAGGGTTCTTTGGGTCGGTGCAGAACTGCAGCAGAACAGGTGAGAAGGCGTCTCGCTTACTCTCCAGCTGAAAGACCAAATGTAATGTCAATAATAGCATCACAGTGCAGAACTTTTTGTTGATCAATGAATAATGAAATTCGCATTCTATACTTTTTCATTGAATATAAAATTAATGCTGTTCAAGGCATCAAAAGCTCCACACTCACATAGATGCTCGGGGTTGGGGGGTTGAGTTTTTCTCGGGGGATGGGTTCCTCAGTGGTCATCAATGGTTTGACAGAGAACGCCGGGAGCAGGTACGACTCTCGGAACTTCCCCTTGACTCTGGCTCCCCTGAGAATCGAAATGACATCAGGAGACAAAATCACTCACGCTGTCAACTGAGTACCTGCTAGTTCAGAAGACATTTTTGTGATCCATAGTGGAAATGATTCAAATGAGGAGTGGGAAGGGTGGGACTCACCTGCAGGAGCGGATGATCTCTCCGGCCGTGTTCTTGATGCTGATATCCTCCAGGGGGATTCTCTTCTCTTCCACCTCCGAGGCGATGAACGTCTCCCTGTCTCCACTCTCCACTTTGATCAGGCGAATCTTCAGCTCCTTTGGCGGCCCGTCGGACAGTGCTTTCAGTTTCAGGAAGTCCGTGGACCCCAGCGATGCACCCGAGTCTCTTTTGTGATCTGTTGATTTTTGACTTGAGCTTCTTGAGGCCCACTCTGCGTGTTCTGTTTCACTCGTGGAACTGGCACCAGATCCATCTTTCCGCTTCTTTTTCTCAGACTCAAAACTACTGTGATTTTTGTCCTTGCTCTGTAGATTCAAGTCTCCTAAAATCCGGCGGTCCTTCTTGTCCTTGTGGCTCTTGCGTTCTTTGTGTCGTTTGGAGTGAGTAGATGAAGAGGATGAAGATGATGACGCAGACTCGTCTTTCTTCTCCCGATGTTTCTTCTTCTCTTTTCGGTCCTCGTGCTTCCTACTGCCTTCGTGTGCGTGCTTCTTGTCCTTCTCCCTTCCTTTGTTTCTCTCCCTCTCTCTGTGCTCCTTTGCCTGCTCCGGGTCCTGCCTCGCTCTCATATCATTTTGTTCTTTTGGCATGGAGTGGCGACTGAGAATGACCTCGCAGCTTTTCCCCAACTCCGCCAGAGACGACTCCGATACAATCGTCAGCTGCCGTTCCTCCTTGATCAACTTGATTGGCTTTACAGTCTGAACACTTTGACGCTTCGCAGACTCCTGACCAATTTCATAAACTCTGCTGACATCATCATCCTCCACCTTGATGTTCCCCTCCTCAGTCTTCACTGCATTACAGGCGGTGTCGGTGGTTTCAGATGTGGGCGAGCCGGTCTGCTCCTGTCGACAAATATCTGGACCCAATGACAGAGACGAGGAATACTTGACCCCGACTAAAGCTGAAGGAGGGGGTCTTCCGAAGGGCCCGCCTCTGTAAGCGTACTTTTGGCCCTGCAGAACAGTTGCCAAAGACTTGAACATGCTGTTGACTCCTGTCTGATGGAGGTGTGGCCTCTGGGGTGGCGGGGAACAAGACGGGGAATCATCTTCTTCCTCGTCTTCACTTTTATTCTGTTCCGGCAGCCCGTAGAGCTTGGCTAAGTCACTGTGGCGATAGTTGCCTACTCCCATTTCCTGTTTGGGATTTAGAGGCGAGTTCTTCAGGAGCTCTTCGTCCTCTTCATTTAGTGAAGAGGTTCGGCTGCATGGCGACGCCAGAGAACCCTGCCTGCTGAGAACAGGTGGGCTGGCATGAGGGTTCGATCCAAAGTCCTCCTGGAGCTTTAGTGCAGGAAGGAGATCTGGAGCACACAAATAGCTGTTCATTGGCTGCACACTGGAGGAATAGCTGTCCCGGAGAGCAGAGGGGGCAGTCTTCTCTTCCTTATAAAGCTCCTCCTCCTTTTTGATGGACTCATCAAGCATGGCCATGATGTTTGCCAGGCCATCAGGGAGCAATGTTGACATCTCTGAAGGCTCTTCTTCAAACTGGGCACTGTCAGAGGTCGGGTTCCTCGCTTTCTGAAGGCCCACCTTGGAGCCGCTCGACAGACTCTCTCTGGGGAAAGCCTGGTAGAGTTTGGGAGGCTCTCTGGGGGCTAGTGGGGGGAGTGAGTGTTGTGCTTCTTTGGATTGGATGGGTGCTGGCTGCATGGCTGGAGGTTTGCTAGGTGGCGCTGACGGGTTTATACCTGAGGTATTGTGACTAGAGGAGGTGTCGAAGGTCGCTCCAGCATTGGTCCACATCTCACGCTGCCTTTGCTTCTCCCGAGCGTACTCTGTCTGAGGAGTGAGGGGGGGTGGACGCAGCCTCTCCAGAGGAGGGTTGTTGGGGGGTTGGCCTGAGAGACAAGGAGGAACACCACCTCTGCTTAGCCAGGGGTATGGTGGTGAAGCCTGGGAGGTTGGTGGGGCGGCAGGAGGTGTCAGGCGGGGAGGTGCTGGTGTTGGGTTGGAGGTCGCACTCAGGAGACGCTCCAGGTTCTCAATTGCAGTTTGCTCCTTTCCCTTCAGATTACTGAAATCAGCCATGCACCTTTCATCCTCAATTTCTCTCCTCCTGCTCTCCTCCAACTCCCTCTTCTTCTCTTTCTCCACCTGTTGCTGTTCATCCCTCCTCTTCTCCTCTTCCATGCGCTCCCACTCTTTCCTCTGCCTTTCACGCTCCTTTCTCATTCTTTCCTCCTCTTTTTGCTTCAACTCTCTCCTCTTACACTCCTCTTCCTCTCTCCTCTTGTGCTCCTCTGCTTCTCTCCTTTGTACTTCATGTCTCCTCCTCTCCTCCTCTCTCATCTTCTCCTCCTCCAGCCTCCGCTTCCTCTCTTGTTCCTCCAGCTCCCATTTTCTTCTCCTCCTCCTCTCTTCTTCTTGTCTTTCAAACTCTTTCTTCTTTTGTTCCTCTTCCTTCCTCTTCTCAAGCTCCTTTTTCTTGCGTTCTTCCTCCAGCCTCTGCTTCATCTCCCACTCCTTCTTTTTCCGCACTACTGCCTCCTCCCGGTCCCTCCTTCTCTTCTCTTCTGCTTGCATATGTCCCTCCAACTCAGCGTCCAACTTGTCCAGAGCCTCTTCAATGGACTGGGACTGAGCAGCTGTTTGTTGAGGGTATAGATGAGATGGGGCAGATGTAGGTTGATGACTATGACTGGAGGTTGTGGCAGTATTAGACGTTTGTGAAGAGGGAGTGGGAAGGGTTGAAGAGCAGTAAGTCGGCAGAGAGCTGTGGGTGGAGAGTCTGCTGGTTATGACGCTCTCTCCTGCCCTCTGGTGTCCCGAGGAGAACAAGGCTGAGACGGCAGGGAACGATTGCTGCAGCCCAGCCTGCGAATAGAAGTCAGTCTGGGTCTTGATCTCTGGAGATTTAGTCGATGCATGGTGCTGGGGCGGCAGTGGTCGGGTGTGACAGTTCTGCACCTGCCGTGAGGCAGAGCTTGTGTCTTTGCTGGTGGTGCGTTGCTGCAATGATGGTTCTCTTTCACTGGGCCAGTTAGAGTGACCGGATGTCACACTTGAGGTGTTATTGTAAATGGAGCAGGAGGAGTGAGGGGTCGGAAGGTTAGAGGTGATGACTGGGGTACGGGCTGGAGCAGGTGGAGGACCGGCATGTGGCGGGATCCGAGTGTGAATGTTAGCGTCCACCTCTTGTTTGCGGCTTTCCTGGTGCTGAGGTATCGGTCCTGGTGGCCTCACGTCCAACTCCTCAAGACAAACAGCACAATTTTTGTTTTTTTTTACTGAAATAACATTTTCATCTACTCACTGCAGAGAGTCAGTACAAAAGGATGGACACTACATGAGGATGGGTTTGTTGGGAAGTTTTATCTCATGCTATTGCACATTTTAATGTTTGAAACCAGCTACCATCATATAAAATGTGATGGAATAGGTCAAAGCTTTCAATGTTGTTCAAATAAATGCAGTTCTGACTCGTACTCACCAGAGAGTGATTGCTGGGCCGACTCTGGTAGTTCCACACCTCGTGGGGCAAACGCTGCTGTGTTACTGAGGTACTGCTGGCTAGGGGGGGGACGGGCGGGTGGTGGAGCCCCAACCCATGCTGTAGGTGGCTGTAAGGCACGCTGCTGCTGGTGGCAGGAGGGTTTGCTGGTGACGAGCGGACCTGCTGCTCTCTGTCCTCTTTGCTTTGTGTGGGAGAGCTGTGAGAGAGAACCTGGATACCGCTTTGACTGCCGACCTGAGGGCTTCTCTGGTGAGGACCACGGGAGTCCATGAAAGATGGAGATGGGCCTAATTTAGAGCTGGGGCTACGATAAGATGGGGACTGCTGGTTTCGTGCCTGAATTTGAAACGTATCCTTCTGTAGCTGACGGCTGTAACCAGGAGAGAGGTTCGAGGGAGACGACAGAGTTGAGGTGGTGGAGGATGCGGGGGAGGACTTTGGGGTGTAGCTGCCAAGCCCACGGTGGTGCTGATCCTGGTGGAAACAGAGCCAAGGATTAGGGACAAACCCTTAAATTTCATAATTTTACATTTTTTAGCAGTGTAACAGCGAGTCTCTTGCAACACCTTAAATATCACTAATGACAATCATGAAAAGGTTCCTCCTAAGTTTAATTAGGACAGGCATTTTGACAGTTCCTCTTAGAAAACTTGATATGTTGACCCAGAACAGGAAGTGTTTCGACACATTTGAATCCAACCTACAAGTCTATTTGTTAAAACATTGTCCTTAAATAGTCGTCACGATGTACCACCACTAGAAGATTGGAATCTCACCGGTCGAACCTGGAACTCCTGGGAGGAGGGGTTCTTTCGCTCCAAGGTCGGAGGCTGCCAAGGGGCGTTGTCCTTGTGCATGGGATTCCAGAAAGCTGGTTTTGGGGGCAGGTGGTGCGATGAGGTTTGGTGCTGAGGGGGCAACACAGGACCTGAGAAACGATGCTGACTGGGAGCAGGAATCTGAAGCACCAACAAAAAGAGCAGATTAAAACTAAAGAAAACAAAACAGGGTCATGGAAGTAAAACAACCGTGGTCGGCACACAGACATCACAACACTTATAGATAGTCTGATGGGTGTCTGTTTGGCTGAGCATCGGCATAACAACTGAATAGGAGCGGTACCTGATCCAAGCTTTTCTTTCGTTTGTTGGGGCTAGGACAATCCTCAGGAGCCTGCCGGCACAATGGGTGCATTGGTGGCAGCGGCGTGTGCTGTATGACTGAATGTTCTCCCAGTGGAGGGGCTGGCCTCTTCAGCTGACCGCCCAACATCTTCCCTGCAAAAGTCCGTGGCTGTGGAGGCAGAAAGCAGTGGATGAGCACTGGAGGTGAAGCAAAAACCTGTCTCCCTTGCAAATGACCAGAAGCAATTAAGTGCTCTACCTGATGCACCTGAGCCCACATCTCATCTCCCAGCAATGGTGGCCCTCGAGGGACATGCTGCTCCTGAGGACCCCCGAACTGAAGCGACAGCATGATGAGCAAATGTGGCAGAAAAACCAAAGAGGAGCAACAGGAAGTGCTCACCTTCAGTAGCTGATTGGGGCGACTAGGAGGGAGGTGCGGACTAGGTGGAGGTGGTCCATTATGGAGCCTAAGTGAATGCTCATTGGGCAGGGGGATCATGGGGTGTGTTTGTGGATTGTGAGGGTCATACAGTGGGCCATTTTGTTCCCAGGCTCGATGGGGAGGTGGAGGCAGGAGGTACTGAGGGTGAGGAGGGGGTCTCTGTGGTTCCCTCTGCATGCCTGGCAGCATGGGCTGAGGGTGCTCCAGCTTCTCGCCTCCTCGCATGGACCTGCGCAATTGACAAAACTCCAGTTCACACCAACTCACCTCACGCATTTGTTTCTGCACTAACCAAAAGAACAGCAATCAATCACTTCTTACCCATTGTTGAAGAATTTACTTGGATGATTCAGTCCAGCAATTGGACCAGGAGGTAGATGTGGAATCAGCTGGTGTTGGTTCATTCCAGGCGAACACCTGATCAACACAAGATTTTCAATGTGAGATGCATTTTTTCAAAATGAAAGAAATAACATGGATCAGGTATTCCCAAAGACAGGTGTCAAGATAGTTTTGTTTTTGCGTTGCCACGCAGACAGACCTGGCAGGCGGTTGCCAGGATCGGCCACCCACGGGAGCCCAAGGTCCCCGGTTGAATCCATCCAGTGGGAAGGATTCCCGTGCGCCACGCCCGCCAAACTGCTCTACTGCGTGATGCATCCAGCCTGCACAGAGAGCAAATGAACAAATAAAGAAATACAAGAAATGGAGGATCATGTGATGTTTGAAACTTTTATAATCTTAATCGGGTGTAATGTGGTCATGTATCTACAGACAAAATTGTTCTCTGCGAATGTTGAACTCACCGGACTATCTGCACCTGTGAAGCCCTCCACTGCAGCACAGAGAGGGCCTCACCACCACACAGAGATTGTCCTCCTCAGGAATGGAACCTTAATACACAGCAACTACGGACAGAAATAGAAAAGACAGGCAACTGAAAATCTTTAAATCACTATCTAATTTGTCAAACCTGTCTGCAATCTACAGACATGTGGTCAACTAACAGAATCCAGGTAAGCAGTGAGCAGGTGGTTTAACATTCAACAGAGAACTTCAATTGACACTGCAATTCATGGGGCATCCTATAGAGGGAGCCAAAGACAAGGTCTTGCTAGATTTTTCTTTTTTCAGTGGCCAGGTGGTTTAGTGGCAGGTGACCACAGGTGAGGGCAGATGTAGAGCAAGATAGTCCACTTACGGGAGACTTGGCTAAAAAAGACCAGGTGTTAGATGCCTCTGGTCTGTTGCCAAGATCCTGTGAGTGCGGGATGGCCGTGTAAGAGGTGCCAATTGTGCCTGTGTGTGTGGACAGTGCCGGTGCCAAACAGCACCATTAATTCAGACTTGCAAGGAAATAACACTAGTTCATGTGTATGTGTGTCTTTGTGTTTGTGAGCGTTTAATCTCATTACAGCAGGCGTGATGGGGAGGGTGGGGGGTGGTGACAGACGGCCTGAACAGGACGCAAGAATAGATTAAGAGAGGCTCACTGCCACTGAAGTGACCAGCTACAAAAGGCTGAAGGACTTTGATGACTGACAAAGGCCTTGTGCACAGAAATGCAGTTTTCCTATATGATTTGATCCCCAACACAAAAAGTGATCTGTAAAATATGTACAGGTTTCAGGCATCCACATGAAACTACTGAAAAAGGCATGGCACAGGCACATAAAAAAGGCTGCACACACAGAGGGACTACTCAAATAAAAGTGTATAATTTTGCAAAATGAAGACGCGACAGCACAGTGACAACCTTATATACACATGATAGGGCTCTGTCTCCAGGACTGTCCTCCAAGCACTATGCATTAGACATCTGGACAACAAAATGCCAGACATAACACTAAGGGCTTAAACAACATGTAATACGTAATATTTTCCTTTCGTTCAAACTCAATTGTTTTATGCAATTTAAGGGTGCCATTTACATCGTTGTTTGCTTGATGAGATCAAGGGGCAAGCTGCAGATTTCTTTCCCTGTTTTTAGCCAGTCCTTGCAGCCTTGTATACAAATACATTCCTTGGCCAGGATGCATTTACCTAGATCAGTACTAACAGTTAGAATCAAATGATTTCCCGTGCCTTTCATCACTACATCTGGGAGAGGACATGACGGTTTATACACTCAGAACTCATAAATGTGATCAAAATAGACAAAGAGCAGCCGTGGGGAAACCAGCGGAGACGTGCAGCCTCTTGTTTGGACTCTCAATGTGCAATTAAGTCTCAGAAATAGTTAGCTTGCGTTTATGGGAAGAAGTATGTGAGAGTCAAGTGTGACTGCATTGTTTGCTCTGTCATGCTGAAGTTGAAGCTTCAAAAGGTCAACTCTTCACTGTGTCCATTCTACAACATAGAAATAATTGAAAAAAAACAAAACATTTTTTGTTTGTCGTTGTACCTTGTGATGTTCCTAGTCATTATAAAATGCCTTATTTTCGACAGGTCCCACAGTTAAGACTGCACAGGCACATAATTAAAGTTTCAAAATGACAGTGTTAGTTAATGAGAGGTTGAGAGTTGTGGATGAAAACACCACTGTAGGCACAAGGATTGGTACCCACAACCTCAGATACATCATGGCTGCTAATTAAAGCTGCGTAAACTGCGACGACACTTGCACGCTGTGAGTCATCTTTGTTACTCTGCTTTTTCCTCCGGTTTTCCTGAATCGATCACACACTGTCCTCCCTCCCACCACTTCCTATCTGCCCCCTCTCCACCCACATCGCTATTAAAAGCTCAGTAAGAAGTACTACTCTGTGTTACAGACAGAACACAGTGAGTTTTTACCTTTCAGAGTCCAAGAGACTGTTGATTCACAGTTGGGTCGAGTTGCCCGCACTCATCCTCCAGAGTCTCCTTAATACTGCAAGAGACGAGGAGACAGACATTAATGTCACCCACAGAACCTGAGATAGGTACACAGGATTAAATTAGATCAGAAGATGAATCAAAATCTGGTTTCTCAGGATGCTTTCACAAGGTGGGTTTGGCCCACAGCGTCCAATAGCGACCCCCTTCCAACTCCCCGTCCCTCATGGAGAAAGACAATGATGATGGGGAAAAATGCAACGTGACCCCCCCCTTGACACATGTATAGGGAAGACCAATGATGAGATAACAGAAGGCGGCGTTGTCCTCTGAAAGAGTTTGTGAGTGGTAACATTCAGGGGAACCCCGATGACTCAGCTTTATGAAAACACTCTTCACTACCGCAACCTTAACCAACGATATCGGAATTTTCCAACTTCATGAGGTCACCTCTTGATCTTAGTGCGAAGCAAAGATGGTGACACAAAGCCGATCAAGGTTTCTTTTTCTTTGAAGATTGACAGAAGAGTTCAGATCTTTTAGAGAAATGTAAGAAAGTGTGGTCTCAGATAAACCACAGCAAAACAAACAGGGTGACTCATCGACTTAAAAGGGACTTTCTGTTGGTTGTGTTGAAAATATTTCAATGGACAGCTTACAAAATCGACTCGGCAAATTCATTAGCAAGCATTTCATAGCATTTGTTGCTATGAACCAAATACAGGTCAAGTTTCTGTTCCCTTTTGTATGGACTGATACCAGTTATAATGATGTGCTCTGACAGAAGAGTCAAGAAAGGTCTGTTCATTTTATGATTTCAGAATCACTTCAGCAAATGATGGTACTGAAAACGAAAGAAGCAACACCGCACAACAATAAAAGCAAAAAAGATTATTTATGTCAGTCATTAATGTCTATTCATAAATGTTCAATGAAAATGTGAATCGATATATTTACTGTAAGATGCATATTTACAGCTTCATCTCAGTGTCTGTTGATGACGATCAGAATTCCCACTCGTTCAGTGTGCGCACCAATTCAGAGAGTTTCAGCTTCCCCACATGCCCCCATTTTCCCCCCACGCTGTTTTTCTGAAAGTGCCCGCCTTCATATATTTCTGTCATCACTGTTGTTTGTCAGTCAGGGTAAAGAGCAGAAATTCCCTACCAGGCATTATTAGAATCAGTCACACAACAACCATGGCGGCAGTGATCAACAGCTCTTTCTGTCAGCAGGATGGCAGCATTACCGGTGATGATTATAGCAATATATCAATGGGACGGATGCGCATGAAGGGACAATGTGGACCGGTTGTACTAACCCTCAAGAGAAATGTGAATAAATTCATGCATTTTAGTCATGAATCTTTGTGGGAGAACTACATGTTCATAAGGACAGCCTCAATTGTGCCGGTTGTCAGCGCTCCCAAATGTTTCAAGACACCCTACGACTCCAGAGCTAGCTACCAAGTAGCCAATGAGTAAGAAGACATTTTTTTATGAATTATCATGAAAGGTTCACTCAAATTTTTATGCTTATAACAGGAAATAAGGGTTAACATCCAAATATTTGGGGGAGAGGTGCGCCTAAATAAATATCCAGGTGCAGGCAGCCTATTGTTGTGATTGAATTGACAAAACAAACAAATAAAACAACTTTAAACAATTTTATTGAAAAGGCATAAACAATTTTAAATCCAGTGACGAGCATCTGTGGCAACCAAAGCCAATCAACAACATGCTTCCCTCTTCTGCAGCTAAGCAGTAAAACTGAACGACTTGTCGTTTACTGACCCCTCTGGAGATTAAAGACTTTTACGATGATGAACATCACAAAGACAACTGTGGGGAAAGAGGTTGCCAGGTGTCCCACAGTCCTAGTGAAGTTGCTACAGAGCTCCTCAGATAAAACACGAGCTGATAAGGCAGGAGGGATGACATTAAGAATGCCCATGTCTCTGCTCTGTTACATAACCTGAAAAAGATCCAGCTCTGGAGGAAACACCAAACATTCCTCTCACAGTGAAAAAGACTTCCGTCCGCCCCCTCCCTAACTCTCCACCTGGATCCATGTTAGGCTGCTTGTTTGTGAGAGCTAGCCAAAGCGATGACGCAAGCAGGGATATCAAACTTTAAAAAAAGGAGCCTATTCATGGTAATATAGAGTCATCTGAGGACACAATAGAACGACTAGGTTGTCAATGTGAACTCACATTTCACCCAGTTAATCCCGTCATTAAGAATTTATTCTCAGGCGTTATGCCATAAGAAGAAAGACACTTCCCTCAACAAAGGCAAATGTATGCTGGCTAAAACAGAACTGTATTAGATAGAAGGCTAATACTCTGCACTGTTATTTTTGAGGCTGATAGATGGGGTAGCAGTAAAAGTCTAACAAAAGCAAGTCCAAAATTGTCAGTGAGCTCAAACTCCTAGAGAGCCACTCCAGGTTTACATTGTGGTTTTGGTGTGGCTTTTACAACCTTATCTTTTACCTGAGTGCATTTTAATATCTAACAGCTTCCAAAATGCAATATCACATCTATGAACCAGTTGAGCTTGGACCTCTTGGGAAATTCACACATACAGGCCTAGTGACGTCACCTGAGTCAGAAAGTGGGGGAATTCTCACCACACGCAATCAAAGATGGCTTCCACAAATGTAAACAGGAAGTAGAATTTCATTTCATTCTGCGATTTTGTGTTTCCTCTTCATACGTCACTATCTCCTTCACAGTCTTCAATAACGCACTAAATGCACCAAACTGGACTGTGACGTCATTCCAAGCTCCATCTGTTCCCACCTCTGAGGCGTATTTTATACCTGGCAGGCTAGTGTGACAATGTGATGGTGCAGAGATGACAATGTCCATGTCACATCAAATCAGTCTGGGGTTAGAAATAAGGTTTTGGCCTTATCACAAAGTGCTTATGTGACAAAGTGTGTTCCAACTATGTAATTGTGAACACTCTTCTCATGATCTGGACGGTCAATCACGTGTCACTAGGAAATGCAGACTGAAGTGGCAGACTGAAAGTGTAGAATCATTGAAAGATAATATCTCACAAAACAAAAGTCACAAAGATGAGATGAGAGACAGACAAGTTAGGTCCTACCACTAGTGTGACGTGAAACCGAGAGGAGAGGAAGCTGTCGTAAGAGGAAGTCTGTGTGTGTCTGGGACAGACGTCAGACATTTCCTGAAATAAAATTGTGACTGAATTGTGGCCACTGAGCTAAAACAGTTGGTTTCAGTCACAGTTCTGAAAATACACTTCGAGACCACGTGTATGCAAGTGTGTGTAAACTCCCCACACACACACACTTCCAAGCTGTGACTCATACTTGCTAGTTTGTGGGAATAAAAATGTCACCAGTATTCAAACATACATAATTTCTGTTCTGTTTACCGACAGGTCTACTGGGATGCAGAACCTCACAGAAACATCAGTTTCGATTAATAACTGCTTGAGCTGCGACCAAAGTGAAGGTTACATGACCACACAGGTGTGTGCATGTTTACAAGAGCCTCCCGCTCGACTCAGACAGATCGAGATGTTTACAGAACCCAAAAATACTAAATGCTGAGTGGCAACCTCTTTGCTTGTTTTTAGACCAGTGAGAGATGCTAAGGGCAAGCATCAACGAGATCAAGGACTTATCCAAAGAGGATGCAGTGAAACAACATATGTTTCTTGAAATCCAAATCATTTATGACTAGATACCATTTCACTCTGTCACAAAGCGCATCTCAACTACACACAACAGAAGGAAATGCAATGTCATAAAGCAATATTATGTTATATCCACATTCTATATTAAGAAAGTGTTCCCAAATCAAAGGAGACCATTTAAAAAGAGGACTGCTTGGATTATGTTTTTTCAGCTGTTCCAAATTCACAGGTGGAAGTTTTGACACTCAGCCTGTTGGTGTGGGACAGATGTTCCACCAGCCATCACTATCCTGCTTTCTGAAACAAGAAGCGACACCTTCACTATGGGAGAAACGATTCTAGTATGATGTGCATTTTCTCTGACAACAGTGGCAACGAAAGGTTTCTAGTAAGACATCTGTCTTGGAAAAAAACCCAGCTCTGAAGCACGAGAGTGAGTGCGTGTGACTCAGACTTTATTGTTGAGTCAGCACTTTTATTTCAGTAGCCACTTTGTGAATGTGTGGGTCGGTTTAACATGACAAACTGTTTGTCATCACTTTTGGTTCAACAGGCAGCAATTATTCATTCAGAGTCAAGAATGGCTGCGAGTGTGCAACTTTTGAGGTTTCTGGGTTCGATCACCAGAATTGATCATGACCCCCACCCACAAACAAACAAACTGCACTTCCTGACCTCGGCGTGTTAATTGCGCTCATGACACCACCTTCAAACACACAGACACACTGGAACCCAGAACACATGGCGTGTCGCTGTGGTAACCATTAACAAACATGAATGAAAATTAACATTTCCATGGCTGAAGGAGCGACCCAATGCGAACAAGACATGCGCAGTAGCAAGTGTCTCTGAAACGACTCCTTCATTCGAAGCCATAAACCAGAATGACCCGAGACCCAAGTTGACGACAGGTCACGTGACCGTCCGTCCTGAAACCCGCCGTCCCCAGACGTCACCTTAGCAGGCAAAACAAAAACACAGCGACCCTCCCCCAATAAGAGCCAGAGAGGTGATGCAAATCACTTCCTTTCAATCCCACTCTTTGTGTGAAAGATTGACTGTGGCGGGGACGTCGACCCCAGCGCTTCTGCTGCACACCCCGATATACACACAAGCGCAGATCTCACAGAACACACTTCTTTCTGGCTATCTGATGAACCGAGTGACCCAAACCGCCGAAGCGCCTTGGCAACATCAAACATACCGGATCCGAACCAAATAAATACACGGAACTGAGTGATGAAGAGTGAAGACAAAAATAGCTTCCCTCAAATGAGACACAATACTCTCTTATTATCCGAACGCGACAGAAGTAGGAATTCCCTTCAAACCACGTGGTTAACATACGGGATTACGATGATCTCAATTACGGCACACAAACACCGGGATTAAAGGGGACACAGACACATTCATAACCCCTCCCCCGAAGACACCGCTGAATGGAACCGAATTCGCTTTGATAACTTACTCACGTTGCGATCGATCCCAACAAAAGCACCAATCAATCGATATGGTTAATATAATCAAAGTGCCTATCGACTCCAATGAATCGATTTTCAGATTAAAATACACATCGAGTGAAACTAAACTTGGGAGCGGACTCACCGTTTAAGACAGCGAAAATGGTAATAAATAAAATGTAAAAACTCCGAGCAATTCTTCTTTTAAATCCAGTGAATGTTACGGTTAAAGGCACTCCTCGTATCCGGGACCGAACAGTTCCGAGTCGGCAGAGAAAATCCCAACGAGTCGGTGTGAATATTCCAGATATAGAGTCCGTCCGTCGCGGTAATATCGTCCATGAGCCGGCCGAGGTTAGACCTCGGAGTCCGATGAAGGTGTTGCTTCTCCGGGTTTTGGTTCCGAACGTGTCCGCTTACCGCTCGCCACCTCTCCGTGTCGAGCTCCTCCTCAGCCGGGCAGGATCGAGCTGCTGCTCCGTTCAGCTTTAAAGGGACAGAGTCTCTCACACACGCTCACGCTGACACACACACACAGGCCCTGACGTCATCGAGCGGCTCCGGAATTCCCTGACAGAGCAATCCGGGTTCGGTTCTTTCACCCGGTACCGGAGACGTTGCCACCCCTTCAACTCTCATTTTAAAACCTATCGAATGTTTTATCTTCTATTCACGAAACAACAGTCGAAAAATAACCGGACCGTTCAGGAGATGACATAAGTACGACTCTCAGAATGCATCATAAAGAAATGAAATTACTCATATTACTCGTTTCTCATAAATGTGTGACACACCTTTGTTTCTTTGTGATGATAGTGTATCTTCTCAACTCAGCAACACAAACGAGGAAGCTACATTGCCCCAACCGCAAAGTTTTATTGCAGACCTTATCTACTCCTGGAGATCACTAAGAATTAGACACAGCTCAGCGTATCAAGCAACATGTTCGAAATAAGAGGTGTCAGACATTTACAGCGGTTACAGTCCGACCCTTCTGGTTAGATTATATTTGGAAAGTGCCAACTTGGCAGGCCAGCAGGAGGTTAATTCAGCAACCACGGTAAAAAGTGATGATGACAGAAGATACAAATGTAAACAGTCAATTCCAATGGTCACGTCGCAGACAAGCATTGAGCTGAATCCCTCCAGCAGTGTCAGAAAGACCGAGGGTCCATTGTCATGTTGGTCATTTAACACAGTGTAATCATTGTAAAGAAAGCGGGCATGAGTTCCTCAGTGGCACTTGTTATACTGAAGGGAGAGGACTGGCACATCAAACTAACAGGCTTTTACTAGAACTCCTGAACAGACCTAAGTTTTACAAATCAACATTATGCATAGTGTTGAAATCCTTGGACGAAAAAAAGTTCACTCATAAAACTGATAATAGTGAAATATATATGAATGGCCAGACACTGCCAGTACAGAGTCTTGGTCCCAAAAGTGATTCAGGGAGGCAAAGCCACAAACTCTGATACACCTGAAACACTGAGAGCAAGAGAGAACTGCTAACTAAATCCTGAGGCTCAACAAAGTGTGCGTGTATGTTGGGATAAATCCTCCCATATGGCGCGTGTTTCATCGTAACATCTGGAAGTGATTACGTCCTCCTTAATTATCGACATTTAACTTTCTTGCAATATGCAGTACAATGTGATTGTGAGTTTTCTGCATACTGTACATAATGTAAGGAGACCATTAGTTGAGCAGAACGCAGAGGAGAAGACTGCTGATTGATGTGGGCACATGGGTGGGAGGTAAGTGTACCACACACTTTGTCCCTCCACACACAGTCCCACACACGGTCACACATAGTTATGACACAATACATCGTGTGTAACCATACGCATTAATCGCCCCTTTGAAAGCCAATTAAATCAAGGTTACTTCAGGACAAGTACAAATCCTGAGTCAGGATAATGTTTGTTTAAATCACCCAACAATACAGAGCGATGAGAAGTGCAGTTTTATGAAGTTTTATCATCCCTGACCACCTTTTATAAAACCTAAAACGACACCAAGGACTTTGGGGAAGATATTCTGGAGACATGAGGAGGAGCGTATGCAGTTCAGCACGCATTGTTCCTTATAGTGTTGTAAACATGACTCGGTGTAAGACGTGTGTGGTTCATGGTCGACTGTCCCTGGTACAGATGGTACTTCTCAGCCTCTGATATATGTGTGGGAATGTGAGTGCGTGGAGGGGGACACTGTGAGTAAGCCTTTTGGGTACACTGAGAAACTGACAGACACGACAATGATCTCCCCCACACTTCACACACACACACACGCATGGACACATATAAAAGCAAGTGTACTTGAAATCCAAACACATGAAGAGCAAAAGCTCACGTCACCTCAAGTTTTAAAATGACATGTGATAGGACAAAGCCCCCCAGATGGTTTCTGATGCCACATGGCACAATGCAATGGTGTTTCTATGCACGCTACAGCATATTAGAAATGAGTGTCGTCAAACCTCACGACTAGAGGGAACACGTTTAATATGCTCACTGAAATCAATGAATTATTAAGATAGTTCACATGTTTCCACTGGTCATCTGTTTCAGCTGGGATAAGATAAAATCATTAGAGAAATTACTTGGTCTTTTTTATTATTATTAGAAATGTCGAACTTGGCGATTACAATTTAGTATTGGTGGGACATATTAGATCATGCTGTCGGAAATAAGTAATTATTGTTTCTTCCACTTCCAAACCTCCATCACAGCCTCAATATTATCGAACACTATACTACAAGCTTTATACGGTATGTGGCACGTTGGTAGTTGGACCATGACCACTGGTTTCCACCATGCTACTGACCCACTGTGGTGCTGCCACTCTAGGTTTCTCATCGATGACAGGGGTGCTGCGTCCCAGATGTGATGGGCCACTGAGCCGCACTAAAAAGATCAAATGTTGGTCTGATCATTCAGAAAGGAAGTCAGTCACTGAAAACCAAATTCGACAACACTAAACAATAAACACAGTCTTTGAATTGCAATTTACTATAAGCTGGTGCCCCCAGCGCAGCGGCACCGTGCCATCAGATGGAAGACTATCTCACTACCTGATACCACACACAACAACGTAAATGATAAAATCTTAAAGCGCTAAATGGTCCAGCTGATCTTCTGTTGAGGTTGAACCTTTCCTGTTCAGTCATCACCAGACTTTGGCCCATGACACAGGATCACAGTGACATAGTGAACTGATGCTGTTAAATAGCGCCCTGCTTTTATCCACAAAACTGCAGTATCGCCTCTTATGAGCCACCAAACATAAATAGTAATAAAAGCAATGCTTGTTTTGTCTTGCACATTTCACAGCCCCACCACACACATGAACACAACACATGTGAAGGATATTCTGTAATGAACACTCTGTTCCCAAAAAGCTGATGTATTGTTGCCTTGAAATGCCCATATTGCACCGACAAACAGTTGTTGAGGAATTTAAACTACTCTCTTATTTGCCAGTATTGTTGAGAACTGGCGACTTTCGGGGAGAGAGCCGAGGCAGATGGGGCTGTAACGTCATCCTTTTCAAAAATATCTAGCTCCGGTGTCATGACATTTACGAAACTCTGCGACCCGATTTCAAAAAGTACCAGATACAGTGACGGAAAAAAAAAAAATCCGTACGGACGCAGATCCGACACCGAACTTGTGAGAATACAACCAACTCCTTCTCTGTGTGGACAGTGTCATAAACGTATACAAATAGTTTCATAATGCCAACAATATTGTGCTTTTTCTGTTTTTTCAAATCACCGTAAAAGGTTTGCATTTCAATGATCATTTCAGGAACAGACACATTTTGGCTGTACAAAGCCACGTTAAATGACATCCTTGTCAGAGGTATGCCTTGTTGCAGCGCCTCACTAGTTTGAAATTGCACTCATTTGTTTGTCAGGGCTGAGAAATCAACCTCAGAACAAGGTCCAATCCTTGGTGTTATATAAACTGACAAAGCCTGGATCACAACATTCATTTAAAGTGCTGAACATATGTATACACTGAATGACATTGAAAAACAGGCACATTATCCACGAAAATCCTTACCAAGAGATCATGGGCATCAAAGTCCCTGTCCTGGAGGCCTCAGCAATACTGTCCACCACCTGAAAGCAGATCCAATAAAACTAGGTCAGCTTAATCTCCAACAAGGTTTCTTTGAGACAAAATAAAAGCCTTCTTGCACCTCAAACCTGTGGAGCACAAACAGACTGCAGCTTCCTTGATTTTCACACACAGCTGAAATGGATCAACCGTGTGTGACATTCCAAAGTGGGTCGCCCACAACGATCAGTACTGATGTCAAAGATCAAAAGTTCAAGCAGCCACGGTTTCATTTTGCCTGGTCGATTCATTCCTAACCAAGGTGGCAACGCACCTGTTTGTGTGTGAGTGTGTAACACCCAGAACACACATAAGGGCTTGGGCCATCTGTGTATGTGTGTTTTGCAGCCTGACACTGAATCACTGAGTTGGCGTAAGGTCACATGACCGGGAACAGGTGGCACACACACGCAAGCACACACAGTCCTCACCAGATCCATGTTGACTGCATCAATTGTCTGCCCTAGGTCTGGCGACTCTGGCGTCCATGTTACTCAACACCTCCACTTCCTGTTTTTCTATTCTTTCTTAGGGATATCAGGCATCAAACACACCCACACACAGCTAGTGCAACGGCCACTGCAGGTTAAAGATTTGACCTATAACCTGAGGTGAGGGGCCACAAGCCTTAAAGGGCCACAGCTGCCCTCACAGCTGTGTATTTCCTGGTGAATATGTGTGTTGTAAATGTGAAGGTGTGGGTTTAAATATGCAGATTTGCTAGTGTGTGTGGGTGTGGGTGCTGTGACACACCGACTGGATGTCAGAGGCTTTGACACAATCATTTAACCTTGATCGATTAGCAAGACTGCATGTGGAGGGGGAGGAGGTGGGAAGGACGGAAAACGTCTTACGGCCTCGAAGTAGACAAAAATCTTAAGTAGTGATGAGGAGGAAAAAACAGTGCTCACAGGTAGACTTCATACTTGAACAATATATTTTCTTTTCTTTGTTTCACATTTAATTTTTATAGTCAGCTACATTTACAGACCTGTATGAAGGTTGTTCACTACATTGTGTAGATGTGGCTGTTGACACATACTTCATGAACTATCAGGATTATTTTACTCACATATTAGGCAATCGGAGGTGTGGCTATCACACCTGACCTTTTGCTCACCTATTATAACTTGCACTGGCGCCAGTGACTCAGTCCATATCAATGTCCAATCAAACATTCACATACTTGCGTCACTCTTAGCTTGTTGCAGTTACAACTCCACAACAAACTGACCTACCATACAATCGGGAGGCACCGGGAGAGAGAGAAGGCATGTGTCAGCCTGCGTGGCATGAGCAGAACTGCCATGCCTGACACTTTAGTCACAGATGATTCAGTACTTCTCTTCAAGTCCAGGCAGTGACTTCCATGTAAGCAGACACAAACACTCATGACAACAACTTTTACTTTTTCGTCTTTAGGTACAGTCTCAGCAAAACAGCAAAACAGTGTTGCGCTTGACAAGCTTGAGCAACCCGTCATCCTAGAAACTGGTTCAGGAGGTCCTCACTGGTGAGGACACCCGGAATGTTGTCACACCCACTTGGAGTGTGTCACTAGTCTACGAAACAGGTAGAGCAGATCCCGACTGAGTAAGTGTAGTATCTACAATGAGTGGTCAGAGTTAGGTCAGCCTTATCAAGGCATTCAGAAGACCTGTGAGGGTGCAACATAGGTGGGGACTTGGGATACGCTACAGCGCTTAATGACAATGTCTTAAGTCAGGTGAACAAGTCAAACAAATTAAACTTCTTAATAATTCTGTTGAGTTTTTTGATCATTTATTAAAGTCAACTTCAGGGTAGGTCCAACACAACAAACCTGAGCAACAAGTCTACTCAGGCCACAGTAGTGTTGGGATGTCATGTAACACACAACCACTGGTGAAAGGATCAGACAAGTTCTACTCGTATTGCAAAAGAAATGACTCCCTTGTAAAAGAGTAGGAGGGTGACAGACTGACTGGAGCTTAACACACACACACACAATCAGAAGAAGACATGGCGAAGTGAACAGTTGGTTATAAATGAAGTCTAGACTGAGGCTAATGAAAGCAGCCTGAATATTATAGCTGCCAAAAGCAGCGTGTGCTTTTGTGACTAAGATGTTTGCGCATGTTATGAAAACCATACAAGCACGCACACACAATCTCACACACACACACAGAATCACATATCGAACATAACTGTGCCAGTGATGCAACTTGTGTATCCTGGCGCTCCTGGTCAGTCGACTTGAGAGAGAAACCCGGGAATCTCACCGCAGGGATTAAAAAGTAAGGCTGCTGACTATCTTTACAGTCAAAGTGTGTATGTGTGAAGAATCACATGGGACAAACACAAGATATTCTGCTTGTCCTGGACTCACATGATTTTCACATGGTGGCTTGCAGCCTCTTAACTGGACCAAACAGACACACTGGTGTGCATATACACACAGTGGCTGTATTGTTTCCCAATATCCGCTATGATCTCGAGGAGGTATCCGTGTCGGAGTATTTGAGGGGGGAAGGGAACAGCCAGATTGACCTCCAGACTCTGTGACCTCTCACTTCCTGTATGCATGGCACTTTGGAGATGCAACAGCCATTTCTCAAACACACACATCAAGCAATTAGCGCACACAGCGTGGAGCCTCGTGGCACACCTCCACTAATATTCAAGGAGGACAACACTGGTGGGACCCTTAGCATGGTTAGGTGACCTGGAAAAGGAAGTTCTTTCTGATGAAAATGCCAAGTTTCCCCTTAGTTCAAGTCGAGGTCTGCGGGTCCAGATCTCTTTTAACAGTTCACACATGGGAATTAGGAATGTCTTTCAAGACTGGAGGAATCGTCGTACGATGAGCAGTTCTCAAAGACAAACCAAACGTTTGTCAGCTCCACCCTATAGACAGAGCGACATCATCAAAATTCTAATGATTTTTTTTGGAGCATTAAATAGGCCGACAACAAAGGGCACACAAACCACAAAAAATGCATGGGCGTCAAGATCGATTACACTGTCGCTTGTCTGTTGTTTCAATTATGTGTCCAACATAGTATTGTTATGTAAGAATGTTCCTCTGAAACGCACAAGCGGACATGGCTCATTCTCGTTCACTAGTGTGCATTTATATATAATTCCAGGTTTAGCCTTGACGCATACCATTCTTCCGTGGGAATACCTATCTAGTTCATATTTTCTCACCAAGAAAGGCGACTATTTTCAAGCACTTTTTTTAATACGAGTGTGACTTGTGATAAAGTGCTCCTGAAAATCATCAAAGCAAAGAATATAAATTGATTGCTGTCGGGTTAAGACCGAACACGTTTGATGCAATACCAAATTTACTCGTGAGATTTTGTGTAACACAAGTCCCTGCAGGCACTGATCAAAGAGAAAACAATCAACCACCAGACGTCCAACAAAGCAAACAACACTGTCAGTAACCAGACTGAGAGTGGGCTACACATGCCATGTGTCAACAAACTACACCAAGAAACCAACGCTGTAAGTTTATAATTTACATATTTTCACATTTCCAGTCAGTTTTCTGAATCAGTCTCTGTCTGCTACTTAACACAAAATTCAAAAGCAGCATTTATCTGGAGCGTAGTCAAAGCTTTTGTTATTTACAACACAACAGTATGCATTTCATCGCAGAGACCTGGAACCTGGGGCATAAACCTTCGAAGAGTCCTCAATTGTACCGATTGAGCAAAAAAATGACTCAGTTTATTTGTTTATGAAATGCTGTTAGAGGCTCACCCTCTTCTGTTTTAGAAAAAAACATGAATAATGCAGTCCATATAGACGTTGAAAGAAATGCTTTAACAGGTTACAACATTTCACTTTCCACAGAGTCCTCTCATCCGCACGTCATAAATGTTCCGCTATTGTTCTATCAATGCTCATTCCATCATTCACATCCGTGCGTGTTCTTGGTTTAATGAACATGTCCCTTCATACATCAAGAGCTCCAAGAATAGTAGAGCCTCGCTACATGCATGATATGACTGTGGGTGTGTGTGTCTGTCTGTGTCAAGCTCCTCCCTTGAGAGCGACAGACAGGTGTGAAGCAGATTGGGTTCCGCCTCATTTCCTCTGCCCTGTGCAGCTGGTCAAGGACATGCGTGCGCACTCACACACAGATTATCTATAGGCCCTGGACACGATTCACATGAATACAAATAAAATACAGGGAGCTGTGACAGCATCAGTACAACTGTCTGTAAGATCATTACTACTGAAGAAGATCACAGCAAAGTCAACATTGTACCCATGGCAACGAGTCTGATTTGCAATGGGGACAAGCAGACCACTGAGACCCCTCCCCCTTTGCTATGGCTTCGATGCGTAATCTTATACATCTATGCAAAGTTTATTTCTTAACAAATACCAATATTACACCAATTATTACAGTTCCACTTCTGCTGGTCACAAATAATACATTTTATCCCTTGGGTTACGCATCCTTCTCTACTTCTCCAGTCAAAACACGTTTACGATGTTTAAAGTACACTATAGTATTTATAGTATTTTAACTAGTTGTACTATGTTAAACTATATGATACTTTGATGTAAATGTAAACGAATTGTTAAAGTAAATATAAGTACGGAATAGTCAATGAAAACAGATTCAGGCTGAAGCGGAAGCACGCAACCTCTCTGTAGTAGCTCATGTGTGTCACCGAGTTCCTGTGTCCCGGAGTAACCCTAGCCCTCCCTAACCAGTTTAATCTCTCTCTGCTTTGCTGTGACATCATCATGCATGATCCTGAAAATGTTTTCCAAACAACAACATGCCCTTCCATCTACATCGTGGCGCACTGACTTGAGTACTTGCTCACAATATGCCAACACTAATAAGGATGTCATCTTCGTGGATTAAGGTCACTGTTTTGCTATGAAAATCTCAGAAAAGCTCTGCGCTTGTACAGTGACAACTTGTGTAAAATGTATTTATTATACTATGATTTGACTGAATTATTTTTCAGATAGTCCATCATGCCATGAGGATGTACCTCTTTTACACTGCCTCAATCGGACTGAATTACTGTATATTTACAACACTATTTTTCTACTGGCAATTGTATTTTATTCTACATAAAGAAATGACAATATTTCACATTATGATGAGACTTTCATTGCAAAATGTCCTTCTTTATTATATTGTCATCCATTCCGTTTATCCTACAAGGCTGTTTCTCAAGGATTTGTTTCCATACTATACATGTTCGTTGCCATGGTGCTACAGTGATATATGAAAGGGTTGATGCTTGTTCTGATCAGAAATTAGATTCCCATTTAAAACATTTTTTATGTACCGATAGTTTACTTTGACTCTTTTCTCCCTTCAGCAGTATTACATTTTGTCAGGAATTTAGTTACTTTAGGGTGCCACAGTTAATCAAAGTTTGGCTGCCATATTGAACCAATTTGATCGTCGGCAATACACATATTTACTGGGCCCAAGATTTCATCCAGAAACTAGTACTTTGCGATCTAATTTGGAGAGAGCCTGAGTCAAACCTACTTATAACCAAACCAGTAGTACGGCATCTGACTTACACCTGTCAATCATTCATTTGTGACCCGAGCCGTCTGAACATGGCAGACATGAATGAGATTATTTTTGTTCATGTTTGCAAATGTACATACTTAATGCTTCTGCTGGCATGTCCGGGTGTATAACTGTACTCGTTCCTGTATTCTATAATTGTTTGTATTATGTTGCACTTCGGCTGTAATAACATATTTATTACAGTAGTAATTGTTCATGTTTTCATATCTAATGTTGTTCACACATTTTAAAATTAACACAATTAAAATACAAATGCTTTCCTTAACACCATGACAACTTGTGATCTATAAATAAATGGCAAATTATTATCAGGATAATGTGATAACTTTGGTCATAATTGTGCAGTCCTATTACACAAGCCTTACTTGGGTACATTTAAATACCAATCCACACATCTACATATAAATACAGAAATGTCTGACACAGTATATGTCAGTACACAGTATATGGCAGTATTTCACAATTGCATGTACAAGTACATTAAAGAAAGGTCAGACTGCGTGCATCTCACATGTGCACGTTGATGCAAAAACACAGACAGATAAAAAAGGTGGGGGCAGAGTAGATTTCACGCTCTCTGAGCATCATCTCCCAGGCGCTCCTGGTCCTGACATTTTATTTATGATGTTAACTTCCTGCCCTTGTCGCTTGTGTCTGCATCTCTCTTTGTGTCTGTGCTTCATGCACTAATGACTACATCCGTCAGAAAAGCTCACTATAGGAGGAAACCCTAAATCATTTTCTCAGCCCAAAATTCAAATCTGCATTCTCCGCAGATATCATTTATTCATAACCCATCTTCCAGAGTGGCAGTGCATTTTTATATTGCATGAAAGGTTTGGTCGCAGTATTGATCCAACTGCATTGTTTTCACAGTAGTGTTGACCGTACTGTGTGGAATATAAGTTATTACCAGTGGAACAGTACAGTCCTCCAGTACAGTGGAGGGACTTAAGTTATATAAATTTACAATCAGACCCATGCCCCCACACACACAGACAAGCACAGATGTATGCAGGCCAGCAGTGGTCTGGTGCTGAGAGCTCCAACAGCTGTACCATTGATTGACAGGGATTTAAAAGGTAAAGTTGAAATGGAGATAAAGCAGGAATGGGAAAGAAGAGACAACCCTATGGAGGAGAGAAGGAGGGTGCAGACAGACAGTGGAGGGATGGCAGGATCATGTTACCACGCACACACTTCTAAACAGACCCACAGAGGTCACAGTGCACCCACTGCCCCCCAGACACACTTGTAAACTGTGACTGTGAGTTACACCCATACCTCCTCCTTTCTTGCCTACATCCAAAATGAACTGAAAACCACTTCAATTACAAAAAGCCAAAACAAGGAGCTCAGTATTTTACTGAATGGACAATTGTGCTGGCCTTCGTTGCTAACTAAAGACCCACGACAGATACCAGAGCATACAGAGACCAAGTCTAATACCAAGACTTTGTGGGCTTTAGACTGAGTCAAGACCAACACCAATGAATACAGAACAAATAACTAGTTCATTGTTTTGGAAAAAAATGTGTCTATATGACTTACAGGCTTAGGTTTCTTGTATAATGAATTTAGTCTGCTCACACCCACATTGTTCTCAGTCACTCAACTTGGTCTCAGGCCCTCAAGTTCTTGGTCTTGGACTTGGTCTGTGTAGGCAGAGGTCTCTGTTTCGACTTAGGCGGTCTTAACTGCAACACGACCATATTGTATTTGAAATTGACAGGCAAACGTTGCATGTCCTTGATTGCTTCCTGTAGAGTACCAGATACTCCCCATATGTAAACAAGTTAGTTGTGTAGTTTAGTATTGCTGGCTCACCCAAAAAAAGATGAGCAGTTCGTGAAAACTTTGCTCAACATTAACAATGCAAAATATGACACTAAAACAAGTCCACTTCTGAGTAATTTGCCAGGCGTAAATTACACTTCTTATTTATTTTACAAAATAATTTGTGCTAGCTTGTACTGCCTAGTTCAGTGTTGAAAAAACTGTTACCTCCCTTCTAGTCTGAATTGTAGGCTGTGCTACATTGCTAGCGATAGCTAGCTCTTACAGTACCTAGTGCAGAGAAACAGGCGGCAACATATTTCTGACTGAATCAAAGTCTCTTGATCAGCAGCTATGCTGTGAATGAACGGGAGGTATTGTCAGGAACACACACGCACACACACGCTTTGTTATCGTAGATGTTACACAACAGAGCTGTGAGTCAAAGTTCACTGTGGAATTAGGTTAAAGATACAGTGAGAGTCAACGCACAGAGACAAATGAATTAGAAGAAAACGGTCAATGAGTCAGATGGTTCACTGAATTACTCATGATAAAACCTACGAATAATTTCAGTTGCTTTTGCTTTTCAACGATTCCTGTTGCCTGGACTCCAGAGAGTATGTTCATTCTCTATTGGCCAAGACACAAATTGTTATGTAACATGACCATACAAAAAAAAAAAACGTCTTCTGAGTGGCTTCCAGTATTTACTGTTTTATTAATAGCTACAGTTCTGGTCCTAGTACAAAGTAAGTAATTAATATTTGGAATGTACTGTATATTAATGGATTTTTACTAATGTTTGATTTTGTTTCCTGCTATTCATTCTATGCATGATAGGTGCGAGGACAATTTTTCCACCGGCAGCTCAAAGATTACTATTCTCCTTTTAGATGTGAAAAGCATAGTGAAGACATGGTGAAAGGAATTAACAAAAACAAATAGCAGTCGGCACATCCAGCTGCAGCAACACGCTCCTAGATCAACAGCCGTGGCTTCCCTCAAGGTGTTCTCTGTCCTCTCCATTTCTCGATGTGTGCCAACAGGTGCAACATTTTTCATCACTTTCCAAATGTCACACATTTTCATTCCCAAGATGTCAAATAGCGGCTATATTCAAGGGGACTGTGCTGTCCAACGTTGACGCCAAAGATGGTCCAAAAGAAGAGGGAGCATGACACTTGTTGTATGCGTTTTACTCACAATGCAGCTTAACTGAAACGCATGATCATTTGAGGAAGGAGCGCCATCCAGTGGTGTAACCCTAACCCCAACATCAGTCTTTCCTTCACTGCCCACGGCGTCAGGATATGCCGCAGAAGGCAGACAGTTTCTTACAATTGAAAGCCGTAGGCGTCAACATGCAACACAGACAGCTGACGTCCATGGGGGACGCAAAAGTCTGTTTGTATATGGTCGGTATTTGACACATTAGAGCGCAGGTGTCTTGCCTTGCGCTGACAGATCATGGATGGATCTGAGTGCACTTACAGTTCAACCTGGTCTTCAGAGGTCAAAAGTTATCAGTGATAATGCGGACAATTACTGAGTACCATGTACTTCTACCTCAGTCCTGGGATGCTGGTTCAATTCAGTGGTATTCTGCTGCTACTGTCACAGGCCGGACCACAGAGGGACATGCCTCTTTTGAGGTGATCAGCTGTCCCTCCAAAATGTACACAGAGACATTTACATTTCTCACAGTCACATTTGAAAAGTTTGCCCAAAATTGGTGACAGAGCTCACTCATGCACCCTGCCCTTACTTCAGTCATGCCAACATTAGCACTGCTCCAAAGGTTCATTGTCATCACTTGTATGTGAATGGTTCCATGTGTCGTCTTTAAGTGTGTAGACCTTTCCCTCTAAGTTGATGCAAAGTTTTGTTCACAACACTGAAATGAGATGTGCCACTGCACTAGAGTAGCATTATTTCTAAGTCTCCTCCATGTCTTCATGGCGCTAGCTTATGAGTAGTGCACTCAAGAGAATTTCTGACACGCAAATGTTAAATATTTCAGTATCCAAAATGTCTATTGCATGGAATGGGGACACTGAGGTTCCCAACAACTTGCATGACAGACAAGTAGTGATGTGTAGAACCGGCATGATCTCTCCTCACTAGAGCAGCAGTCGAACATGCCTTAGTCTTTGAAGTGACATTTAATCGTCAGACTAACAAACATTTATTGACACTTTCGGGCTTTCACTGGCACTGTTATTAGCCCAGATCCAGCCGACACAACCAGCCACGGCGCCAGCCAACCTCCCTCTTACTCCCCCATCTCTTGCTCGTCTGCTCTTGCCTCCCCCCTGTTTTTAAACACACACGCACACCACCCCCTCTGCTCTCCTTTCTCTCTCTTTTTCTTCGGCAGGCAGAAACACACTCAATCAGCCCCTCCCCTCCCCCACTGCCATCTCAGCCTCCATTCCAATGAATGCACAATCTCCCCCCTTCAGTTGTGAGGGACGGGGAGGGGCTGCCCCAGGGCTGAGAAGGGGTGACGGAGAGACACATGCTCAGCCAAATTCAATCAGACCCCAACCCCCCAATAAACCTTCATTATCTTTCCATGTGTGTTAGTGCACATCTGTGTGTGTGTGCACAGGAAGTGGCTTGTATCTACACAGTGGGATCAACTGTCATCATAGCCTCATATTTTATCAGTCAAACACACACGCCCTCAGTCACAGCTGGGCTGGGTCGCTCCTCCCCCTCTAATGACTATGCAAAACTACAGAGCAGAAAAACGCCCACCCTGATGAGAGTCATGGAATGTTGAGGTCAAAGTCCCAATTTAAACCCCATTTTGCAGTTAGATGTTTTTCACATTGAACTTAAAGGGATTATAAGAGCCTCATTAAATTGGCAACATGAACATACAGTGAAGCTAAACACATTATTTGACACACACCCAAAAACAATTTCAGTAAAAGGACATAAATCATTTATCAATTATTACATGCAGTGAAAATGAATCCGGCTTGAGCAGAATTATTTGAATGACGTTCAACAAAGTTCTTGACTTGCATGACAAAATTCACATGAAACTGCAAAGGGCAAATCTTACCATATTTTCTGTCATATATTTTATGAAATTACTTTGGAAGGCTATTGGTCGACTAAAATTAGTCTTGTCCACAATCAGAGAAACGAGGAGCAAAGATGAGTTTGTTATACTTTGGGTTCTGCAACAGACTACTATTTTGGTTGAACAGTCAGCATGCGGCATGTGCAGGTTGACGCACACACCAACATGGCTGATAGTACTATTGCAAACACAGTAGAATATAAATAAAAAAAATGCATGTAAAATGTTGTAAAGACTTGTGCAGAGTTAAATGGTGCATTGAAACTTTATATTTCAATTTTAATTGCTCAATGTGTGCTGCCGTG
Organism: Synchiropus splendidus; assembly: GCF_027744825.2. Taxonomy (NCBI): domain Eukaryota; kingdom Metazoa; phylum Chordata; class Actinopteri; order Syngnathiformes; family Callionymidae; genus Synchiropus; species Synchiropus splendidus. The sequence continues at coordinate 11,752,615 of NC_071336.1, forward strand.
TGAAGGGAACGTGTCCCTTGATGTGTCCCATGCTTGCAATGTTTTGGGTCGCGGTGGTCCCGAAGCCTCTTCAGGCATTGCTCCACTTAATGCGGTTCGTGCTAACAGAACGATTTCATCACGACTACTCGACTAATTTACTGGTTCATTATAGTTGACTATGCATACAAGACATTCCAGCCTTATTATACTTATTGCAGAAGTTTGTCCATGTTAATGCCACTCAGGCAAACCAATAAATCAAATTAAATCAATATCTAAATTTCATTTCTTTTTAATTGGGTAAAACCCAAAACAGGAGAAATGTAGGGGCAGGTGGCGTCTGGGATTGAGGTTGTTGATGTAACGAAATTAAACATCTTGAATGTTCATATCATGATGACGACACAGTTACAATTTATCTTTCAGCCCTCGTTCCATTTCCAGTAAGTAGCGTTTTCAAGGATCAAGTGTTTTCAAAACAACTGCTGTTAGTGTTTCTTGCTGTACCTACTCCGAAAACCCACCTTATCAGTCTGCACATGCCTCACAGAAAAGGTGTTGGTTTCAACCGGTTGGTGCACTAGAACGTCCACATAAGTTCACTAAACCCAAGTGTGACAGCTTATACTGTGATTGGCCATGAAGCCTATTAACACATTGCATATATCACATCACTTTCACAAGATGTGCCCTACAGAATCAATTCAGTGTTGTGCACTGCACTGGCGCTCATGTCTTTAGAAGCAGTGGAATAGATTTCTGGAAATATTAGTCTGATGAGAAACAGAAGTCAAACAATTTAGGTTCAATCATTTCCTCCAGGACAACTGTTCAACACAGGAAATGAGTACATACAACTACACTGGTCCGAAGTATGATAACACTTTTTGGGATATTATGTCATTCAGCAGCCCCCAGCAAGTGTCCCAGGCTGAACTGGGCTGACTTGTTATGATTGGACAGAAGCAGCTTGACAGGAAGCAATGGCTTGAAGGGTTGTAGAAAATAAAAGAAGATATATGTGTTCTAGCAGTAAGTGATACCTCACTTCCGCCAGCGAAGAAAAGAGAGAATATCATCTCAGGGGAAGAAGAGGGAGGGTGGGTGCGGCAAATAAAGGAGTGTAGATGTGTGTGTGTGAGCCAGCGCTCACGTGAGTGTGTTTTAGGATCAGTTTTCAGTCGAGCAATGCCTTTCTAGTAAAGCTTTTATTCAAGGAAGTTTGTGTTGATTCAAACACCATGACATGGCTTTAATTAGAACACACAGAACCTCTCTTTCAGACACACAAAATATTTGCTCCAGGCAGATGCAGGGGCACAAGTGTTGTCTTTCTCACACATGCATCCACACACACACAGGCGCACCGTCTATTTAAAACTGCATAAAAGATGTGTGTTTCGTCGGTAAAGACATTGAATGATCTGGGTTTTGGCAGTGAAGTCAGAGACATCAAATTATTATGATATAGGAAGTGAGACATGACGGACTGAAACAAGGTGACAAGGTGAGAGTGAGCAAGGAAGAATTGTTTCGTTGGTCTAAACCAGTCAAGTGAAGCTGTACCGACACACCGGCAAAAAGACACCGGTACTGACAGCCGACTAGCCAAAGACAAAGAACCATGTGAAATTCCACTTTGCTTCACTTCCTGTCATTTGACAATTTACCACTAGAAAACATTGATCGTTTTTTTCTTAGGTACCACATTGGTGCCATCTACAAACCCATGAATATCTAGAATTCAAGCTCTCCATCACATGCAAAAGTTTGGGAAGCCCCGTGACACAAACACACAGACAGCTGTCTTTGTGTTCTGCTTTTGCCCACACACGCGCACACATACAACTTGCTCCAGCTGAGAGGTCTTGTCTTACCGTGACACACACTCTCTGGGCTCGACTCGGTGGAGTAAAATCCAAACACAGAAGGTTGTCGGTTCGCCAGCTCAGCAGATTCCCAGCACCTTGGGTTTCGTCCCACCAGCCTGCCTACCCGCAGCTTTGTGAGCTTTCCCTTTAAATTGCACACCCACTCCAGAACACACAGTCACACACCGCCTGCACAACACGCTCCTGGATATTCTCCTTAATATTGACTTATGTTTTTATTTGTTCCCGGACTAAAGAAGAAAAAAAAAACTAAACAGGAAGTCCTCTTTCTTCTCCAGCCTTTTAAAAATAAAAGTGACATTGAACCCTTTCTTCTCCTCCGCCTCTCTCAGTCCCACTCTCTCTTGCTCTCTCTCTCCTTCTCACACACTCTCTCTATATTCCATCTCACTTCTTTTTTCCTCTCACTCAGTAGTCAAACAAAGAAAGGAACAGGCATACACACACATACACACACTCGCTGCTTTTTCTCGGAGCCCAACCCCCCAGCCTGCCTTTTTCTAAACAGCGCCCCCCCTCTCTCTCCCTCAGCCTGATCTGGCCTCATTCGTCTGCCAGCCCGTCCCTCTCTCCTCCCACTGCCTCCCTTTCTCCTCCCCCCCTCTGCCTCCTCCTGTGTGTCAAACAGATGGGATTGGAAAGCAGAAGGAGAGTGTTCGCTACTCTACCTACATTTGTCTCCAGCTTCAGTGTGATGTAATGACAAAATAAAATAATAAAATCTTAAAAACCAGCTCGTGATAAAAATGAGAAGCTCTAAAAAATCACCTCGCAAATAATGTTCATCAAGTCTTTTGTATCTGACACTGTCAACCACTACTTACCCATATGCAATTGCTCCACTTCAATCACTTCCAATTACGCCTTTTTTCCCCACTGTTCCACCTTGAGGTCTCCCTAATGTAGTGGAAAACCTTCTCGTTGTGTTTTCCAGTTCAAAAATGCCACTTGATTTATAAAGTCACGTTCACAAGGAAAGGAAGTCGGTTGTGTCAGATTGACCACATCAGACTGATGAGGCTTCTTGAAACAGTGTCCTGACTGTCGAAGCTCAGTAGGAGGCGCTCTCAGTTGAAATCAGATGTGAGTTTTCATTGAAATTTGAAGATTTTAGATTTTACATGGCTTCCCAAATCCTCATCAGCCCATTATGACCCGTTTTCTTATTTCTATTACAGCACCTTCTACAGCTGGGCATGCAGACTATATTGTTTGAGGTCGTTGTCAGTGGGATTTTATGAAATGTTCTTTTGTTAAACAATGGACAACAAATCCTGTGTCACCATTTGGATGTAGCACAAGTCCTGCTACTCCTCATTTTAAGATTTCACACTGTTCAAGAAAGGGCCACAGTGGGTGTGGGTTTTCGTTCCAACAAATAACGCACGCACAGTTCAACCACTCAGGTGGCAGGTGAAACTAGCAGCAGCTGACAGTCAATGATTTCAGATTACCTGGTTGGGGAAGCAGTGTGTGCTAGTTTGGTTGGAACAAAAACCAGCACTGACTGCGACCCTTTCTGGAACAGTTTGGTGACTCTTGATTTTGGGTGTAAATGTCAGCCAAGAAAGGTGTCAAACTGAAAAGACTTTGCAGCGCTATTATACTTATTGCAGATGTTTGACCATGTTAATGCCTCTCCCGCAAACAGATAAATAAATCAAGACCAGGATCTAAATTTCACATTTTTTTTAATTGAGTAAAACCTTAAATGGCAACTGGGATTGAAGTTGTTGATTTAACGCTATTAACATTTTGAATGTTCATATCTTGATGACGATACACTGACAATTTATCTTTCAGCCATGGTTCCATTTCCAGTCTTTCATCTAAAATGTTATAATCGTGAAAAAATGCTGCATCTTCACCTAAGAGCTCATACAAAGTATATAGAAAACAAAAATGGGAAAAGATGTCTCTGCACTTAAATGATAATGATGCCAACAAGCCAAGCATTATTTACAAGCCGTTATTTACTAGTAAAAGTCATACTCAGTTAGATACTTCATATCTCAGACAGGTGCAAGGTGATGAACCTTCAATCGTGAGTGAATGATGAATGTAAATGATGTAATAATGATGGCTTTTCAAAACAGTTTCAATGTGCTGACGGCAAAGAGTTGTGTGGCAGCAGCAGCACAATAGCATTGATCATGGCACATGATCTTTTTAATGTATTGTTTCAGACTATGCAATGATCCAGTTGGGATTTAAGACAGTTTGGGATTATCCCAGTCACAGAAACAGTTGGAGTGATCCATTACTCACCCAGTAGACTGACAGTCCGACACTAAGCTTTGGGCACGTACAACACAGTCAAAGAGCAAAGAACGCCACCCTAGTGCATAACAAATACGAACCTCAGTTTTGCAAGTAGTGACTTCCATGTGCTCCATATCGAGAAACACCAGATCTTCTATGACTTTTCTATTTGCCTGGGTCGAATTTCATGACCAGACCAAACTGGTTTTCCAAAATAAACACGTTCTTCTGAGTGCACAGTTTTTCAGATAAATATTTATTTAAAACATCTTACTGAAGCTACAGTTGATAATGGGCATGCTGCTATTGCAGTCTTTCACAGATCTACATCTTTCTGTGACACTCTACAGAGTCCACAACAACAAATCTTTTTTTGGGCAAAGCATTGTTTTGCTTTGTTATGGGTATGTTAAGAATGTATATACTATGGCTAATATTGCATCCAATAATTTTTAAGCATCAGTCTGCATTGAACCGCAGCATGTCTGGAACATGCAGTACCCATTTGAATGCACATACTCACACGCATGCACACACACTCATGTTTCCTTTTCTCTCTAGGATTTTTCCTTAAGCTCACGTTCAGACAGACACACACACACACACACACACACATCAGGGAGCCGGTCACGTGCAGAAGGATGGAATTCCAGAGCAGAGTACAGTCGGGGAGAAAGAGGTGGGGGGAAGGAGGGTTTGATGGTATGGAAGCCTGCACTCTCGGACCAGGCCACCGGCTGGAGGAAATATAGGTGCTTGCACTCAGTGACTCCTATAGACACCGGCCCTCAACTCCCTTTCATCCCTCACTACAGGGAAGAAACAGTCCTGACACAAACCTGTCGAGCATTTTTGTGATATTCATGTATCATATCACCAATTAAAAGCTGCTCTCTTGGAAATATGCATATTATATTGACTGATTTTAATCAGAAAATAATAACATGGGACAATTTCTTTTACTAGAGCGGTGTAGTAAGCAGTAGCAGCAGCGCCTTGTTAACTGCCACAATTATCATGATAATGTTGTATCATTATGAAAGGTGTATTGATGGAGCTATGAACATGTGAATTTCATCATAAAAAAATTACATGATCAAATGTCATATTGAGTTTCTCACCCCACCTCAAAATAAGTAATAGATGTCTGCTAAAAATGTTGCGCAGACAAGTAGCTGGAAGCTGAGCCAGGTGAGAAGATGTCAGTGGAACCTAAGTTGAACGCAGGTTAACACAGCAGCACATTACATAATCCCTCGCCCTGCTGAGTTGGATGTTGGCCGGTGTGCTTCCTAATACTTGTGCCAGCCACAATAGAGAGAAGATGGATGGATGGAGATAGATAGCAGGCAGTTTTGGGAGGCGTCCAGAGAAGAGTCTGTGGCAGATAATGGAGGAAAAGAGGAAAGCATCAAAGAGTATATTTAATTGAGTGGGATGGGAAACAAGAGGACGTGAGTACAGGCAGGGGACAGAGACAGAGGAGTAACTGGGCTGAAGTGAAGACGAAAGGGTGAGAACAATGCCAGTGGGTCCAGGCATATGATACGACAATAACCTGTCACTGTCACTTCTTACACAGTAAAATGACTTGTGACCATGTGAAATCATCAATCCACTTCAGATCCTCATATTAGAGAGACACACTGGATATCAATATTTGTAACTTCATGAACCCTTGTCAAGAGGTCAAAGTCAACAATATTGGACAAGCCAAAGTAAGAAGCAAATGTCTCTCTACTGTACATAGTCCATCCACCAGTTCACATCCGGCATGCCACAAGTAAAGGCTGATATGGAGTTTAAAACCACTGGTTGATCTGCGATAAATGTGACTTAAACTGGTGGAATGATATTCTGTGGAAGACTTCAACGTAATTCCACCTCTAATAGATGAGCATACCTACCAAATATAAGCAAAAGAAAGAGAGAGATCTGCTGGGTGGTACATTTTAAGTTAAGTTTCAACACAAGTAAGAAATACTCTTCTGACCAAAAATGTTATCATCATCAGAAACACAGAAGTCATACAGAAAAGTAAATTAAAACTCACATGTGCAATTATTATTGCCATGAAATGAAATCAAATTTTTGTTTGACATATGATTCCTTTTGCTCCTCTATACTGTGACGTCTCTCTTGCTGCAACTCATTGGAGGAAGGAAGCAAGAGCGCAGATAAAAGCAGAAAAGCAGATTAAGAGGCTGAATGGAAGCAGAGGATGGAGGAGAGAGTGAGCGTGAGATGGAAGCTGAGCGTGAACAGAGTTTCCTTGTCTTGCTGTGAATAATTGACTCCCCCTTCCTCTCATGGCTTTTAAAGACATATTCAAGCGATATATATATACGAACAGGGAGAAGAGGGGAGGGTGATTAATTGCCAATTAACGAATAACGAGGTACAGCTGTGTTCAATTAACACTGTCTCTTCTGACACCATCCCTCCATCATTCATTCATCATCACGCGGCCTGATGCTGCTAGTACAACGCGGTGTAATCTGTTAGAAGGCAGACGTTCTATGTTTGGCTTATCCGGTTTGCACTGTGGGCTGATTGATTTCTGAACGTGAGTTGTAACCTGACCAATGATATCAGGTTGGCAGAAGTCCTGAAATCTTTATCTGGAGCATTTCCAAGGAGGTGGCACTATAGACTCTCATTGAAACAAATGGACACAATTTGACCAACTAGCAAAACAACTGCAACCACCAATAAAGTCGCTCGAATTTTTGGCTGGAGTTTTGTTGCCATTTAAATGGTAAAATACAAATCTTAGAGGCCCGAATGAAAAAAAAATTCAAGAAGCACTCTTGTGAGATCTGTGTGTTATTGCAACTGGGTGGGCTGAGGTGAATCATGTCGGTAGAGAAGCCCAGTCTCATGATGAAGAATCTGCCGATGCACCCTCGGTGACAAGATCACTATTTTAGATGCTATACATCTAGTTCAGAGGGACCTGGACAAGCAGCCTCGAGTAGTTGGTACGCAAACCTATGACCCTCATACAGGAACCAAACGAAGACACACACTCTAACACTAACCTATCTTCTCGGTCACCAGTAATTTCAGACCCCTCTTTCTTGTGAACTGTTGTATGCTTAGTGACAAATGTATCATACAGCCATTTGTATTCTCCACAACAGATGAACAAACTTCACTTTTCCATCTGAGAGGATACTTGCTGTAGACAGAGACCTGCCCAAACATGATGAGAGGCAATGGACTGAAATGTAGAACCAGACAGGAAGTGTTAGAATGAGGTGTTTGAGTGCATGTGTCTGTGTGATATCATGTGTTCTCTTGGGGCTCCAACCCATTTTACAGTGTCTGCTGAAGCCATCCAATCCAGCAGTACATCAATAACCTATTAGGATATATAGATGCTTGTGAGTACACACGCACCCACACACACAAACAATCTTACCTGCTGCTCTTTGTTGTGACTGAAATCTGGAACAGACGTCCCTGAAAGGTAGAAACAAAATTATGAAATGAGTTCAGCAGAGTCCATGTGTAGGTGTATGTTTATCAGACAGACATGCAAGTGAGCAGAACTTGTTGTTCTGGCTGCCTGTGATTCTAGCTGTCAGACAAAATTCACACGCCAAAGACAGTCACTAATAAACACACATGCACCCGGACACACACAACAGACAGAACATATAAACGAAACAGCAGCATGATGTAAGAAAGTGAAATATCAGAACGTGTTTACGGCCAGTTAAGTGGGACAGAACAAGCAGAGCGCCTCTTAAAGAGCAGTGAAAACCATCCACACACAAACAGGTATGTTTGAAAGACCTGTCTGGCAAGTCATACTTTATTTTTCTACTTAACATTTGGGGTACAGTAGCTTAAATGGCTAAAGAAACAATACATATAGCTTTGTGTGGCCGGGTGAGGTGTAAATTTGGATCTTTGTCATCCCATTCTTTGGTTTTATGACTTGTTTTATAATAAATACTTGCTTACGAGTACTGTGGTGGTAGAATCACAAATAAATCAGCAGTAAACAGGTAAAAGGACATCAATGTTGACTCAGAGGGAATATAGTTTCACCAAAATTCCCCAAAATCGAATAGATGATTTAAGCACTTGAAAGAAATTATTTGCTCAACAGCACGCTGTGCCTGCAGCTGGATTTGCATCATATTTTGTGTACCGAAAAAAACGCTAACAAACCTTAGCGGAAATGCAATCATTTCAGGTTAACCCTTAAACATTCATCATCTCAACATAATCCCCTGACAATTGTAGACGGATTATCTCATCGGTTGAATAGCTCCAGGACCCAGATTGTGTGGAGGAGTTAGGCAAGGGGAGGGGGTCTAGCTGTAGGACCTAGCTTTGCTAGCAGCATCCCTCAGATTTCATGCATGTTGGGTATTATGATGCTGTTACCTCAGCTCCTCTCTCATCCCACTCCTACCATCTTCAGGTGTTTGGGTAGACTGCCTTCAAGCATCTGCCTGACAACAGCCTGAGGGTCCACGCATGTACACATCCAGGCATGCACACACAACAAAGAGGTGGGAATCTGGAACAAGAAAAGTGCCAGGCTGGAGCCCTGAGGCACTCCAACCTCATGACACGGTAGCGGCAGCAACTTCTCTTACTGCTGCCAGCCACAAACCACCAGTTGGAAGTCACTCCAGCTTTTGTTGCAGCAAAACAATGACTTGCCCCCCTGCCGCTCTCTAATTTACAGGGGAGTCAACTCATTCCACAGAGAGGAATGTTTAGTGGGAGCGGATTTCATGGCAGGGTGGAGAGCTCCCTGATCTGGAGGGGAGCGGCGTGGGGCTAGTTATCCGGCCAAAGTCAGACCAGTGAGCAAGTCTAGATGCTATTTTTAGACAATGTGTCATGTGAAATCTGCAGCTACAGCAGTGGGTGCACATTTTAACCCTCTCATGACCTGCCCTGCTAATTGTGTCACAACATTGTGAAAGCAGTTTTTAATGTTCCATGCCAACACTGAACGCTTTTAACATAAATCGCAATACTGATCAAATAGGTGTTTCATTTCACACAATGCTTTTGAACTCACTACTTTTACAAATTATCACATAGTGTTACATTCACAAAGAATTGCTCAAATTTGGTCACGTGTGCCAAGCAATTTCATTTGTGCAGCATTGTTTGTCTATATATACATATTCTTCCTGTAGTCCTAATATAAGTCAAGTTCATCGGTTCATGTGTTCATCTTCATTCAATGGTACTTGATCAATTTTGATAATCACAAATGTTGGTGACAGACAACCTGAATAGCATTTTCATATTCAGCCTTTCATAAACTCAAGTTAGCCTCATTACAGACAGTGCTATGAGCATGTGACGACCAGATGCAAAAAGGAAGGTTATTGTTTTGTCTTTTTAATTTTGCCAAAGGCCCCTGGCCTGTCAACATATTCTTTGTATTAGTGATGATAAGAACAATATTTTATCATTGAATTTAAGTAGAGCCTGCTTTTCCCTAAAAATATTTCCAATAACTATGCTCCATTTAGCCCAACCCTTGATCATAAAGAACAGCGACAATTCCTAATGACGTGGACATGAGTTGCTTGACAGAGCTGGGCAAAGGAATTTATTGTACACTCTGACACATTAAAATGTTGCTTGGTGTGTTTAAGAGATGAATGTTGGGCAGCGACAGGGAGAATGTTTCTGAAGAGTCTGTATTTCCCAGAAGCTGATGAAAGACAGAGAAAAGATCGAGGCCTGGCGAAGAACATATGGTGATTAAGGATGCTCCCCAAACATTCCCACCTGGGACTCTGCCTCCCGCTGGAGTAGACAAAATTCAAGTTTCTTTGATGAGTTTTGTCTCTCATCCATCCTATACAACTTCTTTCACAGTGACAGAGCTTCCCTTTCACTCTAGCGGCTGCCCTTCCATCACAGATCACCTCTGACAGTTGTCTCCACCATGACCCCCTGACACTGTATGACTGATCCCAGACACGTAAAGTCATCTGTTTTCACTACCTCTATACCCGTATACATTTATTTTCTAAAAAATATAACACTCTGTCTGCACTATTTGACCTTGCGTAAACCAGGGTTTTATAAGAGTGAGGTACATTTGCTGAGTCAGCATTCCCAGGCTTAAATCAGTGAACATTCTCACCACAATACGGAGTCATGGAACAAAGAGACACGTGAAACTGAACAGTCAATGACAGGAAAGTGTGAATGGCTCCAGGAACAAAGAAGAATCCCACATCATTTTACTTTCAAAAGGCTTGACAAACGTGGAACTTAACATCTGGAATCTTGTGAGTGTGTTTGTGTGTATGAGTGTGGATCCTTGGTCAGTTCTTTTATAGCCGGTGAAACAAAAAAGTGGTTGCTGTCAGATACACAAACCAAATACAGCTGTTGAGTGAGCAAAGCATGTGACACACATACACACAGTCGTGGTTGCTAAGGCAGCAGTGTGAGAATGTTTCTCCAGCACGTGAATCTCGGTGGAAATTGTGTGTGAGTCAGCCTGTGGAGTAAAAATAGTTTTTAGGAATTGATGACGAAAATACATCAACACACAATAATTGAAGCCCACACACACACACACACATACTGAGATCCTACTGAAGCACTGTATCAGGAATATAATTTCTGTGCTTTATGCTGTGCCTCTGTAGGTCTGCATCAGGCGTCAGTCAGTCTAATCTGGGGCCCCTTATCTGCAGGACACTCTTCCACTGCTCCCACAGGATCACAGAGAGAGAGAGAGAGAGAGAGAGAGAGAGGAGGGGGATGCTCGGGAGATGCATGACTATGACCTGAATGTTTGATGTTAGAGTTCCAAGGCGCCCCAGAGAGGACTGCAAACACTGTGTTGAATTAAAGACATGTACACATACACATAGACATGCATGAAGGTCGTGCTCAGTGACCAACTAAATAGGTCCTGCATCACAGCATCGGAGCGACGGTTCAGTGCCATTGTGGGTACAAAAGATGTTCAGCAGTTGTGATCAGATTTTTCAAAAAAATTTCATGGATTCAAAGGCACTTTTGACCACACACAAAATATTTATATCAGCAAAAACAATCATTTGTCCTATGGTTGTTTGTCGACAACAGCTACTTACATCCATTTTGCATTTGCTTGTTATTTGTTATGTAATTGTAACTAGTTATGAGACATTTCCAGTTTTTATGTGAATAGCTTTAACAAGAGGTGTCCACACATATGATTGTTTATTGAATGCCTTAATCTTATGTTGATGCAAAATATAAGTGTAAAGCTTCTCCATATCAGAAAGCAATATAAGGCTGTTATAATGCCGTTAGTGAACATCTCATACATAAAAATTTTGAATATTGTGGCTCCAGAAAACAAACACAGACATGTCGGATGAGAATGTACACACAAAGTGTATTTGCATTTAGTCACATGACCAACAGATGTGACGATAAAGCAAATGGGAATTTTATGAACAGCAGTTGGAGGGAAACAATATTAAATGAATTAAAGCGGAAAATATAGAGCACCACATGTCTGTAGTTCACCAGGGCTGTTAGCGATAGCACCGTGGGTGGCTGACACACAAATACACACTCATATAGTGACTGAGCTAAGCCCAGTGGCTAAGGCTCGAGTCTAGTGGTTGCTTGATGTGGAGGCCACACACAGCGGAGAATGACAGACACAGTGTAACACACAGGCAGAGATCAGGAGTGCAAGTGTGTGTATTAGTCTAGCAAAGTGGAAATGGTCCATGAGTAAATGAGTGGGACGGTTGCTGTTTAATAAGGCAGGTGGAAAGTTAATCCTGATTTTAAATTTCCTGCTACTTTGGCCAACTCAATTAGAAAAATGCCCTAAATGCTGTAAACTTGCATAAAGGTCAGAACAAAGGCTCAAAATGTCTCATAAGTGAGAAGAATCCATTTCATTACAGGAACTTCACACTCACATTTATAATGTTTTTTTTTCCCTGCGTCTCGTCTAGTTTTATGAGTTGTGAACCTGTGATGGTTTTCTTAACTTTCACACCTTTAAACAATAGCTTGCATTCGGCAAGCCCTGTGTGATCCTGAAGAGGGCCGAATTACGGTGTTAGTCTGGTGGTTTTGAACTTTTAAAACGCATGCAAACAGCTTAGTCCAACTACCTGAGAGAAATTTGAATTTCTCTTAGTCGGACTACACAACCTGGATAATGCTGTTACTACCTCGACTACTACAGACTTGTCTTCAGTTGCATTCACACAGGGCGTCTCACAAGAAGATCAGAAGACGTGATTTGTTGGTTTAAGAGGACAACTTTACCTCCATGCTAGCAACCCTGTACACTGTACTTTAGATACTTCACATCAATCATTCTTGTGATACAAAGCAAACAAAATCTCCTGAATTTTAAATTTTATTCAGTCTACCAAAACCTCCCGAGGGAAGTGTATTGAAGATGACAACTCCATGGCATTGAACCATCGCTCTGACGCACTGATTCTGGATCTGAAGCTAAACTAGTTACACAGTCAGCATGATCGCTGTCTACGGAGTTTAATCCAACAGTTGGAAACATCTTCTTTCTACCTGTCAACTTTTCCTGTATGGTCCTCGGAACCAGGAGGACTGAAGAGCTCTTGCTGACCACCTGTCAATTCTCCAAGGGGAGGTGGAGGTAAGCAGCAAATGCTAAATTAGACATGACTTCCGTCAGGAGAATATCAAAAGCGATTTACACCTCTAGTCCACCTACCAATCGTTCGTCTGACAATCGCTCCTACGCTTTTACACCATGTATACTACACGATGTGAGACACACGATTGGGACTAAAGTTGGGCCGATTCCCAAAACAAGTGACAAACCGTGTCAACGTGGGCCAAAAATTGCACTGTGTATGTTCAGCTTTAGTCAAGCTACTCTCTGTATGTAAGTGAGGTCATTAAAATCATAGCAGAAAACAATCATAATCTCAATGGTACATCCTTTTAGGAGATGTTTATCGGTATCGGTAAAGTTAAGGCAGGCAAATAATCATGGTCAGCGAATGTTACTTAATGAGTGAAATAAGTGCGTTGCCACGTTGGTGTTGTGTTGTGGAAACACTGCAGCGCTCAACATGAGACTATGTCCTTGTCTGAGAATCAGTTCCTCAGGTGCGCCTCGCGTCTGATGGATGTTCGATTGGAGCATTTGGGCACGTGAAGCGGACTTTCTCGTTTACAGGACAAACAATTGGCATGCCCTACATTATTCGGTTACACAGTTCACGCAATGTTCTAGTGTTAAACTTTAGTGTTTAGAAATAGACACAATATAATACAGTCTCAGCAGAGAGAAACACAGAGATAGAACGCTTATAACAGAGTTGAAATACACGGGATAGGAAAGGAGGATGAAGAGCGACTCACAAAGTGTTGAGTGTCTGGCTGTAACCCAGCTTTGTCTCTGCTCTCAGGGGAGGCAGGCTGGCAGAGGCGGCTAGTCTGGTTCTTCTGGATGAATGCCAGGCCACACAATGTGCCATGTCGCCCAGGAAAAGCTCAGTCCAGGGGAGAACTACAGCTCCCCTCTGAGGCTCTTGAACAGACCCATGGGAGAGACCGTGTGCTATGACATGACACATCTGGTGCATTCAGTCTGGCAAGTCCTTGTTGACCTTGTACAACAATGTTGGGGGGTAAGAGAATACTGCAGTGCTAATAGAAAGGGGCTGAGCCACAACCAACATTGATGCATTTGGTTACAATAAGCTATTCAGAAATTTGTGTTTTACAAGCAACCTTATTATTACATCTTCCAGATATTCGTATTTTTTACACCAACAAATAAAAAATTGCTGGCCAGCCTGACTCTTCAACAACAAAGAAGTTGAGGCTTTACCCCAATGGATGAAAGGTTTGTGTTAATCAAAATGTGCATTTGTTGGTTCAAAAAGAAAAACACAACAATAAAAATGCAACAGTTGATATACCAAGAGAGCACACCAACGTTTGCATCGTTCAAAGGTACTAAACAGCATGTCCTGAGGACATGGACGCCCTGTTTCAAAATCCTAGAAAAAATCCTGGAAGCAGGTGACCACAGATTTGCTAAAATGACCACAGTTATTACGCTAATATTGCAAGGTACTCAAGCTTTTGCTGTTTTCTTTGTTTGTTACTAGAGAATTACATTGCCACCCACAGGCCTGCTACATGACTTTTGGTCATTTTTTGTGGGTTTGAGTGGACGTCAAAACAGCTCAATTTTTCTGAGTAAAAGAAAAATATCTGTAGTAGACGTGTTTTAGTAAATTTTTGGTAGAAATTGATTATTTCCTACAGAGGTAAATTATGTGTATGTATAATTTGGCACATATGGCTGCAGTGATAGTTGTGAGGCAACCGCACAAGCATTGACTGAAACCTTGGTTGAGCTGAGATACAAAAGAGGTTTATGGAGCATCTAACATATGCCTGATTGTGCTTCTTTGTGCCTGTGTTGTACCTGAGATTTATCTGCAATGTTACAGGTTTACCTTGAAAAATAAGGCATATGCTGCTTGACTCATCTGTGGTACAAAGAGAATATTTGTTGGAATAAAAATATTCATATTCATACATCCATGTTGAAAAAAGCATATGAGCACACAAATGCTGAAAATTCCCAGGTTGAAAATCACATTTTAATGTTGCAACTATTTAGAATATGATGGATAATCATTTGAAAATAATAATGTAAAACAGGAATAATAGCATCCTCTGTGCTTGTTTTCCTGTAGTTATTATCCATTTCCTGTGTGGGTGTGTGTCTATGTGCAAGTGTATGTTTGCCTCCGGGCACAGCTTTGAGTGAAGTCCATTGTCCAGCTGCTTACATGAACCAATCATATTCCTTCAGCATTTGCTTCCACAAGATGAAAGCCAACGATCACTTCTGTAACATAACACTGTCATTACATCATCGATTCTGGGATGCAGAAAAGGAAAGGGTATGAAATGTTCCATATTAGAGAATGAATATGCGCATGCATTTGTGTGTGTCTAACAAGCAGCGCATGGAAAAATGACCTCTGCTCAAGTTACTGACCCTTCCATGCTCTCTCCAATCTCTCCCTGTGTCAAGATATAAGGTTTCCACTGGCTCCAGACAAACAGCCTGATCTCAGTCTCCTCCTAATCTTCATCACTACCCCCCTTACCTGACGGTAGGAGAGGACGGATGAAAGGTTGAGAGAGAACAGACAGGAAAAGGAGGAGGAGACTGCAGTCACAGATATTTAATTAAAGAGAGACGGGAGAAAGCATCCGCAAGGGAGTGAAGCAGCAGCAGAATGAGAGGACGTACTGCTCAAGTAGTTGTACATGAGGATAATGTCACAAAGGGGCTGGTGGAGATAGCAGGAGCAGTAAAATGGGATTAGGATTACTACCACACTGAGAAATGCATAGTCTCCGTCATTCACGTATTGGCATTTCCCTATATATTTCCCTATTTCCCTTTCACTATATAAATACCACTGCCACTGTCCTGATTCTTCTTTACTGCAAAAGATGGGGAAGTCTTTTTGACAAGGAGAAGGACATCTATTTGCCTTTCCTAAAGACCGTACACTACGAAGGCTGAGTGGAGAAGGTTTGCCTTTCAAGGTGCTGCCAGGCTCAACTGAGCTTTTCCTATGCAGCAGTCATTTGACAGAGATGACCCACGCACCTGTAAAATCTGTGTCTAAGTTAGGAGTTAGTGCAACATCAGGCAGCTTCCAGTTTAAATACAACAATGAACGTCTTACCTAGATGACGCTTGAGTCATTTTAGTTTTCAATTAGCTTCGGAGATTGATATTTTGGGATCCGTGGAAAACTTAACAGGTGCTTCCTCCATTTTTTTGTCTGAAAGAAACTTGGTAAATACAATTTTTATTTAAATGACAAGTTACTTGATGAGTGTGTGACATTAGGATTAAGATTACACATTAAGATTAAGTTGGAAAACTAAAGTAGTTCTTGAAGAGAAAGTGTGGTGCTGCAAATAAATAAAATAAAAAAGTACTCACATATATTTTACAAGCAGCTAAGTGGCAATGTGACAGATATAGCACTTTAATGAGAGAGAAAAACACCAGTGGTTTAGTAATAACATGAAAATGAAAAAAAATGTTGAGAATTGTGTAGTTTCGATGAGTTATACTGCAGCAGTGGTTGTAGTTGTGGGAGTATTTCACGTCAAACCCTTAGTATTGGCAATCAAGGGTTAATAGCTTTTGTAGTTTCAGAACTGTAAGGTGTCGAGAATGCATAATTGCAGAAGGGGAAATAGTGGTAACAGTGGTGAAGATATGAAAGTCATTGAAAAATAGTTGGTTGTAACCGAAACACAAAAATTGAGGCACTGGATAAACCCTAAAGATTGAAGACGACAATGGCCCCCTGCTAGCCCTCCTCCTTTATCGAACTATGCAAAGGGGCCTCACAAGGGTCAGTCAGATCACACATACACACCCTTGACATAGCCCTTCCCCCAAACTAGCCTCTTATTGATGAGGTCAGCAGCCGGGAGGTCATTGGTCACATTGAGAAGACCAGTGATGGAGTAAATGCAGATGTGGATGACGAACAGAAGAACATGTCAACGGAAGCTTTTATGCAGCACTGAATGAATTCTGTTTCCGCACAACTGTTTGTCACTCAATCCTCATTTATATTCAAGCTGGATTTCAAATTTGACAAGGAGCAATCATTGAGTAATTTATGTTTGAAAGAAGGTTAAATCCAAAATGGACAAAAGACTGCAGCTGATTTGATTTTCTCTGGGCAGATTTACGACTGTCCCAGGTTGCACATACTAATAAAGAGGCAAGCCTTTGCGTGAGCAATCAGTTTGCATGTGTCTTAGTATCCGCAAACCTCAAGCCAGTCACATAGGAGCAGATTTTCCCCTGCTAGAACTGTGCGCGCTATTTAGACTTAGCCACAAGGGGCAGCACAGAGAATTACAAAGCCATTTATCAAGACATGGCATACCCTTCAAAACATGTAGCGAGTGTTGAAAAGATATGATTTAAATCCAAGATTGCGAATGACCTCCTTTGCAGTTTGCCATGAGTCATTTAACAGTAACTAACAGTCAAGAAAAAGTCAAAATTAAGAACTATACTTCAGACAACACAAGTTTAGCACACAAAACCAAGCTGCCATTTGCTTTATATTCGTGCACTGAAAATACTACCTGAGGCATGTAAAATTGAGTTATGTGAAATTTAGGCTACATCCAAACAAAGTCATTTTCCTGTACGATCATCTTCTATACTGTCTTCAAAAAAGTTCTCAGTAAAGACAAAGTCGTTTCTGCTGTCTACAAAAAGTCACTGAAGACTATCAAAAATTATGTAGTACATATGCCAGGACTATAGGGGTGCTGTGGCAGAGTAAGAAAAAATAAAAAGACAGTGCGGCATGCATGAGATACTCCAACATTAGCGTCAGCATGGGAGCATAACAAAGACAGTCAACTCTTCAGCCAAGCTGTTTACATGGATTTTAAGTCTGATCTTAAGACGGTCTAATGCAATAATTCGGTTTTCTGGGCTGTTATGTAACTGTGCTCACTTAGCATGACTCTCATCCACACAGCCACATGTTAGCTACTGAAAGAAGCAACTATCATAGGACATTCTCACTGTCACACGCCTATCAAGGAAAGGTCATTTTGCAATAAATTTTGTTTAATAAGCCATCCCCATTTGTCTGGTCTCAACCAAGAAAGGTAACAAACTAGAAAGGCTTGGTGTGACTGTCATCAGCGTCCCTCGCTCAAGCACCGTCTGTTTTCAAATCTAAATGACAAAAATAGTTTTATACCTGTAGGTGTTTTTTCACCTCCCCGTGTAACCACGGTTTAATCAGCAGATAACAGTGTGCGCTCTCTTTGTGCATGAGTTTCAAATTTTAAAAATTCAATTCTGGAAATAGATGCTGATAAATAAATAAACGAATCCTTCTAGCATTCGGTCCAACCTAAAAATAACCAGGAACACACACAAGTCAAAATGTTCAGTGTCAAAATTACAAAGTTTAACGTACATTCACTTCCGAGGTGCTTTATTAGTACCAATTTTCATGGTAGGATAAAAGAATACATGCGCAAACTTGGAGTAACAGCGTAGGGGAAGGAAATAGCATGTGAGTTTCATGTGATTCGTACAAAAAAGTATCTCTATTTTCCAGCTGTAGTCAAATACCATCTTCTAATCTCAGTCACAATGCATTTCATAGAAAACTGAACAGAAAGGAGAAACAGGAAACAGGAAGTGTGAAGGAGGAAATGAGGAGGCGGAAGGATGTGGGGGTGGTGGGAGTAAAAAACGTGTGGAGAACAGATGTTTGGGATGCGTAGTGAACAGTTTTACTTTTATGGTGATGCACAGAAGTGTCATTCATCACTCCATGAAAGGATGATGTCACCGCACAGAGGCGTCATCAACGATGCAATGGTTCTTGTGGAAGCAGAGATCAAGTATGTACGGTAGATTCTTTTATTAATGTGGGAAAAAAGTAGTTTACTTTAAAGCTGGTTATTATTATAGACACCTGTCAAATAAGTAGATCCACTATAAAACATGATAAACAAACAGCGAAATTACATCTGTGTGTGTGTGTTCATTAATAATTCAGTCCTTTTTTTTTTCAACATGTTCTCTCCTCCTTCTCCCTCACACGTGTTGAAGTGTAAAACAACGTAGCAGGGGAGTGGGGTAGTGTAGACAGGAATGGTAAGGAGGGTATGGAGGAGGAGGGAGGGGAGACAGAGTCAACGAGGGCAAAGAGGAAGGAGCAGCAGAGGAGAGCGGGAGAGGGAGTAAAACACTGACTGGCAGACAGAAAGAGAGAGAATAAACCCAGCTGACTCTCGTCCAGGCCACTCCCCCTAGCAACAGTGCGGCACAGCCACTCTCTGATTGGCTGGCAGGGAGCCCACATCAGCATCCCATGCATGTCTAGTGAACCAATCAGGCGCATCCTTGCAGCACCGCATGCTCATGTTCACCATGGCAACACAACCTTGTACTTAGCCCTGAACATGCCCTATGTAGTGCACATGTATACACATACTCACACAAACACACACGTACACACTTCAATGAAGATTTGAATTAACAGTAAATAGACATTAATCTCGACCAGACTGTGACTTTATTGCTGGTTCAGGCTCATATTGCATCTTACCTATCGCACTCTGTCTCAGATGTACTTTGGTTTCTTCACACATTAGCGCCATTGGAGTCATAAAATAGACCAACATGACAGCAAGCTACAGAACCGAACAAAATAAACCTCGACACAACAATGAATCAGTACATCAACGTCATATAGTTGTTCCTAAACCAGCACGGAAAACAAGATACACAACTTCCCATTGTCATTACATGTCACTTGGTCATCCAACCACTGGCTATTAGTATCAACACGGAGCTACCTCAAGGTGGAATTGAACCTTGATAGCAAATATTTCTGACAGTTGTGGCTGAGTGACCGATGAGAGTTTTCAGGTTTCAATAAACATTGTTATCAAATCAAAATCTTATTGTTTCGCTTATCGCAGAAATAAGGAGCGGAAAACGAGAGCTAAGGTTAAGTGATGTTTGTGAATCAAGCGACTTACTACATGCACTGATAAATGTAGTCTGATAAATTCAAATGCATTCCAAGATTGCAGTTACATGTTCATTTGGATGGCCTCAAACTTAAGGTCATGATTTCATAATTTATATCTTGAAAGGCTTGTTTGCCCTGTGGTGATTTGTTACTCAGCTTCTTGGCCGCACCTTCTCACTCCGCAACAGCTGGTGCTTTACAGTCGCGTTTACAACATAATTAAGGGTTTATTCTGGAATTTTTAAACCAGGACCATATTAGCGTGTCCTCGGGAGATCTGAGGAATCATGAGATATTCAATAAATTCAATTCTCCACATAACTTCAATATATAATAATAATATAATAATTGAGCTACAATAGCAACCATAACGCTGTAGTTTAGTTTGCTTCACAAGACAGCCGCATGAATATGTAGTTCAGTATTCAAATTAGAGAAGGGATGGGGTTCAGGAGAAGCAGGGAGAGGCGTCACGCTGACTCCTGAAGCAGAAGCAGGAGGAGACAATGAGCAGCAGCTCCTTCACAAGAGACACACATGATGAATGAGTCTGCTGCCTCAAAGCCAGCCGGAGCACGAGTGTGTGCGCTAACCCGACACCGAGCCTCTGTCGCCTGTGTCACTACAAAGAGGATCCATCTGGGGTTTCGAGGAGGCGACCACACCAGAGGGAAGCCCAGGAAAAACGACAATAAAGTTTGACAATAAACTCCTTGATCAAACCTGACAGAAAAGCTTCACCTCCGATGACTGTAGAAGACATCTCCTACTCATAATTAGACCATCATTGGGCAGGATGATGATAGGCTTTGACTGTGAGCTTCTCTAACTTCATGAGCAAGCTGACATTTCTAATGTGTAGATTAGTTGGTCGTATGGTCCCACTGAAGCCCGAGGGAAGAAGTAGTTAGGCTAACACCGCAGAAACAATAACATAAACAGAATAATAGCATCATGCAGGTAGCACCTCAACAGTGCTATTACTACATACCTGAAGACAATACACCCTCACTAGTCTTGATATCCTGATGCATAGGTTTAAAACACAATTATTTGGTTAAATTCAACACCAATTAAACGTGGCAACACGTTCCTTCCTCCTCACTTCATCCCAAGACATCAAGATCGCAGCCGTCAAGTGTTTGTTATGCGGCCACATGCTTGTCATTTAAATCACCTATTTATCCGGTAATTTTCTAAAACCTTCCTGCAAAAGCTATTAGGACGCTATGAGATGCTGTTCTGTATCCTAGCAACACGAAATACTCTGCGGTCATGGTCGCATTCCAGGAACTAAAGCACCAGATTTCAGAGTCTTCGGTATGGGCTGATTTAATCATAACAGAGACATGAGCGACTGTATTTATAGATTTCAGAGCCAAGTGCCACTAATGGAGTAAGTAGTGATAAAGAAGGGAAACAGTTGGCTTTCGAGGAACACACAACACACACACAGCTTGACGTGATCACACCACTCTGACCGGTCATTGTGTTTTCAGTTTTTTTTTTTTTTTTTAAATAAATGGCTTAATTTAAGCTCACAACTGACACCTAATTCATGTGCACATACCGAGACAAGCCTGTTTAAACTGGTAACACACACATGCACACAAGTTAGCTTGATCAAGCCCAGACCTGTGTGCCTTTGCATGTCCAGATAAGTGTGTGTTTGTCACTGAGCGTTCTTGTGTGTCCAGGATCCCAGGAAGGTCAGAGGTGGTAGACAGCAGTTTGTTTTCCTTAATTATGGAGTCACTCACCTTGCAGTCACATAATGACCCAATTTCCAAAGACTGAACTCAATGACCCAAAACCATGTTTTTTTGTTTGGTTTTCAGCTTAATATTGTATCATCAAAAAACAAAAATAAAACACCTTTTCTATAGCACAAAAGCAAAGAAAAAAGTCTTGCTATACTTCATTCATTGTTAAATCCAGGCTTCTCATAAGCCAGGTTCCATCACAAATTTAAGGTATCAGAAATGGCATCCACACTCACAATTCACAAAGCTGAGAGAGGCAGTGAGTCCTGGGAATCTAAGCCTATCCCTGCATGAAGCACTGCTTACGTTTGTGCATTATTTTACAATGCTTGTTGTCTGAAGTCTGAAGCCAGTGCAGACAACAAAGTTAACAAAGACGCAAGAGGAAATAGGGGACGAGGAAGAGATGAAGGAGGTTATGCCTACCAGTGTGATCATTTGAGGTACGAGCTCCATCATGGAGCTGATCAAACTCACAAGTCGAAGAATCTCCAGTATAATGTTGTGTATCTAGTATTGTGGACATGAAATGACACACAAGTCAAGGTAACGCTTTTGATGCAGGACGAATCACGCTGTACAATGTCCGTCTGACCACCCGAGCGTGTGTGGTACCCATAGCAACAATAAAACATCACAAATTGTATAAGGTCTAAATCTTAAACTTTGCTGAGTCAGCAGAGAGAAAAATCAAGCAGGGAGTGGTGGACATCCTCTTAAAAGACCTACGCGACTTAAATTCTTTGTGCCACTTCAAAAGATCTTCTTCAAATGGAAATCTGACAAAATCCTGCTGTCTTCTGACTTTTTCAAACCAAATCCCTTTTCATAACAAATCCAAACAAAAACCCTTGCCGCTCCAAGGCGGCTCTCCCTCAGAACACCCCTCCCTACCGCTCACCTCCATCCATCCCAAACCCCTCTTGTGCTAGCTTTATGCCTCTCAGATTTCAGCCCCAGAGCTCTTCACATCCCAATTGGCCCCCCTTTGACCCTCTGTTGCCCTCCATCTACCCCTTACCCTCCCTTTCCCCCAGGGCAGGCACACAGCTCCCAGTCTTTTGTGCTCCCTCATCTCCTCCTCCTCTGTTCCCCCAAGTCTTTTGTGCATGTGAGGCCAGAGAAGGGAGGCAGAAGCTGCAAAATGATCCTATAGATCTGAGGCGCCTTGTAATATGTTCACCTTGAGTGAGTGTGTTGACAGACAAGCAAAATAATGATTCTAGAACATGCAATTGGATAAGTACTGTGTTTAAGTGAGATTTAACAAATAATACTTCACCAGATCAGATAACTTCAGCAGTCGTACAAAATTGAGAATCGGGAGTCTGAGATCTCATTTACATCCTTCATCGTTCTCCCGAACTCTCAGACCAGATCAACGTTTCATACAGAGGCTTTATTTGAACCAGAATATATTTATTTATTGTTTATATATATATAAATGTATCTGTCTTTCAGCCAGGTTTTCGCTTTTCAGTATCGTTTATGGTTTTTGCAATTGTGAGTGAATGATGCCCTCAGTGTTTATGACCACACAGCATTCATTCATGAACATCGACTTGAACTTGTTTCTCTCAATTAACATGAACAGATATCACGTCGACAGGATGCTGACCTTGATCTGTGGGTTGTGAGAGAATATTTCGCTGTTTAAAACATGCTGTATTTGGGGGTGTTGTTTAAAGATTTTCAGTCATACTTGTATAAGTTCACTCTTTTTTCATGTTTAAAACTGACAAAACCATAGTCCAGAAATAATAAGTTTTACTCATAACTCAGCAGGAGGCGGATGACGCTACATCCTTCGTATTACTCCTCCATGATGACAACAGCTAATGATGACACAGGAGGAGGAGTCTTTCCACACCTCCTCTCCTTTCTGTGCTCTTCACCCACACCATGCTGCCGGCCTGACTCAGCTCTCCTTTCCTGCTCGCTTTACCAGACCTTTCACTTCACAATACATTTAAAAAAGCACAGAACCCGAATAGAACCACCAAAAAGAAAAGGTGTCCCACACTTGCCACAATTTGTTGATAGACTTGACTTAATCATAAAAAGGACTGCTGTTAATCACACACGTGTCCGTCTTGGTACAACAGAAATTAGCATCAGAAATTCACAACTCACTTCCTCTGACTTTTAACGTGCACACACAAAGTGGTTAGTTTGCTTTTTACTGGTAGTCTCTAGCTCTACTACGGCAGCTCCTCGTTAGTATAGTGGTCAGTATCCCCGCCTGTCACGCGGGAGACCGGGGTTCAATTCCCCGACGGGGAGTCCACATTCATTTTCTTACTCTACTTATTAATAGCTGTGTGATTCCTTTTTTTTTTTTTAAACAGAGGCTTGTGACTCTACTCATTGGCTGCTATCCCATTTTAGTTCGAGGAACATTTATAGGAACCTTTTTTATTCATAGGACCTTTCTCCTAAATAGTAAGTGGACACTAAAGGGGGTGAGTGACGTCACTGCCACATTACAGGACTGCTGAGACACAAACAAGAGGAGGCAGCAGTGTTTATCTGCTCTTCATTACCGTCTCCCAAAAATCGAAGAATGATTGGAGACAGTGCTGAACTAATTCACAACGATAAAGCGTACAATTTCGTCTGGCCCTATATTGTCAATACACTGCCGCCAAATGTTTATATTGGAGAATAAACTGAGCCATTCTAAAAGCATTCTCCTGGTCAAGGCTGCTGCAATTCTTAAAGGCTCCATGTGATGGCACCGCTTCACATGAAAATAGATTGGCTGTAACTGTGAAGTCCTCTTTGAAAAGGTAAGAAGAGTGGCGGATGACTAGCTAATATAATATATAAGTTTTCTGGTGTTTGTGGTAAATACACAAACCTGGTATAAAGCCATGTTCACCTGTCAGAGCCGTTAACTATTTGCTTATCAAGTAGGGGCTCACACACGTCAGACCTAAGGCTCAGTTGTATGAGTTCTTCACCATATTGAAACCTGAAACTAAATCAAGTCCCGCTTCAGATTTTTCAAAACTCCAGTTGTGTGACCGGAGTCGAGCATCAAACAATAACTCTGCAGCCACGTAATGTTTACATGCACTCTAGTACTATGGCAAAGCAACATAAACAGAGAAAAAAAAGTGCTCAGGCCTTTTCTGAATAATTATTCAGCGAGTTTACTCCCACCATGTTGGCTACGATGAGGTGGACGGGCGAGAATCGCTCCAATTTGCTGATTGTGGACCTGTTGAATAGTGGATTATTCAGTCCGGTCGCTGTGTTCTGAGTACAAACAAATGTCTCAGAATGTCTCAGCCTGTCCATATTCTACTGACAGGTCAGTAGAAACAGAAGGACTCAGGAGCCCACGGCGCCACCCCTTGTCATGGAGGTGACATTACCACGCTCATATAAAGCACAGCAAAAAGACAAACTACTTTTCTAAACGATTAATGAACAAAAACTGTTGTTGTCCAGTCCGGCTGACTTGCCTGATAATAAATGTCCTTAGATTTCTTGCAATTCCAACCGTTTTCATACAGATCGAACACAACTAGCTCACTGTTTACATTCTTTGGACACTTACCTCGAGCCCGAGCTCTGATGTGACATCACTATGACGGATCAGGGGACTTTAAAATCCGTAGACCAAAGGCACGCCATGATCGACATTTCTGTAAAAGAAAGTAAAAAAAAATTATAACACCTGCTTGATGCCGGCTTCAGACTGCGAGGCACCTATGTAACTCAGTATATCCACGCATGTAGTCAACTCCTCGTTAGTATAGTGGTCAGTATCCCCGCCTGTCACGCGGGAGACCGGGGTTCAATTCCCCGACGGGGAGTGTGCTTTTATACTGTTCCTTTTACTCTTGAGACTCACTCAACTGCTGACTTCCGCAAACATAACATAACGTTCCCTTTGCCATATCGTCTAAGAGCCGCACAACCTTCAAATCTTTTGTTAGTCCTGGTTTACCGATCATTATGTCCTAGCACGATTTTTACAAGACAAGTGTAGTTATCATTTTGTCATGAGCTCAAGTTAAGACGGCTGTAGCTTCACTTAGAAAGACAACATATTCTTATTTTCATGCTTTGGGGCGTATTCACGATAATCGGCTAGTTAAGAGAAAGCAATCTTCCACCACCTTGTGGGGAAACGCCACATTGCACTGTCAACAATGACAAACTGTTCCCAGAAGTGTAGCCAGTGTTTCTTTGACACCTCAAACCTTGGTTGTCAACATACTGTATAGCAGTAGATTGTTCTATCTTATAGCACTGTGTCAGGAAAATGGAGGGGATACCTCAGGACAGGCTAATTCACAGGTAGGCAGGAAGCAAGCACCGGCACATTAGTGCACGGAGGAACAGGAACAATGCCACAAGTTTACAAAATGGCAGGCAACAGGCCACAAATCTGACTGTGCAGCACAATTGCTGACAGTGTCAGGGACCCCACGAGGGAGCTGTAAGCATTGTGTGGGGTGCTGGCGGTGGTTTGTGGGGCAACAGTCTTGGAGAGCCGGAGGTATTGGTGCTACAGACTGGCCTGTTCCTTCAACCTGAATCCATTTGAGGACCTCTGAGACATCATGTGCCTTTCCATCCTCTGTCAGGAGTTGACTGTAGCCCGTAGGTAGGTCTCGGAGGAACCCCTCAGAGCTACCTCCTGTGTATCATCAGATTCTTGACATTGTAGGAAGTGCATATATGCAGGAAACACACACAAGTAACCCTTTATGAGGGCTCTAATGGAGTTAACACAGAAGTTGGATCAACCAGCAATCTGATTTTCCACTTTTATTTTGAGTATAATTGTGAAAACTGGCGTACAATCACCACAATTTCAACTTGGTCAGCCAGCAACAATATCTGTTGTTAGGGACGACTGTCTGTGAAGGATGCGGGCAAAGGAATTGCAATGATGAAATTAGCAAACAGTAAAACACCCAATAAACACCATACACACTTGCTGGAGCACACAACATATTGCCACAAATTACCAAGGGTTCTCCCCTGCATTTTAGCAGCATGGGACACTTTTAAGATGAATTTTATTTTTTTACTTGTGTTGGATTAAGAACTAAGCAGGAAAACACTAATATTTAACAACAGACACTGAACAAAAGTGAAATATTCGAGCTCATTTTTTTTAAATTACAAAAACACTCGCAATGCCTTAAGAGAACAATATGTACTATACATTCGACTTTTATATTCCCGACACAATACTGATTCCTGGGCTTTGGGCATCGACCGATAACGATCCGCAAAAAATACTTCAGATCCGCAAAAATTACTTCTCATGGAATTACAAACTTACAACACAAAACAAAGCGTTTACCAAATGTTGCCTGTGCTACTTCACCGCTGCAGCACACAGACCCACACGAAGCATGTGGAAAGGAGGACTTCATGTTTATAATGGTAGTTTAAAGCGTATGTTCAATTCAAGAAAATCTTTAACAATATATGTAGTTACAGAGACTCTGCAATGATTTTATTTGACGATTCACGGATCTAAGTGGGATAGTGCAGGGACTTAGCTCGTTAGTTCAGCGTCTCACATTATTACATTTATACTAAACTTTTGTATATTGTTATAATAGTGTATTATTGTATTATTCATAATGGGTCGCTCAACGAAGCACTTCCCCCAACACACACGCGCGCAGCTGCAGCGGACATCCATCCATTCATTCATTCGAGTCAGCTACAAACTAGTGATCCACTCAGGTTTGGGTGGAAATTGAAAACTCCGCTGCAGCTGCGCTGTATCTGCTTTGAGCTGCTGCCATGTTGTCATTATGACGGGCGCCGCGTATGACATCAATGTGCCCACTAAACATAGAGTTTAAATGTCGGGATCGGCTCCCGGTCCAGCAATGTTTCACCTATGCAACTTTAAGAGGCTGAATCGGTGCAGTATTACTAGTATTGGCAACTCAAAGGTGGAGTCCTGTCTGACACAGACTCACCTTGCAAGTGGGGGCCATTTGTTAAATATAAAATTATTTTATGTTATGTTTAAACGTGTTTCAATGTTGCAACAATGAAGGTGTTGGATGCAAAATGTGTCCCTCCAGGCATCCAGTCCATAAGTCACCATCTTTTTCCTGTATTTATGAGTTCAATGATATCAACATCGCAGACGTACAACAACATAAAATATTTTAACGACTGTAAGAAAACGAGAGCTGAGTTTGTTGCTCACCTGCTTAAACGTCAAATACTATGGTGATTATTCACAGACCTCTTATCGCTCATACAGGGTTGACGCAAGAGAAATGTTTTTCCGCAACGTTATCCGTATGTTACTGTCTGACAATAAAACGGAAGGTTCATTCGCCCGACTGAAAAAATGAATCACGGTCAGCATCATCTTTATTTCTGTGTGGCGCGACCGGCCAAATTATATTTGCGTCGAAATGCGAATTTCTTTATGTAAATGGTGACTATACACTGTGGGAGTGTGTGACGCAGTCTCATCTTATATATTTATCGCATTCTGGGCAACAAAGTTTGGATGTAAAAACAAAACAGATCCATAAGGATAACGATCAAAGTTTGATGGTGACGTGATACGAATATACCACCGTCTAACTATCAATACGGTGGCGCCACCAAGAGATGGAGCATCGTAATTACACTCGGAAAAGAGGGGTGGAGACATGAACATACATCCGAAATCAAAATTCAAACGCCTTTCCTGGAAAAGCCAACCCGCCATAAGTTCGCCACATGACATTTGAGTTGAGAACCGCGAGCCCCCCTCCCGCTCCCCCGACATGAACGTGTCAGAGAGCCCACAGCGGAGCCACAGCGCTCCCGCCGCCACAGTTCCCAACCCACGGTTGCGACATCGCGACGTTCCCGTAAAACTTCCTGACAGTCAAATGCGTGACATCACCGCGAGGATTCGAAGAGGAAAAACACGACGCCTCCATGGCTTCTTCGTCCCAGTCATTACTTGGAGCATCAAAAAGCACGTCCATATTTCGCGGCGTACATGTGTGGGCACACGCATTTGAATTAAATCTGAGAAATCAAACAGGGCTTCGTCAAAAAAGCGACGTGGCGTGACTTAATAAGGCGCATAGACGCTGTAAAATGGTTACACTCACCTTCCACGATGAAAACTCTAGTGTGGATCCATTTCATAAGAGGATATCCGCAGAGCAAAGCCTCCTTTGACGCAGCCCACCCAAAAAAGCAGAAGCCCTCTCCCCAAAACATCAGCCTCAGCGTCGTCTGTGGGGATGAAGACATGACGGCTGTGCATCTTTGCACCGTCATGTCTCCGCTGAGGTGATTCCACAGTCCCCCTTCTTCCAGCTGCTGGAACCGTGCAGCCTCGCGAAGCTTCCAAACACTGACCACGAGCCCAAAGCTCGCGGACTCAGGGAGGAGAGCGTGTGCAAAAGAAATTGCGCAGTTTTTATTCCATTCAAGCGAAGAGTGTTTCCTCCTGTCCCCTCTCCTCCTCCTCCTCCTCCCTCCTTCCCTCCCTCCCTCTTCTGCTTCTCTCTCTCGTCCCTCACGCAGGTTCAGGTCTCAGGCAGCTCCGCCTCCGCACTTTCGGGAAAAGTTCTTCATATTATTTTAAACAACCGACTTCCAGTCATCGGTGTTCTGTCTCGGCCGATGCCAGTTAGGCGTTTAAACAAGCGTTTCCAGAGAAAATGGATGCCACGTACGGAAGGAAGTCCCGCCGGAAACACTCGAACCCATTTAGAAATCCACCTGTCAATCAGAGAGGAGCTGTCAGTCGTTAGTTTCCCCGATCATCCACGCAGTTCCATGTTCATTGTATGATGGAGACTCCAACTTCTTGTGCCCAGCATCTGCTCTTGTGCTGACATTGTGCCTATCTAATTTATGGATAAAGTTGTCGGTAAAACAACGTTTCCAGTTTGGCAGATGATTGAATAAAAAAAGAGGGGTTGTGATTTCCTTCTAATTTCTATCCAATCCAGTGTATTTTTTATGAAAGTTAATTTCATTTGTACAAAAATATAGTATGCTTAATGATCATATTCATGTCGAAGTACATCCCCGTGTTGTTTTTCTGGTTGAAAGTTTTTATCCAATCAGAATTCAGCTAGCATGTGTTGCCAGGCTGTATGAAATCAGTCCAAGTGGGACCTCACTGAAGGCCTTGGTGGTGTGAACTGCACAGCCCACCACTGCTTCACAGTAACACCCGGAAAAGATCTCAGCGGGTGAAGACCTCCACCAGGCATGTTGGGATTATCAACCCACATCATTGTCCGACATGACATTTAGTTTACATTATTGTTAAAAAAAAAAACAAGCAGAAATATCATTCATATAATTAATAACCCAATTCAAATAAGCTCTGTAGAACACTAGGGGCACTAGCAATAGAGAAATCAGCACAACAGCAGTGGCTGATGGGAATTCTGAGATTGTGTTTTGAAATCTCACCTGAAAGACTGTTAACCAGTCATGTCATTTTTTCAGCACAATCTCAGCTGTCTGATTGTAGAGTTCATATTTTATTTCGACACACTACATCAACACATTGAACGTAAACTCACAGTAAAAAAGTCAAGGTCACAAATATTAACATAAACTGGAATGCCAATACAAATGTCCTATTGTGTCATATTCAGAAACCTGCAGAAATTAATTTAAAAAAAGTAATTCAAAATGACTTGGATAAAAATGCTGGATTATTGAAGAAGATCCCTGTCCACTACATGACTCAGGTGTTCAAACCCTATTCGCCAGTTGGAAGCAGTAGTTGCATTTGACTGGTGCTGTGACACCGGCGTCTTCGTGGCGCTGGCAGAGAAATGTATTTTTGACTTTCGCGAGAACGTCACATCAGTACTCTTTCTTCCTGCGCCAAACGTTACAAAAATAACCCAGAGTAGTGAATGATTCAGTTGGAAATAGTAACATGCTACATTACTCGTAACAGAAAAAAAGTGGTTATATTACAGTAAGTGCCGACATCAGTGATCAGCATTTCCTTCCAATTGGTAGATACATTTTCAGAGTTTAAGTTATTACAGTGGAACCTCGGTTTTTGAACGTACCAGACTTTGAACAAATCGGAGTTCGAACAAAAATTTTGAGATTTTTTTGTTTCGGATTTCGAACAAAAATCCAGACTTTGAACGCCACCGGCCACACATATAGACGAACAGCGCACCTGCAGCAGACACTCTACATTCACTCCTACAAAAGCCTATTTTAAGGCTATTTCTTCTCTTTTTTCTATTTCTTTTTCCATTCATTGTAATGGGAAAAGAGCCAGAGAATGTCCACACGAACCAGGTCGTCGGGTCTCCCGACCTCGACTGCCACCTAGTTCTCTTTGCACCGACCCCTATGACTCCCTCTGTGGGTGGTGGGTCTGCAGGAGGGACGGCCCATGTTGTTCATTCGTGCTTGGCCCAGCCGGGCCCCATGGGCAGAGGCCCGGCCAACAGGCGCTCGCATTTGAGCCCCAACCCCAGGCCTGGCTCCAGGGTGGGGCCCCGGCTGTGCCATGCCGGGCGATGTCACGGTCCTTGATGTTGATGTGGCTCGGGCATCTGATCCGGATGCCCCCTGGACGCCTCCCTGGGGAGGTGTTCCGGGCATGTCCTACCGGGAGGAGACCCCGGGGAAGACCCAGGACTCGCTGGAGAGATTATGTCTCCGGTCTGGCCTGGGAACGCCTCGGGATCCCCCGGGAGGAGCTGGAGGAGGTTTGTGCGGACCGGGAAGTTTGGGCTTCCCTGCTTCGAATGCTGCCTCCGCGACCCGACCCCAGATAAGCGGTAGAAGAAGGTGAAGGTGAAGGTGAAGGTGAAGGTGAAGGTGAAGGTGTAATGGGAAAAATCGATTCAGATTTCAAACAAATCGCTGGAACGGATTGTGGTCGAGAACCGAGGTACCACTATTTTGGAGAAGAGAGGCCCATCTAGCAGGCTCTGAAAATGAGGACAGTGTTTCATGAAGCCTCATCAGCGCGTCACTAGGTGGAGGTAATGAATTGGGGTGTATCTGCTCTGTTCATTTGTCTCTCTGATAAAACGTCCAAGGCTGATTAGAAACTGTTATGAGGAGTTTGATGCTGATTCCCTGTAGGGTCGTTCAGATTCCCAAGGGCCGGCTACTAAAAAAACAGACAACTGTGTTAGTTTAACACAATATACAACCAAGCGATCACTGTAATCAACTCTCACGGTGACAAAAGTTGGATTTACTGTCATTTTGAAGGTTTTCTAGTTCATTGCTGCTCCCCACCCTTGTCTTTGTGTTCCTGGTGTGCGCATTGTTTGAGCATGGTCATATAACTACCACATGCTGGTAGTAGGTCATTCCTCAATGGATATTTTAAACTAGATTTTTTTTTACATATAATACATGTAGGGAAACAAAACGACAGAGTGGGTGGAAATGAGGTCTGTGATGTTGCTTATTGTGACTTTTCCTGGAGGCTGACTTCAGCATGCTAAGTCACTGTTTGGTGTCAAAAGCTTCACGTTCTCCATTACCTTGACCTCAAAGGTAAACTGTGGATGTCCTGTCTCCACTTTCCCGTCTTTCATTCATTCTTCTTACTTGTTCAACATCATTGAATGGATATTTACCTTGCAATGCTGACAACCCTGTAAATGATCGTCTTTGAAGACCGTCATCTCCAGAGCAGAAGGCTGCCCCTTGGTCACAAGCGTCACTTGCGATGTAGATTTGTTTTGGTCAATATACTTTTTAAATTATTATACAATTCAATTGAAGATCTAGCAACACTTTTAAGTAGTCGAGGACGCAACAAGGGATTGTTTTCATGTTCGGCTGTAAGGAGATTGAGATGTGAAAGTGAGCAGTGAAAATAAGCCGAACATGAAGCATTCCTCCTTTCACAGAGCCATCCAGCCTGTTTGTGCCTATAAAGGAGGAAACGTTCCTTGTACATTACTGTACATTGAACAGTTTATGATTCTGGTTCAATCACTTAAACTAGTCTTACCCTGAATTGAAAACCTTATATTTGAAGCTGTAGCTTAGGATCTTTCTTTCATGTGATGTCCCTCAATCCATTGTTCTGATGGGGCTTGACACAGAACGGAAAATCATCCCGTGTTAGCAAACCCTCGCTCCCGGGCCCACACGCAAAAACAGGCGTTCATCAAAGGTGTGCTGCAGGATATTTTCATGCTAATTTCCATTTTCCTCACGCTGAAAACCAGAAGGGACGGAAGGAGAGACTATTCAAACAAATGAATCTAAATGAAGGAATCTGTCAGCCTCAGGAGGAAGGGAGAAGAGCCAGACTGCCCCGCTGGTGAGGACTCAGAACAAACAAGTGAAAGGGGAAAACAAGAGGGACTTTGGAGAGAGTTAGCTGGGAGGAAGAGTGGTCTGCTAATGAGGGGCGGGGGTGACGGGTGGGGGGTGTTGAGAGCAGGGAGGAGGAGTGGAGTTCAAGGTTGCATTCAAACTGAAGGACTCTCCTCTGAAAGACCAAACACAGACTTCCTTCAGGTCCAAGAGGCTCTTTATCAAGCCTGGACTGGGGTGGTCTCCAGTAGGAGCTACAAGGGGAATTCAAATTCAAATCAGACCAAACATCAGACCTGAAGGAGCGCGGACGGAAAAATGTCCAGGATTTTGCCATCAAATTGTGAAGGTGGAGACAAGATTGTTTGTTCGTTCTGATCCTTGTTTTTTCATTTTGGTAAAATGTGTTCCATTTTTGTCATCCTCTGAGAATACACAATCGCTGTCTGTGGATGGGGCCTTTGTTCCATTCATCCATCCATCTATATCCTTTCCAGCAGTGTCTGACTGATGAAGTTGGTCTCAGAGGAGGAGCACCCACTGGAAAAAAAAACAAAAAAAAAAACATCAGCTGTTGTGCTTCCATGTGGTGTGCAAAACCTGTACTATTTTCATAGTAAATGAATAGCTGTTGGCAATGATTATAAATAAGTATGTCAGAAACCTTTGGAGATTAATTTTGGGAGGCCAAAAAAAATTAAGCTTCTCTCTTTCTTTTAACACCCACTGACTGGTGAAGCAAAGCAAGCAGAAGCCGACTGTCACCTCACTCGCTCTCAATGAGATGATAAGCGACCGCACATTTTGGCTGCTAGCATGACAGTTAGTGTGAGAACCACTGTTTGTAGTCCATTACTCCTGTCATTTGAATGAACAGAAGCTGAGGTTGAAAACGAGAATAAATGAGTGAAAATAGTCAGACGGTGGAGGGGCCTCTCTCATGAAGAATGTCCTATGACGTCATCACGTCTGCTGTTATTGTGAAGGCGTAAGACCAAGATTTCTGTGGATGGTTTGGAATGTTTATGATGGATTGAGTTCCTCATATCTGGAAGACGGGTATCTGGTGCAGACTACAGGAATTTGTAATAGCTCTCTACAGTAAAACCTGGAGGACACTAACTGGTGACTGTGGGATGAGCTGTCATGCCACGGCGATGCCAATAAATACCACATCCGTTGCAAAGCGGGCTACAGTCGTACTACTCTAAATGCCCAACGTATTCCTGTAATTTTTGTGCAGTATGAAAGCACATGACGACTTCACCATGACTAAACAGCCAGGAGGATGCCTGTTGGTTTCTGTTGCTCTGGGAATTCGTGATGACATAACATCTCATATTCAGCCAAAATTCTAAATCTAGTTTCATGTGGAACCCAACAGGTTGTTTGCCAAGTTGACGATGTTGGATTGTGTAACAGTTTTGCTGACTGTTGAAATGCACACTCTGGTGAGGTAGTCCACCACATTAGACCACCACCTCAAAACCAATGGAAAGAGAAATATGCTACTGATGCTGTTCCCAAACCATAGAGGGAGAGCAATGGGTGTACTCTGGGTAGCAAAACAATGATTTTAAAGCTAAAATTCACACATACACAGAGTAAAGGAAACAAAGCGATGGAGTCAAAGGGGCCTAGTGATTGGTGGAGACGAATGGAAACATTGTATTTTGCTGCACGAATAGAACAGGATCGCTGTGTCTTCACATCGCTGTTTCACAATTTCACATATAAAATCACTTGGCTAGAAATGTGTGAGAAATAGGATGAGAAGAAAGGCTGTGAGGGTGAGCTACACTAGGTACAAGCATCACAGCACTAATGCATCCAGAAGCTGTTGGAAGCCCAATGAGGGCGGCGGTGGAGAGTCAAAGAAATGGGGAGGATGGAACATCTGCGCCTTGATCTACAGAGGTCAGATGTTATGTGCAGGCAGACCATGAGGTAGGGGGTCTGTGGTGATCTGTGGACTGTCATATTGGCACTTTAATTGCGATGTGACGTGCTGCCTGATCATAACAAGGTTTTAAGATGCCTCGGAATGACCTTTATTGTCAGTGAAAATAAATAAATAAAGAACCCGGCTGGGGTTAATAAGGTGATTTAATGTCAAGACTCTTCCACGTTACGGAATTCTATGTCTCCATCTAGCGGCCAAATATTTGAAGTGCAAAATGGCAAGGGGCGCAGATCGAAAGTCCTTTTCTTACACCCCAAAAAAGTCAGTTTAAACAGATCAACTGCTAAAGTTCTAGTTTAAAAAGTCCTGCTCACGTCTGTCAAGTTTGACTATTTGACTGAGACATACCTCGACAAAGGAAAAAGCAAAACTAAATCTATCATTCCTTATCCCGACCCCCTTGGGCTAAATTCTAAGTCGTTAATTAGACCTGTTATATGGAATTACTATGTCACTTTTGACCCGTTTTATAGCAATTTTGGTTGTCTACAATAACATTTAATGGTCCTGCTAAGGTTTTGAATACGGAAAACAAACTGAATAGTATTTGTTTTTTATTTATACGATATTTTGAAAACATCAATAGCAAGTTAATGCTATTTAAGTTCTGCAATGATAACATTACTCACGCTATTGCTACTACTACTACTACTACTGCTACTACTAGTGCTACTACTACTACTGCCACAACTACAGCTACTACTACTAATAATACTTAGCATTTGTACAGTTTAAATCGTTTCATCACACCCTTTGAATGGTACAATCAATGCACTTAGTCGTTTCTTGTATCACCCAGAAACCAGCCCTGAGAAACGTATTCTTTTTTATTTTCGTCCTGATATCTCGAGTCACCTTAGGCACAACAAAATGCCCTTCGTATAAATAAGGTTAGTTTCACTCTCAGGGATGACATCGTCCGCGGAATTTAAACAGGGCCTGACAGAGTCGAGGATCAAATGATCGAAACTGCAAAAACGCAACACGCCACTTGGTGGCACTGTTGGAGTGTGAACAGAAAGCAAGCAGCCAGTCATGTCGCGTCTCAGCGGCTCCTCACGTTACTGCCTATAGCGCACGGTATACAACATGTATCATGACAAACTGGTTTACATCTTTTAGTGATTTAAAGTAATTTGAAACGTAATTTAAAATCTGTATGTGAACGTTTTTATTGATCCTGTAATTATTTAATGTCTTCCTCGCCAACCACTTGTGCTCACCTTCCAAACTTTTGTATGACATGAATAACCAACCCTGCTGCGGCGTAGGTTGATGGAGCTAAACAAAATCACACAAGAAAAATTGATTGTGACTGTGCGGTAAAGGTTACACAAGAAGCTTTGAAGCAGTGCATCACACACACCTGATGCCCCAGTCAAATAAAACCTTCTGTGTGTGGATGACAAACAAAGCGCAACTCTTCCCAGGAGACGGACAGAGGTGCCATGTACTTTTATTAAACTATCAGTCAAACTTTAGTCAAACTTGTTGAGATAAGGAAAGTGATGAATCCCGCCCACTCTTCATTATCAGAGCAGCTTACACTCAAGAACCTTGTCAGAACAAAAGAGACGACGAGGCCTCTCAGCAATCCTCCAGTGATCATGTCAGTGTGAAACTGCACTTTGTCAAATCTAACAGATGGAATACAGAAGCGGTGAGTGAAAGACGGCCGCACACCCACTCTCACTCTTCTTATCTTCATCACTCCAGGAGGTGGCTTCTTTAATCACGGGAAGTTCCTGACTCTTTGCCGTTCAACTCGAGTAACAACTGGATTTCTGTGGGCTTGTGTATTGACGCAGACGCTACCCAGCACTCCCACGTTGTTCTGCACGTTCTAAAACAAGCTCAGAGTGGCTGTCAAACGAAGCTGCTCACAGAAGTTAAGGTGAAGATCTTGATTTCGGCGGAGTGACAGATTAGTGAACGCGTGAGACTGTGGGTGCCTTAAAACCATGACTTGCTACCCACCGGCACTAAAGCGGTGGCCTTTAACACGTCATTAAATTGGCCTACATAGCACGTAGAACACAAACCCTCGGGTGGTGTCCCGCTTGTCAAACTGTTGCCACAAGGAGCCCCGAGCCTGCCTTGTCCAGGTGGCGCACATTCAGGCCACATAAGAGTGCGCGTGGCCAAGATGGCCTTGCTCTGCCAAAAGAGGCCCTGGCTGAATATGTGGCATTTAGGCCAAAACCTCTCCACTAAATATGGGTCTTGTAAGAATGATTGCTAATTTTGTGTCTGCCAAAAAAAAATAAGGACAGAAATTGTAAATTCCAGCTCGAGTGGCCCACTTGTGCGCAGTATCTGGGACACAGAAGTTTGGAAGGACACGAGTGAAAATGAAGGTGACTTCCAGGTAGAGTTGATTCATTGTTGGTCGGATAGTTTGCTTACTACATGACAGCAGGTTTTCGTTCCAACCTAAGCGCCAATGACCTGTCAGTCCGGTGTTGCTTGTTTCAGCTGACACCTGATTGGTGTGGGCTTGATGGTTTGGAACAAAAACCTGCGCCGCCCCGGCCCTTTGCTGAACGTCTTAAAAAAAGACATTTGCTGAAAGAAATACAAGTTTATCATTATTTAGATAAGTTTTTTTTAATGAAACAATTGCACTGGAATTGATCAACATATTGTGTGTTGACTAAATATATATCTTATGTTGACTGAACTTTATTTGAATTTTATTTACAACTCTATATTAAAATGAAGTTGCAACCAGCCTACGCTCATTGCAAGGTTGTGAGTCGAAGTCATGGGCTGAAAGGGACACTGCTCCCTTTCGATTTTAGGTTCTGAGGTCAAGGGCTTAGGCTGGTAACTAGGTCAAGTCTCAAGATGAATACATCGAGATGAATCAAAATAGATATGAGACTTGATCTTGAAGTTTGGGAATGAAGTTGAGCGAGGATGAAGGGGTGTATGACGGAGTGCAGACAGAAACTGTGAAGGTAAACCATGTAGAAATGTTAGTTTTACAAACATAGTTTCTTGATTCGATAGTTTCAAGTTCATATTTTAAGCTTTCCACGTGCCAGGAAGTGGGGCGGAGGTGGAGCTGTGTGGCGTTTTTTTCAAAAAGAATAAATTGTTTTCAATTTGTCGATTTCCACTTGCTGCAGAGTGCCGTTGCTGGCGCTCCGCTTCAATTCCGCGGCAGTTCTATTTTTGCGGAGCCCGCACGGCACCTCAGCACAGAGTATGTTCGGACAGGAATTCAGCTCGCGAAAAAGGAAATTTTCATCATAAAATACGATCGCTGCTCTTTATCCACACCTTATTGTGAAAGATGTAAATGTAAACTAGTCATAACTGGCGAACGTGACTCTGTTAGCAGTCATTGGAGAGCTTCTTGGAGGTGACCTGCAGGTGAGGGGACACATTCTTATTCACACGTACATTGGTTGTTACATTAACCATGACTATACTGTACCCAGGGACAATAGCTGAAGAGAGCACTCCATACTCCCTGTTTACTGATTATTAAGAGAGTAATTTCTTATTTAATGGTGAATATGTGTTCCATAATCTTACAGCACCAATGGAGCTAACTTTAAACAGTTGCCGTAACAGTTGGCCACATATGTCTCTGTTGTCCTGCAGTTAAATGGACAGCTCTCACTTTTGAACTTTCATTTTTCACAACTGCATTTTAAATCCATTTAAACTTTTCCATAAGCCACTGCTGTCAACGCTGTGCTCTATAAATGCTGCCTGATGATCCCCCATGTCGTAAAACTCCCACAATAAAGAGACCAAGACTCGCAGAGTTATTGAATATGGTAAAGTCAAAGGAAACCAACGACTCTGCCAAAAGACATCATTCTGAAGCGCAGCAGTCACAAATCTATAAGCACTACCACTCGTTCGATTGTCCCGAAATGTCAAGCTGTGGCCACTTTGTACAGAAGTGGGGATGGTCAGGCCGAGCAGGAGGAAGAAAGAGTCAGAGTAAAAGGTCAGGCGGACCAAAGACGATGGCGGCGTCTGAAAGGAGTTGACTGAGAAGCAGTAGTCAGGAGAAAAGATCATGCCGAGATGAAAAGGGATTATGAAAGGAGAAAGTGAGATAAAAATGTGGACGGAGGTAAATTGTTCGCTGTGTTCTGCGCTCTGCTTTCTAATCTAAAACCATGCTGGATAAAGCAAGCCACAGTTGTTATCTAAAATGTCATGACTCGTGTTAAACTGAGGGAAGCTCAGATTCATTGTTACAGCACATAACATATAACATGTTTGAGTGGGCTGCTGTTTGAAACAATAGGTCAAAAAGTTTGTCCGCTCGTATTTCTCAGTAAACAAGAAGGCTAGTCACATACTGTAGTACCACAGTTACATCCAGATATTTGAGCAAACACATCATGGTTCCTGAGAGAATCTATACTGTCTTTAGGTGTGACAGGTAGTGATGGGCTGATGAGACTTCATGGGACAGTTCATGGCACAGTGTGCTCATTTTCTGAGCTCAGTAGGAGGCGCTCTCAGTTTAATAATGAGTGGTTTTATTCAAATGGAGGTTCAAAGGC
Organism: Synchiropus splendidus; assembly: GCF_027744825.2. Classification (NCBI taxonomy): domain Eukaryota; kingdom Metazoa; phylum Chordata; class Actinopteri; order Syngnathiformes; family Callionymidae; genus Synchiropus; species Synchiropus splendidus. The sequence continues at coordinate 11,791,897 of NC_071336.1, forward strand.
TAAGATTTTTAAACCCAGGGCGCCACCTACTGAGCTCTGAAAATGAGGACATAACAAATTCAGCGCAAATATTAAACGCCAATTGAGAACTGTATTTATTCACTTCACTTGACCTCAAAGTTGATCATCCCAAATCAACATTGTTGTTGTTGTCTTACTCCCATAAGTTTAGATGACACTTTTGTTACCTTTCATTTCTTGCTAATGTGATAAATACCACCACAGGTGCTAATTCAGCAAAGTTGACCCCAATTAAACATGAAAATGAGTGTGAAACTCATCAGGTTGCAGAAAAATAATGATTATTTGAAATGTTTTTTTTTTTTTTTTCGTGTCAAATAGGAACCTCATTACGACCGTTTGAACCATCCAAAAATAATAACTGCTTAGATTAGCATGAGGAGGGTCCAACACTCTAGCGCAAAAACTAGCGCATGGCAGCTGTTGTGGCTTGGCTTGTTTTACTGAACTTTGAAAAGTTCTTTTTGACCCTGAGGCGTTTGAAAGAAATCCCAGCAGTGCTTGAATCTATATCACAACATCGGGGGGGGGGTCAGTTACAGGAACAGCTTCTTCCCCTCGGCCGTCAGACTGTTGAATTCATGAGCAGCCCCTGTTGTTATTTTATTTTATTTTATTTATTTATTTATTTTTTTGTCAGCACTTTATTCCAAAACACTTTCCTAGTTAGTGGGCTCCCCACTGACCATGACAAAAAATTTGATTCTGATTCTGATTCTGATTCTGATTCTGATTCTGAGATAGCGGCCGCATCAGTCGAGGCCTGAGCAGGAAGTTTAAAGAAGCAAAGATCTACCTGCTTCAAGCCCCGAAAGTTCCTCCCAGCATCATCCACATGGTTCTTGATCTGTGACTGTTGAATTCATAGCCACCACAGAAGCAAGCAAGTTTCTTCTCTTAACTTTCAATCTGCTGAAAAGAAAGTCAAGGGCCAGGATGAATTCATCTCTAAAGGTGATTGCCACTTGACTCTGACAATTGGAAGGATTTTCTGTCGTCATGGCGATCAGCTGTGAGAGTTTGGGCACTTGAGATGGATTTGCTCTTCTTTTCTTTTAAGAATGTTTTTCTACAAATCACTGGAAAAAGTGCAGTGATTTTATCAAAAGGTCTAGTGAGAAGACAACCGCAGCTTGAAATTGTTTTCTAGAAATGTCCCATCTGGGCCACTAATAGATCTTACAATGTGAGTTTGAAAACGATTACAGGTGGTCATTACAGAAAGAAGATGACTGACTATCTTGGATGTTACTAACCCTTTAGACCTGTTTTTTTTTGCTGAAATATTCAACTTTCAAAAGGCTGTAGCTTAAAATATTTACTGAAAAGGCATCTTCTGTAAAAATCTTCAGTATGGGAGTAAAATCACTCGTGTATTTTCTTTTCTTTTCATATGATGTCACCGGACATAGTGAATTACATTACGTTAATCTAATCCACAGGTGATACTCTTCCTCACCTCTAAAGCAACAATGATCATGGCTGAAGACCACTGCTGTCTCCACCGCTATTGTGATCCTACAGTGGAACTACATCCTCTCTCATCTATGCGACTGATGCGCCGTCTTTCCAAAACTGTGACCGAAACGCTCCCACAAATGTTGCTCAGTTACAGGTGTCCGCCATCCGCTTGTGTGAAATAATAACTGGATAAGGCTTCATATTTGTATTTTGACTTGTATAAATTTCATCTATGTGTAACAATGTGGCACTTGGTTTATGAATGGCCTCAAGCGAAGGGTCCGAGCTGATGGTCCACAAGCTGATGCTTTGTTTACCAGAACGTGAGATTGCGAGAAAGTAAATGAAAAAATGAAACTAAAAAATGCACTGTGAATCACGGCGGAGGAGCAGTGATGTTTCCAAATAACAGTGATGATGCCCAGTCTACGTTATTGTTGCTTGAGAGATGAGAATGAGTAGCTCAGTGCAACAACTGCAAAAGCTATGTAAAATAAAGAGTCAATTCACTCCATCTCATACTTCAGGCCATGCTGAAGCCATTTCTTACTGATGGTATACTGTTTTCTCTTACCATTCTCAAGCTTCAGCCTTTTGAAAGACTGATATCAAAGTTGAATACTTCATTGAAAGAAACTCCTGAAGCGCCTGAAGGGTTAAACCATTCCATCATAGCTCTGGCTCGCTGTTTCAGGTTCTTGTCCTGCTGGAAGGTGAACCTCTACTCCAGACTTAATAACTCCAACAGGCTTTCTTACAATACTGCCCCTTGTTTGGCTCATCCACCTTCCTGTCATCTCTGAAGAAGAACCCCGCCCGCCCCACAGCAGCATGCTGCCACCACTATGTCTGACAGCAGGGACAGTGTTGTCATGGCGTGCTAGTTTTCCTCCGTAACGCTCCAAGAACTTTCTTTAAACTCAGCCTGATCCCTGACCTGACTGGTGTGTTCCACAGACATCGGGAAGTTGTTTATGCCGCAACATTTTCTGACAATCCTCTGACGTTGTCACAGAACAGATGATTGATGTGTATGTGTTTCTTCTAGAGGTCAAACTTATGCAGAAAATTCCTTTTTCAAGCAACGCATCAAATCATGTTCAGTCAAGCACTGGTAGCCATGTCAGATAAAACAAGGAAACTGTTGAGTTGTATAAGTTGAAAGATGTGTTTGTCCTCTGAAGCTGCTGACCTCACGAATAATATTAATGAGAGGCTAAAACTTAAACAGTAACACTGTAACTTAGAAGAACGTGACACAGTGTCTGGGTCATGGAGGTCATTCATGGAGCGCTCTGAAGTAGCCTACTGAGTGTGCGTCAACAACCTCCCCTCGGGCTGACTCTCTGATTAAAGGAACCCAAAAAAGAAGTCGGACTCATTCTCTCAGAAATGATGCCCTAACTTTCCCGCTCCGTTGGAGTCATGTTTTTGTTGTGCGGTGTGTAAATCTGCATCACACAGTGGGTGCACATGACTGATCAAATCGGAAAGTGAGGCTTAATGAAGGTAGGTCAAGTCCAAGAGCCTTGACTAGACCCTCTCCATGAGCCGGTGTGCCCGGGTAATTGGTACAGTCGGCCCGCGGGGATGGGTGAGGCCGGGATCCTCGTGGCAGCCTGTGGTCAGTGGCTCATGATGCCTCATCACCCAGTGGATGGTGATCAGCTCAGGGTAATGGTGCCTGCCCTGCCAATTAGCCGCATTATATGTGACCACGGCACTGTACAGCTAATTAAACCCAGAGCGAGTGTGTGTGTGCGCGGACACGGGAGGACGGCGCCAGCACAGGAAGTCGACCCCCGCTGCTGTGATCTGTCATTTCTCATTAGCACTAACTGAGGAGACGACGTGGAGTTTAGGCCCTCATCGCTGCTGCACCAACCAGCAGTTCACCTTTGTTCAGAGGACTTGTCCTGCAAGATAGGTAGCCTTCGCTGGAAAGAATGCCGTTTCATTTGGACGGACTCATGAGCACCGCACCCACCGTTTTGTAGTGGGATGAAGCACTTTTGCATACGTAGTATGCTGAGAAGACAAAGAAAAAAAAGAAGGCAACTACAGAAGAAACTTTCTGCGATTCTGCGGGAGAAGGCATGCAAGAGTGATACACACACTCCTTCTCTGGCCGAGCCATCAAGATATCTCCAACTCAGCTGAGCTGAGCTCAGCTTCATTACTCTGAAACGTTCTGCCATCTTTGCCGTACAGAACGTGACTTTTTATTTATCTACTTGTTTATTTTTATTAAATATTTTTACAATCCATACAATCTTTGTTGTAAGGCATTGGACCTTTCTCAGCAGCCGCCTATTGGACTCTCATTTATTGAAAGTTAGTTGACTCTTTGCTTTTGAATGTGTTGGTCAGCCTCATCGCACCAGACCTGATCAGAGGACACTATTATGTCATCGTCTTCCTTGGAGTGATTAAATGGCAACATAAGACTTCAACTAGAAAAGCACCGTCTCCCAATGACACGGTATCCTTCTGAATAAATAAAGAAACAAATCTGATGTCACCTTCAATCTGCTACCATCAGGAAGGAGGCTGCAACCCTGCCGGCTGAAGGACAGCTTCATCCAACAGGCCATCAAGACGCTTGAACTCTCTACCCACGCTGCGACCTCTACCTGCACCACAGTATGGATGGTACGACGTTAGAATCTCGGGGACTTGTGTGTTGATTCAGTCACACATGCACACTCACACACACACACCCACATGTACACTGTTACACCATTATGTGCTTTGTTACATGTGCTTGTGTATCCCAGTCTTACACTCCTAGTTGCATTTAATTATTTGCACTCTTGTTGCTAAGTCGACACATTTTTTGTCTTATTGCTCTGCGGTTCTCCCCCCAACATTGCACTATTAAGCTATTTACATTGAGCACAATTAGTATTAAGTTACTGCACTGTGCACAAATAGCCTTGTCACTGCACATCATGACATCATGCAAGTAACAGTCATACATGTTGTTTATGTTGTATTTTATACATGGTTTAACGCAGTGACGTGCAGTGAGGTTTATGGCTGGTGAGGCACTGACTTCATAACTATCAGATTTACAAACACATGAACCCTACAGAGTAGCCTTCTCACCATTTGACTGGCAGCAGTGAACAGGTTATGTTTCAAATCTCATATCAGCTTTTTGACATACAAACTGCAGTATACAAAAAGCATATTTAATTCAACAAAACAACAACAACAACAAAATGGTCTTACATTACTTCCTGCTTCGATTGAAAGTCCACTTAAGGCAGTTGTTTGAGTTCAGATATGTAATCCTCCATTTTGAAAGTGAGGCCGAATTAGAAGAAAACATAAGCAGATAGCTGCACTTGACTTTACATTTTTTTTCTTTCCAAGATTGTTGACTCCCCTGACTGCACGTCACTGATTTAATGTTGTATATGTCACTGCACAGTAATGACATTTCGAACCTCTGTATATAATGCTTATGGCAGAATTGACAATCAAATCCCGTCTCATCTCAGTATCTAGTTTTTTGTTTCAGTTTTTAAGTATGACTTAAGTGCTTGACTGTGTGATTTAAGATGCACCGACCAATAGACTGTTGGTGGCTGTGTCATTGGTCTACAGACTTGCCTAATATTAGAATATATAGTTCCTGAAAGAAGGTATGGTCATGAAAGTCTGTAGTCGGGGGCAGTGGGCAAAGCTAGTGAAGGCTTATTTTCAATTCTAAATAACCGGACAATACATCTTTCATCATTCAGGATATTTTACGGTGATAACTCTTAAGTATAATAAGGCCCTTTTGAACAGACCTAAGATTATTACTAGAACCATTTGACCGAGTCAGATACATTGCATTGGCTGAAAACATTCAAAGAGGCTGGACAGGTGCACTTAAACAAGCTGACACGAGGATTCAACACATTCACATTAAACATGAAAACCCATCTCCACCATCCGCCTGAATATTTTTATCCAAAGCTCGGCACATCATGTCCCTAACATGCATTTTCAAAGTTCAAAACGGTCGAACTGACCCAGAATCAGCAGATAACATCGCTCAATTGCCCACGCTGAGTCATGTTTGGACCAAATTTCATGTGAATGTAAAAATCCATCAGAAACTGCAGATTGGATCGCCAGTCATCCACTGCTCAGAGACCTGCTGGTTGATCTGGCCTTTTCATGGAGCTGAAAGTTGCTAAGTACTCGACTCGACACATTAGCAAAATGGAATTTTCTACTTTAATTATGCTTTTACAAATGGTATTAATGTTCTGGTGGAGGTTAGGACGCTGTGAAACACAAGCAGACAGGATTATCATTGAGGGAAATGCTGCGTACCAGATGAAGCAGGACATGGTGTGCAGCTTTTTTTGGCAGCCACTGTTTCAGTGGTGAGTGTGTGGCACACAGATATCGGGTACATGGCGTACAAGGAGTTCATTCAGTCATTATTATTTTCTTATTTTTAACACAAAGAGGTTGATTGCGTTGGGCTCGTGCTACTCCATTTCATTTCAGTCCATGAAGACACTGTATGTGGATTTGTTGAATACAATAGTGGCTCTTTTAGAATGAAACAGTTTGTTTTTTGTTCATGTTGTTCGGGTAATTTGCAACTTATAACAGAGGACAGTCAGGCCGAGTTCTCCAACCAGACATGGCTGCTGAAATTCTGTTGTGTTTCCTGGAAACCTTTAAAGTAAGTAAAGTGAATTTAAATTTAATTAAATGCATTAGAGAGAAGACACTGTTTAGAGTCTAACAGAATCTGAATCAGAATCAGAATCAATTTATTGCCATGGTCAGTGGGGATCCCACCAACTAGGAAAGTGCTATGGAATAAAGTGCCATTCAAAAAATTAATAAAATAAACAAAAATAAGATAAAATAAAATAAAATAAAATAACAAGGCTCTTCAGGAATTCAACAGTCTGATGGCTGAGGGGAAGAAGCTGTTCCTGTGACGGGAGGTTCTGGTCTGGATGGACCATAGCCTCTTGCCAGAGGGAAGAGGAACAAACAGTCCATGTCCAGGGTGAGAAGGGTCGGCTCTGATCCGACCTGCACGTCTCTGGGTCCAATGTTAGTGAGGATCCCGCCAACTAGGAAAGTGCTTTGAAAAAAAAAACAACAACGCACAATGCTTCATGATTGCTGTCACTACTGTGACATAATGCTAAATCTGATATCAGTCTTCAAGCAAGAGGGTAGAAACTGAAATTCAACGTCAGGCACGGCAGCACGTAGCAACCCGGCAACACGCACGACAATTATGTCAGCACAGTATCCCAGCATCTCACTCTCAGACAAATTATTTATCACAAATAACAACCACGGTGACCTTCCTCTGCCGATGGACATTTTGATGAGCGTCATTGTCTCTCATCAGCTGCTTCTGTTTTGAAGGACTCTTTAACGCCTTTGTGCTTTCAGTTGCTAACCCTACGTCTTCCCAGGCGTCCGTCAGCGCTTTACAAAGCAAAAGCATAGAAATAAACAGACAGGAGCGGACAGTGGCGAGTTGGTAATGAAGAGTTATCGATCCGGAGCGCAGCGAGCTAACATGGCGGCAGTCATCAGTCTCGCTGCTGTGGGAGATGGGTGGGTTTTTTCCGGCCTTTTAGATGCATCATGCTGTGACTTTTCAAACTGAGTGCGAAACGCAGAAGCCACAAACAGTGAAGACAATAGAGACACATCAGCAGGCGGATGGCTGGTATTGATCTCGATGACGCGGTGGTCTTCATTTTCATGTGCTTAGCATGCGTCAGGTTCAAGTCCAGCTTGTCAACTGATCCATCATGTCACGTAAATCTTTGCAAACACCAAAATAAACACATCAATAACCACTGCCGTATTCATCAATCTGTCAGTTAAGATATTGTTATTGATCGAGTGTTGAACCAGCGTCCCTCCTCGAATCCATCATTGTATTAGCGGTTCAGTGTGCTGCTGTACAGGAGCAGACTCACAGGCTGGTGCAGTCTTCAATATTCTTTTGTCTGTCCCATCCTGGATATTACGTCTGCATTGTTGTTATCCCCACGAAGTCAAATGGCAGCATAAACAATAAAACATCTGCAGTCAGCTGGAAAAAAATATCCTTAAGTTGGAACATTAAACTGAAAACTTCCTGCTGCGTCGGCATCTCTGCTTCAGCTTGAAATCAACATAATCGAGAAATGTTTTAGCTTGAGAGCGTGTTCGGATCCACAATAAAACATCTGTATATTTCTCCACCAAGGGGCTTCTGTGCCACTGAGAACAACAATGACATTTCTGCGAATTACAATGTGTCTGTCTCTCATTCACAAAGTGCTTGGATTTGTTGATATTGCTTTGTTTGATTTGTAAACAGAATGTGTTGAGTTGTGTTTTGGTTTCTGTCAGAGGGACCCTATCCTGTTCATTGCAGGGGCTTTGGAAATTACAGTGTCTGTTAAAAAGAACATTTAAATGAAACCTCCCATCGTCTGACAGCGCCACATACTGAGATCTGAAAATGAGGACAGTGTTTCATGAAGCCTCACCAGCCCATCACTACCCAGTAGAGGACCGTAAGTCTTGTTCCTTTGTTATGTTTTTAAAAAAAATAAAATACACAACTATAATTGAAATCAATTTGAGTGCACAAGGAAACAATATTCCGCCACAAAACTTTGACACTGATTTGAAGTCTCTCCCCCAACCAAGCCTATGCTGAAGCAATGGGTCAACGTCCCTTCTGTTGCTCATTCCCTCCATAAATCAATCATCTAATTTAATTTATTATTGACATGACCACTGAAAACAGCGAAATCATCACACACTCAAACACACACTTGTTCCTGGTTCCTGGTTCCTTAGGGCATCTCATTGTCGAAGCTTGTGTCAGAACTTGACCGCACCAGCTCCACTGAATCATTCGTCTACTCAACCATTTCCTCTTCTTGGGAATCAATGGTGATTTTCTTTGAAAATGTTGCTGCAGAGTTATTATTTTGGATAGTTCTTAATTTCAGCAGTTATCACTGTGCAGAGTTTGAGTGTGTCAGTTGTTGTCAGAACAATTCCGAATGTGGACTTCCATAATTTGGAAGTTATTGCGATGTAGCACTGAATGGGTTCAATATTTAGTGACGGGCTGATGAGGCTTCATGAAACAGTGTCCTCATTTTCAGAGCCCGCTAGATGGCGCTATCTGCTCTAAAATCGTTGGATTTGAGCAACCATTTTAATTGAACCTCACTTCATTTTTTTAAACTGAGAATGCCACCTTCTGAACTCTGAAAATGATGACACTGTTTCATGAAGCCTCACCAGCACATCCGTGTGAATATTTCATCATCATGTGATTGATTATACTCTAAAGTTTCTGAATAGAATGAAACATTCAGGAGACTCTCTTTGTATCGCAAGAATCATAGATGTCGAGTAACTAATGCCCAGAATAACTTAGCAACAATGCTAACTGTTGCTGGCGCTGTGGTAAATACACCCACAACAGATCACATTCTATCATCTTCTCATGTGAACGAACAATCAAAACGCCCTTATCACATCGGCTAAGACAGCGCAACACACATACTGCATCAGGTTACACACTCGACTTCTCGATTCTATAGAAGGTTATTAGACATCTTTAGACTATTATTAATCTTGGAATTTGTTTACTGCCACTGTGTAGCTGAAGCTTGCGCAGCACCCACCATAGTTGAGCTGCAGGGCTACATGCTAGCTTAGTCTAGCTAGTAACCACATTATCCAGGTCATGTAGCCCGACTACGAGAAATTAAAATTTCTCTCCAGTAGTCGGACTGAGCTCTTTACAGGCATTTTAGGAGTCCGAACTAATGCAATAATTCATTTTTCTGAGGCCTCATGTACTCACTCTGATGCACTCCAACACAAACACAATTGAATTACTGTTGCAGTGTTCAAATCAGGTCTAAATATATATATTTTCCATTAAAGAAATACTTGAATGAAATACTTTCTATATGTTAAATCTTCCAGTCATTACGCCATAATAACAGCATCCAAGAAGATGAGTGCAAAGCAAAGAGCCTCCAACTCTATTCGATGAATCGCACAAAGCTAACATGGCCGTGTCAATTTGTAACCTCATGTGCCCTGCAGCCTTTCAACAACTTGACTTGATTTTATGATAACTGAACAAACGGGGCAAACAGATAAATAATTTATCACGGGAAAGACAGAGTTGTGCGGTTGCTACCCGAAAGGAATCTCAAGGTCATCATGACGGGTTTAAGGAAACACCACTTCCAATAAAAACAAATGTCTTTAAAGCCATAAATCTTTTTTCTAATCCTCTTATTGTTTTGTGCCTAGCTGTGCAATCTCCCCAGAGATTCTACAACTTTTGACTTTAGTTTTATGTGATCATTTTATTGGTACCACCACTTTTTTTAAGAGTCAAATCAGTCAATACATATTAGTTTCCACAAGGCAAGAGTTATTCTGAAAATATCTTGTTTCTGACAAAACATCCCACCAGCATTAAACAATACATTTAAAAAATGTCATTAGTCGCGAAAGACTAATAACTAATAATTATAGATGATACAAACATTTCTGCCATGAAAACAATCTAACATTTAAAATGACGTCAGTGAAAGACATTCATGTTAACAAAAAAGAAAAAAAAAACTCTCAAATATCACGATGAACAGTGTGTTCCAGGGACAAGCATTTCCAGAACGCTTGAAAGCTTGTTCAGTACAAGTTGACCTCACTGTCTGAAGATGGTGAATGGACAGAATATTCCGAGGACATGGATTGAAAGGTTGCTGCATAGACCAATTCATGTTTCAACATTACCAACCAATACATTTTATTCTTTAGACACCCTTTTATTTTTCTACACTCTTCAAATGCGTCAACAATGAAACCTCACTTTGTTTGTTACAGTAAGCGCACATTCACAAAAATTAGTTGGGACAACAATTACTTGGACGAATCAGATTAGAAACACAAAATTCTATATCTTATCGCATAAGCTAGTTCAATTTTAGCTCAATTTTAGAAGTTGGCCTTTATCTGTCATTCTGGTAAAAATTACGAGAAACGTTTTTTGGAAGGACACCGCTGTGTTTTCCCATCTGTCTTCTATGACAGGGGTGTTGAAGGGCCGCACTGGGTGCAAGCACATGTAGGTTAGCCAAGCAGGGGTCAGCTGAAACAACAGCACCGGCCTGACAGTCAACTGGTTTCAGCCTTCAGACACCGGACTGGTGAGAAGATGTCCTCTAGATTGGTTGGAACAAAAGCTTGCACCCACTGCAGCCCTTTGAGGATCGGTTTGAGACCCCTGCATTATGAAGACCAACTGCCCGGAACACTTGAGCCTATTTTCCCCATTTTTGTGTACTCTGATAATGTCAATGAAAACTTCATAGATACATGTGATTCATCAATGATGGCTCCATTTATGATATTTTGCAGAAGCAGTACACTTGACTTCAGAAATTAATAATAATGTGGCACCCAAATTTTGTTATTATTTATTGTAAAATTGCAAGAGGCAAGCCAACTAGGGAACTCTGTCCCGACACCACTTAAGTGCCCGGCATACTGCTACTAACAATCTCCTTGGACAGTATATCAAGAAGAAGCTTGGAATGTGGACCAGCGATAAGGGTGGAAATAAGTAATAATAATCTTTTGCTCACCTGGCCCAGTCAAAACTATAAAATATTTTGAAACTATTCACACTACAGCTGTACCTGTAACATTTTAATTATTATCCCAAATATTGACTTTCATGTTGGTTTTGGGGCACCACCCCTGATAGAAATATTATATATTATTACTTATTTTAACCATCAGACATTCTGACGATGATACAAACATGATGTAGATTAATGCCACCTTCCAAATAGCAGTCATGCCATTTGTTTTTTTTTGGTCTCGCTGAATTGCGCATCTCCCAAAAATCATGCCCAAAAGCCAGGCCCCAAATCTTTAAAGGGTAATGATGCACAACATGGTTGCACTGAGGGTGACGCTTAGGAGTTGCACTGTCTTTGTGGGTCCATAGAGAGCCTGTGTTCCTGTTGAGGAAGTGTGGTATTGTATGAGGTCAGCAGAGTCAGAAATATGTGAGGATTGGCAACACATATGATATGAAGACCATGAGGCCGCAGACGATGTTTGCTGACACTACAGAGATCAGCAATAGTTGAGAAGCTGGAGACGTGGAAGTACGAGCATCAGAGAAGAGGACTCACAATCACAACGTGCGTGAATGTATTGGGGGAAAGTCATGTCGTGTAATGGACAGAGATTAAAAGTGGTGAAGAAAAGTGTGCTGGCACGGTGGGACAGACTGTCACATGAGTGGCAGCCGGAGGTTAGCCCGAGGTTGACCTGCTGTGATGACCCTGTGGTCAGGACTTCAGTTTGGCTCCCCCCTTAATATAAAGGAAAACACTGCAATACCAATTTCCCTTTTCTCTCTGAACATTTGTCAACCACAAGTGCCTTATATTTGCTGCATGCCCCAGATTTACTATTATAGTCTTTTAAATTAATTTTATTTCCTACGACTATGTTTGTCGGGCTCATTCTGTCCTGCAAGGACCCGTCTTGTTTGGGCTCTGATTGTGATCCGCATGGACGTTATTATACGGCAGAACTAGAAAACAGCGGCGTAATGAAGGACGCGGTGTGATGAAAGCCGGAGCTACTTCACATGTGAAGAGCTCTCTCGTAATTATTTCCTGAGTGCAACATGACCGAATAGCAAATTTATTATCTTTCTTTATAGCGGCAGAACCGCAAGAGCCGGGGACAAGTAGCCGAGGGACGGTGGACTGCAAAGGTTTGAAAAGACCACAACAACCGAGATGAAAGACGGACAGGAAATGGAAAAAGACAAGAGGTGAGCTGGGAGGGCTAATGGGGGAGAAGAGATAGAAAGCGCAAGTTTGAAGGAGAAGGGAAAAAGAAGGACGCTGGTGAGAGTGTAATTCAGCCGTGCTTATCATGATTATTATGCCTATAATCATAATCACAGTAATTCCAGTCAGGCGGAAAGGAAAAAGGGAGAAAGCACAAAAATAAGGTGATGGAGGACGAAGAATGCCAAATAACAGGAACAAGAACATTACAGGAGTTGCCATGGTAACAGAAAACAGCATCCTCACAAGAAGGTTTTTCTGCATGTCGTGCTGCTTATTTTGTGCTCTTGAGTGACATGTGTTGTTTGTAGGGTTTTTTTTTTTCTATGTGTGTGCGTCAAAGCTCCGCTCCCTGATCCATCATCAGCCGGTTGTTCCAGCAGGCCTGGGTTGAAGGAGTTAACCATGGCAATATGTAAAGCAGTACATCACTGAAGGTCACCAATACTGGATGGACATGTCAAAGGATCTACAACAGGGAGACTCTGGGTTTAGATGTAAAGCCACCACCTCCTTGTCTGACGGTGTGGTTTGCAGCACAGGAATTAAAAAATTCAAGTAGTGATCTAGTCATTGTCTGGAGCTGCTCTTAGGTTTTTAGGCTTATAAACAATTGGTGGAGCCAAGGATCAGACCAGATTAATATTAAGTTATGAAAGAAACTGATGTACAAAACTGTATTGTTGTGTTGTGAAATAGATTTTACTGTCTTAATCTACTTGTGTGTATGTATGTGACATATGTCACACCACTGCAATAATAACAAAAAGCAATAATAGGTCTTAATTGTAGCACAAGGGCTCACTAATGTGGATAATTGACAAGTTTTCAGGATAGGAAGAGAGAGAGAAAAGTGAAAAGATGCCTTGTTCTCCCCAATTCATAAGCAAACACCACAGACAATAAAGTGACTTGGGAATTGTCAGTCAAGCTGAAAGCGACAGAATAAGGAAATGGATCAATGCTGACGAGGAGATAAAGAGAAGAGAAATGGCGCTATTAGAAGAAGAGCAGGAGAGGAATGAGATGAATAGAGGAGCAGATGAACAGAAGGAAGGAGGAGGGAGAGGAGGATGGAAGCAGGTGGAAGATTCATGAGAAGCACTCTTCCCAAAATATATATGAATGTGTGAAAGGAAGTGAGGAGGGTGGAGGGAGACAGAGAGTGAGAGAGAGAGAGAGAGAGAGAGAGAGAGAGAGAGAGAGAGACGCCAGTGTGGAGTCTTTATGATGAGATGATGATAATGATGATGATGGCTTCCATTTTGCATGATCCCGTTGCAGCTCTTGAGAACTGAAATCAGTCTGACACAGCCTTTGAGCAAAACATATCAGTGAGACATGTACAACATGGACAATATTCATCTTGATCATTTAAATATATCCCATAGTACCAGACTCTCTCACAGAAGTGGCCTCTTTCCTGACAGTCACAGCGTCAATAAGAAGAATTTTTGGTTTGTACCATTGCCACTTTTAAAAGTCACATGTTTCAACTATGGAAACAGTTTGTACTATAGCTGTCTTCAATACAGTTCCGCATGAAAACCAGGATCTAAAATTTGCTCATCCAGTGTTCCTGGTACTTTGTGCTGTCACCACCGGGTTAGTTCCCTTTTTGTGCCGTCAAATTTGTGCCAACTGACAGCGACGGACTCATGAGGCTACATAAAGGAGCGTCCTCATTTTCGGGGTCCACTAGACGGCACTCTCTCCTAAAAACATTGTCTTTGTACAACCATTTCAAGGAAACCTGGAAACATTTTTAAACATTTTCAAAACAGAAGCCTCACCAGCCCATCACTACCTGCCGTCTACAATATTGCGAATGTTTTTTCATCGCCACAGTGAGATGAAAGTTGATTTATTTTGGAGATTCACTTGTTTTGCTGTATTTTATTAAATCAAGTTTTCTGTTGCTTACTTGTAAACACTTGAGTTATGACAGAAAAAGTCAATCCAAATGGCTTTGTGACAGAACGTTAACATTCAATGTGGGGTCAGCAGGGCGTCCAAGCAGCTGAAAACTCTCAACTCTTCTGACAGCAGCATGAAATGTGGCCAAAGATTTTCAAAGGTGGAATTTGTCTGATTGTCAGCACTTTAGGTGTCAGTCATTTCCACCGAAATGGATGGGAACAGACAAGGGAGGCCCATCTTGGACGTCTTCGACTATCACAGCCCAGTAGAGCTCTCAGACATATGTGATATAAAAGCAGAGGAGCAGGAGCAGTGAGGCGTCAAAGGCAAACTATTACCTACCAGCACGGACTAGAACAAGGTAAACGGAACGATACATTCTGTCAGTTATAGAATGAGAGCTGGATAAAGAGCGGGAAAAGGGAATTGAGGGGAAGTGGGGGTAAGTGGAAGGTGTGGCTATGAATACATGGATGCACATCCTGGCAAAAGTGCCAGCAGGTGACACGGTGATTGATTTATAGATAGATTGCTGGTTGTGTCTCAGCTGGAGCACAAACACAGCTGGAGTTGCGGCGAGAACAGTGAAGAGATAAATTTCACTGTGATAAGAGACGCGACGCATGAAAGGCGATGAATTTGAAGGAGGAGAAGCCGACGGAGCAATTAGAGGTGGAGAAATGGAGCGGAGGAAATAAGGGGATGAATGGATGTGCTGCGACGGGAGGGTGAGTGGACGTGCTCCGTCTCTCCGGAGTCTCAGTCGTCATTTTTAGTGTTCAGGTTTCATGTTCGCTCACGTCTCACTTGAATAATTCAGAGGCGCCTCGGCTGTGCCGCCAGAACCATTCCTCAAATATTGTTCAATATGCCCACCGGAGAGTCTGAGGAGGGGATTAGTCATTCCAAAATTGGGAGAAACTGGCGCAAGTCTTCCCGTAAAACTTCAAGGATGTTTGGGATCCACAGAGGGTAGATGGAAAAAACAGCAAACAGTAGCGTCATTCAAAACGTAACCAGTCCGTCACTGCCGTAACAATCACAGTGACGACAACTGGGATATATTATCACGACGATGGGCTTGAAACTCGTTTTTATCGTTTGGTTTAGGCCACACCCTTGGTTCAGCTCAGAAGAATGATGAATAGATCTACACGTGGAATCTGGCAACTTTTGTTGAGATCTCCCTGCATGGGTTCAACCTGGTTTTGATGATGCGGCCAGGTACAACATGTGCAACAAAAATGTGACAGCAGCTGAAAGACTCCTGATCAAACAACAAACAAAGCCAGAAAGATTAGAGCGGCCGTTTCTGAGGTGATTTGCAGATGAAGAACAGGAATCCTATCGGGCTTTTTGTTCCGGCCAAAATGTGTTTGTGAAAATGTTGAACGCTGTCCCAGAAGATGAGCTCGAGTCTGGACCGCGCATGGAGGAAATGGCAAACAAAACAGTGCAGATGACCAGGAAAGATGTGAAAAATGCAACTGAATTGATGCGATTTTGAGATAGAGCAGTATCCATTTCCTCTATGTGAAGAGAATGTAGGGTAAAGTTCAGAAATTAAAATGTTTATGCGGAAGGAAGGGGAGCAGAAAATAGCCTCAAGAATCGCAGGCTAGAACTGAAGGCGGAGGCTAAAAGGATTCTGTCCTGGCTGGCACACCTGCCTCGATCTCAGTCACCTCCCGCCAGGCCTCAACTCTCCGCGTCCAGCCAGCAGGAATAAGTTTGGGCTGTTAGTGGCGGCAGGAGAGAGGGCGAGGCAGCGGTGGTGGCAGCAGGGGGTCCAGGTAATGATGTGTAAGGGCTGAACTGAGACCAGAGAGAAACTGGAGGAGGCAGATGGTCGTCAGGGGCAACAGGACACAGCTGTGTGCTTCATGTCTCCCTCCTTCCTTGATTGTGCCATGATGAGTGTGTATGTATGTGTGCGTGTGTCCAAAGTGCTGTAGATACTTCACTTCCAATTTGAGGCGACACTCCACTTCTGTCTCAATCAGTCTCTTCATCTCATCTGCCTCCTCCCATCCTTCCCCAAATCTCTCAATCTGTCCACAGGAGTTTGCTTGGCCTTCTGACGCTCCACAATGACACACTCACTGGTTATTCATTTGTGTTCTGTGCACGCTATTATTTACCTGGAGTGTCGCAGGTTAGCTTATTAAATCAGCAGTCCATCACACCATCTTGAAATTTGAATGATCTTACTGGAAAATATGAATGTCACCAAGCTTTGGCAAGTTGTGCAGACAATGTTTTCATCACCGTTAATCCCAGAATGACGCGATTGACCCAGAAAGCCCAACAAGTCCTTGTTGAAGATGGTCAGATCCTTGTAACCGGACAAAAACTTGTGTTCCAAAATTCGTGCTTTCATTTTGCCATTTCCGTTTTTTGGTGCCTTGTTTCTGTTTTCTTTCCACCTTCACAGCAGCACAGCTGGAACCCATGCGCCAATCAAGCTCCACTGATTTCAATACTTTGGTTCCAGACTGTGTTGCCAGATGGTTACTTGGCGTCCACCTAAGAACTTCCCCTCATGCATTTCTCCCAACTTATTTGATAACTCTTAGATCATGCGTGCGTGTTTTATCTTTAAGCCTTCTTGATTTCTTCCTCGTTTTGTTTTCTGCCTTTTGCTATTAGCTGCATGCTTTGTGTGAGTGTTTCTGTAACTCACTTTTTGTTTTCTCTTGTTAGCTTTCTTCCTCGTGCGTGTGTGTTTATTCCACCACTGAGCGCTTTTCGTGATTTGGGCCTCGTGAGTTTACCCGAGTGCGTTTTTGTTGTCACCGTTTTTTAGGCTTGACTTTATTTCGCCCATTTTCTGTTTCAAGTTTTTCCCTGTCCTTGCGTGTTCGATTCAGTCTGCATTTTGGTGGCAACATTCTTGTTTTTATTAAAACCTTGTGTTAAACGAATCCTTGTTGTGTCGAGTCCTCTGTATATATATAGCGATATTAGTGTTTGGGTCTGCTACCCTGAGCCACCATGACAACTTGCTAGAGATTTTATGTGTTCTCATTTCTGACCAAGTCAGAAATTATTTTCTTCATTTAAGAATTATCACAGACTAATAGAGTTGCGTGTTGACGCATTGGCATTGCGATGAGTCAAAAAGAGTGGTTGGGGTTAGGTACGCCATGGGATGGTGCGCCATTCACATGTAGCAGTGTCAACTGCTATTGAAAGCCTGTCACAGGTTGCGCGTTTTAGTCTCTGCACCATCACTAGGGAGGAGAGCCACGTAATATCTATTTGTAGTTCATAGAAGAGAGCTTCCTTATGTCTCCTCGTCCCTTTCTCTGTGATGTGCGATCCACACCCCTACCTGAAATGCAGCACGGAAGTATGTTTTTTTTTTTCCTGCCACTATGTTCAGGGATCAACCGTTCAAAACGTAACCTAAAAAAGCATGTTTGTTTGTGAACATAAACAATGCTGATTTATGTGTCATCTTGGCAGGGCGCGAGTGGCTGCATTTCAACATGGATGAGTAACATTGACACCATGCAATGATGCTGATTTGAGGAACGCTGTCACTGTTTGTGAGTCGACATGTTCTCAGCCTCCCTCAGTTTGTGATCATCACGCAGTCTGTCATTTATGTAGTGCAGAGTCTTATTAAATCCACAACCCTTTGAGGGCTACATGAGCAAGCTTCCGTGGTGTAATGAGGAGTGTCGGCAAAATAAATCTGTGAAAGGCAGCATTTGTGTTGGCGCCATATTTGTTATTTTTAAAAGCACCGAAAATGACTAGGAAATGGATGAACATGACTCACAGAGCATTGTTTCCTAAGGAGAGATTTCATCTTGCTAACACTGTAGATGACTCTTAAAACATTCAAAAGTACAAAAGAGCCCCTTTCAAAGAATATTCTGGACTTTGGTTGGGGTCTTGATGTTGAAGTCCACTTGCCAACTCAGCTTCAGCAAGAGTCCAAACTCAGCATCTCAGAGCTGACACTGACAAAGTTTGCCTCTTCTTGGTTAACATGCATTCTCAAATTACCAACTCACATCACAAGTTGTCTATGTCTAGCAGCCATTGAAAAGTATACATTGTTAAATACACCTCAGTCTGATGAACTCTAGTACAACATTTCAGGTCGCAACTGCAGGTTTTTATTTAGAAGTCGCAGGAACACTTGACAAGAATCTAGAGAACACAGTGCTCTGACAGAACAAGTGTTTGCTTTTACGCTTTGATCACCGATGGCAGCCATGTTTGTTAGATGCGGCAGTTTGAATGACAAATTACAAAATGTGCCATAATTTAACATCAGCATCTGCGTGGGGACGACAGCGACAAAAACACCAGGCAGGGGAACATTAAAGGTTCACTCACATTTACAGGGACGTCGACTTGTGATGTTCCGCTCGTTCAAGTTCAAACAGGAAGCAGTGATTTTCTTCTCTGCTGTCAGCTCGCGAAAGTTGCTTCACTTTGGAAAAAAAAAATACAGCTGGAACAGATTCGTGATCAAACACCTGAGAACACAATTGTGCATTTAATTAAGTTCCTGCCAGATGTAAGGGTGTTATCTTGGGAACAATTCTGACCCACATCCGTCACTTTGTCATGAACATTGTCAACTGTGGTGACCATGGCTTAGAGAAGGCAAAAGGAGCAGTAGACCCATGGCAAGTCATTTCCTCTGTTAGTTACATTTAAAGGAAAGGAAAGCTGCGGTAAATCTGCGGCCTCTCTGAGTGGAGTCTGGATGTTTTTCCTGTGCTAGGTGTGGTTTCCTCCTGGCACTCTGGTTTCCTCCTAAATAGCCATTAGGTGTGAGTGTCTGTAAGTTCTCTTCTCCCTATATGTGAAATGGACAAGCGATCTGACCGGGGTGTCCTTTGCCTCTCACCAAATAATGGCTCCAGCTGTGTTTCAAATGTTCGTCTCAAAACTTAGTTCCACCCGCACACTTAGGTTTGACTTGTTGCTTAAATTTTATTTCAAATAAGCATATATAACCACCAAACATTAGTTCATTTACCAGTTGATACGTTCAGCCGGTTAAACAAACTGAGAAGTCGACTATACCTACCTGTTTAGGTGTTCATAAGTTTTTCCAAGCAATCTTCTATATATATATCTTCTGATAACATTTTGACCCATACAACCATGGTAAAACTTTTCCTCTCACACAAGTTTTCAAGGTTTAATTCAGTTCAATATGTGGTGCAAATGTGTTGGTTAAATAGCCACACATTTTTTTTAATCAGTGTAATATGTTTTTGAAGAAGTAAGCTGGGTTTCCAGTGCTCACATGTGCCTCTTGTCACGTGTAGAGTAGCTCCTCTTTATTCACAAGGTTGCTGGTTTGTTTCCGTCCAATGATCAACAGTCTATAAACAGCCTAATAAAACATATCCATTTCTCTCAATAGCAGGTCAGTTAGTCACGTCAACAGCCTGAATCCTCTTCTATCATAAAATGAAGAAGCAATTTCATAAATTATATTTAAAAAACAAAGATTTACAATTTCCCCAGGAGCCAAACAATGGCAGGTGCCATCCCTCACCATTCCCATTTGATGCTCCTGGTGTACTGTATAAACTCTCCTGCTCATGTCGTCCCACTGGACTGTGTCAAACAGGTGAAAACAAGAGGCTTTACTCTGACACTCTGACAGAGTCTTGTTTGACCTTCCAAGCAGCCACTGGAGAAATGCAGGAGATGGCAACATCCATGCTGAACTGTTTAAGACCCTGGCCCTCTAGAGTGCTGACAAAAACAGGCCTCAATTGATGAGCATTATTTTACTCACGTCAACTCCATAGAGTAAAGTGTAATATACGTCCAAAGTATGTAGGGAATTAGGTATTCTAACATTTTGGGTAGTAATGCAGAACTACAGAACAGAGTTTAAAACAAAGAGAGTTTTATTATAACTTTGACTATAACATATTTGCCATGTCTGGTTTTCATTTGAAAGTTTTGCTTGTACTCAGTCTAGGCACAGTTTTGCCAATACACAGGCGTCTTGACTCAGTCTGCTTGTCACCCAACCTACTAATAAACAGCTACAAGCTCTTCACCGTTGCCAGATCGGCAATGCTTTCATGCATGCTATAGCCTTCCATGCCATCCTGACCCACAGTGATCTGCTGTTCCTGGATTTTATTTTTTTTAACTGAGCATTTTGCTGTGACTCCTTCATTTAAATTTTTTTTCTCCTGGCATGGCCTTCACCAGTCATATCTGCCATGTCTGTCACTGTGGCTTTGCTGGGGTTGAGTTCCTTGACCCGACCCTGTTACTGATCTTCCTGCGTTGATACTTTTGGACTCTAGGAAAAACGCTTCTGTTGGAACTTGTTGGACTCTCATTGTCAAACATGCAGCATGCGTGGGTTTCTCTGGTACTCTGGTGTCCTCCCACAGCCCAGAAAAGTTTGACTGATCAGTTAAAATTGAGAAGAGAGAGTGAGAGAATGGCTGTCTATGTACCTGAGGATGGTGAGTGTTGCTTGCTACTTACCTATGTACCTGGGATAGATGAATATAGTGTATGAATGTCTTGTGTACCACCTGTTGTTTGCATGAAGTAAAAATGAGGGCGCACTGCTTTCAACAACCTTCTGGAGACGCTAAAGATTATTGCGTTTCTTTGATGCAGCTGCAAGTCGTTCTTAAATTTCTATTGACATCCCATTTCTTCCTGAAGAGGATGATTAATATTTGGTTGTTTGATTTTCCTGTTATTGAAAACGCCTGACATCATCTTTAATGCTAGCTGAAAAACAACCTGGCCTAATTACTTTGGTTTTTCCTTCTTTGGCAAAATCTCTTTGGCTCTTTTTTGTTTGTCACAGGCCTAAGGAACTAGAGCAGGAAGAGTGAGTCTCTCACAGCATGCGCATGTATATATGAGTACAGGAGCAAAGGTGGGGGGGCCAGGATCAGGAATAGAAGGTATCAGAGCTGAGACATGCAGCAGTGACGGAGAGAGAGAGACGGATAATGAGAAGCAGGGGGTGGCGGCGCTGGCGTGGGGAGAAGAAGATAGAGACTAGAAATAGACATGCAAAGTACAAGGTGTTGAGTCAGAGAGTGAAAGATGGCAGGTACGTGAGGGGGAGGTACGGTGGGGTGGGGGTCTGAAAGTTGAGCGTGTTGGAGGCGGGGTGTGAAATGTGGATGGAACACATGAAAACACGAGAAGAGTTGACGGAAAATGAAACATGAGTCACCCTGAGCATTGACACATGCACATTTGCATAGGTGATGTGTTGGGAGTTTTATTTGAAGCATGTCTCAGACGGATTGAAGGTAAGGCAGAAGAAGGACAATGTCATCGGAGATCAAGTTTCAGATGTGTACCAGACACCCGCGTCTAACTGAGGATGAAAGAACTGATGAGGTTCTTTCACTCTGTTTCATTCCTAATCAAATATTAAAGACAACGTCTTCTCAAGCTTATAGCTTGTGAGTGGAACTAAAGAAAGTGACGCAAGGCGTCTCACAGGTATTGTAGCTGTTTTCCCTTTTCTCATTTGCAAATTGAGATTCTTAAACTTCATCTATCCAAACTTCTTTAACCCTCAGAGCCGTCATAAGCCCTCAGATCCTGTAGCTGACAATGATGTGGGAGGCATCATTTTCTAACCTTGGTCCATGCTTTTGCAACCAAAGTAGAGTTTTTCTCGCTTTAAAAGCAGATTGTTGTTTATCAGAATGTTCCCTGCTTTTGTTTGTTATTTTTGCAACACACATAACTGATAGTTTACTGTTGGCATTATTATTATTACTACTCTTAATTCTTTATCTCCATGTATTCAATGTATTTGTCATCTATATTTAATTTCTTTTTGCTCATTGTTATACTTTTATCTTTTTTACTTTTCCATTCCTCCTCAGCATGAGGTCATGAGACTGAGCTTCTAGGGGTCTGTGTTTTGGGGTATTTATTACCAGTAATTGGACAGCACTGTGTTGTAGGTTGAGAAGGGTGAAAGATGCCTTCCTTGTTATTTTTTTTTTAAATTTATTTATTATTTTTTTAACGCTGTTTTCACCTGCATCTCAGCTTGCGGAAAAGTGCGTAACAAAGGAAGCACTTTGATGTCTCTCTCACAGTTTTAACCTATTATTAAAGCACTTCAACAGACCTCAGTTGTAGAGTCTATGTGGTCAACGGACTATGCCGTGACAATACCCAGATATCAATGTGATGTTCTGTGTTTTTGTTTAGTTAACCCATTGATGATTTGAGATTTTCAGTCAGCAGGTGGTGGAGAAACTACAGCTACCAGTTATTGGGTTTTTGAAAACAAAAAAAATGATCATGTGCTGGGAGGATGATGGTTCTATATTTAGTACAACATTATATTCAGATGACTTTCTACATCGAGAAGCGAAACGACTCCATTCTCTTTCACCATTCATGCTGCAAAAGGCCAGTACCATGTCTAATTTGCGCCGCCAAGAAGGTCCATCACAATTCATTCAATCGCAACACAAGTCTGTTTGGTTGTCAGCTTTGAGATTGAAAAAAGGAAAAGTTGCACAGTCTCACCCTGTCTCAATATCACCTGGCTACAAACGCTCTGAAATATAAAACAGTATTGATTTAATTAAACCGCTAATTTAAAAAGTTGCGACACACACACATCTATTTCTAATCTGTTTTTGGTGTGTCCGGAGGTGCTGCGGTGGGGTGAGGTAAGTGTTTCTCTTCATTTCCATCTTCATCCTGAGTCGCTCTGGCATTCGCACACACACACAATTAAGTGTCATAGAAAGTGGAACAGCTCTTAAAACTGATGAGTAGGTGATGAGATACACTCAATTAAACAGAATGCGGATCCACAGCACCCAGGGGAGTCGTACGTGCGCGCGCGAGTGTTTATGTGAGTGTGAAGAGCATCATAGATTTCAAAGATTGATCCTCATGTTTGTCAGCGTCTATGATGTTTGAGTTCTGGATGAGTTCCTCAGCCAACACTCGCTCCCACCCGGGAGACCCTCTTATGTGGAGGCTTCATCCTGATAGGTGTGATAAACGCTCCGACACGTCCATGTCAGATTGAGGGGTGATAATGTGTAATGTCTTAGACAGGCCCCTGAGGAACACTTGTTGGGATCTTCATAACAAATGAGACACGAGTGGAGAGAGAAGGCAGCGAGTGGAGGAAGGGCTGCACCGCGGAGGTGAGCTGGAGTCATTTAAACAGAAGGATGCAGTGTACAGACACTTATTTACGAGAGACGTCAACATACACTCACTGCTGGAGCAGAGTTCCACTCTTTTCTTTTCCTATCCAGCTCTGACAGATGGAACGATGATCGGCTTTCTCACACTTGATGCCCATGGGATAATACTCTGCTGTGGTTGAGAACTCACTGAAGAGAGGGGCGGAGGCTGCACGCTGGTGTTGGGCCTCCAATGATGGCTGGGTGGAAACAACTTCAGACCTTGTTGATATCAGAAGCTGATTTGCTTCTGAACACTGTAAAAACAAGCACATTGTCGCTTCCAAGGTGTCAATTTGTTTGCAGCAAAGTCAGTTGTCCATGTTGCATGTTGCATGGAGTGTTGCTTCTCGAGCTTGGTACCTGATGAAATGATAAGAGCAACTCAAGATCCTACTGTATGTAGACCAAGAGGCATTCCCCCCTGCACGTGTCGTAACCCCAACCCTTCCTTCTGGAATGTTTACAGCATTTTCAAGGACTCGGACTCAACTGCATTTCTAGATTAATTGTGACCCTTTTGCCACTTTGTCTACAAAGTGTTTGTCCGCAAAGCATCTGGGAGGAAAGAGCACCGAGTAACATCAAGAGTCTAACGCAACATTGTACTTTTACTGACACCTGGAAAGCAAACATAAGAAGTGCAGAGTTAGTTCAACATTAACGTAACACATGATTTGTCCTCTCTCTTACTCTCTGTGTGTATGTACGTTGAATCATATCTATCCTTATGAGGACCCACTGTAGCACCCGACAAGGTCAAGCCTCCAGACTTTAAAACAACAAGGCCATTGTAACTAGGTTTAAGTTTGGTTAGGGGTCCTGGTTAAGGTGAGCCATTTGTTTTGCTGGGGAAAGCACTATGTCAAAGAGCGGATCCCACAATGATGGTGTGACAACCCTGTGCGTGTGTACTTGTTTATCCTGCCTTACGGGGACCAATTCTTGACAAAACGCTATCCTTGTGGGGATGGATGCCTTTGTGGCCTCAAATTGAGGATGAAGACTTCAAAATAACAAGGTCATAATAATTTTAATAATAGGTTTAATGCCCGGTTAAGTTTAGCCATTAGGGTTGGATGGTCATGTTTAGGGTGAGAGGCTGGATTAAGCATAACAGCAATGATCCCACAAGGATAGATATACAAATATGTGTGTTTTCATGGTCTCAGCCTTGTCTCGGAAATATCATCGTCTCAACATGCAACACAGAGTAGGGAGAGAGAAGGGATGTTAGATATACAAATGAGAGTTAAAATGCTCTGAGCTGTCTTTTACTGTGATTTATGTTGAGGAGGAGTAAAATGAAAAAAAAAAAATTTCACTGTCGGACCTTGTAATATCACAAAACTCTGATCTGGGCCAGACAGACTAAGGCAGAGGGCCTCATGTCACCAAAAGGCCAGACTTTGCCAGACTTTTTTGTCTTTGTCTGGTCTCCCTCATGGAAAGTAGGAAGAGTTGAGTTTTGCATTCAGAGCCAAAGCAATACCGTGTGAGTTGACTAGACTGTGAACAAATATAGCTGCGGTTTGAGGTGTGAGGGGCGGCGTAGGTGGTTGATGCTGCGAAGATGAAAATAGGCAGACCAGGAAGTGCTTTCATTTCTGACACCGATGGAAAGGGTGCGATCAAGAGTGAGAGCTCTTAACTTCAAGGTGAGGAGAGGAGAGGAATTATCATAGATGTTGGAAAACCACTGCATGTAATGTGACGTACTTTCATTCAAGGAGGATTGAGTTTTGCGGACCCATCCATGCAGCGATGAAACTGAATGTGATGTTTTCGGAAATTCTGACCAAGAGGGTTCATGTATTTTACAACTAGCTGCCAGTGGTGAACCAAAGTTGGGGCTTGAAGGTCTGGCTCATTGGTAGCGCAGAGACTCATGGCCTCAGCCTGTAAGCTGCTGTTCCAACCAGAAACTGTCCCTTCCACAACCCTGCCTTGAAATGGCGTCCATGAAAAGCAAAAGAGGATACTTCAAGTCTAATTAATACTTTTGGTTGATATTCAGGCAGAGATTTCTGCCTGTGTATTCACTCCGACTCATAATTACGAAAAGCTTGTCAGAATAAAAGTCAGAATTCTAAAGGCCAACATTGCCTCTGCTGGCCTTTAGAATTCGATAATAATTGATGTTGAGAGTTCAATGATAATTAACGCCGCTCCATTGATGCCAGAGTTGTTGGAAGGTTGGAAATCATCAATCATAGTATCTGTTTCCACTGACACGCTGGTTCATTTCTCTGCCTGCTCGCTTCGGAAAGTCCTCAATGGATAAAGCATGGATTCTATTTTCGCATCGGTTTGACATTTAGGGAATCAGTCTACCATCCCCTGATGTTGCTCGGCAGCATTTTCAGACACTTCATGAAAAGTCAGTTTAACGCAACAAGATGAAGACTGATGAGGATGAAGCAGCACAGCAGGTGAATAAACACTCGCTCCATCAGGTGGAATGTTTGCTCTGCTCTCTCTGTCTTCATTACTCAAACCTGGTTCTGCTTCCTGTGGAGACCATGCCAGCTTCCATTCCTTCCTCCATCAAGCCAGAAGGAATAAGGCCATCTCTCGGGTGACAGCATGCTCAACACAAATTGTTTCCCGACCAAACAGGAATTTAAGAGGCGTTTTTTGCCATGTTTTGGCTCTTCTGGGGTTTAAAGTAGGATTCACTTGCACCGCGTGTGAGCCATATCTTGTCCGGAGTCTCTTGCTGTTGTGCTTCCTGACTGGATTTCCTCAGTATCAATGAAGTTCTATCAACTGTTTAGTCACTGATTTGAGTCGGTATAGAGCAGGGATGGCCAACCAGTAGGAGCCACATTGTTTTCACTGCAGTATAGTGGTTAAAGCACATCCCTGTGTGTCACAAGGTCGCAGCCAGTTTGTGGCTCATTCTGTAAAGAGCCGGAAGCCTCAGGTTGGCCAGGCCTGGTATAGAGTCTCATACCACCTTCCTAACAATATAAAAATTGTAACTCCAATTGGGTTCTCTGCATGATATCTATTTGCTCCATCCACAGCAGACCTTGAACTTATTTGTTCTGGGTTTTGGAGGCAGAAATCAGGCACACATTTAAACCAGAGCGACTTGATCAGGCCTGAAAATATCTCCTCATATTCTGTTTCTTTCAAACCTCTCAAAAGAAAGCGTCTTTTCATCCAACCGGCTCAGCTGTCACAGTGTTCTTCGAGGATGCAGGAAAATGTTCCACCGTTAATGGCTGCCAGTCTGAACCTGCCCGGCTCCTCTGTGTACAGCCTCCCCACCCTTATGTTATGACATGTAACAAACTTGGATGGAAACTCTCCAAAAATATTCACACATACTATTCCTATAAACATAAAGAAACAGTGGCTTGTTTATTTTTTCCCTTCCAAATATTAAACAAACAAAAAAGTGTAAATCAATGCAGGAGTAGTGGGTGATCATTGCACATTATACAAATGAAATATGCATATATATATATATAAAATAAAATATATACATTTTATTGGACAGACCTCCAATTCAATTTATTTTGATATACTTTATCTACTTTATTGTAAGTTACATTTACAGTTGTTATATCACCAGTATTTGTTTTCATATCAATGCAGATTTTCATTTGATTTCATTTTTTGAGGATTTTCTTTTGTTGCAATTGGTAGACTTTCATATTGTTGTCTTTTGTTTGTGTGTATCTTCAAAAAAAAAAAAAAGAAAGAAAAAAAAGTTCAATAAAAAGACTTCTGACAACAACACAAAAGTGCTGCAGCCTCACAGGTACCCAGTTCGATTCCAGCTTCAGGCAAGTCTGGTTCGGGCAAACACAGGTCCTTTTCACATGGACTTTGTATGTTCTCCTTGTGCATGTGTGGGTTTGCTCTGATTTCTACCCACAGTCCAAACCCAGAATTTATTTTTGACTCTGAGGTGTTCGTAGGTGCGAGTGTGTGTACTTGTCTATACGTGTCCTGTGGTTGGCTGACGACCTTTCCAGGGTGTCTTCCTTATCTTGGTCCAAATAGGTAAGATAGTCTGTGAAGGTAACAGACGAGAGAAAGTGAATTAATACATGAAATATACAGATACACTTGCTGCATTTGCCAATCCTTTGAAAAGCAGAAGTGATCGGCTGATGAGGCTTCATGAAACAATGTCCTGATTTTCAGGTGCTCAAAAATCTTTGGAGTTGTACGGCCATTGCAATGAAACCTCACGACATTTTTAAGTGCAGAGCACCGCCCAGTCAGCTCTGAAAATGAGGACAGCCTCGCAGAGACACCATGCACTGAATTCAGGCGGTGCTCGACGCGTCATTTATCACACGCTGTTTCGAAATACAGAATCCAGTTAAACCCAGTGTTCGGGTATTGATGGGGCACATACTATTTCAATACATCTCATATCATTTAGAAAAACTGAGAGCACCTCCGACTGAGCTCTGAAAATGAGTTCCGCTGTTTCACGAAGCCTCATCAGCCCATCACCAGTACAGAGGAAGGTTTTGCAATGTGGTTAGACGATCCAACATCAGTAAAAGAACTGAAAAGAAATCCTGTGACAGTGCAGACAGATAACAAAAAATAAAAAAAGACAGTGAATACATTCCACGTTGAAGCTAAAAATGGTCCACCCGTTATTTCTTCTTTTTTTTGGTCAAACACTGTGTATTGCCATCACACATCACAGCAACAATTTCACCTTTGATGTAGTCCATCATGGAGTAATCCAGCAAAGAAAAGCTCTTTTGTCTCCAGAATAGGAATTAAAACAGGAGAGAGAGAGTGACATGCAGAAATGAAAAGGAACTACCCGCTAGCATGCAGCTGTGGCGGTTGTCGAAGACGCCGAGCTGTGCTAGTGTGGAGGTGCTGGTGCTTTATGTCCGGTGGAGGCGCGCTTGGTCGAGGGAGCTGATCAGGTCCATTAACAGTAGGGTGACTCAGACAAACAAAGGCTGCGTTCGGTCTGCTAAACAGCAGGGGGCACTCCGCAGCTTTTAAAACCTCTGCTCAGGAAGTGAGGCTGATGGAGGTCGTAATGAGAAGCTGGTGGAGCTTGTCGGACCAGATGGAGGAGAATCCATTAGCTAATAGTGGAGGCGTCTCGCCGCAATAATGACCCCTTCATCAGCACCCTGAAAGCGCATGGGTCTGGACTCTGGATGGGCCTTTGTGTAGACATGGAAATAAACAATAACCCCAACATTTCCGAAATTTGCAGGTATGAAGACGGAAACAGAAGTTGGGCTAAATCTGGAGAGATGAAGACAAAAAAAAAAAAAAAAACACCCGGTGGATGAAGCAGCTCTCCATTCTCCTGCACACATGACTGCCACCTGAAAGTGTGCCATCTGCTTTTCACAGAGACGAGCATTATCACAGCCGAATTAATAATGCAGGCGGTTTGAGCTTAGCATATGACGGTGCACCGCTGCTCCGTTGTGCACGGGTGTGCGCATCCGGTGACAGCACTGGGGTGAGTTTCAGAGCTCTGCATGCTTGTCTGAGGAGCAGCCGACAGTCCAAGAGAGCTTTTCTTTGGGTCTTTGAACTTTGAGTGAACTTCAGTCTCTCCTGTCCAGAGGTCGAGCTGACTGCTCCTCTTGTCCTTGGACTTGACCTTTTGAGGTGTTGGGTTGCCCTAGGTAAATCACTGATGGTCGTCGATGTTCTCACTGCGGCAGGGTGAAGCTGGTCACATGTTTCCTTTGATTTACATGATATTGAGGAAGACAAAGTAAAGGAGGGTAGGTGTTGCTGTGAAAGATGACTTGCTGGGCAATGCAGAAAAACAAAGACGACATAGAGCTTAAAAGGAAGTAGAATTTTAACCATCTATGGCTGATGCCAGTGGCTTTTCTTTAGATTCCACTGGATTTCTCTTAGTGACCCATCAGTGGGATTAAGTCCTATATATGACCAAGAAGGATCTCATGACATACGTGAGTCGAACACACTTGAAGTTAACAGGGCACATAACCATCAGGTCAAATTCAGAACATCCAAATGCACCAACCAAACCCACCAAAATCAAATCGCTTCTAAGTTTTGCCCAGGACCGACCAGCCCTGCAAGTTTCATTGAAATATGCCCATCAGATATAGTGCTATTCTGCTGACAAACATTTTTTAAATCTCAAAAGCAAAAGCTTATGTACTGCTGGAGGACCAAACAAGACTTCTAGTGGTGAGCATCAGTTTGAGCAGCTATGTGTTTCACCCCATTAAGGTGGATGTTGTATTTACAACTGCTGTATTATGATGGACAGGGAGCTCAAAGGGGGATGACAGTCCGACTCGGATTTGCGTCTGGACTCATGCCGTCACAGCAGCCGCCTGCTATTGCCTGGACCAGGCAGCCATCAGGGCAACCCCTGAGGGGGCAGGTTGACAGCCGCTTGCAAAGCTAAGATCGCTTTGAAATAGAAGATAATTCTCTTTTACCTTCCCTTTGTGAAGAATGAAAAGACCACAGCTGCCAGTCATGCTCCGCGATTAGGGAACCATCGGCTTACATTGCCCGCAAAAATGTTGAAGAGAAGATTTTGTGATGGCTTACAAAACGACGAGGTCCTTTCAAGTTGCTGTTTCAAGTCTCAACCTGACTTTGATCCATTTTTGATCAGAAGAGAATCCCCCGGGGGCTGTTTCACACATTTTCCTCATGTCAAACCCTCATCTGCACTCATCAACGCTACTCCAGTATGAGGCGGTGCGTCAGAAACATTGGGTCCCAGGGTCAATCCTGGTCGTCACCTTCCAAGTTTGGATGGAGCTCAACGTGTTTGTTCAAGAGAAGTACAGCTTCACCTGGGACTGGTTGCTTTCCCAAGGGTCTTTCTTGTGCACAAGTTGCATCATCCCATCAGCTTCCGAACATCACCTGACTTCGTCCTTCACTCCCCCCAACAACACCTCCACTGATGCTCTCATATATATATATATATATATATATATATATATATATATATATATATATATACACATATACATGTCTTATAATAACCCTGGCCATTGTGTAGTGAAAAACATCCCTGAACAAAAGCAAACAGATGCTTTTGTTTGCTTTTGTTCAGGGATTCCTCCATGTTTGTTGTTGTTGTTATCATCCTAGCTGCGACGTGTCTTGTGCATCGGTGTGATCAGTGGACCAGGAACTCCTGCACTTACAAAGGTTCTGTGTTGTTTGGAGAACAATCTCCAGAGTCTTCATCAGATGAGATGTCAGAGCCACCAGCCTCTAGTGGTTTAGCTCCTTCGGCTGGCAGGGCTTTGCAAGTGGAACCAGACAGGATGTCTTCCATGGGGACGATGCCCAGCCTCAAGCTCAGGTTGAACATGTGCTGGGCAATTCCACACATCTGGTCCTCACCGGATTCCAGAAGCCTGGAACTGAATCCGTCTGGACCCGTTGCTTTCTTCGCCTCTATCACCCTGAGCTGGTCCTCAGCTGGGTGAGAGTCAGGTGCAGGCTGGTGCAGGGGGGGATGTTGGTGGAGGGTGTGGGCTCAGTGGGACTTGGACACAGTTGAGGCTGCAGCACAGAGGACTGACTGGGGTTGAAGGCAGGCAGTTGGTCTGCTGTGGTGATCTTATTTTTGGTCAACCACACAAATCCATGAACTTCAATTGGAGGCATCAACAAATCATCTTCCACTGAACACAGTTGTCCATGCTCAATGCTTAATCTTCAAACTACTCAGTTTAAGAACCCTCCATTATCTCTCTCTCTCTTGCATCATTTTTCTTCTTATACCTCATACTCTTCTCAGAACACTCCTCTGCTGCCTCCACTCCATTTCTCCTTTTTGGGTGCCCACCATGATACTTGCGAGAGATCTTCTGTGCTCCGTAACTCACCACAAAGGATGTCGGGAAATGACCAATCCTCAAAACTCAAATGTATATTTTACCAGACTGGTTTTTAGTGCATTTCATCTCTTTGTAGCACTGTTGCTATCCTTGCAGGAAGCCTCTGGCTAAAATATGTTGTTCATCTATTCTGTATGGCTGCCTTTATTGGTGACTGGAGCCCATACCAAAACAAGAGACCCCCTTCATAGGTCACCAGTTCACCCACCCAGACCCATAAACCCACGGTCGCCACACCTCTGGGTCTCTCCGTTTGTGTACAAATGTGAAATCGTGTTTGTTGCCGCGTCCAGGGTATTAACTGGTCTTCATGCACTTGTGTAATAGATAATTATAGTCTGGTTTTGAAGCGCACACTGAACCATCATTTCATTTCATTGCTGTCATGGAACATGGCTGGAACACACACACACACACACACACACATCAACACATCTTTATGCACACACACGAACACCCCGTGTCTCATTAAAACCCAAGCAAAGCACCAAAGCTCCCTGGTGGGTCGGCACTAATCCTGGTCCAGTTCTTAGCCGTGCGAACCATGTGTCTCGGGGAATCATCACACACATGAACACTTACACACTTTGGACTCCCACCAGGGCCACTCTGACACTGATCCAGGAACATTACATCCCGGCGAATCACCCGAGCAACAGATGGATCAACACACACAGCTCCTGGCATTTGCTTAGTTTGGTGCCCGTCCACAACCACTGTTGGTTGAGACAATATGAGCACTGGCTGTAGGAAATCTTAATATGAAAAGACATGAAGGGTTTTTATTTCTATTGAATCCCTATGATCAATCAGAAGTGCATCTCTGCCCGAGAAAGGCAGCTTCGTCTCCTCACGTAAAGAACAGAAGGCTGTTTCATCTACATGGCTATAATTCAGTGGAAAACCAGAGAGCCCTCAGAATGGCTTTCTCAATGTTATGGTGGCAGTTTTGTGACATTGTGACATTTGCCCGGTCCTGTTGTCCTCAGCTAAAAATAATTGTATTTATGTTTGTTGAGAGTTGTTGGAAACTCTCCCATGTGTATGTAGTTAACAGTGAACCTGAAGAATGTTTCATTCATATGAGCCAGTGTGTTGGTGACCTGATGCGCCTGTGGGTTTGTCGAAGTCCAGGTGTGACCAGTGAAGAAAGAAAGAAACTACCATTGAAAAAGAACTGTGTGAAGCACTGGTCAGAAATAAAAAAAAGATGGTTGAGTTGTGGTTATATGTGTTTCCGGTCTGTAATCCAGTCTATTTGTTGTTACATAAAAAGAGAATCATGACATGGAATTACAATTTGAATGAATGGCCATTGATGTTAGATCATCTGCAACTGGAGCTTTACTGAGTCAAACAACAGACTGATCTTTACCCTCTGGACACCCAAGGGTTAGTAACGCTTCAATACAATAGAATCATTGAGGTGTTTAGTTGAAGTGAAATTTTGCCAATATATGAACCTCAATACAAAATGAGGTGAAACTCACTCCAAATGGTGAATATTTCCAAGTGGATTTTGGT
Organism: Synchiropus splendidus; assembly: GCF_027744825.2. Classification (NCBI taxonomy): domain Eukaryota; kingdom Metazoa; phylum Chordata; class Actinopteri; order Syngnathiformes; family Callionymidae; genus Synchiropus; species Synchiropus splendidus. Next base: position 11,824,789 of record NC_071336.1, read on the forward strand.
GCCGCAGGGTGACGTTGATGGCAGCATGCCGCCTAAAAGAAAGACTTCTTTCGCTCTATCACTTAATGTATATGGCTCCTCAAATGATGTGTTTCACGCACTGTACTTGCTATACTATACACTATACTTGCCATGAAACACGCTAGAAAACTTTCACTTTGGGCCGCGAGGGCCAAGACGTTCAGTTTTAATACATTAGCCACGTATGGTGGAAGTAGTGTGCCACTAAATTGACTTGACAGTTGCAAATCTCTAACAGTTAACAACTATGGAGAAGTTCTTGAAAAGAAAAAAATGAAGAAGAAAGTGATGCTGCTCCCCCCAACAGCAAAAACTGAAAGCAACTGCAATTTTATGGCAATACTTTCAGTTACACTTACATATATCATGTATGGAGTTATTATTTTCATATTATGATATTTAGACTTAGATTTATTATATGTGTTATTCAGTTTTTCCAATTTTCTGAACAGTTTGCATCAAATGCATTTTTTTCTTTTTTTGTCAGTAAATTTGCTGAATATGACTTGCACTTGGTTCTGCTGCTGGTTGGACTTCTTGATGAGAAATGAATATCTTTGCAATGATCACATGGTTTCATGTCATTTCACAAGGTTTTGGTATGTTAGAGATTAAATATGGTTGTTGATCACAAATGAAATTGAGAGTCATGAATCAGTTCTGTTACTTGAATGGGCCCGGAGCCCACTTGTTCTGGGAAAGGTGGGCCCCGAGATCAAAAAGGTTAAGAACCCCTGCACTAGACCGTGTCGAGACCAGACCAAGGCCGAAGTCTATTAGTCATGCAGACATAGACATTCATTTCTTACCGCAATGGTTGTTTAAAAATAAAATAATAAGAACTGAAATGCGATGATTTTGGCACTCGCATGGCTGGATTTTGATCATTTTGGTCTTGGTCTCTGTACGCTCTGGTCGCGACGTGGTCTTGACTACAAGACTAATAAATACACCAAGAAACATCAATGTAGAAGTGATGAGAGCTCACCATCCTCACCCTCACCAACCCCTCCTTCGAGCAGGTCACAGTGGAGGAGAAACATTTGAGTCCACCACTGCTGTAGGCTGGCTTCCATGTCCACTTGAACCTCTGGAGAAAGACTGTGATGAAACTAGAAATGTAATGATGGTTCGATACGATGCAGTATTTTTGTTTATATTTGTTCAATTAAACTGAAAAGCACAGCTTTCACCATCATTTTTGGACATTTAGGTTGAGAGGTTCTACTGTTTTCATTTGAAATGCTCTGTACATCCTTTTTTTCCACGAAACACTTTGTATTCCAACTTTAGAATGAAAAGTTCTCCATAATTAAAAGATGTTTGACTGACTGACACATAATCATCTCTGCTGTAACTGATTATGCTGATTAGCGCAACCTGACTCGTGCACACACACACACACACGTGCACACGACCCTCCCAAGCAAGCACACTTTTGTCGATCCTTGGGCGGAAAATGCGATGGCCATGGCTCCTCTCAACATTCTTAAAACACATAAGTGTGACATTTACCGACACGTGCGCAGCCTCACACACACCTTCTGATGTGAGTCCGGCGTGCCTGGAAACCATGGCAGCGGAGTCTGCAGCCGTCGCCATGCCAACAGCAGCCACTGCTCCTGGCAGGGATAACACTCACAGGGTGACACCTGATGATTTCAGACACACGCAGGCACGAATGAACGCACTCACACACAGGACGCCCGTGACAAACAAAAGGAACAAAGGAAAGCCTGAGTGAGTGCGGTATAGGTCACACGCAGAGAAGCTAAGAAGGCAATAAGGTATACGCAGACGTGCACGCTCACACAAGGGCTCTGAATCATGCATCTCTCTACTTCACTCAGCACAAATCACACAACCAATCAAGGCACACAAATGAGGCGAGCAACCAGTCCCTCAAGCTGCACACAAACGGACAAACACACACTCACATGAGACACACTCACATCACATCTTCACTCCACGTATTAATAACCAGGTCCCCAATGTCAATTTGAGCTCCTGGAATGGACCGAGGATGAGAGACACACAGCTCACACGTGCACGCCCCACTTCACGTACACACACACACACACACACACACACACACACACACACACACACACACACACACACACACACACACACGTTTATGCTAATTTCCCAGCCTCATTTACATAACATCATATCTCTGGGAGGTCAGAAAGAAAAGTGAGGTAATGATCTATACATGCGTGTGCATGGATGAGAGCGTTGTCAAAGTCTGTCACCGTTTGTTGTTCTTCCCAAGCTGAAAAGATGGTGGTCACAGAGTCGGAGGAGGATGGAGTATCTTCTGTCTGCATCTGAGCCAGGATAAAAGCTGGCGTGAAAGAGCAGTCAGGGAGGTGGAGGGAGAAAAAGCGGCAGGTCTTTAGGTCAGACTGAAGTATACACAGTTCTACTTGACCTCCAGAAAACAGGTGAAGCACAAATTCTTTCATACTTCACTCATACTGAGGCTGCCATTTTCTTTCCTGTCAGACTCTCATTAACACTGGGAGCAACAAGGTCCAGGAATCGACCTCTGATGAAAACGGTTGCGTCAATACAGGCCTTGTTGGAGAAATGTGTCAACACAGCCTCTACCTCTGATCTCAAACTCCAGCGGGTCTCAATGCTCAGTTGACAAGTTTTACTGAGATTTTCATGTCTGAATACACTGAAGTGTAAAGATGTTGTGGTTCTGCAATAACAAGCTGCAGCAGATAAACATGTCTGACAAAAGAGTTATCAAAACTAGTCTCTAATTTCCACCAGAAACAACATAAATACCTCTCATGCAACAAACCCCTGGCAGCACAGAGGCTCCAGCAACCCTGAACAGGTCAGGACTAGGTGGTTCAACAATAACTAATAAGACAGTCTGTCTTACGGCCGAGCTTTGACTGAAGGTTCAGCCCCTTCCCCTCCCCTGATATTTCGCTGGGAAAGGCTGGAATTGACTCCTGAGTTTAAGGTGATCCCTGCAGTACATCGTGTTCAGGCATCTCAGGGTCTTGCTCACGAGTGAGGGAATGGTGTGTGGAATCTACGGACACTATCAATTTGCAGTCAACAGTCAGACCCTCATCCATGTCACAAGATATGGGACAAATGATTGAAACGGCCAAAAAGCGTTTCTCTACAATTTGTCTGGATCCATTCTTCAAAAAAGGTTTGCTTGGTCTTTGATGAGAATATACTCAGGGTAAAACTCTTGCTCTTCAACATTGAGAGAATGTCCTTCAGTCAGTATCAGTTTTTTACAAATGATTTTTTCAATCGGTGGGAGAGCCCTAGTGCGGACCCAGACTGTCCCGGAGACACCTCAAGTCTTCCACTTGGAGAAGACAGCTACACCTCAGGAGAACATGATGATGATGATGATGATGATGTGTAATTTTAGTTCAATGATTCTATTTTTCTAAACTAGGCGGCTGTGCTTACCCTTACAAATTTGGATGGAAATCAGGGCAGACCTGCACCAGACAAAAAAACAACAACTTTCTCTCTGTACTCTCTACAATAGCACATGCTCAATGCCCAGGGGTTGAATCTGGACCACCAAGTCATTTTATGTTGTGCGCAATGGCTTGAAATGCTAATCCTGGACAAATAAAGTACAAAGTATAATGCAAATAACAATCTTGTCATTTGGGAAAATCTCATTGTTTATGGGTAAGGTGGGGGATTTAAATATAAGGGTGTGATTATTGTTTGAAGTTCTCTTTATTGGGATAATAAATTGTATTTATGCATTGTGAAAGTAAACAGAGAGATAAGGTGGCCAAAATTAACCTCCAAGAATGAAAAGGCAGATTGATATCATGCTCATCTCTTGGCTCGTGTTTGCCGACTTTCCATTGGAAATATACATTTTATAAATGATGGAGAAGAAGACCTTCCCTATCTGTCCCTTGTGCATAAAAGAGCATACATGAAGTCCCAGCTCTGATTTATATGAAAGTGTCTCTGGCGAAATAAAAAAAAAAATCTATTGCCAGGGGCCAAAGTCTGACCACACTGTGGTGAAAACACACTTTGTGTTCCCAGTGTTGGTCACAGGTGTTTGTGTGTGCATCCATTTAAAACAGAGGAAACCGAGCGCTGAGCAGGGAGGAATGGAAAAAGTGATTCAGAGAGCATGTTGTTTTCTGTCCACCTCGATCTTGTGGGACTGTTGACAAAACACATGCAATGCAGTGTGAGCCACAGAACCAGATGTAAAGTTTGTCCTATAAAATAATGAGAGGTTTGAGAGGAGGTCCTGGAGATGTGAAGCAGGTGTCCTGACTGACAGGACTTATAATGAAGGGCTGATCCACACGACGGTTTATATATGCCTGTCGAATGATGAACAATAGGAACAACCTTTACACCAATGCAGATCTATGATCGACTCGCATACAGGGAATAGGAACAGGAGGAAAATCAACGGTCCAAACAGTAATGTGGTTCCTGAAATGGGAAAAATGTATGTTTGCTCAAGCGAGCAAGTGTGGCCTGACGTATGCCTGACTCAGTGTTGTGACTCATGCCTTCTCTCACTGAACAACGTGACCAGCATTGACCTTCTTTGAAAGCACTAACAGCCTCACTAGAAACTGTGCACAACACAGGTTGGTGGGTAACACCCTCTGTAGCAAAAAGCCGCTGAGCCAAAACCTCCACTTTACCGTATCTCCGTCCCAGTGGACTCAACGAACCACTTGAAGAAAAAGTATTCATCAACTTGAACTGTAAGTGCACTTAATCCAGTCTTCACATGCTGGTGGTGTGAGATGGGCACCGAAACAATCCCCCTCTTTGAGGATTCTCACAGTGAAAACACTTCCCTCAGTGTTGTACTATTAATCTGAGACCCACGGGGAGTCAGAGCCACTCGTATCTACACTTCTGTGTCGACATCCACGTGGATCAAGGAAATTGCACCTGTGCTCCGCATCCCTCAGGAAGATTTTAATTTTTCTGTCACAATTCATAATGACAGAAAGTACAGTGGAGGCGTAAAACAAGATTTATACTCTTATATTTAGGTTGAGGCTCCACTGTCAAAAGTCTAAAAAAAACATAACGTGCACGGACCGTTCAGCTGACCCACTACGTGCTTTGTTATTGTGTCTGTGTGCAGACGTGTCCTGTTAGCTACATTTACTGTTTTTTTTCATATTGAGGTGTAAAACCCTTCCTGTCTCCGCCCTGGACTGTGGTTGAGTGTCACACTCTCGACACCTCCGAGGCTGGAGCGCGCACTCCAGGGTTTGATGTCCTGTTGTGGGCTGGAGCTGGGACAGGGATGAGGCGAGTCTGGGACAGAGCGTTACTTGGTTTATGACTTTGTCACAGCCCAACTGCACAGAAGCGCACATTCAGAGCTGGACACGCACCGGGCACCTCTTCACTTCTGGAGAGACGTCACTCACTCGGCAACCCCTCCCACATGCAGCGGCCACACACATAGACGAACAGTGCACCTGCAGCAGACACTCTGCATTCACTCTTACAAAAGACTATTTTAAGGCTTGGAGCACATTATTTCTTTTTCCATTAATTGGTAAATGGGAAAAATCGATTCAGATTTCGAACAAATCGCTTCTCAAATGGCCGTCTGGAACGAAATGTGTATATATATATATATATATATATATATATATATATATATATATATATATATATATAGACCCTTCTATAACATGTATAGAAGGGTTTAAACACCCTTCTATATATACATATAGATCATTCATGAACAGATAATTCACATTCAATGTGAATATACATGGATGATGGGGTCACTGAGGGTACTCATACCTCCAAAACACCACCATGGGATCTGAGGTTTGTCGTGCTCTGGAGCATCCACCGGAGAGACATGACATTTTCACTTTTGTTTTGCATCTCAGCTGCAGTCCAGTGATTGATTTGAGAGTCCCTCTGAAAGCATCGCAGCTTGCTTTTTTCTCTCTCCCTGACTCATACTTGGCTCTCTCATTGACACGCTCACATTGAGCGAGTCTTAGAGAAGTATTGAGTTAGACCACGGTAACGTTGCCTCCATTCTGTGTTCACCTCCTAACTCCTTTATTGCATGGCTTTGCATTAACACTGTGCTTTAACACAGATGCACTGCACAGATTTCACTTCAACAACCTTCTCCAGGGCTTCTCTGACTGGACTTTAAGTTGGAGTTATAGTTATAGACATGGAAATGAGCTGGTCTGTGCAATTCAAAGTTTGTACTGTAGTATCACAGGTTTGGTCACATATCTTTGTGGAAAGCCTGGTTCTACACAAAGTCCTGCTTTAATGTTGAAGCAAATGTTCAACATCTGCTGGTTTTCCCGCATCATGGTTCCATGCAATGGATTCTAGCGCTCAAAGCTACTGTAGTGACGTTGAAGGGAAATGGAAGCAGCTGCCAGATGACACGAGGCGTCACTTCTTGGAAGGTTTATTTTCTTCTTTTGGTTACGCCATTTCAACGCATATCATTTTCCAGCAAGTATCGTAGCATCTCAGAAGTGCTCGTGTTGTGAAAGACTCAAGGCATAGTTGAGTCGTTTGAGAGGAGGAACTGATTGAAAAAAAAAATCTACCAATTTTAAACAAGAATGGACAGCTTTGGGGGAAGCGCCATTCTTATGTCTGGGAAAACTGTTGGCTCTCTTTTAGGCATGCGAATGATGATCGTTTTTCCATCATGAAAAAGTTTCACATCAGTGCTCCAGCATTCAAGCACAGCGAGTTGATTATTATGAATGTTGTGTTTGCTCTGTGCTTTTATTTTTAAAACAAGACGTGATCTTGCAGAGGTTTGGAGCTTTATATTGTGTATTTGCTGCTTTTGAAAGAGTGTGTGTGCTCGGCTGTGTGGTGCCTGCCTGAGGGCATGTTTGCACAGCGTGGTGTTCTGATACACGGCGGGGTTTGGGGAGGTGTGAGGAAACAGGTGAGAGACGAGAAACTAGAGTCGACAAGGTGCCCTCCGTGCTTTAGCAACACAATCACATCTCTGAAACACGCAAACCGAGGAGGCAGAAACTCGCTCAACGCGGCTTTCTATTTGAAGACAAAAAAGCCCAGATTGTTCATGCACAACCCAGCATTTGTTTAAAGGCTTTCCTAAGATGGCGGTCTGAAGCCAGTGGAGAATCAGAAAAATATGGGGCAGATAATTGGGAACATATTCATGGAGCACTCTGTTTACATGAGCTCGTGTTTCTGTGCATTATGTCTCGCAGGGCTCCGAGCGTATTTGACAGCATCGATGAGGAAGTATGTATCCCTGATGTCCTCTTACTGTGTGCGCGTGTTTACACGGACTTCAGCGCGGAGATTAGACTACAGCTGTGTGTGCTTTTGGCGACCTCGCTCTCACCCTGAAATATACAAATGTGGCTTTACATTATTAGCTACATAAACATCTCGCTCTGATTATATTTGCAGACGACTGTTCGATCTGTCTTGATAAAAGCATGATTCAATCGACTGTGAGCGTTCTGTGATGTGCTACTGAGTGAAAAACCACTGCAAAATGTTTCAGACAGAAAATGCAACGGAAGGAAAACAACTGCAACATTGTCATTTTTCAATGTTTTAAGCCTCTCAGTCTAGGAAGTGACAGTTAGTGAGCCCAAGTTGGAGTTCTGAGTTTCAGCACCACTGCACAGATTCAACCACAAAGCATTTGTGCTGTGGACCACACACTGCTCACATCCCTGGAGGAGACAATGGTCTCATTCATTCATCCATTTCTCTACCTTCGCCAGAAAAAATAGTTTCCATCAGAGTGTTTGTGGACGTATTCAGATTTTTAAATCTTCCGTCCAATCAGATTAGTTCACTCCATCTGATCTGGCTTTAAATGTGGCCAGACTTGTGGTTTGCAAGCCAGCAAAACTGTCACTGGTTTTGGGAAGTTAAAACAAAAACAACTTCAAACTTTGGCGTGTTCACGTTCAAATATGGGGATGACATGTCGGATCTGATGATATGACCAGGATGAAGATGAGCAACACAATTGGCTCTTGAAGTGGGGATCGGTTCATGTCCAGAGGTGAAAAATTCCTGGCATCTCTTGTTTGAGAGGTCGAAGTGAAGTGAGATGAGACGATAACTCAGCAGCAAAATAGATGAGATTTCTGCAAATGTCTGGCTGAGAGCTAAGCTAGAAGGCAGAGCATTTTTCTCTCTGATCCATGAACCATGTGGTCAAAAACACATCAGTCTGTGATCGAGCGCAGACCCAGGAGCATTATAGTTGGGACCCTCTTAAAATGTAATTTTTCCTAACTTGCTTAACTGGCCTTGAAGGCCAAGATTGGGCTGCCATTAAATTTTTGTCAGTAAAATCTCCTTGGCTAAGTCGATATCAAGACAGTTTCCCTTTCAGCATTGACAAAACATTGCTGTTCAGCTCTAGTACGCAGCAGTAAATCTTGAGTCCTTTGGCCACGTCTACACGTCCTTCCGCCCAGTTTCTCGCCATTATTTGAGGTTGCATCGAGGTCCAGCTCCCTGCTCCACGGAAACCTCCTTATTCCCGGGACAAGCGTCAACTCATGAGCCTCCACCCTGTTGGACATTGTGAGAACACCTCGCCAAGGCACTGGTATCCCTCGAAGTGGAGTAGCATTGGTTCTACTCTGAGTCTCTCCTGGATGATAGACCTCAACAGCTCGCAAAAAAAACAAACAAAATTTTAATTTCATTTATATAGTGTCTTTACAAAATGTTCAAAATGTTCAGAATTTTGTACCAACAAATAAACACTTGTGATGGCCTGGATACCAAACCAGTTTGACCGTAGCAGACATTTTTAACTGGAGGAGAGGCGACCTGGTGTTCTTTATCTAAGATGCTATCACATCCCCTTTTACCGTAACTCTCTGTTTGATCCGATTCATAAAATGTTTATAAGAGTGCGTTGAACTGCTTCCCTTTATCAGTAATCTAATATGTAAATCAACAAAAACTGACCTCTTGTCCTGATCCCTCCTCTTCATCATGTTAACCGTGAGACATTAGGAGCGGAGCGGAGCCTGCCCCCCCTCCCGTCCAATCAGTGGCACCGGCTCGGCCCGCTAATTGAATTGGGCTGAAGGTCTAATTCTAATATGCAGCAGATGGTCGTGGAGCGTCCCTGCATCCAACCAGCCACCACTGCACTCGGTCACCCGGGGACACGTCTGCCACCGTGGAGTCACCATGGAGACACGGGCAAACACTCAGACACTACAGAATGTGTTTTTAATACTTCATTTGGTGCTTCGCTCAGAAAGGGGAATTTTGTGATGCAATTATTTTGACTTTCAGCTTTTAATCTGCCGACCTTCCACTTTTTTGTCCTCACACACTACGAGCCAGGAAGAATCACAAAACAATATCATGAGCAGTTTTTTCTTCTTCTTCTTCTTCTTCCAAAACTCATCACATGTGGAAGCATAATGTTTGTGTCAAGGAAAACATCTCCATATGGATGCTAATAGCAACTTCACATTTTTATATCTGTAATTTTCAAAAACATTAAATCAGAGAACAAACATCTGTAAAAACAAGTGATCAAAAGTCACTCTAGTGAATCGTAAATTTCCACGTGGTCCATCTCAATGAGTCCAGTCTCATGAAAAAAACTGCATTTATTGCTTTACACCCCTGGTGGTGAGTTTCTATCCACCAGGGCGTGTGTTCCAAACTGTAACCCTTTCATAGTCCAGCTAGAGGTCCTCATCCTTCTGTGGTGAAGTTCAAAGAAGACCTTGGATGCTTGATGCCGACCTACCGCGTAATACCTAGGTAATACCTGAAGTCTATATCATGATGGAATATCCTGCCTGCTGCCACGATTGTTGCGTCACTGTCGATACACTAGGTGCATCCCAATTTTTACAGATATTAACCTGGGTATTTTTTGAAGACCTGCTTCCTGTGTGTTCATGGGGTTGACACGGATTGGGTCACTGTTTCAGGCTCTGTTTATGTTGCTTTCAGCACCTGGTCAGGCCCGGAAACGAATGCAACCACCCCAAATAAAGTCTCTGGAGCGCCAGAGATGTGATAGAAGAAGAATATGAGGGAACAGACGGGAGTGGGAACATGGAGTTGAGAGTATTTGCAAGGCTGATGATTGGAGGTGATGGTTGGAGGGGGTTTGGTTATGATCACCAGCGCTGTGGGAAAGTTTGTGGAGGGACGTTGAGGGGGGACCAAGAGTCACAGATATCAATGCGGGAGGTAACCAGACTACTGTCCTGTTGGTTGCCTAGTCCTACCCTTGTTTGAGTTTCTGATCAGTATTTGTTTGTGTTCTGCCATGAAAGTTTTGAAGATTTTGGTTCCATGGTGGTGAAGGGAGGGCAAAGTAACTTTTGGAGTTGCCGCCTTTTAATGATATACACCCTGAGGAAACATCAACAAGTTCACCTATGACACACACCAGCTCAAATCCACTGGACCAATCACAAGTCATTATGCTGACTTGACTTTCATATAGACATGATGCATTATTCAGACACACTGGTGAGTGTTTTGTGTGTTTTTTTGTTTTGGAGTATGTTCCCAGTACCGAAAATAATCAACACCAACCAGACCAGACTTTCAAGGGGAATTTGAATGAAATGTCTCATTACAGAGTCAATTCACATTAAGTGGTCAAATCTCTTAGGCTCGTTCCCCACTGGCGTCTTGAGGGCTGGAGTCTATCCCAACTGCTTGGGCGAGAGGCAACCTTTCACATGCCATATATTGAAAAACAAACACTCGCACCGATGGACATTTAAGTCACCTGTTCACCTCTGCATGTGTTTGGACTGGAGAACACACCATGCAAGCACAGAGAGGACACAACAGCGACACACTGACAGGATGTAGGAGTTACTACATTCCAGCACTCACCACTGCACATCATGCCGCTCCACATGAAATGATATTTGACAATAACATTAGCTAAAATCCTCTGTCTACTGTCGCTTTGGATTCAGATGCAGCATGCAGGTGATTCATCTGTGAGAAAGCCGTTGCAGACAGGCTGTGTACAGGGCACCAGTAGAGGGCAGTGTTGAGCTGCACTCAGAGTCATAGCGGTGTGACACTGGAGAGCAGGGCTCCTCTGTAGAGACAATAAAGACACAAATCAATGGCAATAATTCGGAAAGGGGCTCAGCAGGGGGTGGAGTTTTGCCAAAGATGCAGCATGAGAGTAATCACGGGAGGGGACACTCTCAGGAGTGTGTGGTGGACAGAGAGAAGGAAAAGAAGCTGCTAATGTATCAAGAATACAACACAGAGAAAAGAACATTGCTGCTCACAACAGCCTCCATCAGCAGCTATCAAGTGCATCAGGGACACGGCAGCAGGGAGTGTGTGTGTGTGTGTGTGTTAGATGACTCCCCTGAGTGCAGTCGTAGCGCTGTGAGGAAGATGATGAGCCAGATAGAAAGCAGAGATGAATTTGGGCTTTGTTGTGAGGCAGGATAATAAAGGCTGCAACTCTTAAGTGAATGTTTGGGGAAAGAATGACTGACAACACAAAACAGCCATTTGGGTCGTGGGTGTGACAGAAGCTCTTTGTGGAAAGCTTTTCCAACCAACAGTGTTTATAGGACTTTTTTTTTTTTTTTCCTGTCCAAATGTGAGCAGAAGTCATGATGGGGATGATTTGTGCTTCAGGGAAGTCATAGATCAACAGCTCAGACGCAAGAATTGTTGTGTAAATTCAGATGCACAAACAATTAAATAGCTCATGAAAAACAGCAGGGCTGGCCGAGGATGATTCGAGGCCCTGGGCAAGGTTTTCTAACAAGGTCCTCTCCATGCAACAAGCAGCAAGCCACAACAAACAAACAGCCAAGTACTGTCGAACACAAAGCCATAATATCCATTGCATCAATGAAAGTTACAACTATGGGTTTCAAAATAAAGGTACCAGGTTATGTTTTTCCACTAACAGTACATGTGAGCGGGAAAGAGAGTGAGAGAACTGTGTCTGCTAAGTTATAACAAGACCTCTTAATGCTCAAAACTCAAGGCCTGGGGGCCCAAATCCAGATTCCTGAAGTCATTTTATGTGGCCCATGAGATGGTTGGCTGAAAAGTTAGTGCAAATTAATGTGAGCAATGAAGGTGCCAAGGTTTGAACTAAGCTATGCAGCCAAGATCATCAATGACAATGAAATGCAGAAACAACTGAAGTGGAAGGAAGAGACTTTCATGGAATGCAGGTGTATGTTTGTGGTTCAAACAGAGTGTTTCAAGGGCCACGTATACATTTATCTTGGAGAGGAATGATACACTTGGAAGCAGGCACTACCAACTTAGCTCCAGCTGCCCTGCTGCTTGGGTCTTGTTCAGCTGGGTGAGGATATTGGATTTTCAATGGTAGAATCACACAGCAAGTCAAGGAAGAATAACAACAGGTGGCGAATATGAATGTGTCATGATTGTGAATCTATGCAGTAAGACATTCTCACTGACTTCATTTCACAAACAGCCTCGGGATTCTTCTGCACAGGCAAATTGAAAATACCGATTCCAGCACAAGGGATCCTTGGGCTGGGGATAAAACTTGTTCTTTCAGGGTGACTTGTTTACATCATCCGCGTGCCTGGTCAGGTTTGTCTTCAAAACGCTTTCCTTTTCTCACAAAATCTGATGAAGTCAGATGGATCGGTGACTCACGCTTTCTGTAGACGTGAGGGGATGTCTGACTGTGAATCTACCCGGGGAGTCCTCTGCCCCTGCCTTTGGACTGATTCATTGTGATGAGCTCCATTACCCTGCTACCCTGAAGAAACCCAAGTTAGAAAGAATGGGTGACAGATGGAGTTGGTGTTGTTTCTTAATGGGGCAGGCGTATAATTGAGCTCTTAGGGTGCTTTCACACCAAGTGCTCCCCTCTGATTCCTTTGCCCCACGGGGCTAACAAATTCCCCAGACTATCTCCCTTGCAAAAAACTCTGTTCACGCCGATAACCATGATTCCATGTGTTTCCAAAAACCACCAGATGGCACCACACACGTTGATATTTTTGGCTACACCAAGAGACAAAGAGGCGTGAAAGGCGACAGTGTTCCATGCTGACAGAGACGGTTCACCACTGTCATCATGGCACAAGGGTCGGGTAGAAGGAAACTGTTATTCGGAGACGATTGTCTATACATGAAACTTTTTCTCAGCATCGTAACTTTGCTATCAAGGCACTTCCAGAAGATTAAAAAGCTTTGGAAGGTGGAGCATTCCGCTCTCATATGGGAGACCAGGAGAATTCACCCAAGGCTGGAGTGAAAATAGGGACGTTCCATCAACTCTTACCTCATGTGGTCTCCAAAGATACTTTAGAATGTTACGCTATGTGGCAGAGCTGCACATGGATAGTGAACCGTTGTTTTATTTGTTAAACTGACGACTCAATTACACAGTTTTTGTCAAGCAATTGTTTTTCATTTAGCCAGTTCTCTCTCTCTCTCTTCCTGTCACAGGAGTTGATAACACTCTCTTAATGTCAGAGCAAGCATCCCTCTCCATCTCCACTTACGACTGCGATCTACTTCTCTTTCATTCATCCCAATGCCCAATGAAGCTGACAACAGGCTGAAGCAGTGTCTCTTTCTCAATCACAAAGTGATAAAGCCTCAGTGTGTCCAACTCATATTGTCCATAGTATTTTCATCAATCATTGCTCCTGCACAGACACGGCCATTAGTTATTGAGAGGTGCAATAATTTGGAATTGATTAAGTCCCCTCACACTGAGCGCCAGGACCAGAATACTAAACACTTCTCATCATATCGGCCGGTCAGGATCTGTAGCTCTACAAATAGCTGCTGGAGTCTTCATGGTGTATTTCTGTTTTTTTTTTTTTTTTTTGCAGGAGAGCAGACGATCCTTGGGGGGCGATACTGTTTCTGCGTCTGAGAGTTTTCTTGTTTGTGAGTCAGTTTGGAGAGAGGAGACAGAAGAGATCCTGGAAGGACGGAGTCTCTCCTCCCACACCAAAGCCCTCGTGTTAACAAGGAGGCACATTTAGGAGGCAGAGAGTGCGAGTCAGGAAACCTTGAAAGACAGTTAGAGACTGAGGGAGAGATGAAGAGAGAGCGGCGAGACTATAAATAGGAGCAAGATTGACATGCCAGGTTGAGAGATTCGACGAAAGTTCTTTTCTGCCCTATGCAGCAGGGAACATCCACACGTCAAAAGTGATGAAACAATCTTGGCATACAACGGTCCGCAGAGGAGGAGGTCTAATACGAGACGTGTGACATGTTCATTCATCCATGCGTGAACTGTCCACTGCTCATAATAGAGAGGGCAGAGCACAGGGGCCTTTGTGTCCCTGACTTTGTTCATAGCAAGCAGCTTCATATTCATTGCTACATTTCATACGAGTACTTCAGGTCCTCCACAGTGTTGCACTAGTACTTGAGATGTAGCAGCGGTGACTTACCAGCGAATGCTCATCAAGTAAAAGGTTTCAAAGCATCAGGTTGTAACGTATTGAGCAGAACAAACCTGTGACCTTGAAAGGGAGCTTAATAACATCTTGAAGCCAGTGTTTTCTCAAAGGCTCTCACAAAAGACCTGAGAAATTTTCCAAGTACTGCAGGTCTCTGTGAGGTTTGAATGCTCCTTTCACATTGATATCTCTTATGGATGTAGCTCCTCCAAAGATGATGCCCAATCCGACTTACTCGGCAACATTTCTACTGGAGTGTTAGCTGCGTCTGTCTGCCAGTCATTGGGCTTTTCCATTCTGATTTGGAAAAGTTTGTGTCGTGTTGGTGACGACTGAAGGGGCAGGGAAGTGGGATGTCGGGCATGTTGGATTCCCTGTCACACTGAAGCACCACATGGATCCTTAAAAGGGATATAAAATAATATCTATGCGAATCCCGCTGAGACTGTTGGACTCATATTCTGTACCTTCCTTTGTTTTTTCACATGATGTTTTGTGATGTTTGGACTAATGAACTGTGTGCAGCAATAAGTTTGAAGATGATTGGCAGGTGGAGATATAGCCTAAAACTACAATCGGGTGTTTGCCTGTTTGGTCTCAGGTGTGTTTACCGGACTTGATTGCCACGACCGTGTCCGTCAATAATTTAGCACCTCGATGTTCGGAGTTGTCCGTGGAATTCATGATTGAAGTGAAAATATTGCAATTACGCCACGACACACCGAGCTGCTCCGCTCCAACCTCTGCCACATCAAAGCTGCAGCAAGGATTTATTGGTTGGGACGTTACAGTTGAAGCTGAGATGATGGATTGTTGTGTGTGGAACAACGGCAGCGGTGGCCTCAGGCGGGTTTTTGAGCTGCAGACATTTGCGCTCAGAAATCCACATTTAATTGAAAACATTTCAACCAGGAATCTTCTCCAGGAAATCATCTCTAGACTTCACTGGAAGGAGTGTTCTTACTTTCTCTGTGGCATCAGAATCGGGAGCCAAAAAACAAGTGTGGTCTGACATGGATCCGCTGGACTTGTGTTTTGAGTTGTTGAGACGTTACAGTTGCAGCTTTTGTCCTAACAGCTGAAACTGAGAAGGAAAGATGCAGATAAAACCAAAAAAAAACCAACCCAAAATGAAGCGTCTGGAACCCTTAGAAAACTAAATCCATATCAACATTTATCTGGTGCAAATATTGGACGCTGCAAAAAGGCCCGCAGTACAAACAAAAACCATCTATTCCCCTGTAATTTCATTGTGTCAGTGTCACTCTCAGAGCATAAACACAGACATTGTATGGACTGAGGCGTACTTGTCTTTGATTGACAACAGAGGAAGAATGAACAGAGCATGGCAGGTTTAAAAAAGAATTGCTGACGTTGATGTTGTTCTCTCAAAGATAAATAGTCCGACAATTGCTCTTTCATGGGCACTGAGGATGAGCCTGCACGTCTGGTAGCATCGCTCTGGCTCTGACTGAAAAGGCAAACTTGAGTGCCACCAGACACAGGAAAATAGTAAGTTAAAGTGCAAGTTTGTTTGGATGAAGTTGTTTGTCTAAGCCACCGCTTGGCTCAGCAAAAGGTTGTTTAAAATTCCAGATCAATGCAGAGTCAAGTGAGGCATGCTGACTGCGTGGTTAATGACAGTATTGGAAAGAAGCTAAAACTCTTAGCCGTTGATGAAGGCATTCGGTGTCAGACTCACTCTGTTTCTCTCAGGCTGACTGACTCTATCAGGAAAATCAGCTGCTCCAGCCGCCAGTTGGACATCATTAGAAAAAAAGTTATTTACTTACTGTTTAATCCTTTAACAATATAAACAGAAAAATAAAATGGATCATTTTTTAATGAGAGTTTGCTTTG
The DNA here is from genome assembly GCF_027744825.2 of Synchiropus splendidus. Taxonomy (NCBI): domain Eukaryota; kingdom Metazoa; phylum Chordata; class Actinopteri; order Syngnathiformes; family Callionymidae; genus Synchiropus; species Synchiropus splendidus. The sequence continues at coordinate 11,841,123 of NC_071336.1, forward strand.
ATGGTTGATGTAAAAACTGAAGTGGATCTTCAGAATAAAAACCCTCCTCCCCCTGCTTGAGGAAACTCCCAGAGTACTCGTGTACATTGCTCTGCATTATGTACTATGTACATTATCGCGCATATTGTATGTTGACTGGCTTCCTTTTCAAAATCTGAATAGATCAAGAGATGTGTGCGGATGTGCTCGTGTTCCGTCCATCTTTTTCTCACTGAAATTTGCGTTGTGTCACTACAAGAGGGTCGTGGCAGTGTCACTAAATGTGGCTTGTGAAGCGACATTTAAAAACCATGGCGCTGAAAGGCAAAAGATGTAATCTCCACATATGTCAAAGATGAAGAAAATATGTGAAGAGGACAAAGGGAAGGTGTGTGTTATTGCAGCAATAACTGAGACATAAGACTACTGCAACTACTGTACAGATATACTGTATGATTTTTTTTGTCAGTTGAAGAAAGCTCAGAGTAGATGTACTTGGTCATTGCTATTTGAAATGTGGTGCAGTGACCCTAAACTCTGATGCAGATGATGACAAAGTTACCAAATATGCAGGCAAAAGTCTGAATTTTCAGCCAGGCTCAATAGGTCTCTCACATGTCTTTAGATCCACAGCCGGCAACTCACCAACAGCTGAGAAGGGTCCATTAGAGGAAGGCATCCACCGCACAGCATCTCTACTACTCAGCTGTGCTGTCTCTTACCTTGAACATGGAACTGTTTCTGGTTCCTCTTCTTGACCAGTATTTCCCACTGAGATGATTCAAAGGTGAGGTGATTTCTTCCCTCATAAGACCGATGACAGTCTGCCTGTGCCGGCAGGATCAGATTCCAGAAGCGGCAGTTTCACTTTGTCAGTAGTGCCTCTGAGCCACGGACTTCTCTGCTACAACAGTCTAACCAACAGCACTCCTTGGATGGACGAGCACCTGAAGGCGCCGCACTCCATCAGCCTGAGAAATGTGCTCGGCCGCTGTTTACTCCTGCTGGGACTCTGCTCTTATTCCACCTCCGGTCGCCAGCGCGGATGCTGTACATAAGTGAATGTGATGGTGCAAAAACCATCAACTCCCACACCAGCCGCAGCTCTCAGGAGCAATTATACCCACTCACCCAGCGAGCCCGGGAACACGGAGCACAGTTATAGTTCAATTAGTCAAGAGGGTAAAAATAATCTAATCCATAAATTAGCTGGAGTCAATTAGGACAACCGGCCAATTAAGGACAAATCTGTTACTGCGGGCAGAGCTGGGCTGATGTTTGGAGAGAGGCTGCAGAGAATGTGGCCGTGCTTGTTTGTGTCGCACTCCACAAACACATGGATCTGCTGATGCGGGAGTTATGGGCCTGGGAATTAAATGTGGGCAGGAACAGGAGCTGGTCTGCTTCTTGTGCAGGAGGAGGAAAGAAAATGAAAGACTCGCATGTAGGTTTTTCATTGTATTTGTCTTCATTAAAGATGGTACAGGGCCTTTCTTGCTGCTACTGTGCCTCTAAAAGGGCAGAAAAAGCACACGCGTTCAGAGCCAGACCCCCAAAGGCTCTTCAGTTTGGTGGCCTCAGGGTCTCATCATGGTGGCTTGCAGGTCGTGTGGTGGTGCTGGCTGCTTCAGAGAGAGACCTTTAATTCTCATTGGGAAGTTTTTCAGCCATAAGTATGAGATGCAGCCTGGATGAAAGTCAGCTTCACTAAATGCAAGGCAGAAAACAGGTGTCTGACTTCCCCTGGTGGAGGAGTTCAAGTAACTTGGGCTCTTGTTCATGAGTGAGGATGGTGGATCTTGTGTACAGCAGATGGATTTATGGAGTCCTCAGTCATTCAGGCCATGTCTTCTCACTACTCTCACCCATGGTCACAAACTGTGTGAGTCCAAAAGAACAAGTTTGCGGATGAAATTTGTTTTCTTGGCAGCGTGCAAGGACTCATGGACTTAGTGACTGGTTGAGGAGCTCAGTCATTGGGGAGAAATGAATGTGGAAGCTCTGTCCCTCCATGTCGGGAGCTGTGGTGGCTTGGGCACCTTTTTAGGATGCCTCGCCTTCGAGGCCCAGACTTCCCTTGCCCCGGAGCTTTCTGGGCAGTGGGAAGTCTGGGCCTTCTGGCTCTGATTGCTATTGCTCCGTCTGTGAGGGAAAACACATTCTCACTTCCAAGGTGTCAAATAGCGTCTATTTGCAAGTGGACTTTTGCGGCCAATGTTGATGCCGAAGCCTTCTGTGTTGCCTGTTGACACCTAAGTGTTTCTGTGACTCAGTGCCTTGATGGTGCCTCCAAGAGAGCGCTGAGACTCCGGTGCATGATGCTTACTGTTAGTGATGGGCTGAAGAGGCAGTGTCCACTTTGAAAATGCGGAGACTGTTTCATGATGCCTCATCAGTACTAAATATAGTAGGTGACATCATTGAAGAAGCAGAATGAAAGAGCAACACCATGTGGCTAAGCCCCAACCTCCGTCTTTCATATCCTCCCTGCAATGTCAGGATATGCCATGGAAGGCAAAACCTGCTTTAATTGAGTGTGTCAATATGCGAGGTGGAAAGTTGACTTCTGCGTCACACTGGGCTGCAAAGGTGGACTTGAAAAGAGTTGCTATTTTTGTGAGTGAGTGAGCATCGTACAGGAATATGGGTGACGATACTGGTTTGCGTCATTTTGAAGATGCATATTTTCTTGAACCACGGCCGGGTAACTCACTGCTGGGCAGACCTGATGAAGAGATGTGATCTGTCGTGGGCCCCTGGGAGCATTTCAGGACTCATGTCACATGGACAGTGGACACACATGTTGAGAAAATGTTGAAAATGTGATGGACGCATCAATATTAGGGAGAAGAGGAAGACAACCAAAGAGGTTAAAGGATGTGATAAAGGAGGACGACAAGGGGAATGTTATGAGGATGGATGATGTGCAAGATGGATTGAGCTGGAGGAGACTGACTTGCTGTCGCAAGTCTGGAATATATAACAAGAAACTTTTGCTGCAACCATTCCTTCACTCTTCTTGTGTCTCTCACAAAACAGTGGTCAGCGAGTGAATTAAGAAAATAATTCATTCATCATTTTTTTTTTTTATTTTGCTGTTGGGTTTGTCGGTAAAGGAAATATTTGGTCTTGTAACGACCTCATATATTTTTTAATCTTCTTCAATCCTCTTTTTTCCTCATCAGCAAATAATGCTCTCTCATCACCACGGGACTTCCTACTTCTTGTTTACCTCAGAAGTATCATCCTCACGAATAAAAGCCGTTGTTTGTGTTCAACTGTAATCCTAAGCGTCTGAATGTTGTGACGCAAAGAGGGGCCACATTACATATTCCATCGTTGAGGTCTAACCACTTATTGCTCCGGGACAAGGGCATCCCCCCATACGCAGCCCGGATCTGGTCTGGAGGAAATGAAACCTCTGTTTCCATCCTGACCCTGAATTCCCACTTCATCCTGGAAGAACCTCAGAGATGTTGGCGAGTAATCTGATGAGCTGCCGGAGGGTAGCAAAGCCTGCTGCTACTTAACCCTTTATGTTCGACTGCCAGTGGGAATGGGGCCGAAACTGAACTGGTGGTGACCTAGACTAGCACCTGGCAGTCATTCCTCATTCCCCGCAACACTTTGATACTGTGACCCGGGTTGAGTAGCTCTCATTCATGAGGGGCCTTGAGTCCTGATGGAGGCTGGACCCGGTTAATCATCGCTCTGCTGACTGATGGGCAGAACTGAAAAATGACAGGCCAATAGAATTGAAGCGCTTACAGGAAGCAGATTGATGAAGACAAATGTGTGGAGGAGACGTGGGGGTGTCATCGAGGGAAGATAAGAGGAAAAAGTTACTTTCACTTCCCAGTTAGTGAAAAGTGGCAGCAGCAGATTTATCCCAGTTAAATTCACTTTTTGGTTCTTTAGTCCTGTTATCATCCTGTGCGGGACGTATGTCCAGAAGACAACCACATCCTTACACAGGCTGGCATTACAGAGTCATTGTCTGACATCTTTGTGTGAAACCCGTGCAAGCAAAGAGCTTTTTAAGAGGCTACATACACTGTTCCTGATAGCAATGTTCAGAACTTAACAGTCTGCCCTAAGATCCTTTTGTCCGGACCTGTTCATGTTTAGCAAGTACATGGCTATGAATGTTGAGGACTCTTCGTGGGTGGGGCTAATGTGCAGTCACCTTCAAGGCCAATTTATGCTCCCTTTACATATGAAATTGTATCCGGATGTTACCGTCACTGATCACAGAATTCCATGTGTCATTTACGTTGGTATTGCTGTTCACCAATATATCCACCAGGGGGAGCAGCCCAGAGTCAAAAGTGTATGACAACGACAAACTCCAAAAGAAACATGGCGACTGTGGAAGAAGCGTTGACAATGTACCTCTTGCACAAAAGACGAAACGGAGGCAGCGTTGTAGGAGGCAGAGATCTGTGAAGCCATTAAATATATCGTGACTGAACAATTTCCGACATTGCTATGTCTCCTTCATGTCTCATTAGAGCTATGTATTGGGTACTAACAGCAACATTTTTGCTGTTAGTACCACATTCGGCCACATTGTCCTTGACCAGTGTCTCTTTGGCGTGCTGACCCTCTGTGCATGACCCAAACAGGAACCCTACAGTTGCTTTAATTTTTATTTTGGGTCCATGTTTTCCTTTTCAGGAGCCAGGAAGATTTTAAATGGCATGTTTACATCCGCGTGAGCAAACGCATTTACTTTTCCCTGCACTTGTGAATTATTAATGATTCTTTTCAACCTAAAAAAAAACCGTGTCCAACTTTTACTCTGCTGCATGAAGAAGTTGAAATCACCACAACCTACAATTTGTATGCAGAGAATATCAAAATATTGAGGAATCACTTTTCTGACTGTGAAAGAGGCCAAACATTCGTCAACCTTTTTCATAACCGCTGCACCTGTCCTCACGTCCTCGCTCCATCCTCATACTCTCCTGACTACAAATCTCAGAGACTCTTTGCATGCAGAGTGTGATGCGAGTATGACAGATGTATCACTGCGCTTAGCGAGGGCGCGTCCCTGCCAGTGCTGTGACTGACAGCTGGCACTGATATGACAGGGATGGAGGGTGAAGTTGAGGGGAGCAGAATCTGTGCCAACTACCAGCCTCCGGCTAGTCTCCGTCGTTTTAATCACTGGAACAGTGTTCTGGCTCACAGCCCCTGAGAGACCGCGCACCTTAGCCACACTTGACGCGAACCACAAGGCGAACACGGTCTGAGGAGACTCTATGCCATCGCCGTGTCATCACTCCATCGAACAAAACAACCAGAGAACCAGCAGGAAGACAAGTTTTCTCTCCTTTTTTGGCTCAAGATCTGGGTCTGTCTATTTCCATTCACAGCAGCGAGATGAGGAAGACTCTTTCCAACAGTTACATCACTGATGATAAGATCCATCACCAGCAGTGCCTACGTGTCATATCTGGGCGCCTTTCGGCTTTTTGTCAAAACATGTCGCGCCGAGCCTGACCGAGCTGTATTTTTAGTGATGCCAAAGCCGATCCTGAGTGAACCGACCAAATGAGTTTCGACGGCCCATGCATGGAGGCCACATTTTTTCAAATGCATTCCAGTGTGACAGCATGTTGACAAACTGACCTCAGACTCAACATGGGTGCTCCCTACAATCCTCTGTTCATCCCCGCAGAATCTGACCGATACATGTAATTGACCAAACCCTCAATGTTGAATGTGTAACATTGCTGTTTCTGACCCGCTCCCCGCATCAGTTTTACTGCGCACTGGTACATCCTGGTGAATTTGCACGTTGGGTCACGGAGCACATGACTGAGGAGCAGGGTGGCGTTCTGGCTGTTGACCTACTTTCTTCCCTGTGTGCTGGTGAGTGTCAATAAGAAAGTGGAGGTTTAAGTATTTGTCATCATTTCCTTTTTATATAATTCATAGAATATTGCCGCAGCACACTTTCGCTCTGAGGACAGTGACCTGCATTCTCTGCTTTGTTGATCGGATCAGTTGCCTGCCGAGTTTCCATTTATTCATCTGTGCCACGGAGCAGCGGATCTGCGGCTCCGCAATGACTTCATAATGTGTCAGCCAGGGATTTAGGAGGGAATAATAACAATAACAATAATCCATTTGTGCTGGCCATGCGGAACACATGCGCCGTGCCTGGTGTGAAGATGCTGGAAGCCTTTAGGAGGCTGAGGTCAGGCTTTCTCAGTGATGAATAACTGATGTCAAAAACAGGAAAACAACTTGCATTACCAGAGACCCAGTAGAAATTCAGCACAAACAACAATGAATATGGATCCAGTCAAGAGTGCAACTACTGAAACTACTTCCATCAATTTCGAGGGGCGAAAATATGATCATGAAATCATCTGACTTTTTTCCTAGACTAGCGATTCTCAATCTGGCAGGTTGTAACCCAAAAGTGGGTTGCAAACCACTTTCGGTGCATTGCAGAAACTTTCAGTAAGCAAGACCGTCCTCACACCCATGGCATAACAGAATGATGTTGGGAAAGTGGACTCCTCTACTGACACCTTCAGTGTTGCACGATGATGTTTTCAATGTTTTCATATCTTGCACCTTCTGCAGCAGCGAAACACTTAAAAAAGTCGAAGATGATGTTGCAGCCATGGGATGGCGCTCTTTCATTCTCCATGTAACATTGTGTCAATTGCTATTAAAAGCCCGTCAAACGTCCATGCGTTTTAGTTGTTTTTGACTACTGTCACTAGCGTACCGTCACTATCATTCAGTGAGGAGAGCTTCCGTACGTTTCCCTATCCCTCATGGTGCTCCCTCCTCTCCCTCGTACATTAAATTATACAATTCAACGGGGATATACCACAGTGCCTGCAGTCTTCATCTGGGATATACGACTGTATGCTTCAGAATTGAGGTGTAGTGATTCAACTCCACAACAGTGATTAGTATTATGACTTGAGGTTTCCGATACGATTGACAGTTCATTCAACCCGAAGAAATGTTGGTTGCACCTTTTTTTTTTTAGTCTTACTGTAATATGTGTACGTGGAAAAACAAACGTTGCCAATGTAAAGTCATAATTCAGATATCAAAATAAAGTGCAACATCTCTTCAGGTTAAATGAGCAGCGGTTGAACTTGCAAGTCTCATTCTAATGATCAAACCATGCACTAACATTAACAGTGTTAACGCTGTGGGAGGTGCCTCCATGGTTGGCTGGAGAGCTTTGCCATATTTTAATTCACCTTTACAAATCCAATAAACAGCAAGAGACCTATTTAGAACACCTCTGTTCTTGCAAAAAGCCAAAATGTTTCACACAATGAAGGCTTGATCACGTTTCGTGCCACTGCCACCTGCCATGCTGTTTTGTTTTCTGCTGGAGCGACAGTGACAGGCCAGCTCAAATGAGTGGGGTTTACCAGTAAAAAAGTGTAGAAAAACACATTTGTCTGCCGTGATGAAGTGCTATGCATTATTTACTAATGACAATTCAAATAAAATTATCATTTACAAGGCCAACCTGCTGACCACAGATCGATGTAGTGGCATCACAGGAATATGAATCGATGCATTGATGTATCGATCTTACACTGCTATTCTGAAAGTATAGTATAATTTCACTTTCATCTTTGTGAGCCGAACCCACGTTTCATGGCAGCTCCATTATCTGAACTCTGAATCAGCGACATGATGGTGTGACCATCATCACTGGCAGGCACGTGCGCAGAGAGCCCCATGGCAGTGCTCAAGCACCAGACATTTTCCCTGCATGCCCTTTTTTTAGTCCCTGTCATATTTATAAGAAAAAAAGATCAGGCGTTCCTTATCAATTCTGCTCAAATGTATGGACCACAAAAACAAGTTTTTGACATTTTACATAATGAATGCCCTTTTTTCTGGCGCGAGCATTTCCCCGCTAAAATACCTGTGCACTGGTCACCAGATTAATGATGGTTGACATGCACTGGCTGCTTCATGGTCTGAGGAAAACCAACACCGGTGGGTCATTGTTTTCCCTGGATGAAATAAAGTAGCGCAGTGAATACTTTGTCAGACCTCAGCAGTCTTAACTTACCTATGTCTGAATCCAACCTTTCAAAACATGTGGCGGTCATCTCTTCCTTAATATGCTCTTTTGACACAAGCATTCACAATTTTTCTATGATAGTTCCAGATGAGCCAATGTCACAAATGACAAGCACCTCAGTACTTGAGTTGTCATTTCTCTAATGCTTTGTTGATCTTTTACCTGAATGCAGTTTTGACCACTGCAGCTTCATGGTATATTATACATTTGGTCATTTAGCAGACGGCCATCTCAGTGAATAGGAATAGGATATAATCTTTATCTCAGCAGTTTTCCTTGAAGCATTATGTGACATATTTATAAGAGGTACAGCCCAATCGGAGACACAGACCTCAGTATTATTTAACGAAAGTCTTACTGTTGGTGACACCATGCTACCGGCAATCTGTGTTATGCAATGACATTGACCAAAGTGGTGTATAGTAACATTTGAAGAATTTAGAGCTGGAAAATAAGAATTCATCAATTAGATTAGATATATTGCCTGCTCTGAAGTAGAAATATAAAAACCATATTTTCTTCTGTGTCTGTTGGTGCTTCCCACAGCGAGATTGCCTGCTCCTCCTCACAGTAAGTTATCTCATGCACACTCACTATTCACTCATGACCTGTTCATCTCTTCCTTTAAAACAGCCATGACACTCAGTGATTGTCTTCCTCCTTTTTTTTGCCGGGTTATTTACGCTTGTTGTGTCTCTCCTCTCTACATGTCCAAACCACCTGACTCTGTCCTCCGTAACTTGGTCTCCAAACATTCTCCATGAGCTGTCTCTCGGTGGACCTCGTTGATCAACTTGTCCTTCCTAGTCACTCACAATGAAAACCTGTGCGTCTCATCTAAGTCTGCATCCTGTCTCTGTGTCCGGGTTACTATCTGTAAACATGTATCATGTCAGGCCTCACTAATGTCCGATGGAGCTTCTCTTTCACTCTTGTCTTCTGTCACAGTTCACCCTTCACAGTTGTCCCTATCGTTCCATCCTGCCTGCTCTCCCTGTTCATCACTCTGTATGGCTCCTCCCAAAATCTTCAAGGCATCACAGGTCCACCTGCCACTTCCTTACTCACACACATTTATTCTGTCTCACTCGTACTGTGCTTCATATCTCCGCTCTTCTCCTCCAACTCATCTTTACTCTCCCCACAGATCACTATATCCTCAGCAAAATCACAATGACTTCTGTCCAAAAGAGATTTTGCCATGGTGGTCTTCAAAGCCTTCCGAAAAGCACCACTGAGGAGCCAATAAATAACTTGAATTTTCATACCATTAAGAACAGAACATCAGCTGTTAGATGACTGAAACAAGTCTTTAAAAATGAAGTGCGTTTTGCCTCATATACCAGGATAAAGTCCTCCAGAGTTTCCCGGGCAACAGTCCGTCTCTCACATTATCATTCCCATCTTCTTTTCACATTAAAACACCTCTCCTCTTGTAGTTCAGCTCTTTGTGTTGTTTGAGCACTGAACAACTCCATGCACTGAACTGTGAGTTATTGAGAAAGGTCAAGGTCAAGTAAGCTTTGTTCTGCTTTATTAGCTCTATTCTTCAATGCGGCCATATGTATGTTCTGTATGTACACATGTGTGCTTTGGTTTGATCAGCAACCAGGAAGAGCTTGTTGTCAGCACACCATCCGGCCAGGCGGCTCACACCTCGCTCCTGCAGTCCGTCTCATCTGCATTCCTGATGGGACCCACCACAGTGGTGTCATCCGCAAACTTAATGAAGAGGTTGGAGCTGTGCACTGGAGTGCAGCTGTGTGTCAGCAGGATGACAAGGAGGGGACTCAACACACATCCTTGGAGGGCCGACGTGTTCAATGTGATGGTTCTGGATGTTTTGGTTTGACTGGTTCAAGACCCCGGATTGAAAGATTTTAAAATTTCAACACTGTATGCTGATTTTGAATCACACTTTGTGCGTTACCATGACAACGGTCAGAACCAGCTGCACTTGATGCTCAACATGATGGACAACAAAGAAATGATAAAAAAAAAAAACGTGAGACATGGGTTGGAAAGTCAAAATCATTTTGACTCGTGTTGATCCGCTCCTGTTCGGCCACCTGCCGACCGGGCAGCCGGGAGGACTGTCGCTGCCACCGCTGAAGTGGAGGATTATGTTGCCAGATTTTTCTCTGTGCGTCCAGCATGGTGGAGTGGTCTCGCAGAGCTCATTTCACCTCTATGTCTCATTTTTGTATTTTAAAAAACATGGCATCGCGTCGTGCACTTGAAGTGAAAATCATTGTTTGGACTGCGGTGTGCGGTGTTACACCAGTCGGCTGATTCTATTCTGCTACCGAGTGTTTGGTGCATCCCTAAAAATGCGACTAAGCCTATGAGTGCCTCTGGTTGTTTTCATTATTGTTGGTCATACGTACAACTGATATGCTGTGTCAGTAAACTGTATTCTTAAAGATACTCTGAAGCGCTTCGACAGTACAGATGCATGTCTTGAAAAGAGGAACAGAAGCTTGGATGTAAAACACTGTTGTAGACGTGGCTTTGGAGAGAGAGACAATGAAGCGAGGAGCAGAGATTAATTGAGAGCAGATGGTTAACTTTTTTTGTAAACTTTGACAACGTCCGTTGTCTTGTCGCCTGACTAACACGCACACACACACACAGCTTCATCTTGCCAATCAAACACACACTTATACGTACACAACTAACAAAGCACAAGTGAGCAGAAGAGTAAAGCTGTTGTCCTACCTTTGCTCCTTCACGTCTCTCCTATTATTTCCCTCATCTTTGTTGATATTTATAGCTTACATTTATATTATTGACCGGAAGCCTGAAATCATGAATGGGACATAAATTTGGAAGTAAATGAATAAATTGTACTTTTCTTTAGATATAGGTTTTTATCTCATTTTTTCCTGATGTAAAATGTTTTCACATTACGTTGACATTTGTTATCATAACCATCTTGCAAATCTTTGTTTGGCAAGCTACAGTATTAACCTTTATTGTTGGAGGAAATTTACAACTTTTTTTTAAATCTGACCCAGTCAAAATATTGTAATATCCAAAAGGATTCCACACAACGAGTGTAGGATGTTTTCCAACGGGTCTTTATTTCACACCGAAGATAACTTCTTCACGCTTGTCGCACCGCGCTCTCTCTTCCCACAACCCCGAGCAACTCCGTCCCGCTGCCCCTCCCCTCTCTGACACACTTCTGCAACAACATAACCAAACAGAACACTGCAGATCAACAATAAAACTAACTATTTAACAGGTATTACAATATGTCTGCTGATATATGAGGTTGGCAAGCAGTTTTTCTTTCTGTTTTCTGTTTGTTTTTAATCTCAACATTGTTTCCAGTTGCTGCTAATGTTAAGTTACCAGATAGCGTTCATTGATGTCTTATTCCTCTCAAATAAAGGCTTGGAAATATAAGCGCTTTAGCTCCTGAACTCTCATCAGAAGTCAACCATTTTAGCTCTTTTGATAAAAGCAACTCATGGGAGCTTTTAAATTTGTCTCTGAAATTATTTCACGACATAGAATATTTAGCTGTCAGTCATCTCCCAGGACTGATGGAACATGAAGCGATGCCGTCAATCAGTGTCACCTTCTCCACAAACTGTTTGAGATGAAAGATTGGAGGGCGTCACTGGTGGTCTGTTTACTCCCCGGAAACATTCTGAAACACCGGATTCAACCTTTTTGGGTGAGGAAAACTGAGAGTTGAAGATGTGGAAAGAGGATGAAGAAGGACTGTGGAGAGGAAGGCAGAGTGTGATGTGTTATGTGTGTATGCTGCGACGCCACCACCCAGCGGGCAGCCAAGGCTGAGCCCTGCATCATGTTCTTCATGTCCACTGACAACCACTGAGTCATCTGCTCCACTGGGAGCCAAACAGATGGACGGATACAACACGTACACATTAGACACATACACACATGCTGTGCATATATCTTGATGTTATCCCAGGACATAAGTCATCAAGTGGAGGAGTCAAACATTCGGGTAAGTTTTGAGCATAAACTAAGCACATTCATGCTGATGACCTGACGCTGGTCTGGCTCACAGACAACTTTATTGAGCTGGACCACAGTAATTGGGGAATCCGCACCTAGAGATGGCGACGTTTGAGCTGTCAATATTAATGTCAATTTAAATAACAGTACTGTGACAGCCACCTGTCCAACAACTGCAAGTTAAAACAAAAACACTGGACTTATTTATCTAGCACACGAAGATGGTTGCATCACCATTGTCGCTCCCACATGACATGAGGCTGTGCTGGACAAGTAATAGAACTCATGCATCTCCGTTTTCTGATGTGCCGGTGTGCTCTTTTTAAACACCTCATTTACGGGTACTCTGGGTTCCGACTCAGTCACGTATGCTGCGCATACCAAAGTTCGAATCCCACGCAGTAGAATGTTTGTAAAAAGGTGTGAAATGGGAACACGCTAATCGACTGCAGATTGTGTTTTGTAGAAGCCCCAAGTGTACCGACCTGATAACGCTGTGGTGCGTTCAGGTCGGGCTTGGACAGTTGTGGAGTCTTCAGCTTTCTTGCAGTCACAAGGATGCATTGAAGTCGTGAAACATGGTGCATGAAACTGTAGTATTGGCGGAATTATACACCCTTCATCCAACTATTAAAATCCCCACTGAAGCAAAAAATCAAAACACAAACATAGTTTTTTAAAAAGTGTTTTAAGAAGTGAATCTATATTTTCATTGAATGATAAAACAAACATTTCTCAAAACTAGTTGTTTCTCATTAAACTTTTTGGTCTAATATCTGTTCACATTATTTTGTGTTCCGTGATCTTTATACTTTGTACTGTATTTTATGCTGTGCGTGTGTTTGCCAAAATTGCCAGAAATTAACTTACCTTACTTAAGTTACCATGCAAATCACTCTAACCAAGTGCGATTACAAATGAGATTACAAGTTACTTTGTTAGTTACTTTACTGTAGTTGCTGACCACAGCTCCCCTTAGCTCAACATAAAAACAATAATAACAATACTCACTTCAATGGTGCATTTTGAACTGTAACATTGTTAATATTTCCTGAATTCTTGAGATTTGGCGTCACATTTACAAAGTGTCCATTTTTGACTTTACCTTTCGATCTCAGGCATTTTCCACGGCTCACTTGTTTCCAGCACGACCTCAGTTTTGTGAATGTACAGTTCATATTTCATTTTGCCATTCTGTATAAATTCAACCTCAAAGCTCTCACACCAATAAATGGCTAACCTCAAACAGGACTTCAACAGGATTCTGGGGTTAACCTTGTGGGGACCAGAAAATAGGCAAAATATCTTCACAAGTAGGTGTGTTTCCAAGGATCTGTCCTCACAAGTATTGCCATACAAGGCACACACACAGACTCATTCCAATGGAGATTCTTGAAGACTTTAATGCATGTGTGGCCACTGAGGGAATGCAGTGTGTGTCTGCACGTGTATCATTGTCTGAAGTGTTTATGCAGTCACTTGTTTGCACAGTGTGTGTGTCTATACAGGGTTGAAAGTTTGTTCTTTATCTGCTGAACTCATTATTCCTCAGTTCTCTCATTTATAACCTTCGCTGACTCCACAGTGTCGCTTCAGAAGCCATGTATTCCTGAGTGGATCCACATTAAACAAAGCACATCTGGAAGTATAATTCTGCTTGTCGAGTTTCAAAACAAGAGCTGGTAACTTTGAAACGTGCTAGTGCGTCTAGGTGATTTCTTTTTGTTTTTTTTTTAAACCATTTTTAAAAATGTATTTTCAACTTAATTGTTGAAAATTGGGGCCATATTTTTAATCGATATGGGTCATATTTTAAATAGACAAATATTCTTGTTAACATGGTGCAGTTTTCTTTTTCCTTTTTTGAATGATAAAAAATGAAAAAAAAGTTGAAATATTTTAAAAAGCTGCTAGTTTTCTGTTAAGGTTAAAGTGAATAATATTCCAAATAGGACAAGATATTCAGGTGATCTGAGACGAGGCTGAACAACTATAGTTTGTGTGTGTGTCCCAGCTATGCGCTCTCGCTCGGACACAGCTGGTTACAATGGAGGAAGGACAGATGAGGAATGAGAAGTGCGATAAAAAGGTAGTGGAAGGTTTCCCGGGTTTCCAGATGAGCAGGATAAAAGAAGTAATGGTTGTCGGGGTGATAGAGGTCACTGAGCTGAGAGGAACTGGCTGAGAATAAGAACAGCGTCATGCATTTAATACTTTTACTGATCATTTCAGCGAGAAATGAAACAAAGGGTCAGATTTACTAGAGGGTTTGGTGCGCCAATACTTGGTGAACAGATGAACATAATAAACATGCGCTGATGGATGGAAACACAGATGATCACTTGGATGAGTGGACTGGAAAATTGATGGATGTTATTTTAAAATGAATAAATAGCTGTTTCACTACGCCTTGGCTCGTCCTTCGTTCCTGTTGTATAGATTCCTCCTGCAGTCTTTCACAGTGACTCTATATTCTACGTATTGTATTGTCACTGGATCAGAGATTCTTAACCATAGGGGTGGGGCCACGAGCGCCTCGTTGAGGGCTGCAAAAAGTTTTTTTTTGTTTTACACCTTTGGGCCGTGAGGGCCACAAGACGCTCAGTTTTAATACATTAGCTACGTATGGTGGCAGTAGTGTGTCACTGAATTGATTTGACTATGGAACAACTATGGAGGAGTTCTTCAAAAGAAAAAATGATAACAGTAAAAACTGTTCATGAAAGCACCTGTTGAAGCAGTTTTGAAAATTAATTTTATGTAGATATTTACACTAACTACAATAACTTATATCTTCTTTGGAGTTTAAAGCAAATATACAATTTTTATTTTATAATATTAAGACACGGTTTTATTATATTTATTTTATTCATAATTTTACTCAGTTTTTTTCCAATTTTCTCCACAGCTTGCATCAAGTGTATTTTTTTTTCTTCAGTAAATTTGATGAACATGACTTGCACCTGGTTCACTTTTCGATGACAGATAAAAATCTTTGCAATGATCACATGGTTTCATGTCATTTCACAAGGTTTTGGTTTGTTTACGTGTAAGTAGATTAAATATGGTTGTTGATCACAAATGAAATTAAGAGTAATGGAAAGTTCTATTACTTGTATGGGCCTCGGACCCACTTGTTGAATAAGTGAACGGCATCCTGAAGAGTCTCGCGACGGGTCGATGCATTGGCGGGCAATATCGCATGGTTGATAGCAGATCGGATGAATGAAAAGGGGATGCATTTCGTAACCTGATTTAAAGATGGATGTTGCCAGCGCTCAACAAAACATGGGTTGATAGATGAAAAGTGAAGGGATGAAAATGAACAAATGAAAGATTATATGATGGTTCTGAATAAAACAAGGTCAAAAAAAATATGTATAGATAGATGGAATGAGATGTAAATGTTCAGTCGAACACTTGACAGATTGATGGGTTGATGGCTGAATGAAATATGAATGTGTGGAGGGAAAGAAGACAGATGTATGAACAATCATGATCACTGTTACAGTGATCAATTAAATTACAGAAGGAATTATTGAGTTCAGCTGACACCTGTTTTGATGCAATGCTGATGCCAAAGACATGATGAATGCACGTGTCCTGTGGTGGTGGTAGAAAAATGCATTGCTGCAAGTGAGGCTTTTATTGTCTAATAGACGAGTGAAGGGATGGATGCACAGATTCATCAGAGTTTAAAGCATTGATGGATGATAATCGGGGGGGATGGAAATTCCTTCCTCTTCCATCCGTGTTTCCAGACCTGGATCTTTGGCAGGTTGTCTCCTCTCATGGGGAACAGTGAGCAGCCAGTGGAGCTAATGTGTTGTGATCGCAGCGATCGCTTGTCTCTTTCATGCAGGTCTCGGTCACACAACCTGACTCCCACATTGAAGCGGATCCTCCAGACACTGAGGTGAGACACGAGTCCCTGTGACAGATCAAGCTGTCTCCCTGCTCACAGGCAGAAAAAGCTAATGTGTTTGCATGTAAGTTTGGATCAATCCAAGTCTTGTTGACGTGATTTCATGGCCCTCATCCCACGAAGCAGTGACGCTGGCCTGTTGTCCTCCTGCTCCGACCTTGGAACACATACAAAGCTCCTGCATCTCCACAAAAATAGAAATCTATTTGGGTCTGAAAATGCGTATAGGAATATTACTGTTGGTGACGTGTGTGAAGAAATAGTCGCAGCAGGATAAAACAAATCACTTGTGCCCTTTCAGTGCTCAGAGCAGTGTCCTGCTTCACATCTGCTCCAAAAAAAAAACCCTGAACATGTTTCTACAGTTGATGTCAACATGTCCTCAGTCCTGTATTCACCGGTTTTGAGAGCTCATAAGAAGACGCTCTGAAAATGTTTCCTTTTTGTGACCATTTTGTGGAGCGCAGAGAGCAAGCAAGACAGCTTCATGAGAAGTAAAGCTTTATACCGGCATCCAGTGGAACCATCAACTGTCGACGATGATGCACACACACGTTAGGTGCAACCCATTTTACACTTTTGTTTTTAAATACTGAAAAGATTACAGCATTGTGGTGATCAAGACCGGACCAATTGAGAGCAAGATATTATCTTAACTGGAGAGTATCAAGACAAGATACTTGGAGGTGGAGACCGAGGCAGAATAGGCAGAATATATAAGGAGTCTTAAACTGATGCACAAATGAGCTTTCACATAAACACATCTGCAACACATCATTTTAGCAAGGTATTTAATAACAATTTCCCCGTCTTCCACTGTGCAGAGGAGGCATGGTCCCCACAAGTGTGTGACACCGGGAAGGAAGCTGCCGCATTTCTGTTTTCTCTGTCCGTCTCGACTGGTCTTGAATAGAAATCCTGAGTCCGTCCAGTCCAAGACTGAGACAAGACCAAGTGAAAATGCATTTGAGACCAAGACCCAAAAAGTGGTCCACAGACCTGTCTTCAGACCCAGACTGATTTCGAGTACTACAACACTAGATTTCAGTGGATCTGTGAATACCATGGTAGCATCGAGTTCAACCATTCAAACTATGGCACTCTCTGCTCTAAAACCTTTGAATTTGTATGACCATTTCAACATCACAATTGTTTGAAGACAAAAGTGCCACCCACTGAAAATGAGGACACTGCTTCATGAAGCCTCATCAGTCCATCCCTAATATCATTCAAACTCATTCAAGTTGAGCATGATCCAAAGTTCACAGTGCTACATCTCAATGTAGCTTGACTCATGCAATGTATTTTTCTGGAACATAATGTGACTCACACACATCTCTTAAAGCTCATTATGCAATCTGAGTTTTCATCGTCTGCAAAGTCACTGCAGCTGGAACGCATCTCCCCCCCACCAACATTTAGTGGCCTTCTCCAGCGTGACCCCAGTACAGTCCTGGAAACCCTGGGATCAGCACACCAGTCCCTCTGAGCCGCTTAAACCCAGAGCCAAGTCATCAGCTCCAGCAGCAGGCCGGGCTGGCCCCACTTCACAGAGTCGTTTTGGAGCGCACCAGGAAAAGACCCAAAATCCTTCATGAGTCCAGGAAAAATGCTTATCGCCATTATCCTCATTTCTTGGACTGGGCTGGGTGCAGCTGATGGAAGGCAGGTTCTTGGCTGATGTGGAGATGTGTTGCATCTCAAATTCAGGTTCTGACATTTTACAGCTGAAGACAGACGAGGAATTCTGAGGAAGACTGACAGTAAACACAGGTGTCATCACCAAACAATATCAGCAGAGACGCTTTGTATCTTCAAATAAACCTCTTTGAGATCTGCTGGTATTCTCTGGACGCTTTTATGAGAGATATATATCAGGATTTTGGTATCCAGACCTGACACTAAAGTAAATTGAAGTCACACCTCAGTAAGAGAACATGATGCGGACAGTCAAGGCTGACTTTTTGTGTTTCTTGCAATTTCGTCTTCTGTCAGCAGCCACTGTGCAGTACAGTGTTTATACAGTAGTCGCTGCAGATATGAATGGAACACCTATCCACGGCCCAAAGAGTCGTGAAGCGGAGAATGATAAGTATAAACATGTAGAGCGTTTTTTGGGTGGGCACACAGGAGAGGGTTGTCCAGGTTGATGATCTAATGCGTTGATAAAATCAACAGGTTTCTTGAATATAGCCATCGGCACAAAAGATTCTTTAGTTTTTCCTGTTGGTTAGAGGGAATATTCTGATCTGAGCAAGATCAGAACTTTATGTTCAACCCAGATTCCAACGTTCAGATGTTAGTCAACAACTAAATGAAGTCAACATTTGGATTTAGACCAAATAATCTTACACCGATCAACTTTGCAGTCCAAGTGAAATTAATATTTCAGTGCTAAAAACACACATCGACCCAAATCTGTCATATCTTACCAAATCCACAAAACATCAGTAGTTAGCGCTAATCTTGAGCAACTGTAGTCGACAATCAGGTTACGTCAATATTTACACGTTCGACTCACTATTTTGTTTCACTTTAATTCAATGCGTGTGCGTGTGTGTGTGTGGTTATAACATGTGCCACGCTGACAACAACGATTACACATCTGTAACTGACCACAGCCTCTTAAGTGAGCTTCAGTAATCTGGCAGCTAATTCAATTTCTCAAATATTCCGGCGGCTGGCTTCTGTTTCCAACATCTCCAAGCATCAATCCATTCCCTCCGTCTTCCCAGCCTCCTTGTTCGGATCAGAGAGGAACTCATTACATGGGAATATCACAGCACTAGCATCTCATATCTTCACATCTCTGTGTCTGTCTCACTCCCACTCTGGTTTGAATTAACCAGCACCAGCCGCATCCAGACAGCAGACACTTCCTCATTTAAATTCTGCGGGCTGACAGTCCACTTCCACCAACATTCCGACAAGTCTCCTCCTCCCAGTTCCTCCTGTACACATTTATCTCGATATGTATCGCCTCTTTCTTCCTATCTGCGCTGACCTAATTCCTACTGAGAGTAATTTTGCTCTCGCTCAAGATTCCAGATCCAAGCGGCAGTCAGGATTGCGGAGCTTTCCGAGGGATCAGGCCAGCGTGCAGGGTAAGCTTCGGGGAGGAATTTTGTAGCTGGAGAACGAGGGCAACTGTTCAGAGCCTGTTTAGATCTCTTTTGCAGATTTTCTGGGTCCAGAGTCAGTGCCAGACTTTTTGACTTTGGCCGCTACAGATCTCGACATTGGCTTGATGCGGGCCTGATCTTAAATCCCTGGAGACGAGCGCAGTGGCAGTCACTGCCAGCAAGCATTAAGTTTTCATTAGGCATGCTCAACCTGCCTCAGCTCCAGCTGCCCCCTGGCAGCCCGACCCGGGGCTTTTATTATTGTTTTTGAACCGTAGGCCATCAGAGAGCCGAGTATGGAAGCTGTCGTGTGTGTGTTTATGTTGTCCAGAGGGATGGAAGAAAGATTTAGATCTGTCACTCATGAAAAGTCTCCAAACAGGAAGGAAAATAGGCCTCAAATGTGAAATTCATAGGAGTTATCATTATCATTCTGCTCAGCATTTATTCAGCAAAACCTCAATTCCAGGCACACAAGTAGGATGTGTTGATGAATACTGTTTTTAAAGTACATTCATGACGATCAGTCATCAGAGCAAAAAACACAAAACAAACAGTTGTTTACATAGCAATGAGAACAATATTTTTTTCTTCTCAACACAAGATACATCTTGAATGAAAGCTACCTCCAAAAATCAGAGAAAAATTACAGCAGTTTTGCAAGCTACAGTTGAAGTGAAGCTATAAACAAAGAAATAGGGTGGTTAAACTTCTTCAGATTCTAGCAACATTTATTGGTTATATTGTTGGAAATAAATAAAGAAAATCAGAAGGCAGATGGGTTTGGAGAGGAGCTCTTGAAACATGTGCCAATATCACATCTTCATTGAGCTTCACCCTTAGACTCAAGGATGGAAGTGCAACGCCACAAAGGCTTTTTGACTCATCACTTACAAGTGGGGCAGATGCATTGGTCTGCTGACATTCATTTGGGAGAGCTGTGGCATTTTCAGTACAAAAAATGCGTCAGACATCTGCGTGAGATAAAGCTGCTTATCACTGTTCCATTGCGCTGATGACTGTTGTGGCTTTGTCTTGTAATGGACTGATGAGGCTTCATGAAACAGTATCCTGGTTTTCAAGCCCCACTAGATGGCACTGTTTGCTCTAAAATCTTTGGATTTAACAATAATTTTAATTGAATCTCCATCACTTTTGACCACTAGGAGCACCTACTAAGCTCTGATATTGAGGACACCATTTCATGAAGCCTTGTAAGGCCATCATGAGCTGTGTCTTCTATCACGGTCTTAAATCCATTGAGCCAGATCATCCAATCCACCAAAAATAACGGGAAAGCAAAAGAATGTTTGGATCACGTTGGCTAAAATTTTAATGGATATTAGCTTGGGTTTGGTGTGAAGTACAGAACTGCTTAAAAAAAAAATTGGTGCCTCACCACTGCTGATGGAGAGGGGTTTCTAGGCTTCTTCTTATTGGCCCAAATCCTACATTTAGAGCACATGGTGGTGGTAAAACATACGATTGCATTGCCAGTCTGCAAGGCCCATCGCCCTTAAGTATGAAGCAATAAGCCCAGACTCCACTAAGAGTTGTCCCTTAATCCAGATAATTTTCATATTCAGAATTTGTATAAGAGGTTTTGTCGGTTACTGACCTTTTGGTCTAGAGATCTCTTGAGGTGAGCACCCATTTGGCTGTGGGCAAAGTGAAAGTGGGGCAGCTGGGATCAGGATCAACACATCCAAGTTTGAGACCAGTATTTTCATTTGTAAAAGTGCCTTCTTGCAAACCACTCTTGTGTAAGGAGGGGATGAAACTACAGATAGAATGATGCAGCAGATTTTTTTTTCCCCACTAAAAAGCAGGGCAGAGTATTAAGCTCTTGATTTATCGAAGCTCGGATTTACTCAGCTGCTTGCACTTTCGGTTTTAGACTAATGATCAAACATGAGTTATAAACAAGACGGAATCTTTATAAATGAGTTTTCTTTCCAAGGGTGTCTGGACTCCGTTACAGATTTGGTGGGATGTTCAGTCTTAAGTAAAGAGCCCCCTCAGTCCGGTGTTCACCTTGGACGGGACCCAGGGGCAGAGACATCAGTCGTTGAAGTGCTCTGTCTCTCACTCGACCTGGGAAAGCTCAGTGTTGCCAAGAATGATCTGGACTGGGGTTCAGGACAGAGAAAGAGTGGCCGTCTTTTGTCCAACTACCGCCTCCGCTCAGTCCTCAGTCAGTCCTCAGACATTCAGACAATAATAGAGGATGGAAAAGTGTCTCATTTTAGTGCATAAACATTTCAAATCACAAATTATTGAACCCACAGTCTCATCTTTTATTCATTTATTATTGAGTTGATATGCTCATAGGGAAGCACATTTTAAAACCAAGCTAGTTGTTGAGATTTTTCCAATATTGTCATAAACTTTGCTTGACAATGTCAAACATTGACTTTGAGTGTAAACTTCTGAAGTGCATTTTTTAAAAACGGTAATAAAAAATAATAATCAAAATCACAACATTTGCATATAATGAGCTGCACTCGTGGAAGCGGAGCGGAACTCACTCATACAAGCCTCTGCTCTTCATGTTCATTTGAATTCATGTGTTTCCCCGCAACTGCGACGGCACTAACAAGGTCATCCAGGCGTGTCGTCGATGTTCATAACCTAAATTATTGTCAGACAAAGGTCAAGTGGAAGCAGACACGCAGGTGATGTGCAGCCTGATACTGGCCGGGGAGATAGAAGATGTTTGAGCAAGGAAGAGTGAAATCCTTCTGTTTTAGATATATATCAAGTGGAAAGATTGAGATAATCTTCCATCCAAAATGGTGCACCTTGAATTCTAAATGTCTGGTCTTTGACTGACAGAATGTGCCACCTTAATCTGCGGTGGAGATAGATAACCGTTTGATGACACAAAGTGTGTAAGAAGTGGAAGAGGGGGCATCGATCTCACTTAATGTCCAAGTATTCTCCAGACTTCAACTACCATTTTCTGTACACACAGAAGACACACTCCCATTGTCACGTCTTAGGCACTATTAAATGCAAAATGTAGCTCAAGTGCTATCGTTTATTGTGCCTTCAAATCTCCCTCTACTTAGCTCAGCCCTCACATAAAAAACTTCACACGCACAGTTAAACCCCACGTGCTCTTCCATCTCGCCTGCTGTACACCCACATTGACACTCTGTTGTACAGCTGCTCTGGTGTTCTTTACAAGCCCACTTTCACGTTCACTTCCTGTCAACGCAGTCCCATTTGCTTAAGATCCTAGTAAATACGCGAACAAAGCTGGGGTGTGTTTTTTGCGAGGGTGTTCAATGACATGCATGAGCAGTTGATTAAATCTAGTTTCCTGTGAAAATGGGCTTCTAAGGAGGGACGTTAATTTTACGGAAACCACGGCGTTATATAACAGCAGGTAACTGTTGTAAACGCCTGAAGAAGTTGGCGCTGAATTATACATGAAGACACTCGTCTGTCTGCTGCCACTGGAGGAAGTGTTAGAAGCCAGAAGAGGAAATAGATTTCATTAAGAATGAAACAGAAGGGATCCTCTTAATAGGCAAATTAGCGCTGCGTTTATCTTCAGGATTCAAAGACTGTATAGCAAAAGAATCACCAGCTCAAGTCTGGTGAAAAAGAAGAACAAAACTATGTGGCCCAAAAAACGACTCCAGCACATTGATGTGTTATTTTACTGATGACGTTCAATACTTTCACTCCGCTAGCTTTTGCTTTATTTCAAAGCAGGACAACATACGAAGAAAACGCCTGAGTTTCATCCAGTAAATGGCAGCGCTGCAGGCAAGTGGAGATGATTTTCCGCAACATTTCTTCATGGAGGGAAAAAGCTTCACTGACAATTGAGTTGGTAATTCAAGGAGTTGTTGGGCTCCTCATGTTGTTCACGGTTTCCTCCAATTTTTGTCCACCTTCACACCTCACCTTCTTCTGTCGCTTATCCGTGGTCGGGTCGCGGAGGCAGCATTCGGAGCAAGGAAGCCCAAACTTTCCGGTCCGCACTAACCTCCTCCAGCTCCTCCCGGGGGATCCCGAGGCGTTCCCAGGCCAGACCGGAGACATAATCTCTCCAGCGAGTCCTGGGTCTTCCCCGGGGTCTCCTCAAGGTAGGACATGCCCGGAACACCTCCCCATGGAGGCGTCCAGGGGGCATCCGGATCAGATGCCCGAGCCACCTCAGCTGGTTCCTCTGGATGTGGAGGAGCAGCGGCTCCACCCCGAGCTCCTCCCGGATGACCGGATGAACTCCTCACCCTATCTCTAAGGGTGCGCCCAGACACCCTGCGGAGGAAACTCATCTCAGCCGCTTGTATCCGTGATCTCATCCTTTAGGTCATTACCCAAAGCTCGTGACCATAGGTGAGGGTGGGAACTTAGATCGATCGGTAAATCGAGAGCTTCGTCTTGTGACTCAGCTCCCTCTTCACCATATATGAAGCAATAAGCTCTCTTCACCAACCTGTCTATCAATCTCACGCTCCCCTTTTCCCTCACTCAAGAACAAGTCTAAACTCCACCACTTGGGGCAAGAACTCTCCACCGACCCGAAGAGAGTAAACCACCTTATTCTGGTCAAGAACCATGGCCTCAGACTTGGAGGTGCTGATCCTCATCCCGGCCGCTTCACACTTGGCTGCAAACCGCCCCAGTGCATGCTGAAGGTCCCGGTCCGATGAGGCCAGCAGAGCAACATCGTCCGCAAATAGCAGAGATGAAATTCTGTGGTTCCCGAACTGGATCCCCTCCGACCCCTGGCTGCGCCTAGAAATTCTGTCCATAAAAGTAATGAACAGAACCGGTGACAAAGGGCAGCCCTGGCGGAGGCCAACATGCAACATCCAATTTTTGTTTCAGTTGACATTACCTGTCTGTCAATCTGGACTCCACCTTGCTGTGGTTCCAGTCCTATCCATAACTGACCACACCCACACTCATAGTGCTGCGAGCAATGTTGCTCATTATCAGTTGTTTTGTACCCAGACTCATTCCCACAATCTAAATCCTACCTAGTTTTACATCATATCTGTCTGTCTGAGGTTTGACACCTCATTGTGTCTTCTGCCACGTCCCTGTTTGGGTACTTCTGCCTGGTTTGGACTGTTAGTCTTGACCCCCTTGCTCAAGACCAGGATTTAGACTTATCTGGCGTTGACACCCTGCAAGATATATATATATATATATATTAGTTGTATTAATGTATTAATGGTGGTGGGCTAATATAGCTTAGAATTGTGGTGAAACAACCAGGTAAATTCATTTTACAGCCTTGTTTCTTCAAGTTATTGTATATTTTTATTTATATTTATTGAGATCGTAAATATGTGCTGTCAAAAAGTTAGATGTCCTTAAAACATTGAACAGAATTGATATTTCACAGATTGCGTTTCATACTGTGATTTCATTTTACATTAAGAATCAGAAATGTCCCCTTGTGTCTGGTAGTGAAAATCAATGTTCATGCTCCATAATTGAGAGTCACCCTTGTGTGAAGATGTGATCAGTATTTCACATATAGAGATGCACAAACACCGGTGTGAAGCGTGAACTGCTGTCCTCATTTTGCTCCTTCTATAAGCTAAACATTGTTCAGATTTTGTTGGGGCTCCTCTGGCCTGTCTTCTGCTCTCTAATTCCTCCCCTCGTTCTCTTGGGCCTGCTGGTGTTTTTCTGGCCGCCGAGCTGTCATCATTCTGTCATGTGTATTTTTGGGGCAAGTGTTGAAAAATAAAAGCGGCAGTGGAGGCAGTTTGGCTGCAGCTCAAATTGTGATGCATGAAGGGGACTAGACCCTCGGTCGGACCCCCACAGTCAACATGAAAGTGAGAGATGGATGAAGAAGTGACTCTCAGTTGTGACCAGAGGGGCAGCATGTGTTTGTCTTCCTCTGTGCCAATGTTTTCTTCAGGCAGGGACACTCTCAGACAAGAGAGGCCTGTTACGGCATGACCCTGTTTGAAAGCTCAAAATATCCTCACGATGGAGTCAATAAGGTTTTGTTTATTATTGTGTCTATTCTTCATTGCCATGTTTTTGGTTACTGTTGACAGTAAATACCATCGTAAGATGTAATGGCTTCATCTTTGCAGGTTGGATGTAAAAGAAGAAGAAATCTAAATAGTACCCGAACTGAAGAAGAAAATCTGTAGAGTGCAAAGATATGAAAAGAAATTACAACCAAAACAAACTTATTTCATGCAAGAGCACAGCTAATACTGAGTGTTGCCTTGCCTGTTCCACCCTGCCTGCACTCTCCTCTTCACCTTAAGTGTTCTCCGAATCTGTGGACTATTCCATTTATTTTTGATTTGGACTGAATTTTTTTTTCACAAAATAGTTGGAACATCGATAAATGTTCGTCACGGACGATACATTTTCCTCTCATGTATAAAAATGAGGGAAAATGGAAAAAGATTGGCCTCCATCTAAAGTCTCAGATTGGAAGACTTTCAGAAACATGTGATTTCTTTATTTGGTGAAACTCAAAAGGAATCATGAAAAAATAATTTGACAAGTTCCATCAAGTCCCAGTCTTCCTACAACATGAAGCAGTCATGACATAATCAATGTATAAATTTCCCCCACGTTGCAAACAGACATCACTTTGATTGCGTCACCCTCCAAAGTGTGTCGCAGCGAAACACCCTCAAAGGTTTTCATGGCCACTTTTCCAAAAAGTAATCATTCTGTTTCCTCGCTCTGAAGGCCACCTCTCAGGAACACACATGCTTTGATTCTCAGCCAAGACCAGTTTGGGACTGACCTGCCATGAAGGGTACCGGCCCATCTGGACCCTTTGTTGTTGTTCTGCCTGGGGCCTGATTCGCTGCAGACTCTCTCAGAGCTTTTTTTTTTCCTGTATGAGCCCATGAAACACGCAGTGACCTGGTGTCTGCCACAGATCGTGCTGTGATATTTATGATCATGTTAATGTGCGGCAGTCTGACACGCTCAAGGCAGCTGCTGTTATGGTCGCAAAAGTGAAGAAGGAGGTGGAACCCGTTCTGTGGCTTGACAGGAAAATTAGTTTTACAGGAGCCTCTTAACCCCGGACCGATGGACTTTAAAGTGTCCTTCATTCTGATGGAGAGCTTCAGTTACATTGAGCCTCGTCCTTTCACAGAACCTCCTTCATTCGTCTCCTTTGTCATTCATGGTTTTCTCAAGACCATTTACTTTTGCTTTTATCCCAAAAACATACTTTCAACTTGATGTTTTGCCAGTGCCCTTTTCTCTGAAATTAGTTAGCGCTGCCAATAAATCTTGACTCTGTTGTTCTTTACTTTCGTTCGTTTCGTCTTTTGAACTTCACCAGAAATGCCACCTTCACTGCACAAGCACGGAGAAGGAGGTGCTGCAGCAGCAGCGGAGCAGTGGAGTGGCGCATTCATTATTTTAGCTTTAGATTCTTTGACATGAGATTCTCTTGGCAACTATTGTAGTATCGGTGGACCATGTGAGCAGGGATGGCCTGAAGCCGTGATTGACGTGACACACACTAGGAAATATCTGAAGAACCGTCGCCATCACATTCTTTGAGCCATTTTACACATAGTAAGCACAGACTTATGGAAAAATGGCCATCTACATATGGAACCTAGTGGTGCCTAAAATCAATTTTTGTCATTCTCCAATCTCCACATGGTGACAGGATTACTTGACTGATCCGCTGTATATTGTTCTACCTTTAGTATCATCTCCGTCCAGGACAGTGCAAACATTGCACCATTTTACTGTAAAAGCAAAAAAAAACAAAAACGTAAAGACTCCCCACACTGCATTGCATAATGTCAACAGAAGGTGTTGTCCTGGATGTGGCCTTTCATTGACACTGTCATCATGTGGCACTGCCATCACTTCTTCTTTCTTAAAAAAAGATTGTTTTTTTTTAAGTAACATCAGACTTACGTCCGGGATCGGTTCCTAACCGGTCGTAAGTCAGACTGGACGTAAGTCGAATGCCATTCAAAATAGCCAACGCGAGGGTTATAGGTACAACTGTGGTGGTAGATTGCTGTGTGAGAGTGAGAATCAGGGATACGTAACTGTCGTACGCAATGCCAGCTGGCTACCATAATTGTACGTGGTGCCAGGCTGCTACGTGCTGGCCGCGGTCGCAAGTACGGGTCGTCGAGCAGGACTTAAGTCGAGTCGGATGTTACTTGTATTCATTATTAGTGATGGGCACATGAGACTTCATGAAACTGTGTCTTGATAAATGGCCTTCTCTGTTCAAAAATATTTAGATTTGAACACCACTTCAACAAAAACGCCCATCATTTTTAAACCTTGAGCACCCCCCGCTGAATGGTTGAGTATTACTCCGCATGGGTGACTTTCAATAACTCGAAAAAACGTCAATGTGGTTCTTTGTCATATGTTTTTTGAGCGCGAGTCCCTCCTTGATTCATACAGGAACACACTCAGGCACGCTGGCTGTCATCGTAATGTCTCTGTATGAAACAGTCCCTTCCTGCAGCACCTCTACAATACGTCCTAGTGTTGGAGTATTCGAGATTGGTCTTGGTCTGGAGACGGACTCTTTCTTTTTGTTGAGTTTTGTTGTGTTTTTTTTCTTTGATACTTATCAGGGGTCTCAAACTGATCCACAAAAGGGCCACAGTGGGTGGGGTGGTTTGTTTTGCTGACACCTGATTGGCTAACCAACGTGTGCCTGCACCCACTGCAGCTCCTTTGTGGATCTGTTTGAGACTCCTTTTCTATACTGTCGTGGTCTTGATCTCATCTTGGTCTCCAAACATCTTGGTCTTATTCTTGACACTCTCCAGTTCACCAATGTCTTGGTCTGTGTCGGTGTAGTCCTGACTACATTAGTAGTATCCAGATTAAGATGGGGATTGACGCACGGGAGACATTCTGACCACATGCGAGTCTGATCGCTCAGTGGTCATTCACTGTCGGTGTGCTAATAAATGTGGTCATACGAATCAGATTTGGCTCGGGTGTCAGAGGTCTGTTGAGTCACACGGTTAGTCTTGAACATCTTTTGACCGCGAATTAGCTCAGGAAAATACCGCATCATAAACGTTGGTTTCATGGACTGCGACTTTCACTCTGGAGCAGAAACACTTTGCAGAAGTATCTTGCTCCATTTCCGACGAGGCAAATTTCACTCTCAATTTCACCTTTAATATAATGATGTGGGGAGACCACAGTCAGCCCCAGACATCTCCACAGAACTGACGTTCCTCCGAACAACAGTTGATACACTCATCTGACTCTCAGAGCTAGGTGCCATGTTCTGTTTTTATTTGCCGCAGCTCCTGTCCCTGGTCCAGAGTCCTCCTCCCAGACTTTACTGTAGTGTGGCTTTGCTCCATCTGAAGTCCCGGCACTCTTGCTAACCATTACATCCAGCTGTTGTTGTCTGGCCTGTGGTTACACGCACCAACTTCTAAACAATGATTCCTCATTCTGTGTTATTACGTTATCAACTCCAGCCGGACGCAGCAGGAGCCGCCGCAGTGCTTCTAATTGTCCGCAGATCGGATTGTGTTGTCCCCCTTCTTCTGATTCTGCTCTGAAATTGAGATTCAAGGTTGAAATGAGAGACAGAGGCAGAGTGAAACCCCAGAGGCTGTCTCCTGCGAACGGCGGATAATGTATTCTTCCTGCCGAATCCTCATTATACTCTTGATTTAACTTTCACTGTTGAATATGTTTTAGAAAATTCCGCTCCAGTATATTTGTCTGGAGCTGAAGCGAGTCATCTCAGGACACGCTTGAATGAAAGCACATTAAGATCACGCCATGATTACGGTTACTGAAAACACTCCGCCCTGATGAGGTGACGAGGAAACAACAAAGAGTAGAAGCTTCTTTTTTTTCCCGCCATAACGTTGGCTGTGCCTCTGAAAATTCCCTGAATTATGCTCCCAAACTCAAGTGGTTTGGCTTCGCGTATAAAAATGCTGAAGCTTAAGACTTGTGACTGCAGGCAGTAGGAAATAGCATTGTAGTAATGTTTGGAGAAATGAGCACCAAGTATTTCTAATATTGATATATGTTCTGTTTGTAGCTTAATTCAATTTTTTAAATCTTATTATTAGTTATAGTTCTTCCCGCCGCCCTGCTGCCACATCAGTTGTCCATGTGGAAACAATTAAATGTGTTGAATTCATGTGTGTGGATGCTTTAATACCTCCACACAGATCGCTGGTCAAGTCTGCAGCTAACTGAACGAATTGTAGACGATGAAAGAAATGTTTTTGGTCAGACAGGAATAGTTGGCTAGTTTGACCACCTGGTCGTCTTCAAAAGGCTTGACTTGTTTTTGCTTGAAGGGCCGGTCAAACAGGGGAGAAAATGCACTGTTGTCCCTTCTTGTAACTGTAACAGCAAACCATCTTACAGACAAGGTAAGATAACTTTATATATAAAGGATTATCAAAGGTTTTAAAACTACTATTGATGTACTAGACAATCTCAAGTGAGCTCAGGCACAGTAAGAATGTTTTCAAAGTTCCAGGTTTCTTCAGGTATGACTGCACCGTCTGCATCTGGTCATGCACTGGCTTCTAAGGGAGGTGTCACACTGAGGACTTGGATTTTGAATTCACCACGCCTCATCAGCTTTCGGACAGCAATAGCATCTTTCAGCTCTGGTGCAAACAGCAATGTATTTTTGTTGTTTAATAGAGGCATATTTTTGTCATGTTTATTTACACACATCACATTCATAAACTTTTCGAGTTCCCAATTTGAAAGGATCTGATCATATTGGACCAGATCTGTGAAATCATGTGAAAAAGTGGTTTTGAACCATCCCTATTGATAATGTCAAAGAAAAAAATAAAGTAAGTAAGTTTTATCTTGCAATTGCTGTTTCTTTCAGAACATTAATCATAATACTAACTTTCATTCGTGAATCTGAAACAACGATTCTTATTAAGTTTTCAATTCTCATCTTTATCACAGTGTGTCACTTTGGCAGATTAACAGGCAAATGTGGATTATTTTACTTTGAGTTAAGACTGTAACACCTACATCGTAAATGTAATGTGCAGTGGCTCTGTTAAAAGTTGTTGTGTCACTTAAGCTGTGGCGCACTACGACAGCTGAATTCAATCTTACATTACTGAACTCAGTCTTGTTTTCACTTAACACCATCCCGAGCTACTGCAACTAACACACAGCAATAAGTGATGGCCAGTGCATGTATGCCTCCATCACATTTATTTATTTCAATTCTTATTCAAAATTTCATAGCCATGGCGCCAGGAGCAAGAAGAGTAAGGACAAATACAGCGGCTGTCAAATAATATAAGCTATTCAAATTTAATGATTCAGTTCCAGCCGAATATTGAGTGTTGGGAAAGAGCACATGCTGAGCTCCCAACACTTTGTGTGTATTTGTGCGTCGCAGTTTAGCTCCAGCGTTGATATTTCCATCACAGAACAGAAGGTCAGCAGTGCTTCTATTGAGCAATGTGCCGCAGTGCTGACGCCCGATTGGCAGGTCATTTGTTTAATTAGCTGGTAAGAGTTGAGAGACGGAGGTTTTCTGACCTTGGCGTTTAAGCTGTTGCTGAAGAAACCTGTCACTGGGGATTGATTAGAGCTGCAGACTAACAGCTGCTATTGTTCAAAGAGAACAAGAATATTATTTATTTAGCTGGATTCTGGGTCTTTACATATACGTATATATATATATATTTTATGTGAGAAACTTTGTCTCGGAACTTAAGTAAAAAGTATTGAACAAAATAATTGACAGCAATTCAACCAAGCCTTCAGTGGGCAAATGCTTGAAGGTTCACCGAGAATGACAGTTACCATGGAGCGGTTGCAGCAGCATTAGTCTGCTATTCACAAGATAAAGAGCCTGCAATAACCTGGTTTTGAACAAGAATATTTAGTTCAGAGTGTATGTCCCATTATTTATGGGACACACATATGAGCATGATTCATTCATATTGCAGCAGACTTAGAGGTCGAGGTCAGCACCCAGAATAAAGATCACAGTTCACCAAACTGTTCCAGAAAGGGCTGCAGTGGGTGTGGGTTCCCACCAGTCAAGGACTCACAGCTTAACCACCTGGTTGGTTAAAGCTCTTTGGTTGGAACAAAAACCCACACCCACTATGGCTCTTTCTGGAACAGTCTGGTGAACCCTGCTCTAGATCATCATCTACCAGTTAATCTACACCAGGAGTGTCCAAACTGGTCCTCAGGTTTTTGTTCAGAGGCCTTGTGATAGGGTGATAGAGCTTGTTCATCTAGTAGAGTCAGGGTGTCTCACTAAATCATATAAAAAAGCTGAGATTCACGTCTTAATAATCGAATGCCGTACAGCAGTCTAAACAAAAGGGTCTAATTCTTATAAGCCAAATCTAGTATGTACTGCACATTCACCACCTTCACACTTCACACCTGAATACACAAGAAACAATCTGGTTTTCTTTTTCTTCCTCTCAAATTACTGCCCATCTATTTCAGCCTTTAGGTGTTTTGGAAGTTTCCAGATCAGTAGTCAGCGTCTCTGCAACATGTATGGATGTGGTTTTGATTTTTGGCGCTACTTCTTTTAACTTTGAGCAAAGTGTTGGGTCTGAAACTCATATTGTGTATGATCATTGTGTATTGTGCATATTGTGTTGGATCAAATCTGGCCCCTGGGCCTTGAGTTCGACATCAAGGAGGTCCACTGAGAAGCCTTTTAAGGGGTTTCTGGCAGTTTGTTAGGACGCCGCCTTGTTAGATAGTTCTGACATTCCAACTGAGAGACATGAGAAAATGTTTTTCTCAGGCGTCCTGGGAATGTTTCGGAATTCCCTCAGAAGAGCTGGAGGAGGTTTCGGCAGTGTCTCTCAGTCGAAGGTAGCCTGTTATGTTATGGCTAGTGCTGGAGACTGAAAGATCTGCTGAGAGGAGGAGAGAAGAGCACAGGTGCAAACAGTTATGATGAGAGTTATGATGTACAAAACTACATAGACACCTTAAAATGATCCGGAGCCTCATACACCAGCAGCAGATACTACTCAGTGGACTATGGTGTAGGTAACCAAGGAACATCATAAAGTCCTCAATAATTGATGCCGTTACTCCCATCCCCGCTCACAGGGCCGTGACAGTGGGGATTTTAAACCTTTCTGACGGAAGACCTCAGCACTTAATATTTTCTCACGGCTGTCATCTTTGACCCACTGCGGCACAAAACTGCAGCAGAACGGCTTCACCAGCCGCTGCCAGTATGCAGACTTGGAGTGGCTGTGTGCTGGGTAGAGTCAGACCTGACAGCTGTGTGTTTTGGACAGTGGGGCATCCATGGAGGGTGATAACATAAAGCCATCCAATTCTTTTTTTTTTAACAAACATCTGCAAATCTAGGGCAGTGTATTTTTGACATGACACACTTCCCGCTCCATCTATCTGCTGTTCGGCAGTCATCACATCTGCATGTCTCTCTCACAAGCCCGACCCTTTCCAAGTCAAGCCCCTTTCAACTGTTTGAGCTTCTGCTTTAATAAAGCAGTCACATATAGAGCAGAGGAGCTACCTGTCTGGTTTCAGCTCAGTCGAGTTTCCTGCAGCAGCCAACAACAGATCCCATCTCTCTCTGCATACTGGCACTGAAACACATCGGTGTTGGCCACTTCTGTTGGTGTTGTGTGGCCTCCTCATGAGCACGAGACAGCATGAAGTTTGGGTTGTGTTCATCATTCATTGATGTCAGGAGTGATTGATGTCAGACAAAAAAATCATATTTATTTATAGCCCATTATCAATCTTCCTTTGGATTACTGAAGAATAATTTGAATATGTGGCATTGTAGTGTTTAACACGAGTCACCAGTGACTCACAACTCAGAAAACATTCCCGTCTATTAGCCTTTCACCTGCAGCAATTTTGGGGATTTGACCAGATTTAATATTTTACAGCATAATTTCCTCCGGCGAGCCTGTCATAACACAAAGCTTGAACACTGAAGGTCATGTTATCGACATGCATTGTTGGTGATGTGTTTTTTGGTGCCCTTTAAATTAGTTTTAAACCCGATTTCAACTGTATGTCCATAGCTGGACTTGAAGCCGTTTCTATTTTTGCTGACTTCTGTCAAAAAGATCCAAGAAACCACATTCATTCACTTGATTTAAGCAACAAAGACGGCATTAAAAAAATGAAAATTCAATAAAAATGATTGCGATCTCTTATGCAAGCCACCATTAGTCAATCCTGGATCACGAGGCCCTTCATCCTCATCATTGGAAGTGTGGATCACATATAGTCACAGGCGCAAACTACAGCCTCCCTTCCTCAGCCCTGGGTAAACGGCTCAACTATCTACTGCAATACTTGGAAGTGCAGCAAGGAAACATTGCAGATAATTACACAGTAACTACTTTCCTTGTCATCAATTATTGTGAGCTGCTCTGGCTGACAGCTGTCGGCCCTGCCAGCATACAGGGCATGATCTTCAAAAACTCACAACTCCCACCTGTTTGTTCAGAGTCTTCCATATTTAAATAATATTTTCATACAGTTGTGCTAGATGTTTTTCACACGGTTTTATCAAGTATATGATGACTTGATTTTTTGGGTGTTAAAAGTAGGTCACAGTTCAATTGTATTTTTTAGTTTTTTTATTTTTCATGTGTCTTTATTAAAAAAAGTGTTCGACAGACAGAAGTTGTTCTTGGCAGGTACAGAAAAACTGTCACTCTAACCGCTGCTTTATTTAAATTGGCGTGTATATTATCTGGCATTGGCTGCAACTACATACTTGCTGTGTTTCTTCTGTTACCTGCTGAATGGCTGAGAGCCAGAAAAGTCAAAATCATAGTGTCAGAGATTGATGAATGATTGATGATGAAAATTCAGGATGGAGACAAGCAAGACAATGGAAAGCGAGTCTGTACCCGGGAGGACACTGTTTGTATCTATTGGTGAATACATAAAGTTGCTTGAGCGTGAGAACGAGCCTGAGCGCGCCGGGAGTCTGACCTCGGGAGTTTCTCAAAATGCTCTCAAATCAACCAAGGGTGGATAATCTACACAAGACTGTTGCGGGAGAAGAAGTGGGAGCCTGAGGATTTGAATGGATGGAGCTGGCGGTTCACTGGAGACCATGTAAATGCACTCTGGTGAGAGGAGTTTATGACTACAGACAGACGTCTGACCGCCGCATCAAATGAGGTGTAGACAAATAACCGAAGGTATTTAAAGGAACTGCAATGGGTGAAGTGAAGTGTGGGGTTAAAATGTCTACTGCATATGTGAGACATGAGTGTGCGTGCTTTGCTCCAGCTATTGAAAGCGGTGCCAAATATTTTGTGTATTTAATAACCACTTCTAATGCCATTTTTTCCCAGACAGATTGTCAACTTTGGAATATTCTTATCGAAGCCCATCCCACTCTCTGTTTCCAAAGTCCTGTATGTTAAGGTCTTAACTTCTGAAACTACTAAAATAACTACGAAAATAAATCAATTATCATGTGACTGTGGTGGCAATACAATTGTTCCTTTGTAATAAAAGCAGAAAGGTCGGACTTGGTCATGAATTAAGGGGCCCACATGTAAGGATTTTCAAAATCTTGAGTGACTTTTTTTTTGTTTGTCAAAGACCCTACACATGAAGTTAAAAAAAAATCTGTCGTTGCAAAAAGGGAATCTCATTGAAGCACACCTCCAAGGCAGAAATCTCACTTGATAAATGAAGGTCACATTGGATAATATTTTTTTTTTTTTGTTGTGGAAGTATCCCAACTAAAATATCATAACAAAAAATAACAGGAACACATCCGCTGTTTGCAGAAATGAAGTTTACCACCCATCTGAAGAACGGACCAGACAAGGATGGCTGCTGATCGGAGGTACTCGGTCCTGAACTGAGCTGATTCGCGACAAATTCACACTTAAAACACTCAAAACCAAAGTATTCTCTCATAGACCGGGCCCTACTGTTTGCTTTTTTTTTTCTAACCTCAGAGAACATCTAGTCTGCTGTGAGGCAACACAATTCTTGAATCATGGAAGTTGTTTTAATGATATGATGGTTTGTTTTTGATTTTAAATAAGCATATGTAGCTCCCTGCGACTCTGTCAGCATTTTTCAAGCTTGTTTAAAAAAATACAATAAAACAAAAAAAGAATGTCGGCATATGGTTATCAAAAATGACTGTCACATTTTTACACAACATATGCACTGAACCACAAGCAAGCATCAGAACATGTGGTGGATGGGTCCATTTTCCCAATCTAAGTCTAATCTCTCTCTGCCATGTCGGGGAGAACAGATTGGGGTTTTACATTTTGATTCCTGTAAAACACACATTTACACTAAACTAGCACTGCGCTATTGACCTGGTGAGAAGAAAGCACTCATTGAATGTGAGGCATCTCGGGCTCCACAGGGAGATCAGAAACCCTGCAGCACATAAATTACCCGCCTGTCTGCACTGTGTGTCAGTGTGGACTCTTTCAAGTGCTGAAAACTACTAATGATGCGTTTATGGGCAAATGAACATGAAATAAAGACACAATGTTACTTTGAAGCACTGTTAGATGGGTGGAATCTGTAGTTTCTTCTCTGGATGTGACTGCTCACGCGCTCATGACAAACCATCCAAATTATGCAACTGGTGTTTGACACCATCTTTAAAGGAGTGTGATTGAGCAATTGCTCATTGATCGAATCTCACTAGTTAATAGAGCAGCTTCGCTTTGTAATAAAAAATCATTTTCAAAGATCTCGTCTAGCTGTGGAGAAAGAAAGTAGACAAAAAACTCAGACCAGCTGTTGGTGCCTCATAGAGTTTCAAACACAAATCAACCAGTGACGTAAAGAGGGAGCTGAACGGTCATCTGGAAGGAAAAGACTGAGACAAAAGAAGCTACTCAAATACTTACTCAGGATTTACTGGTACCAAAGCACAAGTTGTTTTCTTCTCAATTATCTTTGACCATCTTTCACACTTTTTTAAAAAGCCCCTATATAAGTATATGTCTGTGGATTTTGCTTTCAAGCATTATGGACAGTGATCAGAGGATTTGAGCAGCAGGACCAGCGCTGGGTCCTCCATACTGAAGGCAAAGAAAGGCAAACCAAGCAGGCTGTGTTACCTGGTGGCCATTCGTTGGATGTCCCACAGCTGTGAGGAGACCCAGGGTCACTCCCAGTCCAAGAAGCATCCAGTTTGGCTGCTAAGTCAACCTCAGGAAAAGCCTGTTTATCTTGCCACTGATCCTCCAACAGTATCAACAAGTGTTGTTGACAAATGGATGAACACAGAATGAACAGAAATGCTCGAAGTCTGCATTTTAATAGGGTGAATATTGAGCCCTGGACTAATAACTGTGTGGCACGTTCAAGATTATTGGACAATAAAGATGTTTGACGACAGGGCTGTGGGTGTACCGAGTGAAGAGATTTTCCTGGAGGACCCGGGGGCTAAACTCTGACTCTCAGAGAAGAGAATGGGAAGGATTCACAGCAGCCTCGGTTCATTTATCTCTGCTACCTCCAGCAACACTTCACATCTAAATTCAAGTGATGACAGCCGAGGGACTTGGTACAACTTATCTGCGTGATCCTCTCATATTACACGCCGGAAAATTTGGCTGTTCGGCGACAATGCATGAGTGTAAGATACTTTTCAGCCGCTTGTTCCTCATGTTTGATGAGTAGACCTTTATCACATAGATGACTAATGAGGTAAACAACATTTGTCAATAGAAACTCTAGCAGAGCTGCACCCTGTCTGCAACGTCATACAGATCCCTCCTTCACGATACTGAAAGAGCTGTGTGGTAGTGTGAGTGGTGGGCTGTTAATTTAAATCTCTCTACAAAAAGAGAGAGAGAGCAAGTGAGTGAAAGAGAAAGAGAAAGAGGAAGAGAAAGAGAAAGAGAAAGAGAAAGAGAAAGAGAAAGAGAAAGAGAAAGAGAAAGAGAAAGAGAAAGAGTGTCTATACTGTTGTATGCACAGGTCATGTTGACTGAGCCACCATCCTGTCAACTGAATGACAAGCTGTCATCACATGCTACTGTGGACAGTGGCATTTGTAGTCTTTCTTCTTCTTCTTCTTCTTCTTCTTATTATTATTATTATTGTTATTATTGCTGTTGTTGTTGTTATTATTGTTATATGTTATTTACTCTTTTAAACATGTCAAAATACACAGTACACAGTTGAAATGGAGTATTTCAACAGAAGAAGTACCCATCCACTTGCATTGGAAATGGTTTGACCCCGCCCTCCTTTCTCCTTTCTGAGTACCTCATTAAGGTGCAACGTGGAAGGATGACCCCTGCAATAACTATAAAAGTCTGCTTGACAATATGTGATCAGTTAGGAGTGAGAATCTGTGGCAGTATTACAGTAGGAATGAAAACACCAGTTGGAAAACAGGCAACAAGACAGGAAGCCTTTTCATATGATTTTATTATTCAGTTAGGTATGTTGCATTTCAGACGTAAAGTGGGACTGAAATAAATGTCCAACAGTTAAAGAGAAACAAATGTCCAAAAGCAACTTTCCTGTCCCTCATCATGATCACGCGCAAGTTATTGCTTTATAAAGTTCTCCCCTGTCTGAAAACACTGCAAACCAGAAGTTATGACAGTGCAGCAGATTGTTACGTCACACTGGGCTTGACTGCTCCCAGCACATCTGTGAACCCACTCAGCTCCTTATTAGAGACGACCAGTCAGCTATGATCGAATGATCAAGTCAGTTAGTTCTGCCTTTCAAATTATGTCATACACACAGAACATATGTGGTGTGTGTACACATGACCAGCACCAGTCACACGGATGAAATGATTTCTGATTAACTCCTGAGTGATGTGTCTGTCGTCGCAGGCAGAAGTGGAAGTGAGAGGGAGACACAGAACCGAGCGAAATCCCAGCCATCTAAAGAGTATCAAACACAAAAGTCATTCTTTTGGTGACAGATTCCAGCATTATCAATGTTGTGTCCTTGAGTCCGGAGACGCTCCGGTGATGTCATTTGCCTCCTGTTCTCCGGTCCCTGAAGCAGGAACCACTTAAACAGGTACTGCTGGGCTTAGTAGGCTTCATGAAAGAGTGTCCTAATTTTCAGAGCCCTCCAGATCAGGGATGGGCCACTAGTTCTCCAACGGCCACCATGGCCTTCTGAGGTCCAGGTCTGCTTGAGGTTTCACTCTCCAAGTCTTTGTATTTGAACTACTAAGTTAGATCATCTCTGATGTTAGCAGACAACGTGGTCCAACGTGGACCGTTGAGCTCCTGCTCGTCATAATTTTTTTAACTGAGCGCGCCACCGACTGAGGTCTGAAAATTAGGACACCGTTTCAGGAAGCCTCATTTGCCCATCACTAGTAAAACGGATGGGATGTGGACCTTCAGGTCTTAGCCCCCAAAGTGATTGAGACTGGGACGACTTCAGCAGTGATATGGATGTGTTGTAGAAACAAAGAGAGTTGAGCCAGGCTCTCAGTTTATCGCTCCGTCCACTTTCCCACCCTCACTTTGGGTCGCAAACTTTGGGCAATGACTGAAAGGAACTGATAATGCGCACAAGCAGCCAAAACTAGCTTTCGCCACTGGGTGTCTGGGAATCATCCAGGGCATGGTCTGGGAATACTGAGGAGTCTGTCTGTCTGAGCCTGCTGAGAATGTTGCCCTGGTGACTTGGACCTGGATAACTGTCAGAAAATGGATGGATGGATGGATGGATGGATGGATGGAAAAACAACCTGGTTGGCTGCATGCCTGTACTGTGTCTCAACCCAGAATTGTCATTGAAGCACTTCATCCCTCAGGACTTTGATATAAATTTAGGAATCTTTTCCAAAACTTTCCAGAGCCAGCTAGCACAATGTGTAGCGTAACAAAGTCAAAAGCATCAACTTCCATGCATTTATTTTGCTCAGAACCGATCTTCTGACTTTGTGAGCAGAGTCCGGAGGCATTGGTTCAAAAAGCTTCACTTGTGCCATGTGACCTGGGCCCCTGAGCAGACACGTGCTCCTGCACTGACCCTGCTGCTGGAGCACAAGGAGAAGCTGATTGTGAGCGACGGGCCAAGATAAGGAGAGATGTGAAAAAGATGTTAAGAGGCATTATTCAATGTAATCTATGTAAAACAGCTGCTGGAGGATCCACGGGTGAGAAGAGGCCATGCTGAGGCAGAGGAGGACACACGTGGGAGAATATACCATGCGTGAGCTTCATGCATGTTCATGGACGTCATCTGTCTGTGCATGTGATGAGGGACGCCAGATCAATTCCTGCACACACACTGTGCACTCAACGCAGGACTTGCTTCACATTCTTGAAGGACGTTTTCGTATGTATCTTTACTGACGTCTTGACAGATATTGACCTTGCTGGTCAAGTTTATGTATCTATTCGGGCAGGACAAACACAATGTCGAACATCGTGAGAGGCGCCAAGCTCATGAAAAACAAGACTTTAGCTCCACATTTCATGTTGTCAAAATTAGATTGGTAGGTTTGCCAATAAGCCTCCGTCCTCACCTGTTTTCAGTCTGATGTTGAATCTCACAGCAGCACATGGCTCAGCGGTTTTGAGCAGAGAGGAAGACGCGGAGGAAAGAGTGGAAACCCACGCTTAAATAAATAAAGGAAAAAAAAAAGAAATGCACAGTAATTATTATTTTAATAAGTGAGACTCATTAACAGCGTCTTATTTTGGCCGCTGTGTTTATTCAGAGGAGAAAGGGCTGGCTGGCTGCTGAACTTTTGGCTGATCCTCTGGAACAAAATCATTATAATCATTATGCAGATTAACCGTAATAAGAAGTCATCCAGAATTAATTCTGGAGGTGATTAGCGTGGCGTCATTTCTACGAAGTTTGACCCTTCTGCCGTTTTATAACAGATGTCGTCAATTAAACAAAAACAAACGGAAAACAAAAACGTCTTCATAAGTTTGATGACTAGCATGTGGAGGGTGGAATCAAACCAGTTACAAATGATTCATAAATGTGCAGGGAATATTTATTTATAAATATTTGGGTAACTGTATGAACAAGCAGTAAGAACACATCAAACATTCTCAGGTTTCAGCTACTGTGCTGCGTTACCAGAATCAATGGCCCTCAAATCTCACTAAACATTTTCTGCACAGCAAATTATGTGGTTCTTAACAAGACAAAAGAAACTCACAATTAGAAGTGTTGGACAATTTATCTTATTTTAAGCATGGATTTCTTATTTCTGGTTTTTGACTTTTTACAAAAATCTTATCTCAAGCATAACCCAAACTTTTTTTGTCCACAACAGAGAGGAAATCTGGAAAGAAGGTAAATAACTGGTAGAATATGATATTTTACATTCATATGTAAAATATCATATTCTACCAGTTATATGATAATGAAGCATGTTCATTCAAATAAACACTTGAATGAACACACTTCATTCAAGTGTTTATTATTGCTCTTAGTTCCAGGCATGTGGGGACACAGCCACATCACAACACATTGTCAAACTGTCATTTATTTCACCATCTTAAAACCAGATGTTTTATGCTTACATATAGCGATCCAGGCTGCCTCTGGAGCAAAGGATTATAGGGGCAGGGTTGAGGTGTAAAAACGGATTGTTAAAGATGTTATGTGATTCTGTTTATTATCTGTGTTGTTCTTATTTGGGATGTTTGCGTAGAGTGTCAATGTTTCCCTGTCTTACAAATACAGTTAGCCCCATAAGTTTGTAGGATGTGTGTTGAGAGGACCTGTGTTATGTTACTTCATGCTAGTGTGTGTTTTTCAGTCCTGTTTGTCAGTATCTGTTATAAAAAAGACTTGCTTCAGATTGACTTTATTTCACCTAAACTAACCTGGCATTTCCCCTTGATATTGGAATTCATGATCTTGTTTCCAGTCTTGATACAGAGACTTAATTTGAAGTAATATATGGCCAAGAATTCAGCATATGGTGCTTATTTCACCATATCATTCTCAATGCATGGACAGATAATTTCACTACAGTCGAGCGCTTAAATGTTTGAATACAGTGTTAAAACTTTAATTTTTAGGACCCTTTTGCAGTGTGACCCTGTCTTTTAGGAACTCCAATCACATTCAAGCCAACAGTTGCAGTACTTTACGGGAGTTGTGGTACGAGGAGTTTGTAGGTGTTGATGTCCTTCCCGATGACGCACCACATTTATGCAGCACTGACAACCCATTCTTCAATTTCTGCACATAAACTGAACAGCTTCTTCATTGACATTTAATTGCGTTCTGCTTCAGCTCATCAGTTCGACTGCAAAACAGTGCGATAATATTTGTCTCTGAAATGATGCGTTCTATCGAAGGGCGCTTTGCCAAGTGTCAAGGTCGCAATACCATGAAACGTTCATTAACCAAACAATGCTAATTAAAACAACAACGGATAACAGTGAAACAACAGGTGAAAACTGAATTAAATTCCAAACCGTGTCTGAAGGAAACAAATGGTGACGCTTTGATGCTCTGACACAAAACACACTGATGGAAATTACAGCTAGAACTGGTGGCAGTCATAACTATGTAACGCAGATAGAGCTTTTAATTGCCTAAATCTCTTTGGAGTTGAGCCAAAAAAGCTTTCTTCGCATCTAGCGATCAGTAAAATTTGTGTTCCTAATGTGAGATATTTTAGTCCTGCAAACGGATGAATTCAAAAGGAGGATAAACCACAAGATTTGGTGTCGCAGCAGGAAGTGGCTCAGAAATGTCCGACAACAAAAGCAGAGGACAAATAGAACCGACAGCAGATTCCCTCAGGAGGCGACTTACTGGGGCGGCTGACATGAAGAAGGAGCTCCGGCGGAAATGTAAAGCAGATGAGAACTGAAAGATCAAGCAGAGAGACGGGCCGAGAAAAAGTTTCAGCGGGACGACAGAGAATACTCACATGACGAGATCATGGAGGGCGGAAATACACCAGGGACACAGAACTCAAACAGCTGAAGGGACAGATGAATCTGTAAAAGCATTCAGTACATAGCTCAAAGATCTTATGGATGAAAAAAATATGACTGACCCTTGAGCTTCCTGTTCTTGACTATAGAGTGGGGGATCACGGCCAGGAAGTGCTAAATATTTCCGGAATTCCTTTCAACCAATCACAGCTCAAGATTGGTCATCATTCGGCTGTTAGTCGCCATGAAATTCATATTTGAATGATTCGCAGAAAGGTTATTCAGCTGTGGACAATTAAATTTATTATCCATGATGTAATGTTATTTACTAGTGATGGGCTGATGTGGCTTCATGAAACAGTGGCCTCATTTTCCAAATATTTTAGAGCATAAAATGTGCATATTCATGAAGCCTCATGGACCCATCAGTACAATCTAGTAATCCACTGACAGCTCCGGTGGAGCATGCAGTATTTTGTACAGAGGAACCAGGCACACTGCAAGTGTTCCAGATTGCAGACCAACTTTCAGAGAATCTTCATCAGGAATTTATTCATCCTCGCACAATATTTTTTTTATGCTTCTCTATGTTTCAAGACTTATTGAAGTGAGAGCAAGATAAAATGTAAATAAGAAATATGGTGCTGTTTCTGGAAGTAATGGTGCTGACACACGGCATGGATCGACTATTTAAAAGTGGCTATCTATTGTATTGAAAGATAAATTGTGTTTTGACTGTGAATGAGAGAAATCCACATTTGCTTTTCCTAAAAAAAAAAAAAAGTGCTATGAACAATGTGATTTTTTGTTTCAGGACGTCTGCTGCAGCACGCACATCAGAGACTACCTAGACAAGCACACTTATGGTCTATGGAGCCAACACATCCTGCAAACATGACCAGCTAGATGAGTCATGAGTCATGTTTCCTAAATCAACAGGTAGTTTCATTTAAGTTCTGTCAAGTACCATTAAATGCATTGAGACTTGAACCTAGAAGACAGTCGTAGTGTTTCAAGCAAGATGTCCTTTTTTGTGCATCACTACTCTAAGCTTGTGAGATTCAGTTACCGTTGAAAAAGCCTTTAAAATGTTACATTGTGATAAATTGATGACGCAAGCAACTCAAACTAAAATGTTTGATGATAACACTTAAATATATATTTGCATTTAAATTCAAGTTGAAGTGAAGTACAGTCCTGTGTTTGCTTAATACATGGAATATTCTTCCAGAAATACACATTTAATGTGCATTTCATTGTCCACTTCAAATGCCTCAAGTATGTGGAGAAATAGTACAACTTCAATACAATTTTTTTTCTCCTGGTATGAGACATAAAATGATGACAAATGGTGTTATGGAAATAGTGATGAGCTGAGACGGGCAATAGAAAGATACAGTAGTTGAGGGGACAATGAAACATTATATATTACTTGCCAGGCAATATTCCACCGTCACAGTCTGTTACTCTGGACTAAGTCATTATCTGGGCTTTCCATCGTTCAGTGGGGGATCCTCAAGGCCTTCTGCGCCCCACAATTTCCACATCCAAACATGAAATTAAATACATATTCACATATTTTCATTAGTTTTTAAATGTACTTGATGTGATTTTTTTTAATCTGTATTTGGCGTTTTACATTTTTACCATATACACTCTGGATATATAAAGTTTCTTCAGGAACCCCTGCATTCCCATCTCTGTGGAGAGAGGATTGTTTGATAGCTTTGCAGTTTACATTGCGGTCTTTGTCCGGAAAACTGGAAATTGTGAAGCGCTTCATACATGGACTCATCCGTAAAAGTCAAGGAAGTCGAAAGGCATCTCAAGTGGGCTGAATATAGTCTCTACAGTCTCTAATGGACAAGACCGACAGCAAGCGGAATTGTTGGAAATGTCCAATACAGTCAACAAACCACTTGGGCCGGCAGCAGATTTGTTCAAGTCAGACCATCGACACAAAGGTTCTGTGGCCCACCTGCAAGTGACAGCGTGTCTGCAAACCTGTGGGGACACTGAAATCGATCTGCAGCATTGTGAGCAGCGCCACAATCGTACCTCAGCTCTACTACAAGGTGGAGGAGAGAGATCCAGATGTCAATGATCATTGATGTCACACATCAACATTTATGCCATTCATCTCCTTTGGTATAATATATAATGTTGTAATTGTGATCACATGACGCTGTTCATCGTAGTGATTTCACCTGTGTGGAATGAGTCAGGA
The DNA here is from genome assembly GCF_027744825.2 of Synchiropus splendidus. Classification (NCBI taxonomy): domain Eukaryota; kingdom Metazoa; phylum Chordata; class Actinopteri; order Syngnathiformes; family Callionymidae; genus Synchiropus; species Synchiropus splendidus. The sequence continues at coordinate 11,885,323 of NC_071336.1, forward strand.
GAAACAGCACAATCGGTTCCGGATGGCAGCATTTTGTTTCATTTTCATCTATTGTTTGGTGGAGAGCGTTTGTTGCTGCTGTTGAGCTCTTTCATTGCATTGTTCTGCTGATTTTCGCTTGTGATGACTTCATCTCTTCAACGCTCCCAGTTGCCCGCTGATGTTTTTATAGATCATTCATGCTGATTTTTAGAGAACTACAGGCAAATCTTTGTCATCTGAGGCAGCATACTGAGCAAAGAGTTAAGGTGGCAGCCCACACCATCTAGTGTCTGAGATGCTGCTTATGTCTATATGTGTGTGTGTGTGTCCCGTTATTCATTTTTAATGAACCATCCTTTGTATAATTACAAGCTGTAAACCCTCTCAGCCTTATAGAATCCTGGATCGTCTGTTTGTCGCCACATTTTTTCCTGCTTGCAATTGTCAGGAGAGCTTCCTCTTTCATTCCGCCGATTGTGGATGCAGTGGAGAAAGTGCCGCCTCAGCGTTCCTGCTGCTGATTGAAGATATTTGCTTCACTAATGGCCAAAGCTCACGTTCGTGACTCACGGGTTCCAGATCTAAACCCACATTTGCGTGAAGATCACAGAACCCAAGGTTCGGTTGAGAGACGGAGTAATTTGATCAGTGTGGCTCTGGATCTCAGGGGATGAATGGGCAATAAAAGACATTTTAAATTGTGGATGAGCGTAAATCCATCCAATTTGGGGCTCTAATTAAATGGGACTTACATGGCGGGCTGGGACAGAGGGTTTTACGGGACAGGAGCTGACCGGAGGCACCGACGTCGCCGCTGTCTCGGGAGACTGCAGATCCAATAACCATGGAAATAAGAGGAGTCTCTGGCTTATTTTAGCAACGCTGCGCATCAAGAGTGGAGCCTCACAATGAGCAGCTTTATGTTGAGGAGACGGTAATGGGAGGAGGGTCTAATAAGTGGACCAGACAAGATGACAAAACATCAAATATGACCAGTGGGTGACCCTCGGAGAGGACCAGACCCCAATCAATCGGCCCCAGATTGCTGTTGTGACGCTGCAGACAGCCTCTTATTTCAGGCGGATTCCTCAAGCAAATCAACCCTGTGGAATCTTTTGAAAGTGATTCCACATCTGAAGCATAAACCCCAGTGGGTAAGTCCTTTACATACGGATGTATTTCGGTGCTGCACTGAATACGGAGCCGGAACCATCAAATGAGATGGTTATGCTGTTCGTGCTGGGGAGTTACACATCATTACTGCATTCTTGAAGGTTTCTGTTGTCAGCAGACTGCAAAAAAGAGACCAAAGAGGACTCACATTCACAGTCTCCTCAAGATTTTATGAAATAAATACACTCAGAAATCAAATGAGCGTCAATCTATAGTTCTACTTTCTAAGATGTAATTGGAGTTAAAAGTTCATACATGAACAGACATGGCAATATATGGTGATTTTTCTGAATTGTCATTTATTTATTTTGAAGACGGTCGTGGGTTTGATTGAACACTTGCATGTGTGGTTCTCTCACGGCCCTCTGACTCCTCGCCTTGAGGGCTGTAACAATACTTCGAACGGACTCATAGAACTAAGGTCACCCCAGGTAACCCTTGTGTGTCTGGTGACATGCTGGTAACTCACCTGGGATCGGTTCCAGCTTCCTGTGAACCCATTAGTAGGAGAAAAAGAATGAATGGTATTTGACAAACATTTTAAGTGTTGACTTTAAAAAAAGTTGGATTTAGCAATCTACATCATAACTGATAAGCTACTTTTGAATTTTTGCTTGTTAACAAATGCCAAAACTTCCCAAAGAGATCAAAGGTGAGTTCTCTTTGGTGAATGCAATCTTGTTAAAGATTAAAAGAATATATATCTTAATGCATCCCTTAGTGCAGAAACAGCCCTTGCGAGAAAGGGAAAATCTCAAATACATAAAAAAAAACTCTTAAAATATAAACAAACAACTTTTAATCTCAGTTTTGGAAGGTTAATAAAGATCTTTTATAGGATGCATTGTGTGACGCAGCCCTGTTGACCGATGCTGCAACAGAGCAGGACATATATTCGTCTTCACTCACATGGCTCCTTATGTAACCACAACAGACCAAGGCTTCATCTGGATCGCACCATGTTGTTTGAAACACTTGTGGTGGCCTCTGGACTCATCAGTGTGTGCTGCCTGAAGTTGAGCAGATGATCTGAGCCAGAGGTGTTGAGCGCCACGGCAGATGTGTCCAACACAACACAATCAGTCAATGTAAAATTAGCACGTCGGAAATAGAAAACTCTCAGAATATAATGGGACCTGCAGTGCAACAGTATTTAACAGTTCCATGATCATTTTTACGTGACCTTACATGATGAAGTCACATACTGTGTATTGCTGAGAGCCACATGGGGCTTGGAAACCCAGCGTGACACATGCTTGCATTAAATCTGGGCTGCCAACTCATGAAAGTGACACGCTTCACACACAGTCACGCCACACCGGATATCACGCAGTTTCAGCAAGACAAGCCCTGCCCCCACTGCCTCGGATTGGCTCATCTGGCACAGGATTCATGTGACACGCAACTGAGATTGCAATGAAATGCATAGCTCCTGTATTGATGCCTGTTGCTTATTTCGATGCCATTCTGACGAAGGCCGGAGGCAGTGGACAGCTTTGAAGTAACTACAGAAGGGAAGTTGAGCTGACTCGGGAGAAAGTTCCCAAACCCACTTAAGTTGGCAGCTCATCTGCCATACACTTCAAAAGTCACCTCCTGATCAACGCCATCTGTCACATTATTCATGTCTTAAGTTGAGGTTTTAATCTGGGATCTAATAACGTGGTCGGTCAGCAGAGATAAAGTTGGTAAAAACCCCAAATGTCTGTTTCTGGTGGGACAAAGACGTATGAGATGCACCGGGCCATCGAAGAGATTTGTCTCTGTCTGGAGGCTTCCTGTGAGTTCCCAGACTTTGCGGCCAGAGCAGGAAGAATAACGGCGTCCGGTCGTATCACTCGTTCATCTGTGCTTCAAAAAGTGAGATATATTAAATTCATTCATCTCTGTCAGAGCTGGTGATAAGTGGTCTGACTCCCCACCCTGAACGGTGGAAATAACCTCCGTTATAGAGATGGTGATTAAAGAGAAGAGTGTGCAGGGCTGCAAATGTGTGTTTGCATTGATGCAAAGGTATAGAAGCGAAAGCAGGAGATGAAGAAAAGGGAGGCCTGACGGAGAGCAAGAGGTGAGGAGCTCCCCATTCATCACCTGTCATGCACCAACACGGGAACACACAAATCCTGAGATGAACGGTCATATTTTTTAGGAGGATGTCCAGCACCATTTAAACCGTCCGTCTTAGCAAATCTGCCAGAAACATGAACCTGTTTGTGCGCATGAGCAGCTGAACATAAACAACATTCTAGTGGTTGTATCGTGAATTTCCTCAGTGTCACCCGTACTGCATTGACTTGAGGGAAACTGACACTGGTCTGTTTAAAGTGTCGGAACAAATGTACTCCTCCAAAAGACAGATGTCACTGCAGGTACCGCTTGTTCCATTTCTTTTGTGACCACTTTAATACAGTTGTTGTTGCAAGACCTTAATCTGTTATCCTGATGCACCTACATTGTTGTTGCAATGCTGTGCTTTAGTACATGTTTCCATTAATGGTTGTTGGGTAGACGCCGTAAATCTCCCCTGAAATATCTCATGTCTGCTGCAGTAAGATCAGTCTCAAAACCTTTTTCATGTTCGTTCACCTACACTTAAATATGCAGAGTCTGCCATGACAATTTTGAACGGACACAAATGTTAGTTCTGAGGTCAAGTCCAAATGTGTACCAAAGATCATATACAAGGGCAACATGTTCTCTTTCCAAAGGCGTCATACATCGACTATTGTCAATATCAACTTTAGCTGATGAAAAATGAAAGCTCTCCATGGTTGTATTTTTACACAAAAGCATTTCAATGGAGTGCCCCTCCCTTGATGCTCCGAAGGAGGTGGTGGGATGCACAGAAAGTGGTGACTCGACGGAGGCGACTTTGAGCTCTTTATTCATAGGTGTGATTTGATATGAATTGCTCACAATTTGCGCACAGTTATATGTTCCACTCTGCCTATGGCATCAGGCAGTGCAGCAGAGGTCAAGACATGCTTCAATTGATGCGTCAACATGCAGCACAGAGGCTGACTTCTGCGTTCCTCTTGGAACTAAAAGTCAACTTGAGGATAGTGGATATTTGATGCCTCTGGAGTCAGAACAAGTTGATACAGGATTTCAGGGACGGTTTCTGACAGTAAAAAAAAGAGCTAACCAGTGAGAATAAATCAGCAATCCATGCATGGTTGTTGTACTGTTCAATTCAGCAGGGAACAGCCACTTTTTGTACTGTTAACAAAATGCATTCGACTGACACTTTTGTTTGTCTCGTGCGAAATTTGATGACATCAGAAATGTTTGTTTCGGAGAGAAATGTTTTTGTTCTGTCCATCAAATGAGGTTAATAACAACACACCGACTGCCACTCAAATTTGAGGATGGAAGCCATCTCACATTGCTGCTACGATTCAGCCGCAGACCATGTTTATGACTGAGTGATCATCATGTCAACACTCTGTACTTGGCTCCTCCCCATGACCTCAGTTTAAAGATTTACCTACCGTCAGTTCTCGCACTCTTCTCTCTGAGTTTACTTGATGAACTCTTCATCCCTGCATCAATTTTGCATGCATGGTGTCCAGAAGGTGCCAAAACACACACTGGTGTCGGCACACCTTCACACACAGATGACCCGCCACCGACCCTGGCGTGTCTCTGCTGAGGAGTGTGTGGGTGACAGCTCGGCGCTGTGATATCAGCGTCTCTGTACTTCACACCTCCCTCAGCTGCTGACAGAGGAGGACGGCTGCAGATAACTCCCACTCTCGTTTATTTTGATGAAAACTGTCTCATTATTTATCCCGGACACTTTCCCCGGGTCCAAGTTCACCTCTTATATATTCATGCAGGAGCCTCCGTCCAATCAGGATTTTTGTGCTGTCCTTGGGTGGACCTCGTACTTTTACAGGTTATTTGACTTGTGATGCCGTCGTAAAATCATCTTTGGTTGGAGGTGGTTATATCCCCGCTGCGACGCTTCCACTTTGGAGTGTCCTTTACTGAATTTTACCGACCAATATTTATTTTAATTCTCATTAAAGCCACTTTGTCCTTCAGCGCAAATTGAAATGACTCATTAAAACCAGACTTTTTCCTGTACATTGGTTTAAAGAAATCGACAGGACAACCGCTGCAGGGGCTCAGTGGTTGACATTGCTATTTCCCTGCCTTGGTTTAGGCCCTTTGTTTCGGAGGTTTAAAACATTTATTTCCCTCACCTACCTCACAAACTTTTGTCGCATCGCAGTTAGAGACACGACTAGAGTTTTATGCAAAATGGTTGAACAATGCAAGAAACCTCACAAGCCCCATTTTAGACAGCCAAGATCTCTGTCCCTGAGGGAGGGTCTTCAGGTAAGGACACGAGTTCTCACCCCTCCTGCTGCCCTCACACTTCCCCTGATCCTCTCTGCAGCCATCGATCAGGAACTAAGCTCCGTCTTTAATTGGTTGGTCGAGGTCGATTGACTGTGCAGACTTTGAGTGCCCTGAGGGTGTTTGTGCGCGTGTTTATGTGTGTGATGGCTCTCTTCAAGAATTCTCCCTAATTCGGTGACACCGGTGTGGCTTCAGACCCTGCCTCATTCAAGATGACCCCTCCTCCCTGACCTTTACTCGACAGTTTCAGACTCCAAATATAACATGACTGCCATTTATATATCCATCCATCCGTCAGCGCCATTGTCTGCCCTCTTGCTGACTCGACTGCTCATCCACCCACCCATCTGTTTATCCCAAGGAAGTGTGCATTGTTTTTCATCAGGAACATTTTCCTTGTATCCAACATCAAGTGCATGAAACTTTGAAACATTGTTGGAGTTCAAAGTGTTACGTACAGGTTCTGTGGTTATGATTGCTTACTATGGGGAACATCAAAAAGTATAAAATGGAAAAGCATTTAATGATGATCACAAATTAGGTTTTATAGTCACAAGGCCGTGTGGAAATCTATATTTGGCTTAGTTGAACTTCTGTTCTCTGTGCCGGGACTTCTCTTCTGTGGGGTGGAACTTCTCTTTTGTTGGGTGGGACTTCTCTTCTGTGGGGTGGGACCTCTCTTCTGTGGGGTGGGACTTCTCTTCTGTGTGGTGGGACTTCTCTTTTGTTAGGTGGGACTTCTCTTCTGTGTGGTGGGACTTCTCTTTTGTTAGGTGGGACTTCTCTTCTGTGTGGTGGGACTTCTCTTTTGTTGAGTGGGACTTCTCTTCTGTTAGGTGGGACTTCTCTTCTGTGTGGTGGGACTTCTCTTTTGTTGAGTGGGACTTCTCTTCTGTGGGCTGGGACTTCTCTTTTGTTGAGTGGGACTTCTCTTCTGTGGGCTGGGACTTCTCTTCTGTGTGGTGGGAAACCGAGAACAGTAAAAATGATATTCACCTTGAATAAGCCAACCAATTGGAGTGAGTGTGTTTGCATGACAACCCAGTAAGACAAATTGTTGCTTAAGACCAGCTCAGTTCAGACTTTATAATACACATAAACAGCATCGCCCGACTGTAGCAGAGAAATTTGCTGCTCTGCACTTTAGATACTCCACATCCATCATTCCTCTGATAGAAATTGGAATATTAATAATAATAATTCATTTTATTCAGCAACTTGAAAGTTTCATTCCAAAACCTGCGGACAGAAGCATGTTGACATTATATATATATATATATATATATATATATATATATATATATATATATATATATATATATATATATATATATATATATATATATATATATATTTTTTTTTTTTTTTTTTTAGACAGGAACAACAGGCTTGCTGATCGGAGCATCACTGATCACTGGGGCATGCTGGCTAGATTGCGGTTTACCATTTGAATTCAAAGTTTGCTCTGGTTGATCACAAGATAAAACAAAAAAAAAAGTCAAAGAAAGATATGTCCAATGAGTACAATTTTGGAATCTGCAACATTGTTCCACCTTGGGTTTGATTCAACACAACTAAGTGTTGTTTTCAGTGTGGCTTGTAAGCCATTATTCTCAGTAAGGGATAAACTAGCTGGCTATCTTTTCATATTCCTCTGTCATTTTTGGTGGGAATATGGTCTTAACAGATGAAGACATAGCTATTGTCCATAAGTTGTACCCTCTTTTTTGATGCTCGAGCTGATATTCAAAGTCCTTGATCTCGAGTGTGACCTATTCTGCCTGTATAATAACAATCATAATGCTTTTCATTTACACAGCTCATGACGCCCAAATCACGACATAAACCATTATCTATTTGTACCAAATTCACCAGTCGCCAGTGATACAGTCACATGAGGCAAGGTTGGTAAGGCGTCTTGCCCAAAGACACTGACAGCGTCTTCTCTACCGGCGGAGCCACTGCCAAACCATATTGCAAATTCCCTCACCGATGCTTAAAGTTAGTCTGCCTCCCCCACCACAACTCTACCTGAACTCCCAGAGCATCTCCGTCTTTCACTCACCCATCAGAGGGATGGGAGAGTGTATGTGTCTTGGTCCTGTTTTCCTCTGTTCCCTTGTCTTACATGAGCTGAGAATGATTACCATTCCGTTTCATGCCTCCTCACAGCCCGACTCACAGAGTGGCACTGTCAAGACCAGTTGCGTTCAAGCTGAGCTGACCTTGGCGACTCGACCTTTTCGACAAAATCATCAGAAAATTAATTACAGCTGAACTCTTTAAGTCCAATTACAACTCAATTTTGTCTCGTCTGAGGCTCTAAACTGCTGCGTGCTACGGGTTTGTAGTAAATAAGGTCATGGAGGGAGCTGGCGCTCATTAATCCCGCCTCCTAGATTAGACCGTGGGCCAAATCCTCACGTATTGTTTTGTCTGCGTGTGAAACTCTGCGCCATTATGTTGCCGTGAAATTACAAGGCCTTTTTGTCCCGCCGCTGTATGTTATCACCCACAGCAGCTCTATTCGTGTGGACGCACCCTTTGTGACCTTCTCTGGAAACTATCTGACACAGAAGAACTGAGTTTAACCCTTCCGTGTCATCGCCGAATCCCATATTAGACTATGTCTAATATCACTTCTCAAATAATGCGTGCCCTTTTTGCACCTTTTTCATTCATAATGACACACTTCTCCGTGTCGCTTATTAGTGAACTATTTAGCTTTCGACCCAGAATGAATGCACCTCTCGATATTGTTGTTGGAGCCCACCCACTTGCCAATTAAATCCTTCAGTGCGCTGTCCTTTGTGTGCTTCTATTAAAATCTGTGAGTCATGCTGTTAGAAATGCTCTTCTGGTCCAGAGGACGTCTGATTTCGTGGATGTGACTGTGGTCCATGGAGGCGTTCTGGAAGCTGGAGCGTGTGATCTCATCCTGCAACGCAGCAGAAAACACATACTCTCTCACACACTTGTCACAAATAATGAGCTCCCGGGGACTGGAGGTCTCACACACACAGATTTACATTTATTACACGCTCAAGTGCTGAGCTATAATAACAAAGCAGAAGCGGGACAGAAGGAAGTGGTACAGTACAAAGTCATTAACTGTAGAAACAGCAACGTATCACCGCTTCATTACTCGCTTCAGAGAGCAGGAGTGTGTTTCCACCAACGTCGACTGAGGTGTTAGCCTGGACACACAAGTCAGCAGGAGTTATGGGGCCACAGTGCTCATTTAGAGAGCCATTTCCACACATTTTCGCAGATTAGGCCACTTCAAGAAAGATCCCACCCAAATCGAAAGATGAATTGCCAATGTTTTCTTTTGCTTTGCTTTCTTCTGCTAATCTTCCCTCTCACTTGTCATCAGTGAGACAAGGGATCTGAAGCAGTACTGAGATATTTGTGGCTATTCCTGTGCTTAAAATGGATCCTTCCTTCCTCAATTCTCAACCTCAGTTCTCAACTTCAAAAAGTAGTACTGGCCCCGTTATTAGGAAATTAAATTGAGTCGAATGTCATCTAATCTAAAAGACTGAGGTATCTTCTTCAATTTTGAGATTGGCCGGCCCCTACCTCAGGATATGAGAATACCCAGAATGCTTTGCATATTTTTAGCCAGTAGAAAATGGCATCCAAAGCGGCAAAGAAATTGAGCTACAATGCAAGTATCTTCTTTGTTAATGGGGATATAAATATTACGAAAACCATTGTATTGTCTTAGCCCATTCCATGGATTATATATACCTCAGTCTGGAATGACATTTATTTTTATTTCATGGTCTTTTGTCAGTTTTCTTCTATTTCTTATGAATGGACAGACTTAACGCAGCTTTTGCATGGATAAAGTCTGCATCTGCATTTAAGGGGCGTCCCAATTCTGAGTCAGACATCGCCCGTAATACTTGGTTTTGAGGGCTACGTTTGAGGGACAAGACTGAAGATTGAGCTCTAGGGTTGAGGCTTGAGGATTAAGGAAGGCATTGGAATTCACCCACTTTCTTTTCTGCTCCTGTTTTGGTTTCAGGCAGGCTGGTGTGAACGGCTGGGGGCAATCTGCCCTGCAGCATCGAAAAAGAGTGCGTGTACCTGAACGCATCGCCAAGTCAGCCCATCAACTGACGTGGTATCGTGTTTCCTCCCTGATCCTGTGACTGATTTCTCCCACTCTCAACTGCCGTGCTTCTGCATTTGGATCCACCGCACCATGGTACCTTGCAACAGGCGAAAGTGCTGGTCTTACCAGATAAAGAAAGTGTTAGTATAAGTCTAAAGCTAACCAACAACACTACCTCAAAAATGAATGAACGAGATTTGAGGACCAATCTGGCACAGGGCATGACACACACTCACTGTCCTGAACTAAACAAGCCATGAAAAAAAATTCTGAAGTGTATTGAGACAATATTGAACATTGTGTTATTCAGTAGAATTAAATTTTGTTTTTGTTGAACAGTGCTTAATGTGTTTTGTTCAATATTTGGTACACTGAAGAGAAAGACAAAGACACCTCACTCCTGGAAACATTTTCATATTTTTTCCCTCCAAAGCGGCTAAATGGTCACTTCTGTTCAGATCCTTTTTGTCCTCCCCCTCATGGTCAACCTGATGATGGTCCAGCTGCCCATTCGTCCTCACAGAGTTCCTACTTCAGAGAGGTAGCTTTTGTAATGTTGCTTTGTGTGAAGATAATAGCAAGGCCGTGTTATATCCATGTCTCCCAACCGTTGGTGATATTCAGTCGAACTTAGGGAAGAATAAATCCATAACTGACATTGTGTTGCATTTTCAAAAGTGCTCATGCTCAGAACATACAATGGTTTGTGTCTTTAAAAGATACCACATATGCACAAATCACCCGCTGAAGAACAGTCTGAACATATGCTAGTAGTTTATAATATATATTCAGTGTTTCAACCAGTTTCAACCAGAACTGAACTGCAGCTGAAAACAAATCCAACTGCAGGAGCATGACAGCTGTGACAAACAGCAGAATCCAGAATGGGAAGCGCCTTTGTTTTTTTTTGTTTTGTCCGTTTAAGCACGGTCATTTTAACGCGAGTTGGGGTAGGTTCAGGGAGGACACATCATCACCCACACTAACTTGTTACATCAACTCCTCAGTTTGAGAAACGTCCCAGCAGATTCAGCAATTTCATGTCTTTGTGCCTTTGTTCACCCGTACGTCCACCCATCCTGCCATTGTCACCGAAAATCCAAGGACGAGTTAGTCGGACAGATCCAGTACTTCTTGATTATTGCTGTGATGTTGTGATGTTTGGTGGTTTAGAAACCACACCAAATTGGACTCCTGCTCATTCCTGTGCCTCTAAGACAATCGCCTTGGCAGCTCAGCACATCAGTGTTTGGAGCATGCTGGGACCAAATTCTGGTCAATTTTCAATGTTTTTGACTCTTTCATTTTCAACATCTTTGTGAAGTGCTAGAATATTTTGAAAGACAAACAGTGACTTGTGATCTATGTAACAGTTGCAAGTGCCTAAATAATGAATGAAATAATAATAAAAATGTATTTTCAGCATAGGTGCAAACGATCATGGACCATGTGGGAGTGGACGATCGTCCCCTTCACTCTATTGAAACATCTATGAGCTGAAGTCCACTTGATAATAGTGAGTTGCGATGTGGCAACTTGGCAGCAAGAATGTGTTGCCAGAACTCCCACCAGTTTTGTTGACAAGAAAGCAGCAGCTCGGTGGTGACAGGTCTAAGAATGTTTTTTTTTTTTTTAAGTTCCAGGATTTCCCACAATAACCAACACGACTCAGCATTCATTTCAATTGCAAGTGTATCTTGTCATCGCCGTCTGTCTGGCTGCTGGATACTTGATGGACACTCATTCATTTCAATATGACTGGAGCACAGGAGGCAGACATTTTTCTTCCTCTGATGCTTTCAACCATGTCCATCCTCACTGATGTCACAACACGGTGGCTTGGAAACAAGACTGTTTATTATTGGTGCTGGACAACAGTGACTTTTAGTGGGGATTAATCGCTTAATTTTCCATGATTAATTGCGATCATTCACAAGGTCAGTTAATAAAACAAATGTAACAGTAAGGAACAATGAATCCCCAAAGAACAGTATTGTGCATTTTATTTCAAATGTACAAACATTGCCATGTTAATGAATGGGCGGTTATTCCAAGTTCTTCTAACACGGAAAGTTCTCGGAATTTGTAAGCATTTTCATAAAGTTTTGTAAATTTGTAAGCTTTTAAAAATAGGAATCCATAAAGCTAAGAAGAAGAATAAAATACAATAGCAAACTAATAAACACTAAATAAACACCTGTGCCTCCACTGTTCATTAATGTAATGCCTTGTATCTTAGAGAAAATAATGGTTGTCCAGCGAGGTCCAATAGTCTCCAGTTAGAGAAGCAGTGGGTGCACTTTCGTCGCCCTTTCATTTCCATACAACTTATATATTTTCTCACCACATCTTTTGATACATGCTTTCTTTGTTGCGATCCTGGGAACGTTTCTCAGTCCAGAAATTATAATTGTTGCTACCAACTTTGCTATTGCATTTGTTGACCTCTGTTGAGCTCATTCACTCACTGCTTCAAGTGCAGTGTCGAAAGCTCTGTGTTTGTTACTGTGGGTGATTTGCCACATTTGCGAGGGCGTGTCTTGCATTCAAATGATATTTGAACGTTGGTTTTATCAATACCGTCGTCCCCCATTTTTCTTTCACTGCCACCTCCCACTCCGCCATCTCACTTCTGCGCCATATACCGGCCCCAAAATGCAGTCACTGGCGAAGAAGCTCACCGACCAACCATTGAAAACAGCTTTTATGTGCTGTAAAACTGTTGTACGTAAATAAACTACTGTGCTAACACAACAATAAGGCACTAATTTACCCAGTCCTAAATGTTATATTGCGAAATTGCGTGAAGTCAGTCTTGTGTGATCCATTGCACTGGAATGCTGGAATGGTCTGAATGCTATAAATCTTTAAACGCCACCCTCCTCCTGCCACCAATGCTCTAAACATTAAGGAATGTTACCTTCAGCTCGGCAACCCTTTAGTTCGGCAGCTTTTGCTGAGGCACATGTGATGGAGCATTGGTACGTATGTTGAGGATCTGCTGCCTACCTTGTGTTTTGGCAATGAGATGTTTCCTACAATGTTCTTGGGCCACGTTTTCCCAACAGCAGCTGGTAGAGGACTCTTGATGACATTCCTCTCCTTATTCTCTGACTCCACTTTCCAGCATGGATGGAATACAGAAAAAGATTTGAGTCGACTTAAAAAAAAAAAAAGCCCTGTCTTTGTGTTTCAAACATGGCTGAGATTAGTCGCCGCCACATTAACAGATGACCTCTCCTTTTCTTATTTCCTCTTGTCGCTCCGCACTTTTGTCCCGCTCAGATAAGCTATCACTGTGACAGAAGTCCACTCCCCTCCACTCCAACATCACAGAGATCAGAACCCTAAAAGTTTCATTCTAGCGTCCCCATTTATTTCAGTTGAATGCAAGCGAGGAGAAGATGTTTAACCTCAAATAATTATGTTCTGAACCTTGGTTTCCATGATCACTTGCCGGGCCTGTCGAATGAGTTTTCCTTTCATTTGTCCTTCCATTTCTTTCTGCTCGTCTTCGCTGCCTGCCTGCCCGCCCGCTCGCCCTCCCTCTCTCTCTCTATCAGCTTTGATAATACATCAAGGGCTGCTGGCTCAAACAAAACATTTGCTGTAATTATTTTCGAAATGTGGATGTAGCTACGATGATCTGACAGGCCGAGGGCTTTTAGGAGGGTTCTTCTTTCAGAGAGGATGAAGGGATTTTTCATTCACCGTGGACATCTTACCTCCTCACCTTCCTGGGAACAATTATCCTGCTGTATTCTCGCCTGCTCAAAATGCGGAGACGCAAAAGTGGCGGTGACATCACTGGTGTTTTCAGACAATTATTCCAGGTCTTGCAACCACGTTGGCCTCGTTGCTCTATTTTGTTCTTTTTCATCATGGCTGGGTCCAAAAACTGGGTGATGAAAGTTTTCAAACTGGGATGCTGTGAGGTCCTGATGCCTGATAACAGTTAACCTCCTGCCTGTACTAATCGCAGGTCCAGACGTCAAGACAGAGATTTATGTTTCAGCCAATAACAGTGTCTGGGTGCTCAGTCCATGGATGACTCACATCTTATAAGCGTTGATGATATTTAAGGTTCGCCGACAGAACAACTGTCACTCGCTTCACTCTGGATAATGAGTCCACGTACAGGCTGGAGATGAAGTAGTTGGCTGTCTGATGTGGAGAAATAGCCCCCAGCTGAACACAGTTCAGTCAGTAGATGTGAGAAGGCTTTTGGAGATTCACCATGACCTCAGCTCCCCATTTCTATGATGCATTTCTATGATGAGTGATCACAGAAGTTCTTAAAGGTACTCATCCTGATGCAGTTTTGATTAATAATAGCGTTTAACAGAATCATATCCGCCTCCCTCCAACTCACGTTGATAGAAAGAATGATTTTGTATTCATATTTATTTCAATTGAATAAATGCCATCTTCAGTAGCGGCTGGTCAGTCGGGTATGTTGGAGCACTGCTCCAGATCTCATAGTAGCTACATTAAGTGGGAACATATTTTGAGAATGACGCTGTTTTAGAGGTTCTCCTGGTGTGTAACGATACACATCTATTTAGCATATTTGTTTATTTGGACACACACTTTTAACTACAGTGTGTAGTGACAGCGACAGTGAACACACTCTGTGGGGAGGACCTAACCAAATGGTTCAAGAGCGGCTAAAACGGAGGACCTCTGTTGTGTTTCCTTGTGGCTTAGATCTTGAAAATAAACTGCCCGATCTAGTTCCTGAAACAGTCACATGGTACGGCTTCAAATGTCAAAACCCAGCTACATCATTGGAGCATGCCTTGGTGCACGCGTCATGAAATGATCCGCCTGATGTACGCATCCAAGCCTTGCCACAGAGGACACTTCACCAGCGGTGCTAGTTACTCAGTAGTACTTAGTAAAGAAGAGCGTGATCCGGACCAAAGGGTTCTCACATGTGTTCAGTGGTTTGCTCTGTGTAGACACATGCCCAGAGAAAACCTGGTTTTGAGACGGAAATACGAAGGAGAAACCGGGTTAGCGAGGCTTGAACCAATGTTCAGGGAGCATAATCGTGAACATGCTATCTATAAAATACAAAACCTTGTATTTTGGAGGAAGCAACTACAGCAACACATTGTCTGTCGCCTTAGCATTGACTTCTTTAGTGGCCGAAGATCTGTGATGGAGGAGGAAAGGAGAGTTATTAAACTGCTCATAAAACCAGGCCTTGTCCACATGGATACGGACTTGGTGTCAGATGGGCCTATTGTCCACAGGGCGGGGGCGTGGGTGTGGATAAGAACATGCAAAATGTGTCTCTCAGCATGGACGGTACAAGTCGTCACTTCACGATTCCTCCTCATTCAGCATACAACAGGCAGCGGCTGAGAAACAGTTAGAGCACATGCTCTTCAGAGAAGCCAGTCACAAGTTCAATATTTTCAATTTGCTTTTGTATTTGATTTGTTTCTTTCCTTTCCATACAGTTTATTCATTTTACACATTTTGCCAGTGCTGAAAGATCATGTTGCAGTTTGCTGCTGATGCTTGAGCACGACCTTCACATGCGCCATGTTGTCTTCTTCGTATGTGCAGCGCCCACTACAGCCCTGGAATATGCCCTACATTGAAGGCCTGAAACTGCTCCACTTTTATGGAGATTTTTTATGAAACCAACGTGGAAAAGCATGTGTAGAAAAATGAGTGTCTCCATAGCAGTCTTGTTCTGCTACCAATAAGCGCAATGAGTGATGAGGTAACACAAGGGCTGGATCGACTGGCACATTGTAGTAGACAGTGCGTCCATCTGCTGTAAACCCAGGTCAATTCTTATTTTAAATAAATAACAGAATACTCTTTGAATATGAGCACTGCATTAATTTTATATATATTTTTTAAGAATATATATTCGGAGCAATAAGTGGTGGGTTTCTGTTAGAATGAATAAGTGCTCAGTAACAGAGCACTGCTCTTCAGTCTGGGTGTTAAATGACAGGTATTGAGATGTCTGAATGTTAAACTGCGACAGTCCCCCAATAACTCTTTTCACCAGCTGCCACTGGACGTCTCGTTCTTTACAAAGACAACAGACAAGTCTGACACACAGCTTCACTCGTAACTCATCGTGTTTTTGTCCACAGATTATTAACTCGCTGTAATGACAGTCTGCGGAGTGAAAATGAAATCAGAAGAAGACAGACTAACTTCAACACTCAACAAAGAACACAACAGGGATGAGGTGGCGGCAGTTGTGAAGAAGAACAGACCCATGAATGGTTCCCAACACTCGCCTAAGGTGGGAGCCACAGAAACCAAGTAAATCATAAACAGCTTCTTGCTCCAGGCATCACCACACTGAATAATCCACACAAGTTATGACCCTAAAACAATCTGCTCTCTCTCTTTCAACAGAGTGTCTTGGCACTAAGCAGAAATTTTGCCCATCATCTTCCTCTGTTGAACATATTAACAACCAAAAGTTGCGTATCAACCAGTCCGGTACCTAGTGTTTTTGTTTGGTATTTGTACATGATTTAAAATTTATTATAAGTTTGGTACATAGTTAGAGCTGCTGCTGTGTTTTTGCTAAAATACCAGTGTCTTATTCCTTCTTGATTCTGATTCACCACAGCCTTGGATGTAGCATGCGATCCAGAGTAAAGGACTGACACAAACTGTTCTTAAGGATAACTACAAATAAACATCCCAAGACAACAGAGGAGTGGCTCCTTGGCATTAGACCAAGACAGGATCAACATCTTCGGCTACACACGATGCTTCACTAAGAATCAAGCCAGAGGACACATAATATCTTTTAGCTTAAACTTTTCATGCTAAGTGAAAGCATTATCATCACATGAAGCGTAAAAAAACTAATTAAATAAATAAACCATTAAAAATAAAATAAAATAAAATAATAATAATAATAATAATAATGACGCAATACTAGGATTACTGTAAAAAAAAAAAAAAAGTATGGCCCCTTTACCCGATATTTTCTCTAAATTTTGGATGAAACTTCATCACATAGTAACATATGAGATTTTAAATGGAACCAATTTTAAATGGGATTTCAATAGAAGAATAAAAAAAAAATAATAAAAAAGAAAGCAGACAGAATACATTACAGAATACATTCCTCCTCAGGCGGCCTTGTGAAGGACTACTCAGCTTCGCATGCAGTCAGTAAATAACTTCTTTGATTCAAGATTCAAGAACTGTATTGTGTTCACACAAGATGCAGTATTCGTTGGCTTGCAGCCAAAAAGGAAGCAACATGACCTGTAATTGAACCCGGGGCATGGCGGTGACTCTGGACCATGCAGTGCTATAAGCAACACCGTGTTGCTGAAATGTCACGGCTCCAGAAGTTTTATCTTGCCACCATTTGTTTGTATTAAAAAGACGCTGAGCTCCAGCAGTTGAAGCTGTAAAAGAGAATGATGACTCCTTCAAAAACTCCCTGAATCCAGATGGAAAATCCTATTCTCTTTCTTGTCTCACTATCTACATTTTCTGTCTGTCTGGGATGTCAATTCAACCCCGCTGGTGGAGGAACTAAAACATCGAACAAAAAATAACAAATCTAATATTGTAACATGAGGCAATATAATGAGTTAGCTTACACATGACGCTGGACTTATGTGCAATTGCTCTTTTACTGCAATAAGCACACTGACAACAACATTGTATTATAGCCTGGAATTCTTTTTTAATGTGTTGACACTGTAAATATGTTCAGATGGTTGTTATATTCTATTCTATTGTGATCTTAGCGCTGAGTGTATATTAGTATGTTTACTTTCTTTTCTAGTAACATATTCTCTTTATTTCTTTATTCCTTTTTTGTCTTGAGTAGGAGTTTGTGTCACGAAAAGCGATTTCCCACAGATAAATAAAGTCATTCTGATTCTGACACATAATACAGGCTGCTGTATGAACAAGATGTCCTTTTACTAGACGATCATTATTTCGCATTATGTCTGGGAACAAGGATTAGTGCTTGTGTCACTTGTGTCATTTGTTCGAGGCGATTCTGTTTTGAGCTGATGAATCGCTGTGAGTATGAAAGGGTGACTGTCGGAGGCATCCGACCCACAACACCTTCAAAATAACTATCTGGTGCAGCGGCTGCTAAATAATTTAGCAATGCTGTTTATGTTCAAATGTTTACCGCCCCTCCTCCTTCCTCCGTCTGAAGAGTGGAACCAGAGTGCAGACATGCTTTCTATTTGTGTCTGACGTTTTCAGCTAATTCTTTCTAATCAGGGTCCAGGCGTGTCACAGAAACATGTGGTTGTCAGACTCGCTGTTACGCGTTACAACGCTGCTGCCTTCAGGCCCTCGGAGCCTTTTGCTCATTTGTGCTGAAATAATTCGGTGTCCACTTTAATATCACCTTCTAATCTCTCCGTGCTGCAGGCGAAGGCTTCTGACCTCGGAGAGCCTCAGAGGGTGAGTGCAGCCTGTTGGTCATTGTTTTGTTGCTGTTATCGTGTTTCCCCAGCTTCACATTAGAAAGTATCTTTCGACCAAAGCAATGACCTGGAGACACAGGTGGAGTTAAAAACATTGCAGATCATGGCGTCCCTAATGGACTCCAACTTCATCTGCTGCCGTCAGGATCTCTGCAAAGATGTTTCCACTTAAGCATCTGAGAGTATGGGGAAGTGCATGTCCAAGGCAATGATCCGAACCTGTTTCAAATAGAAAGTATCACATACCTTTGACTGCTGAATTGTAGTTATAATACACATTGAAGCAGAAACTCGGTTTCACCGACATTTTCATCAGAGATGTTGTCGTCGTCACATTCAGACTTATTGACAGATTAGTATGTGCAAAGAAAAGTACCCCAAGATGTGGTTCATCATTTCTACCTCTATTCTACATCAGCGATGCAAAACTCTCTCTTGTTGGCTGGTACTGTTGTGTAGCAGCGACTTTTGCCTAGACAACCAAAACAGACGACACTGTGACGTCACTGCTTTAAACATTCGGATCTACTGCCCACACAGAGAAGCGCATCTGTATCATCAAGTATTGGATACAGTGGGTGAAAACGCTGGATTTGTGAGGATGGAAGGCCCATCTGACACAGAACTTGCGTGGATACCATCTCCATCTGGACAGGGTCTCAAATGTTGGCTCTTGAATGGCCAGGGTTTTTGTTTTTTCATGTACGTTTCCCCATGTATGTGTTGTTATTGTCAAGTCCGCATTTTATTCTTGTGATTCCCAGGTGTTCCTTCGTTTCGGTTTCCTGTTCTCTCTCCAGCTTTCCGAGCGACACAGCTGACGTGCATTTGATCATCAGACAACTCCTCAACTCTGTCGCCAGATGGTTGCTTCGCGTTCCTAATGGTAAACTCTCCCAAGACTTCTCTCTCTCGATTAAGCTCCTTCGAATATTCTAAAGTTATTGCGTGCGTGATTTTCAGCCGCTTCCTCAGTTCTGGTTACGCCTTGCTTTGTCTTTGCTTTTATTTTCCATTTCCGGTAGATTACCGCGTCTGAGTATTTTGTAGCTCTCACTTTTTGTTTTCTTTTGTGTGTGTGTTTTCCACCACTGAGCGTTTTATATGAATTGGGCCTCGCAAGTATCTTCCTAGTGCGTTTGTGTTCTCCCCGTTTTATGAGGCTTGATTATAATTCCCCTCTCTTTTGTTCCGTGTTTTTCCCCGACCCTTTCCTGTAGTTCCCTGTCCGTGTTCTGGTTCCGGTTCTGGTTCCATGACAATATAAATAGTTTGAGTAGTACAGCGCTGTCTAGGAGGTGAAAGACATCACTTACATACCTGTGTTAAATTCCTCCATTCCTTTGTAACACTTTGACAAATGCAGATGGTTAATATCAAACCCAGCTGAGGCGCAATAGAGACGACAGACCGCAGAGAGGAGTGATGATTACATGCTATGAGGAGACGTGACGGCAGCACTCGGACAGGTGAAGGTGGCTCATTAAATATAAAGTCAGGAAGCAGAAGCTTCAAGGGTGCAGCACAGAACCACAGATCAAAAGATGCCTTATGTGACCTTTCAGCCAGAATCCCTGGAGAGATGAATGAAGAGACAAAGACACAAACACACACACACAGAGGCTCCCAGCACACTTCCCGGTCCGGATCCTTGTCCTCGCCAGGAACCTGCGGGTCTTCCACACGCACACGGCATATCGAAAACAAAATGGCCAAACAAATATTAGTATGGCATCATTTTTAGTTATTCTTTGGTGATCATCTAATGGATTTTCTCTATTGTTCATCGGACATGTGGCTCGCGCATGATTCATCCACAGTGAGGGGTGGAAGGTTTTCTTTTTATTTTAGCCATTCATGGTATTGTGGTGTCGCTGTGGAATGAAAAGAGCACCGTTTCTTTTTGCTTTGACAAGGTGCAAGGACATGCGGTGTAAGGAAGAGTGGAGAAGCAGCAAGCTTTCAATGAATATATGCGACCATGAAAAAGAGCAGTTACTAATACACAGCTCAGATATCGACAAGTTCACAGTGTAACCGTCAGCTCTGTTTACAACCTCTCAAGAAATCGCTGACAAGAGCTGTACAAGAGAAAAGGAATGCTAGTGGATAGTGTTTAATAGTACAGTCTGTAGGTACTGCTACTTACTGTGATTTCATAACCGTAACATTTATTTGCTTTATTTCCATTTATTTTCCAATGTGGTTTTTGGTCAATTCACATGCAGTTCGTGTACAGCTATTGCTACAGTGTCTTTCCAGTTGAATCAGAATTATGGATAGTAATCCACGCCACATCTTTCTCCACCTTTCACTTCCTTTAGATATATTTCAGCTTTAATTTGGTTTGAAAACGTGGAGCGTTTCACAAAACCAGATTGATTTGGTCTTTTGAAATTGTCATTTTCATACTTAAATATATATATAGCAGTGCAAATTAAATTGCAGAGGAAACAGTTCCACAGTTTAGCACCCGATGAAGTCATTCTCAGTTTCACTGAACTGCTGGACTGAGAGACAAAACTGTCTTGAAAGACTGTATGAGTTTTAAACAGTTCATAACAAAAATGAAAGACTTAATTCTTGATCAAGATCTGAAGGCAGACAGATGTTGCATCCTGTTAAGTTTCACTTTCTAGCCAGCCAGTTTGATAACTGTCAACAGCTTACATGTGTCTGGGCAAGAAGAACCTTTCACAGACAGATCTTTAACATTCATGACCTCAGCTTGTTTCATAACAGTAGTCATTCACTGTGTATTTCCATTTTGGACTGCATTTATTTGGTACTGAATTTAGCTATAAGCCAACTATTAAACAATGAGGTAAACGTTGGTGCCCTACGAGTGTAAGTAAAGGTTTGAAATGAAACATCATGCCAGCTGTCAGACAGTCTTTGCCACCGCAGGTCAGACAAGGAACACTCCATTTTTCTGCTGTGAAGATGTGTGGTCAAGCAAGAGGAGCATCAGGTTTCAAAACAAGTTTGAAAACAACAAGTTTCCTCTGTGAGTTTGAGGTTGTTCACAGGTTCTAATCCTTCATGATCTAACAACACCATATCGCACCAGACTAGTTCAAGTCACATGACTATACTTTGGTCAGAGAGGGAGAGGGAGCCAGATCGTCCTTCATTTTTTTCTTTCTCCAAACAGCAAGACAGTGATTTGCATTTCACTTAATCCCACACAACAGTCTTGGCACCGAAATGAACACTGGCGTCCTTTTCTCAACACTGCCAGAGAAATGTATTACACTGGGAAGATAAAAATCCTCACAAGGACTGCCTTCTGCAATTTGTACAATTCAAATGTGAAACCTTTTCATTTGGGGGATTGAAGAATCCGCTTTTTTTTCTTCTCTGATTTAGTTATGGGCTTTTCAAAATCACTCAAGAGTCTGTCAAACTCCAGCTAATGATTTCATTGGAATATTTTTAATTACAGGCTGTGGGGATGATGGACAGATACTGTGAGAGATTCTCTAAACTGGGAGAAAGGCAGCCAATGGGAGAGTATACTTGGTTGAGACACGGAAGTGGAGACGTTTGGAGACTAAGTTGAAGAGGACGGAGAGAACATGTTGGGCACAGAAATGTACTACGTGGGAGAAGAAGAGTATGACAACCAAAGAGGATGTGATGGAGGACATGAAGATGAGGGGATGACTGGGGTGGATGGCCTGAAGTGCAAAGAAGAAGCAAGTCAAGTGGTTAGGCAATGTTTGACACATACCTGCTATGTACGTAAATCTTAGGAAAAATATTTTCATTGACTCTCAGAAAAATCTTGATCGGTGTGATACAAAAAACTGTTCTGGTCTCCAGCGACTGCTCATGTTACTTCAGCTGGTAGGGCCAGCAGGCTGTCAGTGCAGATGTGTGAGTCGGCTTGTCAGTGCTGCGTCCTCCGGCTGTCGTTCGTGACAGTGAATGAGACTGGTGATGAGGACAGAGATGCTTCTACTGACAACAAGAGCAGTGCTACAGTAATGGCGGAAGAATATTTCTGCATTCTGGTCGGGACGCTTCCGCCCTGACCTTGATAATAGATGCTAAAGCTGTGAGCTCGTGATGGGCTGATGAAATGTCATGAAACAGTGCCCCCATTTTCAGAGCTCTGTAGGTGGCGCTCCTGATTTAAAAATGATGCCAGGTTCAGTTGAAATGGTTGTTCCAATCCAAAGATTTTAATGCAGAGAGCGCCATCTCGTGGGCTAAAAATGTGGACATGAAGCCTCATCAGCCCATCACCAGTCCTGTGTGTCCCTGAACAAACTCAGCCTGGAGTTGATGCACGTCCACAGGGACCGTCTGGAAGAAGGAATAGAAAGTGTCCACTTGGTAATTTGACAGGTTCAGCCAGTAGTTTAAGAAATATGACTGCTGACTGGGAAATAAATGTCCCTTCCCAACCCTCCCTCCCCTATGATGTTTTTACTGAGGAGAGATATTGTAAATCATTTGATGCTGATTTACAGCCAAAAGCTGAAACTTCCCTGAAAAGTCAGACACGAAAAGAGCTACTTTCAGACCCGCTATAACCCTCCAGGGTGTATTTCATTTTACCTTTCAAGTATTTCTGAGTTCTCTATAAAGGCTTTACCAACTGGGCTGTCATAGAACAAGATGGAACATGTGTCTCAATTATAAATGATGTTCCCATTTCCCCCACTTTGTCAGCTGTTTTTCGAGATGTGGGTGACTTTTGAGTACAACTCCAGCCTCATTCGAAACCGAGCCCAAGCCAGTGAATGAAAACCGATCGCTGTGTTCTTCACATCTGTTTGAAACATTTGACCCGCAGATGCAGTTCATCTATATCAGGTTTACGGTCTCACCGACCAACAAAATGCAGTGAAGTAAGATCTTCCCACATACAGATACAAACACAGAAAAAAACATGTCAATAGTGAGCGTAAGAGCTTCAGCGGGAGCGTTAAATAAATGATGAGGAGTTCAAAAGTGAACGTGTTTGTTCTCTTAGCAGCCAGCATGGTCTCTGAAAACAGGTAAAGGATTGCTTCTCTCCATAATGTCAGCAGCAGCTGAATGGGTTGAAAAAAAAAAGGCTTCTACTGTTTAGTAGTATAATTGTTGGCTGTGTTGTGTTTCTGTGGACATGAGAGGTTCAGATGACCCTCAGATGATTGAGGTGCTGCTTAGCTCAGAGCTTAATAGGTTGTTTTGCATCACTGCTTCCAGCTTGGCCCCGCATGAGTGAAATATGGCCTCCCCAGGGCTCTGACATTACCCTGCTCTTTATTCATATCCATATTTATTCCTCAAACTCATCCTCCTACTCCCCTGCTCACCTGTCCGTCACTCACCGTAATGTGATATTCAGTACAAACATGTCGCAAAAAGCACATCATTCGTTTTGAAAGAGTTTTTCAAAACAGTCCTTTGATCGTCACTCATTCATGTTCTGTTATCGAGAATTCCCGTTGGGATTATCCAATCTTTGCCCGAGTAGCCGGCAAACATGAAGGTGCATGGGGTGGCAGGAGTCTGTTTACCAGCCGGGCGTGTTGTGTCATCTGATGGAGATAATTAGCATGAGAATTGAACCATCACATCGCGCTGGAGTGTTGTGTGATGACTCCTGCGTGGCTGTCAATTCAACATTTACCTTTCTGGACTGACAAACACGTCAGCCGGAGCTTGTGTTTGACTCCGCTGCCGCAGATCATCCCAAACTGTGGAGGCGCTTGTCACTTCGCGTGGAGATCAATGGAGGCTGTCGCACGTTCACTTTGTCAGAGCGGAAGCAGCCGTAACCTTTATTGTGATGCAATTTAGACTTCCAGAATGAAATGTGAAAGGATTATTGTGAGTAGAGGGGATGACTGAGAGTGGCTCAGCACAGGTGGGCGGAGCTTCACCTGTGACGCGCTGCATGGTTTTGACAGAATAAAAATCCTTTGCTTGCTAACCCCCGGGAAATTAGTGATGTTCGATTCCACTGATTTTGTTTCCGATCCGATACCGAGTAATATTCAGGCTGGTATCGGCGATACTGATATCGATACTTATGTGTATGTGACAACACCTGATCATAGCTTCCTTAAGATACAAGGATGAGTAAATAGCTTATTGTTTCTTTATTTACTCTGAAAAATCCAAACATTTAAATAAATTATTCTTTAATTATTTGTGAATATTATTTATGAGTGATTTAATTCCCAGGTATCTCACTGAAAAACAAGTTATGGGACTAGTCAGCACTGAATACTTAATATTATTAGGTTCAATGATCTACAAAAAGGCGGTACAAGCAATTATTACACTGGCAACTACAAACTGAAATTGCGTGTAAAATATTGAAACAAATAATGCCACAATAATTGCATTGTTAAATGAATATAAATTATTAATAATTCACGTTTTTACAGTTAATTTAACAGTTAAGTTTGATTGAAAATAATACAATGTTTGGTAAACTTGTGTTTTATTCATCTTTTCTAGTACATGTTTCACCAAGACTGTTTTACTCTCATTGCACTGTATAATTTCAAAGATCTACTTTAAGTGGTGAATTTATTTCAGCAATACTCACACTAATACTTATTATTATTATTATTTATTATATAATTATTTATATGATTGATCACTTTACTTTACCTGGATATTGCCTGCCTGCTGCATGGAATGACTCCGCCAGAGACGTCTGTCTCACCCTGGTAGCTGCTCCTGAGGCGGACGCTGAACCCCCAGAATCCCTATCGTTTAGTTACTTTTCATTGTGTTCCTGTTAAGGATATACATTACCTTGAATTACTGAAGTATTTGAATCGATTTTAAACAATCAAGATCCGGTATCGGAGGTATCGATATTTCAAGATCGATCCGCACATCACAACTGGGAATTTTGGATCATGAGGCAGTGTTGTGGTGTGACGTGACTCTGAAGCAGGGCTGTCATGGCTGTCTAGGTGATCAGACCCAGGTGCAATGTGTGCTGGCTGTCCAAAGGCTCGGAGACGAGGTTAACTTAAAGACCAGACACAGACGAACAGATACGATGAACCAAGGGCGCCGGAACCAGAACACAGACCGGGAAATACACACACATACACACAAGGGTTGGGGAAAAAAAATCCTGGAACAGACAAGAGGCAAATTATAATCAAGCCTGACTAACAGAGAGAACACAAACACACTCGGAAATCAACTCGCAAGGCCCAATCAGCAGAAAAGCTCAGTGGTGGAAAGCACACACACACACGAGGAAATAACAATATCTATCAGAAAACAAAAGTGAGATTTACAAAGCACTCACGCGGATCTATCGGAGAACAATTGCGGAAACAGAAACGAAGCGAGGAGAACGAGAACTAAGGAAGCGGCTGAAAAGGGAATCAAGTGCGCACAGATTTTAGAATATTCAGAGAAGCAAACGAGAGAGTGGAGTCTTGGAAGAGTTTACCGTAGGAACGTGAAGTAACCATCTGGCGACACGAGCTGGCACCGAGGTCCATGAAGAAGACTTGATTAGCTGATGAATGCCGGCCGTGTCGCTATATATATATATATATATATATATATATATATATATATATATATATATATATATATATATATATATATATATATATATATATATATATATACACACACACACATATATATTTATATATATATTTATATACGTCTATGTGAACTTTCTAATGAAAGTTTTATTGCATCTTAATTCTGACTTTTTGTGACTAAGAAACTTTTTTTTTTGTGAACTTATGGGACTGACTCTTATTTTTAACAAATCCAGTATTTTTGTGTTCTCTGGCTGGTTTCTGAACTCCAGTAAAGCCCACACTGGGTTCACAAAGACAAAGTCAGCTCACACTTGTTGGCTCGCACTTTGAAAGCTAATGCTTCCTCCTGAGGACAGACTGCGGCGCTCCCGGCGTTACTTTCTAATCGGACGCCATGATGTACATCTGTGCTGGATTCGTCCTTGATGCTCGAGGGCAACAGAGGGGGGCGTCAGCATCTTGGTGGACGCACACGGCGCTAAACTGTGCTGCAGCCTGAAACGCCTCCTCTGCGATTACCGGCTCTGACACGAGGACATCGCAGGCCAGCTGCTTCGCCACCTGCCCGAGAAAAAGAGCGAATCAGCGGACGCATGAATCAGCGTGATGGTGACGAGAGATGCGGCCGAGAGCAGGGACGAAAGAGAAGGGTGGGAAAATGAGGAACTCGAAGTGAGAGTGAAGTGGAATCGCAGGGGAGAGAGCCAGAAGAGGAGGTGATGTCCCAAACATCAACACTGCAAGATCCCTGAATTATTAAAGCTCCGTTCAATGATGTGATCTTTCAAAGCAGGAGACCATAAAAACAGACAATACATTTTCATTCGTGCCTGCCTTATTCTGTTCGACGCTGCACACTTGGTATTCAGGGACATCATTACCAAAATCTACAAAAGCCCTTATCAGTTATAGCACGGCGTAGCTCTGCACCCGGCTGGCGGATTGTCAGCCTTACATCTCTGCTTCACATCTCCTGGCGTCTGAAAAGAGACGTCCCGGCCGGATTTTCGACAATGTTTCTGACATTTCCATTAGCTGGGATGAAAGTGAGGAAGGTGTTGGACGGCCTGGACAAAGAGCAACAATGGTTACACTTCGAGTGAATCACCAAACTTCTCATGTGCACAATCCAGTCACACTTCTCCGACTCTAGAAATACCATCACCGTGTTAGTTGACCATGTCTCATCAGGAATACAAGTTTCATTCAAAGCTTAAAAGATAATGGAAGCTTTTACTGTTGCAGTCCATTATGGAACCTTTTTTTTTTTGTTTGACATTTCAGCCTCTGATTCTATTAACCAAATTAGCAACAGCGGTTTTATTGTTCTCTTCTTTGATCGTTCTGCTCATTATGTCAACAAGCTTAAATGGAACAAATATTAAATATACATTAACTAACATCAATGTTCAGATTTTCAGCGTGGCACCTGCAGTTCCCATCTGCCCGTGCTTCCACTAAAACTCCAGGGGAGGTACACAGTCACCGTCTGCTAGAGACCAAGGGCGAACAAGAGAGGAAAGGTTATCTTTTGTGATGATGTTCCGGTGCATTGCACCAGGAAAAAACACCAGAGAAGTTTGTGCGGTTCAATATGATGACATGTTTCTCCCAATTATAGCAATGTCTCTGATAATTGGAGAAGGCTGGGTTCTAACTGAGGCCCACCTGGAGCCCTGGACGCACAGGCGATTCATCACAAGCAGGTGGCGCTACCAATATCATACAAATGACATCACTATGCAGATTATGCCCCGAAACGTCTGGTGGAATAATGCTTGCAGACAGTAATGTGTGTGTAACGTCTGTGTGGGAGCAGATGTTTTAAGAGATGTGTGTTTGTGTGCGCCCCACTGTGGGTGCCTCATACTTTATCAAACTCTGTAGTTCAAGTCAACACACTTTTTGTCAGAGGTCATGTTGGGGAAAATAAATGGCTAGATAGCAAGTTCTTTTTTTACTTTGATATTTGTTCTATTCAAAAATGATTTGTCATGATTGTGATGTTGCATGCTGGGGGTACAAAATGTAGAGAAAAAATGTCGAAAACTGTTCCTGGACAATTGTTTTTTTCTTCAAAATATTTTTTTTTAGTAAGAGCGATCATTATTTTGTGATTATTTTTTATCTTTACGACTTTTATCCCTGTGTGTAAACAATTCTAATTAGGAGTGTGACAAAGATTCCCAGAATTTTCTTTCCAATACATCTGTTAGCTTATTATTTCAGTAATCTTACCAACAGATGAACAGACAGACGTCGACAAAAACCAAACCTATTTGTGGTATGTAAAGTTTAGCTTAGTTATTTAACCAAAACATACTGGTTAAACAGTATGGCAAGAGGTGCAGTATACTGTAGTATCCACATGCTGTTTTTACTCAAACTGAACTTGGAAATTTGCTATTAAAAAACAAATAACAAAAACAAAAAACTTGAACCAGTGTTCTCTTTTTTAGCTCAGTAGGTGGTGCTCTTGGTTTAAAAACAATATGAGGTTTTTCATTGAAATGGTTGTTGACAACCCTCTAGTGGCCTCTGAAAATGAGGACAATGTTTCATGAAGCCTCATCAGCCTGTCTCTACTAAAGACTGATTTAACTGCGATATTGTGAGTGACTTATGCTCTAAGTTTTTGTGTTATTCAACCATTTTTTTAAATCTTTCACATCACAGATGAATGAATAGACAATTATACCGTCCTCTCTGAACTTAGACACTTGGTGTTTTTAAATCAAAAAGTGACTTTCCAGAGTCTCCGACTTCCGCTCTAGACGTGAGATTGGCGCTGTAAAGCATGAACAGTTCACGAAGCATTGTTTGAATCGGGCCAGGTATTGCGGG
This sequence comes from Synchiropus splendidus, assembly GCF_027744825.2. Classification (NCBI taxonomy): domain Eukaryota; kingdom Metazoa; phylum Chordata; class Actinopteri; order Syngnathiformes; family Callionymidae; genus Synchiropus; species Synchiropus splendidus. Next base: position 11,913,804 of record NC_071336.1, read on the forward strand.
ATCAATGCGACAGCAACTGAGTCGCTGACACAATAATGAATGCCCCAGCATTTCAATCTTGCTCATTGGTGGCTTATTACTCACATATTTGGCATTTTGCTCACAAAAGAGTCACAGCTGCAGCTCTCTTGTCTTTTGTTCATTAAGATCCCGGAATAATCCGGCTACAGTAGCATGTAGCAGCGCTGTATAAATCGCCTGCCAGGTTTTCAGACACCTGACTCTGTAAAACTTACACTTCCTTCCAAGTCCTGGACTGGTGATTGACAGCAGAGCCTGCGGGGAGCCCATGAATCATCGACGGGCACTCTGAGCTCCAGGCAGGCAGCAAATTCTCAGACAAAAGTAATAAAACGTTCAAGTCAACAGCTTCATGAACTATTTATCTTGCTGGAATCCGTCCTGCGGTTCTGCTCTTCTGCAGCCACCACGCACGTCAGAGCAGCCGCCGGCCGTCAGGCGTTATTGAAAATTTGATTCAGTTTCCCAAGTTGTCACTTTTTAAGGCCCAATAAAGAAGTGTGCTTGTGCGAGAGGAGGTGAGAAGTGAACACAGGAGTGACGGCGTGAGGATAAATAAGAGCCGTAAAAGGTTTACACTGCACATCATTAACAGATGTGGACATCAGAAGCAGAGAAACCAAACACAACTGACGTCTCAAGAACAAAGAGTAGCACCTGAATAAATGCCCACTTCAGTGAAACAATGCTTTCACTCAGAGTGTATTAGTACAGCAAAAGACGATTATGAATTTGTGTTCTGATGCCCCTTTAAATGATTGAAACATACATGAAGACAAAGCATTGCCACTTAGCAAGTTATTCATGATACTGTATACTATTGCTTAATATACCTCATGCTGTGGCTTCTGCATTTAGATTGAAACCTTTTGTTTTTGTTTCATGCTCACGCGCCTTTCATTTAAGTTTAAATCCTTCTTTGATGTGGCCATGAACACTGGCTGTCCGCTGTCTGAGGTACACCTGCTGCAGCTGCACCAAAGCTTCTAGATGTGGTGAAGACCACTCACTGAAGTTCAAACTGAGCGTCAGGATGGGGCGGATCTGAGAGACTCCGAGAGGTGGCAGGGTTGTTGGTGCCAGACGGGCTGCTGTTCTACTGGAAGTTTCACAGAGAGAAAATATCCAGTGAGCAGCAGTTGCGAGTTGAAATCAGAGGTCAGTGTTTGAGTCAATGGTTTGAGTTTCAGTGGCATGATGATAACAGCCAGAATGAAGGGATCTGTTTTAAAGGCAAATTGTTGATACTGACAATATGGTTTACAATAGGACGAAGGACAAGGCTTTTCCTTAGATCATCCTTAACTCGTTCACCTGGGAGACAAATGTGTTGTGACATCTGCTGTAATCTATGGTTCCTGCTGGGCTCCCAGGGCCTTAAACATGAGACACAGTAATATTTCAGTGGTGAAATTGGATATATTGGATTAACAGTAAATGTGTCATATGAATGAAAGCAAAATAAAACAAGTGCATAATTTTGGGCAGCACAACAGAAAAAAATCCCATTGATATTTTGTCACCGTCCCTAGCCTGTAATAAGTGTCTGGATTGTAGATGAAGGTGTTTTAGACCATTTTGCCATCTCTCTCAGGTTCAATGGCTTTAAAATTTCAAACTATCCCAAAGATTGTCAATGCTATTCAAGTCTGGGGACTGGGATGACCATTCCAGAACAGTGTCTTAGTTGTTCTGAATGAATGGCTGGGTTGTGGTGTGTGCCCAAATATCAATCCCAGGTGTAACTTCAACTTTGTGATGGACTCATGAACATTATTCTCAAGAATCTGCTGGCACTGACTGGAATCCATGCAACACTTTACTTTAACAAGGTTCCCAGTGGCAGCACTCGCCACACAGCCCAACAGCATGATGGAACCTCCACCAAACCTACCTGTGGGCAACAAGTGTTTTTCTTGGAATGCGGTGTGCTTATGCAAGATGATCTTGAACCTCTTTGGAGGTGGTCTGTGGGTTGTTTTTGACCATTCTCGCCATCCTTCACATCTCTGATAGCTTTGTGGCGTTCCAGACTTCCATGCCTGTAGACCTCCATTTCCTCTCTATGGTCTCCCATAAAAATCTCCCCCAAATCCTCAGTAATAATAATAATAGTAATAGTTGTTTTCAGGTCATTTGAGAGTTGTTGTGACGCCACTCTTCAAAGGAGAGTCAAAATGAAGAACACCTTCAATACCTTTTCTCATGTTTGTATACACCAGTGTGTGCAGTTCAATGCTGAGTGAGATCATCAGACCTGTTTTGTGCTCCAATAAGTAGTTCCAAACATTCAAATTGGTAAAATGACAAGGGAGCCCAATATTTTGCACCGCATTTAATCACATACAGTACAAATGAATATCGCCACACTGTAAGTTTTTGCCTCAAAAACACCAGTACTCTTTGATTAGAAAATGAATGGCATGGCATTTTAAGTTTTTCCTGTCAAGATAAAGTCAATTATAAAGCATCCTCCTCTGAGCGGTGCCCAAACTTTTGTATAAAGCTGGAAGTGAAACTTGATAAGTTAAACCGCGGTTTATACATCAGGCAAAGTGAGTTTACAAATCCATTTATCAGCAATAGATTATGTGTTGACGATAAAAATGTGTAAAATTATTTGTTCACCAAAAATCTGTTGAATGAAATAAACAAAATAATTTATTCTAAACATTTTAAATGTTTTAAGTCCAACTGTTTTCAGTCTGTGTTCATTTTGATTTTCGATTGCTTTTGGCTGCCTCTGTGAGGGTGGTGGAGAGACGTCCGGCCGTTTCATGAGTGGATCACATCCCTCGTCTTTTTTTACATCCACCCCTAAAATACTGATACTTCATAGTTTTGTTTGGGTTTCTACATGGACGCATCGAGTTAAGAATGTGTCGTTTGAGTGTACGTTTTAGCCAACAGAGAGGAGTAAAGAAATGTGCAACGTCAGAGTGGTGTGGAAAAGCAGGTGCTGTTGGCGGCTATTAAATGTCACTAGGCAGAGAGTCATGACGCAGTTGTTTCTGGGTCTTTTGTGGTAATTGTGTCTTGAACCATTTCTTTAGTGTTTTTGAAATAACTATGTAAACTTATGTACTTGGAAGAGATTCTTTGTTTTCTTGCATCAAGTTGGAGTGCATCATTTATTTTATTTTCATTATGATTATTTTTTTAATGAATGCACAGCAGTGCTTTTTGACATTTAATGTTGCGAGGTACATTGCAAAAGTGGACTTAAGGTCTCTTTTTGAGCACCCATCCTTCCCAGGGCTGTGACATGAACCCAGAGATTGGACAACAACAGAGAGAGGTTAACACTAAAGATTTTGAAAAGGACTCATTTCCAGGCAGTTAAAAGCTATATAAGAACCAACCGTAATCAGTTCTATTTCAGAGAGATGAACGTGTTTGCTTTTTCCAAAATATTTTGATTGGAACATCAACTCTTCTTATTTGTTGATTTCACGGCTGAATGTTTTCAGCCCTTGAATAGTCTCTTTGGCAATCACTCCGTCATTGTGTACCACCCAGGGGGGCCGACCCAACTTACACAGGGGTAGGAAATAACATTTCCAGACAGGCCACTATACATACTGTATAGACCAGGACTGTTGGGAGGGGCTGTCACAAGCAAAAGATATGTGTGTGACATTTTTTTTTCATAAAATGAGAACTATTTAAATACAAGTACAAACTGGAGGGAGGCGGAGAGTGGTAAAATATCATAGCAACTATGCAAATAAAGTTCTGAAAAGGACAGCTATCATTAAAAAGCAAACTCTTGAAATCAATTTTAGCTATGAAGCGTGGGTTTCCTCTGGGTACTCCGGTTTCCTCCCACAAACTAAAGACATGCTCACTAAGTTAATTGGACCCTCTAATATTGCCTGTGTGTGTGACCTGTGATGGACTGGCGACCTGTCCAGGGTGTCCTCCTGCCTTTCACCCAATGACTGCTGGCACTCCCTGCAACCCGGAACAGGACTAAGCGCTGGTTAACTCAAAATGTATGTATAATAATAATAATAATAATAACAATAATAATAATAATAATAATAATAATAATAATAAATTTCAATTATCATGGAAATAGTCATTTTAAGGTATTTTCTTTTCAAATAATATAAGACAATGTGCATATTAGTCCCAAATATATATGGTATTTTTCAACATGAATCAAGAAATGTAAGTGATGAGAATGTTTTTTAAATAGTGACGTTTTAATAGCTGGAAGGGAAATGAAATTGCAATCTGGAAATGGGAAATTACAGAACAATGTTCCATTAAAAATGTAATCTAAATGACATTAAAGGTAAATAAATACATTTAAAACCAAAAAGAAAAATCCTTTAGACAACTCAACTCTACAGCTGTGTTATTATCACTCTTGAAACTCTCAGAATAGTTCCACAGTTTTGATGTCAGATGGAGGCTAAGAGCTGGCCAGTTCTGCACTGAGCCTTGAGATCTTGGGGCGGCGCTGTGATTTGGACCTGCAGGACCTCAGACTGTAATTACTGGGCCCCATGACAGGGTATGGCTTCGCCGTAAAAGAATTTTAGGAGAAAGTTCCACGGCTCCTGAGATGATGTCTAAAGCGCTACATTTTCTCAGTGACATCACGCCTGACATCAGCCGGAGGTTATCACAGTTCACCAGCCTTTACATCTGGTCTGAGCCGCAGTGCTGCTTGTTCACCACAGGAGGTACATTGCCTGATAAAAACCAACCGGTTTTCATGCTCTCACTTCAAAGTCATCAGATAAATTATACTATCAGTGGAAGTCGGATGAGATATTTATCTGTTAACGCACAACAAAGAAACACTTCACAAATAAAACATGTCAAATCTAAAAGCAGAGCGAGAGACGGAATGCACAGGCTTTTAATTGAGACGACAAAACGGCCTTCAGACTCATTTATTTTTGAGTCTGTGGAGTTCATGTCGGGCGAAGTCTCACACTGAGCAAACCCGGTTCATCAAAACAAACCTCATTCATTTTGTATGAATTTACCAGTTTATTTTTAGTAAAAGAGCACAGACGCTGCATAGGAAATTAGCAGCGAGCAGCTCAGATGCCGAGGCCAACAAAGCAAAAAACAAAAATGTGACTGGGATGAAGATTTCATCACACGTCCTTTATTTGTTTTGGACTTATTTTAATGAGGTCTAATCAAACTGAGATGAGCTTTATCGGTGCGGAAGTTAATTTGAACAGTTATTCTAGCAAATGTACAAAGTCCTGCAGGAATCAAAGCGACGCTTGGGGATGTTTTGTTTTTAGTCAAGATACAGGCTGTTCATTTTTGCCAAGTCTTAATCAGGTATTGTAACACACACAAGCAGCAAATGGTCAAACTGTATACGCTTGTTTATGTCAACAGCAGTAACACAACACACAACAAAACAGCACTATAAATACAGGTAAGTACATTGGAACCAAAGGAAACTAGAAAGAAAGGCTCGTGTGGTGCTGTCTGTTAAACCAGTGAGAAGAAAAAGAAAAAAATGATAAAGAGAGTCACCTATTCTTAAAATTAATTAGAACATTTTATGGCGATACTTTCATTTACACTTTACTTAAATCTTCTTTGGAGTTTAAGTAAAATAGATTAATTTATGATATTTAGACATTGTTTAATTATATTTATTTTATTCAGAACTTTATTCAGTTTTTCCAGTTGGACTTTTTCGATGACAAATTAATATCTTTGCAATGATCACATGGTTTCATGTCATTTTACAAGGTTTTGGTTTGTTTACGTGTAAGCAGATTAAATATGGTTGTTGATCACAAATGAAAGAATAATGAACCAGTCCTATTGAATGGGCCCCGAGCCCGTTTGTTCTGGGGAAGGTGGGCCCCGAGATCAAAAAGGTAAAGAACCCCTGTGTTAAACCAGTGACAAGCTGGTTCAAAGACAAGGTCTTGTTCAGTAGTTTCCAGGATAGTTTGAGTATTAGAGGTTCTCACAGCACGAAGGCTCAGTCTAGAGTTCATCATGGAGGGCTTCGCCCTCTGCCAGGTCCAGTGCCCCCATCAGAAGCAAAGCTCCAGTCTTCAAGTCTCGAACAAAGAAAAGAAAAGGATGATCTGCGTAAAACAGCTTTGGCCTCTCCACGTGCTCGTCCTCCAGATCTGCGCTTCCTTCACCACCCTCTGGTGCGAGCTCCAGAGAGGCCCAGTGCAGGACGCCGCCCAGGTGGAGCCTCTCTTCACTCTGGTCCGCCACCCGAGAGAAATCAGCCACCTCCTGGTCCCAGGCATCAATCAAACCCAGAGCTGAAAGCTGCTTCTGCAAACACACAGGTGACCAAATTTATTAGCAGATGAGTAAACACTCCTGACAGATTTTCATTAAGAGGAGTCGACTCGCAGTGGGAGCTCCGAGTGTGAAAGCTCTCCAAGGTGGGAGAATATTTGGCATGTTTTAATTTGAAGGTTATAAAGTTGGCTGGAGATTACAACAGTTTCTGTCTTCATGTGCTGTACTTCACAGAGGCGTGACTTTCTGACAGCTAGTGCGGCGCCCACAGTAAAATCGCTTTTACTTATATTGCACTTTTCCTATGCTTCTTCAGCACCCAGAGCTCTCAACACTCAATCACACATTCACACACACACACTTCTAGAGCTGGGATTGAACCGACAACCACTCTAGCATGATGACAATGATCATGAATGTTTAGTTCAGTATTCAGTTCCGTTCAGTTCTAATCAGAGATTAAAGGCAGTTTGTCTTCAAAGAACAGTCTGGAAAGCAAAACATTTCTGGGTGCATATACACAGTGTTTTCTGATATTTACTACATATTCTGCAATTGGACAAACTGTCTGTATCCAATCCACAAGGTAGATAGATTGACAGACAAGAGAAACAGACATAGATAGATAGATAGATAGATAGATAGATAGATAGATAGATAGATAGATAGATGATAGATAGATAGATAGATGGATGGATGGATGGGTGGATTGATAGATAGATAGATAGATAGACAGACAGACAGACAGACTCATAGATAGATAGACAGACAGACAGACAGACAGACTGATAGATAGATAGATAGATAGATAGACAGACAGACAGACAGACAGATAGATAGACGGACGGACGGAAGGACGAACGGACAGACGGACGGACGGACAGACAGACAGACAGACAGACAGACAGACAGACAGACAGATAGATAGATAGATAGATAGATAGATAGATAGATAGATAGATAGATAGATAGATAGATAGATGGATGATCGGGTTAGGGTTAACTCAACACAGCAACAACCAATGGAGTGAGACAAAAAATAGTTGAACACTGCCATCAGTGAAGGGTTTTTTTGGTGCTTGGCCAAGGAGTGTGAGACTTTGCGAAAGTCCGATTGATGTCCAGGAGAGAAGTTTCTATCTCTGTTGCATCCCACTGGGAAGTGCCAGGAAAAGTGCCGCCCTCCTGTTGCCACTGTGGCACGGCCAGCCCACTTCTCTTGACCTTCTCTAATAAGAGAGTAGCACAGGCAATCTATCGTTTCATTCAGGAAGGTAATGTAGACCAGATTTACTAAGAATGAAATTTGGCACGCCTCTGAATGTTGGAGCGAGTCTCTGCAGTTAATGGCACATACGTATGTGCTTGCTTGAAAGTTTGCAATCTTGTCTCGGTCGGCCATGGTGGAAGCCAAGCAGGCTGCTTCCATGTCGTACGCTTGTTATGACTGCGTGCCTTTGTTGTTGGGATTATGAGTCAGCTTTTCCACCCAGAGACGGCAGTACAAAGACCACAAATGAAGGGGAGAAATTTGGCAAAAGTTGCACTTTGGCAGAGTCTTTAAAAAGTTGAATTCACGACGGAGTGCCAAATGTCAGAAAAGCTGCCGCTAATTGAATCAAAATTCATGAGATGGCGGGGGAAAGTCTCCCAAGGTTGAGTCACAACTGAACAATTGCATAATCGCAAGCAAGGACTGGGATTAATTATTTGGGTAACGGGACACTTCACTGTTTCCTGAGTAGATGCGCTCACCAATTCTCTTCAAACCTGCAGGTTGGTTATTACAGGCAAAGGATCGCAAAAGAAAAAGGGGTGAAAGGGGAACCCTCTTCTGCTGTCAGTGAGGTCTAGACATGACCCTCCCTTTCAGGTCACACGATTCACACAGCTGGTCAATCAATAATGTCCCTGACAGGCATTTTTGGTGGTTTGTTTATACGCAGAGCTGAAGATGTGGAGGAGGAGGAGGATGCTTGCCCTTGTTGTGAGCTGGCAGAACAAAGTGGGCGACAGGGAGGAAGCAGATGAATAATTTAAGACTGATGCCCGTGACCTCAGCACCTCCTTTGTTTTGCTTCTGATATGAATTCTACAGAAAGTCGGGGCAGTGACAGGTAGTTTATCCTGCATGGCAGACGACCACTCACAGTGACAGCTGTCTCCCGGGGCCACAAGGATATGGTGTGTGTGGGTGCACGCGTGTGGACTGTTGTTTTCAGCGCATCAGATAAACTTATTTTAGAGTAAGAATGTCTTAGATCAACAGAGCAAAGGCTGCGGTGGCTCACTTGGTGGAACACGATATTTGTGTTCAAAAGTCTGGGTGGCATGTTTAGTATCTTAATGGGCCTTTTAGGATTTCAAGTACAAGTCGTGTGTCCTGCTTTGAAACATGATGAAAAAAGCTATTTATTTTCACTAAAATATGCCGTTTTTTCCTCTCATCTTCTGTTGCTTCTTTTGCAAGCCAGTCTTGTGTACTCATCAATGTTTGATCCCCTCGCATTATATCCCGAGGACTGGGTGGGTTCTGCTGTTCCTGAATGCTTCACTCGTCGCATGATATTATCACACAAAGACATGTCAACGCTTCCTATAGCATGTTAGCTTTTCTGCATGCATGTCACTGCCGCACGACTGGATCACTCAGCAGATCCTGAAACATGAGCAAAGTTTGTGATATCTGTCACCGCCAGCCACAGTTCTCATGACACACACACACACACACACGGATGCTCACCTCCAGTCTAATGCACTTCTATTGTCCTCATCCATTATTGCTTCACTCCTCCTGCAGCTGCTACATCACTGTCTTTCTGGGCTGCTTTGCCGTGTTACTGGCATTCCATCCCTCATCTGCCCTGCCCCCCCCTTTCTCTACACATACACACACATCTTCCCCTTGGTTGGAACTTACTCCTCCACCTCTCCATCTCTTCCCTCACTTCCTCTGGCAGGCAGCAGCTAAGGTTACGCACCTTTCTTCAAATCCAAGGCCTGCGTCCACAAACACTCCGAGTCTACATTCCTCTCCATTCCAGTTGTTCTTCTCAAGGCCGCCAGTCTGGGACATTACAGATAACCCTGACACAAGCATAGATAGCAGAATGTAGCATGACCCAAACTAATCATTTCCTCACATTTGTCAACAATTTTGAGCCTCCTTGTGTTTTGGATTGTGGGAGGAATCCAGAGCGCACTGAGGAAAGCCACACAAACACAAGAAGAACCCAAATTCCATTTAAGATAGGACAAGAACCACAGCACTTCCTACTTTTACTTTTCCGCCGAGCTCTCTTTATGAACTCATATTTTTTATGATCCACTAATTGTCTGGTTCGCAGCGTTACCTGCTTCACAAGTGAGGTTCATTTGTCTGGCTGAGCAAACCTGGACAGGGAGCTGACGAGATAACATTCTTACCAGTTGTTCAGTCGTAACCGGCTTGTGTCAACAAAAGAAGCAAAAAATTGACCACTATTTCAGCAACAATGCAAGTTAATACATTCGTGGTTTTCCTGCTGAGGCATTTTGAAGGCGACGTCCTGCTGCTGCTGCGTGAGTTAGACGTCAAAAATTGAAATGACAGAAGTCAGTGCAAGGGATAGAAGAATGCTGCTCAATTGATATATGATGCTCATGTGTGAGACTTCTGCTTCATCACCATGCAAAATGCTGAGACTCCTTTAAGTCAGAAGAAGCTCAACAAAGACAGTTTTTTTTCCCTTCGATAGCAGATCTGCATTTACTTCATCATCAAAGCATACATTCAGTGAGTGAGTCAGATAGGGCCGCAGCGATTAGTCGATGTCATCGATAAGGTCGACAACAAAATTTCGTCAACGTCAAACTCTGTGTATCGATGCGTCATGTTGCTGTTGGTGTAAACAATCATGGGAGCAGGATGGGCATGGAGAACTGGTGAGTCAGAAACGATCACATTCTCTGGAATCATTAAGAAATGTTCATTTCTGTTCCTTCAACTGGTTCCTGACTGTGGTCGGACTCCAACTCGCTGCCGTCGCTGCGCACCCCAGGCTCCGCGTCACCACCTCCGACTTAGAGTTCGAGCGGCGACCGGTCGTAGTGTTCAAAAGTGTGGCTTTGTTATATATGAATATTTATGATTTTAAATTCCTCTCAAGGACCAATGAAGACCTCTGTTTTAAAGAACTGGAGCTCTCTGTCAACTGTTTTATGCTTCATGCTTCACAGGATTAATACATGTTCCTGGATGATGTGTCATTATTTTAATATACTTGTTTAATAATGTATGGTCTCTGAGTATCACAGTGAGACGAGTTACGCAACTTTAGGTTAAACCGAAATTCAAAATCGGTCCAAACAAATAATGCAAAGTGTCAGACCACCGTACACTGAAGCATGTGGCTTCTCTCATCATATAACATGCTCATATGAACATCCTGCCACTCACTGGATAGTCAATACTTAACTGACTCCAGCCTGTACACAGTTGGTAATGAGCTATTTATTTGTCCTCCAGTTGAACCTGTGGCGCGGTGAAGCATGTGAGCCGAGTCTATCAAGCCACCAGCTCCAAAATCCTCTTCACCTTGTCAAATTATTATTTCAAGTACCTAAGTGTTTAAAATTGAAGTCCTCTGGTCTTTAAAAATGAAGTGCCCCCATGGCTTCTGGTGGGCATTGGTGATGCAGAGGCGTGTTCTTGGAAGTCAAGGACCTCTGAGAGGTGGTCTTTGGCTGCTCTTTTTCTCCCAGCCATAAATCTTAGATGGGGCGATTCCGTGCAGACTGATGATGCAGCGTGCCACAGCAGCGACCTATTTGTCTACCAGCGAGAGCCACAGGCGTCGTCAGCTGGTGGCTTCCTGCAATGGGTGAGTTTTTGGCCTGGAGCGTCGAACCAGGCTCTCTCCCAGAGGCGCGCAGCGCTCCACACCACATGACTGAGATCCACTGATCCACAGAGAAGTGTGAGCGAACAAGTGCAGTGGGTTTCTTTGATTCTCCAAATCTATTCAAGTGTTGGGAATCACCGATGTAGAAGAGAACTCGGAAGCCGGTGTAATAGTGAGAGTGTTGTTCATCTATTGTGCTCAGTATGATGTCCTGAATAAGTCCTGACTCCATAAAACTGCTTCAGTTATGAAAAAGGTATGTCGCTGAAGTTTTAACCTTGTGATGCGAGAAAAACGTCTCTTCCTTGACTGCCAGTGTGGGAGTATCAAGGATGCAAAATGCGGCACCCAGCTTCCCCGCTGTCTCTCCATGATAGCATCTCCACAGTTCTTTTCTCGCCTCACTGTCTGCGTAACATGGTTTTTAAGCTCCTCTCAGCAGCACCCTCGCTTCGCAAGCCCTGTTCTGCGAATGAAACATGACCTGTGATATTTGACTAATGACCAAGAAACATCTGATCTTCTAACGCGCCGCAGCTTCCAGCCAGCGCTCGCCTGCTGTGTACTTCAACGTTTGTAAATATTTGATGGCCTTTTAACCTCATTAGCCTTGATCGAGGATCTCGTGGTCGACGTCTTCACGGTCACAAAGGAAATGTGACGAGTGTGACTGCGTGTGCTGGGTGGTTCAATGATCGCCGGTTCACTCAGCAACCTTGTCTTCTGCCACAGACGCTGCCTGACCTTCACTCTCACTACAGAGAGAAAGACATCAGCTATATTTAGTCATGTATCTGTGCCTATAAGCAGTCGCTGACCTGCCTTCATCCTTCTGCTCCCCTGACTGCAGGATGCCACCCTTATCTAGGCCAGCAAAGCCAGGGTGGGTCCATGGAGTGGGTAAACAACCCACTAATGTGATCCATGGAGAAATCGCTAGGTAGAGCTACCTGCTTTAATGTGTCCTTGCACAATCCTATAATGTTTGTTGGACCTAGAATCATTGGTTTAGTCTTGGCTGTTATGGTCCTCCAGGGAGGAAGCCATCTGCCAAATGTTATCTTTGCTTGAAGTCCACCAAGCAAACGTTGAGTTACCATTTAAAAGTTGCCAAACAAGGAGATTAGATTTCCACTAATCTTCAACTTGTGACTAGAGTATGTGTCAAATGTCAAAGCCCACGGGCCACAGTGTCTCTAACACTAAAGGCATGTGGGAGGAAAGCACTTTCACCACTCTGATGGAAAGCTCAAACATTATACCTGTCATCTGGCTTTTTTTTCTGAAAACAGTGTGTGTTTACGGATGCCATTCCATCTCATGTAAGCAGACAGAAAAGCAGGGGAGTTTTTAGAGAAAAGTGTTTTTGTTCGTACACGGCGATGCACACACACACACACAGTCGTGTTTCACTATCTTAGTGATCTCATTGACATAATGGTTTCCTCAGCATCTCACCCTTAACTTAACCATCCAAAACAAATGGCTGACCTTAAGCAGGACTCAGAACCAAACTTTTCAAACGTTTTCAGCCTCTAAACCTTGCGAGGACGGACCAAAATGTCCTCACAAGAAGGCGGCTTGTCAAGACTCACAAGTGTGGCAAAACATGCCCACACACACACACATTCTGTGTTTGCCCACATGTGCCCCTGTAATGATTGGCAGAAAGACAGATAAACAGAATTAACAGGGGGCGATGAACAATTATTTGGTCAGGGAAAACAAGGGGGTCCAGTGGACAGAGAGGAGGGAGAGACTGATAAGACACAACTACTCAGAACAGAAATTCAGAACATATTTGTTTGTTGCGCATAAAATAGTTGGGTAACCGCGTGAACCCTTCATGCGAAGAGGAAGTTGGGCTTTAGTCTTCCAGAAGGAGAAATAAAAGTGTCTGGATGATTCAGGGCTTCTATCCGTATGGAGAGAATGTCTTCACTTCTCTCTGCTGAATAGTTCTCATAAAGACCAAGGGTGATTCAGTCTTAACATTTATTGTATTTATCTGAGCATGTTTAATAAGAAATACCAATTTCATTTAATCCATCGACTTCTTTATTGCTAGCTGTTATGCTTTGCTGTAGAGCAGCGAGGGACTTGTTGATTTTGTTTTCTTTCAATCAGAATCAGATTTATTGAACCAAACATGAAAGCCTTTACATGGAATACTGTTCCAGCAGAAGTTGTCTCTCCAGTCAAATATACTACTACTACTACTACTACAACGACTACTACTACTAATAATAATAATAACAATAATAATAAATGCATTTCTCTGACAGAAATATTGTGCGACCAAAAACCAGTATTTGGCTTTAGAGGGCTGAGTGACAGAAGTCACCAAGTTTTAATCAACTGGCCTTCACTTTTTTTGTATACGTATGCATGATCATCGCTCCATTCAGCCGATATCTGACCACTGAGGTGTGTCACGATGCTTCCCGTTTAAGAAAGAAGAGTCCGGGCTGTCTGCCGTGAGATTGCAGTGATGTTTATCGAACGCACCGCATTATTATTGTGCTGCCTTTGTAATTTCTCTTCGACCTGGAGGTTATCAGTGAGTCACAGTGTCACACGCTCACTCTTCTCTTCAGGTCCAGAGTGTTGTCCAGACTGTCTCATCCTCTTGACCTCAGCTACGATGACTGATCAGGATGTGTTCTGCTTTCTTTTTTAGTATTTTCAGATGAAAGTATCTTCTATTCTTCTCTATTCTAGAAGAGTTACATAGTGACTCCAAGGAGTTCATGAGGAAGCGACCATGAGACACTACTGTGGAGGAGGAAACAGATTGTGACCCTGGGAGGACTTTCAAACTCTGTATCTGTCAGGTTCAACACCTCTGTAGCACAACACATAGGAGGCTCTCTCATAACTATTGAGCCTGCATCAATGACTTTCTGAACCAGTGTGAGCAGAATCCCTCGCCATCTCGTCCTGATATTGTCTCTACGGTGTCACACAGTAATTATCTTTGAATTACCAAGGTACATAGAGATTACACATTAATCTAAAACCTGATCATGACAACTGTTTCTCAAATGAAACAGGGAATGTCTCTTTATGGAGTTAAAATCGCCGCAATTGCAGATCGAATTGTAAATTGTTATCAAATCTTACATATCGACCGTTGCCTCCCTTTGGACTAATTTTAGCAAGAAGCATCTGTGGTTGGTGTCACAATATACCTTCAACATCTCCTCTACCTCATAACACAACAGACAGTCTCTTTCTTCCCCTCAAGGCAGAAACATACATTCATAGATTCCCACTGTCCCATCATTTCCCTTCATGCCATTTCCTGGGCTAGCCGTCTTGCTACAGTAGTATATGACAAAAACATGTATTGGAAGAGACCTTTGAACACTTTCAATCACTATAATATAGTTTCTATGTCAACTGTAAATATGTGAAGCTCAGCTCAGCCACAAATGACTTGGACAGAAAATAAAATGAGACCAAAAATATAAGCCAGTGGCTGGGGATGAAGAGAAGTTCTCGACAGTGATCGAAGACGTCCTTTCTAAATTACAGGAGTGAAACCAAGTAAGCGCTTGAGCTTCTAAAATGCTGGATGTAGCTGCGTTGTTGAAAAAACATATATATTATATTTATAATTCTTGAAATACACAACACCAGTTGTAGGAAACTGATGCTTCACTGAACAAAGAAGTGTTTCCTTATCTGGGTGTGTGGTTGTCACCTGCAGACCGAGCGTGCAGCTGATGTTTGTCCGCGGCAGAGAGATCGCCACACTGGTAGTGTTGGTCTTCTGCAGCCAATTTGACAGCAGATCCACAGTCAGCAGTTTTTCCAATCTGGATAGATTCTCCACGTGGAAAGGAAGCAGCAGCACCACGCTGGCCTCCCCTCCCCACAGAGGGACCTCCAGCACCTGGACCATGTTCTCCATGTCTTCAAAATGGCAGTATAAACCTGAAAGATATATATTAGCGAGGAGGAGCGAGGAGTCAGTTCAGCTGGAAAGCGGGATGATCACAGCAGCAGTGGCCAATAATAAACCAGTGCATTCAGGAAAACATCCCCTCACTCTGGGTTGGTGAAGCTACCTAGTGTACCAGAAGTAGTAGTAGACAAATAGTAGATAATTAAAACAGGTTTATGCAACAGATATAACATTGCAAGTGAAGCCAAATGGACCTTTTGTGAGGGTGGAGGTGAGGTGTTGTGAAAATCATCTGTTTGGTTGTGTAAAGTTCTCGGTAGCGATGGACTGATGAGGCTTCTTGAAGACTCATGTTTGGGGCCCATTAGGTGGCACCTACTGAGCTAGGAAAATGAGGACACTTCTTCATGAAAGCTTGGTTGCAGTAAGTGCCAACCATGTTTCTTGATGGTAGGAATACATCAACATCCGACTTACCACCACCGGGATCGACCAACCGGTCGCAAGTCAGACTGGACGTACGTCGAATGCCATTCAAAATAGCCGACGCGAGGGTTACAGGTACGACTGTAGTGGTAGATCGCTGTGTGAGAGTGAGATGCTGGGATACTGTGCTGCTGTAACTGTTGTACGTGTTGTCAGGCTGCTATGTGCTGGGGTGCCAGACATTAAATATTATAAATTTAAAAAAGCATCTGCTGGCATTTGCTGGCCATGGTCGTAAGTACAGCTGGACGTAAGTCGAGCAGGTCGTAAGTGGGATGTTACTTGTATGTACTTCAGTCTTCTCAAATCGGTTGACATCAGTTACATTTGAGTTTCTGTTACTTCACCCCTTTAAAGTGTTTTCTTTTTTATATTATTTGTATTCCTGTGAGTTCATTCATGACAATGTGAAGTTTTAGAATTTATTTTAGTAGCAATTCTAGTGTTCAGTACAGTGTAAGTGATGATACCATCAACTGCACAGAACCAAAGTTAAGATGCTAACAAGACAATAAAATCATGAAAGTATAAATGAACAGGAAGGAGTTGAGACCAGCTGCGGATCCGAAGCGACGCTATTGAAAGCTTGAGAATATGCAATCAAGAGATTCTAATTGTTCAATGAACAGAAATGTCTAACTTATATTTTGTACTGACAGTATAATAATCCATTTTATAAATGATACAATGAGCAGTAAACAGTATAAAATGTCTTTGTCCTGCTGCCACAGTAAATACTCCCTCTGCTGCTGTTGTTAAAAACGAAACATAAAATATAAAACGGCGTTAAATAAATAATCAGGGGCGCAGTGATAAATATGAGGGAAGCAGATTGCCCTGTACAGATGTTCCCGTCATCTTCCTTTATGTGCTGGCAGCCGCAGCAGCCGCAGCAGCAGCGGAGGGTTATGTCTTCATTATTTACCTGCTCGGTGCATCATCATCACTTTCGTGTACTTCCTCCCCAAGAAGGTGCGTTCGTCATTTCTCCTGTCACTGAAATCGCGCTCCCATAAGCCTGAACACACAGAACAAAAGCAATGAATGATTGAAGACGCTGAAGAATGGGTGTTTTGATCAGTCGTGTTCTCTTGCATCCACATACAGCGACGATGAATCATTGACGAACTCCACGTCTCAAACCTCACCTGACTTGTCCATTTGGCAGACGCACAAAATGACCTTAGAATGTCCATAGAACAATCACATCTTGGATGAGAGTCCACTCTTTGTCGCACAAATGACTGAAAAATGGAAGATTCTAAAAGGCCAAAAATAATGAGACGCCTCATTTGCTGGCATGAAAGTGGATAAATAGATGGTCAGATTTGGCTGTTATTCAAGCACAGCCAGGTGTCAGAAGGCTTTTACTTTTTCTATTGTCGCTGAAATCCCAGACAAAATCCAACATTGGGATCAATATAAGTAGGAATAGGCTAACGGATGAATGGTTCTGTAGATGGGGGAACGTTTGAAATAATACAATGTGTCAGTCAGTGCAAGGCAGTGTGGCTTCGGTTTACAAAACAAAGCACATCAAGATGATTCCTGACATTCTTTTCAGTATGTTGAGTGTCTTGGACCATTGCTAGCAACATGTGTCATAGCCTGGAGGCAAATAAAACAATATGTTTACTGCCTCTGACCTCTTCTGCTCAGCTCAACGCCATCAAACAACTAGCAAATGCATTTTTTCCCCTCTGCCACAGGTTTGTGATGAGCTGGTTGAAAGAGGACATGACTGAATAATGGAAAGTCTGCAGAATTTCTGGATCATTTTATGACAGAAACTACTACACTAACACACACACACATTTGGCGCAGCATACTGACAACGATTAGGTGGACTCTGCATCTGATGTTGATGGTCTTCATCACATGCTGAGGCAGAGGTGTTTCAGTTGAATCAAACGTTTGCCCTCATGGGGCAGTTCTTGACATTGAAAGAGAATGTTCGGATGAGGATGAGAGGGCAATGTAGGCTCTCATTGTTTCCTTTCCTCATAAGCTACTAGATATATACAATATCTCATGACCATGAGCTTGAGTCCTTTTGACAAGCATCAATATGTGACACCTCAAGAGGGAGAATGTGCTGCCCGGAGAGACCGTTCCCGCCCAACAGAAAACAAAAGTGAAGTGGCACAGTCAGGAAGCCAATAAATTTACAAGATCGGTTTAAAACCAGGAAAATGGAAAGGTCTCAACTATCAGTCCAGCAGCATTTGAAAGCTTCCAAAGTTAAAGGGAGGCAGTCCAGAATATCCACTATAGGAGGTGGGGTATGGAGTCAGGTGATAGAGTAATACGCTTGAAAATTCAGAGTGTAACTACTGGGTGGTCTGGAGGGTCACGAGGGTAAGAGTCTGATTATGTGGCTCAACAGAATCAGTGGCATCTGAATATGGGAAAACAATCGGGCCCATCGCACATTGTAAAAAAATAGACCATTTGATAGTGCTGACAAGGACAGTGTTTTATGAGTAAAACACTGTTTCACCCCCTTTTTTCTCTCGTTCTGTATAGATATTCTATATGTATATTCTTATATATACAGCTGAAAATATAATACACTCATGACATGAACCCATAGAACTAGTTTTATACTAAGTTTATTTATTTATTATTTATCTATCTATGCAATTTACGATTTATATAATTTATCATTATCTATGTATTATCTATTTACTTATCTTTTATTTATTGATTTATTTTTTCACGATATGTGTTTCCATATAATGGGCATTTATTTATTTGTCTTGTGTTGTTCGATAGCTTGTGACTATCTGATGTTTTGTGGACGTGGATCTTTAATGTCTTGTGTCAGTGTCTTTCTTGTCACTGGCTGCTGTGACATGTTGAATTTCCCCACTGTGGGAGTAATAAAGGCCATCTCATCATCTTTTCTGCCTGGGATCATGCGGAACCCTGGGCACCAGATTTATGCACCAGAATGTTGTCGAGTGCGATTGAGAGCACCTCACTGTTTTGCCCCTGATTCGATTCTTACCGTTGGTACTGACCACTGCCAAACACAACAACAAACTTGTCAATATCGATTTAACACGGGTTGTTTCATCAAAATGGCTCGTTTAGAAAGATGGTGTGTTTGTGTTAAAAACTGCACTTGTGAACCAATTTCTGTGATGTTGCAGGTACTAGTTTTTTTTGTCGCTTTATCATCCACCAGGATTCATCAGAAGACGACAACGTTAATCCATTTTTAATGTGTGTTTGGGTGCTTGTCCGTCTAAAGAAGGCAGCAAAGTTTGAATGAATGCATTGGTATGGAACCCAACTCCCAGAGTGCAACATGGTCTGTCAATCTCAATCCTTTTCCCAGCAGACCACCCTTACTGTCCCCACTCACAGACTCCAGCGTGCCCCGTTCTGTCAGTCCAGCTTCCTTCCCCTCCGCTGTCACTACAATAAAACATTCCACCCCAGACACTGAATGCAGCACACAGACCGCCGGAAGAGAAATGCTTTCAATAATTTACTTACCAAGAAGAAGAGGAAAAAAAAAACATGAACAAACAAGGTCACCGAAACCCAGCAGACCAACAAGGTTATGAAATCTTAAAAATGAATTCAAATGCCAGAATTAAAGTTGGAACACGTTTGATCACAGACTATTACAACACTTTGCCATTGAAAGGAGACTGGACTGTTTTGAACTGGACTCATTTACTACTAAAATGGTTCAATTTCCAAATCTCTATTAAGAGCGATGGGCTGATGAGGCTTCATCAAGCCGTGCCCTCATTTTTAGTGTTCAGTAGGTGGCGCTCTTGGTCTTAAAATGATGTGAGGCTTCACTGAAATGGTTGTTCTTAGCCAAATGTTTTAGAGCAGAGAGTGCCAAATAGTGGCCTCTGACATTAAGGACGCTGCTCCATGAAGCCTCATCATCAGCCAAACATATCAACGCGCAGCCTGTGCATTACACCAGTAGGTGGTGCTCATGGGTGTTTCTAGTTTTGTGGCTTTGCCTGTGAAGTAAAAGGCAATGGGAAGCAGACTTAAAGGGAAGTCAAGACAGTGGTCGATTCTTCTGGTGAAAAACTGAGATAAAATTGAATAAACTAACGTTTGCAACAGCTCCATGAGATTATTATATTTTATGCTTGATCACACGTGTAATAGCTGTGTTTATTAGTAATCAATGTAATAAATGAATCTGGACCAAATGGACCATGTCTGTGCTGGACATGTGGAGGAGATGGCACTGAACTAACTTGGCACTAAGAGCAGAGCCTGTGATCAGTAAACTGACATGTGGAATGGGCCATATGGCCATTAGAATACAAAATATGAAATGTCAGCAATTATATATTAAAATAAAAAAAAGTGATTATTCTTCCTTCACAAAAAGATCCTTTGTCATCCACTTTATATGAGGTTGGACAGCACCAGGCCACACTTTAGAGGCTCAGACTCCCCTCTCCTCAGAAACGCCTTCTGTTGTATGCACAGAGACAGTATCTCTCCAGAGTATCCTGGGGCCTCCTCTGAGTCACCTCCCAACATACGCATCCAGGAATCCTCTCAGCTAAATGCCTCAACTTCAATCATCTGAGCATCAGTGTTCTACTTTGAGCCTCACCAGGATGACTGAGCTCCTCATTTAAAGGGGGGGAGTCCAGCCAACCTGTTAGGATCACTCATTTCAGCCTGAAGTTCTTTCCTTCTATTTCAGGAAGAGTCGGGGCGATATGGTCTAAAATTCATCTTTGTCTGAAAAGTAACATCTGATAAAAAAAAAGATCTGATATTTGATCAAAGCAAATACATGAGAAGAATTGCATCAGCACCCATTTTATATAACAGCATTCAAAACATGCCCTGAAACTGAGGAGCAACTAGAATAAATAACATAAATCATACAGACCTTATTACTGTTGTAATTATTCTGATCTTACAGAAAAGAAATAAAAAATGAACGTGCTGCTGCACTATTACTGAACACATAAACATGAAACATGTAGGAATCAAATAAGTAATGCATACATGTAGATGGATAGAGGATATTGCAAATAGATGTCAAAATAAAAGAGGAGGCAAATGAAATGTGCTGTTTCCCTGCGTATGGACAAGCTGCACATGCAAACCTAGTTTGTCTAGCGCAACGCTGCTGACTGACGTTTGCAAGGAGCATTGTTTCTGAAGCTTTTCAGGCTGCAGGAGCAACCGAAAATCATGCACTTTTGTTCCTGTGCAGGTGTTTGCTCTGCTGCTGTAGACAGTGAAAAAGATTTGTCACGCTCCCACCGATTGATACAACTGAAGAGTGGCAACTTTTACAGAAAGCGTCTTGCTGCACCTCGTCTGTAATTTGGAACCCAAAATATCGCCAGCTAACACATGCAGTGTATTGTTTTTTGTCTTTTTTTTTTCTTTTCCCCTCCGTTGTCATGGCAGACAGCTCCATTGTCCATCCTGTCTGCCATGTTTTGAATTACCCGACAAGTCAGAATGCAATGGGCAGAGCAAGGAACCTGACTCAGCGGCTTTCTTTGAGACGTGAAATGGTGGTGATTCAACACAGAAATATATTCATATGATGTTGAATACCTGGCTTGTTACCTACAGACATCACTTATATCTTATCTTATACTTATATCACTTATTACTTATATCACTATATCACCCAGCCCTAATTTCTCAAGAGCATATGACCAAAGATTGAGTCTTCTGGCTCAGTGCATTCCTCACCAGGACAGAACAATATAGTCCTCCAGGTCCACAGGAACAGCAAACCATCTGTCGATGTCTCTCAGGAACACAGCCATACATAATGTACTGACCCATGACAAATAAGCAAGTGTAATGACAGTATTTTACTTCCAAAAATGACACAGCCTGGAGCTATATTCTCTTCACTTTGCTCCTCCAACAATGGAACTCTCACCGCTGACTCGAATAACGAACCGTCTTATCTAACGTAAGAAAGTAATTATTTGTGTTAAAAATCTTTTTCATCCTCGGTCTGTTACTTAAAAACCCGACCCATTCTCTTTTTTTATTGCTCAGCAGTTTTTTTTTTTTCCAGCCAGGTCTTTGTTTTTCAAAACTGATGATGATGTACTTAACATTTTGCGTGTGTGTGTCTGTGTGTGTGTGTGTATGCTTCTACTTTGTAACACTGCTTTTGTCATCACTTATCAGCTGTTCCATCTTCTGGCCTCCTATTTTTCTCCCGGCAGGTTTTTATTTGCTCTAAATATAAGAGAACATTTCAGCTGCAGAAAGTAACACTCGCCGCACAAACACCGATAAGGAATTTAATTAATTTGCCTGCGTGTGATGTCCTCACCTCATTACGTTTAGCTCCTGACAAACACTCATCGGCTTTGCGGCAGAAACTCAGATTTAAAACCCGACAGCTGATTGCAGGACATTGTTAGGATTCTGATTGACAATTATGAAGCCCAGCGTTTTGGCGCCGGAAGGCAACGACTGCAGGTCGTGAAGACTGCGAGATTGACAGTGAATGACTTTGAAATGGTCTGGATCACTTTGCATTGTCGCCACTCTTAAGCTGCACTTCTGACTATATTAGCTATTTGCTCTTGAGGGGGTCAGTTGTGTCACGCGTCGCACGTCGTAAACATGCATCACCATTGATGCAAATGTGCAACCACGCCACTACTTCCCATGACAAAGACAGAACCAGGGCAAAGAACTGAAGGGCTCCAGCACAGATGCTGGTGAGGGCGTCGCTGTAAAGTGCGACACTTGTTACTCAATTATTTAAGATGACACATCGCCCCCCGGTGGAAGATGAATCCGCTCTCAGTGACAGAACCCGGTATAATCCTTTATCTGCTGAGTACACCAGCTGGAGACCACACACACACACACACACCTACAGAATGTCAGGATTAAACCACTGATCAGAGAAATTAAGGGGGAGCCTTGTGTGTTTGGATGTGTGTGTGTGTGTGTACTGACCTTTAAACCGTAACGCATTCGCCACTATCATGGCACCAGCCTTCAGGTGGACCTCTGGCTCTACAGGGCTGCCGCCTTGAAAGCCACCAAACAGTTCAGCTTTGGCCCAGTCGTCTATCTGCTTGTGGGGAGACCAGTCCTCCAGCAGAGGTCTGTGTTTAATCTTCAGCATCTCCTCATTGTGGCTCATAAGGCTGGGACGAAGAGTTGCCTTTTTGGAGAAGAGAGCGGAGGAGAAGTGGAGCATGAACCCAGTCTGGTTGGCCTCCACAAAGCCAGTCAAGGACTGGGACAGATGCGCATTGGTTGTCTTGTCTTTAGGCTTCTCCAGGAGCTGTTGCAGCTGGCTAACTGTGGTGCCAGCTGCTCCTTCACTGACGGCACCCAGAGAGGAGGCAACCAGCAGCGGAGAGAAGAGGGTGTTCACTGAGCCGGAGTCTAGTCGCAGCTTCTGATACAGACGCAGGCCCAGAGACCAGGTGCTGGGATCCAGAGCGGCAGGGGGAGTGGTGGAGGGCTGCGTGGCTATGCTGAACACCACCAGGAGAGAAATCACAATAGTTCCAAGCATGTTTGTCCTGTTGGAAACGACAGAGGCACTTCAAAATATAACAGTTTTCATTCAAGTTGTTTTAAATTCAAGTTATTTTATTTGTTTTCAAGGCTTATTTTATTTTATTTTATTTTATTTTATTTTATTTTATTTTATTCCACAGCACTTTCCTAGTTGATGGGATCCCCACTGACCACGGCAATAAATTTGATTCTGATTCTGATTCAATTTGCACACTTAACGTTACATTGTAATGTCTGCAACAGTAAAAGGTGAGGACTCGTGACTGACCTCCTGCGCATCTGAATGCTTTAAAGGAGGAACAGAAACTGAATACTGAAACTGAAATTAATAGGTATTTTTTTCACTCTGTATAGTGTCATTTTCAAACGAGTTAGTACTTTAGGGGTTAACACTTTCAGCAGTGAAAGTCCGTGCCTCTGTCACACGCCCTCATGGATAAACTTTGTCTCGATCGTTTTACTTTGAAAAACGTCAAACCGGAAACAAACATTTTCTATCTTTTTCCTTGAATACTTCCACCCGGCGAACGGGGCGTCTTTAAATAACCAGACATCACATTGAACTTACTGTGATTTGAATCGAGTTACTCCCGCTGTTCTCCGTGCTCCTGAGCCTCCAGAGGAGGAAGTGATGTGGCAACCACTGGAGGAAATTTGTCCGCCTGCAGCGACGGCTGCCACGGACCGAAGCTCTGCAGGTTCCCGCAACATTTTCACACCGGTGGTTTGAAGGCGTCAGTTAACCCCGATTAGCCGATCATTCATGCTGTTGTTACTAAATATGAACTGTTATTCCACATACATTCCACATGATGATGACCTGTCAGTTCATGTTGTGTAAATTGCTGTATGAAAATCCACCAGCCATAACTAAAGCCTGGCCCGGGGCAATTTGGATCAGATTTCATGCAGATCACAACAGCATGCCATTGGTGGCCTTTTAACCTGAGTAATGCATGAAAGAAAAGGAAGTTGGGTAAAAAAGGCTAAGGATTCTATATATATATATATATATATATATATATATATATATATATATATATATATATATATATATATATATATATATATATATATATATATATATATATACATATATATATATATATATATATATATATATATATATATATATATATATATATAAACAGAATATAAAAATCAGAATCTTAAAATAAACAAGACATAACATATGTGTGTGTGTGTGTTTGTGTGTGTTAGCCGCACCCACTAAATTTATGAAGGAAAATAGATCTTGTTCATACAAAAGCCGCACCGGTCTATAAGCCTCAGGTTCAGTGGTGCACGGCTTAAAAACGGTTTTCAAAACTAGTTTTGAAAATGGGGTCTAGCATCGAGAGTGATGAAATAGCGGAAACAAGCTGCGTAATACGGAGCGTCTTGACTTATCCACACTGCTCTCGCAATAGACAAAGGTGCAGTTCTCCAGCCGGGATCAAGTCAGCGGCCAAAACCCGACTCGCTTGTGTTCACACCACTGCCGGTCTCAGCGGCTTCTTCTCAATTCCAGAACTCCGGGAGATCGACTCTGTTTGACGGAGCTGTGGACAAGCAGGCGACTACAGCGCATTTTGAGTGTTTCAAGCCTCTAATTTCATCGATTTGATCACTTCTGATTTTAGCTGATATTAGGTGCGCTGCTATATAAACCGCAGGGCTCAGACCGCGAGAAAAAAGGTAGAGGCTTATAGTCCGGAAATTACGGTAAGTTCAATTTAGCATGAATAAACTGTTTCTGGGCTATTTGAGTTTATGCTAGACACAACCGTAATATTTGTTTTCCTCCGACACAAGACCAGCAACACCTACCTTGAGTCATTCCATAAACTTCCCACCCACCTAGTTATCCAGCCTTGAAACATTTTAATTGCTTTATTGCAAGAATAGAGGCCACATTTAAATTAGTATAATGAAACATTCATAAAATAATTCTGTATGTAGCAAATGTAGCTTATTTCCACCTGCAGGGTTTTGTAGCCAAGACAAGGCGCTTATATTTATTCAAGGAATAAAAGAATAAAATGCATGAATATGTGCAATAGATTTTAAGTACATCCTATGACTATGAATTTATTACCTTCTGATGATAGCAAACATGATGTAAATGGAGCAGCAGTCACCTACAGGAACTGCAACTAAAAGACACGGTTTAATTCATACCTACACCCCGCTGGTGTTCCACTGAACTGCACTGACCGCAAACCGCTTGTGTTGTTAATAAATCACCATCCAGCCCGCAACGGTGTCTCTCCAGCTATGACTCTGTGTTTACGGATACTTGCGAATGACGATTTGCCATGGGAAAGCAATTGTGGCATGACAGCCATAGACGTTAAATAAATAAATGGCTTTACCTATGATGATTTTTTAATGTTTGTCCTTTAAAAATACAGCAGGAAAAGCTAAATGAAAGTGCACAACTCCTTAAACAAGCAGGAAAAAGACTGTTTATCGACACTTGGACTAGTTTCAATAATCATGTTTTGACGCTGTGAACAAAAGCTGAGGGGGATAATAAGAAAAGAACAAATAAATAAATGGTAAGAAACTTTTTACCCTGGACTGGTGGAGGGGGGTGCAGTTGTGGTAGTTGTTCAAGGGAGGGCGATGGTGCTCTTTCCAGCATTGGGGAATGTACTGCTCCAGGTTCAAGTCCCGCCCATGAACTTCTCTCTATGTCCTGGGGATGTATTTCAAGAGTGTTTTCACAAGTTTTTCAGGATGTCAGAAGGATGAGTGCGTAGCACCTTTGTGCTAAAATCACATTATTAAACACATTTAACTGCCACTAATAATGGCTGTCAGAAAACAGCAGGCCGCCTCATCAGGAAAGGCCTTGCTCAATAGGTACGGTAATGTTTTCCTAACAGACTTCCAAGTGCTTTTTTTTTCCTGACTAGTAGGGATGGGCGATATGGACAAAAAAATATGATAAATGTTGTCATTTCAGCGATGCATTGCATGATGCAATGCATTTTCATTCTGTTCCTTGTGTTGGACACTACAGCCTCTCTTGAAACTGTTTTATAATGAAACTTATTAGTGGAGTTTGTCTCCAACGTTATTATTTGTTTATGTTTGGATATAATAGTTAACTAAGTGTAGCGATGACGGTTTACTTAACCTATGGACCAGTCTGCACACATTTCCATGATGCCATTGAAGAAATATAAGCAATAATGTGAAAAAATGATCATTTAGTCGCATTGTATTCTCAAAATCATTATATGAACCGTCCTTTGATCTGTGTGATGAAAAACTTTTTCACAATTCTCCTTTCTAAAATGGTTGTCTTTCAGCGGCATCACAGATACTTTGACCGCTTTAGAATTTGTTGATGGTCCCTAACTGATGCGGGTTGTAGCATTAGTGCTGCCTGTGAGAGTGTGTCAGCGACTGGTGAACCCTAATTGGGGGCGCAGAAAAGGACGCCGCCGCCAATACCGGAGTGGATGTCTGTCGACTAACCAACCATTTTCACCACAGTGTTTTGCTGAGGCACCAGCGCAGCGGGAGACCTGCTTGTGTTCATATGAACCAAGGCAGGCGACCATGTCAGAGAACCTATGTAATAAAACAAACACACGATCCAGAGACTCAGAGTCGACAAGTGTCACCATCAAAAGTTTCCTGTATTAAAAATGAGTTACATACTACGATCGTGAACCAAAGTCTACCAAACTCTCCACAACTGTCACGCACCAGTTTCGGCTGTCAAACGCCACAGAGCTGGAGAGCGCGGTGCGCCGTCACAGTTTCGTCTTATTCATGGATGCATGTCCAATGCAGCGAGTGTTTCGCGTGTTTACCGAATTTATCGTGATATGCAGAATTCTCATTGCAGAAATTGTTTTTTACAATAGGTTATCGCCAGAACCCCGTCGGTATACTGCTACTGTCAAATACATTAAAACCTCAGGCACCACAACACGGCTGAAAAACATTTGAAAAGGGAATAGGTAACAGTGTGAAGTGGCTGACTGAAGTCTAATTCACACTACATTGACCTTTTGCTTTGTTTTCATCACAGCTTCCATTCCACCTGGTTGTCATGTCGACTGATGAGGGATGCAGATATTCACTTTTGACAGCAACTGAAATCTCCTTTTCATCTGAGCAGTTGGACGCATCACAATATTATCCTATTATTATTAATGTTGAGCAGAAACCGGCTGCTGCGTTCACTGATCATAGTCCATGGTCCAACAGAGGCAGAGCAGAAACAACATTGTGTTGCTAAACATATATTTCACTTGTAAACTCACTGTCTCTATGTGTCCATTCACAGGAGACAGCTTCATCTTCAGTTTCATTGGTTAACAACAGCATTTCAGTCTTGCGGATGACTCGACATCATGCGGACTGATGGCTGTCAAAATGGAAAATGGGCTATCAAACCCAAAAAGGGGTCAGTGAGATTTGAAACAGTTCTTTAATTTGGACAAATGGCGTGAGGATTCTCCCTGCTGGTCCAAATGAGACAATGTAACGACTTGCCAGAGTTTGATACACTTTCCCAATCAGTCAAGCAGACGGACGGACAGACGGAAGAGGGTCTAACTAGCCAATTGATCCTGCTGTAGACGTGCTGGCAGCCGGCCTTCTTCCTCTCTTCTTCTCGTCTCTGTTCCAGACTATCAGACATGACAGAACCAGCTGGCTGCTGGCAAAGGCACAGTCAGAGAATATAAGCTATTTGTGTGAGCGTGTTTCAGTCTCTTTGGTGTGCGTCGCTGTCTGTACCCAGTGTTTGTTTGGCAAGCCAGTTTTTCCGCGAGGCAGTGGAGTCACAGGTGAGGCAGGTATTCAGGAGGCGGGGCTAAGAGCAATATTTAATTCCTATAAAGACATCTGTCAACAGTTTCCTGACATGGCTGCTTGCTCCGGTTGGTTTGTGGTATTTGCTTGTCTCTGTGACTCACTGGCAACATTAGAGGACAACTTTGTTGTCTCAAATGAGCAGATGTGTGAGCTAACATTAAAGACAGTTTTTGACGTGATTGTGCCCTCCAGCCAGGATATGACCTGCGTACAGAAGGTTCTACAGGCAACACAGCCGTGGAGACGAGGTGCAGAACCAAGACTGTACATCCCCACTGTGGCCTCGGGGATTCGGCCTGAGCTGGGTAATGTGTTCCTGGGGAAGGAATTCCGTGACTAATTCGATATCTTCATAGATGATGAGTTCAGACTGTCTGTCATGCTTTGTTACCAATGGTGATACCAGAAGCTCCGTGTCTTCCTTTCACCTCTAACAGTGAGACAGAGGCTCATACGGTCAACACAAAAGAAGTTCAAAAGTCCAACTATTCCGTTTCATAAAATGCTTAAATCTTTCTCTCCCTACAACTGATAACTTTTGGTTGAGAAACAAGATATTTTGATATTTAATATTATAGTTTTCCACTGCTTGTCATCAACTAACTGGAGGCACATTTGCTTGCACACCTCTGTGGCACTTCTGGTTTTCAACTAGCATTCGTTGCAAGTAAGCCTAAGTAGTTTAACGGGATCCTTGTATACCAACCAGCTGAACCCACAATTGCTGAATGAGGTTGGGGGCGTGACTGCTGGTGGTCCTCTCCCAAATTCCCAAGTTTGTTTCAGAGAAAACCGGGTCTGTGGTGGAGACTTTACTGAGCCAGACATTTCCCATTGTACATGCAGCATATGAAGTAAAAAAAAGTGGTACTGCTCTAGCATGATAGTGAAAATATGAGACAATAAAATTTGAAGCATTTGAAGGCGTTGGAAAAAGAACTTTTAGAAATATTCCTTCTTACTCAAACTGACCGATAATCAGTCATGAATCAGTCTTGCTCTATGTCCACTACAGGCCACTGTACTGAGATTGCTGGTTGAGAGATCACTATTTTTGAGCTATGTGTCTTCTTTGCTGATCCATCTAAAATAAACATGTGTTGAGGAATGGGTTCCTTTCACACTCTACACTATGACCTTCAGCTACTGAAACTGTTTGATATCGACACCGTTACTACCGAGACGTCTCAGTCGGTGCCATAAAAAAGTGGAAGTTCGGCACCCGGTGCTGCAGGTACCGAAGAATCTGGTGAGGTTGTTGAGTATTTTCATGCAAGGCACAACAATTTCACCAAATAATTACCTTTATATATTCACCCCATCAGGATTTAATAGTCTGCCTTAATGGTACGTGACTTCAGCTGCATTAGCCAAAAGTAATTTAGGGGACTCTGACTGATGCTCCTCGGTGATGGAGCAATCCGAGGAGGCTTGAGCTGCTGACGCCTTTTGCTTACCTTGGTCATTAGGACCTCAATGCTCTCTTAAATCAGAGAATTATTCGCTGAACTGTATCTTGGGATCGAGGAAAGCAAAGGCATAAAGCGGACGCCCAGCCTTGGCTGTGCGATTTGATTATCCCTCCTGTAAAGAACAAAGTGAGCATCAGAATGTAATAAAGGTGTGGAGAGAAGAAAGAACAAGAGACGGAGACAAAGAGCAGGTGAGGAGGCCAGAGAGAGGCTTAAGGCCAACACCAGCCACCATAACTGCTTTTATTGTGAGGTGATGAGTCTGTTGTCAGCCCCTTGAGCCATGAGGCGTTTCACCTTGACCAGATCAACAGTCACATAAATGGATCACACAAGCTGTGATGGACGACGTTTACTTCCAAACAAGATGACATCTGGAGTCAGAAAACTCAATCGAAGCGGGGCAAGATGTGTAAAGGTGAGTGGAGAAAGGGGGAGGAAGAGGGACATGAAAGGGGTTAAGGCCTGCGAGGTTCCCTCAGCGGTTCCTCCACTTTTCCTCTAGGAACCATTTAATACTGCCGCCTGTTTTTGACTTTAACTTTACATGTATGTGACACTGACAATAAACAGGGAAACTGGGGGATGCCGGAAAGGGCCATTGACTTATCATTAAGGTGACATACGGGAACTATTTGAAGTTACTAAAATTGTATTTTTATAGTCTGTGTTTTGCCCATTATTCATTAGTGTACCATTACATTTATGTAGAAATGTTTTTTCACAACTAATTGCCACCTTATTGTTGTCTTCCTCAGCGACATGACAGTCCTGAGGCTTCATGGGACGTAAATAAATTTGTTAAAACGCCACTCTTCTGCGACATGCTCCCTAAATTGCATGATCTATATCCCGAGATTGTGATAAATGTTCTGCACATTAGCTGCAGAGGCTGTGTGCGTGCGCTGATGTGAGCACTGTCGGATAGCGCCGCTGCTGATGGCTATCTTTTTCGGCGAGAGCTCTATCGATTGGGCCGGGGTAAATAATTGGTTGGGTCTACAAGCTGTCATGTTCGCCCTGATTGCTAAGCACCGGCGCTCTCCCTGTGTGTCCCTCTCCAGCATCCTTAGTCTATCTCTACATATATCGACCAGCACCTTATGTGACCGGCCTTCAATTTGGGATCTAATCCCTGTCCTGAAGCTGTGTTACCAGTAATCTGCAGCGTGTTCATTGTTCTGGGGAGAGGTAGCACAAACAAGGGTTTAAAGAGGCGGCAAACACCAAAGCGATGCGAATAGAGAGTCATGAATTTTACAATACAGACCATGCCTTGTTTGAATTATTACTGCTGCATGGATTTTCCTTTGGAAATGCGAATGGGCCTGTTTGGCTCAATTATTATTTAGGTTTGTGATGCAACGTGTCAACATGAACACAATATATATATATATATATATATATATATATATATATATATATATATATATATATATATATATATGCTAGATTGCTAGATAATATTTTTGGCATATAAAAAATACATTATATTATAAACAGAGAAATTTAAATGACACACGTATAGTTTGGCAGCAGACAGACAGATACAGACAATTACCCAGCCTCCATGGGTGACCATAGCGTGAGGTGGTTCAACAGCTGAAAGGTATCTTTCATTAACGCATGCAGCAAGGACCGCTTCAAAGAAGTGTCTTTAGTTGTCTTTTGATGTCTTTATTCTGACATATTTAATAATCCGTGTCTTTTCACACACATTTGTTTGAGCTGTGAATATGGAAGTGCAGAGGTGATTCTCTAACTCATTCATAGTGGAAACTATGGTGGAATGACGAGGCTTCATGAAAGTGTTTGCGGAAAAAAAAAAAATTGGAATGAACGTCACTCACAGGAATTTTGACCAGTCCAAGCTTTCAGAAGCCACTCATCTTTACTCCAATGGCGTTGGGAAAGTGGACTTTTGCATCCTATGCTGACGACAAAGGCAGCCTTCTGCAGTGCATGTTGACACAGAGGCATCTAAAAAAAGAAAACAAAACAGAGCAAAAAATATTCACGTCAGTTTGAGGGGCATTTAAATAGCAAATGACATGTTGTTTCATGTAGAACGAAAGGAGCGCCATCCCATATCTAATCTAACTCCATCCTCCATGTGCTAGTCACTGCATGAAGATCTGCTGTGAAAGGCGGGACATGTGCGAC
Organism: Synchiropus splendidus; assembly: GCF_027744825.2. Classification (NCBI taxonomy): domain Eukaryota; kingdom Metazoa; phylum Chordata; class Actinopteri; order Syngnathiformes; family Callionymidae; genus Synchiropus; species Synchiropus splendidus. The sequence continues at coordinate 11,945,366 of NC_071336.1, forward strand.
AATTTAAAGCCAAACACGGTTTGCACCAGCCTAGAGCACAAAAGTCTACTTTCCCAACGGCAGAAATGAATCTGATGGTGGGACATTGAACTAATGTTTGTGAAGAGGAACTGAGTCCAGTTGAAATAAACAACAGAATAGTGTAAATAATAACTTAATAAGCGTGTTCACATCTTGTTTAGGCTCTCATTTCCTGGTTATTCAAGTCACGTTTTGTTTCAAACAACAACAAAAACGAAACAGGACTGCCTGTAACCTTTTTGAGTTGGACGACTTGGATTCAGACAAAAGATGAAAAAAAAAAGTCTCCTCCAAACACGTTTGCATTGGTGTGACCAGCAACTCTCCACGTTACCCAGCATTGCCCCGATGCTGTATTTCCACACATATTGACAAAGAGAGCCCCATTTGCATATACGTTGACGTCCTCAAGCACATAACTCTTCAAACAAACAAGTTCAGCTCATCCCAGAGGGGCGAATGCCATCACTTCACAAGCGTGACTCCCAGGGTGCGAACACCGATCCATTGTGTGCTGGGATTGACTGATAGATTATGGCTGCGGGGCAGGTGCTATTGACTCATCAGTGGCAGTTGGGGCGGAGAAGAAGTTGGGTGGAGGTGAAGCGTCGACCAGACTGCCACTCAGCCTCATGGGAAACTGGTTTAGCTGCCGCTCCGGGGCATGTTAATGCAGGGAGGAAACTGGAATAATGTGGGAAGTGGAAGCGAGAAGCCAGAGAGAGGGGAAAGGGTCATGGTTTGAGGGCAGAGGGAAGACTAACTCCAAATTGTAAATGAGCAGTTCCTGCTTATTTAATCTTTAAATGAGAAGCTACGGGAGCATCAGGGAAGAAAGGCCACTGCTAGGATAATCCTTCACAGCTTTCTTCACATCTTACTTTGAGATGTCATTTGTGCAGAACAGACGTGCAGATATTTTTTTTCAATATATAAAAAGGCAGAAAAAAAAGGCAAAGACAGGCAAAAAAAACCCAAACATAACCTAATTGGGTTGATATTTTTATTAATATTTCTCTCATCTAGAGGTACATTACATAGTGAACATAAATTTAAAATGACTTGACATGACGTTATCACATTTGTCATAGTCATTTACCTGAAGAGTTTCATTCATTTAATTTCTTCCTCCTCATATTTAATACAATTCTTTATTTCTTACTTTAATATATAATTCATTTCTTTAAAAATGTGTATAAACTTTTGTTTCTTTTTATTTATATCAGGTTTATGCCAAATTACGCTGAAAGGTCTTTATTATTATTATTATTATTATTATTATTATTATTATATTATTATTATTATTATTATTATTATTATTATTATTATTATTATTGTTATATTATTGTTAGCAGAAGTAGTAATAACAGTGGTATGACAAAAATCATCTCATCCAACCATTGACATACTTAAGGCTGTCGTGTACTGTGACATCCAGGTGACATGAAGGGGCTATTAATAGGGGAATAATATCACAGGTCGATCCGTGACCTTCAAAGCAGCTTATATTTCCGTGCCGGTAGATGATTATAGGAGTGTGTGTGGACATGAACTCCTCCAGTGAATAGTAGGGAACAATCCCTTCATCTTAAGCCGAGTTCGAGTGAATAGTAAATAGCTGAGCTGCCTAGGTGGGTTCTAAGTGCAGGCAGGCACGTGCACGGACGGAAAAAAGGAGCAACCATTGCACCAAAAAAAAAAATCTTATCGTCTTTTGGGTCACATGATCAGGAATTAATAATGATGGTTCATGTGGATTTATACACATTTCCAAAAACAAATGCATAAAAATGAAATCAAATCTCAGAACCAATTTTCTTGTGTTTATAGCGACAAAAATGTGTTCTCCTTGTCTATTCAACATCAGGTAATTACAACTTTATTATTAGAATTTCAATGTGTCGTAGTGGTCTGAGCACATCCCTGAGGTTTGGCCCAACCTCAATATTTCGAACTGAATGCATTTTACAGTCAACCAATTCGACATATCAAACTAAATATCAACGTACAGGCCAATCCAAAAAGATCCTCATAAAGCCTGACTATTCCAGCACCAGCAGCGTGTTTACCTGTTTGATGCAGCAGGTCCGAAGAGTCGCTGGACTGTCACTCTTTGCTGTATGAGGAGTGGTAGGGGCTGCTGCACAGGTTGGTGAGCCCCCACAATGGCTTGTCAGAGGCTTTAACTTTGGTTGGAATTGATGAGAGAGTAACTTTTTTTTTCTCACAAATTGAAGAATGAAGGAAATGGGCTCCAGAATGGGGCACTTATCTGTTGCAGGGAAAAAGGACTGGCGCTCCGGCAGCACTAGGGGTCTGTCTGTGCACGTCCCTGGTGGGAGAGGATACTGAGTGGCCCAGAATAAAGTTCAGACAACAGGAAAATGATAAGAGCGAGATGGGACATGTTCCCCACTTGAATGAGAAACGTGAAACTCCCCTCAGCGCTACTGTCAGGGTGACACATCCACTCAAGAATCCCAGATCACATAGGCTTGCACTGACTTTGAAAAGAGAGACTGGGAGAGGGTTTTATGTGTCTGAATTTGTCCTAAAGAGTTTAATACTGCTGAAGAGACGATCAATGTCAGCAGGATAGTCTGCTTCATAACCCATAACTGTGCTCTGGGAGGACCGTTCACCCGTCAATAATTCACTCGGATTGCACAAAACAAAAGAGAAAACTCACCATCAGAAAAGACCCACTTTCACCAACAGAAACACAGAATTTTACACCAGCTGGATGCGATGCACAGTTTATTGCGTTTATTTCAGATCAACAACACTGAAACAGCTGTGCGCTCCACCTTCCCTCTCGGTACATGCCTAGATTGATACTCAGTATATAACGCGGTACAGGGCAGGACACAAACACTTACACACTCACACCTGGGGACAATTGAGAACCATCAATTAACCCCTGTGTGTTTGGACTGTGCGAGGTAATGAGAGAGCCTGGAGGAAACTGACACTCGCACCAGCAGAACACCACACGGAAGTGGCCGCGCCGCTGCAGCAGCTCTTCACTACGCCCTTCATTTTGATATTATGTCCAAAGATTCATCTGCTTATTCATGCATAAGATTGAATGATCTCAGTTGCATTTGTTGTTGTTTCACCCTAGTTTTGGGAGTATTTTATCATCACGTCTTCAATGCCAGACAAACAATTCCATATTTAATCTGTGACAGCACACCTGATGCTTTTCTCTCTCACACAAAGGACTCTAGCACTAGGGAACAGCACTTTCCGAATTCTTGAGACACAGTCTTATGACGTAATATAAGACATTTCTTTCACCTATAAATTAAAATGGCTACAGACCACTGCTATGTCAGTGTGTCTTCTTCAGCACTGAGGTATTCACGTGGCGAGATATGCTTCCATACCTTGTTTCATTGCTTTTCTGAACTGAGATATGATCTTCATCTGTCATCTCCATCTGCCGTAACCAAGTGTATGAGGAATGGTAAAAGAGATTCTTTATATCTTCGGTTGTTCAACCCCATTTTCCACATTGAAAAACGGCTGCAGACGGTGGACCTCCAGCCGACTTCCCCAGATGTTTTGTCCTGAGGTTCAGATATCAGAAAGACAGAAACATTTGAGAGGGACACTGAGTGCTGCGGTTTCCAGAGCCTGAGAGCCTCATCGTGGTTCCCTGTGATAATAAAGCGACCTTTCCCGGGAACGGCATCAATTCAAGCCTCTCTCTGCCCTCAATAACCCTCGTCCCGCTGGCCTACCCGGCTTGATTAACCGTCGCCAAGGTAACCGCTCCATTACCGGCCTAATTGCTCTTACAGGACAATAGACGTCATAATTCTGACAAATTTTTCTCTGCTGCACGCTGAGAAGTCATTGTTGGCGTAATTGCTGTTGCCTGAGTTGTGCGCGGCTTGAAAGCGCGTGAGCGTAGCCCATACATGTTTGGAAAACAACTTATCTAAAAGTGAATACAATCGCAACATTGTGTTGAATCTGCACCATCGACACAAACAAAGAACACAAAAATCATATGTCTATTCCTTTAAAAAAGTGGGAGCCAAATTTCGATTCCCACTTTATCAAATCTATTGTCGCAATGATGTCGTTCTGAGGCACAGAAGCATGACATATGTTAGCGTGTGACTCGAAAGAGCACCTTAAAACATCCTGAAAGTAACAAGTGAAATAAACAAATAAATAGATGTTAAGGTGCTTCATATCATCACAGTTACACAAGGGATGAGAACAAGTCATATAGAATTCTGGCATTACGTCAAAGTACCTTCATTTACGCTCCTCATATTGACAGTCGTATAGACCAGGATGTGAGCAATTGTGAACAATGCACATAATTTCTGACAGCAGTGCAGTGCAAAAGTTTGATTGGCAGCTACTTGACAAGGCATCATTCAATTTTGGGAGAGGGAGGGGCACCTGAAGTTCTGATTCTATGGGAATTTAAACCCGTTTTGCCTGATTTATGTTAATCTGCCATTAATCTCTTTCGGATACGTCTGCTTTTTGGAGTGGCTCAAACAATCTGACTTTTTTTTGGTTGATTTTATTGCTCTTTTTACTGGAATAATACCCTGTGAAAAGTAAGAGTTTCATATTCAACAATAACTCTATTAACTTGGGCGCCACTGGGTGCATCAATTGAGAGTTGCTACGTATCTATTTTTTGCATTTTTATGGGTCCGCATTCTACTGCAATCCAGTGTTCATCCACCAGTTTGTCTTGTAAGTCACTTGCATGCCGCAACACATCAATTTTGTTTCACTTATCTTGAAAAGAAATTGAAATTAATATTTTTATTTTTATTATTTTTCAGAAATTAAAGTTATTGTCTGCAATTTCAACAAAGTAATAGCACGTGTCTGTGAGGGTTCATTCTCCCTTGACTACTTTTCAGTCGATGGTAGTTTTCAGAACCAACCTATCAAAAACAAGTTCAGTGTTTGAGGCAGGCCGATCAAACAAGAACTTGAGACGTCCATGCTGGAGCCATCATGCAGATCAGTGCGTCCTGACAGAGCAGCACTCTGAGGTCACTGAGGTTGTGGATGCTGGAGTGACACGATCATTGTGGAAAGGATCGTACTGGGGTGTACAACTACAATTCACTGTCTGTTTTAATCTTTCTTTTGAGCAGAGGTGTCCAGTCTCACCAGTATTCAGTCACTGAAACTACTTAGCCCCAAAATTTTAAAGTTGTTCTTGCTTCTTGTTATTACTCATTGATAGCTCTGTGTACAATATTTATGAGCTGGGTTTCAGGTGTGTCTTTGGATGTGTTCAGTGGAAAAAAAGCACTTTAAACTGCCCACCATCACTGTTCTTTTAAAAAGTGCAGTGAAATGCACAAAAGTTCTGGAGTGCAAGACAATGTGATTCGATCCCTTGGTAATGAATAGTGAGCTCTGATTGTTGCACCTTTTTTCTAGTAAAAAAAAAAAATGGTGGTGAACACGCTGCTCAATCATTCACCAGAACCACAAGTCATGTCTCTGCTAGTTGCGGTGATTGTGGAACGTTCCAAGCACATCGACTGCTTGATCGTCTTTCCAAGCTTGTCCTGTCTCGAGGTGATGACATGGAAGACCCACGAAGGAGGTTCTAATTCCATTTCGCCCGCACATTTTGAGGTATAACTGGTGTATTTGATGGCAAGGCAAGGAAGGTAAGTTAAACTGCTCCTTGCCTGAGGAGTTATAGATGGAAGTTCCTTACACACGTCAATGGGATGGGTCATTCCAGTAGCATCCAACCAACAAACATAATATACTCCCATGTTTAAATAAAGGAATCCACAAAAGACAAAGCTACTATGGACCTCATGATGAAAAGTATACCTTTAAAGTTGCAGTATTAAAGAGTGTTTAAATAGACTTTTTTTGGTCGCAAATGGAATTTGTTTTCAGGTGGTTGGTTTCTATTTTAATCTGTTGCTTTTCAACCTTGAGCGTTTGTGATGTGACAATTTAAATCTCGTGTCTTCCTGAGACACATGGAGTCCTTGCGTTGTCGTTGAAGCACATACCTCTTTTGACCTCCCCTGAATGCTCGCAGCCTCTCGTGAGACGGAGAGAATTGAGACGTCCACGCTGAGAATCTTGACCTCGTGTTATTTTTGCTGCTGGTTGACATTGGAGTGCTTCGCTGTGTATTATTCTGTCATAATGCAACAGTTTTCAACCGAAGTTCTCCTGGCGCACCATTTTTCTGAGTCATGTACCAGGTGCAAAGACAAATCGCTATGGAAACCAAAGACCTCCAGTTGTCCAGGTTCACAAACGCTGCTGTTGAACATGGTTCTTTCTTAAAGCCCTCGCAGCTGTTATACCTTGAGGCAGCTACGTGGCCCTCAGATGATCAGACCGAGACACTGCAGACACACTCACAGCAGGGTCTTTTAACTACTGTAGCAGACACCCTCACCAGCCAGGAGGTCGGGGGCAAAGCGCGGGATTCTCACATCTGTGAGGTCCAAATCCAGCTGAAGCTCAGGTGGGCGCAGCAGCTTTACAGCCTTCGCCTGTATTCCCAGATGACGGGGCCTTATCAGGGTGGCGCCGTGCTTTATTAGCCCACTGTCCCATGATAAGAACGTGGCACGCCGGAACAAAAGACGCAGCAAATCTGAATGTGAAGAAAAGCAGCAGACAGAGAGGGGCGAGGAAGGGGAAGCAATCAAGTCCTAATCATGCGGCTCTCCTTTCGCCGGCGCTCCCGGTTTCCTCAGTGATTCCACCAGCATCTTCACCACCGGAGGAGGAACAATGCACAGCAGCCGTGTACCAGGAACTGATGAGAGCTCATTATGAATCCTGATTAAGGCTTTTAATTAGATGAAGCCGCACTTCAACTGGAGAGGGGGGGGGGCGGGGGGGGAGGTGGGGGGAGGGAGGGCACAGGTCTGAGGAAGTCTATATAGCAGATATGAAAGGATTTCCATGAATTGCCTGGATGGAATAAACAGATATCAGGTTGGATTTCGCCTCCCACTGACGGCCATGTGACTCCATGAGCTCTCTAGGAGTGTCAACATCAGCTTCAGTCAGGTCTGTCATCTTCAGCCCAGTGATACTCTACAGACTGACCATCTCCAGTTGGCCAAGTTTTCACAGCAAAATCTGATTTAAACCACCGGCTACTGTTAGTGCTGTAAGAGCTTCACCTGTTGTTATTCTTTATGGGATGTGTTGCTCGAGGGATGGGCGGTGATGACAGTAGAGGTGGATCAATTGTGGCCATACATATTTCATTGATAGGCTGAATGTGGCCCACTGACCTTGGAGGTGACATGGCTGATGTCATGAGATTCAAAAGTGACTGGCAGCCTGTTGAGAGTGAATGCAAGCTAGAAGCAGTAGTGCAATAGAAGTGTATCATGTCCTCAGAAGATCCAAAATTATACAGCAGCTAAGCAGTTTAGAAGACTAGGGGTGATGAGAAAAATAATCTAGTTAATTAGAAAATTTGTGATGAATTCATCTCAATTAATCGCAGTTTAATGGTATAAGAATATTTGCCACAAGAATCCACATTTTTCAATTTGAATGTATTTGGTATATTACTGAATCAAATGATGGACCCATACATACATTTAAACAACAAAATATTGTTTATTTTGCATCAGTTTGACAATAGCACGATGGTAGCTATACTCAAGTTTATATATATATATATATATATATTTATATATATCACCTTATTTAAACTAAAGCTCTTTTAATGTCTTGAAAATATTTGTGTAAGAATCTAAATTTTATAAGAATTTCAAGTACATTCAGAGTAGTGGAAACCCTGGACATTCTGTAGCGAAAAACATCGCTTCTGATGCTTTTGTTTGCTTTTGTTCAGGGATTCCTCCATGTTTGTTGTTGTTGTTATCATCCTAGCTGCCACGTGTCTTGTGCATCAGTGTGATCAGTGGACCAGGAACTGTTGCACTCACAAAGGTTCCCTGTTGTCTGAAGAGCAAACTGTTCAATTAAATTAAATTAAATTAAAAATGTGTTGTAATCTTAATAATGTTGTCATTAATTAATCATAATTAACTTGTTAAAGTCCCAACACTAATAAAAACATAAAAATTGTTGTTGTTTTTTTAACAGTACGAATACCACAGCATGAAATGTGTGGTTTATTCTTGCCCAGGGACAGCACAGCCCTGCAGGAACTTGCTGTCGGCAACCTTCTGGGTACCAGTCAGTTGTTCAACCTAAACAAATATGTAAGTCAATTGCAAATGAAAATCAGCCTTTTACTGGCTGCTGAGTCAACACAGTCAGTATTGCTGCGCAAATAGCTGCATCTTCAAAGGGGACGAAGACAGAGGAGACAGGTGTCTTAAATTTACAAGTTTGCATTCAGTACTCGCCCAAGGTGAGGGCAAACATGCACAGGACGACATGGGACCAACCCGAACTCTTCCAGGACATTAAGCCTATTCATGATGATAACTGACCACAAAATAATAAACGGATCTTGGAAACTCACATCCGGCACATATCCGTGCTCATTAGACGGGTCTTGCATATTAATGTTTGTCTTTGATCACATGACTCTAGCAATGAATTGTCAATCCTGGGGGCCACATTTTAAAAACAGATGTGTTCAACATTCAATTGCTGTCCATTTTTAAATATAAAAGTATGTAACATTGCATCTAATGTTTGCTATCAAACTTTCTTTTACCTTTTTTTTAAACGTTTATTTTCATTTTCCCGTCAAATATATTCTAAACCTCATGACAATCCCAGAACATCTTATTGTCATTAATGTATATAAGCACAGGAACTATTTTGTTCCTACTGGTTCATCATTGGCCCACCATTGGTTTAAAGATGTTTTGGATAGAAATTTGATGACAGCACCAATGATTTCTTCACATTACTTCCTTTTAGACACTTCGGATTCATCTGAAGCTCAGATAGAGTCCACAAAAGGGTCAACAGTGTTTCAGTAGAAATCTATAGGCAGCCATCAAAAGACTGCACAGGACCATGACCTGTAGCCGCATCATCGCTCTTGGACCTCAGAGTTTTCAGGGATTGTCGTGGCTTAGCTCAACGGAAAGCTAAGAATTGGACTGCTTTCTACTTGGTCATTTATTCGCTGCTCGCTTATATTTGAAGATTGAATGATTCAAGTTCTACTCATTTCTTCATGTAGTTTGATTAAACTGTTAGTGAACGAGGAACTGCTGCTGAGGGGCCTTTTAATAAAATACAGCCCATCAATAGTTAAGTGAGCACGTCTACCCCCCGAAACAGGAGCAAAACCACCAACACACACATATCTCAGATATTTCATGAGCAGGAGGATCACAATCAGAGCCTAGCTCTGCTTGGACCCTTGGATCTCACACGGGGCCCTCGCTTGTGAAACACAGGTTGTTGAGAATAAAGCCAGAGACATCAGAGGACGGTAACAAATGCAGATATTTCTCTTTGACTTGTGCGTCAGTGTTTGCACCGTTGGCTCTGATCCTCCTCCGTCTCCTCAGCGCTTCCACAGATCCTCATTACAAACTCTTCGCCTTGTGTCTTTCTACTCTCCTCATTTTCTTCTACTTTTCCTTTGTTCCGCTTCCAATCCTGGCTCCCTTCACAAAGCAGCCCTCCCTCCCCGCCGCCCCCACCCTTCGACTCTGTCTACTGTAGAACATTTGGCAGAAAGCTCATCTCTCCTCACATCCCTCGCTCTCACCTCAATTTTCCACTGTTGCATAATTAATTAGCAGAACTGTTCACTATCAGTGCAATTACTCCCGAGAACGGAGGAAGGGAGAGGGGGATTGGAAAATGGGTCTAGGATTGAGAAGGAAGCCGAGACGCCGACTCAATGGGCGAAAAGAAAGCGAGGGATTTTAGGAATAATCACGATCGCCACAGATGGAAATGGAAGCACTAATTGTTCATTACATTGACATTTTCTCCGTCGTCTGAGAAGCATATGACTTGAGAACATATATTGTGGCTCCTCCCACTTTGCGAGACCATGAGCCTGTCAATGGCTGACAGGTTGTGGGAGCTGGATGACGTCAGTGTTGCGGGAGGTAAAGTTTTTTAAAGTGAGGGAGCTGCGTGCTGCCTGAGTGCCATTGTATAGCCGGATCAAACTGACAGTCATTCCAGTCGCTGCTCTTTGGTGGGCTTTCAATGGCAGCGTCCACCCTCCAATTTTCACCTCCAATACTGAACACATAAAGGCCTCAGGCATGACAACAATCTAACAGCATTGTCCGTTGATACAATGACCCGTTTGCTCTCTGAATCGCAGCGACCCAATTATCCAACTCTCTAAACAACCGCAGAACCAAGAGAACTTTGTTCTTTTCATTCATTTATATTCCTATTCATCCCATCCATCAGAGATCCTCGCTGACCCTTTCTCCTCCAATTCATCCGGCTTGGACTGAGGGACTCATCCTCACGGCCTCCTGGTCCCCACCATGTCTGCCTTCTTGCTTTGATCATGTCCCTGGACCAAGTTGACCATCATGCTTTCGCTCTGTTTTGTGGTGCAATTGAGGGAAACGGAACAGCGCGCAGGTGCATCATAGCAACGGTAGAAGAAGAATCATTGATGTTGCATGAGTCTGGGATCCTTTGTACATCCGTCAGTGAGTTTTTGCTGATAAAATGTACAATCTTTTGTAGTTTAACAAAAAATGGTCTGCGTCATACTTTCATTGCCTCAGAACATCAAATATTTGAAGCTCCTAAAAAGGCTTCCAGTATAAAGCGACGTTCAGTGTAGCAACAATGTTCCATATCCCTGCCAAATACCTCGGTGTTGAGTGGCAGCCACAAAGATTGTTGATGTAAAAGCAAGTATAGTTGATTCTGTGTCTCCTCTTCAGTTTTGCATTGTTATTCCAAGTACTGGATGCTGCATCATCCAGAAGTCTGCTTTCTTCCCCTCAGTTGGATAGTCATGTGGTTGGTGCATTTTCTCTATTATTATTATTCCCTATTATCTATAATTCTCCAAATTGTTAAAAAATAACATTTGTAACATTTCTTTTGATAAGAGCTGTTTTAAAAAGAAGTTTTGAATGGAATTTAAATTCACACTTTTATGCACCACTGTCACAGTGCTGCAAGGTCACCTCACCACACCACATGAAACACTGCCATTCATCATTGTCAATACCAACATCTTGGTCCGTAAGTGGAGTTCTCCACATTCTGCACCGCACTCCTTACGCCCTCCTTTGTGGCAAACACACACACACACACACACAAATCCACCTACATTACATTAGTCATTGTACACTGTGAAGTCACTGAATGCAGAAATCAATAGACGTCTCACAATAGAAAATGATGTGGTGGCTGGAACTAAACAGCTGCAAGCCTTGTCAACACATGTCACTGGAAAGTTGAGCAGCACATGATCACTCTCAGCCAGTGCATTTTGACTTTCATTACTTCATGATGCTGTTTTTCAGAACATCATTGTGAGTTTAGGCCATATGAATGGGTGATGGGTTCAATAAAAACTGTTTCTGAATTTCCAATCTCTTGGTTCTTTTAATGGAAAGAGCTTCATTGTTATGCGCACTGGCTAAGTAAAAGGATGAAGTAATAATTTCATCCTTTATTTTGGCAGTTTCCTCACATTTTTTTAAACTTTTATTTTGGCAATTTCCACCCGTTCCTCCCTCATGTGTGATAGCCTTTTCCTTCAGCTCCTTTGTCTCTTCTCTTTGTTCTTGAATGTCATTCCTGTACAGTCTGATTCAGTACTTTTGTTTCTCATAAAGTCCCTTTGATTAAACCACTGACTCCCCTCCTTATCCTATATGGTTTATGGAAGAATATATATCCATATAGGATAATGGTTTCTTCCATAAGAAACCATATAGGAAGGTTTTTTGATGTCTTAGATCAGCATATCTTTTCTTCTAATTTTTGGTCTTTTATTCTTCAGTTTCTGAAAACGGTGTTTTCAATCATTTTAACAGCGCTCATACAGGAGTTGTGGCTATCGGTGACTGACTAGTCTTATGCCTCACATGCCACTTTGAATGAAGTATGTAGAGCAGGGGTCTTTAAATTGACCCTTAAAGTGCTTAGGTGGTGCAGGTTTTGGTCCCAACTATTCAGACTCTCATAGTCTAACTGACCAGGTGTCGGTTGACTGTCAGTCTGGTTCTGATTGTTCTAGCAGACACCTGAACAATGTCTGTTTGAACAAAAATCTGTAGCATCCTTTGACAATCGACGTCAAGAGCCCTGAGACAGAGGGATAGTTTGTATTGTTGACAAAATATTGCAATGCACAGTTGCAACTGGATCAAACCAAATGACAGGTGAGAAAATAATCAGTGAACATGGGAAAAAAACATATATTTCACATCTTCATTTCTCTTAATTTTAGCTAGGATTTTGAAAAATGACGTCCAAAATCCCCCCTCCCCATATATATATATATGTTTGTGAAATTCGGTGAAATTACCAAGTGAAAACCCTCTTTTCATGGAAACCAGTATGATGACTCTAGGAGTAGGGCATTATTCAGGTACGAATAACCGGACATTTACCGCGTCCTGCTGAGAAAAACTGGGCGTCCGTTTTTTTTTTTTTTTCATATTTTGCAATTCACGCCAGCTAAAAGCCTGTTAAAGAGACAGGAAAACAGTTGCTGCATCATTGTGAGACAAAACTTTCCTCATTACTCAGGCATTACTCATACAGTAGGCCCAGACCTAAATCAATAGGTTGAGCTAACAAGGGGCTGAAATAGAAGCTCTGAAAAATGTTCTGGTGAAGTGTTCAGCTGATGGATGTTGAAGGATGACATCATCGCTCTTCAGGAGCAGCTGAATAATATTATCAGGGAATGGGAACATTAGTACCTCCTACCAACACCGTAGTGTGACCCAAGACACAAAGATGATAATGAGACGTTTGAGTAATGCTGCCTTTCCTGAGACAGGGCACTGGCAGGAAGCAGAAAGCTGAGGGACTCAGTTGCAGAGAGTCATTCATCTTCGTCCAGGTTAATATAAAGGCAGATTGATTAAGTTCCCCTGATACTCGCGACCTCGGTGAGTTCAAATCTGGATGTATTTGTTTTCATCTGGGCCATTAGTAAGTCTCCAATCATGCCAAAGTTGGAGGAGAAGTTTACAGGCAAATATTTGAACTCCCTGAGCTGCTGGAACTTTCTACGAATATGAAAAGCCACATAGATGAAGTAAACCATCTGTCTCCGAACAAAAACCCCCCCAAAAAAACCAGCACCAAAATCCTTTGTGGCAGATTTACGCGTCTGGAAGTGTTTGCATGTGCATCGGCGGACAATGAATCCAAGAAATTGTCATAAATTCATGTTAGCGCAGCCATATTCAATCTAGTTTGGACACAAACACACATTCCAAGTCATGATCAGCCGATCTGTAACCATGCCAACGAGGCCGTTGGTGTGTCTGCACACACACTCTATCGGTGCGAGCACAAATAATGACACATAAGTGTGATTATTTTCATGCCGGCTGTTTAATTTGGCTGCGGGACTGTATATGAAACCATATACACATGCTGAAAGAGAAGCCAAACTGAAGACAGACGTGAGCTCAAACATCTATACGGCCTCCCGATGATGTCAGGCGTACGACACTGGCTCAGTGCGCCACATGGACCAGCACGAGTCGAGGAGTGTTTCTGTTTATTACAATCAAATAAATCGTGGATACATGCGGTAAAACACGATCCGAGCAAAGTGCTTTCCCAACACCCTCCAACTTGTTTTCACCAACGTTCTGAAACCTTGTACAGCCTGGAGTGATAAACATACCCAAACAAAATCAGCAAAGCTAACAGGTTATGTGACGTTCTGTTTTCAAGCGCATCTGTCAAACCTCTTATTCACATTACCCAACGTTGGAACCTCACACAGTCCAGTAACAATAAAACATGTACTTAACTTTGTTTTATTTATTTATTTTTTCAATGGTGTTTCCATGTTTCATGCTGTTCAAAATAAACACTGTGGGTGTGCAGGGGTGAAGATCATAGGCTTCCAAAGTTACTAAACATCTGATATACTCAAAGGATTGTACCTTATGTGCCTAGTGTGTGAGTGTGACTCACTGAAAACTTTGCACCCTGTGTGAAGGTCATGATCTCATGATGTCCGAGTAGTGCGGAACCTTAAGGAGCACCATCACCTGACAAAGCCCTGACTTCAACCATTTTTGGGGGAGGACAGACACATGCTATGTCAGGCACATGCTTGTTCTCTCTTGCTCTTGGTTCAGTTACATTCTTCCGATTTGAACGGCAGCTGACCTGGAGTGAAACTCTAGATCAGCAGCGGGCAAACTGGTTCATAACTGTTCCAGCCACTCAAGTGGAATCAATCGATTGTCAGTCAGGTGTCACTTGTTTCAACTGACACCCGACTGGTTAAACTGAACGCATTTGATCGCCCTTTGCCGAACAGTGTTTTCCCATCCCTCTCCAGATCATGAATAACAGGATTTATGTCATTTTATGAAACTATTCTCGTCAATACTTTAACTCAAGTAAACAGTAAATTTGACACGCCAATGTTCACTTTCACTGGACGTTTTTAGGATTATTCCTCCACTGCAAGAAAGGACTGGAGAACGCACAGTTTGTGTTTAGGGAGGGTTTTATGTTGTTTACAATGAATAAAAACTTTGTTTGGGCAACAGTAAAAACAGCACGCATTTAAAAAGAGTATGTTTATGCAACAAATCAGGTAAATAAACATGAATGTAGAAAAACAATATGTTGCATCAACAAGCTGAATGCTATCATGACAAATTATTATCAGAATACATGTGCACAAATAAATGGGGAAAATGTTGAATTGAATCACAATGGAAACATAAAGTTCTATGATGAAAATAGAGAAATAAATCAAGTAACTGAAATTTATGAACATTATGCATGCAATAAATCAAATACATGAACGGACATTTATTGTTATAGCAGTTCAGTGAGAATGGAGTCAAATTCGCTGCAAAGCCCCAGTGACTACAGCAAATACAGCAACATTACAAATACCATAATAACACTGACGACAACAAGAAGATAAAGTATTCAATAACCCCAGTGTAATACTAATAATGGGTGACATTATGTGCAGGGACATACAATGGACGAATACATTAGTAGATGTAAATACATATGTATATACATAACCATGTGGATATTATTGGAGTTTTATGACTCCTGATTGCAGCATTTCTGTAACTCCATGAAAAAAAAAAAAATAACATCATCGTCATCACAAAAAGTCCAAAGCATGAAACATTTTATGAAAGAGTTTTCTACTATATGTGTTTAATCAACTCAGTTAACAAGGTTTTCACTAACCACCGATGGATTTTATGCTACAGATCACTTCCCACACTACAGTTGCTGTGAGGACATTCCCTTCCCTGTTATATAACGCCTGTTTAGTTAGTCAGCGCTCTATGATCTCCATCAGTCTTACTTACTTACTCAGATAGATAGATAGATAGATAGATAGATAGATAGATAGATAGATAGATAGATAGATAGATAGATAGATAGATAGATAGATAGATAGATAGATGGATGGATGGGCGGGTGGATAGATAGATAGATAGATAGTGATCAAGATACCGGGACAGACAGACAGACAGACAGACAGACAGACGGATAAATAGATAGATAGATAGATAGATAGATAGATAGATAGATAGATAGATAGATAGACAGACAGACAGACAGATAGACAGACGGATAGATAGATAGATAGATAGATAGACAGACAGACAGACAGACAGACAGACAGACGGATAGATAGATAGATAGATAGACAGACAGACAGATAGAGAGATAGACAGACAGACAGACAGACAGACAGACAGACAGACAGACATACTGATAGATAGATAGATAGATAGACAGACAAATAGATAGATAGACAGACAGACAGACAGACAGACAGACTGATTGATAGATAGATAGATAGATAGATAGATAGACAGACAGACAGACAGACAGACAGACAGACTGATTGATAGATAGATAGATAGATAGATAGATAGATAGATAGATAGATAGATAGATAGATAGATAGATAGATAGATAGATAGATAGATAGATAGTGATCAAGATACCGGGACAGACAGACAGACAGACGGATAGATAGATAGATAGTGATCAAGATACTGGGACAGACAGACGGACAGACAGACAGACAGACAGACGGATAGATAGATAGATAGTGATCAAGATACCGGGACAGACAGACAGACAGACAGACAGACAGACAGACGGATAGATAGATAGATAGATAGTGATCAAGATACCGGGACAGACAGACAGACAGACAGACAGACAGACAGAGAGAGAGATAGAGTGATGGCTTTCTGATCCACCTTTACTCACTTGCGACTTGAACCATTGTCGGTTAGCACGGATGATCACTTTAGTGAAGCAATTGCAGGAAAGATGACGGATCAATGCCCATCCGTTTCTAATTTACTCCTCAAGCTGGAGCTCATCGTTGAGTGAATGGTTCGATGAATGTGAAGTGCACAGCATGGGGTTGGTCTTCTGAGCCTTAATGCTGAGAGAAGTCAAAAGGCATCTCTGTTCCCTACATTTGGGAACATCAACTCTCCAATATGATGGTTTCCATTGAGCCGTCGGATGTGAAGAGTCAGCTTTTAAGACGCATCATTTGTGGTTAATTGGAAGTGAGGGAGAAGAGGCAAATACAATTTTTATCACCACCAGTGAGCAGACATTTTAGAGCAATAAATAACACCATGGGGGTCCAGACAGAAATAAACAAATGTCCTGCTCTCCTAATAAGCTATTGCATTGTTTGAATCATTTGTTTTTTTGGGGAAAAAAAAGCAATATATCCGTCCACCATTACCCTGTTTCATATATTGGCTGTCAGAGAGACTTCCTGTTTCACCTATGATCCAAAAGCCCTCTTAGTTTCACAGAATTTCAATTTGTTTTACAAGACTTGAACCTCAGACCAGCTTTATTTAAATCCTCTAAGTGGTTCCAGTGGATCCAGTTTACGATACCTCCCAACCATAAATGAACGACATTGGTCCAAGATGTCCCAGACACGGTCCCATTAATAAAACAGTGATCAAGATACCGGGACCTAATTCTTCTTCCCTTTTGACTTCATGCACCTCATCGCTTCTCGCTCCGCCGTGCTGAACAAATCCCAATAAACCCAAAGTATCAGTTTCACTCTGATTCCGCCACACAGACTCAATCCAGTGACCCTTAAAGCTGAATAAACCATGTGTGTTTATCTCCTGCTGGTGCCAATCAGCTTTGTGTCCACCTCGCCGCCTCCCCAGAGTTCTGGCCCATATGCCTGGCTGGTCTGCAGGCTTGGTCACACAGGTCAGGACCCTGCCAGCCACTTTGGGACCCCAGCCGGAGTGTGTGCGCAAGTGTGTGTGTTTGTATCCATCTGTTACAACCAGGGTTTGTCGTATGACAGATCACCCCTGACCCTCCCTTCTGTCAGCCTTTTTTTGCGTGTGTGTGTGTGTGTGCCTGCTTTTGATTGCACACGTGCGCGAATCACATGTGAACATACAAATGTCTGCATCCATCTTCATAAGAACCAGTGGGAGGGCCTGACCCCAGTCCCTAGCCACACCTCTCAACTATCACTAGATGGAGAACCAGATGGGGTGCCAGGGTCACCTCTGACCCTCCTGCTGTGTTGTGACTGATGGGACGGCCCAGTCTCATCACCCTCCATTGTGCCCTGATGGGCACCTGACAGTGGCGGGACCCCTCATTAATAAGTGAACCAGCACACACCTGAGCTACCTAACCACTCTGCCAATCTGTGTTCTCCTGCTCTGTTGTTCACATTTATCACTCAGCTGGAAGCACCTGAGCTGCACAAGCAGCGTGACGCTCATGTGGCTTCACGGCAGCCCTCGACAGAATAAATGCTAAAAAAAAAAGGGAAGTGGAGAGTCTGTCTTGCAAGGAAGTTTAGGCTGAGGATGAACATTTAAACTTCATCCACACAGACCTGTGAAGTACAATAGAGGAGTCACAGGGGGAGTCACATGCCATCAGAACATGAACATCACGGTGAACTGGATTTGTTTGGCAGGAAATGGAGAAACAATAAAGTATGTTTTGTGTTTTCTTTAAAGAGGAGAAATGTACGACGCAGGAGCTTCAGACAGTTTTTGACAATTTAGACCATAATATCTTGTTAAAGCTTACAGCCCACTATCTGGAGCAGGCGACTCCTGGTGAATCAGTGACCGGATGCAGTGGAGCAAAATAATAGATGGAGAACTAAGCTCACGGCGTATCGTTATTTTTCACGGAAGACAAGTGTTTGTCTTTGCGTTCTCATTGGCTCAGTCGACGTCAGAGGACGATTCCACGAAGCTCTGAGCTCAAAGCTGCAAAGCTTTGTGTTCCATGCTGTACAACACATAGCTGCTAAGTTTAGGTCTCCCTCTTGACTTTTGGTTTCTATACGTTGTACTCGGTACTAACTATTCTGATTTTTGCTCAAACCAGAACAGACTGACTAGACTCAAGTCAGACTTGCTTGACAAATAGTGATTCAACTTGACTCTGACTTGAGATTCAACTTGGACTTGCATGCAATGTTAAATCAATGCTTTCTTTTTATATATTTAAATTATACATTATTTTTATTTAGTTTTTTTTTAATGGTTGATTCCTGTTGCATGCATGTGCTGACCTGGCATTCAGTACGTATGATCACGTGACGCACACATCTCCCACACGTGGATGGCAGAGAATTGAATGATCAATTGGCTGCTGAATGCTGTAGAATTGGTGACTGGCCGTTCCGTTTTTGAAACCAATGAAACCAACATGCCCATCTTATGGGATTGATAGAGCCGACACATATGCTGCTGACCAAAACACACAAGCAGCAGCAGCAAATATCATCACACAAAAAAAACACGTCTTTCGCCTTGAATCTTTTTGCCTTGAATCGTTCATGAACTGGAAACAAGTTTGTGTTAGAAAGTACAACGTTGCAGAAGATAGCAACATTAAAGTCGTGCAAAGCTGAACTAAGTCATGAAGTGACCACAGTAGAATCGACTGTCATCATCATGGTTGCTTCATATATAAGGAAGAATGTCTCCTGTGTATCAGATCAGATCTATGAAGGTTCTGTGACCGCCAGGTGACGTCATCATATACCAGTTTGTTGAGTGAATTTATTTGGGTCACACTGAAGAGTCTTCTATTTCACAGCAGGCCTTCATCTCTAACCATTTTCAAGCTACAGCCTTTTGAAATAGTGATATCATAAAGGACTATGGTATCACTAACTCTCCCTTCTTTAACGGGGATAACCAGTGGCTTAGCTTTAAGTTTCACACTACTGAGCTAAACCACTGCATTCTTCATTTGTTTAGACTGTGAACAGTGTTACAAATACAACAGCGGCATCCAGACAGCCAGAGTCCCAAACCCCATCGGGCGAGGCCGCTGCTGCTCATTTGCTTGGAACATGCTCGAGGTGGTAATTTGAACAATGGTTTCCTGCCTGTTGTCATTCATCAAATTTGTTATCAAGTCGCTTACATGATTGGTCATAATTAAGTCTTTCATATTTAAGAGCTTTGTCTGTAACAATTTGATTTGATGTGATTTTGACTGATTCTTTTGTCATGTCATTAGACATGGTATTCTATCATGGAAGTCTATTTATGGCTGCTTCTTCCGTCACTTCCAGTCTTTGTTTGTATATTGCCTGGTCACTGGTGATCACACCATGTCATCCATGAAGCCCAGCGGTTGTCTTCCTCTTCTCTGGACCCACCTACAACAGCCTGGACCCCCCCACCTACAACAGCCTCCTTCACCTTGTCTCTCTCCATGAGTTGTTCATCGGAAAGATCAACGCTGTCAATTGTCTCCTGTGCAGAAATATACAAAAATATCCAAATTAATATTTCTATCGGAGTCAGTAATGCCACTATAATAAAGTGAACCTTTTGGAAAACAGTTTTGAATTGACTTTATTACATTTGCCATTCAAGGGCGTTTGCATTTGAACCAATCAAATGGCTTCCAAGAAAATCAGACTTACCATATTGGCGTAATGAAAACGTGTCTGAGTCATACTCTTAAATCCTTAAAATTGCTAAGATTCTTTTTGTGTCTCTCTCTAAAGTGGTCCATGATGAATTATAGAAAAATGGTGATATAAATATTTTACATTTTCCGTGTGTAATTTTCAGGCGGTTCTTTCTCAGACACCATTCATGTCTAGTTTTGATTTCTATCGAAGGTGGTGCACTTCTGTGCATCTATATTTTCCTTTGTTTAATACTTGAATGAATGGAGGCTGTGTTTACATGGGTCGACTGCCACGGGACGTGGATTGGAGGTTCAAGATAAAACTGTTACTAATGAGAAAGTAATATAACAGCAACCGTGCTTGAGTTTACGTTGAAATAAAACAAGGACATATGTGTAGCTTTTTAAAATTCTGAGTGTCACTGCGCGCTTTTATTCAAAAATATATTCATGAACTTTTGATGGGAGAAAGTCATCCAAGGACCGAGGCAGGATGTGTTTCCTCTGTTTGTTCCTGATACACACTCACACACACACGAGCATACGCACACATTTTAGGTGGTAAAAACAATCCTCCTAGCTGGGATGATGACTCTGTGTACGGTGTGAGCGCCAACACCATTACAGCATGGCAACAGCAGGCAGAAATATTAATGCAGTGGTTTCCAGAGTGATCCCTATCAGAATGTTGCTGAGATTCAAATCCTGCAAATCTCCACAGGCCACAGGTGACAAATGAAAAGTGTTTTTTTTTTTTTTTTTCCCTTAAAACACCTGAGCTCATTCTGCAGGTCACTCTGGCTCCAAAACAAATTTATGTATTAATTCTGTTTTTTTGGGAAGCGATTAAAGTTGCTATGTTTGTACGAGTTATAGCCATTAGCGACACCTTGTTTTCTAACTCAAAACAGTAATTAAGGAGGTCAAAGTGACATATTGACAATCATTTTTGTTGCTGTCAAGTACATCTGGTTGTGTGGTGTTTGTTTGTTGGTCCAGGAAAATGTTGCTGTTTTTCGTCATTCCCTTTTGTGGCTGCTAACTGCTGTTGTTCGTGCTCCCTGCTCCATTCTGGATGTGTTGTTATCGCGTTGGGGGCGCTCAATACAACAACCAAGCCAACATCCTTGTTGCCCCGCTGGGTCTGCACTTTCACCCTCATGATCTCCTCTGATATTAGTTGAAAGAAATGATGACGCCTATACAGACAAACAACCATTCACTCACACATTCACAATTCGGAGTGCTCAGTTAACCTGAACCCCAAATGAGCATGTTTTTTCACTGTGGGAGGGAACCCTGAGAACCTGGAGAGAAGTGAGAGTGCTAACCACTAGACTGTGTGGCCCCTGTAACCAAGCTATTCAGAAAGATGGAATTTATTTATTTTGCTTTTATTTTTTATTTATTATTTTTATTTATATTGCGATTTCCACTGAACATTTTGATTTTTCCATATAAAATTCTACTGAAATTTAATACTCTTTTTTCTTTCTGTCTTTTGGCATCACTGCTCACCGTGCTCTAGAGCAATACACAGTAGACATCTATATATACATACATACATCTATATAAGCAACAAACTAAATAATGAGACATTTGAGACAAATGCTTTCACATTAAAAGTACTTGCCTACCAAAATGTGTTTCTCTGGGAACACGTGCATCTGCAGGAATGAGACAAGACTGAAACCATTCGGCTGCAATAAAGGTCAACTGCTGCCTGTGAATCACTGTCCGTACGCAAATGAAGCCCCTGGGGGGTCGGTTTGAAAGAGGAACGGGAGAACGGCCGAATCACTCGCCACTCACATCCTGAAGGTTACAGGGGGAGAACAAACCAGAATGCAGAACACAATCCAACATTGGGTTAGTGATCACGGCTCTTCGTGCATAATTAGAAAGAAAAAAAAGTATTCTAAGTATGTCGTCTTCTAGCCTAAAACATTGTGATGGCTTGTTTCAGTATCACGTTTAAGGTTCAATGGTTCTCTTCTGTCCTTCCAATGAGCAGGAAGCATTCTATACTGTGTCTTCATCTGGATGGCATTATTGCTATTTAAGAGTATCTTGCTGTTCCATGTAGTCTCAAGTGTTTGTCCAGCCTCTGGGTGCTATCAAAAGCTTCCCATTCCGTCAGAAGCAGGTTCTAAATGGTGTTGAAGAGTAGGCAGGTCTCAGAAATTCAGCTGGTGAATCTGTCCACAGCTCCTCTAAAGTCCAAGGTTAGTAAAGAGTGATGACATGTGAGTTTGTTCTTTTGGCAAAAGAAGCTATAGTATAGCAGAAGACCGTTGTTCGTCGAGGTACATGCAAAGGTTGGGGATGTTTACATGCGAAAACTCACACTCATGTCCAAAAGAGGATCCCCGACCATCAGGGAGCGTTCCACTTTTCTTCAACTAAAAAGTTGAGTGGACCGACTATAATCGACTGTCAGACAGTACAAGTTCCCAAGGCGGATACACAGCAACCACTGCGTCCACCTCTATGTAGATGGAGCTACGCACCACCTTGGTTGCCAAGATGCTCACAACTATTTTGGGATGATGTTGGCTGTATATATGTCTATTGATGAGGACATTAGAGGGATGGGGACTGAAGAGTGAGGACAGCCAGAAAATCGAAGGCATTCTCAGTAATGAGATTCACACTAAATGGAGACAAATATCAGATTCGGTAAATTACACGCTGGATTAACAGAATGCTGCAGTCAAATTCAGACAGGATTGAGAAGCTGATTCAAAACCCTGAAGGTGTGTGACAATTGTGTCTTGAGTGGAGGTGCATGAGGTTTTTTTTTTTTTTGCGAGATGTGCAATTAACCTTTGTCACCTTGTTGTGCGAGTGTAATCTCACAATCAAATGTCCTGGCTTGTGAGAATGGTGTTACCACGGTGACAATCAGCACCATTGTTGACTGATTCAACCTTTACGTTCTTGAAAAAGCTCTTCACACTGACAAGGGTGGATTTGAATTTATTCTCCAGCAAAGATTCACAATAATTACAGAAAAAAAAAACAACGACTACAGAACAAGCACATGAGCCTTTATTGAGTGTCCGTGCGATTGGAAGAAGATGAAGAAAACATGTGAAAAAAAACAAACAAAACAAAATGAGTACACAAAAAAAAATGTGTAATGAGAAACAATAATGTGTAACAGAATAACTGAAATAAATAAGGCTAAATATTGATGTGACACAAACCTTTCTTCCTCCTGATGTCTCACTTCTCACTAGTGGACAAGTACAGAAACCAATGCACAGTAAATCAATTGGCAGTTCCTCCGACAAACCCCTCACGATGCCATCTCTTCAATAAGCCAACCCTTGGATACAGGCCGATCTCGACGGTATACAATGATCCTCAAATGTTTTCATTACAGTGACAGATCGGACATCTCCAGTTCCTCCACAGGGACTGGGAGATGCTTCCTTCTCCAGGCCCTCATGACCACAGCCAGGACAACACACAGCAACACGATCACAACACTGACCAGCACGGACCTCACTACATGGTGATCAACCTCCGGCTCTCTGAGCATCAGAAGAGTCTTGGACCTGTACATACAGTGAGAGATTTTCATAATCGCACACCAGAACTCTCCGCTGTCCTCGATAGAGGCGTTCAGAATCACGAGGTCCCCATTAGAGACATACATTTTGTCTTGATCATCAGAGAAATGTACGCGTGAGACTAGTCCTTGTGTTCTGTTCGACCTGAAGAACCACTCCGTCCTAGCCAAAAGTTTCCAGTTGCCGCATGGCAGAGTCACGTTTTCTCCCCCAGTGAAGAACACCACAGCAGGCGGGTCAGACTCAGGACACACATACAGGTCGTAATACTCTTGATACATCTCACTGTGTTCACAGATGTAGGTACCTGTGTGGTTCAGCTCCAGCGACGGAAACCTGAGTGAGTAGTTGTGACTGACTTCACCATCCATCAGTGAATTAAACATCCTCCACAAGTGTGGTTGGTTTCCCCTCACGTTAGAACAGTTCAGCTCCAGACTCTCCCCCACCCTGCTGTGAATAGACTCAGATGGAACGGCAACCAAGTAATAGTTCAGTATGCCACACCGTTGCAAATCCTTCTCCAGACAGAAATATAAAACGTTATCAGAGGGTCTGTCAGCTTTTACCAGAAGATGGGATTTGTTCCGCACCGGCTGCAGCCTGAACAATGACGATGTTTCACCATCTATTAAAGATATTTCCCAATTTTTTCTTTTGTGGTCCTCATATGCTAAGGCCCACTGGACACTCTGGTTTGGTCCCGTTCTGTCACAAGCTAGGTCCACTGCTTCTCCAACATGGGGCTCCAGACTCTGAGACCTCATGTTCTGGGTGTCACAGATGAGAAGGGTGAAGTTCCTCCAGTGTGTCACGTTGCCCCGGGTCCAGCACTGCTCCTGGTACAGTCCCGAGTCTGAAACATTCAGGCTGGATATCTGATACGAAGCTTCTCTCCCCGCACTGGAGTGATGCAGCACCGAAGAGTTCCATAGAAGCGTCTTCTCCTCCTCACCAGTCCATCTTGTGATCGAGCAGAAGTCGGCTGATTTGTTGAGGAAGAAGTTGTGACTTAGTCCTGCTATCTGGATGATTTCAGCACCGATGGTGGAGGCGAGAGCCGCCAGCAGCAGGGTCTCTGCAAACACAGCCATGTCGTCGTCTCTGAGCCTGATCGAACTCGCTTCTCCTCTACGAACTTTATCTTGCCACCATCAGCAGCTTTTCACAGACGATTCCTGGAACTGGACCTGTTGATCTTGATGCTCTATATGTGACTTCCTGTTAGCTTTCCAGCTGTGAAGAGTCAGAGAGACCAAAGAGAGATCAAACTAAAAGAAACAAAGTCTGCTTTTGCTTTTGTGGGCTGGACCTCACAAGTATAAGGCTCAATTTGAGGATGAAGATGTCCGTTCCATGTAGAACTGGGTCATTATTCTTGAATTTAATTTTGGTTCAGAGTCCTGGATAAGTTCAGCCATTTGCTTTGGATGGTTAGGTTTTAGAAGAGAGGCTGGTGAAAGGGTTATGCAAGATACAAGTGTATGTGTGTGTGTGTGTATGTGTGTGAATGTGCCTGTTTATGCTTGCATCTGTCCAAGTGTGTGCATGTGCATTGACACAGATGGACTGCAGCAACCAAAGCAGACCGCATTAATATAAATGAGCCAAATCTTTTCAATGAAAATTTAATGACAACAATTTGTGACTTGGTCGCCTGTGTATATTCTTGTGCACAATTACTGAAGGGATGTGTGTGTGTCGGCCATGTCTCGGGAGACGTAACAACCTCAGAGCTCCCTGGGTTTTTTTTTTATTAAAACCTACCTGACCAAAGATGCAAATGTCCAGTCACTAATGTCTTTTTATCTGTCTGTTATGTATCATTCAGTTTTCATACATTCACCATCTTTAAAGGTAATATTGACATGGCTGAAGAGTAGGGTGTCAGAGAATGACATTTTGTGAATTTTCGGTAGCCATGAAAAAAACTATACTGATATATGCAACTCCTTTTAGGCCACATAATAATCTGCTGTCATGTGATGTGTATGTTGATGGCGTTGGTTTGTTAGGTTGTTCGGTCATTTGATCGTGTTATGGATGGATTGGCATGAAATCTTTCGGTAATATGTGAAATGGGACAATGAACGAATGATTCAATTTTGAGAGTGATCCAGATTTTGGCATTTGTGCCAGATGGGCATTTGGATCCAGGATTTTCCAGGATAAAGCTGGACTGAAGTTGCTTGGTGGAGGCTTGGTCTCCTTCAGTGCTTCTCTACTTGTTATTGCAACACGCATAATAAACAAAAGAAGGAGTGTTATTTATTCATACATTCATATATGAAAGCGTCTCAGTTTTTCGGTATATTTTGCGCGATCCTGTCATGATATTAACCAGTTATTGTCCCAGCATTGCAGACAAATAAGCAGCCCAACTCTTTCCTCTACACAAGGTCTCACACATCACCCTCACTCACGCGCCACCATCAAACTTTTAAAAGAACAGCAGCATAAAACCAGCACATTACAATGTGGATGCTAACAATTATTACAATTACTGCTTAGAAAATTTTCCTCAGGATAGAAAAATGTCCTGAAACTGGAGAGTATTTGTACATTGATAGGCTTGTTGATTTCTGGATATAATCCTTATCCTTATCTCGTAGAACTCTTTATGACATTCCAGCCATTTTGTTTTTGCTGAAATGGGTCTCATGTTGTTATATCACAGGGTGAAAAAGCTTAGAATTTGTATAATGTTACAGTCAAAGCCATAGATTTTACAGCAGAGAGTGCCATCTGGTAGGCACGGAAAATGAGGACACTGTTTCATGAAGCCTCATGAAGCCCTACACTATCAATCCCAGATGAACTGAATACCTCTGTTTTAAACAAATGGCAAATCATCTTTACAATGGAGCATTCCTTTTACTAAATATATTTAAAAGCACATAATTGCTGAAAAACATTGTGATATTTTTGTGGGATGAAAGATTTCAAATTGCCCCATTGAAGAATGTACAGTCATACGGTAAGCAAAGGGGTCTGGAAACTCATTGGTGTGTGACAAAAACAAACTGGCATATTTATTTCCATTTAAACACATTTCCACTTATTTCAACTTCTTTATTTTTCAATATTTATTTCCATTTAAAATATTTTTGATTTATTTCGACATTTTTTTTCTTTATTTCCATACATATTTCCATTTAGACATATTTCCATTTATTTTGACTAATTTATTTTTCTTTATTTATTTCCATATTTATTTCCAAATGTCCACAATCCCGAACTGGATTTACATATAAACATTGGAAAAATATAGGACGTTCTAAAAAAGAATCTTAACATAGCTTCTGAACTTGCTGAATGATATATTTACACATAGTGTCTACAAAGCCACTGAAGATTTTGTTTTAATTCCATCATATTAAATAGATCCATGTCAAATGAATATGAGAACCAATACAAATTATAAATATTAATGAAGTCTTTTCTTTTCTTTTGAGATGTTCACATCTCCCCCTCCAAGTTGGTGTGTGCAGCCTTTAAGACTGTTTGGCTTTCGTCCTCATGATGCTTCCGTGTATGCTTGTTTCTGCTGCAGCTTTACCCCAAATAAACTGTCAGAGAGGTGCTGAGACGCAATAGGTTACGTGTGTGTGTGTGTGTGTGTGTGTGTGTGTGTGTGTGTGTGTGTGTGTGTGTGTGTGTGTGTGTGTGTGTCTCAGAGCAGGGTGATGGTTCCTCTGGTGTCAGAACACACACATCTGCCTGATTCCAAACCCAGAATTTGTGTAAATGAGACAGGAGGAGCAGAAACATCAGCCGCATGTGGTGCGACTGTCACTGCAGAGGAGGGTGAAAGGGGGAGGATACCGCTCATTGGCAGTGTTATTCCCCCCTGCAGAAAGAAGCTGCCTCCATTAAATCACTAATGATCCCTGCATTGTGGCGTGGCAGCACCAGAGAGAGGGGCACAACCCTCCGAATATGGGGGGAGGCAGGGGGGAGGTGATATAATCAAGTGGGTGATGGAGGGAAGACGACGGACGGAGACAACGTGGAAGAAATATACCGTTTCAATGTGCTCCCCGTCTCCTATGACAACGCCATGGTCTGATCCGTCATGAGACGCCACCGGAGCGTGACATTAATGGACAGAGCCAGGGAGCGGATCAGCAAGGCATGAACCAACAGATTTCCTCCCGCTTCAATCCAACATGACGCTGGCGTCGGGTGGGGAGGAGGCAGCAGTGTCACCTAGAATCACTTGTGACTATGGAACACCACAGAGCCCACCAGAACAAACATGTTTGGTGCAGCAGTGCCCAGTCTAGGCCCCCAAGTAGCCTCTAATGTTGTTATTGTGAGTCAGCAAGTTGTTTGGCTCTCGCTGCACGCTGTAATTGTCTTGGTGGCTAATATCAGATTCGGGGTCTCTATCCTCCAAGTGGGGGAGATTTTTCCTCAGGTCTAACTTGAGACCGCAGGAGTGGCGAGCAGATGGTGGGTCATTTATTGTCTGACAAGCTGGCAGAAAACAACCCTGAGTTTGTAGCAATGCAGATAAATGTTCCATCTAACATGATTTAAAAAGTGGCGGAAATGAGTCTTCAAAAATGAAGCATTGCAATCCGGTTTTTGGAGCACTTACAATACAAATCCATCTGAGCTACTGTATGACAACATGTATTAAAAGCCCTTCGGCGAGGGTGGGAGAAGGGGACAGGTAAGAGTTGACATGATCTGATGGTGGACGTGGGAGTGAGTCTCAAACGTCTGGCTCATAATAATAATAAGCCCAACAACCAGCAACTGTAATGGGTCCTGCTTCAGCTTGAGCTATTGTGTGATGGAACCGAGCCCAAAACAGTGACGGAAGTATGCGTGTCCAACCTTATACCAAACCATATTTTTAGTTTTTTAGTAACCACGTTTTTAACAGACAAGCCTCGATGAAAGCTTCAAAGAAAAGTTTGATGGTTACACACGATGAGATTGGAAGCAAAGCATGTTTTCCGTTAACATCCTGACCAGTGCTGATGCAAGTTTCAGATACCTCTCAATGTCAAGTCATGACATCAGGTCATCGAAAACATTTTTTTCTGCTGACATATAGTGGGCCTTCTCCTCTTCATTTTTAAAACACCACTGTAAGTTGAGCGTGACTGGCTAAGAGTACAATTTGGAACTGGAGCGTTGCTGACATGGAATGTTTCCTGGCAGGTTTGAATGGACAAAAGCTCATGAAGCAGGACCAGGGACAGTACTCAGACATTATTGAATCATGACCAGAAATGATACACAAAAAAGAAGCCTTCAATTGCTGCATCATATTTCTCAATGTCACTTCAGCTCGAGAATAGGGGCCAGGGTATTTCAGGATCTGAATTGGATGTTCAGGAAATGAGGTTATGTCATCATATTGTTGTACATTGTATTTGATTGTACGATGTTCGTGGGATGATCAGTTATTTGCTGCTGTACAGTTGTGATTTCAAAGATGTGTCTGCCACATTTAGAGTGCGATCAATTCTAAACTCTGTCTGGTTTGTTTGTCATGGACCTTTGCTATTGTGTGTACAGCATATGCGAAGACAGCACCACTGATCACTGGTGTCATGTGTCGAGTCCTTTCTCCACTACGCCAGCTCCAGTGGTATGTTGGTACTTTAAGAGTAGACCATGCTTCAAAATCTACAGACAGTGCTTTATTTTTAAAATGAACAACTGTCTTGTCTCCGACTTGACCAGCACCACAGAACCGCAGCGCAAAAACTGCGGCAGTGGAAAACAGGACGCAGACTTCCGTGCAAGTCAACTGATGGCATAATAATGGCATCATTTTTACCTTGCAAGTATTAGCTGGAGCACACACTCAATTCTGCCCCTTTGAAAGACCAAACCATTGGCTTCTGTCTTGAGTCTTACAAGTGTTTTAGTAAGTGCCTTCTTCCATGTACAGTAGTTTGTGAACTCAAGCTGGTCAATGGTCCTGAAAAGAATCTCCACCAAACCTGTAGAATACTAAAAATACCCATAGTAGCACCATGGATTGGCAAACACTACTGTAAACACTTGTAAGAGAGAAACTACATTCTGCTTTAGAAATTGTCCCTTTTATTGTAATGGGTAAACTTTTTTTGTAAGGGACAGCATGTGCACAGAACCCTAGTGAGATTGGTGACCAGCAGCACAGAGACTTGACAACAAGAATACGTTGTAACAATTTATTAATCCACGCAATAACACAAATGAACAGACAGAAGGAAGAAGCCAGGGTGTCAGGGAGAAAACCCAAGTAATAAATCTGGGAACAGAGCACAAACAAGAATCAGAACACACACAGGAAAACACACCAGTCAATAACACGCAGACTACAAGAAAAGTCCAGGAACAAATACTCAATCATGGTGACATAAGTATGCAGGCTGGTAAAGTACAAGATGAAGTAACGTGGTGGTCAAAACTCATACACAGGTAAAATGAAGGAATTGAGTACAAACAAAAATAAGTGGTAGTGGTAGTGACGCAACACCGAAGCAGCTCCAAGGGAAACGCAAGTTGTCTGCCGTGTGGGACCATTTGTATCTCCTATTGGAGAATAATGTATTTATTCAGTCTTTACCCAGTTTGTCTCAGATTTTCAACTTGCCTTGTTCCTTTCTAATTCAAATTAATTTCAAGGTATAATTTAATTTAGAAAAAATAAAAACATTAGAAAAACTTTTTTTAAGAAAAATTTGTGAAAACAAAAAGTCCAAAAGCATCCACATTCACATTGTAGTCACCTTTTTCACATTACGATACATATTCAAATTATTTAAAGACATAGAATAATAATGAATGCAAAGACTTGCATCTGCAGGGATCTTTAATGTCCAGCAGGTCATGTGTCGAAACGCTTTATGATGCTTCATTTTGCCCATCACTAGCTTGTGGTGGAAACACACATAAACAGCTGAGGAAAAAAAGGGAATGAAAACAGGAAGCATGTGGAGGGACAGAACTGACTCACAGGCAAATGTAACAACAAAAGCTGAAGGAAGCAAACATGAAGGGAAAACGGACCGGGAATAATCAAGAAAGCGCCAAGCTTCCTGCATGGGAGCAACAACAGCGGGACAGCGTAGAGCATAGGAGCAGGTGAGTTGCTTGCACGATCCATTAACAGGTCAAGCTCAGATGGACATGGAGGAGAGAACACAGGAAATGAACAGGCAAAATAAAAGCGCATCATGACATTTTGTTACAGTTCTGTATATGTTTCAAATCTGTCAGATCTGCGGTGGCTGCCAGAGAGTGTTGAGGCATATATGGCCCTAATGTCAGCAGAATGTCAGCTTGTCTACAAAAAGCAACATTAAAATTAAAGTGTGTATTGCTGAAAAAGCAAAGAATGAAATAGCAAGAAGGATGAGGGGGGGAAAAGAGGCAGCTGACAAGGAAGGTCAGAGGTGGATTAGAATTTTGGCATTTGAGAGAAAGAGAAATCAGTGGAAGAAAAGCCAGGCAGAGAGCAGACGTAACAGAACAAAAAGAATCCAAGGAAACCAGCCGTCTACGTGGGCTCGAGCCAAAACTGTACAATATCTTTCTTCAATTATCAAACAGACAATTATTTCTCTCCACTCCGTTGCTGTGTATCTGCACTGGGTCTAGAGTGGCAGAGCAGCAGTCATTGTGTCGCGAAGAAAGGCCATCGGTGTCCAGACGAGATTCCGGCAAAGACAAATAGACCCTTGGATGAAATAAAAGATGGAACAAGAGAGCTGCAGGATATTGAAAAAGCAACAAATGACCAAGTTTCATCTCCGTCCGTCTCGCCTGCTGCCATTCCCAGCCCCTAATGGTTATTTACCCTGTTGGAAAGGGCTTCCCGTTCTCACCACAGAGATGGACAACAGGACCTGAGGAGCACAAAAACACCATAAAAAGAGAAGCGAGGATGAAAGTGGAGACAGAAATATATCATTCATGACCGTTTCCCCGGTGACACCCGCTCTCTCTCGCAGCTGAAATGGAAGTGAAGGCAACAGACAGAAGAATTACATGTCAATATTTGCTCCCACCATGTGGATGGAAACAGATACATTACAGCTTTTGTTGGGGATCAGCAGGAGTTTGGCTCTGGGGAGAGCGAGGCAAGGTGTGAGGATGACTCGCGCTGACAAACACAGGCTGTAAAACGCTGCGAAGACTGGAGTGGACATTTCCCAGAGCAAAGACTTGAGAAGACAAACAGGCGGCTGCTGCCTCTGCATGTTATTGAGGAGAGGACGGGTGATCAGTGCGAGCACTTATTGCCTCTGAGCGGCCTCTCATCCCTCAGCTAGATAGGAGTCAGTTTAAGTAATAAATACCTCTTCTCCCAGACCTTTTTTCCATCACCTTATTGAGAATTCTTCTGAAACTTTTATCGGCTCGTGATGGAGATGGCCGGTGTATACCTCAGCTGTGGTGGTCCTGATTTATTTTGGAGAGTCGTGTCAGTCTTTTGAAACCAAACACTTGAAGTGAATATTAAATCACATATTTCTAGCTTCAACTATCTATTACTTTAAAGGTAAAGCATGAAAAACTGCCACAATAACTTATTGCCTAACTGGGCAAAGCAGACATTCAAGGCATTTGGCTTCACTGCTTCTCCACCTTGCTGCCCTTCTGAAGATCAAGGTCAAAAGTTCAAGTGTTTTTGTTAAGCAGTGCCGAAGAAAGTTCTTTACACTGTATTAAAATAGTTCATAAAAAATGCAGTGAAAATAATCATCCTTGCAGAAAAGCAGATTAAAAACAGAGATATTAACACAGAATAAAAGCCTGCACCAATACCATAAAACAGAATAGTAAATCTTCATTTATGCAATTTCAATATATATCTTTTTTTTATAAACACAACTATCCTGGTGTCAAGCACATGGTTTCATGTCATTTGACTAGCTTGAAAAACTGTTCTTTAATACAAGTGAGAAGAAGAGTGACATTACCAATTCAATGTTAATGTTTAAATGGACCACAGGCTTGTCTGTCCTGGAAAGTATGGGCCCCAAGATCAAAAAGGTGCTTTAAAGCATGTGTCAAACACATGAGACAGCTGAGGTCGGCAGTGCATTTTCAAGTGGTCCATGGGAGTATGTGATGGGTAAATACAATGTTCCTGAAATCATGTCTTTTCTTTGTCAAGTGCTCCCTTTTCTACTCTGTTCCCCGCCTGTAGACCACTGACAAAAGGCATATTGAACAGGGGAGTCCAGAGTGTTCTAGTAAGGGCCACAGTGGGTGTAGGTTTTTGTTCCTACCTATCGAGCACTAGTCTGACAACTGATTATGGTCTTCAGACACCTGATTGCTGAAGCTTTCATATAGACCTTAACGTATCACTTTTTATGTCCTAAGGTGTGTGTGTGTGAATCCCCTACCCCAGCCATAAATACTTGCGACTGGCACCAGAATCCAGCGGCTGCGTCAGTGTATCCCTCCGTCACAGACCTCATTTTGAACCACTTGAGGAAACAAACAGGAGCATGTGTTCTGTGGTGGCCTCACGCCGCTCACGTGAAAGCATGGCGGCACCACGACACCACTTGCATCCAACAGTGTTGAGAAGCCGTGCAAGTGAACGAGGAAGTCCTCAAAGGCAAAAATTGAAAAACTTCCCACCAATCCGGAAGATTTCATTGAAATCCATTGACAGCTTTGAGAGTTATGCTGTTCAAAACAAACTGCGCAGGGGAGAATGAATGATCAATTAAATGAATCGAACAACTCATATCTTCACGGAGAAAAACTCTCTTTTGATACAGAACAATTTATGCTGCAATTTTGATATCAAAAACAGACGCAGGTTTGACAAAGTTTGTTGTCTCTCATTTTAACCGTAGCCATGAGTAGCATCATTTTTTCATCGTTCTTGTTTTTCTTTTTTGTTTCTTTTTTGTTTTTGTATCAAGTGACATCACATGCGCAAGAAGCTTCACCGGACTCATTACATTGAGTGTTGTGGGTTTTTGTGTAGTTGACGTGAAGGTCCTGTTGACAATGTCACACTCAATATTTCATTATGTGAGTGTTTGCACCATTACACGGACCCTCCGGGCTCACATACTTTTGTGGGTCAGGTCTGATGACAGTTTTGACCCAGGTTAACTTCAGGGCCACAGGCAGCCGTCTCATCCTTGCTGGTTTGAACTTGTTTTGCTGCTAACAAACAGCACTTACAGATCAATGCGCTGCTATCTGACAATGCTTAGCATCATCGGAGTATTGAAGGAGACACATGTTGGAAAGGTCAGCCGCAGCCGGCCAGTGGCCGCGGAGAGCAGGAGTCGATGTTTGCTGCAATTGTGTGGCTTGCTGGCTCCAAGTAAACAGAGACGTTTGAGGTTAGAAAGCAACTAAGAAAAAGCTGATTTTATGTTTGCTTAGAAAAAGGCTCCCCCGCCCCAGCAAGCTCTTTGAATAGACATCTGATGCACTCCAATCTCAAGTGTTATTATGTTGTTTCCTTCTTCACGTAATCGTTGTTTATCTCACTTTACAGAAATTATCCATTGTTTGGTCGCTATGGCAACATGCACAGCGGAAAGACATTTAGAGACATTTGATGTTAGAGTGAAGCGATAGTTCTCGTTTGTTTGAACAGCTTTGTCTTCCAGTCCATTTGTTCTTGGTGAAAGACAAAATAAACAGTCAACCACTGATTTAACGTATCAATTATCTTTGTATTTTCACATCCTGAACTTGTGTTTTAATTTTGAATTTAGGTGCATTGTGTGGGGGTTCAGTCAGAAGATTTTGAACAAGGCTACTTTTAGTGTTTGATTTCTGTTTTTCATATTCGATAACTTTAACAAGTAGTATTTTGTCAGTAAAAATACGGAGCAATTACAAACTAAACAAAACAATCAAACAGAAAAAAAGCCCCACACTTCCATTTGCTGCTGCACGCGTAAAAACATCCGAACGCCTCACCAGCTAAAATTTAGGCGAACAGCACTCTGTGATTTATTCCTCCTGCTCAGACACTTCACCCGCCATCACGTCTCTTTCTTCCTGCTTCTCTCTGCAATCAGTGAGGAAGGGGAGTGAGAGCAGAGCTGTGTTCCACCTGTCTGGATCAACACGTCTTTGCTTCCCCTGGACTGAAGGTGTTGATGAGGGTCTAGTTCGGATAATGCAAACTCTCCCATCCGTCAGGAGAAGTAGTCGCATGCCAGCCAAACTACGTGTGTGACCAGCTCATGTTCACCCCTTTCACACTGCACTTTCACTGTGTCACAGGTGCATATCAGTCATGGGAGGGAGAGGAGCCATTTTCACAGAAAACAATTGGACCAGACTGTGAATCTTCCGCAGGTGTGTTGTCTCCCATAAAGTAGAAGTAGATGTTCAAATATTGGAGATCATCTCTTGAGCTGGATGATCACACCAGCTCCTATTTTGCTTCCTCTCTCAACTCATCTTCACTGTTTTGATGAATGCTGGCCATAAACCTGTTTCCATAGCTGCTTGCACATTTCCTCACAAAGGGCCAGGCCTCCTCTATATTTTCATGAAATCATTTCTCTCTCCCATTTGGAACAGTAAAGCAAGAGCCTGCTTCCCAAGTAAAGATTGACTGACAGATGTTCAAATCGTCCGTGAGCTAAAGTAGTGATGTAAAAACAGCGTATACATTCTCATGTCTGCCTCCTGGCAAACAAGAGCGTGTTCACGTCCAGCGTTGCTTAAAAGAATTAGCTTGTGGGAAAGCATACAAGTCCAAAATGGCACCCTAAGCGCTACTTGTTGAACATTTACAGGTTGTGTTGCGACACGGACCAGAAATACACAATGATTTGCTAACTGTGAGTCATGTGATCAGAAACATTCATCACGTCGGTGACAGTTTGTGTATTACTGTTCCTTTTCTAATGTGCCGCCAGGTGGGAAGAGTTGGCAAGTCTGAGCGGCAACTGTTGGCAGATGTGTGACTAAGCCTACGCCAGATGTTAGAGGGATTTCCATGGCAACGGACGAGACGTTATGGTGTTATTAATCACTGTGCACTCCCATGCAAAATGACGGTGGGGTTGTTATTTCTGAGGAAGACTGACACAGATATCTTTAACTTCAGCCAGCATCATTACACGAACCGCCGAGAAGACTAAAAACATTTTCGACGGCTTAAATCATCACACAGGCTGCTCAGTGATTCTAAAAATAAAGAAACTTCCACATTAGAGAGGAGATGGAGCAGCACTGCATGCCGATATTCAATTATTCATAGTCCTTTCTGTTGTCGGCTTTAATAGTCGTTTAGTGATAAAAGTTTTCTGAAGGCTGGTGTCAGACAGAAACACGGAGGCTGTTCATACAACGTCTGAACGCGCCGACCCTGGCAGCATCACATCATCCAAATATAACTTATTTTGCTGCTCGTCTTTATGAATACAAACAGCTGAGCTGATGGAGGACTGACAGCTTGAATGACAGCACAACAGGAAACAAGTTTTCAAACAAACTGAACTGTGGCCGGGGAAGGATTCGAGATTAAAGCAGCACCACGCAGTTTCCGAATATTTGTTACTGACGCCACCCCCGGTAGAAGAGTGTAATTGCACACTGTCGTAATAATAGGGCTCAAGCATCGCCCCCACAGTCCACATGTGCATTTGTGTAGGAGGGACGGTTGAGGCGAAACAGCGAAGGATGTCATCACAGCCGGGAATATACACAATGACTTCAACTACAGTGTGCAGGCTCTTCACAAGGGAAAGTCATCATTTCAGTCATTCGACATCAGAAAGCTCAGTCATCTCAGGTAGCAAGGAAGGCTTGACACAAGCGAGCAAGTCTGGACTGCACTCAAACTTTTATACATACAATAAAATGGCTAGACTTTGGCAGTAAATATGGACAGTACAAACGTACATTCCCCACATTTAGAAACACAACAAAGACCAGCAGTACAGACAGCAAATAATCTACAAGTGCAGTAGAAGCATCTGCATTTCAGCCCTTCAGTCGCCAGTGTCACACCGGGGAGTGAATGCTACTCTTCAGGTTGGGTTCCTGTTTTCTCTTCCTGGATTCTTCACGTACGTACGTACATTCACGTCGACCAAGATTATAAGAGCCACATAGAGTGTTGTGGCAATGCATCCTCACAGCTGTAAAGTCGTTCAGTGACCACATGGGGTGCAGAGATGACACATCCAGTTATGTTACCCCAAAAGGGACCCCAGACAAAAACAGGGTTCTTGACCTTTTTTTTTTTATCTCTGGGCTCAACCCAAACACATCCTCACCTCTGTGGCGTAATATATTGACATTGTGAAAGTGAACTTTTGCATCCTTTGCTGATGCCGAAGGCAACCTTCAACATTACACGTTAACACATAAGGGACCGCCTTGTACTTACCACTGAGGTTTAAAAAAAGCACAAAGATTTTTTTCAAGATGAGGTGAAGTGCTTTTCGATCATATGCTGTACATACCGCACAAAACAGAAGAAGAGCATTTGAACTATATGAACACAAAACTGCAGAAATTCACACACTTTGGCACACGTGCACAAAGCATTTACAGGATGTGGTGAGACCAAAAGTTGTAGTCCTGACCCAACCACCAGGCCGGGCCAAAATGCGCTGCGCTACAACTCCATCTACAGCTCCAGGCTCTTGCCAAGCACTAAAATGACTAAAAACAAATGATGCATAAAGCACCAAGGACCTTTACCTCACTGAGGGTCTTTCCCCTCAGAGGACATTTTATTTTGAAGACCTTGTTATTGTAAAACTCCATCAACAAATGCAGCTAGAGCTGAAGTGCTAAGAATTTCTTTACTTATTTCCTGAGTGACTCTCCAGATGTCGGCGCTTTTGGAGTGAAATCTTTGAAACATTTCAACGGCTATAATGAGAGAACGAAAGATGATGATGAATGTTCTTTTGTCAGCACAAACGGCGACCCTCGGTGCACACACATCACGTTTCAATCATTGAATGCCTCATACTGTACTGTACTAAACTGTTTAGAGCCAATGAAGTGCTATAAATGGTGAGATTCTAT
The DNA here is from genome assembly GCF_027744825.2 of Synchiropus splendidus. NCBI lineage: Eukaryota > Metazoa > Chordata > Actinopteri > Syngnathiformes > Callionymidae > Synchiropus > Synchiropus splendidus. The sequence goes on from NC_071336.1 coordinate 11,983,054, forward strand.
TCACAATACTTTGCATGTGAGTCTGCCCGGATGTTTCCCAAATGACATCACGACAGTCCTTTGTTTATTTTTTACTCTCCATCACAGTCTCCACCAACTGCCTTCCAGCCCTTAAAGCTTAAATTCATGGGTGAACATGTCTTCAGTTCAGTTTATCTTTCTTCACCTCCTTAGTACGTACCTGCACTTCACACAGACATTTACACACAAACTCCAACCGCTAACTACCTCCAATCTTACCCCGCCTCCCTCTCGTAGCTTCCTCTTCAGGTAATGAAAGAGTGTGTGGAGGTGTGTGTGTGTGTGTGTGTGTGTGTGTGTGTGTGCAATGCAAAGAAAGTCTGAGCAGAGGGTGGCGAGGCGTTGCCTTGGAAACGTAGAGCAAGGCCCTCCTTAGCCCAGCAGGTGCTAATAGAGATAACAAGAGGGAGTTGAAGGGGGAGAGCAGACCACCAGACCAGCCACCATATTTAGACTGGCGTACCTCACCCACAATGCTTTGCTCCAGCGACCAGCCGCCCGCTAGTCATTTCACCAGTCAGCCTCCACGTTCATGCCTTTCTTCTCTCCTGCATCATTCCATCTTCCTTCAGCAACTACTGGCCCCCACTGCTCCCACCACTCCCTCTTTTTTCCTCCATCCATTTTCCAGCCATTCACCCGGCGCCACATCCGTTTTGACACTAAAGAGGTTTAGCAAATAAAGTATTCCGGCTAGTGAGGGGTTGAAGAACTGATCATAATCCACTCAGCCCTTCGCAGAGCAAACAAAACATCAAAGGCAACTACCTATACTGTACATAACTACCACAATAAATGCTCATTTAAGCACCATCAAAGGCGACTACTACACGATCTACTCTTGGCATATTTTTAATTGAGAGATACATGATTTTCATTCCTCCGATGATTCATTTATCCAACATAATTTATTAATGGATGACAGAGGTCGGCAAATTGAGGCTCAGGGCCACTTGCTGTCCTCACAAAGTTAGAGGAAAAGTGCAATTACAAACCGAATTCTAAATATTTTTTCATTCTTTCCTTTATTTTTTCCTTATGAATAAGATTCTTTTTTTTTTTTGTCCCTCAAAATAAATGAATGAAATTTATCCTTACCTTTTCTTGTTATTTATTATCTATATTGAGAGAAGAATGTAAATAAAATAAAATCATTTATAATCAAAGCATTTCTTTTAATGTCGTGGCATAATTCCCCATTTCACAATAACTGTGTTTCTTTTAAGATTTTTCTTATTCTGTCTTTTTGAGAAATAATGAGGCCCCTCATGTCTTCACACAATAAAGCATTACCATTTAACTCCTAAACCATGTCTTTGATCCACTCATCCATCTTGTATTCATCCCCCAAGCCATCCATCCTCCACATGTCCGTCCACCTACCCTATAAATCCATCTTCTTCACACAAATAAAAGATAACAGACAACCTCCAATTCATTCTTTCATCAATCAATACACGCGCATAGATGTGTAGTACACACACCCGCATTCATCCATCCATATGGATCAGACACAACTATTTAGACTATGTTTCATGGAGACTGGGGTGAATTGTGCCTTTCATTTCCCCTAAAGTACTGCAGTTCTAGTGAGTTAATGAAATGTAATGTTCAAGACTCAAGGTCAAAACTGAGCCAAACCAAAGAGCGTATTCCTCTATCTCATTCAGGTGGATTCAGATCCATCCATAAATAAAAGGCTGTGCATTTGCTGAGGCATTACTTTTTACAAAACGACTCCTGATCTGCCGCGTTGCCGCTGCACTCCTATGAATCACATCCTGGGGTCCCTCAGCCGGCAGTCCACTGCCATGAAATGAAAATCTCATGGATGGTCAGACTACCAAACACATTTTAACCGAATTGGTGTTGCAATTGTGGCGGATGCTTGAGCCGAAGTGGCAATCACACAGGAAAGCGCTGGAGCTCCGTAATTTCTACTGTCCGCCGTGTTCTAGTGGATGACCTCAACACTTCAGGAGATGTGTTTGCTTCAAGTACTGAAGCCTCTGACGATGATTGCTGCTGTTACATCCACAGCGCCGACTCAGGCTGCCTGTGATGCGCGCAGTAGCGACGGAAGAGTAGTTGGAAGAATCAAGACAAAAAAACATGTCCAAGCGTTAAAATCTTGTATTTTTCAAACTGTTCAGTGTTAGTACCACTTGATGCCACTCTCCAGAAACGTTCTAAGATTTTCTCAAGCAAACTAAAAAAATACATCCACATTTGCATCATCTTTTGTGTTCCTCAATCTATTTGACCTTCCACAATATCAGCTTCTATTTTAAAATATGTTTCAAAAAGTTGACTTGATGATAGTATAGGATGTAAAAGTCCACGCCTCAAAGGAAGATGGTTATAATATGCACAGTGAGGTAGTATTTATACATACTGTATATACCACAAAATAAACTGAGCTGGTAGCACACTGACAGGCAGCAGATGCCGATGACTAAATTGAGTCAAGTTTTGTTGTTTGTTTATTTGTTTGTTTTAGCATCAGATTTTCTACAGCCTGAGTGATAACACACTGGTTTAGTTTGCTTTTCAGGATTTCGTGTTTTCTGCTCTGACCCTCAAGTCATGGTCAAAAGGGTGGAAAGAAAAGATCTTATTTCATGACAACAATTCTCTGAAGCGATATTACCGGCTGCTTTGATCCTCCTCTCTTTCTTGATCCCAATGATCTTGAACTCACATCACTGTTAGAGCCCCCAAATGCCAAACCCTCTCGAAAAAAAAAAGGTTTTTTTTTTCAACTTGAAAAGACTAGTGACTTGAATCATAGTAAGAATTTTAAGATGGAGGTGCTGATCCTCATCTGTGCTTCTTAGTGTGAACCTAAACAAACCCGTTCAGACTGATCTGTGACTGCGAGTGAGTGTGGTGACAGAAACACAACATGATCCTAGACTTAAGGTCCTGTGACACTGTCCGGAAAAGCATCATGACAAGTGTGTAATGAAGAAAAGAAAATAACTTCTCAAGTCTCTCATTGTGCAGAAATGTAGGTTCAAGCTGCCTCATCTCCAACATGCCAACAAGGAGGTTACTAATCTGTTATCTGTACATGGCGTTGCGCTATTTTCCAATTGTTATGGCCGTCACTGCACCCAGAACTAGTACACCGATGCATGTTGTTTTGACCAGTCAGTAGCCTCCCAGGGGTGAAATCTCACCTGCTGTTTCATGATAAGTGTATCCACTGAGACCTATCCGGCTTGAATTTTCACCAAATGATTCATATGTACTTTTCAAAGAAACTTATCGAGGCATCTCCGAACTCCATTCCCCTGTAATTTGTAAATGCCAAAAACGTAATTAAAGCAGCGGTGACACACACAGACAAATATTATCTTTACATTTATGGAGTTGTGCTCAGATGTGGTGCGTGTACTCATGAGCACTTTCATTTGCTCCAAATGGAATATTATGCAAATTTTCCAATTGAAACCAGATAGAGGGCATATGAGTAAGAGCAGTGATGCACAAGAAACAAGGACCTTGAGACACACACACACGAATGAGGCAGCGATGCGGAAGAGCAGCTCAAGGACTGTTTCTCTTTTTTGTGAGTTTTCTTCCCGCAAGTGAACCAGGTGTGCTGCTGACGTGGGCTCCGCCTCCAGTCTGTCACCATGGGAATGAGTGCGTGAAGGTGTGTGTGTGTGTGTGTGTGAAGGTAATTCCCACAGCTGAAATACCTGGAATATGAACTGTAATATTGCTATAATTCCTATCCCCCGCCTCAACAGCGATGACTCCAAAACTGCGCCACTGCTGTGACTCAAGAACATGCAGAGACCGAAAACAGCTGGATAGAGACATCATCTGTCACTGAAGGTCACACCCCCGACTCCTCTGCCAACACTCACACACACAAATGTGTTTGTACGCATGTGGGAGTTTGGATCTGCAGATGTTTAATGTGTGCCGATACAGGTGTGTCTGACTTCCAGGAGTGTTGCCATCCAGACAGATCCCTGATTGAGACATCCATCATCACACTTGCCCATTATCTAAATTCCTCCTCCCACTTGAAAGACACACCTTCATTTGCGCAATTATGTACAATAAAACTTTTGATGTAATAAATGTTAAATGGCCGAGTTTCCATTATAACACTGCCCACTCAGACACGTGCAGGTAAAGACAGAGTGGCACTTCCACAAGAGATCTCACTGAAAACACAGAAGAAGGTACAATCTGTGAGATGTAGTAAACACATTGGAGCTCTCAGACTAAGTGTCTGCTGCTCGCAGGTTCCTCGATTCTGCTACAATGGCGAACAGCAGAGACGGGCGTCGCTGCTGAGTGGATAAGTGCTTTCAAATACCCTCCATCGTGTTCTTTTGCACAATCGAACAAGAGCCGGTGCAGAAGAAAACAAGTCAGAAAAACAATTATAAATTTCAAACGCAGCTCTTCATGAAGCAGCACGCTCTACTCCTGCGACCTGTTGCTGTTAAGGAGCTTTTGTGGCTTCCTCTGGACAATCCTTGCTTCATAAGAAGCCGAATGAGACTCACGTATTGAGGATTTGTGGCTGGAATTAATAATATCCGGTCTTTGTGCTAGTGCTGTGCTAATGCACACTCCAATTGAGTTGAACTTGTAGTCATGTAAACATATTATTTATAGCTTTATGCGTCTCTGACATTTCAGTCTAATCTGATATTGCTGCACACTGTTTTTTTTTTTCTTTTTTTGAAGTGTGTACACTTCATTTTCACTTCACATTTCACCTGGTCAGCTATGGTTCCCTCGTCTGTTTTGAGCGTGCGGCACCATCTCCACAAATCTTCCTCTTAATTCCACCGCGTCCACGATGAAGTCTGCTGCTGCTGTGGCTCTCAGATGAAGTGAAATTGAGTGTAGAGAGATCCGGGGCTCAGCGAGATCCACTTTTTTGAGCCGGCGTTGGCTCCGTCATCCAGTGAAGAGATTTAGCTCTCCAGACACACATTCAATAACATCCTGATCTGCGTCCAACACTATTATGGTCTCCATAAAATGGCTCCTGCTGCCAGCTGAGCTCATAACATGGCCAGCATGGAGAAACTGGGGAGTGTGAGGATCCCGTGTTTTCATAGTCCTCTGAACTTGGGCAGTGGAAACATATTTGCTTAAGGTTAATTCTCCCTTGTTTCTGTGGGGACCAGTGTTTAGGTCTGGGCGAGCTGAGAATTCCTCAACGACAGGCGGGAAGGCAAGCAGCGCAGCTGGCAGGGGAGCCGGGCCGAACTGAATATTGAATCTCTCCAAATATGGAAACGGCCATAAAACAATCACATCAGCAGCAGGACTCTTTCAGGACAAGCGTTTTTTCGCCGGCGTCCAAGTGTGCAGATTGAAATGGCACACACAGACACACACAAAGCGCCAGTGACTTACCAAAGTACACGTGTACAAACACACTCGGCCCAAACTTTTGGACGCCGTTTAAACAGTACAAGGAGCATAATGATGAATAAAGATCGGCAGATATACTTTACAATGACTGATGTCTCTGGGGAGTCTGTGTGTGTGTGCGTCTCATCCATACATACGTGTTTGCCTAGCAATTAATCACTCGTGCTGTATGTGTGGATGTTCATTGTGGCCGTCACTCTTCTCTCACCCAAAACACACACGCTCACACACACAAATAAACATACACACTGGCTGGCATCTGAGCAGGCATTTTCTCTGGCAAGTCGCAGAATGGATCCTCACAGAGGGACAGAATTGTAGCTCCAGCCCTTTTGTGCTTATATGTAAGTGTCTGCAAGTGATAGAGTCCCGAGTGTGCGTTGCGTAAGTGCACACGTTCTTTGGCACAAAAAGCCGAAGTGACAGCCAGACGACTTGCAGGCCCTGCAGACGTGAGCGTGTGTGTGTGTGTGTGAGGGAGAGAGTTTTGTTCATGCCAGTCTGTGTTTGTTTTCATGAGTGGCTGGATGCATTGCACAAATGTGTGAGGTACACAGCCTCATAGGTGCTATTACTCCCTGCTCTATTACACACCTCTGTCTGGCAGTTTTTACATAATATCAATCATATACATATATATGCTATATCCTATGTGTGTGTGTGAGTGTGTGCGTTTTACCATACCTGTCGGTACAAGTCTTGACAAGCCACCTTCTTGTGCGGACATTTTGGTTTGTTCTCACAAGGTTTAGAGGGTTAAAACATGACTAAAAGTAGTATATTATAATAGGGTACAAGTTTGGTTCAGAGTCCTGGTTAAGATTAACCATTTGTTTGGGATGGTGAATTTAGGGGTGAGAGGCCGGGGAAACCATTATGACATTGAGAGGTCCTCAGAAGAACAGCAAAACTAACGTTTGTGTCTGGGTGTTCTTTTACTTCTTTGTGAGTACATGTATGAGTTTTTAATCAAGAGAGGGTATTTTTGCACACTTTGCTAAGCCTCATTTTCAGGGTTAAAACTACAAAATAGCTAGTTTTAGTTATGTTAAGAGTTAAGGTTAAGTTTAGCCATTTGGATGGTTAGGTTTAGGATGAGAGGCTGGGGAAAGGGTTTGTGCGTGTGAGCGTTTATTTATAGTGTTTATTTGCCCTAGTAAGGACCAATTTTGGGGAAAATACCTCCTAAACACCACCTTAATGTATTTTTGCCGACGCTCACAAGGTTAAGTTTCAAAATAACTGGGTCATTGTCATTCGGTTTAAGTTTGATTCAGAGTCCTGGTTAAATTTCGCCATTTGTTTTGGATGGTTGGGTTTAGGGTGAGAGGCCGGGGAAAGGGTTTACGTCAATGCGCGGTCCCCACAAAAATAGTGTGGCAAACCTGTATGTGTGTGAGTGTCTGTGAGCGTTAAGGGCTGGATGAGACCAGGGAACAAAAACACTTCTGGCTGTTGAGGTGACTGGGGTTAATTGGAACTGAATACATTACCGCCGCACATACACACCTTCACGCATGAACACACACACATAAACAGATGACAAACAGTCCAACATTGTGTCCTCTCAGAAGCCGAGGTTCACTTGATGATACGGTTTGATGTTTGTTTGATGTCCCCTTACTCAAGAACAAAGTGCTGATGTGATCTCAAACGTCGGCATGGTTGGGAAGTTGTCTCCAGCAAGGAGCATGAGTCGGCACTTTACTCTTTGCTATAGATCATGGACCACTTAAGGCAATCAAAAGAATTACAAACTAGTAAAAGTCAGTTTGTTATGTTCCGCAAATGTTGCTGCTGACATCAACAGACGGACTGTCGGCCGCCGTGGTTGATGTTCCTGATATTGAATCTTTAATGGGAAACCATCGATCGGTCCTGGTCCACTGACGCCGGATGGGTCTGAGGAGGTCAACACAAATAATAAATTGTTATCAGCGGAGACAGACAGGAACTTACTGTACGTGTGCATGGAAGGTGCGCTGGTGGACAAACTATATTGAGGTCATAGTGAGGAAAGAGCGGTGATTGAAGGAGAGCCGAGATAGAGGGGAGAGCAGATAGCAGACAGTCAGTGGGGAAATTACCAAGCTGGAGTCGCTGGGAAAATGTCAACTCAACACACATCGCGGGAGGAGAAGAGAGGAGGCAGGTGTGTGCGTCAAGTGTGTGTGTGGGCACTTGCAAATGTTTGGAGGACTGAGCGTCTACTACTCCATGTTCTCAGGCAATCATCAAGGGACATGGTGAAACTTCAGAATTTATGACCTTTCTGGAACAAAATTTGAAGGAAAAAAAATCAATTAGTCAAAAGTGGTTAAATACTAAGTGTCCTGCTTTGAAGTTCATTTTGTGGAAAGCTCTAAGCTGGTGATGTGGGTTTGTATTTCGGAGGCTGCTTTCATAGTACTGCAGGTTCCTCAAGAGGACTTGTAGTTTGGTCAGATACAGTAAGTGAGAGCTTTGTCTTCTTTTTGCGCCAATAAATAAAAATCTTGTTTTCATGACTGCATATATTTAAGACAGAGCTGCTTCACCGCCTAAAGTATGAGATCATTTCAACGCACGTGGAGAAAAAGCAGTTTGCTGAAATGGAAGAAATTCATTTGGGGCTTGTGACTGATGATGGCGCCTTTAGCAGTGAAGGTATGCAGACCTCTGACACACTGGCTGGTCCAGCCCTTATAGAACCATCATCTGTTCACATTGTCTGTGGTCTGGAGAGTGTTTGTGCTTACAGGTCCCAGACAGGGGCCAAATATATTCACAATTAAAAATGTTCATGCTTGTGCGGGAGACATTTGAGGCTCTGAAGTTCTGCGACGTGGAATGGAATGCAGCCGCTGAAGAAGCGAGCTGCCAGAGAAACAAGGAAGTAAAGTGGGGAGGTTTATTGATTTCATGACAATAAAAACTTTTTATTCCAAACAAGTAAATGTCACTGAAATCTGGCACTGTCTACGCCCAGACTGTTCTTTCAGGTGTCCAGCCAGGATGCTGGAGTTTGAGTTCTTTTGGAAAAAATCCATTGAAAAACAAACAAGGCCACCATCATCCAGTCCACTTGTGTTTTCCAATTGTTGTGATTTCTATTTCTTCACATGATCACATGACTCTAGATTTTGAAAATGTGTGTAGTCTGCTTAACACCCCATGTCCAACACCCACGAGCGTTCTATTTCTTTCACAAAGACTATCTAATGTGTAAAAAAAAGAGTTTTTTAAAATTTTCCTATGAGTATCATAGCATACATTTTGAATTGTCAAATTACTGTATGACATCCAATGGTTTAACTATTATTTTTGTCAAAATGCTACTTGTCTTATCAAATAAATGTAATAGAATAATTTAACCTTATTTAAAAGAAACATGAGTGTGTTCAACGTCATCGTGTGTACCAATCCCAGCTCACAAGACTCCCTGCTGGTGAATTAAAGTGTTTCTTATCAGTGTGGGAGGAAACCTGAGTGCTCAGAATGAGCCCACGTGAGCACAGGAGAGACGCCGGTCCACCCCAACCCTGGTTTCTGCTTTCATCGCAGTGTGGTTACTTCCATAACATGGAGCACAGATTGACAGCGAAACCTCTCGTCTTCGTTTTCCATTGAACTATTCTCAAACATCTCATTAGTAGATAGCAATGCCACATCTTCTCTTCTCTTGAAAACAAGGCGTCTGAACAAAAACTCAGGATAACTCAAGGGGAAGTGAAGGTCTTTCAATTGGAATGGTTTGCTTAGCTCGTCATCAGTTCTATTAATGCACGCACATATAAATACTATCACAGACATTTGCCTGGAGAGAAAAAAAACCCTCTTCAAATCACATGCACAGTTCAAAAAGGATTGTCTCCCTTTGAGGAATAAATGCTGATATTTTTAAAGAGTCATAGCTGTGTGTGTGTGTTGTTTTTTTTAGCGTGTGCAAGTGGGCGGACGTTCCATTTGGGACATGTTAGCGTTAAATATTCATGCTCCAGGATTTGTCTTGTTAACAACTGAAGACGTCAAATACATTATCGTGACACACACACATACACACACACACACACACACACAGACAGAGGAAACTCCCTCTCTGGTGCCGCCCACCACCAGCACCCTGCAGTAGCAGAAGTTCACATTTAGAAAACCGGAGGGGGTCGTTCCTACGCTTCCACCAGCGGTAGCCTGCAGCTCCACACACTCACCAAAATTTCTCTGCTGCTCTCTTCTGGGCTTCACATCAGGGTGGGTTCTTTTTTGAACAGAGCTGAAGGCCGAGCGCTACGGCGCCACATCTTTGTTTCCTAATCATTTCTCTTTGTTGGGACATCACGCAGCGATGTCCCGGTCCGATTGGTGCTCTTCAATTGTAGGCAGCAGATGAAGTCTGAGTTGTTTTCTGACCTCCACCGGAGAAACGTAACTGGAACAACTCTCTGGGGGGGATTTCTGACTTGGCAATATGTTGGCTGCCTTTGTTACATTAATGCTCAGTACTCAGAAATTCAAGCCTGCATCTGTCTATTATTCCACAAATCCAAAGTGAAGCAGGTAAAATCTGACATTTGAAAAGCATAAAACAGTCTTTTTCATTACTAAAACTCATAAAGCAGACCTTTAATAATCCAGGGAATCCAACCAAAATATCATGAGCGACCGGTGAGTAAATAAACTTTAATGAAGTGACCTTTGACCTTCGTCTGTCTGAATATTAAACTGAACCCCATACATCATTTACACAAACGGGATGAATGTTTGGACTCATTTCCTGGCAAATATTCAGCAGCAACATGATACAAGTGGGTCCTGGGCCAAGCGAGCGCTCGCAATGTTCCGACGGCATCAACACTTCTTCCTGAATATGAAGTAGGCTGAGCGCTAACATCGTCAGGTTTGAAACGGAAAGAGGTGGGAGCACGCAGGGGTTTGGGCTTCTGCCAGTGGATTTATTAATGCCAGTGTGGATACGCACCCAAACAGATTCAATTTCACACACAGGCTCCCACTGACCAGTTCCACCGGGGTCAGAGGTCAGCGCGTTAATGGACTCTCTCACACCTGGTGGTGTCAGGTAATACACAGACGGAAGTGAGCGCTGGTGTGGCCATGTTGAAGCGTGTGAATGATGTAGTGTCTGTGTGTGGCCTCTGTGCAGCTTCTGTGCCATCATGTGTGGTGTGTGATTTTATTTGTGTGGCTGGAATGAGGGCGAGCCAAGTGACCCAGATCATGGCGGCAACCTTGAAGCGACCAGCTCCTAGACAAAGGAAATGAATAGGAGAAAAAGAGGAAGGCGAGAGGAGGGGTGAGGAGGAAGGAGAAACGTGTCCTTAAACTCATTTTACTTGTTTTGTGATCAAGGTGGGGTAGCTGTGACCGATTAATCACAGTTAGAGGCGCGCGTGTGTGTGTGTGGATCCGCTCCGAGCAGCTGCGTGTTCCGTGATTACTAATCAGTGGTCATTGTGTGTGAATGCAGATAGTGCCACAGTGGTCTGGGCCTCATCAGAACCCGACCGAGCTTTTGTTTGGTCGCCTCAATTTCAGCTCCAGTTTATTTAAATCGCCGCTAAAAGCGGGTCTGTCGCCTGTTAAGGCAGAATCATGTCGTGTGGCCGTCCTGTGACGGCAATCATCCCTGGCTTCAGCCTGATTGTCAAAGCACTCGCGAGAAATGCAACTGTGACGCAAAGCTCAGTCGGGAAGGTATGAAGCTCTGCTAATGCTGAATTATTTCAAAGTTTTGCTGTGGGTCCAAAACTTTCTTTTAAGTAACCAAACATTGGTTTTTGGACAAAATGTTTACCTCCTTAAATGCGTGCCCTTTTTTCCAGGAGGCTTCAGCCTGCCCTACGTAGGGTGGGGAAGTGAGGGTCACCTGGGTCCATCACATCCTAATGTCTTTCCAGTCAACAATAAAACTTGGTGCCCGTGTGTTGACGTGTGGAGAGCGATAAGACCATCAATTCGCTTTTCAAGACAAACAGCTGCATCCACTAGTTCCACTATGCTGGATTCAGTCATTCAAAATGTCCACCACGCTGTCGACCGCAGGGGCACGATATGTCGCTCATGAATACCTGCTGTCCGAAGTTGTCAGCTTCGATTTGGGCCTTGCCGAAGCTCTTCAAAACAATTTTCTCGTGTGTTTGTTTTTCCTTCATTACGTCCACCCTTCCTCCTGCCCAAAAACACATGGCCCGCTTGATGAATCCGAGCAGTTCCGGCAGTGATGGATGTGCGTTTGTGTGTTAGCACTGGAACACATGCGTGTGGGTTGATGATGAAACTTGTATGGCACTGAGAACTTTCTGAAAACAGCCTTGGCATCCAAAAAATACAAACCAACAATAAAAAACTGTGAGGTTGTGCATGCACACATGTATTTGGAGTCTGATGCAGTGAAAAGATGGCAAAAAAAATACCTGTCAAAAGATGTCACCAAGGCTGTTGCAAAACAAAATAAATGTTAAAGTGTTGTTGAACTACAAGGCAAATTGAAGTGACCGGAGTTGGACACCTTAACATACAGAAAAATGAATCATTGTAACCGGCCTGTCTCAAGAGAGAAAAAGAGACCACTGAGTGAGCACAGCCCAAGCAGCCTGTTTCTAACCACGACAGGAACTCACTTAATGTTGCTGTCGCACCTTCAAGCTCTTGATAGGTTGTTGGTAATGATGGGTGATGGTGCTTCATGAAACAGTGTCCTCATTTTCAGAGCCCGCTAGATGGCACTGTCTGCTCTAAAATCTTTGGATTCCAACAACCATTTCAATGAAACCTCAAGTTCAGCGCCACCTGCTGAGCTCCGAAAATGAAGACACTATTTCATGAAGCCTCATCTGCCCATCATTATCTGTCGGACTACAGGGAGATCATCTGTTGCAGCCATGAACACAACAGCACTCATGTCTTATGATACTGGAACATATGGGTTTCCAAGCACTGAGCAGTCTTTGGTAGCAACTCTCCAACAATATTAAACAAAAACGTGGGGGAAAAAATCATGTTTTCTGCACTTCAGTTCTTCAAAACATCCTCAAAGGCAGATGGTACAGTGGTAATAAAATACATTTAATTCATTTAAGCATTCGCTAGACAACACTCAACAGTTCCAGAGAAAATGAAAACAAAATAGAAGAGAAATGAAAACAATAGAGCGGTCAGAGATATAACAGTTGAGGCGGAGAAAACAAAAAGTGTGGGAAGAGAGAGGCCATTATAACAACAGCTGTAAATGTATGGCAGTGAACAATCAAGGTCATGTCTGACCATTAAGAAAGACCCACCACACGGCAGGAGGAATCATAATAGAACAGTTGCAAACAAATGAAGGAGAATATATAGAAGAAGAAGATTTTGCCTTTTTCCATGTCTGATTCCTATATGCTATGACACTGGCGGCTGCTGCTTTCAAAGCCACCTGGTTCCAGCAACATGTAGCAGATCATCACTGCTCCTGCTGCGCTACTGCTGCTCTCTCCCTCCTCTGTGACTTCATATTTTGAATATTCCCTGTTTCTTAGTTGTTTTTTAATTGTTAAATTCCATGAGGGTGTTAAGACGACTGCGTGTGATTTTGTTTCAGGTTGCACGTCGTTGTGAGGAGGGTGAAATGTTTCCACACAACTGAGTGCAACGTTACGTGTGACGTCACGATGAGCGCTAAACGTAGAGTTTAAATCCCAAGATCTGCTCACGGATCGGGCATTTTTCACTGATACCGATCCCATTTTAAGAGGCTGGATTGGGCCGATACCAGAGTTGGGATCGGTGCATCGCTAGCCATACTATAGGTTCACGCTGAAGAGTCAAGTACAGACTCAAGTCTAGTGTTGGTTCACATATTTGTTTCTGTTTTTCTCTATTTTACCGCCGACTTTTCGTTTGTTTTGCCATCTTCACCATTCAAATGTATTCTTACACAGATACTTCCAGTAACTGTCACTATGAATTCACAAGTCAGAGGTCATGAAGAAAGCGCTAAGCCACAAGCACAACACTGACACAGAAGCTCATTCAGCAATTTGGACGGACAGACAGCAGTGTGTGTGTCTTTAATCTGCGGGATCAGGCAGGCAGATAGTCTGAGCAGGTAGTCCGGGGTGTTGAGGACGAGATTGCTGGAGCAGCTTAAATCTGCAGCTGTAAATCACTTAACCTGCGGCTAATGGGCTTACAGGCCCCACCGCTCACACACGCCCGCGAGCGCCGGCACACATGGACACACGGAGAGAGAGATGACGACATCTCTGATATATTGGACCTGAAGGGCCTTGGCGTGTCTCATCAGATATTAAGGATGACATCATGTTCATGCAGAACATCAAATTACCATCCAACTGATGAAACAGGCTGATCAGTGCTCGCCCGTGTGTGCTCGCGTGTTATGATGAAACGTGATGGCAGGTTTGGATTTGTGTGCGCTTGTTCGTTCAATATACTCACTCAATAATGCCGCGCCGGTGTGGATCAGTGAGTGTGACACATTAACACGTCGGTGTCTTTATTATGCAGTTCTGTGTGTGTCAACAAGTGCACACACTCGCACTCACACGCCGCAGCATCCTCAAGCTTCTTAGACAGAGCCAACCGCCGTAGGGATGAAAGCAAAAGAGGGGAGTAGTAAATGATTACCCCCCACCCCACCCTTCCCTCACCTTCTCGCCCCTTTATCCCCCCCCCCACCACCAACCTGCTCCTCATCTCTGGACCTTGTATTTTCTCCTCTATTTCAAAGGAACAAAGGGAGAAAATGGAGCGAGCGACAGCGGAGAAGCAGCACCCTCACTCACAAACATGTGGGCATTGTGATGGGGTGGCTGCCTCGTTGCCACGACAACACAGAGGGAGACGAGGGGCGAATGATGGTGGCAGTGAGGAGAGAGCTTGTTATTCACCTGTTGGTCTCGCAAAGATTTGTCGCCTCTTTTGTGCCCCGGGACTATTTAAGCGCCGCACATGTGAACAAAATATCGGCTTTATCCGAGTCTGGCTCAACGCTGAAGCTGCCTGGTTCTGCTCCAGCTGCCTAGTTGCGGTCCAGCTGGCTGGTTCCAGTCCAGCTGGCTGGTTCTGAAGCTTTGACATTAATGCAAACATCCAGCAGTAATGATGACCAACCGTTTTATAAACACCTGTCCTATTGATCGCGACCCAGCAATATGATGAAAGATGGGGAGAGATTGAAGTCTAGCTGAAGCAGAAATGTTCTGGCTGGATCCTGGAGGTGCGAGCGCACAGACATCTTTTTTTCATTTTCTTGCCTCCAGGCAGGAATTTTAAAATATTGACTATCACAAATTCTATTCTATTCTGGGCAAAAACTAGGTAAAAGTGGTCATAACAAATGGTGACCACACATACTGGATACTGGATACTACACAGTATGTCATACAACAGTCACAACACTGAGTTTGACTCAAGGGTAACTGCAGTATTATAACCAATGCCCTTCCTCCAGTCCCCTCAGATGAGACTTTTAGGCTCTACATGAGAAGTGTCACAATGCCATATACATTTTTGGAAATTGTAGAATTTTCTGACAATAACCATGTTGAAAAATAGTAATAGTGAAAAGTTTTGACAATGATGTGAAACAGCTCTTGCATACCGGGTCAGAAGTGGCTCAAGGTCATGTGCTATGGTTATATGGTTATAATGTTAGCTATGAAATCTGAAAATGTATTAGCTTAGTCATTATCCCCAAAGCACTTAGATGCACAAGAGACCTGTGAGGTGTCCAGAGAGCAGACCAGAGCTCTGGTAACATGCAACTGAAAGTAGCATAGGGCTGGAGGTTTAGAAGTTGGGTGAGCTCTTGAGGGACATTGGGATAGTGATGGATTGATGAGGCTTCATGAAACAGTGCTGTTATTTTCAGAGCTAAGAAATTGGTGTTCTTAGTTCAAAAAATGTGACATGAGGTTTGACTGAAATGGTTCTTCGGATCCAGAGAGTTTAGAGCAGAAAAAAATGAAGACACTGTTTCATGAAGCCTCTTCAGACCATCGCTACTGTTTATTGTACACTACGTTTCACCACTTCTGGTGTTGTTATGCTGGTGTCAACAACTGACAACGCCGATCAAGTTTATCAGTTAAACAAAAAAAGGCCTCTGACACTTCAAAACAGCAGCAAATAGTATTTGTTCATCCTGAATTCAGTGAAATGGACCTATAACATGACAGCACGTCATTACAGAAGACGACTGATAATGGCGACGGGGAGAAGCAGCACCCTCACTCACAAACATGGGTATTAACGGGGTGGCTGCCTCGTTGCCACGACAACAGAGAGAGAGGGAGAGACGAGGGGCGAATGATGGCGGCTGTGAGGAGGGAGCTTGCTATTCACCTGTTGGTCTCATGAAGATCTGTTGAAGGAGGGTGCAGTAGAGGACAAAATATCAGCTTAATAGATTCTGGAGTTGCACCATGAATCTCCAACACACTCCAGAGCTGCAAGAGATCATAACCAACAGTTACACACAGCAGCAGGGAAAGATGAACTTTTAGAGGCTTTCGATCGTCCACAAGTGGCATTTATTTTGAAGTCACACAATATTAAAAGGCTCCTGAAAAACCGTTAAGCCTTTAACTTTGTAATTCTTATAAAAAATAAATAATGAATGATAAAAAATATATATATTAAATAAATAAAATGAATGAGTAATGGGCGGTCAGCACAAGTGTGAACTTCCTGTTTTGTTTTTCTTTCCTTGCCATTCATCAAATGCTTTGTTGTAATTGTTTTAGCATGGAAATTGCACTTTATATCTGTAAAGAAATTTAGAGAGGCACTGCAGATGATTAGAGCTGCTGCGACACCATATATTATAATAAACATTTCCAAAGACAGTATGCTTTCATCACTGGTAACTTTTCTGGTAAATTTTCATGTCAAATTAAAAATGTAACTTGAAATAAATGCAAGTTGAACCAACTCAGAGTTACTCATTTTGGAAGCGAGAGTTTCAGTGAACTTGTTTCATATTTTAAAACATATGTGGCAAAATAATAAGAAAAAATGTAAAACACATCTTTGTGTGTTTTCAATTTTTAAAAGTCATTAACACTGTAATATCCCAACTGCCATGATGTATCACCACTGTATGTTTTAAAGCTGCGATAAACAAACTTGTTACAATCCAGCATTAATATATTTGTTCATGTACAAGGCATGTGTGGTTAATAATTGGCATAAAAAGTCCGCAAATTCATATTAGAGCTCAGTAAGATCTGTGTGCCGCAGTTCCTGTCTCCAGATCAGGCCGTTTGATGTACCGCTATGCTCTGAACACTGTTTAAAAAAAAATCAGTGCCATCACTCTCGAACAAAATCAGGTTGTATTGTGACAAGCACCTCAAAGGGGCTACTGTCTAGAGGCAAGATGTATTCTTTATAAATAGAGAAGTCAGCCATTATAATGTATAGAAAAAATAATAGCTAAAAAAACTAACACTAAGTTTTTTTTTAAAAAAAGCAAGTTTATTGAAGTCAGTTTTTATTCTGGGCGAGTCGAGCAGTTGTTGATGAGGAGGCATTAGCGGTGATCTATGCTGCCTTCACTGACTTCACAGTGATTTACTGGCCGCTCCGACTGGGAGGCGGGGCGGCTGCGTGTTTGTGAGTCGGGGTCATGCATAATGGCTGTCGGACCGCCATCCATCTCCCCTGCAATCAATGCTGACGTTCATCCTGATCATAATAAACTGGATCTTATAAGTGAAAAAGCCTCATGTTTAATGTTAAAATTTGAAAAGAGTTGCACGAGAGTCGTAAAGCAAACCTGAAGTGAGCGTTCTGACCAGCTGTGGGAGGTTCCGCAGCATCACAGCAGGGAGCAGACCTGTGCATTTGCTCCCCAAAAGTGAAGCATGAAGCGCGTCTTTCACCACGAGTCGACTGACTGAAGACACCTGGGACGGAAGCTACTGTGGCTCGGCCTCCTGTGCACGGCTGTAATGGGCGAGTCATTTCCATTGAAGATGATTGTTTTCTAATGCCGGATCATTTTGAATTCATTGTAAGGCGAGAGCAGAATCTGGGTGTCGCCACACGCCTCTCCAGGAGCCAGATTTCATTTCCTGCCACCTCATTAATGAAATTTCACGCTAAAACCACAAATGTAAAACCTCCCGGTGGCTGAATCATGACACATTTCATCCGCTAAATGAAGAAATGACGCTTTGTTCTATTTGGCAGCCACTTTCCAAATTTCCCCTCTCCGCCGCTCTAAATGCACCATCCATCCAGGAGGAAGAATAATCACCACGAAGGCCGGAGCTCTTATGGCTGCATTAGTCCCGAACCTCCAAACTTCCCGTGTTCAAATGTTCATGTGAAGTAAATGTGATTTTCACTTAATGGACTCAAATGTGCAAAATTGCCAGCATGGCCTTTTAAGCTAATAACGCCGCGCCGAGGCGTTGCTGTCAATCATCATCCACAGCTTTTATATTATTCAGGGAAAAGTTTCCCTGTTATTTATTTTATGTGATTTATTTGGTGGTTAGCTGAGTGTGTGAGAGAGACAGAGAGATAGTCCTTTTAACGGCACATTTAATTGCATTTAATGAATCTAAAATGTGCTTTCTTCCTCCATCTACGTGCGCTGATCGAGTTCTTTTGAAATCTCACAGCTCATCATAAAATACTTATATAATGACACTTAAATGAATGAAGAGTATTGATGTCATGGAGCAGACAAATTGTCTATTTACCTCACCAATAAATAAGCAAAGCAAGTGTTTTCGGCATTTAAATAACACATTTGATCGTCTGCAAACATATAAATACAAAATACTTCTGCCAGTCATCCAAATCTCCAAAAATCATTTTTTTTTTAAATGAATGAAATTTTTTTTTGACAGAAACGATTTGAGGAATGTTTATATTTAATGTAATTCTATGAAGTTGTTTGATCGCTGGGGTTGTTGTGTTTGCATGGCGCTCTGCTCCTTTGAGTGTGTGCGTTTTGAATGACCCTCCAACCAGAGCTGTGTGGTCAGACGAGCCCCGGTGAGGCAGAGCCTCATCAGGGGAGGAACAATTATGGAAAGTCAATGAAAGCATACATTGACCCAGCTACCTGGAACATAGGGTCATTTTCCATTTAACTTCATCAGCTTCATTTTTTTTTTAATTCACAGAAATTCAGTTTAAACATTGAGAAGAGACGTGCAGTGAACCATCAAGCCTCACCTCGGTTCGTGCAGCTTTGCTAAGTGCAGCTCATGCTCTCACCTATGGTCAAGGGCAGCCACAAGTTTATTTATCTTTGTTTGTTTTTATTTTATCTTATTTGTTGTTTTCTACGGTGTGCATGCATAAAGAATGCTGATATGAGACTTTGAACATCTCAAACCCTGTAACCTTGACTCCTGCCCTTCTGTACGACACCAGATGAGGAAGTATTGAGTCTTTGTGACTTTGTGTCTTTTTCACATTGGTGCTGTCGCTTGACAAAAATGTGATGACATGACATAACTACACATTAGGGCTGCAATTGTCATTGTGTTTCATGGTGCAGTTATGGCTTGAGCAAAAATGGCTCTTATTTTCAATCATTTGGTGCCATGTATTTCCCCAAAATACGATATGTATGAAGTTGCATGATCTCTAGAATTTGAATTTTTTTCCCACAATTTTTCTTTGTTTTTAAACAGTTATTCTCCTCAACATGGCAATTCTGAGGGAAAGCTGCATTGACGTCACTATGGCATTCAATTCTTTCTTTGACTTAATATATCTGCGCTGTTGAGCCTATACAGTTTCTGTATAAACCCTTGAAGTGAGCCTGACTCCTACAGAAGTGGCCGGGCTTCTTTTCTTCAAATGCTTCGTCCTGCGTTTGACACCACACTGACACACACACATGCACACTGATGTTTGTCTTCCTATCTTAGTGAGGACTGTCATTGATATAATGCTTTCCCCGGCCTCTCATCCTAAACCTAACCATCAACAACAAATGGCTAAACTTAACCTTTCCTCTTAATCAAACTAAAACCCAATTATAATAAGATAGGTATTTTGTAGTTTCAACCCACAGAAAGAGGCTTGACAAAGTGAGGCCCGGCCAAAATCTTCCCACTTTGCAAAAATGTCCTCATTCTGTTGAATAAAAACGCGCACAGATTCTCACAAAGATAGAAGTACAAGAACACACACACACAAACGTATATTTGTGAAGTTCACTCATTGCCATAATGCCTTCCCCAGTCGCACATCCTTAACTTAACCATCCCAAACACATGGCTAACCTTAACCAGGACTTCTGAACCAAACTTAAATTATAATGTTATATGTTATTCATATTATAATGTTATAATGGCCCTGTTATTTTGACGTTCTAATCCTCAAAACCCAATGTCCTCACAGAGCAAATGTCCTACAGTTTGACAAGTGTCTTGTCAAAGACTGGTCCATACAAGAACACACACACACATACAACACTGAAAAACCATCAGCCAATGAGAGCGCGATGTTTAGGTTAGAGAGACGTCTGACAAAGACCACCTGTTAACCCTTTGTGTGCCATAACCACTGACTTAAACACAATGGGCAGCTGTTGTATTGATAGTGACTACACTAGTGGCTGGACTGATTGTTGGGGGGGGGGGGGGGGGGGGGGGGGGGGGGGGGGGGGGGGGGGGGGGGGCGGGCGGGGGCTCCCTAGTGTGGCCATGCTATTCTACACTAAGCAGACGAACACTGCATCTGGCCGTAAACTGTGGTGGATCATGTCTGTCTCCACTGAGGTCACTGAGTTTGTGCTTGTCAACTATAAAATAGCGCTTAATTACCATGTTCAATAGCCTTAGTAGACATTGATCAAGTATGAACAATGACAGATGATTCACTGTTTTGAGTTAGTGGTGGTTCGCTGGGATCTATAGTGAAAAAGGCGGTTGTGCTTATTTTCCAGGGGGTTATAAAATTATTTCTCGACTAACCATCCAGTTAAAGCTCTCCAATTTTATCTGTCATTATCATTCTTTGAGCAGAGAAACCGGAATTAAGTTTGGCATTAGCGTAAGCACATTAACCGGATAAGAGCATTTGACAGAATTCAACATTAGCGCCTGGACGAAGGGGCTCATTCACGCTCGGCTGTGGCAATATAAAACATGGGGATGAAGAATTGGGGCGGGGGGGTGATCAAACAGACGGCCGAGGAGGACAATGAGAAAGAACTCCAGCCAATTCGTTATTGAAGCGGGCAGCTGGACTGGAGATGGATGGAAGGGAAAGAAAAATAGAGACAGAGTGAGGGAAAGTAAAAACAAACAGGCCGTCATCCATCCTGCACCTCCATTGTTGCTCTGCTCCCCTTAAAGGTCGCCACGCTCTTCGTCTGCCAGCCACCATGAGCTGAAGGAAGGAGTGCAGCTGAGGAGAGAAGAAAGAAAAGGTAATTCATCTATCTAGAGGAGGAGGAGAAGAGACTTTAAATTCTTGATCAACCCCACAGCGACCGCTCTCATGGCAACGGGGTACACAATGGCAGCGGTCGCCTTGGAGACGGAGGCGAACGGGGCAGACAGGTGGACAGATGGAGAGGCTCGATCACGCCTCTACAGGTGTGTGAGGACATAATGAGAAATATAATGAGATAGTGACCAGAGACGATTTGCTGTGTCACCCGGCGGGAGGAGGTGTTTGTCTCTGTCGTTGTCTTTTCTTATTTGCATTGGTGAAATGAGGCTTTCTGGGCTGAGCAGGTGTGACACCACAAGAGGCGATTTTAAAGCCTCACCCGAGCAAACACACCAGAAGATCCAGACATTTCTCAGTGGTAGACATGGAGTGACGGAAAGAAATATATTGAAGGGAAATATGAACACTTATATCTGTTTCAAATGTTGAAGTGCAAAGTCCTTCATCATGAAAATGTTCTCTTACTGCTTTATAACATTCCCTCCTGCAAATGAGTAGTTACCATACCTGGGCCCACTCTAACACTGCACTACCCACTTGAATTAAGATAAAATTCCACATTAAAATAACGTTCCTTCAAGACAATTCAATCTTAAATAAATCGTTTGTTCTATTGGCAGATTTTTCGCTTATTTCAAGGTAAAAGTAACGTGATCAGAGGCAGCCTGAAGTGGGCGCAGATTTCCTGCTAAACAAATTTCTGATGTAAACATTTCAAATCAAAGTCAGTTTGTTCAAACAGACATGTACTGTTGAGTTCAATGAGAGTCCACTATCATTATCAAAGACACTCAACTGGCCAGATTAGTTCCTCTTCAACAATTATGAACAAAACGCCAGCACCATCGGGTCATGCCTTGTCACTGCAGAGTTCATCTCTGTCTCCCTGAGTGCCACTGATGCAGTAAGCCTCTCTGAGAACATTCACAGATCAAGGTTCACTCCATTTAGTGAAGAACTGCGGCAGTGATGAGGGCCGGTCGCCGTCGCTGCTCACGTTTATGACAAATCCCCTGGACAAGGTTCAGGTTTCCTCTCTTGTGAAGCCGATCATGAACCTCACAGCAGTTTTTCATTGGACATTACACAATTACACCTCCTGTTAAATAGTTGACCCTCAACATTCAAGTCGATGCCTATATTAACGCAGATTCACTTGCTGAGGAGGGATTCTGTCTCTGTCCGATTTTATCATCGGATGTCAGACAAAATCATGCTACCCTACATATCATCAAGTATCCTATATATTATACTGGGAAAACAAAACAAAACAAAAAAAAAAAAAAAAAAAAAAAAATATATATATATATATATATATATATATATATATATATAGACTTAGACTTTCTTTATTGTCATTGCACAAAAACATATCACTATATGAACGAAATTTCGGTCTGAGGCCTCCGGTTTCCAAAAACAAAACTATACGTCCAAAAATAAATAAATAGATAGATAAATAATAATAAAATATAAAAGATAGATGCAACTAAACCAGCTTTTGTCCTGAATGGAATCCCAGGTGGTGTTGATACTTCTTCTAAATAGAAAGGAAAGTAACTGTATGAGTCGTGAGTGGGTGGTGAAGTTAATGGCCAAATATATAATTCACTCTGTTCCTGGAATTTTAATATCAAGCGAGGCCCATGTTTGTCTTTCCAAGTTTCATCGTCCTTGCTTGTCATCTGACTGTGGTTTGGTTGTAGTGTGAGGTCTTTTGAACGATTACTGTGAACGAAACAAGCCATTAGTAGTGAAAGCTCATTCTTCTGCGGTGAGCTAAGGAGATGCATGTCTGCACCTCTTGTAATTTAACATTTATTTTTGTACTCTGTGTATATTTGCGACCGCATAACCAACAGAGATCTTATTATTAGACATTACTAGAATGAAGACTTAATGCACACTCTTTGAGAGCAGGAGTGACCTTTGTGGTCTACATGGACATGATGTGCTCCTTAGCTTGAACTATTTTTTTACTTTGATTTGTTTTCCTTTTATTCCCACTCAATGTCTTTTGTCATGTACGGGTAGTTCGTGCAGCTTCTTCAGCATGTAAAACATGTATTTCAAAGGCAAGTTGTGAGATTTAATAAAAGCCATTTGTTGTATTGTAGTATTGTTGTATTGACATAGCACATCTGCAAAAGAAAGGTTGCAGTCAGAATAAAAATGTGCCTCATTAATGTAAACTGGTGGCGGTAAAAAAATGGAATCATCATAGGCAACATTTAATATAGTTACTGTATTTTACAATTAATTGGTGATTGTATCCCTTTTCAGTGGTACCCTGTACATTTACTTTTTGCAACTGCATTTCCCAGCTGGCTCAGTGAACCATGTCTTATCAAGCTCATTGTCAAGCATGTTTGTGCATTGAAACTGCATTCATGGCCTGACAACAGTTTAGGACATGGCAAGACATTCTACTACAACTGATAAACTGATAACTATGGGATGGATCTGCTTGATCTTTTCCCTTCAGAGGTCTACTCGCATTTGGGGACCGAGGAACGTGGGCATCTAGGAAATTCATGGATGACACCAGTGGTTAAACAAGCTGAAGGGGGAGAAGGGATGAAAGAAAGGTTTGCATGAGGCGTACTGCGGTAATTTTAATATGATAGCAGCCCAGGGGCTGATTTTGATCTCAAAAGTGGTGGGGGGTGCACAGCTGCAGGCTCAAATTCTCCAAAAAAGGCTTTAGTTTTTTAAGTACCTGAGGGAGAACTGAAGGGACTCCAGCCGATATCCAGTGAATATCCGTTCTTTATTCAGTGTATGTTCTCATGTGTTTGGTCCTGGTGCTTCAAGGATCTGAAGTGGTTTGAAGGAGCCACATTAAGATATAAGAATAGACATTACAGGGTTAAAGGCTGCTTGCATCGCTAATGTCTGGATGGTGGTGTTTCTCTTCAGGTTCATTTGGGCTTCAGAAACGTCTGGAAAGACACTTCTGTTGAAGTGGCACAGGGAAAGGACATTGAACATCTCATTCATTGAAGCTGAGGAGTTTAGGCTGTATTTTTCTTGATAAATCTTGAACTAGCAAAATAAACACCTCAACTCCACATGTTTTTGTTAAGTAAAGAAAACATGCATATTTTAACTCACAAGTAAAGACGAGCCCTGGGCCATAACCTCGACACGCCGACATAAAAAGACATTTTTATCATAGAAACTAGAATCAAGGGCTCCCAGGAGGCCACTCATCCAGGGGTTATCTGCTCCCAAGGGTGTACTCTTTGGGCGTCCAAGCACAGTAAAACCTGGTCCACTCACGCTTGCACAAACACGCGCTGACACCACGCAGTAAAGTGAATTTACGAGTTCGCGTTGTGGTTGTGGAAGAGCCGCGCACAACTCGGCAAAGCCTCTTATATATAAGCACTTCATCGTTTCTAGACAAGAAGTCGCATAAAACCCAGTCATAAAAGCGGATCTCTCTGTGTGATGTCATCGTTCCGGGTTGTTAATGTATGACAAAACTGAGAAGTTTGTGGAATCTAAAGGTCACTTTGTCCTTGTGAAAATAACACTTCAAATCCAGGGGATTTGTTGCCACCCCAATGCCACGGGCTGGCGACCTCTCCGTGGCGTCTCAGAGGCTACGTGTTTGGCCATTTTTGCTCTCTAGGGTCCATCATCGGTTAAACATGCCGTGTGAGGTGCGGGATTCAAACTAGTGACCTGTTCCGAAGAAGAACTACTGAGCCGACGCTGTTCGTGCGGCTTCATTTCTGTTTCAAATGCCGCTGTTACTCTTTAATAAGAAATACACTGACCTTCTTTTGGGAGTCTGAAAGCCCCCACCACCTCTCCATCTCGTCTGGAACACGATTTGGAAATGGGGCAGAGGCACACAGATGCAGACACACACGCTAAAAATACACAGGAAGTGACAGACGACAGACAGGGTTAGACACTGTATTATCCATCTGCAACGCAGTGTGAGTGTCTCACCTGTGTGATGTTCTTCATGTGTGTGTTCTTTGTATCAGTGAACACCTCATCTTGTCACACTCTGGGTGTAATTATTACAAATTGTCCTGTTCTTGCACATGAATAGGTCCATACACACACACGCACACGCACCACATTCACACCCCCACACACACACACACACACACCTGGATGGTGGTGTGCGCTTGCTGGCTGTGTTCTATCCATCACACCTCAACACTGTGGATTAGCAGACTGTCAGCCACGGCCCAGGAATCAATGCTGAAATAAATAAGTGATTGATTGGCAACAAGTGGTGGGAGGGAGGGTGCCTCCTGCCAGCAGAGGGGGGCGATGAGCAGTGAGGAGGAAGAGGGGGAGTTCTCTTTGTTTTCTCTCCATCATTCCCTCAACTACGGTGTCAATAATTGCAGGAATAATGTATAAGGCGGGACGTCACAACGGTAATGACCTCGTCCCTACATAAATCTCAGCATCAGTCACTGAGGAGAACCCCACTACCACCCTCCCCCTCCTGTACACCTACTCAGCAACACCATCCAGAGCTGTGACGGCCCGATCTGGACTGAAAGTGACTCATGGCTGTGGAGGTACGAGGTACTGGAACCAAACACACGCGCAGAGACAACTTCTACAGACGGAGTGTGAATAGAGCAACTCACAAGGGAAGCAGGAGAGTAAAAATAGGAGCCGTGGGAGGTCTGAGGAGCAGAGAGGAGCTGCTGGGGACCCTTCAGAGAGGAATGTCAAACTGTGAGGAGGCTCCGACTAGAATTGGACAGTCTCAAGTAAAAAGGATTCTGGAGAAGATTCAGTTTGGATGACATTCTGAGAGAGACCTGGAAGCTGAAGTGTTGACTCCCGGTTTCTGCGTTCTCGCCAATTTTAAATGCTCAATAAAGTGTTGTCTTGAATTGGCTTGGTGGGCCAAATTTTCAAGCATCGATCCTGACGTCGGGTCAGTACGCGGTTTCTGTTCGTCAACCCATCAGAGATACTTTGTCAGGGACAGATTTTTCACTTGTTCTTTCAGTTTACAGGGCACGAAAAAAGTGATTCCCACATTTTTCAAAATGTGAAGCAGTGTTATTATTTACTGCCCCGATTTTGTGAATGCTGTGATTCCCTTCAATCTTTCTCCTCATCTGCTTTGGGGGCTACCCACAGTTGACCCCGTCAGGGAGGCGTACAGTCGGGATGCCACCTCAGCCAGTCACCAATGGAGTTCAGTCACCCTATACAGAAAACTCATTTTGAGCTCGTAGCAATGCTGCTCTGTCATGAGAAACTGAGAAGCATCTCACTCATGAACAAGACCAAGATATCTGGACTCCTCCAACTTGGGAAGCATCTCAGCAGCAACCTGGCTTTGTTTTTGTTTTTCCAACTTGGGCACCCTTTTTCCATGTCTTGTGTTCAGTCATCGGTCCACCCTATGGGTCGATGATAAAATACTTGCTGATATTACAGTAATAATGATTCTTATCTCAACATTAAAGATCACACAATATGTGATTATTGATGTTTGTGATCATGTGATAATATAATGGCAATTTGATCTTCATATGTCCGATAAGGTTCATGAACTTATAATTCATTTTTGCAGGGGCGTTTCCATTTATTGTCACACGTTCATTTAGCATCCATGGTCTGGAGCCCTGCAGGTCCCTTGGCCAGAAAGTCCATAATCAACAAAGCCTGCAGAGCAGCCAGTAGACTCCTAAATGTCCTGTGCTGTTCCAGAGAGGCCTTTAAGTCCTGCTCAGCAGTGATGGGGCTGCCTGAAACAGTGTCCTCATTGTCTGAGCCCACTAGATGGCTCTACCTGCTTTGAAATCTTTGGATTTGAATGACCGTTTCAATGGAACCACACCTCATTTTTTTAAAACAAGAGCGCCACCTAGTGAACTCTGGAAATGAGGACACTGTTTCAAGAAGCCTCATGAATCACTTCAGTTCTCTCTGCACCACCACAGCCCTAAATAACTGGCCAACAGCTTCCAACACAGCAGTCCTAGGCTCGTAGAAACAAAGTGCTCAGAGAAGGACTTTTTATGATCACTTATGAAGAGGTTTTTGGTGATGTTAATACCAGTTGGAAAACATTCCGCCCAGAGAAAGATAAGAGCACTGGCGGCATTGAGGTTGTTTTATACAAGTATTTGGTTTTCAGGGCTCACTCAGTGAATCACACCACTTGTTGTGTGTGCTTTTATCAGCTCCTGCATGACCTGCTGGGCCAAGAATTCACGCAGATACAATGAGACAGACTCTAGCAATAGATCATGGAGATCCAGCAACCATGCACACTTGTGGTTTTAATTTCTAATCCTTTCTATTTTCTTCACAGTATTACTCCACTGGAATTCAGGAACAGAGAACCATACATCGGCGATGCTTTTAAGTAGGGATGGTCCAGATGTGACACATTATACAAACAGAAGAACATCAAGAACATACGCTTTCAAGATTTGAAACCTACATCATCGCATTCTTTAAGTAACTTTATGCCAAGTTAGGATGCCTTTAGGCGGCAAAATGGCCAACTAAACTATGTAAATGTGTAGCAAATGATGCATTGGCTACATTGTTTCGAGTGTCAAGTAAACCCTGTTGGCTGGAAAGCATTAAATTGTAAACTATGCATTTACATACTTCATCTTGTATGGAAATAAAGCTCGCTCTTTGAGTGTTAATTTGAAGTGTCCCTGATAACTTTAAAAGCGCCTGCAGTCAGGGGTGGTTTGGGGCCAGACTTGAAGCGATGGATTTGTACAGTGAGTGTAAAGCAGAAGGTTCCCTCTGTTGCCCGCCCAGACCCTGCCTTAGCATCTTGTGTACTTTGTGGGACAGCTGTCCCTTCTTTATTTCTCTATTGATTTCCATTGCTCTTATACTTCATTGTAGGTTCAAAGCAGAACTTCACCAGGGCAAACATGAGTACTCACATTCTATTTCACTCACACACACATGCCCACACTCCCCACGCACACAGAAATGGAGAGAAAATAAGTTCAATAAGTGAGGTTCTGTTACAGATGACAGAATCCGGGAAGGAAACTACATTTGTCACTCCAGCCGTTTGTGTTGAATATTAATACACACACATTCTTCACCCACAACACACACATACACACACTCACAGAATTCGTATTCAATGCAACAGGTTAAGATTTCAGCATGCTTTTGATAGTCGACATAAAAGCCACGCGTGCGCGCAGACATTCACACGACACCGCAGCACGAAAAGCAAAATAACATGTTGTGTTCTCAATAACCTTCATAAAAGTCATGAACAATACTAACAATTGGTTGAGAAACGACCCACACATGCAAACACACACACGCACACACTCATGAAACAGAGGTCACGGGAGGGAGCGCGCATAAAAGCACATGTATTATATTGTAAATATTTCATATGAATGACCATTTCCGCAAAATGATTTGCATGCAGGCACGCACACTCCAAAAACGTCGTTGGGACAAATATGGAAATGGAATATCTGAAACATACATATATGTATGCAGGGGAGATAGATTGCAGATGTAGTCACGCACAGAGACATGGAAAGGAGGGGAAAGTCTGTAGTTGAAATCCAAGTGTGAAGGTTTCAAAGTAAAACACACACAGGTTTGTCACACCATCTTGGTGGGGACCGCTCATTGACATAATGCTTTCCCCAGCTACTCACACTAAACCTAAGCATCCATTTGTTCAGTGATATATCAGTTGTCATCTGCCCTTGCAGATGACTTAAAATGACTGACTCTGGGGAGATTTGCCTCCTCCACATGTAGCGTGTATATATATATATATATATATTGACATTTGCAAGTGACTTCTCCGTCCCAGACTGACACACTTTAACGTTGCATGTTGACACAATAGGCTTTCAGTTGAAGCCAGTTGCGCCTTACGCGGCATGTCCTCATGCCATGGCGGCATGCTATGTAAATGGAGGAAAGCTGTCGGGGTAAAACTTAGCCAAAGGATGACGCTCTCTCGCGCTGTATACTGTGCTTTCTCACTTTATGTATGAAGCCCTTCAAATGACCGTCCACCACAGTGACTTCAAGGGCACCGTCAGGCTGACTTCATCGTCAACATATGACACAAAAGTCCACTTGCACATGTCAATATACTATGGCAGGGGAGTGAGGATGGGTTGGTGTAAATATGTGACCTGCTGTGAAGTATGGTGAGGGTCTTCAATAACACATCACATAGTATTGCCACTGTAGAAGCCCCCTCATGTGCTTCCCCTACATCCATAATAAATCCCAGCTTCAGATGAGTCTTAAATGCAGCTCCATGACTGAAACATGAAGTTGCAAGTTCCTACAAGTCCTTAAAATGCCGTTCAAGCACACCAGTGGTTGGCAGACAGGAACACAGGCGCACAACACTAACAGGGAATGAAACAGAGTTGCATAAATTATTCATTTTCATTATTTATTTCAAAGGTCATAAACGTGACTAGACGTGGCTGAATCTGGGTCCAAGAAAATAGCAAGCTACACTCTGCTATACCACAGCTGACAGACTAGTCTTGGTTTCAAGGCTATACTCACGACCATATTTTTCAAGATTGCCTTGAGATTGACAGCATCTAGACTGTACTACCTGCCTGCCTGAAGGTATGAAGTATATTTACTTCAGAGATTAGGGGAATCACAGTGCCCCTTCTGATAGTGTCAAGCTAAGCTATTGGGGTGTCCTTTTTCGGGGTATACAAATACTGCATCTTTTAATGGAGTCAGATGATTCCCTTCCACGTGGTATTCCAAAAGGAGTTCAGAACGTTCCATTTATCAAAGTCATAAAACAAGACAGGGATTTTCATGAAAGCTCTCACAACGTCCTGATAGATACACTGTTTGTTTGTTTCTTTTTGGCACGTTTGGCCATCTTGGATTGTGTACTCAGGTAGAGAGGATGGTCCAACTTTCTGACGTCATCAAGTGATGAAACCCATGGGCATAACTGAGAATTTCTGAGTTCAGCTGAGTTCGCACAGCTGGAACGCACCCCTGGTATATGTAGTACCTTATGCTATATACACCAATCGCAGAGCACTCATGCTGGTTGCTGCAGAAGTGTCTGGGTGCGTGTCTTTCTATGTGCGTGCCACATTACAAAAGCTAGAAACACACTCATGGAGCATCATGCAGTTTCAGTTCATCCCAACACAAAATTGCAAAAACGATTCTATTGTCCAATGTTAAAGAATCCTGGATCCAGAAAGTAATTCAGATCACTCCCAAAATTGAATTGTTTATTCCTTGTCACATGACACGTTTCCTGAAAAATGATACAAACCCATTCACAATTTTGCAAGGTATTTTTAACACAGGCAGACAGACAAAGCAATGGCATTGAAAACATAACCTCATCTGCGGAGGTAATTCAGCGTCTGATTCGAAGTACTATAAATACCAAGTGACACAATTGACAAATCAGCGCAAAAGGAGCACCACCCCATGGCTTAACCCTAACCCTGGCCATGGCATTAGGACATGCCGCGGTAGGAGAAATGTGGAAGGCTGACTTCACCATCAGTCAGGTGCAGAAAAGTGCCTAAGACGCCCTGCTGCTTTGAAACAGACATAATCAGTGGTTAAATCCAATGGACAGTTTCCCCTTGTTTGTTGGTTTGTCAACTGCAACTTCCTCTCCAACTACTTAAGTGTATTCAAGAGTGATATCTAGTTCTTGACGCTCACAAATGTTGTGTATAAATCAAACCAGCAGCTGGCACACTATATATACGCGAAGTGACACCCTGCAGTTTAATAAATAACATCCAAGCTCAATTGTTATTCAAAGAGCACATTTGTTTTGCGACTCATGCTAATGCACACACCGATACTCCTTATACAGGTGACAGAATGCAATAAGTTTGATGACAAACGCAATAAAGCACTAAACTACGCACAAAGACACACACTCTAACCCACACATCTGTAGCTCGACTTGCAGAATCATTGCAGAGGCTCAACGTCGCAATATTGTGTGAAAATGTCACGGCTTAGACGGAAGCCCCACAGGGACAAAATGTACCATCAACACATACGCGTGGCTCAGTCTGTTCTCTCACACAGACAGCTTTCATTTATCACATTCTACAAAGACAGCAAATAGTTTCCCCTTAAAGTGCGATGTGCTACACAAGACACGCCGCACAGAGCAGGTGGAAGTAGAAATGTCACCATATTGAGGTCGAGGAAATGGTTCAGGTACTGCAGGACGCGGGAAGGACAGACGCCTGGCAAACAAGAACAGGGATTTAGGTTCAGGCTTGTTGCACACCAAATCATATAGACTGCATTAAAATAAGTCATACGTTGGCCTCCAGGGAGGTCTGTCTCTGTGTCGCACCGCAATGCTTTGTGTTAGTGCTTATTGCTGCACCGAACACATTCAGTGCTTTATTTCACTGACTGTCTGTCCCTGTTTTACATAATTCTGTAGTACAATGTGTGTCTCGATGAGTGGTTCATATTGTTGTTTCTTTTTGAAATGCATTTATTTATCTTAAGACTGAAGCAGGAACATTATGGACAACAGTTCACCAGAGCAAATAGAGACGGACGGTAATATATTCCTAGTGTAGGGATGATGGCCACTGCACTCATTTGGACATCATACTATCAGAATATGAATGCAAAGAGTCGAATAGCCCTTTTATGTCGTCTTTAAGTTTCTGGTCATTGCTATGACTGTGAGAAGTCAAGAACTAATAGCAGTAGCCTCCTAATCCCTTGGTAATACTTGGTCATCTGCGGTTTGAAACCATTCTACAAAGGTTGATGCGGTCGAATCGTGTTTATGGTTTTCAGTGAATGGATTACATTGTTGGCTTTATTCCTGTTCTGAATGGCTGCACATGACAGTCATATTAGTCTGTCTGTCATTTTAAGGGAAGCCTACGGCAAGTGGTCAGGTAGAATAAAAACACAAATTCATCAATGTGTTTGTTCATTTACTGCCCTTTGCTGGGGCAACAGGGCGCTGAAGCCAATTACAGCAACAATGGGCGACTGGCTGTGTGGTGCAGGGCACATTTGACAGTCACATGCTGAAGCTTGAGGACAAGATGGGGTCACCAATTAACCTCTGTTTGGATTTGGACTGTGGGAGGAAACCAGTGTGCCGGGAGAATAACCAAGCTCCACACAGGCAGAGAGGTTTGCTCCCAACTCAAAGTTGCCTGAAGCTTTATTTTAAGCAGCAACATCCTTGCTGTGAGGCGGCATCTCTCACCACTTCTCCATGCTGCCCTGGAAAAAAAATCCTTTTTTCTGCAGTTGTTTTGCAGAATTTCTTTGTTCTCACCATGAGTCCTTAGAGTAGTGAGTGCTGAGAGGAGCACGTGAATGATTGTCTATTGAAATGAAGCATGAGCTGGGTGGACGTGTAGTGGACTTGGTGACGGAGGTGTGGTTGATGGAGAAGCAGCTCGCTGGAGACACCGTGACTGAGGGTATCTCCTGCATGGAGGCACAAGTGGTTAACACTGATGTGCTATAGCTGCAGCAGAGCCCAGGGACAAAACTGTTCACCTCATCCAAAGCTGGTCGACAACCAGAAATATCATCATCATCAGGTTTTATTAAAAACACATCAAAAATGGCACAATACAAAAGCAGTGACACCAAATGACAAAACACACTAAACCATAAAGGTACTGCTCCGTTGTGAAACCAAACTTCGATGCTAACAAAAACTGCTGCAGTATATAAGAGCAGTGGCCGTTTCTCCTGAGGACTTAAATAGTCTTGTGAAAGTGTTAGTTTAGCAATAAAACATCAGATATTTGCTGCATAAAAAAGGTTCTGATAATGCAGTGTCGAGACACGCCTACGATGAGCACACAAACTCCACCTTATTAAGAACAGATTTGGGGAAAATGTTCAATGATTCTTTGCCCAGCTGAAAATTAAGATGAAGTATGACCCACCCACCCCTGCGACTCCCCCTTCCTATCAACACACAGCGGCCTCATTTCGTCCATGAGGCCGATCGATTGTCTGAGACGCGTGGAGCAGGTGTTGAACCGAGGTGTCTAGGTAAGGGGTCCTGTTCAAATTGGAATGATATTGCACGCAGTGTAAAGTGTGGACGGTTGGTTGAAGCCGACTTGGCAGAGAGAGACTGAAGTGCGTGCAGCAGACTGCCACGGTGGCAGCGAACGCCGGCATACTTGACCTGACCCGAGTGTGGCTGCAACATGCCTGCTGAAATCCAATTAGCTCCGGCTGATGTGAGCTCATGTCAGTGTTTGGAAGGAAATGTGACTTCATTTAGCTTTAACAGGACAAATAAACATTGAGTCAAATATCGCACTAATGAAGACGCGCTCTCATGTGAAAGAGCTGACACACTGTTCGATTTAAACTTGTTTTGCTGTTGAAGAATGAGCCCTTATTAAATAGTGAAACAGCGGATGACGGACGAAAACATCCGTACTAAAATCGATCGGACGCAAATTTACTGAACAAACTCCGCCCCCCCTTTAACCTCCTCTTCACACAAGGTTTTGTTTACTGTTGAATTAACCTTTTCTGCAGCATAAAACCCCACTAGAATAGAATGAAAGTATCAGGCCAGACCATGATCAGCCCTGGGATATTTTTTTTCTCTTGTGCTCTCCAAGCATCACCGGCTCCACTTTAATATGCAGTAATCTGCCTCACTATACCCATAAACCCTGGTGTTCCGGAGCAATTTCCTGTTCAGATTACAGCAGCTTCTCCTGGTTGTTATGCCACACGCCGCAGACGGAGGTGGTCCGGTTCGACTCCTCAGATTATTGCGAGGCTGGTG
Source organism: Synchiropus splendidus (assembly GCF_027744825.2). Taxonomy (NCBI): domain Eukaryota; kingdom Metazoa; phylum Chordata; class Actinopteri; order Syngnathiformes; family Callionymidae; genus Synchiropus; species Synchiropus splendidus. Next base: position 12,016,715 of record NC_071336.1, read on the forward strand.
ATGCCAGAGTAAACACCAGAACTGGTGAGGCCTCAATTTCAGACTGAAAACAGGAAATATTTCATCGTTTTGTTGTGAAGTAGCGTGTGGTCACTAGGTAGTGAAAGGATTTCATTCAAGTGAGGAGGAGAACTGGAGCTGAGCCTGGACCACACCTCCCCACCTGAAGACTTTCATGAAAGGCTCACAACTGAAAAGTGTGGCACCAACAAACTCACTGCTAACTTGCTCATGAAGTATATGGGCATAAATGATCTAGCACACGTCTGCATTGTTACTCTGGAATATGACATCTTGGATCTATTTGAGGGCAAATAAAAGTTCCACACCGGCGTCACATAGTAGACAAAGCCCCACCTTCCTCACCACAGACATTCACGAGCTGCAAGTCCCAATTTCAGAAGCAACCTTAAACGCGACACACACACACACACACACACACACACACACACACACACACACACACACACACACACACACACACACACACACACGTACTGACTGTTTACAAGATCTGGGGTGGGCGCAGTCATGTGGCCAACACGGCGGTGCTGCAGGTTCGAGTCAGCAGCGTCGCACCTTCTGGCCACCGGAGCCTGTAAAGACAATTAAAACATTTTACGGGAGAGTTTCATTCCCCCACGTTTTTATAAACATCAAAACCTAAAGGTGCTAATTAACGTCAGCCCAGCCCGTGGGAGCGCAGGCTGCCTGCACATGTGTTGGAGCAAATCCACCACATGGGAGCGTTTATCTCGCGACATTCCGCTTCTGTCTAATTAGCAGATGGAAAGTAAGAAAAATAGGAAGTTTTACTGTCATCGCAGACGTGTGCAGGGACGCTTGTTTACAACTGTACACGCAGTCACGTGACTGAGTCACTCCCTCCTCATCTGAGTGACTCTCTTTACATGGTCCTCCTACAGCTTTTATGAATTCCAGCCCACATTTCCTGTCTGCAGCCACTGACCTCAGCTTATACCATCAGTAGCATTAGTCGTGGCATTATTATTATTATTATTATTATTGTTGTTGTTGTTGTTATCATTATTAATGTTGTTGTTGTTGTTGACACAATTGGATTTGTTCGCTTTTTTAATGATCAGGTACAGACACCATTGAGAAATTAATAACTGCACATTTCATTTAAAAACTATTCATGTAAATGTGCGTGAACATGACAAGGAAACACAATAGTAAGGGTGTGATTACATTTTGAAGGGGGGGTGACAAATATCATTTCAAATTTAAAAAAAGAAGAAGAAGAAAGAAATGACAGTAACAGTATCACTTCATGAATATACTTTAAAGACACACAACTGCAAGGATAGAAGGTCAGATATTTTTAATATTGGTACATCATAGCATGTAGAGACAGGCAGACATATATACTAAATATTACTGTTAGAAAATTAAGGTTTATTTATTTATTCCTTCATTGTTTATTTCATTTTTTTTTTCAGTGACTCCAGAAATGTTACATCGAATATTCAAATGTTTATGACATAATACAATCACTTTATTTTTTAATTATATTTCACATGTGAAACATGTGACATCACATTTTAGTTAACCTGTGTTAACATCTTAAGACCCAAGCATTGTCTGAGTTTTGCAATTTGGGACGGGTATTACCAAGAGGGGAAAAAAAAGTTTGTCTTGTTTTTTGAAAAAAATAAAAATAAAAAAACATATGGCCCATTATTATTAACCATGCTGTTATTATTGATAACACCATTATGTCAAATATGTCAGATTCCCATGTCATATGAAGCCGGAGATATTACTGAACATATTGAAAGATTGATGAATAAACTTTTCATTGTGTTGTATAAGGACTCTTTCAATATATATTAAACACAAAAGTGTGACTTGGTTTGGAGACACATACCAGTAACATCAAGCCAATTCTTACATTACGCAATCTGCGTGAGAATAACTTCAGAGTGTGCCATTGAATTTGTAGGTTCTATTCTTCTTTGTTTTCTCTAAAAGAGTGAGCTTATACTGCATCAAAAGCTGACGTGTTGATGTGACTGCGTTTCCTCACCAGCAATAATGATCAAAGAGCTTCTTTTTCTTTTGGTTTCACTCTTAAGTACTGTGAAGATGTCACACAGAAGGTGTTTTGGGGGTTAGCCTGAGGTTAATGTGAGATGTGGCGATGCAAAAAGGTCACTGCCGTTCTCACAGCCATGTCTCTTCCGTGATGCCTTTGCCAGTTTACTTCCCTTGACCTGTGACCTGTAGGCTCCAGTCAGCAGATGATGAGGGCTGAAAGAGCTGTAAATGTCAGCTCCTGACAAGAAGAACAAACACGAGCATAAAATTTAAGGAATGTGCTGCTGCCTGCTACCAGATAAAACGTCGGAGAAAAAGGCATCAGAGAAAATGGTGAATACAGGAAGTAGAAAAATAGACGGAGCGGTGAGAACAAGAGAGGAAGTAAAGAAGAAGAAAGGAGGATGAGAAAGGAAAGAAATAGGACAAATGAGAGCAAATGAGAAAAGGGGTGGCACAATGAAGACGCAGCAGAGGTGGAAGAAAGGATAGACAAAAGCAAGGAAGTGGGAGTTAAAACAAGAAGGGATGCAGAAAACACAACAGGCGTGAGCAGAGGAAGGGTGAAGGAAAGAGATGAAGATGCAGGCGATGAGAAGACATGGTGAAGCTGAGGAGGTGGAAACTAAATATGGCTGGAGGAGAGGTGATTGCTCTAAAGTTGTGAGCAGAAGGAGAGGGAACAAAGAGGAGAAAACTGCTGAAAGATGCAAACCCAAGAGGAGTAGTAAAATGAGAATCAAGAGATGGTGGAACAGGAGAAAAAGGGAAGGAAACTCTAAAGGTAGAGCAGTATAGAAGGTGCCAGAAAAACAGGATGGGAAAGGGAGATGAGGAAGTAGAAGAGAAAAACACTCCCTCCGGCTCCCTCATTCCTCCATCAGCTCACAGCAGTGAAGGAAGTGTTCATGAGGCTCCAGAAGATGGGCCAGATGGGAAGTGGATGATGAAGAAGAAGAGAAATTGAGCAAGCAGGAGCATGAAAGTAGGAAGCATCAGGAAAGAAAGCTGGACAGGATGAAACAGTAACTAAGAGGCAGAAGAGAAGAACTGGCAGAAAGAAATGATAAAAGGTGGAAGAGGAAGACCACAAAAGAGTGTGTGAAGTCTGAAGGAAAACAGGAACCTAAAAAAAAAAGGCAAAACATGATGTAAGAAGGAAGCAAAGTAGAAGCAGGAGGTCAGCAGGGACAGGGCAGATCTGTGGGTGCGGAAGAAGTGGACAGACCAGGAGAGGACGAGTCGGAGGAGACATCACACTTTTTCTGAATTCATTTATTCACTTGTTGATTTTTCATCAAAGGAAGAGGGATTAGAGGACAAAAACGTAAATATGAGGGAGCGATGCAGAAGTGGAGGAAATGGGAGAGGAAGAGAAGGGAAGGGGGAGGAGTAAAGTTGAGGCCAAAGTCAATTGAACAATAATGTGAATCGATCAGTTTCTGCTTTTGCTCTTTCGGGAGCCATTGACATTTGAAGACATTTCTTGGTATTGAGAGGAGGCGGTGCTGTTTGCATGGCAACCGACCGCGGCGACAGCTGCTGACAGTCCGACCAAGAGCTCAATAGAGGTGAGCTCCACTCCAGTGTGGTTCTTATTTCTGTTATGTCTGCCTTCGGCTTTGTGTTCTGGCTAGTGTGCGCGCGTGAGCCGCGGCGCCGTAAATCCAGTGGTTTCATTCGTGTTCATGTATGTTCACATGTATAGAGTGATGTGTTGACAGTGCGCGGTTGTCTGTGTGTATCTGTGTGCATGTTCGGCGAGGAGAATAATTCATGGTGGTGGTCCTAGAGCCTGGAGCTCTGCCAGCATTAATAATTAATGTCACTTTTGCAGCAAGGATCTCTGCAGTGTCTGTCGGCGGTCGCTTCAAGGGCAAACGCAGGACGCTCTGGAAAAGTTTGGAAATGTTTCACCAAAGTTCTAAAAATAGATAGATGTCACGGGGAGGTCAGCGGGACACTTGCGGAGGTCATTTTTCACAGTGCTGGTGGAACAGGCAGCTGGAAGGTTTGCCATTACAGGGGGAGAGGCAGTTTTCCTCAATGACAGCCACTTCCTCACCACGTTTTCAGGCCCCAGATGTCCCCTGTCAGCGGGGAGCTGTAACGTTCATGGCTCAACAAATCCCACTGAAAACTTGTGAAGAATAATCTTCTGCCTACACAACTCTAGACAGAAGGGAAATCACATAATGGCTGCTTGTTTCCTGAATAATTTGTGTCATGACCCGACATAATGGACGCCAAACCAAAGGTTTGTGTTGAATTCCTGTCTGAGTTGTTTCTCTCCGATCAGCAACACTTTATTTTGTCTTCCTAATTGATTCCAGAATCCTCTTTGTTCTGCTTCTTTCCCACCCACCAGTTTTGGTTCAGGACCATTAGCGTCAAAGAGCCGTCGCAGGAACCCACTCAGGCAAGAGGACCTACATCTAAATCAACTCCGCGCCAGGCCAAAATAACAGAGGCCGAGCGGTCGCCGCCGACCTCAGCGGCCCGGCTTCGCTCGCAATCCACTGGGTGTATAGTTGTCTAGTTTCATGGTAAATGTAATCCTGGAAGCTGCGTCCAGGCGGCCTGCTGCGCTGAAGAGTGGATCAAAACAAACAAGCCGACAAAGCTGCAGGCCGACGTGGCGGAGCTCCAGCCCGGAGGAGTCATCCTGGAGCTGGTGGTCTGAAGTCTGCACCTGACCAGTGCAGGCCTTATTACACGGCTTAATGGGGAACAGGGGAAATCAAATACCGCTCATAAAGAGTGATCATGCACTAGTGCTGCTATCATTACTCTGGAAATTAGGACAAAGACGCTTCCGGACGCCATACTTTCACAGTCCAAAGGTTTTTGTTCAAACATTAAAAAGAAAGTTTCACAGTGGAAGTTTGCAGTTACTGGTCGAACATGTGTCTCTTGAACACATGCCAAGGTTTCTTTGGAGCACGTATTGAAAACATTGCTGCAGCTGCTTGAGCTGGGTTTTGGGGAGGATTATTCCCCTGGTGGGGTCCTCCGTAGCAACAGGTATATAAGTGAGGAAACTCATGCATAATCCCAGGAGAAGCTTAATAATAACCAACCACTTACTCGTAGACTCATGAGAAAAGAGTTTTCTGGATGCGGTGGGCTTGAAAGATGCAAGAAGGGCACCATGTGTGCCACAAACTGAATTGGCTGGAAGCAGATGGAAAAAAAAGAATGAAAAAAAAAACCATAAAACATAGTGTATAGGTGTCAGGACTTTCCCTCCGGGACAGGTTGCTGCTGTCCCATGGGTATTGACTTGGGTCTGAGTTGACACTAGATGCCTCCACCAAAAGTGTCAAGTCCCCTCCTGTTGTGCTTTTATTTTGCATGGACACTTCCTCATTTCCATGTCGGGCGCGAGTGGCAGCTGCACCTCAGCTTCTTAAGGAGTAGCTGGATGACAATACAGCGGCAGGTCGTGAACGTTTCATGTGTGCTATGCTGAGTGTTTCATCATTCAGATCTCTATTGTTCCTCCGGGTTTGCCCTGTTCCTGAGAAAGTTTTATCCTGACCTTGATTTCTCATTTTCTAGTTCCACCCTTACTTGTCCTCCTCGTGGCCGATCTACCTTGTGAACTCTTTAGTTTGGCCTTCCGGACCTCGGGCGTCATTTATTCTCCGTTGGAGACTCCTTTTGTTATCGTTCAGGACTTTGGGCTGCGTCCCGTTTGTGTTGGCTCTGCGGTTTTTGTTTATTAAACATTGCGTTCATCCGTGAACTGCCTCGCCTTTCTTACTTCCAACGGTTGAGTCATCTCTCATTTATGAGCCTCGTGACAAAAAGTATGTCAATAAGCCAAAGCAAAATTACCCCAAATCATTTGCCTTCCAATACTAGCTCCACAACCAATAAAATGCTTTGCCTTTTGCACTTTAATGTAGATCTATCATGTCCAAAACTCAACTTTATCTCATGATGTCAGTCGTTTGTTGTAGTGGATTACACATGGCTTCACTTCCCATAAGCATCAGTTTTGACTGCTAAAAATTACCTCCCAAAAAAGTAGTTACCCAAACAATTGAATGGACTTAAACGGAGGCTTTACAGACATTAGTACCAATGAGAGAGCAAAGATCTGTCCTGTCGTACCCCGCAGACATCCTTCTGTGAAAGTGCTGGTAAAATTGAATGCAGAAGTCGTTTTTCGGCCAAATAAAGTTTTATCAAGCCTCACCAGCAGTTAGTCTAACTGCTGGTTCTGGTTCTGGATGACTTCTGCTCTCCCTCTGAGTGCCTCTAACAGCAGGAAAATATGTAGCAGAAGGTTGAAGAAGCATTTAGAAGCGTTATTTTCCCTCCAGCCTCTGGAGAGTGGAGCAGTTAGCTGCAGAAATAGAACACAGCAACATCAGCAGCAATTACCACTCCAGCTTCTAAGACGTGTGCAGTCCTATCAGAGGTCAAACGTTGGTCAGCTGATCGCTGCTCGCTTGAAGCGTCGCACAACAGCTTGGTTTTGGCAGCTTTTTCCAATCGCATCTGTTTTCAGTCCACGCCTGGTGCGGAGTCATCTGCTGCTTCTGTTCAGACAAGTTTGGAAACTGTCCTCGTGGCGGTGTTTTAACTCAAAGCTCTCAGTCCTGCACTCTTCATCATCATCATCATCATTTAAGGGGGGAAAAATGCTGTGTATACACAGGAAAACTTTTTATTCCACATTTTGCAACAGTGAGCTCAGTGCCGGAGCACAGGCTCACTTGTCAACCTGTTAGTCCTCGTTCCACCTGAGGCCAGCTGCTGCTTCCCTGGACGCCCTTCTTCCGACAGACTTTCTCTTTTAAGTTGCCAGCCACTTGAAGTCGATGCCACTTCTTATCAACAAACAAGTCCGGGTGTTTGAATGAAGGAACCATGATATCTTTTAGCACTACAAATTGATACTCCGGTGAGGGTCGATAAAACTTTTTGTGGGGGAGAATCTCTTCACCACTTCTTTAAAAGCCGGTTCTCACTTTTGAAGATGTAGCTGATCCACTCCAATTCACACCAGTCAGGAAGAAAAGCAATGAAAAGCAAAGTGTTTTCAGTAAACTTTAGAAGTAAAACACTACATGCAGGTACATGTATATATGTGTACATGTATGTGCAGACTTTTATTTGCATTTTTTTCATCTGTCAGATGAAAGAGTTTGACTCTACATATAAGAAGGAAAGTGATTAAATACAGTGCCATAACATGATACATGGATCAGACAAGTATCAGGCAAAGTTGCAATCCTCGCATGATGTGCTACGTGTCGCTCCTACGTCCGTAGCAATGTGGCATGATACTTCCGTTTTCGCTTCTCATTCATTAAACACTTCCTTTCTTTTGCCCATCCGTTCATGAGTCTGGCCCCTTGTTCTCCCCAGAAACCTCATTTAGCTCTTTTTGTGCAAGTCGAGGTCATCCATGATCCATAATCCCTCACAGTTGTAACATATTTGAATAAATAGTCACAGATTTTGTGCAATAAAGAGACATTTTTGGACTGACAGTATCATGCGATGGCTAAAGCATATTGGATTTCTTCTGTTCTTAACATGTTTTCGGTGAAACCCCAGGGACAGTGGGAGGACACCAGAGTTCACACTCATCTGGGAGCATACAAACTCCAAACAGGAAGGTCACATGTTCACCATCCACCCGGACCGTCCTCCCTGTGACACCCACCACTCAACGCAGTGCTGCCTAAGCTTTTGGTTAATACACTAAAATGTGCAGGATGTCAACGTGCACATAAATCCAGTGTTTTCGCTGGCCTCTCCATCTTTATGCTCCCTAGAAGTGTCGGCAGAGCATTTTATTTCTGCAGATCTCAGCTTTGAGTGTACTTGAACGCACACGGTCAGCAGATCTTAATCGATGTGCACGTGTGTGCTTTGTGGGAACAATTATTACCCCACATATAAAACACAAGGCAGCTACTCTGCCGCAACTTCACCTCAGCGCTGCACGGCCGGGGACGCATCCCGCCTGGAGCGACGCTGGGCATCATCGTCCACCGTGAATATTCCACTGCACCCAAGCGTCTCCAGCGAACTTTACATTAATTGTTGATAAACAAGTGAACACATTAATGAATGGAATGGGAGGGGTCAGGGAGGAGGCGGAAATTTCTCATCGGAAAAATTTAATTTCTCACTTCGACAGCCACGAAAATGGAAGAGGGTTTTCTTGTGTGTGAGTGTGTGTGTACTTGTACTTCTGTCTTTGTGAGGACCTGTATGAGATTTTAATCAACAGAGTGGGAACATTTCTGCAAAGTGAGGACATCTTGGCCGGTCCTCGCTTTGTCAAGCCTCATTTTGAGGGTTAAAACTACAAAATACCTTTGTTATTATAATTGGGTTTTAGTTTGGTTAAGCATAAAGGATAAGCTTAGTCATTTGATGGTTAGGTTTAGGGTGAGAAACCTCACAATGTCCCCACAAGGATAGAAATACAAGTGTGCTATGCAACCACAGGATACTCATCGACAATCACAGTGTTTATAACCATTGATGTACTTTGAAATGGCATCTCTCCTCAAGTTTGTTTGTCTGTCTGTTTCAAGAAGTACTTGAAAAGTTTTGAACAGATTTTGTTTTTTTGTTTTTTTTTCTTCAGCAAATGTTGATAATGGGACAAAGAACAGTTTGGTGATCTTCTGGACTGCAATCTGGATCCGGTACACTCAGTTTTTACTGGCTTGTGTCACCAAGTTGCGAACCAATTCAGCCACCTGCTGTCCCACTGAGGATGTTTGAATCGGATATTTCAACTGCGAGGAGAGGCATCTAATTATACAGATAGCTTGAATGTGCAGCTGTCATATTGGGTGTGGGTGGAAATGAGCTGCTTGGTGGAGGTCTGCCCTCGCCGAGTGGCTTTCGAGTAGAGTTGCATTAAAGCTGCACTCGGTAGGATTGTGGCGTCATGAATTAACAATTCAATTGTAATGTCAAATGATATATTACTTTGAGCCATCTGTACAAGACAAATAAAAAATAGACCTCTGCCCTCTCTCACTGTGTCATGGAGCTTTGAAAAAGGCCTCAAAATCCTCCTCATTCTGGAAATGTTAAACCAGTGACTGGTCTGCTGAGAAAGGGGGCGTGGTCCGCAGGATTCATGGTTTTTCAAATGTGACATTGAGCCACCACATTAATAATACAGCAACATTTGTTCAATGTGTGGTGTGGACATGTACTTTATCATAGCAGGGACGTGCTAAGTGATGCTAATGAACTGCCTTCTGCCGCAGACCACAGCTGCAGTTTCAAGTGTGCCATTTGGAAGGTTCGGCTTCTCCAACGCATTATTGACGTCACTGAACCAGTCTGATTTGATCTGTAGAAATAAAACAGAAGTGTGTCTGCTGGGAAGGACTCAGGGCGGCGAGTGCAGTGCTGAGAGATCACTCCAGTGTGGGTCATTTGCCGGCTTCCGTGCCGTGTCTCGCCTTTAAATGATGTTTGAGACATGAAGTACAACAGCGATCAGAAAATACAGCTTTGTAGTGGCTACTAAAGACTTTGATTCCGTCGTCCGGAAGGAATTTAAAATGAAAATTTTCATTCGAGAGTCCGTAACCTCCTTCCAGTTCTCTGCTGCTGCGGTCCACCTCACATTGCTCCTTCCGAATTCTGTGCCCTAGACCCGCGCCAAATGCTGTCATTGGTGAGGGAGCAAATAAAGTAAAGCCAGGTAAAGGTGTCATCCTTCTTTTGAAATTATTGTATGTATTTTATATCAATGAATAAATATAAAGTCAGTAAAATACTGTGCCAGTCATTTTGCACAGCTCTTGACCCAGAAATGCATTTTCTATAAACAAATCTCAAATGATTACAAGTTCTGGCCTGTTGTAGGAGGAACGGGGATAAACTCTGATTCTGAGGTATTCCACCACAACAATTCAACAACTTCCACTCCAAAAGTAATCTAAAACACCCAAATCCCTCGTGTTTGAATGAGACAAATCCTCTGCTGTTCATAACATCATTTTTTTTTTCATCTCCAAACATGTTCACAGAGAAAATCACTGATGGCTGTTCACCAACTTTTTTAGTTAGTGGACAGTTTCCATCACTGACTTCTAGTTAATGATAGCCATGGATATTCTGCTCCCACATCATGTGCCAGAGCGCTGCTGCCAACTGCCCAAAATTATAATTTGTCTGCTCTGGGGAAAAAAAAAAATCTCAAAAAATAGGGCGTAATGGCGAAAACTCCATTTGCTAGAAAGTGGAAGTGATGGCTTCTAAAACAAGTGTGCATTAATATGGTCTGACTTAGAATGAGAGCAAAAAATCTTCATGAGATGAATCGGTTATTATACAGGCGTCAACACAGTTCCAAACAAAAGTCAAATTGAGACAATTCAACAAGGTTGGAGCCAAATTTTCGCTTTGGATGAAATACTTTATTTTTACCATGGTTTTATTGAATAATGGGCAAATATATTTTTCACTTAAAAGTCAGTATTTTATTCCAAAAGTCGACCTCATGTCACCCTCACCATCAGTGGAGGAGCATTCACGGCTGAAGAAAAGTTGTTTGGGCTGCATGCAAAGCTGATGATAATATACAGTCTTGAAATATTGATCTGTGGTGTGCTTTCCGAGAGGAACTCAACTCTGCTCTCAACAAGACGAGCCTCTGAAGCTGCCCGACAGTCATGACGGTCAAAGAGCATCCACTGTTGTTTGGTAGGAAAGTGTTGTGTGACTGCTGTCTTTGTCTGTCATGAATGGACAGATGGTGTATTGTGAGTGCTCATCATACACGCTAACATACACACAATTATTGTAGCTTATCAATAAAAGCTGTTATTGCGGAAGTCCTTATGGCATGTAAGAGAGAGTTTGAGTCTGCGGCGTGAAGTTGTGAGTGCAGTGAGAGGCTTGGCAGAATCATGATTTGAAAACAAAAAAATGGAGCAACTAATGCGGGACAGGGACTCACCTGAACAGGGTCAATACTAAAAGGTGTGTTTTCCAAAATACTCACGCACTGTCTAAATGGAGAAAGAACGAGAAACAGAAAGGGGAGCGAGGAGTATGCAACTAAGGAGGCGGCTGAAAAGGAAATCAAGCATGCACACAGTTTAGAAAGATTCAGAGAAATCAACTTTATTGCTATGGTCAGTGGGGATCCCACCAACTAGGAAAGTGCTTTGGATTAAAGTGCTGTCATGAATTTACTGTAGGAACACGAAGTAACCATCTGGCGACACGCGCTGGCACCGAGGTGTTGATATCCAGGGAAGCTTGATGAGCTGATCGATGCCAGCCGTGTGACTCGGGAAGCTGGAGGAAAAGAAGGAAATGGAAACACAGAACAAAACCAAAAATAACAGGATAAAGGCACGAAAGAAACAAACAGGACAGTGTCTTTCCTTTTCCGGTAAAATTTACTCTTGAATGGTCAAAATGCAGGTCTACGCTGAGCAAAAGAGAGTAATCTCTGTGTACGCTACGTGCAACACACTGGTCAGGTGAGGAACTGCTAAGAAAATGACAACAGTGCTAAAAAAAAATATTTCTCTCATGCCTGATCAGCTTCAGAAAGAAACTCAAGTCTTCTGAATCAGTGGTCTCAGCCTGCAGTGATCCTGTGAAATTCCGACACAAGGCTTTCATCAGTTTGAGAAAGGGTGTCATATTTATAGAACATAAATTAGCGGATGGATAAATATACATTCATCCATTCTCATCAAATGAGTACTTAGACGTCTCATGCTGCACTGTGTACTCTGTGTACTTAATACTGAGATGTTAACAAGTAGAGTGGACTTGTATAGCTGTACTTGTGGGGACAAATTCTTGGAAAAACACAGAATAGTGGGGGCTGTATGCATTTGTGGGGACCCACAAACATGACTGCGTGTGTGCATATACAGTATATGTGAGTGTGTTTAAGTATATCTATCCTAGAAAGGTCCATTTTTGCTGAAAACACCCCCTTGCAGTGCCCTTTTGCCGGATCCCACGAGTTTAAGCCTCAATTTGAAAATGACTGAGCCATTATAATTAGGTTTAAGGTTGGTGAAGATTCCTGCTCATGGTTAGCCATTTGCTTTGGTTGGTTAGGTTCAGGGTGAGAGGCCGGGGAAAGCAATATGGGAATGAACGGACCCCACAAAGATGGTGTGACAAACCTGTACGTGTGTGTGTGATACTCAAAACAGCAACCATCCTTTCTACGTGGTGAGTTTGAGATTTCGCCACTGCATTCATGAGGGCCACATAAACACAGAAAAGGACTACATGTGGGCTCAGGGCCACATTCTATCCCAGTCTGCCGAGGTTGCATGTTTACACATCTGTGAATAAATAGTGTGGTAACGACAGTACATGTCTGTTTCAAGGCTCTGTTTTGTTTTGTACCATTGTTTTTCAGCATGGCGTAGAGAAGTCAAATGAAGTCTCAACTTGTGTTTCAAACAAAGATTCCCAGCGACGTTGTTGCGTAAGGGTGACTGAGGAGTCTTTTGTGTGTGAGCGCCTGCCAGACGCCGTGCTGGGTCTTGTGACCTTGAACACTGCCACTGTTCCCTCTCCCGGTGGACATATCAGAAGCTATAATCCTCAGTTTAGTCGATCAATAATATATAATGTGATTACAGTGGAGCTCAGTGGGCTGAGCAGCTGTCTCCCCCTCCACCCCCCGGTGGCTTCTATCAAGTCCTGATGAGCCAATGATGGTCTATTCTTCGCCGGGCATATGGAATCCTCGGTTTATTCGCTGTCAGTGTATAGCCATTGATTAGCCTGCCGGCAGAGCGGCGCTGGTGATTGTGTCGACATTCACCGCCACTCTCGCCTGCTTTCTGAGGACTATTGTAAATCTTTACCGTGCAGCAGAGCGGCTGAGAAGGAGTGAGGCACTGAGTCATCTAGTGTCGTGCCCGCGCCTCCGCCCTCCTTACATGAGCCGCCGACCATCGTGCATGGTTTCAACGACAGAGCCTTTGGTCCTCAGCCGTCTTGTCACCTGTTGTCCTGAAATATCTGCTGAAATCTTTAGCTACAATAAGCCCACATGCATCATGACCACAGGCTCCGATTGTGCTACAAGAGAACGGTTATTTGAACATCCATATTGAAAAGTTCAGTCAAAAAAAAAAAACATAAAGGCCTTCATGTGATCTAATGTATGCTGTTGGACTCCCAAAGGTCAGATTAAGATCAGTTTCTCAGCAACTCCCGTGCCGTGACAGGCTGCACTGATCAGCAGATTTTAGTTTGATGTCATGTATCAGGATGACACTGACGGAAAGTGTCGTCCTGATAGTTGACTTGAAGTTGAATATCATCATGTGCATTTCAAATAATTGATTTACCGGATGCACGCAAAAAGATTAAGATTGAATGACCCCTGAAGGTTGCCTGCTATCTTGTACATGATTGATGTTTTCAGGTCATTCAATCGTTCTCTTGTCGAACCAAACAGTGAAGTCTGTCACTGGTCTTCAGTTATAGCACGAGGTGCATTCGAGCACTGCCAGTCGAGTTCAAATCATGGAAGTTGTGTGGTTACGACGGCGGAGAAGAAGCTGCTTGTGAAGTGGAACTATACATTCTGAATTGATCTCAGCTTCAATGTGTGATGTCCAGGGTGCAGAAGGTCAGCTGTAATCCTTCCAGCGCTTGTCAATGCAGATGTACAGTACAGACCATGCAGGGATGCAGGAGAGCAGTTTATCTTCTTCCGAGAACAGAAAGAAATAGCCGCACTCTGACCGTGACATTTCCAGCCAAATACCATACGGTGATGAAAGAGGCGGACAGCACCACCACTGTTTGATATAGGCGGAACATCACGACAGTAATCCCTGTCATGGGGGTTGCGTTCCAGACCCCTCCGCGAAAAGTGATTTCAGCTATTGAGGATGACGTATTTAGTCTATTTCAAACATATAACATACATCCTAAAGCTTCTCAAAACTTTCTTCAAGTGGCTTTTGCGTCCCATGTTGGCGCATAAGTCTGCCTTCAATGCCATGAAAACAGATTTTGCTCGGGCAGGGAAATGTGTGGAATACAACACTTTCATCTTCCTTTCTCCAGTAGATTTCTCTCCGTAAACCTAATGCTATTCTAGCTCTCAGACACCTTCTAAAATGGTGAATATAGAGGAGTCTTCTTTGAAGCAGAAAGAGTGTCATGAAAGGTAAAACAGATGTCACTTCGCTGAGGCCAGAAGCATTGTGTAAAAATTAGACCCAGGGAGCAGCACAGGAAGAGAGTGTGTGTGATGTTCTGATGAGGCTTCATGAAACACTGTCCTCTTTTTCAGAGCCCACTAGATGGCACACTCTGCTCTCGGATCTTTGGATTTGTTCAACCATTTCAATGAAACCTCCAAGTACTGAAGTGATAGGATCTTCTCTTCGACTACATACTTGTAATTCTTCAAACGTATTTTATTTTCACACTGCCATTTATTATTTAGATGACAGAAAATAAGTGAATGCTGATGTGAAAATAACCTGCCTTTTCAATTCTTACACAACACATCGAGAATGCCAAAGGTGAATTGCATATCTGTATCTATTGTCTGTATCCCAGTTCAGTGCTCGGGTGGAAAAGATCTCTAGCTGTCTGGAGAAATCTGCTGCCTCCACAGCATTGTTACACTGCTCCTCATTATCATTATGAATGTGAGATTGTATGTTTTCTTTCTGTCTTTTCTTACTTGCAGGTTTTTTCACTTGCCTACATTCGGTGCTCTGTTCATGGAGAGATGAGATACAGTTATTTATTGATTGATTTACTTGTTTGTTTGAAGCATTTGCAAGCTCCATTCTTCTTCTTTGCATTTCTTCTGAGACTGCTGTGTTTTGCCAGTCTGTGTGCATCCTGTGCAGGGAACACAACAGCTTTAATCCCCGGGTGAAAAGTAGGCAGACGATGAAAAGAGCATTGAGAGTAATTGTAAGAGCTCCAATGAGTTCTTCAAGGAGCACACAATCCATTTCAAACCTGGTTACAGATCATGTTTAATGGGCTGGAACTTTGGCAATCGCACTTTTTGATTTACCGAGACAAAGGATTAAACACAGATGAGTCCATGGCTGATCTCTGCAAATATGAAATTATCTGCATTTGAGTTGTAACGGAAGTAAAATTAATTTCATTCAATTAGTGAAGATTGTTTGACATTATTTGGGAGTATTAAAGGTCTATAGATGAGTGTGTTTCTTTTCTGTTTGTCAATATAAAAGTACAGTGGTACCTCGGTTTTCGAACGTCCCGGACTTCGAACACATTGGAATTTGAACAAAAATTTCGAGCTTTTTTTTGCCACGAATTTCGAACGAAAATCCACAGAAAAAAGCTGGAAAAAACATAACGTGCGCGGACCGATCATTTGTTATTGTTTATAACGCAGCCTCTGTATGCAGACGTGTCCTGTTACATTTACTGACTGTTTTTTCTTCATATTGAGGTGTAAAACCTTTCCTGTCTCCACACTGGACCGCGGTAGAGTGTCACAGGGGAGGTGCTCGCTCTCCACACCTTTGAGGCTGGAGCGCACACTCCAGGGTTTGATGTCCTTTTGTCGGCTGGAGCTCAGACAGAGATGAGGCGAGTCTCGGACAGAGTGTTACTTGGTTTATGACTTTGTCATAGCCAAACTGCACAGAAGCGCACATTCAGAGCTGGACACGCACCGGGCACCTCTTCACTTCTGGAGAGACGTCACTCACTCGACAACCCCTCCCACATGCAGCGGCCACACACATAGAGGAACAGCGCACCTGCAGCAGACACTCTACACTCACTCCTACAAAAGCCTATTTTAAGGCTTGGAACGAACTTCGAACAAATCGCTTCTCGAATGGCCGTCTTGAACGGATTGTGGTTGAGAACCAAGGTACCACTGTATTGCTTTTCTATGGAGCAGAGGTGTCAAACTCAATCATACAAACACATACCAAATAAAATACATAAAATAAATGAATGAATGAAAATCAAACTACTACTTTACAGAGCAATCTGTAAATGCTATTCTAAGGAAGGAAAAAAAATATTTTTAATTCAAAATCACATTCAATTATTGAGGGCAAATTTTTGCATCAGGCTTCACTGCGATTAGCTTCCAAACCCATACATTTTCCTCCTTCAGCACTGTACGACACATTAACTGCTGACAGTTTTAGTCAGCACTTGCTAGCATGTCTGAAGGGCAAAGCTTCAGCACACTTTTTTGTCTGTATGGTTGCTGATATAATTGGTCAGTGATCCATTTCCAGTGCACTTGAAATTACGTTTCAATTATATTCCAATGTGGGCTGCATAAAACACAGAATTAGAGGATGCATGCATATGACCATTTCCTTTTTGCTAATTTATAAAGAAAAACAAGTCATTATAATGGGTCAAGTTTGAGGGTCACACAACACACCAGTTCCATAACCTAGCATTGGTGTATTGCGTTGTTTTGCAGCACACTCATTGGGGTCATGTTGAAGGCAGCTGCTGCAGGTGAAGCTCAGGACCGCGCCACCTCTATAACTCCATAATGAAACATATTCTTACCTTACCAGCGCAGTGATATCGTGAAGGAAGTGAAGATATTACTGGGCTGACGTTGAAGTGCACCCTACTGCAACTCCACCATGCGTTGTTGTCCTCCTTTCTATCAGCATAGAACATCACCAGGTTTTATTTTGTCCAATCGCACTTGGTTCATATCACGACTCGTGTAACCTTATTTCGATTTGTGTGCCTCTCAGCTAATAAGCTAATGGCTTCAGGAGTGCCACGTTGTCAGTTTTAAATAATTTAATTTACATCACATCATTCAAAGATTCATCCACTCGATTTTAAACCTTTGTGATGAGAGGTTCTGTCATAGAATAAAGGATTAGGCAAACAGAACCGCTAGCCTCAGTCAAGCTAGCTTGCGCTACATTGAGTGTGGAGGACCTTCAGTACGGGGTGAGATGGAATCGCTGTATATCACCGTGTGACTTAAAGCTTACTGAAACAGTCACGACAGAGGAGATGAAATCGCTGAGATGAAATCGCTGTATATCACCGCGTGACTTAAAGCTGACTGAAACAGTCACATGACAGAGGAGCTTGACCTGTTGAGTCGCTCTAAGTGATGTACTCTTTATTGGTTCATTTTGGGATCAAATATAAATCCATTAGCTGCCTGCCTTCCTTTGTTTCGGCTAAGCAAGTTCTTGACACCGGACTGGCATGGTGACGCTCCTGGACGTCTTTCATGGACTTGGCGAAGCTGCAGGTGGTCTTCTAATGGTCCTTTTGTTCCGACTGCTCTAATTACCAGACCACCAGGGACAGTCCAGATGATAAAACAACCCCCCATCTCACCACCATTCATGTCAGAGTGCCCTTGAGCACAGTGTGCGCAGTGTGCGGGTGAAACATTTTGAAGTTGCATTTGGGCAGTGTGTGACCCAGAAATGCTTAACTTAACAAGTGAGGAATGAAATGTGCTGATGCTTTTGCTCAGGGTCTCAGGACTTCATTGGCAGATAAAACAGGGAACTTGAACTAATTGGTACTGGCACGCGCGCACCAGACAGATGGCTGGAGCAGGTTTGTCATATCTGAACCGCATCAAACACAGATATTAAAATAGCTTACAGCATCCTCAGCAGGACTGTGTGACCTGGCCGCACGTGGATGATTGACGGTTGGGCCTAAGTGCGCGTTTGTTATATTGCTCTGTAACTTTAGAAACTTTCAACTGCCTCCTTTTGTCCCTCGGTGTTCAGCTCATTTGATTAGTTGCCTTCAGGGGATCTCTGGATCAATACGAGACTTCAGTAACACACAATCCCAGGCACACACAGTCTCTCAAGCTGTTCACTGTGTGTGTTTATCAGCAGCCTCATTGACTGATGGGTTAGTTCCACCAGCTCCAGCGCCACAGATGGACTCCACACCAGCCCAGGGGGAGAAGCAGTCAGTGGGCCAGGCCTTCCAGACAGGAGGGGCGTCTGGACTCTGGCTGAAGAGCTGGAAGTGAGTGACAGGGGAGTGAATCGGTGAAGAACTCCTGGACCCTGAGCGTGAACTGAGAACATGATGAGAACACTGAAAACAGAAAATGTAGTGACACACACAGATTGTAAAATTTATTCTCCGGTGTCATAATGATGGACTGGGATCTGATCCCTGCGAGTGACTGGGGGCAGTTAAAGTCTTGTTTCTCTCGGTGTAGACGGGACCCCAGGGCATCAGGACTCAATTCTGGTGGACTTTCAGTGTCCCAGTGGGGTCCACTTGTCAAAGATAAATGGAATCAGTGTTGGCCGTGAAGCTTGTCTGCCCACGCACACCGGCTCTCCGTCCCGCTGACCAAATTGCTACACGTTTTATTCCACAGACGGCAGTCGCCTCTTCGCATCTCCGCAGCCCGCCGCCCACGCCGCTGTCACTCATTGTGCACTCCGCCCCTTTGCGCCCCACCAAAAACACAATCATCCGTCGCCCACTCACGCCAGTTAACCCGATAATGAGACGGGCGACTCCTGTCATGTTGGTCTTCCCCTCGCCATGCTGTCCCGGCCAGCCTTCGCCTTTATCCCCGCCCACGCTAGCTGTTCAATAGACTCCCTCCACTTAATCACCCACTGATTTAGTGACCAAGCGTCTGGATGACTGACTGGTGAACATGGGCCATGCTGGGATGGCGTGGGTGTGAGAACTGGCTGCGCGTGGGCGTCGTCTGGAGCATAAGGACGCCGGAGACAACAGCCAAGACCGGCTGACTCATGAACTGGGGTGATATGTAGTTACAGCAGAGATGTGATTTTGAACTCCTCTTGAACTTGGATTCTGAATAGTTATTCAGCGTCCAGGGATCACGCCATGTAGGCGTCACAGTCAGACACGTCCAGAGGATGCAACCAGATCACATTCACAAGGATTCTTCATTACTGAGCGAAGGAGGGGAGTGAGTCTGGAAACATCACTAAGCTGCCGTCCCAACCTCTTTTCGGACACATAAAGACGACGTCAACTCAAAGAGGTGGAAAAATCCCCAACTAAGACCGAAGCCAATCCAAGAAGACCTTGCTGAGCCAAATGTTTTCATGGCTAAGTCAAATTCCCCCCTGAAATGGATGCTATCAGTCCACTAGATGGCCAATTTTTACCAGTGCATGTGGGCTACTAATGTGCATCCTAGTTGACAGGTTATGACCACCCCTGTTCTATGGGCCACTGAGTGTCTTGTCGGGCTTGTAGGTTTGGGTTACGTATATGTTTGCGTGGCACAGCAGAAGCATGCAGGTGAATGGAAAATTATTACTAGTGATGGACTGACAGCACCCACAGCGGGTGAATCTTCTCTCCCACACAGTCAGTCTGTTATGACCCAACTATGCATCCTGAGAAAGTTTCTATTATCTGCAGCTAAATTGAACGATCATTTATACTCTATCGCGGTGTTAATCTCACACTAGTGTGCCGTCAGAGACTGTCAGCAGTGCCGTAGGATATTATCCAATTTCGACTAATGGGTCTGGATTATGGATTTGGATTCTGGATTCATTATTTTCTTCAGATAGAATGTGATCATTGTCACTTGTCTGAAGCTACATTTTTTTCACAAAATAAAACAAAGCACAACTGCACTTCAGCCAAGGTACGTTTGGTTATGTGCCTCGAGATTGTTTAAAATGAAAATAAAAGGTTGGAAAACACAGCTCTTTCCTGGGATGGAACTTCAGTTGTTGAGGCATCATGAAACAGTGTCAGCTCAGTAGGTGGCGCTCCTTGTTTAATAATGACGTGAGGTTTGGTTGAATGGTTGCTTGAGTCAAAAGATTTTAGAGTAGTGGGCTCTGAAAATGAGGACGTTGTTTCATGAACCATCATCACCCCGTCACCAGTTGTTGAACTACTTTAAATCAAACTGGTTTCCAAAATGTGGTGCTTTTCAACACAAGATAAAACTTTATAGATAGTCATCATGATCATGCAGTTCATCGTTGACTCAAGAAGTAGTTAAAATGCAATTTATTGCTATGTCTTACATCATATGAGAAGGGAATGTGCGATCCATGAAACCACGTGCAACTTCAGATGTCCTACTTTACTGGTCCACTCTCATTGACTATGGGTACCAAAAGACCTGGGCCTGATATTTCCCTCTTGTGTTCACAGTTTCATGACTCAGCATAAATGTCCTCTTTCGATAATGTTCTTTTAAATGCTCCAACTTACCTGCTGCATGAAGTCTACTGTTTTCTCTTTCTCCTGCAGAGCAGAGCTAGACTGGAAACTCACAGATTCTCCGCCTCATAACTCACAAGACGTCGCGTCGAGTTATTTGAAGTGAAGCGGAACTTTTGGGTGTAAAATGGCTGTTTAGCTAAACTATGTGGACAGAGCATGAAGTAGTCAGGGGCGATGCTCGCGGCATCACAAGTGTAGACCGCTGCACTGCAGAGATATTGATGTCTCCATACAATGAAAAGCAAAATAAACATTATTATCCTGATCGTTATAATTATCTTCAGCCCAGAGGCGCCACTGAATTATTCATGGAGCGCTTCATTAAATCAGTAGTTTGTGAGTGTGCCAGTGTGTGTGTGTGTGTGTGTGTGCGGACAGTAACTTTAAATGAGTGTGGATATCATAAAGAGAGGATGACAGCGGATGTATCACACACGGTTTTAGCCATTTAGCTATTAACATCAACTCTCTTCTTAGCCTAAAATTAACAGCTGACATCAGTCACAGCACAAACACACACTCAGACACACACACACACATATGACTGAATAACAAAGTAAGCACAGTCAAGGCCAAGTTAAATGGCGGCTCACAGACTTCTCTCTGATTATTCTATCAACCGCTGAATGAGGGGGACTCCTCTGACACGCAGACGCACTCACACACATGCAAACATTTATACAGACACTCACACATATCTGGGAATGTTCCCTTGAATCCACTTTTGTGTATTTGCAAATCACAGGGGCTTAGTGGCGCTGTGGGCAGCGGGGCCGCGTCACAATAGCAGCTGAATTTCACACACACACAGACACACGCTCTCACGTAACTCAGCCACACAAGCGCGTACAAATCAATTTCAGATGGAAGTTGTACCTGTCAAACGTGTCAACAGTCAGAACCACTGTGTCAGAGTTGTGCAGGAAACATTAAAACAGCAGTCCCCGGCGGCTGTAAGGTGAGATCCCCTCACCATGCACCATGCATGTTAATGGCTGCTATTCTGATGATCGCCAGGTTCGGGTCCATGAACCCACACCCAAAAAAAAAAAAAAAAGACATGCAAAAATCATTTTCAAGAGTATATTTAGGATCCAGCGTGGTATGTGAATAGTTCAGTCATGCAGTGATGTCACACAGTTCAACATATCATCTCTAATTTAACACTGAGCTGAGGGGCACTTCAGGAGTGTTCTTCCTGTGGCTCTGGTGCTGACTGTACTAATGGTGTGTATGTGTACAGTGAGGCGCAGAGCTTCATTTGCTACTTAATGGTTCCTCCTTAATCCAATTCCTTCTAATGTCTTGGATAAATTCAGGCTGGCAGTGAAGCATGTAACGTGTGTTTGATGCACCGAGTGCTTCCTCTGGATCACACAATGGTGTTGGTTGGCTGTGACTGTCCACCAGGTGGCCCGCTCTCAGGCCCGCCCGAGTGCTGGGATGCTGCCGGAGCTTTCCTTGGTCGGTCCGAGTTGGACCCAAAAAAATCACGGCTGCCTCTCGATTCAGCAGGCTCATGGTCAGTGCGAAGTTTGGTTTGGGCAGTGGAGTTTAAAGTTGTTTTCTAATTTGGTTGTTAGACCAACAGGTGCTCTCATCTTGACCCGTGACAGCTGGTTTTTTAACTCGCACACCTGAAGAATGCTACTGTAGAGTTACCAAGTCAGTGGCAGAGACAGAAGTTGGGTTCATGGCTGCAGCACTTGAGAACATTGCACTGCTGTGGAGAGGATGGACAAGAAGGAGGCTGACCTGCTGTGGCAACCCAGGATGGGAACTGGAGCAAGATGAATGGGAAGAAGGAAAAATAAATGGATTGTGTGTAGACTTAGATCAGGTGACTTTTATAAAGTGCTGTGAATGTAGCTGTTATTGGACAGTTGCTTGAGTCCACTTCCACTAGCGCAGTGACAACTCCACTGTGCTGAACAGAGACGCTAATAGAGCTGTTTCCAATACTTTTGGACAGTGGATGAGGGGAGAGCATGAACACAGGCCCCACCACCCATGAATGCCCAGGTAACATTCTCACATTGGGGTGAGAGTCCGGAGTGGAATGACATCATTGTATCTCCCATGTCAGTAAATATGGCATGAATGAGGAAACAATGAGACATGACTGTGTCTGCAGTCTGTTGATATCTACACCAGTATCTACACCATTAACTACGCAGCATTGATTCTGGTCGCAGTAAACCTTGTTTTGGTGGATTATACGTTGTTTCTCATCATGCTTTGTCTCAACAGAGTGCCTTGCACTTCCTAGGTGGAAAGTAACATGTAAAATATCACAATGAAAGATATACCAGAGACAAAAAGAGTGCATGAGAAAAACCTTTAAGTAAGTGTGTAATGCCATAACTGACTCACTGGTGCAATAACCTATTTTAATCTAGTTTAATTTTTAATTTTTTTTCTGTGTGATGCTCTTCCTGACTGCATGCCCTTTCTTGCCTCTATTGCTGCTGGAAATGTAAATTTCCTGGAGGGAGTCTTCCCAAAGGGATCAATAAAGTCTAAGTCTAAGTCTAAGTCTAAGTCTAAGTCTAAGTCTAAGTCTAAGTCTAAGTCTAAGTCTAAGTCTAGGTCTAAGTGTACATTCTACCTTTTATGCTAACACACTAACACTGTTCATTCCATGCTTCAGTTGGAGTGTGCAACAAAGAAACAACTGAGTTGTTTTTCTGCTTATGCCAACTTCAGATTGCTTAACACGTTGTTTCGCTTTTTCTCCCGGACACAATGTTGGTGGGTTTCTTTCCCACTGTCAGTGCCTGAGGCGGGACTTAATGCCAGGGACGGGGAGGTAAGGAGAGGGGGTGGTGGGTATTTACGCTGCCGAAAATTCACAAATCCAGAAACTCTGTTTGTTTTGTTTTCACTTTTCAAGTGTTGATACACTCTTAGGGATCCCTTTTGGATCCAAATGGTTTTTGTTTGTTTGTCAGTACAGATTGAGTTTCTCGACCTGGTCGGAATCTGACTTCTTAACCGCTTCACCTCCATATAACACCTTAATCTCATCTGGCTTCATTACACACTCTCACAGTGGTTAACATCAAATTATTGACTTAATCTGGTTAACTCCCCCACACAAGGGGAAACTTTTTTTTTCTTTCCGATTTCATACAGGGCTGCTGAAAGTGACCTCACACACACACCTTCAACCGGCACACACACACACAGTCTTGCAATTAGCGTAGCTCCCTTTTAGCTCCAGGCTGAGAGGAAATGAAGTCGTGATGTGTGTGTGTGTGTGTGTGTGTGTGTGTGTGTAGCGGGATTATGGAGGTGGTGGCTGCAGGGCTGGGGTCTGAGCAGGAAGCATAATGTTGGCCATGGAGCTGTTTGCAGGCAGGGCCTCGATGCGTGTTGGTGCATACCCGCGCCCACATTAGCCCCGCTGCCTCTGCATGTATCATGTTCGGCGGCTGTAGTTTGTTCCTGTCTCTCTGATTTTGTTGTCGCACGGTCATGGCTAATTACCTTGATAGTCTGTTGACAGCGCCGAGACAATTAAAGTGCCAAATGGAAAACAGGAGGGGGGGCTCGTCTGGAACGTCCTCTCCGAACTCTGAAGAACAATTCATCTCCAGTGAGTGTTTATTACAGGAAATGGTTCACAGGCGAAGAGGATGGAGTTTGTTTAGGACCATGTTTGGATCAGAGTGGCTTTGTTTACCTCCCCGCTGGGACGTCTAAATATGAACACCGACTTACGCCAGACTATTTTCTGTTTGGCTCTGTGCAGGACTTGAAACCAGTGTGGGATGCGTCCTCCACCTTATGAGACGGCGGCTATCCAAACGGCCTGCTCATTCTGACAACGCTATATCCATCACCCAGTTGTTCAGTGGCTGTTCTCTGGCTGAGAGTGGGATGAATGTTTTCTAATGGATCTTTGCAGTTGTTCCACCACTGCCATTTGTGTTGTGGCTCAAAAGCACTTGTGCATATATACAGTATATTCCTGGCAGGGAGGCAGCGTCATCACTTGTGATGCACATATTCCAGTTTAGGCTCACAGAACTCAGATGTACAGAGCTGAAACTGTCCTCTGGTGTCTTGTTAGCAGGAGCTCTCTTGTGCTGAGAACTTCTACCTGCAAGTCCCCGTCGGGGACATGATGTAGACAAAAATACAGGTAAATATTGTATGAGAGTGATATTTGTCATATGTGATAGCTATTGCATATAGTGATGCTGCAATACAATATTCAAAAGTTTATTAAATAACAAAACAATGTTATTGTATGTTGTTGTTCATTTAGATCCTCAATACATGTATGCATAAAGTAACATCAGGTATTTCATCTTCAAAATGGGGAACCATATTTTCAGGGGCCACAACAAAAGATTTTCTGTTTAAGATCAAACAAAACATTGGGGTTCTCGCAAATAGATGCACTCATTAAAACAATTAAAATTGTTTTAAAAGGTTTTCAATTGCAATATTTGAATCACAAATACTACTGTAAGTCGTAGTGATGGGCGGTGTCATGAAACCCTCATTTGAGAGTTCAGTAGGTTTTAGAATGACGTGTGGTTTCATGGAAACGGTTGCTCTAATCCAAAGATTTGAACCAGATATGAAGCATTTCTACAAGCTCAGTTTCCCACTGACCTCGTGAGGTTCCAGAATAGCACAGGTCCCAGGCTTCACGTGCTCCTTCAGCCACACATTAAAGTCCAGGGCTGAGGGCGGAACAGTTCAGCAACACAATGATGTCTCAGAATGAGCAGGACACCATCAGAAGCCACAGGAATGGAAGTGAAAATGGCGGAGGGTAAGTATACAGCTTGTTATTTATGACAAGGTTTTCACTGTGAGATTGCAGTCATTACTCCGAAAGTTTGGAGCGAGCTGATTCGCTTTTCTGAGCAAGTTGAAACATCTGACTTCCAACTCGCCCGATATGTATTTTTATCCCTATATTATTCCATATATTGTTGCAGTCTTGCGTGTCTTGTTTTGTCTTGTGAGCTTTCATGAGTGCAGAACTATGTGACTTCTGGTTAAAAAAAGGCTTCCCACTCACAAATGGAGGAGAACTGGAGGTGAGCGCAGGGTCGCCCTGTCAGAGCCTTGATGTGATTTGTGCTGATCAAATATAGACTCTCATCTGGAGCCACAAAAGCAGCTTCTGCTGTGAAACGCTCAGATGAGGCCGGGTATGCTCATAATGCACTGTCAAGTCAAAAGCAGTGATTCAAGCAACATTCCGTCACAACAATGCTGAAAGGTTGGTGTCGTCACAGGAACGACATCAAGTGGCTCGCAGACTGTCTCAGCCACTTCCGCTCGGTCTTATTAAGGGTCTCCGCAAGTTTCCTGGCAGAACAGATGTGATCTTTTTATCAGTGACTTCCCCAGAATAGAAGTCACTCGACAGCATTCATACACGCCACTCAACTAACTCTGTAGAAGCAGCTGCTGCCGAGGTCATGACCTTGACTGTTGGCTGATACACTGAGGTCCTGTAAAGGCTCCGACATGGTTCCTTCATCCAACTGTCTTTAGATCATAACTGTGTTTTCTGAGATTCAGATCAAGGACTATGAGACAATATTTCAATACAAGAGGTTAATCTTATCTGCTCTCATGTAAGACAGAAGGAAGACTAGGGACCTGAACACTGTCAGCTTCTGGTTCATAGTCAGCCTTTCCTCGTGGCTGCTTTGGGAAAAGACCACATGAGTTTGACCACGTGACATTGTAAATTTGGGCCAAATCCAGCGACACTGCTCACGACTGGCCGCTATTAAGAACTTCTCAATCGTCAACTGTTATTTACAAACATCAATTTTCCAAGATGGTTGACGTGAACAAAGAGAAGTGGAGCGACAGAAAGTCGAGTGGATCCAGGGGGCACCAGTGGTGTCAGACAGGGGTGCTGCCAACGCACACTAGGAGCCAGACACACTCGCGCTGCCTCGGGCCAAGCTGGCACCAAGTATGAGAAGCCCCCTGCCAACTGTACCCCCAGTCCCCACAGACCCCGAACGGATCCAGTCTGACACCAGTGGTTCTCCTGCTGATGAGCAGAGCATGTCAAAAGCCGTCAAGTGCTTGTTTTTCTCCGCCGCTGTGTACATCAACACCACCTATTTACTGCATTTGCTCCGAGAGGCGGAGGGGGATTTAAATTCCGCTCTTGTTCCGCGTCAGTCTCCTTTTTGATTTTTCTCATCTGCAGCTAATGCATGCTTGAAAATCATTGTTGGGAATCCCATAATGCATCCTAAAGCCTCTTCTCAATGCAGCTTCCTCTGCTCCCCCCCACCCCACTCCACCCTCCACACCCCACTCACAGCATCACTTACCCCTAACACTCCTAATTCCCAAATCGTGTTTATGCAAATGTATTTTCATGTAACACATGTACATCACGGATGCTGCCATCACCTCCAGCCTGAGCCGCCTCCTGCTTCCGCCATCTGCATCCAGGCAGCATCCACTGATTGGACACAAAATGACAAATTAGACAAAGCAGTCACGCGCCCAGTCACGAGGAAGATTTCAACTCATGTGAAATACATGCCACGAGTCATTCGCAAAACTGAATTTGAAGTACTATGGAGACAGAAATCTGAGAGTAAATGCATAAATAAAAGTCAATGGCACAGTAAAGAAAAATATTGGGGAAGAGGGAAGGAACGAAAAAATTGAGTTCTTCTTTAATGAGGCCTTTGAAATGGTCCTAAAACATTTTTCAGTTGCAATATTTGAATTACAAATACTAATAAGAAGTGATGGGCTGGTGAGGCTTCATGAAACTGTGCCCTCATTGTGAGAGATCAGTAGGTGGCGCTCTTGGTTCTGGAATTATTAAGCCTAAAAATCATGCTAAAACATAAACATAAATGACAAAAGCAGAACAACAGAAAGTACATCTTTGAAAAAAAAATCCTTATAGAAGAAGTCATAGTGTAGTAAACGCTTCCTTCACTGATGAAAAACAATTATTTATATTATATCAAAAGTCATTTTTTGTAAGATAGTTCTGTAGTTTAAGAGAAAATGAGAGTTTTGGAGTATAGAAATGACACTCAGGTAACAAGGGTTCACCAATAGAACAGTTGTAATTTTAAACATGACATTGGCATGAAGAAAAAAAGTCCACTCAGTTGTAATTTTTTAAAACAATTTCTTAATGCATTTAAATGTCATATTAAAATATATTGAAGAAGTGTTGAACTTATTTGTCATACCGGTGTGACTACAAACTTTGCAATGAAGAGTGAGGTGAGTAAAACATGAAAAAATGTGTAAAATACAACTGAAAAGTAATGATTTTTAAATGTAAAAAGAAATGTGTGTTTTGGGTTTTTTTGGGTTTTTTTTTTTTTATAAATGACAATTCAGCATCCCGCAACAACTTTGTTGAATTAAAATGAAATGATGTGATAGTTCTACATGTTTGAAATAAACGAATGAATGAATTTTGAAATTCTACTTCAAAACCATTCAAGTATCGCAACTTCTTCCGAATAAAAGCTCCATGAGTGTGCACACGCTGAAGCAGCAGGTTGAGCGTGTGCACGCTGGGGGTCAAATTACAGCGACACACAAAAGACGATGCTACCCCATGTGGATGTGACCCCTCGACCCTTCTGTCACACACAGTGCCCATCTGCCACAGACACAACAAGCAGGGGCGGGGGTCTGCTCAGAGGGAGTGGACGCACTTTTTAGAGAGTGGAGGCGACGTCAAAGCAACCTAGAACAGAAGAAAGAAATTGTCTTCACGGTACATTTTTAACTTCTTTATCTGCACTCTCCCACAATGACGTGCACACGCACACACACACGTAACAGGAACATAACCCCCGGCAGCTCTGTCCAGTACCTCCTCCTCTTTAAACTGGTTCCGTCTGAAACTTTTGATGCTAAATAAAAGGAATCTAAATGGACCTTTGAGAGCAGAATGTGGAACAGATGAGGAGCAGAATGGGTTGCAGGCAGGAACAGACTGACTGCAATCATCCAATCGCAAAAATAAAAAATTCAAAACTACATTGTTTTATTTAAACGTTGCATAGCTAACACAGCGTTGGCCATACGGAGCTTTCACTGCATTTAGTCGCTATTGCCTGTTAAAATGTCTGAGCCATTGAACGTGTTTAAATGATGTTTTACGTTCATTTGTATTGAACGTGCCTCAAACAAATCTGAGTTATGACGGCCAAGGTTTGAGTTGTCCCCGCTCCAACTGTGAAGGTATAGAGCGCCTGTCTACATGTGTGCTGGAGAGTGTGGGTGACTGGTTTTTAACCCCCAACAATACACACACACACACCAGCAGCACACACGACATGCATGACTGTGCCTGTGTGGCAGTCACGCATGTTTTCACGAGTATCTGCACATGTGTGTGTTTGGGTGGAGGGCCAAGGGGGCACAGACGACAGGGATGAACGTATTTGCATGCACCAGTGTCCGTGTGTGTGTGCGTGTGTGTGAGACAGAAGCCTGCAGGCATGCTCATCAGCAGAGACACACACATTTGCATAATGAAATTCTCTCTATCGCAGCACTGCAGAGGACAAAATGAAGAAAGACCCTCTCTGAACCTTTAACACAGGTGAATGAACCACACTCTCACGCAGACCAGCATGCACACTTCCGCACACACACGCACAAAGTGTCAAACATTTAAAAGCCCTTGTACGGCTGGAGGTCCACCCCTGAGGATGGCTTTCCTCCGTGTGTGTGAGAGCTGGTGAATGCGGAGTCTTGCCATTGTGTGTTTGTGCGTCTTTTTTGTCCGCATCACGCTAATTTTGCTCAAAGCGACAATTGAGAGGAGGAAAACAACAATGTATTTTTGCTTCACAATTGTTCCACTCTGCACAACAGGTCTAGAAAGGCTATTATGGCGTGTGCGTCTGTGTGTGCGTGTCACGACCACCAGACATCAAATCTCGGTGACGTAAATAATCAGATTTTACAGTGGAGACTTGAAAGGCTTTGACCAGTCGTTTGACGACTTGTCTCAGATTTTCATGCTGACAAACA
Source organism: Synchiropus splendidus (assembly GCF_027744825.2). Lineage (NCBI taxonomy): Eukaryota > Metazoa > Chordata > Actinopteri > Syngnathiformes > Callionymidae > Synchiropus > Synchiropus splendidus. The sequence continues at coordinate 12,046,019 of NC_071336.1, forward strand.
ACGTGTCATGGGACAGTGGTTAGTGCCGTAGCCTCAGAGGTAGAAGGAGTCCAGCCTGTTCAACTCAACCCTGCTTGGAATGAAGCCCTTTATCATCGAACAGGGTTGCAGCCAGTGGTGGAGCGTCAGGGCCAGCGAGGTCTTCTCTGCTGGCCAAACATACCCAGAAACCCTGAGCACATTTATGACAAAAGGGAATTTCATCTTTAATGTATTTTCCCAACATATATTATATATAATATATATTAATAATCATACTCATGTATATCCCAGTGTTGTTTTTCCAGGTTAGAGTTTTCATCCAGTCAGAACTCAGCTAGCTTGTGTGGTCATGTCCAAGGCCTTCAGCAGCAACAGTGCAGGCGCAGGTGCCCTCAGAGTGAACGCACACAGATATAGTTGGATAGTTGCGATAGCCAAGGCCTTCTGGCTGGCCTCACGTTGAACGTGACTTGTACGCTTCCTGTGATTGGATACTCATACCGGACTAACCGTGACTCGTTTCTCACTCTCAGGAGCCTGTGGTTTAAACATATGAGGATATTTATGGGCAAACTAGCTTCAGAGCAATGAAACCACAGATGTTTGGTGACATTCCAGTGTGTATCACACTGTTCTCTGCCCCTGCATTTCCCTAGCATCTACACCGGCGAGATAACCAGGCGGAGGAAGTTAGCCACTTCCAATCGAGCGGCTACCGCAGACTTAGCGCTTGGTGAGTGCAAATGTATGATATTTATTTTGTATGATATTTATTTTGTTCACGGTTAACATGTCAATGACGGGGCACACTGGCGCAGCAGTGTGATTCTGCTCTGACATGGTTCTCGTGCCGTTGTCGGCAAACTGTGTCTGAGTCTTTCTGGTACGAAACAGAGACTTTGTTCCTTTTAAAAAAAATGTTTTTATGGGAGTGGGGTGACTTGACTGAAGGCCTAGGTGTAAAATGCACGGCCCGCCACTGGTTGCAGCTAGATTCAATGGGACAAAAAAGACTCATTGCGGCTACAGCACAGTCATGATCTGAGTCGACTTGAATCCTCACTATGGCACCAGAAAACTGAGTTTAAGGGGGAGCAGGTGAGATTCCTTTTTTCATCCCTCATCCAGGAAACGGCAGCATACGCAACAGCGGCGTACACGCGCAAACAAATCCTGCAGTCCTGACACAGATGTTGCTTTTATCCGTGTATCTGTCAGGTGGTGACGATGATATCTGCAGCAGGGACTTTCACTGCGGCAGACAGGAAATCTCCCATCAGGCCTGGCCGCCTGCCTGACTGTGATGAGACACGTAAAAGGTTTGGGGGAGCGGGGAGGGGCCTCCATGAGAAGTCGCACAGAATATCTCAATATTCTTGCTGTTTACTTCTGTTATCTTCCAGCGGCAGTTTGATAACAAATATTGCTTTTCTAATTGCGTGTAGTCAACGTTCTTACTCCTGATATGTAAATGCATGTAAATCAGAAGAAAGTGGTTGGTGTCATTTGCATATTGTGGTGCAGGGTAAGAAAGAAACTGTCAGAAGCCTGAATGACAGCGTTGAATTTGCTGTAATTCAATCATAATAGCAGGATGCAAAAGTGAAGTAATAACAGAAGACTCACTTTAAATTTGGATTCAATATGCATTTTCAACCCATCGCTCCGAATTGCCAGTAAATTAGACCTGTACCAACCCTGATACTAATTCATTTCCTGCTGGATATGTGATTCCAGCGATCATTCTGACACCACATGAGGTTCTCCTCAGCGCGCCGGAGCAAGTCTCATCCTGCTCCACTTGTTTCCGACAGTTACAGAAGGATTTGCTGTGTCTGTGGGAGAGAGAGAGAGAGAGAGAGAGAGGTTTGATTGTATTTGCGTTACATCATTTTCAAGAATAAAACATTTACAAATGTAGAAATGCAATTGCAGCAGATGAAAGGAGACGAAGACCACCACTAAACAGACAAAGGAAAAATATCAATGACATTTTGAACGTTGTTGTGCTTGAACATTCCCAGAAAAAAAGTTCAGTGTCTCTTAAGGAGGAGATATTTATGATTAACAAACATGACGTGGTAAAATATTAATAAATGACCAGCTGGTTCTTTGACTTCCCACCCATTCTCTTCAAATGTGACCTGAAAGTCCTTCACAAGTGGTTTCAGATCAGTGCTCATAAGGCTGCTCAGCTGGGACATGGTCGGACAAGATTGTGACGGCAGCCTCAAGACTGAAGCAGCCAGCTGCATGAAACTCCCATTCGCATTTGTTTATTGCTTTCATAAAAGCTTTTCAACTTTGCACTTTTTTACAACCTTCTAGTGGTCTCTGAAAGTGAGCGCCCTGTTTCATGAAGCCTCATAAACCCATCACCACCTCTGAGTAGTGATGGGGCGTATGTGGTTTCATGAAACAGTGTCCTCGTTTTCAGAGCTCAGTAGGTGGCGCTCATGTTCTAAAATAATGTGAGGTTTCATTCAAATGGTTGTTTCATGAAACCTCATCAGCCCATCAGTACCTTGCTCTCTAACATCAATGGAGACTCCAGTCTAAACCCAAGCCACATGAAGCCTTCTCCTTGGAACATCTGCATTTTGTCTGCATTAAATAGAACTGCATTTCTTTTTGACTGTCGGAGAGGGTTGTAAAATAAATCGCCCCAAACCATTTGGCTGGCTCTCTTTATTTTAGGAGAAAAGTGTTTTAATAAAAGTATCTCTAATATGTCAGTGAAAGGAAAACAGAAGGTTCTTAATACCTTTTGTTTTTCAACACACCCACCCATGGGTTTCTGGTGCGCCTTGATTTTTCAGGGGTGGGAACAGAGAACATGTCATTCCATGCCAAACACTTAACACTTTAAATGTGATTTTATAGTACCAGTCTGCGAGACAGCCCCCGGTGAGTTGCAGTCAAAGGGCCCCGTGCATACTTTGCCCCGGGTCGACTGCAGAAGTGTCACGCTGGTGTTTGGTTTAAAGCAGTGACGGCTGCTGGTCAGGAAACGCGGTCATGCGCTCATGATCTTAAATCAAGACATATGTAAATACAAGTTCTGACCCAGATGTGGCACCAGCAATAAGAAAGGAAACACCACGCTGTTTGTCATATGAAGAGCAAATGGCTGAATTCCCTGCTCCTCCAGCCTCTTTAACATGTTTGCCACATGTTCTCCCATGTGAATGGGATGTAATTGCGTAACCGAGTGTAAAGAGTGTGAGTAAAAGCTGGTGAGAAAGCTCCGGGAGCAAGTGGAGATGTGTTTACGTGAGCTACATTAGCAGGTGTGTGATTATCTGAGGGCTTTGTTCCTAAGTGTTCCACGTTCATGTGTTTGCATAATAAACAGGCTGTAAGCCTCAGAAGGCAGCGCAGCTCCTTACCTGAGCATGCTTCTCTTATGGATCACCTTCTGTGCCTGCTTCAGAGACTGAAGTGCTCTGTGACCGACAGCTATCTCAGCCCATCATCGTTGCCCTCATCCTGCGGATAGAAGGTCTCAAGCAGCGAGAGAATCTGAACCTGGACCACTTCACAACACTAGTCCTGCTATCAACCACCACTTACACACAAACAGCGACAGGGAGACACACACACACACACACACACACACACCAACCTGCCGATCGATAGTTTTGACTGTGTGTGTGTTGTGGCCATCATTCTCTAGGTTTGCACCCAAAACAAAATCCCTGACCTTCTCCACCCTCTCCACAAACCAGCACATGCTCTCACGCACAGACACGACACACACCTAAACACCCGTCTAGCGACTGATCTCACTGCTCACACACTAACTAGAGTCACTGGCGAGTGAAACAGTTTGCATTCGGTGCACGTACACACACAGTTACAGATATACACTCACACAGAGGGGGACACACACACACACACAGATAACGTAAAGAGACTGGGAGGATGTGTGGCATTAACTATACTGATGTCACCGGTACAGTGGAGAGCAGGGCCCCTTTGGTATGCAGGCCACACACACACAGGTTTGTCGCACCATCTTTGTGGGATCCACTCATTGCCATAACCCTTTCCCCAGCCTCTCACCCTTCACCTAACCATCCAAAACACATAACTAACCTTAACCAGGACTCTGAACCAAACTGAAGCCCAATTGTGATGCCCACTTATTTTGAAGCCCTCATCCTCAAACTGAGGCTTAGCTTTGTGGGGTCCAGCAAAAGGACCATGCAAGGGGGTGTTTTCCTCAAAATTGGACCTCACGAGGACAGATATGCCGAAACACTGTTGTGAGTTTGAAAACCAGCTCATACGGACGGATGTTAAAGGTTTGACTTTTGACTTGAAGAGTCATAATGAGTTTTGGGGGGTTGCTAGAAAAAGCAAACAGTGACATCATCGCTTGCAGCGACACTGCTTTATGTGCTGTTGCCACTAAACATGTGATCAAAGATATGTGCAGTGAAGCTCCCAGGGGACTTTGACAGGTGGAACTGGCTCTTTTAATCACTTATGAATATTAAATTAGAAATCTTCAAGTGTTTTCTCCTGAAATAAAAAATAAAGATCGCAGTTGTTGTTCTGATGGACCCACAATGCGAATGAAGCCAGACAGATGTTCCCTCAGCATGTGGCACACCAGGCCTTACACATACAGAAAAGGCCTCTATGTGGACGCACATTCAGTTTATAGCTTGTGTTCAAGCTCCATCCAAAAATGAGCGATGATGATGTTCACCCATCCACTCGTGCCACCGAACAGACTGTTTTCATTTTTGTTTTTTCTGGACTTGAGTGGTGCAGCTCAAGGGTTGTGTAAGTGCAAGAAATGCATCTGTGAGAAGATCTCATTGAGCATGAAGCCAACTCATTTATTAAAGATGGTAATCTGAAACATTGATGTAGATTTTTGAGTTTCACCCTTAATACGACTGTAGCCGGAGTGATGTCTCCACACCAGGGGGTACGCAGGCCTCTGCAGACCCACACTCTCTCACATACTACTGCTTGTGTTCTGTTTCCTTTGGCAACGGAAGTCCTGCGTTCGGTTTCTGCTGGACAAAACAAACAACGCTCCTCCGCCTCGCCGTCCCGGGTCTCTCCTCTCGTCCACTCTCACCCCTGTTCTCATACCTACATACGTGTATCTCTTCACCTCCGTCACGTCCCTCTCTTCTGCTCTCGCTGCCGAGTTCACACACTCACACGGCTCAGTGCCTCTCTGGACACACACCATTCTCCATGCTTATTGTTCCTCCTGACAGCTTTTGTAGTCCGGAGAGAAAAGCTGCCTCCCCCCTTTCCTCACTCTTCCATCGCTCCCTCTACACTCCTTTTTGCCTGACTTCACCCCTCACCCACCCTCCTCTTTTCGCCGTGGCTACCAGTGGTCCACACATTCCATGGGCACAGAGGTCAAAGGGTGCAGCTGCCTCAATAAAGGGATGGGGAAGAGAGAATGGGGGAGAGATGGAGATGGGGACTCCTATTCACTTTACTCTGGCGGTGAAAGAGTTTTCTGGGAGGGGTGGCGTTAAATGGGATGGTTTTATCTTGAATTAGCACTTGTTGTGCCTCTACTCTGTTTACTCTGCTTGGCCGGCGCTGATGTCAACACGAGTGGCTGGTCACCATCGAGGATCTTCACCGTGTCCTTTTTGTGTTTGTGAGCACACACTGGCTGGACCGCACGCACCAGCGCTCGGTGGCTTCAGAGAATACTCTGTTTGTTGGGTTTCAGGTGGCAGCCTCTCATGGCGACCACTCTGGCAGAACAACACCAGCGTCTTTGAAGATGGTAGAACTCTGCCAAAGCCGCCGACCATGTCGCCTGTTCACTCTTCTGCAGCCAGCACTCGTTGATTCTGACTTTTCAGGAGCAGATCATTGGTCCTCTGTGTCTTAAATGTCTAAAGCTGTGCGGAGGAAAAACTTCTAAAGTTTCTAGTATCACCATACCTGGCTTTTTATTGACCAAGAATTCTTTCCTTTCCCTTTCCTTGTCTTGTCCTTTCAAGACAGGCCAGAAATATCTTCAGCAAGAGTCATTGTAGCTGACCCCAATTCCTCAAGTATTTGAGTTCCTATTCAACCAGTACCACTGCAGACGCCATCATTGAAGAGCCTGCGTGACTAGTCCACATGTTACCTTTCGCAACATATTTCAAGTACTCAAATCTCACTTTGTTATTGACAGTGGAACTGCTGAGGAGCACAACGGTAAGAGGAAGCCAAAAAGGAAAGATGACAGCAAGGTTTGCAGTCCAGGAGGAAACCTTCAGCCTGCCTCTTCTGATAGCTTAAACCCAATAGAACTGCACACTGGAGTTAAAATCACTCGCAACCAAAGCCCCACTTCCTTGTCAGATCAAATAAGTTGATGTGCACCGTCCTTTGTTGACAGGAACCTTGTGGAGGCAATGCTTTGGTGGACCAGTCAACGGTGGGCAAGTCATGTGACCTAGTGCAAAGCAAACACGTCTCTCGCACACGGTTGGATCTAATATAGAGGTGGGCGGGTTCAGGGCCGCGCTGGAGATTACAGATCAAGATTACAGACGGGGCTGAACTTTGCAAAGCAATAACCTGCAAACAGAGCATCATCATGATGACGTAGGACTCCAGCATTTTAAGCGTTTGCATGAGTCAGGAAAGGATTTGGACATGAGTTGCTGTTCAAGTTGTGGTGTGGTGATCTGAGGTGGAAACCAGATTGTCTTAAATGAGTATGTTTTTCAATTTTGAGTTTTGAATTCCCTCTGATGATCTCTCTGATCTCTCTGCTCTAGTGGTGGTGTCAGGAGTGCAGACTCTGTATCTTGATTTCTCAGTCCCATGGCTGAATCCTTGCATTCGTCCTGGTTATGGCCAAGGATCTGCTTCCTCTCTCTTCCTCCTTTTTTTCTTTAAATCAATGCGTGTTTTGAATAAGAATTGCCACACAAATAAATCCATTGATTCACTCCATCTTATCTGCTCTTGGAGAGTTTCATTTCAGCTTGATATTCTGTTTTGCTATGATCACAAAAATCAGTCGTGTTGAAACTGTTGCTGTGATGTGTGTGTGTGTGTGTGTGTGTGTGTGCAGGTGTAAAAACAAAGAGATTAACCTTTAAAAAGTGACACCCAAAGAATGATGGAAGTCTTTAATATCAGCTCCTGGAGGGGGCGCTGCTGGCAGGTGGTGAGGGATATTTGATTCATGGTGGTAAACATGAGCAAAGTTTCCAACACTGTAGCGAAGAGATCCTGGAAATGCTGGGCTGCATCCAGAGAAGCAGGCGCTGCATAACTGCTGTGAAATCCTTCTTGATGGATTGTAAAGTGTCTTTTGGGGATCCGGCGCTCAGCTGCTCCGCCGGCTGAAAGGCCGCGCCGCTCGCCAGGATGACTTTGGCATGATCACATTTAGTCAGGAGGAAAAAATGAAATCAGATTTGCTTTGAACTGGATTTGGGCTTTGAACTGCTGTATTAGAGGAGCGTCTCGTGGCGAAGGAGACGAGTGGAGGTGCAAATCCCGGCTCCTGTGGATCCACCTGAACTTTGAACATGTGGAAATCACTTCCAGCGCTTCACGCGGCCTCACCGTTGCCGCCGGCAGCGGTGATGCGGCGAGCAGGTGAAACATGAAGCAATTATGATGAAAACGGCTCAGACTGTCATCTTCTCACCGCTGACTATTAATGACTGGAGTTTCTCTTCCACACACAGATGCTGACCCTCACCTGGTTTACTATTTCCTCGACACCACTGTGGCAGAAGCCCATTCACTGCCGCTGTTTTTTCACCAGTCTTTCCATTCCTTCCATGTACTCTGTGTTGCCTGCCTGACTGCCTGAGCTTTTTCAGTCTTTGTCTTTGAAAGTGCACTTTTAGTTAAAGCCAGTTAAAATGCAAATTCTAGCATCAAATGAAGCATCTGGGGTCTTCAGAGTAGTTAGTGGTCAGGAGGAGAGTCAGGATCATGTACTGCTCCTGCTGCATCCTTCAGACAGCTGGACCAGTGTATTACAATATAGTAACATTTATTATTATTATTATTATTGTTATTATTCTAAAGATGAATCTCTTGCAAGGAACATCTAGTCGACCGCATCACACAATGTGATGCCATAACAAAAACATGGTGAACCACGATGAAGAAGATTAAGTGAGATTGAGGTGATGAATGGAAAATTGTTCAGTTTGAAAGTGATGAAAACACAAAATAGGAACAGACCCAACTTAAATTTCATCATTCTGATGTTCATCATTAATTTTACATAACTATTACATACATAGAAACATGAATATGATGGGAAAAGAGCTAACAATTTTTTTGTGTGTCATTTGGGGCGACAGCAAGCATTTAAAGAATTTCAGTTATCCGCAGATTTCTGTCAATTTCAGATTTCAGAATTGTCCAGCTTTCTCAATATCAATTTAAAATCTTATAAAATTAGCATAAAATGGGTCTTTGACTTTGAACTTTTAAATAGAGATGTAAATGGGAGTGACTATACTGCAGCATTACAGCAATGATTATTTCAATTAAATATGTTAATTTTTTGTTAAAAATATACAAAATACATAATGTATTTAATGTAATGCCATGTAACTATCTGAAACTATGTGAGAAAAATCTAAATATGCCATAAAGCTTTAGCAATATAGAAGGGGAAAGCACTTTTCTAGTGAAATGAACGAAGGACAAAACGGCTCTCAAAAGCAGCGAGAGGGTTGTGGGTGCCAGACAATGTTTGCTGTGAAACTGGGTCCTTTCTGTGAGGGGTTTTCATGCGCCCTCATTGCTCATGCTTCTTCTGTGAGTCCTCTTGTAACTCTGATTTCCTCCCTCAGTTTAAAAGGGCACGTAGGTCAATCGTGCGCAATGTGAAGTAGCTGGGATCCGCTCCAGCCCATTGTGACATTGCTGAGACAAGCTGCAGCGGAAAATGATATTCAATATTTGAATTTAACTGGAAGTAACTGCAGAGAAATTAAAGGCACATCATTCTGACATTTCATAAAGATAAATCAAAGAGGAGTTTTAACAATTTTGTCACGTTAGACATTCTCTTCAAAAGGCCTGAAATGGCTTAAGAGATCAATAAATACATCAAGAGAAATGACAAAATAATAATGCAAAAATCGTCATCACAATTGGTTCGCTATCAAAAGAGGAACCTGGAACATTGGAGAAACTGAAGAAAAGTGGAGTACAATATCTCATTTTCAGGAACACGAGGGTTTGCTTTGTCTCAACTATTTTACATGACCTTCCAGAAATGCTGCGTTAAGCAAAAAGTGCTTCACTTTCAGAAGTGGGATACAGCTCACATATATATATACTATTGATCCACCTGAGCTTAATGCTCCTGAAGCAGGTTTTTCTTTGTTAAACTAATGTGGCTGTTCAAATGCCGGTGTGTTACTCTAAAACTTAGATATGTAACGTAGGACGGTGGTTTATAATATATATATATATATATATATATATATATATATATATATATATATATATATATATATATATATATATATATATATATATATATATATATATATATATATATATTATGTATAATAATAATGATCACCGTCTCAACCATCTCATCTGTCCACATGCTGCTGCTTCTGCCATCCAGAACCCGATCGGAACTTTAGCACTGGAACAAGACTGGTTCTGAGACACATCCTGAATCGCAGCAAATGTGTCATCACATCCATCTGCATATTTTTTACACTTCACTTGCCTCAGCGATCCATCAAAGATTTCTCATCACACATTTATGCAAATCACGTTGTGGCACAAACACGCCAGAGTGGAAGTATGTCGCTGATCCAGAACCGCCTGCTTCAGCTGTTCAAACTAATCTAGCAGTCTGGTACCAGAAGAGTGCGACGCCCCGGTGGGCCGCTGCTTCCTGATCGGATTTAGAAAGTGAGCCGGAGCTTAATTGTTTTTGCTCTGATCGTCGCTGAGAATGACTTAAATAACACAACCTCCTTTGTCTTTTGATATTCCACCATATCTCTCCAGCACCGCATGTCTCCTTGCCCTTCTGTGGATACTACTTCTCATTCTACTTCCACGACTAGAGTTCCTCTTTAGACCAGTGTTGCTGTGTGTGCACATCGAATGCAGATTCTCTTTCAACGGCTGCAACGCTTTCATTCGTCTTGTTTCCGATTCTTCCGAACCTTTTATACCCCTTGATATCTGGTCCTCCTTTTGCTACCTTTGGTGCCGATGGCACCTTTGCTATTGTTCAGGCTGAAGGTCAAGCAAAGGTTAAGTTGGGCCCGGAGGCCACATGTGTTCATGTGACTTTCGTGAGCTCACTGTGAATCTATCGAAGTGCAGAAATTTGTTTTGGTTGTGATGATTTACTATTTATATATTTTTATTTTGCACTTTAATTTATTTATTTTTTATACAGTAAGGACATACAGTATATTTTATGCATTTTCCCCATTTTGTGTGTATTTTTATTTTTTCCAGAACACGATTATTTCTTAATATTCATCGCAATAATATTACTTAAACATTTGACTTTTTTATACTTCATACTGAAATAACTTCATGAACTACGTCAATGGGAATTATTTTCAAAAGGTCAAGTCTTTATTTATAATATAATAATGATATTGTGCTTTCTTATCATGTATATTATTATAACACATCTAAAAATATGTATAAAAAATGCACATTTTTTTCTTTGTCATGTCATGGCGATTAAATACCTCTTTTTGCGTAATCAGAAAATCATTTACACTTATCTGTCACCTGTATTTTAATCTTTTATTCAGTAGTTTTAGTGCGACCACTGACACATATAGAGCTGGTGTGACTCCACCTTCCACAGTACCACTCCCCCCACCCCTCCTTCGCCCCCATCCAGACTAACCAGTTTGGACTATTTCTGTTGCCACTTCTTCTGTAGAAACTAGTGTTATACGTCCCATAGTTTAATTACTATTAAATGATGTTAAAATACTACGAGTGAAACTTCATTATCTGGGTGTTATAAAGTGGCGTTGTGGTTGTGTTTGTGTGTGTGTGTTTTGCCGGATAAAGAGGAGGTTTCATCATCATCCCTCTCCTGGCTCCACGTACATTTAAAGCCAAGACGGCGCTTGCATGTTTGCGCAATCGTCCTGTAACGTCAGTCGTCAACTTGAATTTAAATGCATCAGCTCTTTGTTTTTTTTGTGTTTTCCTCCCTCTTCAGACGCCTTTGTTCCGAGAACATTTGACAGTTTGTGGACACAAAAAGCTACAATCCTTCAGAATTGAAAGGAATTTCAACCACCAGACCACCCTGCGAGATTTGAAGAACAATTTAACTATCCATTTTTCTGACTCGGAGTTGTGGTGGATTATGACTGTCGTCGGGAAAATGTGCCTCTTCACGTGTACGAGCCTCGTGTGTGTGTGTGTGGGACATGAATACGTGCTGCTTGTGTTCATGCACCTTCATATCTCACTTGTTGCGTCCAAACATGCTGTGTATAATAAGCAGGTAACCGATCGGCATGTGACAATGTGATTGAGACGACGGAATGAACAGTGATGTCGGGGTTGTGAGGACAGGAGTCAAGACAATGCCTTCCCCGAGTTCCCAGAGTTCAAATGCACAGACAGAGGAGCGGCTAGTAGGTAAGTGAGCAAGCAGAAGCATCGGTTTATATTCTTAGGTGCACGTGCTGGGTAAGACATTAGTGGGTTTTCATGGCGGATCAATACACTTAGATCTGCTGATGGGAAGGGAATGTTGACGTGGTAAAGTTATATTGTCTTTTCCTGTGTTCCAGAACACAGTTGTAGGTGCGTTGATAAGGGCTTGGAGACACACATGTAGGTGGATATGAAAGAAGAAGCAGGTGTCACAGAGACGTGATACGATCTCCATGACAGGTACAGATAAGGTTTGTCTGCAAGTGAGAGTGGAAGTGCAGGTTTGGTGTAGCTGGGTTGAAATGTAATATGCACCAGATACAGTGAGTAGTAATGCAGGTCCAAACCACCTTAAGAGGGGAGGCTGGTCAGGTCTGTCCAACGGGCTGTTATACTGTGGCATACAGACAGTGGAGTCGGGTGGTCGTCGTGCAGACAGACAAACAGTTTGTCTGCAAGTCTTCTCTAAATATCCCGTCAGACTCATGAAAGAGGCGCTCGAGAGCTTAAAAGCACCTTCTGTTTCGTCAATTATTTTGATCACTTACAACACTTAAGGGATGAATGGGCGACCTTGAGTCTAAGAGATGTGGACGCCCACATCTGTTGCTGCACCGGGGCCTCATCACAAATGCATGAAGGAAAACAAGCCACTTGCTTGAACATGCTGTTAATGAGTTCATTTCTGTCAGTCAGTGTTGGTCCGGCGACGCGGCCTCCGCAGCTTAACTCCAGCAGATCGTCGGGGAGTCAAGACAAGGGCCAGGTAGGTGCCGGATTAAACCAAAGCAGAACGCATATCGAAAATGAATGGATGGGAATCAGCCCCCCTCCTCCACGCCGCGCCTCTCTTCAGCAGCTTCCACAGCTGCTCTTGTCATCAGTGGTGTTTTTAACTGCAGCAATTTTCTCACTCCGCTATGAGGGAAAGGTGCAGTTGGGTGGGAGGCGCTGGAAATATAGCACGGCGGTGACGGGGAGGGCGGGAGGCGGCTGTGTAGCTGCAGGATATACGTGTTAATTTCAGATGATTGACTTGTTAATAATCTGGAGTCTCTGGACACACACACACACACACACACCTCAGCCATTAGAGCTGCTGTTTCATGGCAGCAAAATGAAGGAGGGAGTCAGGCTATTATTAATACGGAGTCCAACACACAAAGCTGCTGGTGAAAAACTGTGAAACTCCTCCAAACATCATCATCATCTTTGAGTTGTTTGATGGCTGCGGCTGCCATTTCCAGTACCGCAGGAGCAATTTGCACTTTTATTTCATAAACTACAAAACAAAGCCATAATGGGGAAACAATATGCCTGAGTGAAATGAAGGCAGAAGGCGAGTGACGCATGAGGGCAGGCAGGCAGGCCGACATCCACATGGATGAGGACTAGTTCATTGTATACTTGCGCCAACTGCTGTTTAAGCACTACTGCAAATATGAAATGAAATCTCCTGACTCTCACCGTGGAAAAACATTTAGAGGAAAACGGATGAGTCGAAGGCAAACGTGTGCGTGAGTTGTCTATAAGTGATGAAGTGTCCAGGGTGTCCTCATGCTTCTGGTACCCTCAGAACAACCTCATTGTATTCGCACATCCCTTGTCACGACCCACGGAGTTTCAGTAAACTCCCACAGAACTAGCAATGACTAGCATACGCAGAAATGTCCGACCAGGATTAATCCCTGGGAGTGAGCGTCATCCACACTGATACCGAGTCTTCCATCAACGGCCCACCATGAGGCTACACCAGGCGATACAGACGAACACAGCTTGAGGCAGGGACCGGGGACGTTGTCATGGAAACGCAACCTATAGTTTGAGGTGGAGGTGGGAGTTGATGGGGGATGAAATGGGGTCTGTCATTGGGTTGCCAGGCAACACAGGACACTAACGAAGACAGGTGTGATAACTGGCTGATAGCGCCAAGGTGTGAGCGCGCGGCAGAGCCAGCAGACAGTAAAAGCCCCCGTCTGAGATGAGTCAGCGCTCCAGATGAGACCTTTTATTAAAGGCTGGTGGACACCGCATTCACACAGAAACAGCACGCACAGCACTTAAACGCACAAAATGAAACACAGTGTTTGGTGCTTAAAACATTTTTGCTCGTTTTTTTTTTTTTATTCAACTTTTTTTTTCTTCCAAACAGGAATGTTCTAGTTTTCTCCTCTGTAGAGGTGTGTCAAGAATGGGAGGAGTAGGCCAACGGGGCGGGGCATAAAGCAGTCGGAGGTGGAGGGGGGGGTTTGTCACAAAGAAAATCTGCTTACACTGAGGAACACTCTGCAACACAAAGTCTCAACACAAGTGAGGCTCCAGCTCGCTGCACGGCCCCCAACTTTCTGCACAGCCCCTGCTCATTCGTTATTGGCACATAGAGCTACACACACACACACACACACACACACTCAACAGAACACACACACACTCACACACACTTTTGGTCCAGCAAGCGATGACAGAGCGAGGCGCTGTTTTCTCTCCACAGAACGACACTTTCTTTTGTTGTGAGACTCAAACAACATGTAAAAACGAACATTACTGAAACGCAACGGAGGGAAGAAAAAAAAAAAGAATCCGACTTTCGGCATTGTGCTGAGCAGGCGAGTGGGCGGATGCCAACGACCCAAAAATCAGCGAAAATGTAGTTAACCAGTGACACTCGGTTGGCACTGCCGACTTCTTAAAGAGAATGGTTTAAACAGACACAGAACAAACACAAAGTTGTCATACAAAAGATTTTTTTTTTTATCACATGGTTTCTGAAACTGTTAAACAAATACATTTTTTTCTTTCCATTATTCCTAAAACCACTTTAACACAATCGGAACATCATGAGACACATCAGAGGAGATGATATTGATACAAAAACACAGGTGCCAGAAAACAATACTGAGCTTGTGTATGTGTCTGCGTGTGTCCGAACGAGGATTCATCCACCTCTTTTCTTTAGAGACATCATTGGAAAACAAGGACAAGCTAAGTTTAGCGTCACGTCAGAACGACTCTGAATCTCCACACTAGCACATATGAGAACGCAGATCACATGATCACCCACTTGGGTATGTTTGGCGCCAGTCAACAGGAAGTGGGGATGTAGTATGTCAAAAATGAAAGGAAAGAAAACTCGGTAGGAGCAGAGACTTGCTACTGGAGTGTCGCAGGAATTATTGCAGGATGTGTGTGAAAAGGCGAGCAAGAAACAGAAGAGCCAAACACGGTTTGGTAGTTGCCCCAGTGTTGCAAGTTGAACCTGCTCCTGCTTGTTTTCTCCATGTAACGGTGTTGGGAGGATTAGTGAGGGGAACGTGGTCCACTGTGTTTTTCAATTCTCTCTGTCTTCAAGGCTGAACAGGCTGGAGTGTGGAGGGCAGCCAAACCAGCCACACAAGCAAGAGTTTATAGTGAAATGCCCATCACATCTTATTAGTGAGTGATTATAAGAAACATAACCCAAAGGTTTCGTGAGCATGTGAGCGCGCGCCTTTTCTTTTCCTCGGATAAAACACGATTGAGAAATTCTTTTCTCCATCCACTGTTCTTTGTCATCTCCCCATCCATAGATCCTTCATCCTCTCACCCGTTGCTTCCATCCTCCCCATTTTCTTTAGTGTGCAATTCCTTCAGTCTCTCCCTCACCCTCACCTCCTCCCTCTTAAGTTCTGCATTCAGTTGCTGCTTTATTCCTCCTCCCCAGACAGAACCCTTTCCCTCTCCTTTATTCTTTCACCCTCCCAACCTCACCCCCACACATCGCCCCCTCCCCCCAACCCGACTCTTTTCAAATATGCGTTTCAAAAAAAAAAGAAAAAAAAAAAAGAAACTTCCATGGATGTTTCTACCTCGACACTTCCACAAACGAGCGCTAAACTTCAAAACTACAGCCAAAGTACGCGGAGTGATAAAAATATACACCGTTGTGGGGGGAGGAGGAGAAGGGGAGGAAGTAACAGCCTCTACTCACCAGCGAAATGAAGAGTGATTAAATTAATGTACACAAGAAAAAAAAAAGTATTGAAGTGACTAAAAATAATAACAGCAGGAAAAATTCTGCCTATCAACGGAAGTTTAAAAGTAACAGAAATGTACTTCCTGGATACGCACGCACACGTTCACTCAGTCGCGCGCACGTACACGACAAAAGAATAAAATCGGCAGATAAAATTCTGCCTAGCAACAGGGGGGTGGTTCAAAAATAATAAACTATTTACTGGATATTCATATATTTCATCTAGAAGTGTCAATAACAATACAAAAAACTTTTTTTTTTCAATATCCGCTCACTATGTTGTGTTTTGGTATTTAAGACGAGTCTAACGAACAATCGCACAAAACGCACAAACTAAAACCCCTCGCGATGCCTGGTGGCCGCATGGTAACCGTCGCACTCGCACAGTCACACACACGCATGTTATTAAAATATACAAGATTCTGCCGTGGGCCTGGTCATGGGACCGCGAGCAACGGCATGGCTGATCGGTCGAGTTCGAGGCCCCTGCGGTCTCAGGAAGTCCTGAGGTGAGTTCAGTGTCAGGGCTCGTCTCTGTGGCGGTGGGAGGCGGGCGAGGCAGGTGTGGCTTTCGGGAGTCTTAGTTTGTTAATCCAATTCCTCACAAGTTCTGGAATAGCTCCTTTGCACACACATGTTGGTCATTTAAAGTGACTCCTTACATGGGGGGGAGGTGGCTCTTTTCACAAAGAGGAGGAACTCAGAGGGTCCAGCCGGCTCAGGCGGATCCGTGTCCGTGACCCTGACACACACTTCCTCGGTGTGGTGGGAGATCTGTGAGGGTCAATAATAGAAGTTGGGAGGCTGAAGGACAGTGATCTTTGCAGAGGGGTTCTGGGTAGGCAGAGGTGGGCGTGTCCAGGTGGCGGACCATCAGCCGCCTCATACTTTGTAGTAGATGTTAGCCGGGCTCTGCGGCGGCATCTCCTGGACGATGTAGACGGGGTGTCCGTAGTCCCCACTCACTTTCTCATAGTGAGGGCAGTAGGCGGAGTCAGATGTCCGCAGCGGGATGATGATGTCACTCGGTTCCGATCCGTTGTTGTTGGAGCTGCTAATGCCGCCGCCCCCTCCTCTCTTGGGGCTAGTGAGCGAGGACAGCGACAGTGGGGGGTGGTGGGTGTCTGAGTGTTTGGCGTGCCGCCGTCGGTAGCAAACAACGCAGATCACAGCGGTGACCAGGAGTAGAAAGGCAGAACCGCCAGCGGCGCCGGCGATGAGGGCAATGTTGGAGGGCTGGAGGGGTCCGTTCTCACCGCTTCCTTCGGTGTCGCCGAAGCCGCTGGCGCCCCGGCCGTGGGTGGAGTTTCCTGTGCCTGAAAGAAACAATCACTATTTGAGACGGATACTTTAACATGAATGCTGACGCTCATGTATTCAGACAACTCAACTCAGACCATGTAGACATTGAAAACCGACACTAGATGAACAAAGTTATTGCTGCCAACTCGCCGACTGAAATGGATCATGAATGCATAGAACTCTACGATCCATGAACACTCCCGATGGCTCTGATGTGGCTGTAAGAAGGCAGCCAAGTAAACCAAGTCTTGCAGTCAAGCAAAGTAAAGACAAAAGAGCATAAGGAAAGTTTCTACTCCATGTACTGTGTGCCTTCGTGGCAAGCATTATCATTGTTTTCCGACACGATGCAAGGCCTTTTTAAAAAGGAAGCCTTTCTGCACGAGAAGTGTCGAAGAACGCCTCACAAAGTAGGTGTCTTCAAACTCCCAGTGCCAGGAAAAACAGGACTCCTCCGTGAACGCCTGGGGTGATGAAAAATGTTTCTGTTGCATGGTGGTTTTTGAAATGCAGCAGCAAGGTTGTAGTCTAGCTCAGCCCGCGGCTGCAGCCTTGAGTTTACCTTGCATGTGGTCACACGGTCGCCACGATGAAGGGGATGGCAGTTGTGTGCGTGATAGCAGAGGCTTGTGAGGGCTTCACTGAAACACACAGTGGCCCCCTGAACATTCACCAGTGGATTTCTTCCACATGAAGGATACTCCAAGTACACACTGACAAACTGTCTTCCTTCCGGACTGTCCGTCCTAATCACTCGGTCTTTCTGTCTACTTGAAACCGGCGCTGCGAACCGACTTGAAAGCTCAGAGTTCTTCATAGGTCGGGTCAGAACCCAGCGGGTGAGTGATGGTCCAGAGGTGTGCGCGTGTCTGTTTCTGAGTGCAGCTGCCTGTTTAAAGCCGGGAGGACAAGTTCCTAAATGTGTTAGATTGCTTCATCAGTATTCTTGGCACACATCCGTCTGTTCTGTCCATCTTACTCTGCCGTCTCCTCCACGCTGCAGTAATGACCTTCCTGGCAACACAATCACCCGAGCAGACACACGGCGGCGAAGGAAAACACACCTCGTCCCGCTCTGCTCGGCTGCCTGTTGCGCCGGACTGACTGGGAACAAATCACTAATGCCGGATTGCACGCCCTTCCCCTCCTCCAGTTTTCTTCCTCCCTCCATTAACCCGACATCCCTCATTCTCCATCTCCATTATGCCTGCCACCTTCCAAAGGTTCTCTTTATTACATCCTGCTCTTCCCGCTCACTTCTCTTCCCTCTAAATCAAACACATTTCCACATTCAGGCCTCCGTAATTCCCCAGTGCTCCATATTCCCTTTGTTCGACTTCAACCTATTGAGATGAATCGACAGCAGCAAATAAAAAAATCCTTCTGTTTATCCACTTCTACTTTGATCTTTATTTTTAGTAGCTTGTAACAAATGAGGAAATCAGCATGAAGAGATTCATCTCGTACTTTGTGTGTCTAATAATGGTCCTGCATACAGATGACACACAACTAATCGGCCACATCAGTATAGTCTACAAAATACTGCCAATTGCCTCCATTTGCTGCCACATTGTAGCTCCGATGGGATATTTCCAGACTGTACAGGTCAGCAACCATCACAGTTGGAGCTAGGCGGAAAGAGTAGTGCTCTGCGGCCAAAAGAATCATGCTACCTTCAATAAAATGGGCCCATTGTTGCCACATGATATTACATACTTGACTTGTATCCAGAAGAAATCCACATCACCATTCAGTGAACTGCATGGGTTTCATTCTGATTCATGTTCTCTGTTTCTGGTTTGATATTTTCTTCATCGAAGAGTCGACATATTTGTTGGGAGGTGTAGGGAAAGTCACATAAGTAAGCTTTCATGCTTGTTCACACATCCGCCTTCCAGGTTAGGGGCAGCCACGGGACTACACTCATAAGGGGCCCACATGAGGGGCTATAGACAGTATAGATCAAGTGACCTCCGCTGTAATATAGTGAGGAGAACTGATAGTCTCACACAGGTTCCAAATCCCTACGTCTGGAAGGTCACATGAGGAAGGAAAGCATTTGTACACCAATGAAACTCCTATGCGTCGACAACAGATGCGGAACACTGACTTCAGCGCCACCAAAGGGCGCAAAAATCTACTAGGCAGAGTGTGTGCTTCTCAAGTGTCCGCAGCATCACCATTGTTTACTGCTCACTATATTCTAAAAGTTGCCGAAGACTTTGAGTTCATATTTCCAATAAGCTCAACAGCTGCTGCTGAATGAGCACTACTGGGTACTGTGTTTCTATTGGAGTAAAGTGATGACTTTCGGGGGGAAAGATGAGACAGACGGGACAGTGACCTCATCGTTTTCAGAAAGTTGAGGATCAGCCGTACAGACGGAGTCACAAATCCAGGGGTTTAAAATGTATTCACTCTGGGACCCGGTTTTAAAAAGTAACGGATCCAGTGAGTGAAAATGCCAGATTCGTGCGGACTTAAGGCCGATCTGACACAGAACTTGTGTGGATACAGCTGACTCCGTGAGGACAGAGCCTTAAAAAAAACGGTGAAGTGATTTTCAGCGATGCCGTTGTCTTCACATGACTTCCATTGTGTCGCTGCAGGGTACAGCCAGCTCACTGGTGTCAAAGAAGGAAGCCATGTTCACCGGCTCCCAGCCTTGGTCCTTCCAACAGATGTGTAGCGTCAGTGATATGGGGTTAAATAATTTACCCCACTTTTAATCCGCAACATCTCTCCTCTTTTTATTTAATCAAGCACATTAAATCGGGTAATAAACGCCTGATGTTCACAACGGTGTTCCTAATTGAGCCATTAGTGTGTAAAGGTTAGGTAAGATACACTGCTGCTTACACTAATGACAAGTTGAATCACAATAAATGTTCATCATTTGGCAAACTCTGCTCAAATAAGACAAAATTGGACGTCTGTTTAAAAAATCACCATGACTAAAAGGGATGCTACCAATACCACAATGCCCCATAAACTAACTTTACCTTGGACATATAAAAAAAAAAACAAGTCAGGGGATCTAACAGATATAGTGAGTGAGTTCAGTGTCATTATTCACTTACTACTGTCACAGAATTAAGAGCATTTCCCTCATTGATAATAAAAATGGTCCACGTCTGATTAATTAATAAAAAAGCAAAAACAACTTATCCTCGGCCTCATCTAACACGTCTCCAGATAGCCAGGTCCATTTCATCGATCTTGGCAGTCGAGGGATAAATGATTCTCTCCTTCCGCTCGCGCAGCATTGAATAAAGAGGCGACAAACTCACCATTATCAGTCTGTTTGTCAGCTCTGCAGGAAAAACTCATGCAGGGTGACAGTTGAAGAAAAAAAAAGTTTCGATTTTTAAGGCTAGCCACGACTAATCTGTTGACCAGTGTCATTCATGCAGGCAGCGTATCGACATGCAAGATGCTGCTTCTCTGCTAAATGTCAAAAACTAAATTACCAACTCATTGTTAGGCTCTAGCTAGAATATGGCATGGGATTTGAAATCTCCAGTCTGGAAAGCAGTCGAAGGAGGAAAACCACAAGTGTCACTTTTCTTTTGTGGCCCTGATACTTGCAACTTTTCTGTCTTTCTCTCCTTCTCATGATTGCTCTCTCACCCCTGAGCTTGAGGGTCTCTTTTTTCTTTCTGCCTCCTCCACTCCCATTTCTTTCTCACATGGATGCCATGCAGATCAGCCCAAATAATAGAGGACAAATTAGAGATCCACAGATGTCAGCGCTGCATGCACGCCCTCCCCCTCCTCCTCCTCCATTGTTCTGTAGATGTCCCCAGAGGCAGCTTTCTTTTTGTTCTTACCTGAATTTCGGTTAGTGGAGCGTCCAGCGGACTCCTTCTTGGGAGGAAGGCCGTAAGGACCTGAGGATGGAGTGACAAAAGACAATCACAACAAAGTTCAGTAATATTGTTGCATAAAAAGGTTATAGGACAAATAGACGCTAGTGGAAACAACCATACATCCCAATGATGGAGATGCTTGTGATGAATTTCAAACCCGAGCAGCTTTGAAACATTATCCGTTTCAATTTGGGACATAATAATTTTCAACACAATTGAATGAAACAACGCAATTTCTCGCTATATTTTACCATATTCACTGAAAAACTGAAGTGAAATTCCCACTCTGCCTCGGTGGGGATAATGTGCATTTTCATCCCCTCCAAAAATGCTCATAGTGCACCAATCGGAGCCATCAGTCACCGGCAGATTACACTTTCATTGTTTAAAGAGGAAATAAAAATCATGGATGTGGCCAGGGTGAAATTACGTGAGGACATAAAGGCATGTAATCTGCAGTTGGCAAATCCAGCCATCTGTCTGTTGAGCCCTGGGTGACGGCAGCAGCATTTAAGTGTGACACACAGATGCAGCCATTGTGAAAGTGCCACTCCTCAACGCTGACAGGAAGCTGCTTTAGAGATTGTTTGTTTGTCTTCAAACCATCTGGACCCACTGATGACAGAGACCAGACTTTTCTACCGAGCAAAAACGGAACAGATAGAACCATGAGCGCTTTGTCTCCCTTTTCCAGTTTCAGTCTTTTATCCCGGGATTTTCGGATCCTGACACGGCAGCTCAGACACACGGCCTGGTGGCAGAGCTGACAGGTGACAAACAGCAACACTTGGCCAAGTGAGACATGATTGCCAGGTAGCCTCCTGACGCGAGGACTGAACGGAACAAAGGACGCAATAATTCTTGGGTAATGAAACAAAAAAGGCAATTAAGCAATGCATTCATTGTATAATACGCCCTGGTTGAGTTAAGCAAATCTGTACGAGCCTCCTGTTGGATTAGGGTCCACAGAATGACGTCCGCTGACAACTTGGACACCACGAACAAACAGGTCTGTCTGTCAAGTGGATTTTTTTCTTCCATGGTGGCATGTGCATATTCCAACATGACAATGGCAGGATTCTCTGGGCCAGACCAGGCCCTGCTGAACCTTTGGGATGTGCTAGAGACGGCTCTGCACAGTGGTTGGACTCTCTCACCATCAACACAGGAATTAGTGGAAAGGGAACTGAAAACAAATCTTGTGGAATTGCGGGAGTTTATTGAAACAACGCCCCAGCGAATGTGTTTTATGAATAAAGCTGGTCAAGATTGAGGCCCTTTGTGTCAACACATGTCAACATATTGACGTCACCAAGTGGACCTTTGCGTGCAGGGTTTGTGCAGATAGCAGCCTTCTGTGTTTCATGTTGACGTACTATTTCAGATACACAATACATTTCCACTCCAGTGGCATCTCCTTAGGAAGAGTCACGGTCGGGTTAGAATGAGAACGCATGGGGTGAGAATCCTTACTCGTGATGCATCTTGGTGTAAAGTAAATAGTACATAATGTGACGATAAACTTGAGTCAGGATGGCGGCACCGTCAAGTCATTTTCCACTCACTCTAATGCCACTTCTTATACCCCAACCACTAGTTTTTCATTGTGTGAAGGACTGTCAACGACGAAGTACTACTGGACGGGGAAACATTTGACTCAATTGAAGACCTGACACGTCAACAACAACAACAAAGGGCGAGTTCTGAGTCACATCTAGTCTGTTTGACAATACAAGCGGCTGAAATGAGTTTTCTCCGACGGGTGGTGGCCGGTGAGTAGTTCTGTCACTCGGGAGAGACTTGGAGTAGAACCGCTACTTCTCTGTGCTGAGAGGAGTCAGTGTTGTTTGGGTATCTCAAGCCCCCTATGTGCCTCCCTTTGGAGGTGTTTCAGGCACAACCAGCTAGGAGGAGACGAAGGGTCGACCCAGGACCAGGTGGAGGGATGAGATCTCGACACTGGCCTGTGAGGATCTTGGGATCCCCCAGTCGGAGCTTGTGGATGTTGTTCAGGAGAAGGGCATTTAGCGCGACCTTTTGTAGCTGTGGCCCTGTGACCCAGCAAAGGATAAGCGGATGAGGATGGCTGGATGGATGGAATTTGTTACATCTTGGGTGTGAGAAGGGTGTATTATTTTTGGAGGGCAGACAGTGTATTACTCTACAGGGCTCCAGTGCTTTAGCTTCACCCAGCAGAATCTTTCTGTAAATCCAGAAAATGTAAAGTCTGTAAATGTTATTTTTAAACAGCTCTAGATAGAGAGACTCAGACTTAAAATTTGCCCATGGGTCTCTCAATCTCGTCCTGCCTCACAACAATCAGCATCTATCTGCTTCATTCTCTTTCACTGGCTACATTCCGATGAGCTACTCGGCGAGGGACGTTTCTGCATGACAAACCATTCATAAAATCATGGGACGGATGCATTAAAATAATTGTAGCAGCGAGATGAGCAACAACACAATAAGTGACCTACACATGACAGGCAGCTTTGTTGTCGGCATGCGGATTGATGCAGAGCCGTCAACATGCAGGCGGGTTCACCTCAAGTGTGTTTTTGTGACAGAGACGGAAAGCAAAAGAAATAGATAAAGCAGAGAATAAGAGAGGACGGGTCAGTGTGTGTGTGTGCCACTGTGTGTCCTCAGAGCACCATATCTCATCAGAGATCACCACGGAGCGGCACGCCGCTTATTTAGATGACAAACAACGGCGACGTGACCTTTCAGCCACACAGAAGATAAGACGGTGAGACAGAGAGAATATAATGGAGCAGGGTGATGGAGCTGGAGCCGGGGGAGGATCTGGCCGGCGTTCAGATGTAGAGGAGGTGATGAGGACGGGGAGAGAGGGAGTTTGGAGAGGAAGTTTGCACCGTGGTGTGAATGAAAAAAGGGTTAAAAAAAAAGGACAGGAAAGCAAAGTGAGATAGGAGTGTGTTGTTAAGATGATGTGTGTGGTGTTTTGCTTTTGAGCTGACTCAACTGATGCCTGGCGCCGATAGTCGACAATCAACCAGCTACAGCCGCTAAATCCACTAAAGAGAGAATGAAGCGACTGTGTGTGTGTGTCAGCGAGGTCGTGTGAAGGTGCACTACATTTCGTTACTGGCGTGTCAGGTTTAATTTCTATCACCTGGTTGTCACAAGGTGACAGAAATCGCAGTTGGTAAAAGCCTGTTGTTCTTATTGGCAGCCGATGGTTCTGTGTGCTCCAGAGTGTCGAAGATTCTATTCATGTCTGGGATGGACAGCATGTATCTGACTGGGAAGCCAGTGTGTGTGTATGTGTCCAGCAGTTAAAAGGCAGAGTGAAGGCAGAGTCAACAGGCCTCATTATCACTGACTGATCCACACTTCTCTGCTGTTCTCACCACTTAACAAGCTGTAATACGCTCAGTGAGAACACACAAAGATGACATGTGCGTGTGTGTGTGCGCGCGCGTGAGGGAGGAAGATAAGAGCTGTGTTGACAGAAATATGTGTCTCTGAAGATGATGTGGAAACTTGCATTAAAGTAAGTTTTAGCAGCCGCTGACCTGCAGGGGGAAAAAACTACTCGCACTCAAAGGCTTTTGTTGTGATATCCTGAAGTGTTGCATCACCTAACAAGCTAAACTGCTGTGTTTTACGGAAAACATAAACACACGCTGGAGCGCGACCTGTTCAGGTACTTTTCAAGTCATTGAAGCGCTGTAAGAGCTCATCTGCATCCCTAATAAACGCCTTCTCCTCTCATGTTTTCCTGATGTTAAAAAAAAAAAACTGCATCCTTTCTTCGCAGGATTAGTTTAGTTCTGGTTTAATTTCAAACAGGAATGTTTGATCTTTATTGCGACATAAAATGAGTTACAATTACTGCTCTTGAGGTGTTTTAACACACACATACTTCATGATTCCGCTTTCTGTACTACTGCATTTGGCTCTGCCGCCAGATTCAAGGGAAAGCCACCTTTCCTTCAAATAAATATTGCCTTTATTTCAAGGCAAAGCTGAGTGTTCCACTGCTGTGGGACTAGCCCGGTCCTTGAAGGTAATTTTTCACTAACAGTTACTTAATACAACTTTCAGTCTTTCCAGAGAATTATTTTCAGCTATATCAGGCTACACTTTCAGCGCCTGAACACTAAAACTGTCTGGCACCGTGCACCCTGATTCTATTACAGCAGGTGTGTTCAGCTGAATCACACAAGGTGCCAACGATTAAAACACAATCTGCATCCAAAAGAACACATTTTTATTGGACTTAAAAGAGCTTATATCCTTTTTAATCCTCACATAATATTTTATTTTTTATTAAACAAATTTATATATATATATATATATATATATATATATATAAAACATCGGTTTCAACTGGACATTGTGTTGATGCCAATCACACCGTCAAGAAGAGAGTCACACTCCACTGTGTTGTGTCTCGGTGTAGAGGGTTGTGTGTTTACATATGTGCTAGCATGTGTTTTTGCACGCAACTATGTTTGTTTTGTAAATGCTGCTCTTTTCTCTCTGCAACCTTTGCATAAGAAATTCTGTTGTTGTCTTCAATGGCATTCATGATCACATATCTGGCATTTAGGATAAAAACAACTGACAAATTCATCCATATCGGAGAGAGTTTTAAAGCATATTTACTTCCTATCCACTCTTCTGTCGGTCACTGGTGTGATGATTATAAGAGACAGTGTTAGCACTTACTCTGTCCGACTTTCAGCACCACCTTCATGCCTTGTGTGGCGCACACGCCGCCTCTCATGCTGTCCAGACCTTGACGTGTTCCGTCTGATGTAGCTGCGGAGACACAATAATCACCAGGTTAACATTCTTACACATAATACTGACAACTGTGTGGTGGAAGGTAACAACTTATTCGCAAACAAATGCACTCGTCCCAGCAAGACTGACAACCTTTAGCCTTCATAAGCACAGCAGCCATCCGCTGGTTAAACTGTGTGTTCCTGACTCTGGAACAGTCTGGTGATCCCTGGTTTAAATCTCGAGATCTGACATTTATATAAAACACATGCAACATCATTCTTAGTGCACGAACACAAGATAACATCCGTCAAAGCTGCGTCAGTGTTAGAGCGATCAAACTCCAATCCCAAACACGTCCAAATCCAGCGTCTCAAAAATGTAATTACAACAACAAAGCAAATTGGGCTTTTGGAGGAGCATCTTTTTTTCCTGGCAGAATAGATTTAGATAAAACAACATTTGTAAGACATAACACACTGGCATGGATCAATGCAGATTGATGCAAAAACCAGCTGAATGAGCTGTTAAAAGCGTTTTTTCCCTCATTTTAATGATCGAGGGATTTGCAGTTAACAAGCGGAAGTTGATGAATTAGCATTTACGGCGAGACACAGATGCATTTAAAATCCAATAATCGTTGAAGCAGCGGAGGGAACGGTGAGGGAAAAAAAACTGTACTGTTACTCTCAGCTCTTATGAGAATTGGAGCAGAGGATGCTTCACAGGTCACAAGTCAAAGACCAGAGAATTAGCAATGATTCAAGCGAAGAGGGCGGACGAGTGGACAGTAGCGGGCAGCGCGAACAGTAAACACACTTCTGTGTCTTGAGTACCGTCCTGTTTTCCCTTCAGCCTCCTTTCATATGAGGAAGTACAGCATGTGGCGAGATCAAAATGATGTTTGGTCAGTGGATTCAGGGAAGACTTGACACTTTGAAGTATGAACTTTTATTTCCTCGCAGGCGCCAGTTTTTTTTAGTGACTTTGCACGGCTAGAGATCAAGCTGTCTGTTTGAGAGGCGAGCAAACTAGAAACAGAAGTTCAACATGCTGCTGGTGATCCTCACAGAGAGATGGAGAGGTGAGGGGTAAAGCCCTGACTCATCAGACTTAATGTGCATGTACTAAACATCAAGTTGCACTTGGGTTTGTTTTAACTGTTGAAAAAGAACAAATTTAAAGTGAAAATAAAGATAGTGATTCTCAAACTCTTCCTGATTATCAAGCTGCGTCCTCCGCTACAGGTTTTTACTATCTACTGAGTCTGAAATTCTGCAATGTCACTGGTCACCACAAGATTCCTGAGAGCAATTTCAATTTCAATTTCTTGACCTCTTTCTTCCATGTCAGTAGAAAATGTGCTTTGTAGAAAGAATTTCCCAATTTACAACCACAAAACAATTCACTGAATATGCAATGTGGTTCTGCCACAAACTGTCAAAATATGTTTTGAAGAACACAACACAGAGACATAGCAGCCTCATAGACTCAAAGATCTCAAAACAGGACATTGTAAAGACCGGCAAATGATAGTCTTTTCTACTCTCTAATCCACTACCCATTGGGGAAACCTTCAGATTATGGATTGGGCGACATATTCCCACTAGAAATAGGGCTGCACCGAGCGATCGGCCAGCTGATTTATCGGTGCCGATATTGGCATTTATGATATGATTCATGTTTATTATCATATCGGCTGATCAAATGACAAATATAAGCTGTTTTTTTAAATGATGCATTCTTCATTTTAATAAGATGTTATTAATATCTATACATGATGTGAAATGTTTTACTCTCAAAGCATTTCTCCGGAAAATCACACTGCGTGTTGTGATGCTGCAGCTGCAGACAATAGAGTCAGCCAACCACAATGGCAGTCGTCATGGCAATACTTCTCCATCAAGAAAAATGACAACAAAAGTGCAGTTCGCAACGTGTGCACCAACGAACTCAGAAGCAGCATTCGAATTCAAGCGCTACCAAGAGGCTAACAAACTTATGCTAACCAGATCTAACAGCAGGAACGATGCCAATTGAGTTTACTGGTTTCGATGAGCAGCCGAGATATGTTGTTGAAGACCGGAGGTGTGGTATCTCTGGGCGTGTAATCGATGAAGTGGAGAGAGAATATAAAGCAGAGGGCGATTCCCACTGACACGGAGAGACAGGCTGGAGGTGAGGAAGATGAGGATGAAGATACGTGGTGGGTGAGCCTGATGTCCTGAGACAAGCTGTTGGTGATACGATGGTGACAGGATGACCTGGTGGAAGCAGAGACGAAGAAGCAGGGAGACGGGGTGTCTCAAGTTGTAGACATCGCGAGGGAGGAGAGTCAGTGGTGAACTGTCCTTCCTTCATTCGAAACCTTACATCCTCATTAGTACTTTTAACACATTCCTCTATGAGCGTGGAGGTTGCTCAGAGTGTGATTGTCTTTTCTTAACAAATGTAAAATCAAAGTTGGCAGTCGTATATTAACGCCGTTCATATTTCACACTTGATGTGTCGCTGCATCGATTTGATTCACGAGCCACAGTTCGGCTGTCCATGTCTTTGAATTTACTTTTGCATGTGGAACAATGCGACGGGATGACGGAGGAAAGAATGCGGGAAAAGTGATCTTCACACCTCGAGGGAGAGGAGGAGAGGGAGCAATGAGGGACATGATGGGAGGAGAAGGGAGGAAGAAGAGTAATGGGGAGGATGATGAGCAGTGATGGAGGAGGTGAAGCATCAGAGGACGGGCGTCGCGCCGGACGACGGCGGAGGCAGTGGGACGACTTCATCAATGAGATAACACTCAGTTATCTTGTGTCGCGCGGAGATGAACCCGAGACTGACACACCTCCGGAGTGTGTGTGGTTCAGATAGAAGTCTGACCCGGGTCCATTTCGGTTTAGCTCAGAACAAAAACTTGAAACCAATGATAGTTTAAATCAAGCTAGAAATGAACTGCTTGCCTTCACCAAGTAGCATGAAACTGAAATATGGAGGATGACGCTGAGTTTGACTCAGGGATTAACGGCAGAGTCGAGCTCTGGTCACCGTCTGAACCTCACATGATCCATCACATGTGCGAGCGCAGGCACCGCGTGCATGTGTGTGTGTGGATGTTAACTCTCAGCTGCTCTCCTCCCTCCCTGCTCCCTCCATCTCCCTCTTCACGGAGAGTTGGTGACTCACAACCACAGATGAACCTCCGGCGATGCACACAGCTTCCTCTTCCTTTGACCCTGGCACACACACACATGCGCACTCACATGTACGCACACATCTCGGGTGCGACGGATGTCTTCTGACATCACGCACTGCCATTTTACAGTTGCTGTGAATGCAGATGCTGCAGCTCTCAGCCATGTGACCATCCCTTCTGGTTTCGTCACCGCACTTGAAACGTGTTGCTCCTCCGTTTTCGCATTTTAGAACGACTTTCAGGGCCCTCAGAAAACAAGATTTGAAATCTTGTTTGAAGTGACAAGGCCTGAACTCAGCAGTAATTTAGCTAACTAATGAGTTAAAGTGAGACAAACAAGCTTCGCTTACATGTGAGTTAAAGGTCATGACGCGTGTGTTAACAATCTGCTTTAAGGGGCCGCCTAAAGCAGCTTAGGGCATCTATAGGAGATGCTGTATCAACTGGATTAATGAGGGGGTGGTGCAGGAATAAGGTCGTCCGTCGACATAAACAGGAGGTCATGTTTACTGTCACGGCAGACCAGGAGCAAACCTCACGCAAAGACAGGAGGAGGAGGAGGAGAGAGGAGTGGATGGTTCAGCGCGAGCGACGGTTGGATGATCGTTGTGTAACTTAAGTGCTAGAACATGTAGGACACTCAGGAACATAACTGGGTCAATGTTCATGACCCGGGGGCCGGCGGCTAAGTGTGTGCCTCTCCGAGTGTGCATAAACTTAGTACACCCTCATCAGCCGCATTTTACATGCACTCCTCATTTCTCGAAAAAATGAGTGCTGAAACCAAAACAAAATAGGCTAAACAATGCAAACTATAGAGCCAATACACATTTTGTGTGTCCCATCACAGGTCTGGGAGTCTGCACATGTGTGTGTGTGTGTGTGTGAATACTGGAGCAGAAGTGGGTCAGTGTCTCCCTCTTATCCCCCAGTGAGTCAGGAACAAAACTCCTGCAGTCTGTCCATCACCTCCATTTTGGCTGGTCAACTTGTCCTAAAAATCCTGTGATAGTGCAGAATAATATCTGCTTTGGCTCTGGAGCTTTGCCTCACTTCGCCTAATAGGTTTATTTTGGTTTAGCTTTTAACCGTGTTTTGTGTTTGTATATTTACATATAGTTATGGAAACATGTTTAGCATGTATTTAAACATTCACAATTCACAATTTCCTGCCAAAAATAGCTTTAATTGTTGTCTGATATCGACAAATAGCCTGAAAATGGTCAATTAAAAACGTGAAAAAATGTAAAAAAATGTAATTCTCATTGAAAACGTACACGTAGTTTATACAGGGGTTCACAGAGCTGATTATTGATGTGACTTCGTAAGTCTGGACTCTAAAGAACAGACGGTCAGATCTTAAGGTTTCAATTTGGGTCACCCTTCTCCTTGTCCCGCTTTTTAAAATAGAGTGAGCGGAACAGGGGCCGAACTTCCTGAAGGACAAAAGTCTGGGAAGACGAATCTAACAGGGAAGTGGGTCGATGGTCTGAAGGGAGGACAGCGACAATCTGTGACATGAGGCAGGAGAGAAAGTGAAAGCAAGATGGAGGCAGGAGAGAATTCTAAATTAAGAAGAAGGCGAGCAGAAGGGTGAGGAGGAGGAGGGTGACGACGCGAGATGAAGATGTGAACAGGCACGACATGGGAAGCAGGAGCTGCTTCTGGCTTCAGAAATGTCAAACGCACTCGAGGGGGTGTTTATGCTTTGCAAGCGGTGGAGGACGTCGGGCCTGAGAATATATGAGCGGAAGCTGACGTGTTTCTGGAGCAGCCAACGACGGGAACTGTACATCTTAAAGACTGTAATTGTGCATCAGCGTCTGCCTAATTAAAGCCTTTAATGAACTCTAAGAGAGATGAGAGACGACTCTGTCAGAAGTTTATTTGTGTGATGGAAGAAACAAATCTTCGTCACACAGAGTTTGTTGGAAGCTGCTGCTGACAGGAATTCTTCTGGGGAGGTTCTGCCAACCTCTTTCTATTATTACTGGCTGTATTTATTCCTGTATATATATGTGTGTGTGTGTGTATATATATGTGTGTGTGTGTATATATATATATATATATATATATATGTGTGTGTGTGTGTGTGTGTGTGTGTGTGTGTGTGTGTGTGTGTGTGTGTGTGTGTGTCTGCACCAACCCTAGGCCACAAAAAAAAAACATGCCACATGTCATCAAACTATATTATATGGTACGTAGCAATCATTTAGAAGTATAACTATAAAATATAGGATATAAAAATATGCAAGAGAGAAAGAGAAAAGGCAAATGATAAGAATAAAAGCCAAAAAAATGTTGTCATGCAACATGTCAACAATCGCAAGCTATTACAACATAACTACAAGTGATCCACAAGAGCCACATTCCAAACCGTTTTCGTCGAAACTGTTACTGTTACTACTTATTGATACTATTATTATACATTTGAAGCCCTTAAAAGCCTGCTGCACACGTATAACTCTTTCCCAGACGCTCCCTTCTTTTAACATGTCGAGGAATTTCACCGTCTCAAGCATAGTAATCATCTTCATGTGTCCGGCGTCAGATCCTTTGGAAGACACGGAACATTTATGGAGGGGCTTTAAACACAACACTGCAAAGCAAAATGATGTGCAGCAGACACACTTGGATGCAAACGAACAAGGAGGCTGCGGAGACAGATGGTCCATTGATGCTAATTCGCTTTGCCAATCAGCATCTTGGATACTGAGAAGCGTTTCATCCATCTAACAAAACAAGAAGTAACTTGTAGGCAGCAAAATCCAGCGGAAAAATCACTGTGATATAGAGTCCTGGACTTACAACAGGGGTCCACTACTATGTGGTGTCGTACGTGATATTTTGCCGTCACACAGTCGTAATTTCTGGACACAAAAAATCGTGTATCTTCACTTTGCTTGATCATCCTTGTGAAGGTTCTGTACCTCAGGCACATTCTGTTGTGTAGTCAGAGAAAGTTCACAGTTCAGCAGCAGCACAGTCCAATATTTCAGCCCGACTGAAGGACGTTCCAAAAACCTCTGCAGTTACAGCCTTTCGCACACGTCCGCTCTCATTACAACATTTTTCCTGTTTGACTGCGATTAACGACAGTATTTCTCTCCACAGAAAAGTTCTGCTCCATCCGTCCCGCAGCAACAACTCATCCATCAAGCACCGCGGACGTCCAAAACACTCTCCCGTTCTTCATGCATGCCGGTCTTTCAACACGCACACACACACTTTAAACCTGGCTCGGTTTTAAACACAGCAGCCAAGACTCAAACACAATCCCGACGAGCATGTAGGTCCTTCTAATGGATCCAGTACAGAGTTCCACTGTGTGTGTGTGTGTGTGCGTCTATTGAGTCTTGCTACTCTTGGTTACAAGAATAATGGTGGGGCTGAGGAAGTAAAAACTGTGCTGTTGTAGATTAGTTAAACATGTTTGAATTCCACTGTAGACAGTCATACACATTTCCACGTATGTGCGCACACACACACACACACACACACGGCTAGCTGAAGTAATACTTCTTGACATGTGTGCTGCTGGAGGGAGAGACTGCAGAGAAGGAGAAGAAATATGATGGATAATGTGACAGACAGCAGAGAGCAGTTATATATATATGTTCCGTGTGTGTGTGTGTACAGCTTACGCAGCGCAGCGACGACAGTTGTGTTTGTTTAACTCGTCCATGATTAAATCCGTGTGTGAGTGTGGGTTCATGTGTGTGTAAAGTTTCTTGTTTACATCTTTAAGAGTCATGTGACACTCCTCTACTTGAGCGTGTTGTGCAGACCGAGCTCCAGGTTTATCATGTGGGACTGGAAAAACCAGAGTCTCTGTGTTCAAAGGTGAGTTTGTGTGTGTCCTCAGGATGTTTACATTAGCGACATGGAGTTAAGCAGTGTTTATTAATAGCCATAATCTTCCCACACAACTTAAGGCTGAGTCAGCAGCAATGAATCAAACAGAGGTTTGACTCGCTGACATAAATGTGTGACGGTGAGTTCTCCGGAGTTATAACAGTGAAGAATGGTGACACACTCTACTGCGGACACGTGTTCGATTCCTGAAGTGTCACACCGCCTTCAAACGAAAGGTCGGGAGTTTGATCGATGTGCGACATCGCAGCGTCCTTGATGGAGTCACTCACTTCCTGCCCCAAAACTCTTGAGCGAGAATTCAGAGCATGCAGCTGAGGTCATTGTCGGGCTTGTCGTGGCTTCTGTGAATGAATGAAAAACGGAGCAGCAACCTCTAATAGTCACAACCCCATTCAGAAAAAGTTTTTTGTTGAGAGTAAAATGTTGCAGATGAAGCACTTTTATTGAGCACCTGGTGCTGAAAGTCAATTCAGGTGTGTGTTTGCACTGTTGTTGGGGAGTGGAGCCAATATGGTGGTGATGATCGCCCAAAAACACAGAGCGTGTCTAAAAATACAGGTGTGTTTGATTAAGATAGCGCAGATCTGGATGACGGCGCTGCATCATATTTACGGATCTGTCAGAGCTTTAATTATATTAATTACCCACCGCATCATGGCAGCCTTTCACACTCCCGAAATAACAGAACTGCAGCGATTTGTCATTGAAATGAGAGCTGTCTCCCATGGGTGCCGCGAAGTGACAAACAAAAGAGGTAAAATATGGAGCATGCTGTGCTCAGGTGTGCATTTATAGACTCAAATCATTTGACATGGGCAGATTAATCTGAGGGCGCAACATGACGCACCAGCCTGTGTACATCCCTAACATGACAACTACAAGACGGACTTATCAGAGAATAAAAAGATCACGACCCATGACAGCATCCAAAAGTGTTTAACCCGAGGCCGATGAAACGTCTCGCTTCTTTGACAAGGAAGTGGGTCACTCCGAGAAGACGTAAGAACAACGCTGGAGGCCTCTTTTTCCAAGTTGGTCCACAGAAATGAATACAAAACTCAACATTTTGGTCTGCATTCTTTCATATATTCTGCTTTCTAAAATGAAAGTCAAGATTTTTTTTAATTCCCTCTAGCTATTTGTTTTGTGAATTATAATAATTGTCATCATTATTAACACAAAAACTGCATAATTTTACTAAACAAACAGCCGATATAAAATTTGGATAGAACGTTTCGTTTCATTGCAGAATTGGTGATTACTGACTGATCCTATTCACCAATAACTAATGCAAAAAAAGTAAAAATAAAAAAAGCAATACATTGTTCATACATATATTATTTTAAAGGCCCACTGTGTAAGAATTTCTCGTGTTAAGACCATCTACTGCAATCAACCCTTGTGCTACAGAGTTGTAGGAAACAGCTATAGTAGTGTACAGGGTTCAAAAAGCCAGGATGCCAGCCACATAAATCTGCCAAGACAACAATGGGGCTCAAAAGTCACAGAGTGGGGAAAAACCACAATGCATTATGGGCTATTAGGTAAACTGCGACGAGTATTACTACACCGTCGCCAGCTCTCTGCACTGTTCATGTGTTAAACTTTGATCATGGTGCACAAGTGCATTGTTCTCCTTTCAAAAGTGGAGGGACAGATAAGGACTCCGGGTGTTGGAAGTAACAAAGATGCATGGAACAGCCAGGATAGAAGCCGCAAGACGCCCAAACAGTTTCATGTCCCTCACTGGCTATAATGTATTTCAACATGGCGCATGACTATGGAGTGTCCAGAGTGTTCAGATCATTCATGTACAAATAAGATTTCAAGCCAATAGGAACAATTGTAGGAACAATATTCATAAAGAGGATACATGTATGAACGGGGAAAGGCAGATTTTGATTTTCAATAAGTGAAAATGTTACACCATGGACCTTGAAGACGAAAAGTAGATTTTTGTTCTTTGTAACAACACATTTCCCCTCAGTGTTCCTTCGTTTGTTTACCGGAAAATCTTTGAATATTCTTCCTGATGGTTTGGATTTCAATGTTTGACTGACACAAATGAAGAAAAACGAAATAAAACAAATCAAGACGATAAAGTAGCTCTGACACTTATCCAGCGTTGTTAGTAGTTTTGCACATTAAGAATCGACATTCAAAGCGAGAGCTCTTTGTGACCGTTATTTGAAGTTCAAGCTTGCAGATTGCATTCAACTTTAATAGAAGTATAAGTTAAAAAATACTTGGTCTCCCACAGAATATAGAGACATGAAAGTTATAATAATTTAAAGTTGAATTTTATAATACAACCTTTCAGGAAGAGGGTAGTTGGGTCAAATGCAACGTGATATAAGGGGTCCTGTGTGGGGTTTGCATGTTCTCCCTGTGTCTGCCTGGGTTTCTTCCCCTCATGGTCCAAAAACATACAAAAGGTAATTGATGACTGTAAATAGCCCCCATATGTGGCAGTACATGTCAGCGAATGTGTGTCCAGGTGTGCCGTGTAATGGGCCGGTGACCTGTACAGACCTTCTGTGACCAAAGACTGGAAATAAAAAAGTTGAAAACAAATGTCTGAAGATGATGTTTACTGGTCATGAGGATCTTAAGGCAGTTAATAAGAGTTTGTCCGTTTGAAGTTCAAAGAAGTGGTGAGTTGGTGGTGTGGCAGTAACTGTGCTGAATGAAAACAACTCCAGGTGATGATCTACAAACCAGACCTCTGCTTCTGGTGGGTAACTTCATCCACGGTGGCGCTGTCGCACCACACACAGCTCAGAAGGCGTCTCTTCCAGTTGTAGCGCCACCTAGCTAACCGCCTGGTGTAGCCGCCGGCACAGATGAAGCAGCCGACTGTTGTGATTTGGCTTCACATTTTTCTCCCCCCGTCTTTACTTAGTTTCTTCATCCTTGACTTTCCTGGCTCCAGACACACACGGCAGACAAAGAGCTGCTCACAAGCGCGGCGTCAGAGTGTTATTCTTTGTGTGTGGAGGATTACGGCAGCTCCAGAACTGTGAATAGAGGCCAGGCCGGGTCTCGGCCGCCGCTGAATTAATTACTCTCATTAGCTCCTTAATTGCATATATTAGACCAGCGGTTAGAAGAGGCGCTGTCTTGGAGGTCTGGATCTGACGCCGCTGCCTGTGGGGGGCGGCCACGGACGCACAATGGCTTCCTACCCAGAGAAAAAAAAAAGTGGCCCACCAGCACCACCCTCCCACCCACTCCAGCTTGTCCTGTTTAATCATCCGCCCTCATCAATATATAATCACAGAGGCAACAGCAGCAGATGTTAGCGGCTAATACAGACATGAAGACTCCCAGAAGGAACCAGGGGATTAATATTTCGTCTGCCGGGACGTCTCCACTGTATCATTTAATCCCACTTCAGGACTGTGGGATGTCCTTGATGGAGAAAAAAAAAAAGGTTCTTTTGTGATGCGACACTTCACTTTTGTATTGAAATACTGCCTTCTCACTCACAATTAGTTACCGAACCATAATCCACTTGATACGTTTTATTTTTTGACTCCCACAAAGATGGTCTGCGCATTAGTTCAGCAGCCAATGATAATTTATGATCAGCCGTCGAAGTGAATGACGAGTGGTTTTTCTTCCTCGAAAGCCTTGTCTCATGTTGGCGGGTTCCACCCCAAGACTTTGTAATAATGTTGTTAGTACGCGAGCACTTTCAACTTCCCAACAGAAGGCGTTCAAGCGTACGCTTAGCTGTCGAGGACAGATGGGTGAAAACAGCAGGAGAGGAAGAACCGCTAAATGTCGCCTTTTGTTTCACTCCATTCTTCACCCAGGCAGGAGAAGCAAGCTCCCGTTGTAGTCATAATCTTTTTGATGTTGAGCAGCAGAAGTTCTTTAAGTGGCTGTAACCTGAGCAAGACTGAGGACATCACTGTCCTTATAACCCACAAGTTCATCAGCAGAAGCAGAACTAACAGGGCAAACTTGTTTACGGAACAAAAGATGCAGCCCACATGTGAAGAGGTTGTGTTGTTGGAGAAGCCTGCAGCCTGTCATCACAGGGAGGAGAGGAAGGGGAGGAGCCCGAGGAACAGGGTGTAAATTAGGCAGTGAGCGGATGATTCACTCCTGAGGAGGAGGAGGAGGAGGAGAAGCGGGAGTAAAGAGGCGCGGGGCGGTGGAGGGGCCGGCCATTAAATAGAGAACTGGACGGTTCAGGGACAAACAATCAGCTGTAAATCTTTGTTTAACATCCACTAAGCTGAACTAATTACAGCAGATAAGAACGACCTCAAAGAAGTTCATTACCAGGATGCGCTCGTGCATGTGTGCGCACGTGCACGGGCTTTCTGCAGGAGTTCATTAGTGACACTTGTTTACCCGCAAATATTTGGAGGTTTTTCGCTAATGACTGAAGGTGATTCGGCTGTGGCACATCTCCAAATCTCAGAGTTAAAATGTTCTGAGGTGGATTCTGACGGTGGCCAGGAAGTCTTCCTCTTCAGCAAATAAAAGTCTTTATGGTCTTAACGCGTGGTATTTATCAGAGCTGCGGTGACAATATCAGCCCTCGCAGATGATCCCTCCCTCAGGTTGTGGTCTTTATCTTTGTAAATGTCAAGTTGGAGGAAGTGTCTGTTCGCAGCGACTGCCCGAGTCAGTGGAAGGCTGCAGATAGTTTATATCATTAAGCTGAAGACTCACCCAAACTTAGTCAAGCAGTTACGATCAGTATCATATTGTTCTGGACTACCGTTCACTTATTTTAAAGCAGTCTGTCAACTGTCTTCAACTTCTCTGTTAACACGGATTATGGCCCAACCCCAGGTCTCACCCTTAACACTAGCACTCGGTTTAGAGTGCCCTCCACTGTGAAGTACCCTCCGCCGCCAAAGAACACTTTTTTACTTTACGTCTGTTTGCTGTATATTGAGTCTCGAGAGATGTTTTGGAAATGCCAGCTCCCATTGTTTTTATTTCACGTTATTCAATTCACACTTTGCGCTATCTGCACTTCATCTTCCCACAACATTTCAAGTCAGCTCTGGAGCCAAACCCTTGGTTTGAAGGGATCATTTCAGCCGGTGAACGGCGAGTGCCCTCTGTCCTAGGAGTATTGGGACACACTACACTTCACCTGAACGCGCAAAACCAAGAGTTAGGGTGAGAATTGCAACAGGGCATGTGTTCTGACCAGGACTGGTGGTGAGATCAGCATTGCAGACTCTAGTATTCCAGACCAACTGGTCTCTCCGTAGTCTCCCTGGTCTAGATACGGTTACTTGGTGTGGCTGGTTTGCTGTCACACTTGATCGTTTATTTCTCCTGTGTGGAACACCTCTTCAGTAGTTAGAGTGACTTAATAGTTGAGAGAAGCCTTGCCACATGAAAGGACAAATACATTTGAGGTAAAAAAAATCCCTAGTAAGGGATTATTGTCTGCCAAAAAATAAAAAAATAGCAGAAGAAAACGACAGAGGAGATAACTCAGGTTGCAGCGATACAAGAGCCTAAATTCCTTTCTTCAAAGTGACATGCGATCATATTAAAATAATAGCTCTGACAAATTACATGCTTGACTGCTTTATAATATTTAGCAGAGCATCAATGCTGTTGCCATAGAGACTCTGGAGCAGAGGAGATTTAATTGTGCTTTGCTGTGTCCTGCTGGAAGCCTCTTGTAAGAGCAGTCGCTGCATGGTGGCTGATAATCCTTATTTTATCATGATACAAGAGAAAAATACTTGAAATGGACTCACTCCCTGTTGTTCTCTTCCTCTACAAGAGGATATATATTCTTCTGTAAAGGTGGACTTTAATTCGTTTCTAGTATTCCCAAAACAACATCCTGAGTTTGTGCTTCAAGATTAATGTAAACTTCTTCAAGATTGTTGCGATTTTCCTTTGCAATAAATACAAATTGTTTATTCAAATTCAGTAGAATTCAATTGCATTTTACCAAACCGCAAGTAAAACAAGCATTTGAATTGACTTGTGAGTGTGAGTGTGTGTGTGTGTGTGTGCACATCTCCATGTCCATTATGTCGATCAGGTCATGTTTGCCTGAACCGAGACACTAAATCTTGGCTGTATTAGCCCACTAATGCTTCCCCACCGATGGCAGAGGTCAGCAGAGAGCACCACCCCTCCCTCGCCCTCCCCTCCGATCACAGGCAGACACATCAGTCTCTGGAAGGTTTCTCTGCAGCACAATGACGCCTTTGTCCGTCCGGCTGCGACAGGGGAGAGTTTGTGTATGAGTGGGACAGTGCAGGAAGGTTAAACCAATCACACCGTGTTAAACAGCCGCCATCCAATTAGAGTGCAACTCTTCTGCTGTGACCTTTAACGGGATTCACACTGGCGCACGCTATACACCCCCACCACACCACACCACACCACACCACACCCACTGATAAACTGTCATCCTCCCAAACACACACACACACACACACACATTGCTGACCTAAATCGGCCGAGCGATCTGTCACTTTCTCTTACTTACACCCTGCACACATCTTTTTTCATCCTTCGTTCTTATTTTGTTCTCCAAATCTTCCCTCACTCTCTCCCTCTGTCACTTTGCATCACATCACCACTGTCACTCCTCTTCCTCCCGTTATCCTTGCTGGAGAAACTACACTTGATCCTGAAACCTTGCGTCGTCTACAGTCAGGAATGCGCTCTCGCATGAGGACGCCTCGCCACGGTGGTGCAGCGATTAGGAGCGGGTGGTCCCGGCGGTGTGTTTCCCACGATGGAAATTAGCGATAAGGTTGTTGCATATCTCCAAAACGAGGCGATTCCTGATATTTGAGTCTGTGTTTACATTTCAAATGGCAGGTCTGTGTCAACAGTGGAAACTCTAAACATGGACTCTTGTAGCCGTTAGCTAGCATGTCGCCTACTTCAGCGATTAACCCTCGACCTGCACATTGGACGTCGCTGCAGTCGACAGCTGCTCCTCCTCTGTTCACACCAGCACATTCATATTTGATACAGTGAATCAAGCACAAAACATCAACGACGGTGGACCGTTTTTCCGATACAAATTGGTGCATGGAACACTTTTTGTGCTTCAATCTAGAAGTTTTAAAACTTTTTTTTTTTTTTATTTTAATTCATTTATTGATTCACTTTTACAGCATCTCATGTGGCCTCCTTCCTTATGGATGTTTTGACATCAGACTTTGGTGCACTGAAAATTTCCACCAATGAATATGATTTGCATCATATTTTTTTCAGCGACTAACTAATCCAAATTAAGCCACTGCATAAATAAATTTGTAATATGACTGTGTCTCAACTCAAAGTCAATACTACGGTGTGGAAATACGCACGTATTGATTTCAATCAATAATTTGTACTTTAAATGTGTAATTAATCATAATTATTCACAGCCACTGTGACAGTGATTAACTTTTTTTTTTTCATACAGTAAAAGACATCACAAAAGATACAGTCAAACTGAAGGACACAAAATACAAATATTTAAGGAAAGATGAAAGAGGATAATAAAGTTTAAATCTAAAGTCTTCTCTTTGGTCACAAGCTGAAGGACTTCACTGGCATTTTAAATTTACATTCATAGACATGGTTACAATTGAACCATTTATGTAGTTTAAATTAGCTTCTTTCCTCGATTGTGTACTTTTTTGTGCTTCTCACAAAGTCTCCCACAAGCCAGAGTCCACAGGTGTGAATGTGAGGTCCATGTGAAGCCCACCTCTCCTCCGCAGCCTCACTCACCAGCCCCAGTGGTGAGGCTCAGGGACGGCAGCGGAGTGGCAGATGTAAATAAAGATGCCTCCAGGACTTCTTCAACGTTAATCATTTCCACTGACACCTTGTCTCTTAAATAGAGTCATCTGCTCACTCCGCCCACTTTCTGTTATCAATCAAGTGCGACACTTGCTCTCCTGGAGGGTGGGGGGGGGGCTGGTGTATCTTCATCGCTGTGGACCCCCGCTGGCCTATTCTGCTCCATTTTCCACTTTGGCACGTTATTTGAGGCCATTTTCACACACAGCAGCCTCCAGAGTTCCATGTGTTTGCTGGAGTGTGAAAAATGTGTTGCGAGCTCCAAAAGCAGTCCGGCTCGAAATAGTCGTGAAGCTCTGGGGATGTGACCGCCGGGGCGGCTGCAAATGTGAGCGCCCAAACACTTTTATCAACGCAAACTAACGCTACGAAGCTGCCTTTTGTCGGCGGCGTAGAGGGAGAGGACAGCAGTCAGGAGTTCCATGTTTGATTTTGTTTGTTGGTTTTGGAGCAAAAATGTCCTGATGATGTGTGAGACGGAACTGGGAATCAACAATGGCACACCTTTGGTAACTTCACTCCACACCCAGGTGCGCTGAGCTCTTGCACACACAGGATGACTGTCAGAATCAAATGTTGACAAGTCAAACTGATTCAGCTCAGATTTTGGGGGATTTTACCTGAAATTGAATTGAATTGTTCAGACTAAAAATGTGTCAGGAAGCTCATCAGGTGTCTCAGCTTGGCACATTGTCCCTCTCTCCGCACCATTGTGCACGTCATCTTTTGCACCTTTGTTTTTCTCCCCACGTCTCACTTTTCATCCTCCTCTCATGCCTCACCCTTCTCCCTCTTTCCCCCACTCACTGTCTCTGGACTTTAGGTCAGTTATTGCAGTTTAACCCTGATAAATAAACCAGAGACTCTCTGCATTATTGAGGGCTTCTACACTGTCTGCACGCACTGGCCTCGGCCCATTCAGCAATTAGACACACACTCTCTCACACACACATGCACTCGTGCAAACCACACACATTTACCACACCCTGTCCTGACTGGAATACCAGGACAAACAATACTTGGTATATGAAAACAATGAAAGCGACTTCATCAACTGTCTAAATCACTGTTCTCTCTCTCTGTGTGTGTGTGTGTGTGTGTGAGATAGCTGAGCCCCAGAACTACAGTGGCCCCTCCACAAAGCCCCAGAGGCCCAACTACCCCTGCATACTCTTTCCAGAGTTATTCATGCACACATACACACAAACATGCTCAAGCTAAATCTCCATGCATCAAGAAAACATACCTGAAAACACATATATAAACTCCCCCAACACACATACACACATACACACACATTCAAACCATCTGTCTCAATGCAGCAACAGCAGCATTGCGGTTCCTCTGTGAGTGACCCGCTAACCAACACACATCCCTACAGAGTGTGTGGAGCTATTTCCAGTGTGTTTACAGCCACAACGTTGGCTTGTGCGGCAAAAAGCGTGTGCGAGTGCATATATTCATGAAAGTGTCGGTGTGAGCGTGCATATGTTAGCCGCCGTGTGTGTGTCACATATGAGGTCACATGGATGTTGACTGTGACTTTGCAATCATTTATTTCTGGTGTGTGTTTTACATGTACATCCGTGTGTGTGTGTGCCCTGATGCCAACTCCGTGTGTTCTGACACAAGCAGAGATGGAAGGTGGTCACATGGGTTCGGTGCCATTCCACAGACGTAACCCACAGGTGCACACAACCGCAGAGTGGAGCTATGAATGCGTAATTATCGTCTCCGAGTACAGTAATGAAGCTATATTTGCCCTAGAGGCTCCACTCACGGAAATTTAAGGTTTGCACAGTGACATGAGTGGAAGACAAGCCAACAGATGGCACTTCAGCAGACAGACAGTCAAGAATGCACTGAAGTGAAAAGTTTATTTGAGCCTGTCAAGCAAAGTGCATTGTACTGAAATACTTCACAAAAAATGTGTTTGTTACAAAAATGGTGACAAAGAGTATTTGTAATTTTTAAATGCTGTGCTCAATCAGTACTCAAGTTGAGGTGGGTGGAGGGGGGTGGCATCCCTCATGAATTAAAAAAAATATCAACATCATCCCGCCTTTAAAACTGTGTCGTACCGCCACGTCTTAAATGAGAACCGCTACTCCATCAGAAAATTGTCTTTTTGAAGATCAAATCTAACGTGATCAAAGTATTAAAACGAAATGAAAACATTGAAACAAAGAAATAACACATACTGTAACACATCACGGTGGTGGACATGAACATCATGGTTTTCGCTTTGTTACTCGAGGAAAAATCCCCCCAAAAAACCTCATAATGGCTGAAGTCTGTTGCTTGCAGAACTTAAGTCGTGTGTACCAGTCGGGCATACGAAGAGACGGACCGCATGAGGACGGATTGGACTGGAGACAGACTTACTTCTGAAGTTTAAAAACAAACATTTTTACTGTCACCACTACTGCCACCTCTATCACTTTTTGTTTGGTTGCTTTCTGTCCTGCTGATTTATTTATTTTTAAGCAGGGGTGCAGTGGCTCCACTCCACAATGCCACAATGAATGAAGCGGCAAATTAGCCAGAAAATACAATTTAAAAAGTTGAATAGACTATTTCCTAAAATAGTTTCATTCTGTTTTAAAAATGAATTTTACCGCTCACATGAATTTGAGTCGATGAGACTGACCTCGTCTTGGAACCTGGACACTAACTGGATAAGCAGCCTTTTAATTTGTTTCGATCATGTGGTGAGATCTGGACCAGAACATGAACATTCTCCATCTAGAAAGTGCCAGATACATTTCTGCACAGTCAAAAACAAGTTGATTCGCTGCCTTACCTGCTACTGCTATTATTTCAACCAACTCACTTTGTATCTGGAATCATGCTATTTATTAGTTCATAAAGCAGCAATGTAAAAGAGAAATAGAAACAATGACTTTCATCAGTTGTGTGTGCAGCAGGCATGAGCACACAAAACAAGTTTGGAGTACATTTGTAAATGCGAGTCAAACTGTGGGGCGAAAGCAGGAGGGTGCGGGGGAAGAGGGAAATGAGGATTGTCACGGCGAAAGA
The DNA here is from genome assembly GCF_027744825.2 of Synchiropus splendidus. NCBI lineage: Eukaryota > Metazoa > Chordata > Actinopteri > Syngnathiformes > Callionymidae > Synchiropus > Synchiropus splendidus. The sequence goes on from NC_071336.1 coordinate 12,089,496, forward strand.
GAAAGATGAGAGAGACAGCGAGAGATGGCGGGCGAGGAAGAGCACGGATGATGTTATCTTGTTGATGTAGACATGCAGTACTTGTGTGTTGCACTTGGGCGCAGTGGCCGTTTCAATTCTGCAACAGCTCAAGCAGTTCTGACTTCTGTTTACGCAGTAACCGGATCAGTCGTGTGTGCATGAGTGTGCGCTCACAATGCAGATGGTGTGTAGTGCAGCGTCAAAGGATTCATTAAAAAAAGTGAAAGGCCCCAATCTGTGCTGGTCTGAGAGAGAGAGAGCATGTGTCTGCGCATGTGTGCCTCGGAGAAGAAAGAAGAAGAAAGTGAAGGGCGGTGAGAAGCTGACAAAACAGACGGAGAAAGAAAGAGTGTGTGCATGTGAAACGGGTTTACATACACTCTGACCTCCCGTTATGAATGAAAACATCAATCAGCCAGTAGAACTAATCAATTTTCCCGCTCGTTCTCCCGTCTCTGCGGGGTTCGGAAGCAAAAAGAATCACTTGTAATGGGATTCAAGTAATCTGATTACTCAGCAACAGCTCATTAATCACTCCCAAAACAAAGAAATCTGATGGGAAAAGTGGCGTGGAGTCCAAACTGGAGAGTTTGTGGCTGCCTCCACTGAAGTGCTGTCGGAATGGTATCGCGGAGCGTGAGCTCAGATCCAGTCCCCAGGAGTGGATCCACACGGGCTGAAACAGTGTGAGGGTGGAGAGCGTCACACAAGAGGTTCATGAAACCTGTGCACAAACACACACACACGTAAGAGTGTGTGTGTTTGGCTGTCAGGAAGCCAACCCGCCGTGTGGGTTGAAACAAACGTAAGGATTAGAGGTCATTAAGCGACGTCGAGAGCGCAGACGCTCCGAATCTTCAGTCAAGAGTTTGTGTGCGTCAGTGTCCTGCACCAGCCGTCATCGATCAGGACTGCAGCTGTCCATCGATTAGTCTGGCCTGGGCCTGTGGAGATAAGGGCGTGTCTATCTCTGGACGTGGCTGACAGGTGGAGATGTGAGGAATCCGAAGCAGAGAGTAGCAAAACTAACCATCATCAGCTATTGCAAGTTTGGGTCAAAGCCTTGTGAGTGGTCAAAGCTTGTTTTTCAAAGAATTGCAGGGGTGTTTTTTAAAGAGTCTGGCTCAGACAGTTCATTACTCACACAGCGTTCCAGAAGCCTTTGCAAGTGAGTGGTAGACGGGAACGTCAACAACATAATCGGGTAGTAAGGAAAGATAAAGAACACAAGAACACTGACCTTGGCTTCAGTGAAACTCGTTTCAAAATTGGAGACTGACTGAGATGTCTTGTTACATTCTCATCACCATTAACACACACACACACACACACCAAGCTCAAAAGGAGCTGCTACATAGAGACTCAAAAATATGCTGTGCTGTAAAACACGCTCAGAAAACTGTGCATGCACATGCATCATGGGTGAATTAAAAGACACACAATACTGCCAACTGTTTTCAGTCCATGGAGCTTCAACAGCAGATGACATACATGAAATCCTCCTTAAATCTTTTACAATCCCAAGAAACACCTTTTGGCCAATACAATAACATATTAGACTTGTAATTCCCTCACAAATATGGTGTTCAAGTCACAACAGGTTTAGACACAACTAAAGCCCATTGTCATTGTATCCTATAGCTGGGGAATGTTTATCTTATTTCGAATGCCCAAATTGGCTCGGCCCGGTTGAGTGGAGCGGGCCATGTGTTTCACTGAGATAGAGCGCTGTGCCATATGGTCAAACCTGCGGCTAAAAGGTCAAGTGAGTGAAGAGACTGAGTGAAGGGAGAGTTTTTGGGTGTAGAGTCTGGATGTAACGGAAGAGAATGGTAGAAAAAAATCCTTCTAAAATGGTCTGTTCATTGCTTCCATGTCCTGAGCCTGGCTCTTCTCTGGCCGAGTTCAGAGGCTTTAATCTGAAACCTCAAAGTCCCTTGCCAAACATCACTGGCAACATCATCATCATCATTATCGCAGAGATAAACAAACAGCCAATATGAGATCAGCCGAATAATTACCATCCACTCACATAAACAAGGCAGCAGACACAGCCACGTGCGGCCCAACTCACCGATGATGTAGTAGTCGTGCATGCTCTTGAACTCGTGCCCCCACAGGTTGGGAGAGAACTCCTGGAACTTGATAGTGAATCGGCGCTCTCTAGTTGGCTCGTCGCAGGTGAGCACGATATTTGGGGATCCCATCACTTCGCAGCGGTCCGCCTGCTCCCGTGTGGACACCAGGTAAAGCTTGTAATACTCATACTCCGGCGTGGATCGGATGGTGTCAAGCGGTGGGCAGATTAGGTCCAGCCGGTCCCCAATCTGAGGGTACAGAACGTACCCCTTGTCGTCTTTGAACCTGAAACACAAAGACGGAAATGACTTTAATTTGAAGTTTCGATTTAGATGCTCTATTTCTCATGTTTCACAGCCTTTTTTCTAAAAATATATATCTAACCACACACAAGCACGCACACACATACACAAGCACATGGTGTAATCCCGGGATGATCTCAGGCAGCAAGAAAGAAGTGGAACCAGCAGTCGATGATCCACACAGAAAAAATAAACATCCATGAAAAGCCGACGCAGATCCACTTATTTTTATTCCCTGTGAAATACTTTGCTGGGCGAATTTAAAGGCGGAGAGTTTGTGGTAAATACCAGCAGCAAAACAGTCTGGGATGAATGAATTTAAGAAACGCTTCCTCAACGGCAAGCGAACCTTCCATACAAGGTTCTTTGAATCTGAAAGAAATCGCGTGAATGTAATGTTTCAGGTCAATCTCCATGCTTTAGGCAACAGTTGTTGTGAGATCCTACTGGCATCCTGTGATTCAAAGGTATACCTCATCTATTCTATTTTCTAGCGACCTTTAATCGACATTTTGTGCTCATTTTATTTTATTTTTTTTCTTTGTTTTGCCGCTAAATAGACGGCCAATAATAATATTCCATATAAGAATGTAATAATAACTATGTATTTTATGGTGATTGGAAGCAACACTTTTCATTTCATTTTTCAGATTAATTAATGTTTTAGCTTCGCACAAAATGTTCATGCACCATTTTTACTAGCAGAACATTGACTGAGGGTCAAGGGTCAAGCAGCCCTGGTAAAGAATCACTTGATAACCATTGGTGTCTCTAATGTCTCTTATTAGTGTTTCTGACAATATCTGTTTCCTGCTGTCACAGAGGTCTATGATTGTCTTTTACCATCCAAACTTTCCAAAATGTGTTCAGTCGTAGTGATGCATTTCGTCATGTTCAGCAGTGTCCATACATAGGACAAGGAAAAATGACAATGGGAACAAGAGCCAGGTGGAGGGACACAGGCTTTGCACAAGGACACAGCATATACAAGACGTTAGGCATAAATAAACAATACAAGCAAAACTGTCAAAGTTTTATTTTTCGAAATAACTGAAGCTCAAGATTTGCTCAAGACACTTCATAAATGTGTGGCTTTGAACCATCAACTCTTCAAGCCCACGGGGGTCTTGTTTAGGTCACAATCAATGATGAACTGGCACAAGAAAACATCCTGTGATTTGCCCGTGTAGTTGTAAAAGGTTGAGTCCGGCACTCGACAAAGGGTCACTGGGGTTATCAGGGCACGCTTGCACTGAAGAGTCAGACCCTCGACCTCGCTGCACACCGACACACACTTGTATCCTGGGTCTAGCAGGACTGGAACACACAGGGACTACACACATGGAGGCGTGGCCTTGAGCAGCAGCAAAGACTAAACACAAGGAAAAATATATTCCTTGTGTTTAGGAATATATTCCTAAACACTGCAGTGTGTGTGTGTCTGTGAAAATATATTCACAGACACACACACACTGCAGTGTAAACACACACACACACACATATATATATATATATATATATATATATATATATATATATATATATATATATATATATATATATATATGAGCACACACACAACATTCCAAAAAGTCACCAATGCATGTGACACACACGCACTCAGCAAAGCATCCATTTAAAACAAGCACATTTTGCTGCATGACGCATTCCCTGAGCGTTGTCTGGAAGGCACCTGAGTCACAGTCAAGCTGCATTGCAGAATGGCAGTGCAAACACAGTTGCACACACACAGATATACTCACAGACGCACGCACACAAAGGTAAATGCCATCGGGCAGGTAGAAGACTTGAAAAAGACAGCGGGGAGGAAAATATCGAGCTTGTCAGTGAGAGTTTGCAGCCGCAGAAAAACGTGGAGGAAAAAAAAGCAGACAAAGAGGAGAGTCTGGAGGAAAAGACCTGCAGATGCATCACGGACGACAAAAAAAAAAAAAAAAAAAGTGGTGGCAATTTAGACAGCCAATGACATTTTCCTGTGTCAAATGCATCAAGGTAACTTGGATCCCAAGCAATGAAAGTGTGGAGTGCGAAGGAAACACTATTCATTTGCAGCGCAAGGTCAGCTGTCTGGACACTGGTTTGGACACTCTCCTTGTGGGCACAGGCACATTGAGTCACTTTGGTTGGTAAATCAAACATCTTTTTTTCAACATCTGCAGTGTCCATAACACCCTCTCGAAATGTTTGTTTTATGTGCCGTTTGAAAGGTTTAAATGAGATGAGATTAGGATGTAAAGCTACAGCAAAAACATTAAGCTACTACAACTCAGATATCCAAACATCCACAAGTCCTTGTTAAATAGATAAAGAATAGACACGTCCACGAGTATGTAAATATTCTTATCTCAGCAGCAATAGATCATTGTTCAAATCTTGAAGGGCCACTAGTAATGAATGACTGAAGTTTAACTCAAACTGAACTAATACTTTGTTTAGTTGCCCAGTGCTCGGTCATCACGGAGTCTCTGCAGTTTCATTCAGACCGGCTCAGTTTGTGGTTGACATTTTGATGCCGTAGATGCAAAGAGAGGGGGTTATAAAGAATTTTATAGAGTGGATGTGTGACTACATCAGAATGAATCAAGGTTTCAGTCAGCAACATGGCCGCCTGCCTCCACCCCGGCTACTGTGGCCGTTCCTGTCACTCCAGCACCCTGAACAATAGCGGCATTCATCGGGCCACACTTTCAGACGCAGTGTATGCATGTGTGTGTAGCTGGAGAGGTTGAGGGGGGCAGAGGTGACAGAGTAGGGGAAGGCAACGAGAGAGAGGGATCTTCTCTCCTTTTTCTCTGCAACAGGAGAAAAAAAGTCATTCTCTCCAAACCCCGAAACTGTGGACACACCAACAGTCTCCTCACTGGACTGATATAACTAACAAAGATTATGTTTAGCATTGTTTAATTGCCCTGTTGGTGCGTGATCCGCTCCTGCGAGTGAAACTGCACCAGTGTGTGTATACACATGTTGCCCTCCCACTGCTATTGTACCTGGATCTGAGAACTGATTTGGACAGGGAGAACATTTCCAAAATTCCAAAGCAGCAACCTGAGCCGTGTGCAGACCAAAGCCGGGCACACAGGTGCAGCCCTTTGTGTGTGTACGTGAGAGCATGAGAGTCGTGAGAGTAAGGTACAACAGATTAACCTTTCCTTTCAGGTCAAAACTGTAGTAACTAATTCTTTCTTTACGCCCCCCCTGCCGGTAGTTCTGGTCTCTATTTTCATTGTTCTAATTTAAGCTGGCAAAAACAACAGTCCAGAGTCAAGGCATCGCTTGTCATCAGCTGCGCTTTTCAGCGAGTTATATTGTACTGACATGGCACTGTTGGTGTAGTAATGAAGGTTGAATAACTGAACAGAAGAAGACATAGCGAGAGAGAGAGAGCGAGAGAGAGGATGTACCAAAATCTAATCATCATGGATGATTCACTGTAACTCCATATTATCCGTAACCTTGGTGACCGTCACAAGTTTGTCCTTAATGCAACCTTGAGCGGGTGTGAGCGGGAAATCTGGCGGCAGGCAACGGTGGGGATGTCTATTAGGGAATAATAAGCGACGGCGGGATGCAGGGCAGATTTATGGTGGACCACCGATAAAGCTGTCTGTGCTAATCTTATGGTATATATATGTATACACACATATACACACACCTGAACTAAAGCTCATATCTTCACAAAGACTCAATAGCATCATATTATGGAGAAAGTCTTGGGAGAGAGGGGATGTGGGAGGAATGGAGCCAACACGGTGTTAAAAAGAGCAGAAAATGAAGGGATCATGGACAGAAACTTAGAGGCCAACAAAATGAGAACATTGAGAAGGAAAAAGGGGAAGCAGCGAGCAAAAGCCAGGAAAATGTGAAAAAAAAGAAAAAAGAAATCTGGAGAATATTAGAGAGGAAAATTGCAGTAAAAATATGGACATAAATGAGCGAACGCGAGAGGAAAAGCAGTGAACAAGAAGGGGAACAATGGGAGGAGATGGTTCGAGGATGGGAGGAGAAGGTTTGCAGGGAAAGAGGGAACAGATTGAAGGAAGACTGGAGAGAACAAAAATAATTAAAGGACAATAGTTAGAAGAGCAAAATAAGGAGCAGGTAAGACGTAGAGGGCAGAAAGGGAAGAGAACATGGGAGAGTGAAAAATAGAGAACATGGAGACAATATGGAGGGAGCACAGAGGGACACGATGGATGTCGAGCCGTTGATGCAGGAAAACCTTCTGGAATGTTGTGGTGAGAAACAAGAGTAACAGTTTCCATGTGGAGAGAGAACCAGGGTAGGGGGGAGTGGGGTGGTCTCCCCATCAATTGGATCCAGACGGACACTTGGTCTTTGGCCCGACTGTCAAACTATAATATTGTCGTAACTTCTCAAAGGTCGGATCGTGTACGTGCAGATGCCCTCTAGAGGCCACGGGGAGTAAGACGAGAACGTAATCAGATACGACGAGAAAATCCGTGAGAGGACCAAGTGGGGCGGATCAAACATTTCCAGCTGTCAGTCAAAGAAACTTCAGCTCCGCATATCATTAAAGAAAGGCTCACAGTTTGCATAAAGAAATCAAATGTTCAATGGGGGATGTAGATCCCCTCCATCTCGCCCTAGACATTCTGCTTTTCAAGAGCCAACGAAATATTTAGGAGGCAGAACCCTTGTGATAATCCGACTGATAAGTGTAATATGCTCATTGGCCTAGACTGTTAAATAGTGGCAGCCTGCCACACCACGACTCGGAACGCACCATACACAAGTGAATGCTGACAAATGCACGGATATGCCTGTGGCCTTCAAGGTAAATGAATGAGACCTGAATTCCAAGGCCAAGGTAACTCGGTCTTGTTTTATTCTCGTGGGTGAAAACCGTCAAAAGGCCAGAGTGTTGCTGTATAATCCCTCACGCTGCTTCAGAGACACTTTAAGCAGAAACTTTGCATCCGTTTGCGTGAGCTGAATTCTTTTTTTAGGTTAATCGGCACCAGGGGAGACACACGCACACACGCGCACCATGATGAAAGTTGTCGCTCGTCTATAATACAGCAACTTCAACTAAGAAGAACGACTTCACCTTTGTGAAGGAATCCAGGGCAAAGAAACTTTACTTTGTGTGTTTGTGTGTGTGTGTATGTGTTGAATTATTTTCATGTTCTGAGGCTGGGAACATTCATGATTTGTCGAAACAGAGTGTTTGTGAGTCGTCGTCACTGCGGTTCTGATTCCACACTCTTTCTTCATGCACCAGTTTGACGTCCTACATCGGTTCTGGTATAGAAGAGAATATTTCTCTCTTTTGTGGCTCCTTAAATGCCAGATTGTCATCAGTATTCCAGGTGCAGCAACTGTCTAGTCATTGAAATGTTCCACGTTTGATCCCTCCTTGAGTCGTTCCTGGCCCGGAAAACTTTGCAGCTGCTGTTCAGTTACGAGTCCTGGGCCCTCACTTCTCACCTTGGTCCACTCTATTCTGACTCCTGAACCCACTAACATGTAAACTAGTACTTCCTCCCAATCCAGTAAACCCCCACGTCCCACCCCGTCAGTGGGACCCCCTTCACGGCCCTTCAGCAAGCACTTCAGATGATTTGCAGCAGTCTGGATTGGACCCATTAAGGAGGTGTAGGAGAGGTGTGTGGTGATGGAGGCCGACAAAACAGTGTGTGTGTGTGCATGCGTAAGTGTGTGTGTGTCCACTATGACACCCTCACACAGCGAGGTCTGCAGTGTTAAAGATGAAAAATTCATGCACTCTTACATATTTGAATGTCAACTCATTCAACATGCTCATTTCATTATGTCACACTCGCCAAAGTGCACGCATAGATGCACACCCAGAGACATCGGTCCCTCTGGGAGTGGACAACCGAGGTGAGGTGCTGACCCGCCACAGTGTGGGTCACATACATCTCTCAAGTCGTGTGTGTGTGTGTGTGTGTGTGTGTGTGTGTGTGTGTGTGTGTGTGTGTGTGTGTGTGTGTGTGTGCGGGCTTGTGCCCGCTGACCCAGGAGGGCCGGGTCTGTGCTCCGGAGGGGCCACAGGGTGCAGGAGTGTGAAACTTTAGCAGGAGGAGGTCTTAAGCTCGGTCAGGCCAGTGTCAGGAGAGCAACGTAATCCATCGGGGGGCCCCGGGGGCCACTAAGAATGTAGGACTCCAGGGATTTGACTTTGAAAGGAAACTTAAGCGTGGATGAGAAGAGGAAGGAAAAGTCTTCAAACTGCTCCGAGATCTTATGTGACTTCATAATTACATTAAAGAGGAAGCCAACGTGAGATGCAGGAGCCCATAAAACTAACCTAATGAGAATGACATCAGTTGCAAGCAGACCATTTGTTGGCTATGAACAAACTAAATAACAAAGCCCTTTATGGGGGGCCATAGACCTGTATGACCTTATTATTATAAAGTGTATGAATGACAATAGAACAGAGCAAAAACAGCCAGTAACACTAAAGATGATGCATCTTACATCTAAAGTTATGAACCAAAAGCAGCCGGTCGTTGTTTCTTTTTAGGTGGGAAAAAGCAGCACACAATACAGTTATGGCACAACAAGCTAACCTTGGATTCAGGATTAACTTGCTAAAATAATAGGGAAAAAGACTGTAGTTTTCAGTAATAATGACCCCTTACCTGTAGATATTACACAACTAATATGGCTCCATGGTTAAAGGGACCACTTATTTTTCGTTTGAGGTTAGCACAGGAGCATGACTGTGATTCATTGGGACTGGGAGCCTGCTTCTGGTCATACTGTGAACTTTCACCAGTCCTGTGACTCCTCAATGATTCTGAACCTAAATGAATACATAGTTCTTACGTTCCCAGGGTTTCAGGAGTCAAATCCTACATCCTTGTGAGGTCAGTGGAACCATCTTGAAGTCATTTGGGATTCAAACCCTCTATAGTTTCCCACCTTAGTCCTGTGGTTCATGAGTGAAGGAAGATTTAGGAGCTCAGACAAAAATGCTCAAGTGCTGGAGCCTGACCTGACCCGGGATTGTGGAGACTCCAGAGGCCCACCCTGGTTTGATCAACAGTCAGACCCGAACACAATTCGCATGACTGCCTCCGTGTCACCAGTAAGAGTGTTTCAACACAGGGCACCAAAACGGAGAATAAAAACATCATGCATCCAGACACGTTACAGGCTTTTAGTTAGCAGGGACGTCTCGGAAACACTTGGTACTGAATATTGGACGTCCTACTTCTAGGCAGAAAGCTCCAGAGATGCCCCATTTTTCCTCCTGTTTTTTTGTTTTTTTCAAAACATGTGAATTTAGCTGAAACTCTAACTGGACTGATCCCCCCGTAAGGTGATGGATCTTATTACAACATATGGCTGATTATTACAGTATTGCAATATATCACAATGTACTCTATCACCACTCCCGTGTCAGGTATCAAGATACCTTCCAATACACAGCCCTAGCGACAATCCTAACCAGGTCCTATATGGAAAGAAAGCACAGCTCTACTCCGAGCATCTCATTGATGATGCACTGCCCCACCACTGCAGTTATTAGTTTGTCTCAGCTAAGCGTCTCCCATCTGCTTCTCTTGCTCCTTCAACCACAACTTTTGTTCTTTCGTCCTTCAATTCTCAAACACACCTGACTCCTCATCCTGCACCTCCCCGCCCCTCACATTCTCCTTCTTCCTCACACTCGGTGTTTGAAGCCAATGTATGTCTCCTGGGCTGGATGATTGACAGCTGAGAGAGAGCCAGGAAGCTCTCTGGTGACAGATAAGGACTCTGGCTCTATTACTCACCCCATACACACATGCACACACACTCACATACACACATTAGGGCAAACGCATACATACACACACACTCTCTCTCCCATGATGCTCCAGTTCATATTTGCATTAGGAAGCTTCAAGTAAAATAAATAAAGAATCTTAGACTCGAGGAATAAATAGACAAGAGGCAGCTGGGGAAGAGAGGTGCGCGTGTGTGAGCGTGCATGAGCGTGTGTGTGCACGTGTGTGTCTGTGTGTTTGTGTTTCACACCAAAACAAAGATAAAAAGACAGAAACATAATAATGAGAAATCAAAGAGTCTAAAAATATGGTTTGATTCCCTCCTTTTGCCGCTCAGGGGCCTGAGTCAGGGGGCCCAGAGTCGGGGGCCAGAGGAGTGCGCTGGCTGACGATGTAAGAAGCAGGAACGTCTCAGCAGGCCAACATCAAAGACGCTGAAAAAAGAACTACTTGTTGATTGGAAACGGGTACGGGAGAGGAGGAGTGAATTTGTTGAACTAAACAAACTGAAATTCTTTCCCAAAATGTTTTTTTTTTCTTATTCATTTCATTCTCAATTTATTTATTTTTAACATCAAAAGTTTAATAGACTTTTAAGGTCAAGATCCTACCAAAAATATCTTCACCTCTGTGATGCGGCCTTTAAATATAGGTCATAATGTATCACATCAAGGGCACGGTGGAAAGAACAGACAATGAATCCCATCCGGTGAATGACAAGAGACTTAGGTGGGAACCCACAAGCCAGCAGCCAGTTCTTAGGCACAGGGCAAGGATACATGAGGAGACAGTCAATACAATCATGCAGGGATGTCTGCTGTCCCTGTTTTGAGCCCCTGAAATGTTATTTTCTTTATTTCCTAAAATGACTCTAACAGGTGTGCTGATCCCACTCATGTTCCAGACAGTTACTCATCTTCACTGCACTATAAAAAAGTATTTAAGCAGAGCCCCAAAATTCTGAAGTTAAGAGGAAATAAAAGTGTTCTGACAGCTGCGTTATAATATTTGTTTTGTATATTGAGCGGCTGGTTCAACAATTTTCCCCTCTAATTTCATTGTCATCTTTATCACTTCCTCAAAAAAGAAACATTGTGTTAAAAGGCTTGCATGGCAGTGATCTCAGGAATGCTAACCAACAGCTAGCCCAGCTTTAGGAGCAGCTGGACTCTCCACCGTTTCAGTGTTCCGCTGCCATCATCAGAGGTCAGGGGTCAGGCCGGAGTGCTGACTGCGCACCCAGCCAGACAAAGCTGATTAGCACACACGCTAACACACACACACGCCATTACACACATGCAGGGTGTGTGTTGGTATGTCTGCCCCTCATCACCCCACCTCCATTTCTCTCTCTGTGATATGTCTCATTGGGGGTACGGCGTGTCATGTGTTAGCACCTGCACCAATCCACAGCAGCTGGCTCGCGCTCGGCGGAGCAGTTCTGCCACAGGAAGTGATGACGCTGCCAATCTTTTATATATGTAATCTTGGGTTTTGTGGTCTCGGACCGGATGTTGGCGTCGAGCTCACGGAGGCAGAACTGAAAGTTGTCACCAGACACTGGTAGTTTAGAGGTTCTTGGTTAAGTGGACTCAGGATCTGGCCTTTTCGCAGACGATGTGGCCTTTTTCAGCTCCGTCGTTGCAGAAAGGTGAGAAGCTGCAGGAATGAGGATTAAGTTCTCTACTTCTCAGAACATACCAGTAACAGTGGGCTGTCCTGTATAGGTCGGAAGTCAGGAACTATCTGAGTCTAATCCAGAAGTGAGCAAAGGTTGGAGCGGAAATAAGTGACACAAGGTCAGATGTGAAAACATGGTATCCGTAGCTTTGGGAGATCACGGATAGAACAACATCGTAGACGCATGGCGCAAGACAGGAAGTGCTCGGACACTCAGTCATACTCCGTCACATTGGTTTTCCCGAATAACTGCTGGAAGAAGTTTACTGTTTAGGGTAGCCTCTTTGCTCTGACTCAAACTTGCATCAGGCGTAGTTATAAATGGATCATGGACTTCATGTGGTTGTAAATACGAACAACGTCACAGGCTACATTCGCCCCCAAATTAAATTGCTAAAAATATCTGCTACCACAATGAAATGGAAGAATATAAGAAACAATAGACAATCCAAAGCTCCCTTAACATTTTCATTCACTTGACCTTGGTCACTGTGGTGTTGGTGCCAATCCCTGCTGACATCAGGCGAGCGGTGGGGACACTCTGGACAGGTTGTCGGCTCGCAACAAAACGTGCAGCGAGAGACAAACACTGACACACAAGTCAAGAGTCTGCAGGGGAAATCTGCAGCCTTCATGACTCTTGCCTGTTGTGCATGTGCGTGTTAATGTGGTTTCTCAGGCCTGCCAGCATGATTAGATGTGTTAAATGCCCCCCCAACCTGATGCAGCCTGTTATGACAGAGACCCACACACACATGTTCATCATGATTCCCATTAATTATCTTTGCACTTGGCCGACTAATTAACACATCAGTTGGAGCAGAACTAATGTTGCATGCTAGTACACCACCCACACGTGCGCACGCACGCACCCACACACTGACACACACAGATGTCAGACAACGGAAATCGAATAATCTATATCTTTCCTCAAGGGGCAGAGCCATCCCACAATAGGTCACCTGTCAATCATTGGATGGACGCGGCAGAATAGAAATGCAAGTAGATCTAGCATCTAACCAGCAGTTAAACTTGACATCAGCGAAACCCCCGACATCTTGGAGTCAATAGGCCAATAGTACTCATCGATTGATGTGCTATTGTAAGGAGGCAAAGTGAGTTCCATGGCTACCAAGATTTGCACCATAGTCCTTGTTTGTCTTTGACCTTATAATGTAGGATTTTATTTATGAGAGTTGTTGTTTAATCTTTGATATGTTGAGTAAAAAAAAAACACAACATCACGTATGAGAGATGGGCCATAACTTATCGTAAACGATGTTCTGCCAAAAACAATTTCGTATATCCCGATAAATTCGATAAACACGCGGCACACTTGCTGCATTAGACTTGCATGAATACCACCACGCCGTGACGGTGCCGTGCTCTCCAGCTCTGCAGCGCTTTACGGCTGACGTGTGACAGTTGTGGAGAGTTTGGTGGACGTTAGTTCACGATCGTAGTTTTAAACTTATTTTTAATATAGGAAACCTTTGCCAATGACATTGGTCGACTGAGCCTCTGGATTGGTGTTTGTTTTAGTGGTTGTAATAGGTTTTCTGACGTGGTCGTCTACCTGGGTTCATAGCAACACATGCAGGGTCTCCTGCTGAAACACTGCGGTGAACATTCGTGAAAGACATCCGCTTATTGAATTTCTCATCTCTTCACTTAATGAACTACTATATTTAAACATACACAAATGATATTGTTGGAGACAAACTCTAATAAGTTTAATGATAAAACAGTTTCAAGAGAGACTGTAGTGAGTCCAACACATGGAATAGAATGAAAATGTATTTATCCTTATCGCTGATGTGGCTTATCATGACAGGTTTTTTTTTGTCCATGTCAGCCATCCCTATTTTGTATATAGTGAAAGAAGTAATAGTAAATAAGATTGTGATTCCAACAAGTTTCCCAACCAGATCCAGTAGATCCAGGACCGGTCCACTGCCCTGCTGTGACTTACTGATTAACATGCTGATTCACTGTCCAGAACATTTACTTCCTCAACCTTCCAGGAGGTCCCAGCGGGACTGAGCCCAGCGCCTGGGGGTGAACTGGAGGGTATTTCTCCCACATGTGGATTTATAATGTTTCCTGGTGTGAAGCCGCTCTAGTATTCACACACACACACACACACACACACACACACAGACCTTTAGGTTGGGCAGTAGACTTTAGTGGTCGCTGTCGTGGCTCTCGCCTCAGTGGTCTCTCAGTGGCCCGTCACTAAACATGGCCCCTCTCTCATCTCATTCTCTCTGACAGGCGGCGCAGCGTATAATTACGTCCCCCCTGAAACCGGTGCTGTAATCTCACACACTTGTGGACCATTACTGCCGAGGCTCTGGCTTTTTTCCACCAGCACCTCCACATCGCTTCATATCTCTGAAGGGTCCGAGAGGCTGAGAGAGCAAGTGAGGAGGCCTGACATTAACGAGATTGCTTGTTAAGAATAGAGGGAGGGGGCAGGAGGAGGGGGCGGGGGGGAGCGTAGTCGCTGTAATTGGGAGGTTTTGAAAAGGGGTAAGGGAGAAAAGACAGAATCAGGTTTCCACTCGGGGCCCGTCTAAGAGCGTCTGCAGCGACGAGAGAAGCAGTAGAGAGGTGCGAAAGGTCAGGCACACCTGTCAATCAGATCCCAACAAAGTCCGGCCCCCTCAAAGCTACGTTCCACTTGACGGACAAAGACTCAGTGTACAGTGGTGGGCTTCTGGAGCTGCGGCGCCGTCAGCAGGCTCATTACACGCGACACGTTTCACTTCCTGTTGGGTGCGAGTCCGGCTCCAGAGACCCCCCTCCCTTTAAAGCCAAGTGTAAAAGCTTCCGCGAGCAGGATTCGAAAATATAAGGTGCACAACAAGACATGGCCAGAGGGGGAAGCGACATCCACCAGAATGAGAGCGAGGCTGAGATCCTCGCCCTTTCTGACATCAACTTTGATGCACAGGGAACTGTGTGTTTATTTATGCTAATCAATTTATACAAACTCATAAGCGAGCGTCTGTGCAAACTCCCCAAATGTGCCCGTGTGTGGCTTTGCATTTCCTAAAGCGGAGGGATGTGCCAGTGGATGTAAGTGTGTGTAATCCCTCGCTATGGGACGCCCTCCTTTATTCCTGTGCCAGATGAGACCGTTCTGCCAAATTCCATGGACCAGACGGACGCCAAATACAAACATACACAACGCTGGAACCCGAGCGTGTGATGCATCTATGTAGGACGGCGAGCAGCATGTGTGTTTGCTCGAGAAGTGAACCTTGTATTAGAGAGCAGTGGCTGTTCATTTTGCTCCGTCTCAAGCCCATGGGCATCACACCTCCTGATTCTGACTCCAACCCAAATTCAAACAGCGATCCTTAATCCCATCACACCTGTGACTAGAACTCCCATCCAAGGTTCTGAAATGGAATTCACTTCCAAATTCCAGCTTTCAACAGTTTGATTTTAACCCCAACCTTAATTTTGACCTTGAAGGAAATTGGCATCTGATTTGGATCTCAACACTGACCCTTATCGTGGTTCTAAAACCGATCCAAACTTCAGTCGCAATCCCGGTTCCAAACTTTCAAGCACGAGCCTCCACGAAATTCCTACGCTATTTTTAGCTTCAATAGAGAGTTTGATCTTAACCTTAACCTGCTGGCTAATCCTAAATCTCATCCTCATTCAGATTCCCATCTCTAGTGGCAAGATGTCGATCCAGATTTCAATCCTGATAATGATCTCGGCTCAGATCCAAACTGAAATAGCGATGCTATATCGACAGAAGGTTCAAGCTGGAGAGGGAAGTAGGGCTCTAGTGGGGTAGTGCCAGGGTGTGAGGGGTTAGGTTAGTAGGTCGGCGTTCAGTGTAAAAGGATGAAATGGACGGATTAAAATCTTGGTCCACTTTTGAAGAACCACATTTTGGATTATTTAAACATCCCTTGGTGAATAGAAACAGCAATGTGGGTGTGTGCACGTCTTGGCGGGTTTGTCTTGGCAGGATGTTGCCCGGCTTACGCTGGTCCATAGGTGTGGAAGAAATGCAAGAGGATTAGAGAGAGAGCACACAGAACCCACAGAGAGGCGAATAGAGGACCCGCGGGAGGGACGGAAGAAAGATGAAAACAGATTAAGTAAGTTATCGGAAGGCAGCGAGAGAATGCTGGACAACACAAGAGCAAGAATGTGAAGAGCTGCTTCGAAGAAACGGTTAATTGCTGGATTTCATACCGCAGGATGGATTATCTCTACCTCCATTGTGTGCGTGTGTGTGTGTGTGAGTGTGTATAAATTAATAATACTTTCTATCCCTCTCAGCTTCGTCCATTCAGTGCATCGTTTTTTATCTCAGAGAATTCTTTCAGTCTATTATTCCCTTGTTGTATGCTCAGAGGTGTGTGAGTGTGTATTGGGCTCTTGAGCAGATTCTCTCTCACAATGTGTGAAGTAGAGCTTCACAATATATCAATAATGCAAAAAGATATTAACCACTGAGATATTATGAATAACCATGGCGCTGCCTGGCATGGAAGTGGCCTCCACTTGACAAAAACACTTTTGTCTTTGCATTTCTCTATAAGAAACGCCCGTTTCAGAAACATCCCAGCCATTTGGCTGACAACTAAAGGACTCCTGGTCAAAGAATGGATCTCAGCCTCTAACTGCACAAGTGTATTCGCCCTTCTGACTGTCAGCACGATCAGCACATGTTTTTAATCTGCTCCCCCGCCCCCTTCACACGTCCCTCCAGGGAGTCCATCTCACTGTCACCTCTCCTCACTTCTCTGGTCATCTTGCTCGTGTCTCATATCGTCTCCTCATCATTGGCACCACATCTGGAAATCACATCCTTCTGCTTATTTTGTTTCTTATTTAAGAATTCCCTCCCAAAAAAAAAACATTGGCCACAGGACCCAGGCCTGGACCCGGTCCTCTTGACTGCAAGTTGTCACTCAAAGACTAAAGGAAGTGGACCTGACCCCGGTTGAATTCAAAGCCAGATTGACAAGATAAAACACGCATCAGAGCTCCTGTCCAACTTCAGCAGAGAGGAACAACTTCCTCAGTTTGGCTTTTTAACAGTTCATTCACTAAAATAAACTCGTACACCTTTTATATCCAAATCAACAACCCGCACATTTTAAGCTTCTTAAAAAAGCAAATTATTTTTAAAAAAATCTATGTATTTTAGGAGACCAATATCCGAGGAAATGTTCAGTTGTTTTGCTTCTCCTTTGTTAAGAATCTCATTTACATCAGAGGGCTCATTGCAGCATTTTTGTCCATGTGTATTCGAAAGGTAAAGTTAATAGTGTGTACACAACTTATTCAAAAAATAAAGTAGACGTGGTATCTTAAGATGGCACAAACGCGAAGCAGCACCATGACAGGGTATTTTCTCTGAATTATCAGAAGAAGGCAACTTAAATTGAAGGTTAATCTTTGACCTTCAATCTCGGTTCTGTGGATTTCACAGAGCAGCCTTGGACCACTTGACAACAGATTAGGGCAGCAAGATTATTCATTGGATTGAGGCAGATTAACCCATCTAATGTCCAGCATCGGACCAGTGGATTTGCTGGTCGGACTGGATTGCTTTATCAGCATGAGAAGTGGAAAAACAGGAAGTGGCCGAACGAGTCGGAGCTGAGGAAAAGTGAGTTTTTGTTTTTAACGGACTGATGGATTCATAGATAGTGGAGGAGGCAGGGCAACGTTCAACACCTGCAGATGGAAAAGATAATTGGTCTGGGGCTGGCATTTGTTTGGATGTGGATGTCGCGTACTTGTGTACTTCCATTGATGAGACAATGTGTTCTCTGTTAATTATATGAAAAAGCGTTGGGCTTGGAGGAAATCTGTTTTGGAAATCAGTGTTGCTTAATGGATATGTTCAGTTCACAAACTACTGGACTTTTCATTTCAACATTTGGTTCATTTGCATGTTCAATTAATAACTACTACATTCTAAAGTAAGTAGAAGTTTTCACAGCATTTAAATGCAATATTGTGGTATTTTATTCATTTGATTAAGTCTGTCTTCATTTTAAAACCAAACAAGGCATCAAGGCATTTAGTTGAGAGGCTCACAGTCAGGGCCTTGCAGACGGTCACAGTGAGAGTCCAGTCACACAGAAGCTGGCAGACAAAGTGGAAGACTGATCCATCTGAGTTAAGAAATAAAGTCCACAAACGTGCTGACTTTATTTGCTCTGCTCTGTATTAACTGCGTGAGAGAGTGCTTGTGTGTTTTGACCAGGTGAGCAGGAACCTCCAGGTGTGGCGATGAGATACTGGCGAGTTTGGGGGACTTTGGGCTTAGGCAGGCCAGCAGGAGGACCAGTGCGGGGGGAGAGATAAACTAAGCTCCAGGTAGCAGAGCCAAACCTGTGCAAAGGGGACGGACTTGGACCAGGAGGACTGATGGACAGGTTTGAGATGTGAAGCCAGAAATGCGTGTGAGACGAGTCCTGAGAGGGACACGGCGGTGAGGAGTGGAGGAGGGGAAGGGTCCGCTGGTTGCTAATCCCCTTACAGACAGCTTTGTTGAGTGATTGACAGCTCAGCGCGCCACGTTAGAGTCAGAGAAGAGGGCCGGGGGGTTTGGGGTACCATGACTGGAGGGATTATCCACCCCTGGTTTACAACCCACTCATCACCACCTCATCACCCGTCCCCAGAAGAGGTCAAGTGGTCCAGGCCAGGTTCTGTTGTTTCCATCGCCCACAATAACTTGTTTTGTTTCTGCCACCAATTCAGGGATGCTGTTTGAGGGGGCGGGGTCAGGCAGCAGGGGGTGGGGTTACACAAACCCACGCAGGGCAAGCCAACAAGTGTTCTCGCCCACGCATGACACACGCCAGACATACACGCACACCGAGGCCCTCAAACCCTGACAAGAGGCTTGTTCTGGTAGATCGCTGTGGCAACCAGCGTCGGCTCGAGAGGAAAGCGTTTACGATTAAATTATCACTGATAATAAGATGAAATGCTGAGACAAAGCACCGACGCACGCAGAAACACTCGTACAAAACACATAATTAACAGAAGTGAACAAGATGATCAGCTTGAAGGGAATTCATTAGGTTTATATTTGCGAGGAAATGGTGGCATTTCTGTGCTGTAAACTGATTATTGAATAAAGACATAAAAAACAGTTTTCAGCAAGGTTAATCAACAAAGTCGGTTATTGAGCTAACAGCTACGTTGCACTGACCATTCTGTCTCTCACAGAGGAACATTTCAGTAGCATCTTCAAGTATTTCTTTAAAAGTTGCACACGATCCACTTGATTATTCCGTAATATCTGTTCCAGTAAATATTGTTTTTTACTTAGTTAGCGCTGTGAAATTTGTATTTCTACTTCACATACCAGGTGACTCATGAGCGCTCAAAGGTCCGAAGTTATACGTTCCTGTTGTAGTTTATCAACATCTACGGTTTTGAAGTGATAAACGGAGATGCATTCTGATATGACCATTTCTTCTCCCGTCACCGTTTTTTTCTACTGCTTTACTCTGTTGATGACAACCTGAGCCGTTACTGAATCTCCTGGTAGTTTGTAGTAATTCACAGCCTTTCTTCAGTGAAGTTCTGTTCAAACACAAAGCCATGAAAATGTGAAAGAAACATCACGCTCAGGCAGAACTCCAGATGTCAGTGAAAGTGACCCACTCGGGTCCACTCATCCATCAAGCACAATACAAAAGAACACAACGGAGAGCAAGGTGGGGGAGGGGCTATAGCTGGACCACACCCCTACTGCACCCCCCACGTAGCGCTGCTGCATTCTTTGTGACGAAGTAAGGAAAGGGGGGGGTCCATCTGGGTGTAGTATGTGTGTGTGTTCTTCTGTGCTTCAGAGGTTGCTGGAAGGAGGTGATGAAATGAGGAGGACCGAACCACCTGCCAAGAAAGAAAAGGAGCAGATGGAGGAGGAGAAAAAAGGAGGAGGACGAGAACGAAGTTCAGCGCCCAGCGGTTCGCTGCAACCTGATCCAAAGGCGTGCAGGAATGAATTTGAGTGGAGGTCTAGAGAGGAGAACAAAAGACATGGAGGAGGATTAGAGAAGTGAAGGAGTGTGTGAAGACAAAGAGGCGCAGGAGGTGGGGAGGAGAGTGAGAAAGAGGGTGGAGGTATTCTACTTGGAACATTTCCAACCCTGGGAGCAATAATATTTTTCATCTGCCAAATAATGTGTGTTCGCCAGCGAGTGTGAATGTGAGTGCGTAAGTCGCATCATTAATAATCAGCACAAGGTCGATGAAGTCAACACCTGCGCTACACGTCTTCTTCCGCTGATTGTGAAATTCACTCTCTGCCTGAAACTGTACTCTTCAAATTCCCTTTGATCCCTGCTTCCGCGGACAGAGAACATTTTCGTTACCAAGCCTCCCCCTCCGCCGAAGTCCCGCTCAGAACTAATCACACATTTGGAACGTCAATACGACTTCATATTAAACAGAACCAGGAGACGGCGAAAGATTTTCCACGCAACGGGAGCCAAGTTCAGGCAGTTACCGTGACAACCGTGTTCAACTAATGCCGTAGCCAGATGTGTCGCGCTCGCTAATCTGCAGGCCCCGAATTTCGCCCCAATATAGTCTGATTATGAGAACGTGAGCGTGCAAAAGTGCGAGAGGAAACGTCTGGAGGAACCATCAAGCCGCTAACGGCGGTGTTTGCCGGCAACACTCCTTTACATAAAGTTCATGTTTGCACACACGCACACAAAGATTCTGAGAAACATTTGCCTAAACTTTGCATCTGCATAGATCTTCAGAGTTCAAAAATGCAAACACAGAACTTCAGCCAGGGGCAAAACTGTTAGACAACCAGCAGACAGCCAACTCACTATCACAAGACAAAAACAACCACACAACTGACAACCAAGTAGACAGGGAACCCATACGACACACAACCAACTAGACAAATAACCAGAGGCCAGACAAACGCAACACTGGACAACCTACCCACAAGACAAACAATCGAACAGACAGTTGGCTCATAACACCTTCGATATCCGAGACGACCGCACGCAAGACCGTGTCAAGCGCAGAGAACTGGATGACTAACAACATAGCGACATCTGACGTAGCAGTAAACCGACACACAAACCACCTGAGCTGCAAAGCAGATTTAGAACACACCAAGTGGATTCAGTCAGTTGTGCGTAAGAGGATGTGATTCAGGTTAGAGTAGTCGAGTATAATACAGATGTTTTTCTGCTCTTTAGAACACTTCACACACATGACTTCTTAAGAGGATGTAGCCATTTCTTGATATGATTTGGCCTCTTGACCCTTTGGTTGGTGTCAAGGTCACCCTGCTACCAGAATTTTACACTGTAAAATGGTCCAATAGTATGGATTCAAGAAGAAGCTATTCTCATATCACCTGCAGCTGAAGCAAACAAAACATGTCAGAAGTCAAGAGTGCGTCTACAACAATCCAAGTTACGATGGTCAGGATTGCACAACAAACTTGAGTCAAACAGCAGCCCTGATGTTCTGTAAACACCCAACCAAAATGACACTTGAAAGGTGCGGCACACAGACTTGAATCTTCCTGGAAAGACGGCAGCACCTCGGGACCCCTGCGGTGAAGCGATCTGCACCACCTTTTCCGCACGCAGAGACATTAGCACGCATGCACACCTGCCAACAGAGCACGTCTCTGTCCCGTCACCAGCAGAGAAGTTTGACCCCGCCCAGCGAAAAAATCTGCCAAGAGGACTGGATGATCCGTCTTAGAGCGGAGGTGCTGGGAAGCAAGCTAATGAGTGTGTGTGTGTGTTTGTGTGTGTGCAGTCACTGGGGGCAATCCGCCAACTGATGCTGGGTCACATGTGACCCCTTCAGACCTGGATTAGTGCGACTTCAGGAGTGGTTCAAAATGACACACGAACACATCGCCATCTCATCCGGCCGCCCCGGGATTGTGTTTATTGGTCATATTGCGGTTTTTGCGATTCATCCCAGGATCAGGTCCCGGTCACCATAACTCGGCATGTACAGATGAATAGCAGGATTTAGTTAAGTCAGGTCAGAGGGGTACGTGCAGACGTTAAACGGAACTAAAGCTTCATTGAGGTTACACTTGAAAAGAGCTCTTAAACACAAGACTGTTCCCACTCCAGAACCTCCTCCCACTGATCATTCACTGATGCAGCTTTCCACCAGTGCTTCAACTGAAGTCAATAAAGTAGGATGCTACGGGAACCACCGCCAACAACCTGCACTGAACTTTAATTTAACGCTGTAAAACAGCCATTGGATAATTTTCATTCTCACAAGAAAGAAAAAAAAATCTCCCGATCAAATTTTACATTTAAAAAAGAAAGACTTGCAAGTGCAGTTTGCAGGGAGACCCAGCGTCTCTTCGCATGGTCATCATCCGCAGCATCATAATTAGCTCCTAGATGTGACACATGTTCCCAATTTGCTACGTCTGGTCAGCGCGCCAGGAGGGGGCATGATGAAGCGAGGCGGAGATAAAGACAGACAGGAAATGACAGGAGAGGGAGATATGGGAGGACAGAAGATCGCTCGCTACGGCAGAAGCCAATTCGATGGGAACATCAAAGACATGGAGGTCCAGGGGTTGGCAAGGTGACGGCGGTCAGGTCCGAGTCCTCTCTCCTACAGTTCAGGCCATGCGGACTCACTTGAACGCTTGCAAGCTAGCGACAATGACAATTTTTCTTTTCAGTTTTTTCTCCCTCAGTGGTCGGACTTACACGACTGACATGCTCAGAGGCTAAACCTCTCACTTGCTACCCGACAATGAGTGTCATCAGGGAAGGATGTGGGATCAGTGGGAAGGCCTCGGCAGCCGTTAGCGCCGGAGAGGGAATCAGCCTCCTGTGACCAACTGCGCTCCCTCCTTCTGTAAATCCACCCGATGTTGGCAAAAAGGCCTCATTAAGGGCTTCATAGCTGATCCAGAGCAGGGGCCCACACACATAACAGGCCGGAGGGGGGGAGGGCCAGGGGCATTCAGGCGATTGCCTGAAGCGCACAGACATACCCTTGGGCACCACTGCGAGGTCGGAACCATGAGAGAATATAAAGCGATTAACAGCCAAATGAATAGAAATAAAGTGTTCTTAAGGAAGGAAGCAACACATCAACAGGACAAGTTGATGTCCTGATCAACTTGTCCTTTGATGTGTTGCAGGAACTAGTGAACCCAAGCATTGAGAGAAGATGACTGACACAACACAGGACGGTTACCGACAGGGTACAAAAGTCTGTCAAGTGGTCAGGTTTGATGAAACGCACTTGACAGAAGACAAAAAAATTAAGTGCGGAGACAAAAGTGCCGGGGTAAAAGTGGCTGAAGGAATTCAGTCAAGAGGAAATGAAAGAAAAGATTGGAGCCATGAGAGGCGTTTATGACACCACAATGTTAAGGCTCGACAGGTCTTAGTTACCGTGGCCGTGGACCAGCCTGGACATGGAAGAAGGTCAACAAAGATGAATGTTGACAGACTGTATTGATGACGAAAGTCTGGACTGGACTTGTGTTTACTCGTAACATGTTAGTGATGTTGCTAACTGGCTCATAAGAGACACACTGTGACCCCCATTGTGAGGGAAATACGACTGCTGGTGACGCAGTACAGTCATGTTTCAGAAGAAATATATAGAGAAATCAGCCCTTCTACACCAGACAGGCCACAGCAGGACGGATGTGTGAGCACAGGTGTGAAGGCTGAACTGTGCGTGAAATGGAAGCAACAACAATAGTCCACCACCAGAGTTTCTGCTCCATGTTCCATTACTGGCTGTTTTCAATTCAAAGCAGCCACACGAAAATACTCCCACAAGAGCAAGCCATTGCTCTGATCAAAGAACAGTGTGACGTTATGGGTAGAATATTTTCTTTCCCCAAATACACCATTTGGAATTTCAACATGTGACAGAAATGCGCTTTCCATTTAAAATGTGTTCGAAAAGACAAGGTTATACAACAACATAGCTGTTAGCATAGACGTGTTAAATCTTAAAGGGGAAAAGCTGGAATTACAAAGTATCACACAGCTCAGTTTTAAGTTCAGACGGAGAAGCCTCAGCAGATCTGAAAGCGCATGACTCTCAGCCTCACGATATCCACTGACCAGTGCTTCCCAGTGTTGCGCCGCACCGAAAATATCCGTCAGGTGTTAGTCATCCTCCTGAAATTTAATTTACAACCCAAAGACACCAGTTCCAAACAAAACCAACAATTTCCCTCATGGGGGAAATTAAAGCTGTAAATTCTGGCACCAAGATGAAGGTTTTAATTTCTTTTGGAATCTTTTTTTCTCAGGAACCAGGCGAGGTGTTTGTTTCAGGGGAATGAAGCGAGCACTCGCCCGGAACATTAAATTAACTCCTTGCGGTCGACATCAAAGATGCTCACAAGTATCTCATAAACCCTGACGGAAGGTCACGACCTGCTTGCATGCAGAGAATATTTGTGTTTTTCATTCAGCCTCAAATCAAAAATGCAAATCAACTTTGTTTCTCGTGGCAACATTGACTGAGAGACATGGCGCTTCAAAGCGGGTTTTCAGATTGTCCACCGTCTTGAAACAGTGAATTTAGATTTCACATGTCCAACACCATTAATACTTTATCATACTGGAGAAAATCTCTTTCATAAAATAACTCTCACAACACTCATCTATCAACGCCGATGAGCTACACTCCAGAAAACACCAATGCAGTCCAAAGAAAAGTACGAGACACGTCTTCCAACTTCAATCACTTGCAACACGCAACTGTGATACAACACATCAGGCAGATTTATTTTGATTTATTTACTTTTTTACTCAATGATACTTCGATATCTGCCTCAAAAGTAGTGTAGTAAAGCTGCGTCACACTCAACTGTGACTTTAACATGTCATTGTTGTCAATCATACGCCACCTGACCTTCTGTAGGAATGACAGCAGAACAAGCTTACAGTACCTTGTTAATAACTGGTAATTGAGGAGGAGTTCACTGCTAAAATGAATGCTTAATACATCAGACTTATCTGGTTCTTCGGCATTTGTATACCAACTTTCACTGGTGAAACACTTTTCATGCTTTGTTTGAGTGACAGACGCAAAAGTGCCCCTTCTTCCTTCATTTCACCAGAGCCTTCTAAAACTCAGGGTCACTGGCAAAGTGAGGAGCAAGTTGCTCCATCAACAACTGGATCCTTTTCATTGCCCCAGTGTGAATAGTACATTGGCAATTAGAGTGAGTGGACATGAGTTCTTTCAGTGAGCCTCATGTACATTTCAAGTGATGAAAGCAAGCCGAGTGTCCAGTGATGTATTCCCGTGCACTTCCACACAACGTTTCACTGGTGCTGCACAACTACACTTTGGCAAACTATAAAACTTTCAAAAACCAAGTAAAGAATGAATGTGGTCCTGGATCACTTCCAAAAGACATCATGAGCTGTACACTCCTTCCATTTGACCCTCCAGATTCTTCCTACTTCAGTCCTTTGCTCACTCTTTTTGGCTATTTTGAAGACATAAACATTACTCAAATTTAAGAGAAAACCGCTGCCAGTCTTTGTCTGCCATCTGCTAGCAGCCAGAACCCACAACTCCTCTCTGTCTGAGTGACGGAAGTTAACAAACAACACAGCTTTGTTGTCTGTCTGCGCTTCACATACATTGGTGTCCGAATGGAGGTGAACACAAGTGAAATCAGCAGACGGTTTAATCGTCGTTCCATCTGAGACGTTCATGTTTGTCATGTTTCCTTCACATTGTTTATTGAGCTTCTAACTGTTGCACTTTGGAGTGATCCAGCACAAGACAGGACACGAATTTGAGTCAGGAAAAATCCTCTTTTGTTTCCAACATGAGGGGGAAAAAAACAGCACGGCTGCAAATATGAAAATGATGACAATATTCAGACCCGATTGTTGACATCTTGACCTTTTAGCAACAATATATAACATATTTAAACAGCGTCTTGAGGCCATTTTGTAGACTTCAACCGTAGCTTCTTTGTTTTGACTACAAACAAACCCTTGGGTAATAAAGATGACACAAGACAAAGGAAATAACAACAGACTTCAAAACTTTTCTTCTGCCAAAATGACAACATTATTTTCACATCTTTTTTTTTAATTAACAAAGATTTACCGCAGAAACGTGAAAATCTTATAATTGTGCAACCACTCCTCAATGAAAGGCGTTTTTTTCACGAGTACAAACTAGAATGACTTTGGTAAATGCACTTGCTCTATATAAATGTCGCCATTTTCTTAACTTTTCCTATGTTTTTTTTCCAGTAAGATTCTATAGCACAGTTGTTTTTCAATCTACTATTCCACGCGACAGATGTGAAGTGACATATCGGATCCCTCACACCTGCAGCCATCTTACAACATCCCATTCCCAAATCTGAGCCGTTTGACCAGAATTCCTGGCTCACTATTCCCCGTGTCCCTTCGGAATTCCGCACCCGGGGAGTTGCGGGAGCTCCTACCTTTCGTTGAGCGAGTTCCAGTAGATGGGCTCCATGTTGCTGGCTGTGGTCGCCAGTAAATCCAGCAGCAGCACCAGCAGGATTCCCATCCCATTCCCAGCTCCTCCGCACGCCATCTCGACCCGCATTCCCAACATTTGCAGCCACATTGGGCAAGAAGTGTGGAGCAAAGGAAGCCGCTGCAGGTGGATGTGAAGCAGTTAAAGAGAGAATCCCGCAGTTTTTATCCTCATGGATCCAAAATTCAGCCCCCAAAACAAACACTGACAAACTTGTCCGGTCCAAACGCGTGATTCTTTCTCTGGGTTCTGGTTGTCAACCCCGCAACATTCCCTGAACAAATCCACTCGGGGGGGATTTCAGCAGCGTCGCTGGAGGACTCCTCTCCGGTGGTGTCCCCGAACAACGTCCCCTTGTTCTCTCCGCGACCCAGACTGCGTGGGCTTCTCTCCCATTCCCCGGTCGCAGCTCCGGGAGATCAGCACAGCACGCCAGGTGAGCGGGAACGTTTCCACGGGGAAAAGCACAGCTGTGTCACCGGTGTCCGCGGACATCCATGGTCCCCGCGCGGACTCTTGAAACCCTCAAATCCTTGCTGGGAGTGAGTCGAGCGGGGAAAGATCCAGGGGATAGATCCACGAACAGCCAAGTTGGAAGAGGACGTGTGGATGCGACTCTTGCTGCGTGGACGGGTCCTGAGTGCTCCTGCTCTGAATCCCCGTGCAGCGACTGGCAGCAGCCCACTGACACGCACACTCACTCACTCACTCGCTGACTGACACACGCGCACTGGCTCGCACGCGCAGCGCAGGAGGCGGAGAAAGAGGAGGAGAAATTCTCATTCTCCCACCGGCGGACAGGGGGGGTGATTCTTCCAGGATTTTATTTGAAAGGGGGCGGTAGCGAGTCCCCCAGCGCCTCCTCCAGACTCGGACCTGTGGACTCCTTGTGCCCTCCCTCTTACCCCTCCGCCCCCTCTTCAACAGCGCGGCTGGTGTAGAGCAACAGTGCCCCCACTGGAACGGCGTGGAATGGCACGCGTTCGTGTTTTTTTTTCCTCGAATATTTCATTGAAGCAGATATTGGGGTGAAATCGGAAGATGCCCGATCATAAATAAATCGCTTTGCTCTTAGTGGACATTTTAATAATTTCATATCAGACCTTAAAACCATTTGCTCTCTGCATGTTTCACTCAAAAGTCCCGGCTCACTTTGTCAATAAACTGAAACCCTGAAAGGGTAACTGTGTTCAAAGTTTACTGCGACAGTGACATGATTACTTATCTATATATAGAAGGCTATATTCTAAATTATATTTAGCTCATATTGGTAAAAAAAAAATACAATCCAGTTTTATCATAATGTTTAGTATATGTTTTGTGTGTGTGTGTGTGTGTTCAGTGTTTTACTGAATACTGAAAAGGTGTAACCAGGTATTACATTTATTCAACCAGGAGCGAAGTGTCCTGAGCCGAACTGAAAAGTTACCATACACAATTATTGCCTTTTAATGCTGATGTAAGTTTAGCTCATGCTTTTGCAAATACAAAATTATTACTATCACAGTGAAAAATTTGTTTACATTTGCAAGCATTCAAAACCCAAAAAAGTCTTTAGTTTTGTCACTTGCTACAGATGTATTACTCCTTTCGATGTCTCTTTTTCTGCCACATTGGGAGAATGATTCAGTATTTGAATTTATTTATACTCACACACACAACATACAACACGGTGTCACAGAATGTTAATTTCACGTTTACAAATGTATTTTTGCTCATTATATTGCTAACAGACATTCATTTGTTTATGTGAAGTGGAAGTGTCATGCCATGTGCTGTGCTGATGGGGCTTCATAAAACAGTGTCCTCATCTTCAGAGGTGACGCTCTCTGGTTTATAAAACCATGTGTGGTTTCCTTGAACTGGCTGAACAGATCCAAAGCTTCTAGAGCAGAGAGTGCCATCTAAAATGAGGGCACTGATTCATGAACCCAGCTGAAACCGTGGCCATGATGAGAGTGGACATTGTTTCACTGTGCCTGCATTGCTACAAAAATATGTCCTCTTTTCAATGTGTCTGGGATTTGCTCAAAAAGGTTGTCAGACTGTGACATTATCTTGGGGTCACAAAAAAATGACTTCTGGTCCTGGTTGTTACATGGCTTCAGTGCTGAGAAGAATTTGTCCGTCCCTGAGGTCCCTGATGTCTCTTGGTTTACCGGGGAATGTCTCCATTGAAGAGTTACTCACTATTATGGTGCTAACAGTGAAGCTTAAGATCTACTTTATTTTCTATTCTATGATTTATTGAAATAGATTTGGCATCATGTGACACAAGATGTGGAGATGTGAAATGTGAAACCACACTTTAAACACCACAAAATTATTAGCATGGCCCATAACTGGGACTGCATGCCATTTATCTGCATTAAAATAAGTCTACGTACATTTCACATCCCTTGGAGGGACGGATCTCGACAGTGAAACCACCACATTAACACTCGACGGGACCGACAGACTCAAGGCTGCCAAAGAGTGAGATGTCGAACCCGGCGCTCTGCTGCCCTCATGCGGTAGAAGTGTCTTATTGCTGGTTCGATTTCTTGCGGTTGTCGCCTTCATGTACATTGAGCCTCTGCAGTCTTCGGTCCGCGACCTTTCACTTCTTCTTTGGAACAACTCCACCATGTTTGCTCATGTGGTGGAACTCCAGCGTTCCACCGCATGAGCCAAGACAGCACATTCACCTCCAACACTGGATCTGAACATACTGACCTCATGGCGTCAAAGGTCACAGACTGTGATCAAGGGAACACAATTTTAAGGCCATGCTGGTGACGCCTTCATAGTAGCCTGGTGAGTGACCTGGAATCCCTTCTGTGAGCCCTGTGTGAATCATCATCAATTTTTTTGTTCTACATACTGTTTTTCCAAACAATGTTTTGCAAGCAAGGCAAAATTAACAAAAACAAAACCTCATTTGCTGTATATGAACTAAGTTACCTGTAATAATTTTTGCCTGCTCCAACATGGCAACATGGAAGTCCACCTTCGTTCAGACAGCTAGGCCAGTTTGCCTTTGCTTTGGTGTCAACATGTAATGGCAGATTACTGCAAGTAGGTCTGCATAAAAAGACTCTTTCACTGCTTAAATGCATTACAGTAAGTCATTTTTATCTTGTGATGTGAATGCATTAATGCAGGTCATGGGAGCATGCAGCGGCAATAATTTCAAAATAAAGGTTTTTATTGAATTTTTCAAAGACCACCACAGGGTCATGATGGTGGCATCGCTTGTCGAGCTGTGACCCATAACTTCACACCACACAGAGACAGGCAGACATTTATAAAGAGCAAGTGTTGAAAATAAAGACTGCTGCAGACAAAAAATCCTGGAGTTAAAAACATTTTTTTTGTATCCCAGAGCTTACAATCATTTTCGCAGCTTTGTTGGTCAAATACTCTTTAACATAACCTTTTCCAACTTCTCACAATGCAGATGTAGTTCACAGTTGACATTTGGCACTTCTGTAAATGGTTCGAAATGGTTCTTTTTTTTAGCGAAATTCATTTGTAGATACATGTTAAGACATCAGAGTTTACAAAAATAGAACTTTAGGTGAAATAAAAAGTAAAAACAAAAGAGATTCTTAAAACATAACACATTTCCACCGCAAATCTCCAAGGCAACAGTCACAACACCAAAAAGAAAAAATGGAGAGCGGGAGAAACCAAGAACATTTGAGGCTCTGCTCTCTGAGGAGTTAAAATTCAACAGTAAACTGTGTGCTAGCTCGCCAGTCCACCAGTGCCTTCGGCCTCTGCGGCAGCAAGCTCCTTGTCTTGATCCTGGGCTGCAGCAAGTGGTCCGGCCCACCACACACACAGAGCGTTGTCCTGGCGAGAGACCGGAGCTGACATCACAGGCCCATCTCCATCTGAATCGCTGTCCCCCGGCGAGGGGAATTGTCGCTGGCCGCTGGATGTCGCCAACAAAGGCATGAATGGGTGAATGCTAGAGGAGAGGAAAAAGGACAAGAGTTTGACTTGAGTGCGGATATAACTATAAATAGACTTGACACTCAAGCACCCGCAGCAATATTAATGTCCCATACTTCTGTGCTTGGATTGTTTAAAGTTAAACAACTACATGTTGAATCCTAACTGTGGTGATATACCTGAGGCCGTTGGTGCAATCCCAGTGGCCCTGGAACCTGAGCTTGGGCTGCAACAGCTCTTCACTGCCATCAGGTGGAGCTGTGTGAGTGTCCCACACTGAGACCACGCCCTCCGTGTCCCCACTCAGAAGGTACCGCCCCGACCTAGAGACACAACACAACGTTGCTTACAGAAATGCATAGGCCGCCGGTATATTAAAAAGCTTGGTTAGCCATATGAACATGTCAAGTGCCATCCAGTAAGGAGGAAGTAGTTCAACAGATTCACAAAAATCCAGAAAATAATTAGGAATCTGTGTCGTTTTAACAGCAACAGTAGAAATCATTAGGGAGGAGTCTCCAAGGAGCATGATGTCTGTAGATGACATGGTGATTTGTGAGCAAGTTAAAGAGAAGCAGAACAAGAAGCCGGTAATAGTGTGTGAACGAGACAAAGGCAGGAGTGGGAATGTTCTTAAGATAGTGGAGATCCAGTAAGCAGATCAAGGATCAATAGTGTGGACTGATCCTTCAGAGTAGGGCAGGTGAAGATGAGAGTGCAGTTAGGGAGGAAGAGGTGAAGCTCTGTGACCGTAAAGTGGCAGCTTTAATGACAGGGAGGCTTCACGGGCGAGTAGTGAGATCTGCCATGATGTCTGGTTCAGAGACAGTAGCTCTGACACAAAGTCTAAAGAGTGAATGTGACGCATGAGGACATGAAGAGGATAGGTGTGACTGGATCATCTTGATAGGTTAAAGTGGAGGACACCGATGCCACTGCAAACCACAAGTATGCCACGACTCCTCAAGCCAATATCACTGCCCTGTTTGAGACACTTTTGATCAATATTTCAAAAAATTCTCAATACAAAATCCACCCAAACTGAAGTCTTGCCTCTGAAGATCTGTTCTGCCCATCTCACACTTCCTTTTTGAAAGAGGAGCGTTTTAAAATCGCTGAAAAGTCAAAAGTTTATTCTTTAAAAGGTAAAACACCTGAAAGGTACACTTAAGTGAAACAACATCAATTGGTAAACTGATTCTCCTTTCAAGACTGCAATAATCCCTCGACAAACTGGCTATGACCTGCATGTCTTCAATATATTGCAGACTTCTCAGGGTTATTTCACCAGACTTGAATTCTCTCTGGCTTTTACATGGACATGATCTCGACAAAAACATGGATAGCAATGCTAATGAAAGTCAAAGATGGTCAAAGAAAACAACAGTAAACAGTAGGTGTCACCAGAGAGAAAGAAGCTACCCTCACTGAAGAGTTTCCGTGTTCCACTCTGTGTTCAACTAATGCAAAGTTAGCTGGGAGTTCAATTGCTGGGCAGGATGAGGTTTCATGAAAGTGTCCTCACTCCTCACTAAAAATATATATGAGGACGAATCAAAGGTCGGTTGTTCCATTCCAAAGATTGTTGAGCAGCTAGTGCCATCTAGTGGGCTCTGAAAACGAGGCCCCTGGTTAAGAAAATCACAAGTGACATCATTAAAAAAACTTACGCGTCCAGGTCGAAGTAGATACGCTGGTTTGTCGCCACGTTTCTCTTCATTGAAAACACGACCTTTCCTGGTTCCCTCAGATCCCAGCACAAGATCTCAGAGTCCTACACAAACATGTCAAAACATCATTTCAAAAGGGCAGATGAGACACGACTCTCTCTCACTGAAGTGCACTCACCTTCCGCCCCCCAGTGTACAGGTAATTTCCATCTGGGGAGAAGAGCATGTGGGTGATGCCCCCATGGTGGAGGGTGGGCAGCAGGGCTAGCATTGTACCATCCTGGCAGGAGTAGAGTCCAGCACAGCGGGAGTAGGAGCCACAAGCGTACACTGACTGACAGGGACTGAAGCTGAAGCAGGAGATGATTCCGTTCTGGCCCTGCTTCTTAACTGGGGGGAACATAGACACTTGATTTGTTTTCATAGTGTCACACTGGATCTCGCAAATTTAAACTTGTTACACCTAGTTTTAAAATCTTAATTATACATTATTAAGTATTTGTAAAGCACATAGCTGGCTAACAGTTCATGTTTTAAAAAATCCTATTTTGAACCATCAATTCACGCTGGAAATAATAAAGTTTTGAGAGGTGAGTTGAGATAGTAACTGACCAGTCGTGGGTCTCTCCTCGCAGTCCCGACCTGGTCTGTCAGTGTAAAAGACCCGCACCATCTTGTCAAATCCACAGTAGAGCTGTGAGCCATCTGGAGAGAAGCAGAGGGAGTGGGCGGCGGTCAGCTCGTCCAAGTGGTTGTACGGCCGGAAGCTGGCCCGAACCTCCCCGTAGAAGGCATCCCACATGTGGACTGGGTTGTCCCGGCTGCTGCTGGCCAGACTGAGAGAGAGTAGTTAGTCAGCTTTGGTATTTGAGTCATTCACCATCACTGTGGCATACGTGACATCACTGATTGTATTGCAATGGCCTATTTTTAAGTCCATTTTCTGCTGTGGACATATTTCTTTTTTAGCGTTTATATAATAAAGAACCACAAAGAGCTCAATCAAAACTTATTACTCAAAGCAGTAACAAAAAACTTCGACTTAGGGCTCCTTTTCTGCTAAAAAAATGCAATAGCATCACGTCTGACTGCATTACATTCACTCAACATAAAAACCCTCAACGGTCAGCAGCATTCAATCTGACCATCAACAATGGAAGTCAAACTCCTGCAGCAAAGCTTTCAAGCATTACACTCGGAGACAACAACGTCTCTCTCTCTCTGCTAAGCATTGATACTTAAATGCTGTATCCAGATAAATACTAATTTGTCATGGCATTGAAACACGGGCAGCAAAGCAGCAGACGCCAGCACTATGGTCGTTATGTTATGGGGAAAATATATTTTTCATTATTCACAGAGTTCCGGTTTCTGTTCATGAGTTGTTGTTGACACTGTCTCTACGATGATCTTCTATGAGTACGGGAACCACCTGCAGGGAGGCAGAAAGCAACTAGGGAGGACAGGATGAGTGCCTGAGATGGGCTCAAAGGTGAAATGCGGCCAAGGTCATGAAGCCACAGAAGGAATTTACTTTAATCAGTTTGTCATTGACATCAATGAGTTGTGTTATCTTTGTTTTATACTTTTGTTCTGACCTCAGCCTCACTGGATTCTGTGCACACAGGGTCTGATGACTGCTCTCCAATGGCACAATTGTTTTTCAATAAATTTCTTGCTTTGCTAAAACAGGTTTCAGTTACTGTAGTTTTGCCACCACAGTCATGAACACTTCTGACTGGCTAGCGCTACAGTTGCCTGCACTAGCTGCATTTAGCTTGCTGCTTTTACAAATGTTGTTTGTTCTGCTATTAACCATTGTTCAAATGCTAAGCAACAGAAGCCACAATGATGACAGTGCTGCATTTGAGGACCTGAAACCTCCATTGAGATGAACAACATATATTTGACGTTTGAGGAGCCGACTTGCCACTGTGATGTGCCGCCTGACTCTTACATGTGTGTTCATTTTGGTGCCGAAAACGTTTCATTGTAGTGATTGACAACATGCTTCACCGCACATTTCGTTGTAATTTGACAAGAAATATACATGTACTTTTTCCACACTTGTCTGTGAGAGACCCTGTCCCCACCACAAACTTCAGTCTGTGTGACAGCGCTCGGACAACCTCAGACATGCACTGAAATGTTCACAATCTCCTGCCTTGTTACATTGTTGTCTACTCTATTTTCAACAGGATGAATACAATTTTTAACCGTACATGACATGAGAGAGGACCTGTACATAAACAAAAACAACCACCTCCAGACTCTCTGCCCCTCAGTGTGTGGGAAGTCTGAATTTGTGAGATTAAATAATTTGACCCTAGACTCTGAGTCTTCAGCGTGACATGACGTCACACACACATCCACTTGAAGTGTATGGCATAAAAGTAAACCCTGATACCAACGTCGGTGTTCAATGAAAAAAAAAAAAAAAATCTTTTTCTTAATCATCATCGCTGCAGAGGACCTCGACTACAACAAGATATTCCATTACAAACTTTATTTTAGTCGACTAAATGTACTGTTGTTTTCGTCAACTATAATGTTGACATTTAGTCAACTAATACGAGACAAAGACCAAAACAAATTTGATGACAAAATTGGGACTAAAACTAAATTAGTATTTTAGTTTAAAGACTTAAAAAACAAAAATTCTGCTGTCAAAATTAACAGGGACTGCTCCTTGTGGGAAAACACTGAATTCTCATATATTTGGTTTCCCACTGACTGACAAATGTCTTAGTCTGCAAACAAGAAATGCCGGCATTTCATTCAGGTTTATTATGCTCATGGGTGAGTTAAGTGGTTTTTCGGTGCAACGGTACCAGCTGCTGTTGCAACACCACATGAAAATGTAATTGTTTTGTCTTTTATTATTTTCTTTATATTTTCAGTTCATTGAATTAATCTGTGGTTCTGTTTTTCATATATATATATGTATATATGCCTTTTTAAGTATTTGTCATTTTTTTCGATTGCCATGGGAGCAAAAACAGGATCGAGTAGCTAATATCTTCCTGGGTATTAATATCCAGTTTTACATTTTAGGATCGCGACAACTGTTGTTAAAATTCCCTTTTTACTGGTTGAAATCAAAAAGTGTGGTTTCGTTCAGGGAGCAATTTGTACTCACAAACAAGTGTCGGCATCCAAGGAGGTCATCTTGGGGTACCAACAGTAGTCATAGACAGTATCTCCCTCTGCCATCCTGAGGACTGGACTCTGCCACACACAAACAACAGCAACATTAACCAATAGACAATGTTCCAAAAAAAAAATCGCCCCACTGTTATTCTGGACTCCTTCTGAGTCTATTTAGGACTTTTAAACATGGGTTTAAAAGTCTTGGAAAATAAAAAAAATCCATGAGAGCAGTAGCAGCTTCTTACCATCTCTGGAATCATGTCCCAGTTGTAGCTGTAGATTTCCGGAGGGAGGTTGAAGAGGCGCAGCACGTTGTCTGCACTGTTAGTCAGCAGGCAGGAACCATCTGGAGCCCTGAAATGACAGACACATGATGGTGACGGCATCGTGCGTTTGACAGCTTCCTCATCACCAATAATCAATGAACCAATTGAGTGGAGCTTGTCGCCGATTTGGAAACTTTAAAAACCAAATCATGGTCTTGTGAACATTTGAATGTTTTTGAAGAAGTGTGGTATTCATGACAGACGGAGCAACAGGTCCATAGTGATGGACTTATGAGACTGCATGAAAGGTCCTCATTTTCAGGGCCCACTAGATGGCACTCTCTGCCCCAAAATCTTTGGATTTCACCTCCCCGGTGAAGTACTCCATGTCACCTGCTAGGAGGTTTGCAGACATGCCTTTGACTTACTTCAGGAGGGCTGGTGGAAGGGCCTGAGGAGAGGGAAGTCTGGGACTCTGATTCAGCTACTGCCCCGCGACTTGACCTTGACGTTCAATAGGATGAATCCAGGTGCCAGCCATCAGTTGGACCACACCATTATTTTTTTATTTTTTTTATCAAAATATTTTGCTCAGCTAAGTGGAAAAACGAGATGTATGGACATTTCTGTCTAATATGTATTACGTCAAAATGATTAACTCTTGACGTGTGTCATTAAACTCTCAAACGATGGTGATCCAAATATAATGAATGTACTACGTGTTACGCGATTACCATTTGCAACCTTTCAGGTAGTTCTCCGGAACATGGGAGTAGTCGGTCCAGGCAGTCGCCAGCACTTGAGGATTCTGCTCAAAATCCAAGCCGACGCTGGAGGTGAGGGATGAGGAGAGATCATTGTTTTAAAAATGGTATTGTATTTTTCTCATATAGTTTATGAGAAACAATGTCAAATGTCTAAATAGATAAAAAATGGTGACATTACTTTATAAACTGAGTTTTCAACTTATTCTATCTTGGGCTTGGGCTACCTTAATAGGAAATAAACCCGATAAGAAAGAAAAAGAAAAATGTGATGACTTCTGAAACAAATTGGACATCAGTTTTTTTAAAGTCCTAATTATTTAAAATGCCATACAAAAATGGAGGTTATGATTTGACGAAAATACTGCGCACTCCTCACCTCTGCTTATCACCCACACTGTCCGCTGTCTCATGGTCCTCCACCTCATGCGGTTGATCAACCTCTCCTTCAGCCAGATCATGCACCTCTTCTTTTTCTTCAATGGCTTCCTCCAGTGCATTTGCCTCGCCTCCATTCTGAGGCCACACCCCCTCCACTGCTTCACCAGTCACAGTTGGTGTCGATTCAGATTTAATGACACCATCACTATCTGCACCTACAATTTCAAATGAAGGAACGTGAATGTTATCTACAACTAAAATAAATATCAAAAACATGTTTTGTTGATCTGCGTCTATTCAGTGCATTTAACACAGCACCTTTGATATAAAATGGCGCCAATATCGAGGCCATTGTCAGATCCCTTTAAAAGCACCCAGGACAGAGTGCTGACATAAACTGAGAGCAAAGACTCTCAAAATCGTCTACAGAGGCGATGGGTTGGGGTTTGAACACATTCAGGCAGATTTCATGGGTTTTTAAAAGATATTCCCGATAAGCTACAGCAATCCATCCTGCTCCTGCTTCACCTTATCTTGACCATCCTTCCTGTTTACACCTATCCTATTCACGTTCTCCTTTCCATTTCTAATATTCTTCATCCAACACTGAAGGCTATATGAATGCAGCAACCACTAAAAAGTGGGCCCATGAATTGTTCATTCTAATGCTTTGTTGTTGCAGTTTTTAACTCACACATTTGGAATCTGTCGATATGGTGCAGGTTTAACAGAACTGAACTCTGGTGCAGCTCATTGTGATAAATCCAAGACTGAATCTCAGTAATTACTAACGAAGACTGTTCAAAAATAAATTGGAGCAATACGTCATGCAACCAAAGACTCTCTGAGCATCTCCACATCGATGGTCAAGATATTACGTATTACAACTTAACTTCAGGATGACCATGACCAACAGCTACTGGCACTTAGGGGAGGGGCGATGCATGTACTTCCTGAGGTTGTGGCATCCAAAATGTACGAGGTCTTGTGGACAGCTAGTGTTTAACATTCATTTACTATTTCTTATTCTATAAAACGGGGACACTGCGAACAGGAAAATAAAAACATGCATGCATGTTCTATTTATATTCTTGCGAGGACTTTTTGTTTCTAATTACCATAACCAGGACTCTGCACCAATCTCAAACACAATAAAATGACCCAGTTATTTTGTAGTCTTCATCCTAAATTTCAGGGTTGAGGTTGTCAATGGGACCAGCAAAACGTCCCAAACTAAGCCAAATGTCCTCACAAGAGGGGTTTTCCCAAAACTGGTCAGAAGAACAGACAATAACTCCCTCAAACATAGTAAAAATGTCTCTTTTGGAGTATAGGAGGGAGCCGGACTAAATCGCACAGCACCTGGTGGTGTGGGGTCCAGGACTTGTTCTGGTGGATAGTCACATGATCCAGTGCCACCGGATCCCTGGTGTTCCACACTCATTCGGGGGCGTTTGGCTTCAGTGGCACCTCCACCCTCTCCGGTCTCAGGAGGATGCCCGCCAGGTTCCGGCGGTGCTTGAGGAGGTGGCTCGCTGTCGTCCTGGACTCCTTCACCTCCTGTTTCTGACATGTTGCTGGGCGTGTATTGTCGAGTTCAGGGTTGTCAATGGTGGCTCGGCCGAGTTTCAGCGCGGAACTCTGACGTCACAGCACCAATCTGCGCCTAAACTTGTGCCTAAAACAAAACTCCACCGTCAGAACAAAGGAAAAGTTGCACGCTGACGTCAAACGCCTACGCCGTTGACACCTGTGGCATAAGGGTCCACCGTGTAGTTCTTCTTCGTTTCGAGGCCAGTACGATTTGAAAAGCAAGTGCACAACGCGTCCAGTTTTTCTGACAGTGAAGTTAAAAACAAACGAGCTAACTGCTATTCATGACGACTAGAGCTACGACGCTGCAGTTAGCCATTTGCTTCCGCTACTTACCGTTGTTTCTGGGCGGCCTTGAACAGCCAAATTGCGCCTTCGTGAAAACATGCAAGCTACAAAGCAAAGTTTTCAGCTCGTATACGCCACGCAAGTACCGAGTTTTAGATCTGGAGTAAACACTGAGCCGCCATGTGGGCACTAGATATCGCGAGACCCAAACGAAAACTAGCTGCGTGTGTGCTAATATCGCGAGATTATCTGCAGCAGGCAGACCATCAAAGATGTGAATCAGAATCGCTGTGTGAATAGTCAACTATTGATAATATTCAACTTAAAAATCTGAACCAGTTCATACAATTGTTGATATTTTTACTTTTATTCCCCTTTGCTTCAGCACCATTAGCATCTTCATCATGAAGGGAATTTAATCTAATCTAAAGCATTTCCTAAATAATGGA
The DNA here is from genome assembly GCF_027744825.2 of Synchiropus splendidus. NCBI lineage: Eukaryota > Metazoa > Chordata > Actinopteri > Syngnathiformes > Callionymidae > Synchiropus > Synchiropus splendidus. The sequence continues at coordinate 12,128,403 of NC_071336.1, forward strand.
TTCTGATTTTGTTGAAAAGAAAAAATGCCCTTCAACTTGTTTTTTTTTTCCGTTGCAGTATTGACGATGTATTGTTCGATATAGAATTCTTTGTAAAACATTAATAACAATTAATATTTAAGTATATAAACTAGTTCATTGCAATCTCAAGACAAATCAAATTAGCAATACAAACGAAACATTGGTTGACATTTTAAATTTTAGTGAAAAATGTATTTCTCTGAAAACAAGCTGCAACACCAGGCTCAATGCTGATGTTGGGATGTATTTTTTGTGAGGCATAAGTCTTGGTTACCAGTCTGATTGCAACCCAAGTCAGAGTCGTGGCAGGTACCACACAGCTGGTTCCACGCTTCACATCTTGACACCCAAATAGGCAGATGAATCCAGGTACTCCGGCCGAATGTGCAGAAGTTGGCTGGTGGGATCAGTAAGGTGCAGGAAACTCAGAGGGTAATACCTCAAAGAAAGATCGCACTCCTTACCATAACAGCAGCACTTTCTGTATCTTCAGATTCTACTCAAGTGGCGCACCACACTACACTAAACACATTACTAAGTTGAGTTCTTGGACATTGAATAACATGGGGAAATTTCAACTCGTACCACCACATTATGAGGATATATAAACTGCACTAGAAGAGAGATTTCACCAAGATCACAACAGTAAGCAGCTTAGAGTAATTGCTACCTGAAGCATAGTAGCTATGGTTTTTATGAATAGCATCCGTTTTTAACTTCACCGACATTGACAGAAACTGAATTTTATAGATAGATATGACTCTACTTAGCCTTTGTTACTTGGTGGTGTCCACTCCAGCTCAGATGATGATAGACCCACAAAGAGAAATAAAATATGACCATGTCTGATGATCCCTCAGTCATAGCAGCAGACACCACTAACACAAGAAAAAAAGAGGCAACAAAATCAATACTCATTGCTAACTAATTTATTTATTTTGTTTTTCAAACAAAAAAACAAACTATGTACACATTTCCCCAACTTTCTTCACCTCTGAATTTTTAAACATTCAAAGATTTGTGAAGCAACCAAAACCAAATTCACCTGTCTGGAGAAGACCTGAGCAAAGCTGACAGAGTGAGGAAGAACCTGCCCCACCAAAACGTTCATGCCTTGTTTTTGTCCATCCAAAAGGAGAAAACAACTTGAATTCTTAAAAGTACAAAAAGGTGGAATTACCTGTACATATAACACTGACAGCTGTCAGTCTCTTCAATGGCAGTTTCAAACTCAAATACACCAGTTATGATTTCAATGTAAAGCCAAATTTAAAATTAAATCAATAAACACATTTTAATCAACAAGATGGACAGGGCAAAGGGAGGTTCTGAAAAAAAAGTAGTTTTGTTCTGTTAAGAAAAAAAAAGTTTCTTTGTTCAGCCTCTGCAACCCAAATATTTGTGCATGACAAGTCAGATCAATCTCAGACTCTCTGTAAAAATACTTTTACACATTTCCCTGTGTGATTTATAACACCAAATAACTGTAAAACCCAGTGGTGTCGAAATGTTTTTGTCAAATTTCTTACTCATTTTTGATTATCACAGCCAAGCATATGTTTGCATCCGCGACATCGAAGTGGTGAAAATGTGTCTGCTCTCAACTGACCATACTGACATGACATCCAATATGAACCTGTTTCAGTGTGCCTTAAATTCCAAAGAACCTCAAGATTTCCCACAAGACAAATCGCAGCCTTAGCACCGAAACATGCAATTTAATTTTAAACCATCACCAACTATGGGCTTTTCACGTCACGTGAAGCCACTAATGACACAGCAATACGTTTAAGGCTTTTCTGATTTTTCGCATTCTGTGCCAAGTTCCGTGAGAGAATGCAGAGGGAAAGAAAACAAATAACAAGTTTGGATGAAAATGGATCAAATGCATTGGTCATCACCAAGTCAGCTGAGCTTCAGGTCTGCATGTTTCAATCCCCTACAATAACACACTTAAAAGAAACAAAAGCGGTGAGCCCTGCCAAGACAAAACTCTGACTCCTCTAACAACCGCCAAAATTAAACACAGATTCCTTGCAAATTTTTTACATATGAATTATTAATTCTGACGCTAATTAGGCAGCGTTCTTCTCAGGCTCCTCATTCATGACCACACTTTCATGTTTTTAAGGCAATTTGACCCGAATATCTAACGACACAATCTTACATTATTTACAAGTGTGTGCATGTCCTTTGGATTTTGTGTGTGTGTGCACATTTGTGTCTGTGTATGTGTCTGTATCCTTTGGAATCTGTATGTCAAAGTCCTTTTATGTACAAATCTTTCAGTTCATCAGTTCCACTGTTTTGGGCAACAACAGTGATGATGTCATCACTTGAGGTTCCACCTCCAAAAGCACAGGAAGTCTCGCTGGTTGGTGATGCAGTCGTCGTCCCATCCTTGACTCCTGCTGGCAGCCCGATGTGGAAGCTTTGAGACTGATAATGCTGCTGTCTCCGCCTCAAGTCATGTCCAGAGATTAAGTTTCAGGTTCAGAGGTCAGCAAGAGAAACTTTAAGGGAAAAAAAAACATGGGGGGGGGGAAGAAATAATGAATCAGTACAACGTTCAACACAACTCTGTGAAAAGAATTGAAGCACAAAAGCATAAAACATCTTCATCAGAAATGCAGAACACTTATAGAAATATTGCATCTTTTATGAAAGACATCAGCCCACGCTGCGCAGTAAAGAAAATCCTCACTGGAGAAAACAAAGTATGTCTCATCATTTTTCATCACCAGACGTGACGCTTGGCTCAGACCTAATTTCTCAATGTCTCAATGTAGTCTACGATGACAGTAATGAAATATGATGCCACGTGACTCAATTTAGTTCAGATTTTGGCTACAAAACTTGTGTTACGCTAAATGAATTTTCAAAACTGATGAAACTACACCAGACGTGCCCAAAATATGGATTCTTATTATGTAGAGGAGAACTATTTTGTAGACCTTGGTGGCAGCGTTACACAGAGTGCCCAGAGTGCCTCCTTTGAGACTATGAAAACGCACAAATACAATACTTCAGTGCAATGACCACTTCCTATAGCTCATCTTCCAAACTACCCCGTGTAGTACTTTTTATAGATTTTGTCAAGTTCCACGTTTCCAGCAATGCAAGGGGGTGGTAGGGACAAGAAGGCTGAGAGTACCACCATTAACCCCTATGATGGGTCTAAATATCACAAAAAAGGGCATGAAGCACGGAGCAGTCAACTAACAGAAAAGAGGCGGTTCATTTGGGAAATGCATTGTTGCAGAGATAGTGTTTCAACATCAAAGACGAGGGAGGCTTTAAAGGCAACGCAACTATTCAGAACATTACTAACTGGCTCCAGAAGACAGTGCGTGGCAACTCTGCTCAGCAAAGCTGTAAACTCAAACACATCATGACTGAGGAAGAAAAAAACAAACTAGTTACTGGGGGAAAATTGCGTTCAAAAAGCGAATTGGCTCCACAGGTTGGCATACAGGATAGTAGTAGACACTGAAGTATGCTGTCATACATAACATTCATGTGAGGACACTAATCACATTGAAGCTAAAAAGACATACTTTCTGGGTTCATTATTGTAAAGATCAAGTAGACAGGACGGCAGCCGCACAACGTACTCACCATAACAGCGTCCAGACAAGGTGCTGCAGTGGGAGTCCTGGCAGTCAGCAGGTCGATAACTCAGCTGCCTCCCCACAAACAGATTGTGTAGCTGCTGCGACGTCCTTTGTTTTGATCATCTGTCAGTCTTATGAGTCGCTGCAGTGCCATTTCTGTCACGTGGCGTCCAATTTCCCGCCGTTTGTCCCAGAAGGTTGGGATGAATGACAAACTTTGGGGGAATGGATCCAAAACAAAAAGGTAAAGAACATTCACTCCTAAAATCACTTCCTTCATCAACGTCGTTCCAAAGTACAAAAATATGTTTATGTACAGGAGAAGGGAAGTTTCTTCAGTCTCTTTTTTTAGTTTTAGGAATTTTCCGCTCCTCTGTTAAGTCCTCCTGTTGTTGTTGTGCTCCCAGAATCCCTGGCATGGTACCTCACAGCTTGAATGAGCAAAGTGCATAGGTGAGAAGGTGAGGCTCATGAGCCGCCAGAGTCCCCCCCCCACCATCAAACGCACAACAGCCGCCACCTCTTCACGTTGATCATCAAGTTTCAGGAATCCACACAAAAACTAAGAAAAAAAAAAGGTCCAGTTTGAGGATCCTGCAACTCTACGAAATAAAATCCTCTCTGTGTCCGAATGGCTGAAGCGCACTTGCAAACCCAACCCCACTCATGGTGTGGGAACAAAACAAAAACACAGCCACAGTTATCCTCGTGGTTTGTAAACAACCAAAAGCTCCAGTCCGGAATCAAAAATAAACAAGATTGTAGAGGCAGTGTGTTCAACTGTGGAAATCTTGAAAAACAAAACTGAAATTTTTTTTATCCATTTGTGAAATCTTCAGAGAAAAAAAAAATCCGGTTTCAGCTCAGGTATCTTGTCATATTTTGTTTTTTGGAATACATTCAATATTTTTCTTAAGAAAGAAAGAATACACTTCTTCACATGGCGATGAAACAAAAAACAACAAAGAAAAATTAGCAGCCCCAAGTGCTCATCATCTTAGTCCCAATACTTTTAAACTTTCTATAGAATGTTTATACTCTAATATATTTCTCGTAGAAAAACAAAACTTGTTTGAAGTAACACAAACACTCATGCACCACGCCGATGCCGACTGAAATCGGGCACAGCTCATTCATACACACACAAAAAAAAACACAAAAAAAAACAAGGCATCGTGATCTCAGAAAGGAGACCACCCGATCCCACCCGCCCCTAGAAATATCCACTCAGTCCGTGCTGAGCACAGACACGCATCACACCCACTGTCAAAAGAGTTAATGTCTCAATGGCCACGCCCTCACATCAATATTCTGAGGCACAAATGTGCATTTTACAAAATAAAAAAAAAACATTAAAAAATAAAATAAAAGAACATCCAAATGAGTACCAGTCATCAACAGACACACTGCAAACTTGACACACACACGTCCCTCATGGTTTGCCCCATCCAATACGGAATACAAGATAGTGGTGGATGCTATTTTCAATGAGGGGCGATGCGGAGATAAAGGGTGTGATGTGTTGCCTTTATCTTGCACATGCACACATTCGCTCTAACATAAAACAAAATTAGCAAAAATAAAAGACAAAATGGCCTCTTATGTATTTTACATCTTGGTTAGCAACTAATGAAGAAAAAAAAATACATTTGTGCAGACGTCCATGTCTCTGACACACACATTCACTCATCCATACACACATTCACAAAAATATCTGCGTCTATATCTAACCCCATTTTTTTATACTTTTTTTTCACGCTTTTTTACGCAAGTGCAAATCTTCAAGTTTTTTATTTTTTTAGAACTTATTTTTCGGTAGCTTTACTGTTTTATATAAATGTAAAAAAATAACAATAATGCAGAAAAACAAGAATATCAACAGTGTTTGTCTTTTTTTCTTTAGAGAAAGGATTCGCTCTCTTGATAAGGTCCCCCTGACTATCCCCACCAGTCGCCGCCCTTTTTTATTCTCTCCGATACATACACACACTGATTTGCCACACACACAACCACTCTCTCACACATCTATACACACAGGCGCGCACACAAATCCACTCTCAATAAAGTGCAGTAGTTCAATATAAGGTGCTTAAACGTTTGAGAGCCAGAGGAAACCCCACCCCACACGCCCTCCCTCTATCATTGCTCAAATGGTGCAGCTGAAGAGGACATTAGACTCGTCCCCTTCGTTGTTCCAACCCCCCCTCCCACACCCCCACGGTTTCCTCCAGCAGTGCACATTCGTCATCAGGTGTGTCTGATTAAAAGACAGAAGGCCTCAGGTAGCTATTGCTGCTGCGCCGCCTCAGTAATCCTCCACCATCTCCATCTCACTCAGGCTCAGACAGTCCGCATTGTGGAATGAGTAACCTGCAGATGAGATGAGCTGTGAGGACAACTGCACATGTGATTTCATCTGACACAGGACAAGCTATTCACACAAAAAAAAATCATCAAACAGAGTATAGATGTTTCTGCAGGCACTGCAGTGATTTCTTTGGTGTCATCATCATTTTGATTTCTGAACTTATTGGCGTGTTTTAAAAGGGAAGGCAACATGATTCAAGAAGCGTTTTGTTAATTTTCACACATGAATACTTCCAGTTACATGAGAGCACTCACAACCTGCAGCAGATGCTGTACTTCAGAACAGTATTCCGTTAAAATAGTTTTATGATCTTTCCTTCGTTCCCGTGAAGGAGCACATTTCTAACGCGCATAGTAAGCAACAGCAAAAAAATGAAAACAAGGCTCACCATGAATCTTAAGGCACATCATACATGACAAGATAGGCTCAGAGCAATATTGCACTATGCAACACACATGGTCCAACCATCCAATCTATCATGTATTTTGCCCATCAGCCCTCACTTACATAAACCTATTTTGTGTATCATCCACAATACAGAAAACTGACACAGCTTCCAGATAATATCTTCTATCCAAGCGCAGAACATTTAGTTTCTCGTGATTTTACTGAGCCCATTGATGTTCAGAAGTCAGGTGACCTACCTAAAATGCTGGGGTCAGAGTGCAGCATCATAGGTTGTTTCTTCTTCATCTTCCCGCTCTGGCTTTCATAGAGACTGGCTTTGCCCATGTGGTTGGCTTGAAACATGGACTGCAGGGTGCTTGGGTTCATACCTCGCATCGAGTCCTGCAACACGGGCGAGAGGCACCAGTTTGTATCAATTAAAATACACAACAACTACTGTAGGTGCAGCGTTATGGGCAGCACAATATGGGGCCTGATATGAAATGGAAAACAAAATTCACTACAAGAAAGTTTCATAGCATGAATGCACAGCACTGAGTAGTTGTAAAGCACATGGATAGGAACAGCAAACTAAATGTGAAAGATGGTATGATTGAACGAGGAAAGAATCCAATTTCACCTGCAGAGGGAAGGTCATGTTCAGTCCAGCCACTTCCTTTGACAGCTGCACGGAAAAGAGACAAAAATATTATGTCTCAAAACCATAAAATATATGGTTTATTTTTATATAAATATATATTTTTTAAACATTTCAGTGGCACCGAGTATAATTAAGAAAAAACACTTCATTGAATACAGTTTATTACAAGGATATTAAGATCCTTCCACACATTTCCTGATTTACGTGTCCCAAAATAATGAACAACCACCAATGGAACAGAGTGAAGATCAACAAACCTGCTGCTGCTGTCTCTGTTGGTTTGCTTTCTGTTTGGCACGTCTCTCAAGAAACTGTTTGGCGAACTCTTTGGCTTCCACAGTGTCCCCCAGGTAGGACCGGATAAAGTCCAAAACTGCATAGGGTGACTCTACCTCCTTTAGATACGCTACAATCGTGGCAACTGCAACAGCAGAAAAACAAAATTGAAATATGTCCGAACCACAATCAACTAATACCTGGCGTCAAGGTGGCCAGTGAGCAGGTATAGAAGTTCAGCTTCTAACCATCAGGGCAGGAGGAGGAGTTGTTGGCAGAGGTGTTGAGAGCATGCAGCATTTGTTCACACCAGGTTGTGAAGCCATCCTGTGGCTTCATGCCCTGCAGTAGCTTTAGAAGTTTTTCCTCTTCCTCTGTCCGCTTCCGTCGCATCAAGTACTGGTCACTGTGACAGGTAAACGCACAAGGCCATTAATGATGAACTCCTTTTTACCAATAAAGGCAAACTGACGCCATCAGTATAAAATGCCAGAACACAAAGTTAAGTTGAAAAATACTAGTAATCAGCAGAAAGTGCTGCCTTTTAAATATTGAAAATATAGATAAGAAACAACAGAAGGGAATATATTTATTGGGTGTACCTGAGTGAGGGGCTGCTGCGGCTGTTCTTCAGTCCGAGGTTGTTGTTGCCATTTCCCCGCATGCCAGTCTGGTTCTTCACTGCCTCGTCCCACATGCCCATTCCACCTCCAGAGCCTCCACTGCTACTCTTGCCCTCGAGACCACCCCACATGCCTACGCCATCCCCCCATTGTCCCCCCATCGTAGAGGAGCCTCCCATGGACATGCCAGGGTGCTGTGGAAAAGAACGTTTGGAACAGTTAAAAAGAATAAAACGAAAAACAATAAAATAAAAATAACATGTAAAATAAATAACATGACTGTTAAATTTAAGAAACTCACTCTCTGCTGCACTCGTTGCTGCTTAAGGAGCCGTTCAGCTTCCTGTTGCATTTCCAGTAGAGCTAGAGTCTTTCCTGACTTACTGAGCCCAGAGGATGACGTCCCACTCCAGCTGGAGCCACCAGCACCAGGCCCCTGCTGCTGCTGAGGAGCGTGCTGGAGCAGCTTCATGATGAGTTCCTGCTGCTGGCGACACTGTAGAAAAGTACAAAAATATAAACCATGTATTCGAAAGAAACTAAGGCAAATAGAAAAAAACAGATAAAAGATGATTTACAGTACATAAGATACCAAAGAATGCAACACAAAAATATCAGTAGCAACCAAATGTTGATGCTAGCGGTAGCTTACCTGCATTTTTTACAAAATTCTGTCCAGGTTAACATGCATGCGCTGAGCTTATATGCCCTTATTATTTGATTACTGACACAACCTTTGGAGAAGTGTATTTCCATACATACGTTTCCCGTTGCAGAAAAATCCAGAGCACTGAGTTTATTCACCTGCTTGCGTCTAAAAATCTCCTCCTCCTCCCGCCTCTTCTGCTCCTCCTGTTGCCTCCTCTTCTCCTCCCTCCTTTTGCGTTGCTGTTCCTCTTCTTCCCGCTTCGCCCTGAGTTCAGCATCTCTCCTTTCCTGTTGGAGCTGTAGAAATAGCAATCATCGCATATGCTCACAAAACCAAAACAAAGGTTTTACTGAGCAAACCTTCTGAAGCTGTTCCAGAGTTGGACCCTGAGTAGAAGAATTCATTGTTAAGTCCCAAAGACTGGCTTCACCGCCTGCAACGCAAAACAAACATTCCATAACATCTCTCTTGTCGTGAATATGTCTAAAATTGTTCTGTTCGGTGAAGAAGCTACCTGAAGGCTGTGAAGCTGAGGTATGCATGTCCCACATGGACCCTGTATCTGGCACTGATATCGACCTGTTTATCGAAGGCATCATACCCTGCTCACTGCACCTGAAAAACAGGAGCAAAAAGGCATGAGATCTATGAGATCTACAATTACTGTAGTTTTCACCTATGCATGCTAGTACTAACTCCGATATATATCTGAATTAAAAAATGAACATGTCAGTTAGTTAACTGTTAGGCATTTATGTTTATTTCTGTCCATTTGCTAGCATCTCCAGAAATCTATTTAGCTGAGACCTGTTAATGAGCTGGAAAAGCTGCTGCTGTTGCATCTGCTGATAGAGAGCTGCTGCTGCAAGCTCCTGCTGCTGCTGCTTCTTCAGACGCTCCTGGTCCAAGTTTCCCTGGAACAATCACCACTCAATGACAAGCTATACCAGTTTTGCCATATATGTATTTATGTGTTGACAAAGAAGCCAAAAAAAAAATTTCAACTGATGGGCAACTCACAGTCGCAGTGGGCACCCTGGCGGGCTGCTGGCGCTGACTCGGAGGCGGCTGTCTCACCAGAAGAGGAGGTGGAGAGGGCCCTGGAGCAAAAGGAACACGGCCCCACATCTTGATCACATCTCCTAGTGGCTGGAAGCCCTCGTCACATCCCCGCTTCACCAAAAGGGTCATGGTAAAATAGCCCGCCTGGAACCACTCGCACATCTCCACGGTGGTAAAGGGACCTGCCATGGCAGGGAAGATTGCATCAGCCTGAGCAGGTGGCAGCACAAAAGAAGATAAAATATATACCCTGTATCTCTCCTTGTGGGTCTTTGTAGAACCACTTCATGGCTGACTCATGAGACAGTGGCAGGGCAGCTGCAGTGTTTCGGGTCTCCTGCTGTTGCAGTGCCTGTGTGAAGCATTCCTCTTCCAGTGACGTATCCTGCAGGGAGGCCACCATCTTCTCTGCCTCCTGATTTCACAACACACAATGATTATCACTTACGTTTTATGATGTGGCTTCATTGTAGCAAAAGATAAAAGGCACATTTTAACTTGTGACTTATAACTTTTAACTTGTAAATCTCGATGACAGTACCTGCTGGAGGTGCTTCATCCCTTCATCATCCTCAGTGTCTCCTCCACCAGAAGGTGTAAGAAGGGGAGCAGCCGATGCAGGAGGAGGGGAGGGCAGGGACGAAGGGTTGCTGGACACAGTAAGGCTCTTGGAAACCCCTGCTGGAGCATCTGATGGAGACGCAAGAAACTAACTTGAAAATCTTTTCCACAGAAGAGTCTACTCCTTACTGTACGAAACCATTATGGTGATTTTATTCCTTAAAGACAAACCATTTCACATCACTGTTAATCAATCAATGCAATTAAATAAATAGAATAGAAACTGGCCAAAGTGAGGTACATGTTTAGATGAGATTAGAAAAGATTTTTTTACTTAAAATGTGAGTGCTCACCTTCACTGTAAGAGCTACCAGCTTTGACAGAGTGGCTGCTCAGAGGGCTGTTGTCGACCAGTGAATTGGAGCTGCTAGTTTGAAGGTCCAGAGAAGGTGGTGTACTGTTGGACGGTGGGGAGGAAGAGGGAGAGGCTGACTTTCCTTCCCTCTCGCCCAGAGTTGAGATGCCATCTTTACTTTCTGAGAAGAGAGAAAGAAATTACTTAACAGGAAAATCTGCAGAATGAAGTTGTAATTAGACATTTCTGTCCTCACCTTTATCTTTGTCCCCTTCAGAAGGTCTTTCCCCATTAGCAACAGCTGAAACTTCTTCCTCCTCTTCCTCCTCAATGCCCTTGAATTCCAACTCCTCCTCCAGGATTGTCTCCTTACCACCCTTCTGAATAGGGGTACAATGTCAAACTATAACTCAGGCAGCTGGTGATGATCTGGGAGGTTAAAACCCTACCTTCATGGTCATAAACGCTCCAGAGGAGTCAAAGGTGCCCATTCCCCCATCCTCTTCATCAGTGCACCATTCAGGCAGGCCATCCCTGTCATCTTCCAGCCCGTCACTGCCAGCACGCCGACGGCCACCACCGTGGCCCTCAGAGTCACGGAAATCAAAGTCAAACTTTCTTCGGCGTTCACCCGGACCACTGTGGTCCCGCCAGCCAGCTGAGCGAGGACCACCATCTGTAGACAACAGGAAGTCAGATGAGAATGATTTTAGGGCTGCAACTAACGAGTTTTTAAAGAATTGATTCAATCGATAGCTGTTTCGATTGAGTGATATTGCGGATTTAAAAAAAGGAATTAAAAGGATTATCTTCCAAACCTTGTATTAAATATCACAACTGAGTGCAAATAAATATGTTTGTGTACATCACAAAATGCATTAACAAGTAGCATTTTGAACATCTTTGAGCTGCTAAAGGAACAGAAGGATTGGCGAAGAGTCACCGAATCATGGCATGTGACACATTCACTCAATGAAACATGCAGAGCAGCCTGAACGATGATTTGCGCATCAGAACGACAACGCATTGAGATAAAAATGAGTTTTTCGAAAAGAAAGGTGAAACAAGCTCTTCAGCAGTCACATCGCCAATTCGGCAGGTGACTGAAGAGTAGAGGTTCAACACAAATCAACGTTATTTTGACCTTCCAACACACGTCTCACATGCTTACTCTTCACAATCAAGGGAGGAATTGGAATTCACCTTAAGTATTGTTATGAAGCTGAGGCAAGGAATGTTTAAGATTTGTCTGGAAATTCCTCAATGTAGCATGAATTCATGCAAAAGAGATGGATAAACTCAAAATTATTTACAATAAATGAATAAAAAAATAGTGATATATTTTTGCCATATTGTCCACCCCTTTCTGGAGACATTTTCAAACAAATATATTTTCTGCAATTTGTTTCTGCAAATAGTCCACCAAAATAGCCAAGAGTCAGAATAGCTACTTCTTTTTTTCACAAACTAAATGGGATTTTCTACAGGATTTTCGACCGAGTGATTTGGCCAAGGTACTGTTGGTGGTGAGCTTTCAATGTACGAAATGTTCTGTGGCATAAAAAAGGTTGAAAGCTACACCATGGTTGAACTCAACAAAGCAACCTCGAGTTTTGCAGGGGTTTGAAAAAGTAGTGTACCATCTCTGCGGGGACCAGATAGTCTCCAATTGTTCCCAGGCTCTGACTCCTCCTCCTCTTGCTGCTCTTCTCTCAGGGTACGCCAGTTATCACTGTCAGCCCTCGTATAGTCCTTCCTGCCAGGACCCCCTGGACCGCCAGACTCCTCAAAGCCAGGACGTCCTTCTCTTCGCATTGGTTTCTCAAACCTCCGCTCACCCCTTTACACATTGGAACACATTAGCGTACACATAAGCGTTTCAGATTTACAAAGACGTGCACTTATGATCCATCCTAAGGAGTTGCTCACCTGTCGTCCCAGCTTTGACTACGATGGATCTCTCGGACATTGCGTCCGAAGCCTACCTCTGCATCTTCAATACTTCTTTGGTAAAATCCACCTTCACCCCGGCCCCGACCTGTTCACATAAATTCAACAAAAGTTACTCAGTGTGAAGAGGAAAAGACACATATAAACACTTTCCAACATTAACAACTTTCTTAACTTGCAAAGGTCATCCACAAGGACAGCTATGAAGTAATTAAAACCAGAAATTGTCATAAGTAAACACTTGGGCAGAGACGGAACCCAAGAACAATTTTAATGACCTATTAATTTGCATCCTATAAAACAAAAACTAAATTGCGACAGTCAACTTCATAGCACATAAACAAGCCAAGACTATTTGCAAATATGGAGTATGATGCAGTTACTACTTAATGCAAGCATGGCAGACACCTGTAACTTCAGGAAGTGATTCACTGGAGCATCATAACAGAGAGCAATTGACTGACTGAGATTCTGAAAAGGAACATTCATGATGTAGACCGTACAGTGAGACCGAAAGTCAGAAAGATGGAAGCTGTGCTTCAGTGCGTAGTTCATTTGTCATGGCAGTTCACAAGCTGTACACCCTGAAGACTACTACTCTTCAAACTTAGTAGCAGAGTTTGTCTCCAACATCATTATTTGTTTATGTTTAAATATATTAGTTAACTAAGTGTAGAAATTAGAAATTCAATGTATCATGTCTCTGGTAGAACCCACTCCTGTCTGACAGACTGTTGTGCCAGCTTTATTTAGGGGTTCAATTGAGCCGTCTGTCCGCTGTATCTCATGTCTCTTAACAGTTTACTTTAACTATGGACCACTCCGGACACATTACCTAGATGCTGTTGAAGAAATATTAGAAATCATGTGAAGAAATGATCATTAAGTCATATTCTTTCTCTAAATCATTATACAAACTGTCTCGTGTGATGAAAAGCCTTTCCACAATTCTCTCTCCTACAATGGTTGTTTTTCATTGCCTTATTGAAGATTTCACCAATACTTCAACTGCTTTAGAATTTGTTGATGGTCCCTAACTGATGCCGGATTGTAGCATCAGCGCTGCCTGTGAGTGTGTCCGCGATCAGTGAAGTCTGATCAGGGACGCGAAAGACGACGCCACCGCCAATACCAGAGCAGAGGTCCGTCCAATATCCAACTATTGTCACCATGGTGTTTCACCAAGGCGTCAGCGCAGCGGGAAACCTGCATGTGTGGATGTGAGCCAAGGTAGACGACCACGTTAGGGAACCTATGAGGACCACTCCATCTAATAAAATAAACATGGATCCAGAGACTCAGAGTCGACCAATATCATTATCAGAGGTCCCCTGCATTAAAAATAAGTTTAAAACTACACTTGTGAAGCAAAGTTCACCTCAGTCTCATGCCGGTGTCAGCTGTCAAATGCAGCGGAGCTGGGGAGCGGTCTAGTCATGTCCATTTGTGGAGGTCAAATGCAGAGAGTGTGCCATGTGTTTGTCGAATTTATCGTGAGATGCAGAATTGTTATCGTGGAGATTGTGTTTGGCGGTATATCGTGTAAGGCAAGTTATTGCCCATCATAATTTCAACTGAAAAAAACATTAAGAGCAAAAGAAATTGTCTCAGCAAATAAAGAAACTGACAGGAGGCGCAGCATGAAGGAATCTTGTTGGCTTGCTGGGTAACCAGCATTGTTGGAAACAATGTATACATACAACTTGATAATCTAATTAATAATAAAGTATTATTTATATAGCACTGAACGATGTTCACAATGTTTAAAGGCAAAACAGTGCAGAATGTTTTCACTCGCTCGACCGCGAAGGGGGACAGCTTGGCCATCAGTGTGTGAGAACTGAGGAAAATGTTGAGGATATTACAAACTTCAACATGTTCACATGACAGCTCAGATAATTGAGTTATTGAGTTAGTCCGGCTAAGTTCGGACTTTTAAATAGCATGTAAACAGATTAGTGCGACTACAGGAGAGAACTTCGAATTCCTCTTAGTCAGGACTACACAACCTAGATAATGCAGTTAGCATAGAGGAAACCATTAGCATGGTTGCTAAGTCTGGGCTCAATGTGGTGACCATAAGTGCTTGAATTACTTGACATCTACCATCCTTGCAATACAAAGACAACGTAGTCTCCTGAATATTTAACTTTATTCAACGTGCAAGTTTAATCCAGAGATCTGCCGAAGGAACGGCGTTGATGACGACGACAGTTCCATAACAGGGTGTGAGATGTGAACTACTGCTCTCCCGGCTCTTTTAAGTTTCACTAGATGATAAGGCAGCACAACCACTGTGTACAGAGAACAACATGACAGTCAGAAATGGCCCCTTGCGACCTGACTGCTTTGTCTGTTCCTCCTTACCGACAGCCAAATGGAAGGACTGAAAACTGAGGAGTTGCCAATGCCACCCCTTGTCACAGAGGTGCATGATCCAGCAATCCAAATTTCTCTCCACTGCATGTAAACCGGAAGAACATTGCACAAATGGACTCTGTGGCTTAATCGAGCTATTGCCTGCGTCAGGCTGCTCTCTGCATGTAACTATACTCAATTGGAGAGGTAGCAAGCATTTACGTTTGCATTCACTATGCTGTGGCTCGTGCCAAGACTACAAGAGGACGACCATATGTACCCAAGGTACCACTATTTGGGTTTGACTTTAATCGAAGGTAGGCAGCTTGAGTGCCGTCTTCCCCCTTACCTCGGCCTCCTCGTGTAGCCCCTCGTCCTCTGATCACTCCGGCTGGGGCAGCACCACTGACTCCTTTCCCCATCAACCTCAGCACAGCCACACTGTTCACAGACATCGAGAAGTTCCGCTGAAAGTAGAAAGCACAGAAGAAAAAAAAGTTAGGCAAGACAGCGTTTGACATTCTAAATTCATTAAAACACCATCCCAAAAGAGAGAATTTATTGCCTGGGTCCTCTTATTTACAATTTTACACACTTACCTGCTCCTCCTCAGTAAGTGGTACCAGTGCAAGGGGCTGCATGGGTTCCTCTTGCAGAATAGCAGCAAACTCTTTATCCTGCATGTCTTCTGGGACCTGACATACCAGACTCAACTTTAGAAAGAGGATCACACACTGAATATTTTCCAGCTGACTTCACCCACCTTGTTGTCTTTTACATAAAGTGCTAACATTTCTTCGCGGCCGTAACGGTATTCGGCCAGCTTGTACTTTGGCATGGCGGGGGAAGGTGGGGGAGAGGTCACACTCCCCCCACTGGACAGTGCACGGAGCCTGAGGAGTTATCAACAGACATCTGTGAAAAACTTTTAAGGTAGATGCTGTTTTTCAAGGTCTTGCGTTGAATACATTAGCAAGCAATGTTAACACTCAATACTACCGGGAGGTCACTTAATGGAACAAAATATGTACATAGAACCCTTATCCAAAAACACGTCAAATGTTGAGGTTTCATTTCAAGGTCTGTTAAAACGACCATCTGCTAAAACAAAGGACTCATTCATATTTGCACACTCTCCACTTTCATCAGAAGCAGATGAAGCCTGAGGAAAAGAATGTGTCTGGTGTCTTCAGAGTAGAGGAACTCGACTCACACTTATAGCAATTGAAAAGAATTACCCAAAGTACTCACATATTCTGTGTATTGGAAATGTTGAGTGTATATTTATCTTTCAAAAAGTGTCCAATGATTATCCAGATATCAAAAAACATTGATGTAAAAGGAAAACTTGTGAAATGTGGACAAATATGCAAGTACCATTCTGGGCCGAAGTTTAGAGTCTCAGCAGTCATATTCCTCTTGTCCACACAGAAGTAAGTATCTGGAGGAGAGCCACTTCAGTTAAGTAAGATAAAGAAACAGAGACAGAGTCGAAAAAAAAAAAAGAATCTTTCCTCACCCTGTCCAGATGATCAGAGCAGGCTGGACTGGACTGGACCGGGCTGGACCAGGCAACTGCTGGCTCGTTCAGTTGTTTAGGCTTGGGTGACTAGAAGGCTGAGTGGTGTTTACTATGCGATCTTTTCAAACAAATACACATACACTGAATGAATAGCTGCCAATTTTAGGTGCTTGAGGAGTACCTGGTTATCAGGTTTTTGACAGTTTGAAAGCTCCTGCTACTCAAACTCCCAATTATCAGTAAACAGACTTTTTTTAAGTTTTACAGCAGTTTTTTTTTTCCTGTCACACAGGAACCCCAGGTGGCCAGGCTGCTGGATCAGCTGCCAAATGTAGACACAAGTCGCTCTCTCTCTCTCCTCTCCCTCCGTGGGCTACTGTTGGCCCCAAGATGATAGCTGGGTCGATGGAGACCCAACCGGGTGACTCCTACTTTTTCTGCCCTCCGTCCTCTTCACCACTTAAAAAAAAAGAAGAAAAAAAAACACTTAACAGACAAGTAGGTACAATAGACAAAGACACTAGTTCTTGGTAATAAAATGAGATCTATACATTTTCTTCCAGACGAGGTGTGTCATGCCTCATGAAAAGACGAAGAACAAAGCTACCCTCTCCTCGCTGATATAAACCGTTTTATAATCAACTCTACTCTGGTTGAGTTGAGTGTGTGAAAGTTCAGAAAACCATCACAGATTCACAGCTGATATAACTCTGTGCTTGTCTTCCATCACTATACAAATGAAGATGAACAAAACTGTTGTCGAGATAGCATCTAGAAAGAGAAATAATTATTATTTTAATTAATCACTGTCAGTTATCTATAGGAGGAAGTCCCATCCCTTCATCAGATCAGGAGAGCGAGGAAGAGACCGGACAGAAGAAGAAGTGGATTTGCTGATTTTGACTTTGCAGCTGCTCGAGAAATATACCACCAGACCTCCCGGTGTTTTCTGCATTATGAATTTGTTATTGTGACAACATTTCTAATATTTGATGCAATGTGTTTGGTTTTTAAACGTTATAAGTTACTTTAGTACAATTATATGTTTACAGCATCTTTTTTTTGCACAGCAAGTTATGTTACTGGACAACATTCATCCTGGTGTGTTGTGGAGGGGAATGGGCTGGGGGTGGAGTCATAAGTTGGGGGCGAGGCATGTGGGCGTGGCTATGGACGCCCTGTTTCAAAATCCTAGCTAAAAGCCTGATTGCAGGGTTGTTTTACACAGGTCCAAATACAGGAATGAGCCCATCATGCTACATGAACAGTACCAGCATTATAAAGCATTGATTTAAGCCAGAAACTAGGGTTGGGCGATAAGGACAAAAAAAGTTATCACGATAAATGTTTAAATAAAATTGTAACGATAATCATCACGATAAATCCATTTTCATTATATTCCATGTGTTGGACACTACAGTCTCTCTTGAAACTGTTTCATGATGAAAATTATTACTGGAGCATCATTATTTGTTTACGTCTAAATATAATAGTCAACCAAGTGTAGAGATGAGAAATTCTATGTTTCATGTCTCTCGTAGAACCCGGTTGTTTTATTTAGGAGTTAAATTGAGCCGTCTATCTGCTGCATCTCAATAAATGATCATTTAGTCACATTCTATTCTCAGAATCATGATACAAACTGTCAGTCCTTTCTCTTGTGTAATCTTTGCCCTATTGAATATTTCATGAATACTTTGAACGTTTTAGAATTTGTCGATGGTCCCTAACTGATGCCGGGTCGTAGTATTAGTGCTGCCTGAGAGTGTGTCCGCGATCAGTGAACCCTAATGGGGACGTGGAAGAGGACGGTGTCGCCAATACCGGAGCGGATCTCAGTCCAATATCCAACTATTTTCACCACGGTGTTTCGCGGAGGCGCCAGGGCAGTGGGAAACCTGCATGTGTTGATGTGAACCAAGGCAGACGACTGCGTCAGAGAACCTATGAGGACCACTCCATCTAATAAAATAAACACAGATCCACAGACTCAGAGTCGACCAACGTCATTATCAAAGGTTCGCTTAATTAAAAATAAGTTTCAAAACTACAATTGTGAACCGAAGTCTGCCACACTCTCCACAGCTGTCACACGCCACGTAGCTGGAGAGCACGGCGCGCTGTCGCGGTCTCACCAGGTTCACGTGTGCCACTGCTCAGTCTCGCTCTTTGCACCAGTGGTGCTTCAAGTTGGAGTCGAGAGTGTCGTTCAGACATGACATCAGTCTGTGAAAAGTAACACGGAACCGGCAAATATTCATAATAATACACCACGTGTAGCAGGGTTTTAGTTGGGGGGGGACGCACTGAAATGCAAAACATGAAACCATGAATGCCCAGTTTTTCTCAGCAGGGCACCGTAAACAACTGATTATTAGTACCTGTATAATGCCCTTCTAGTAGTATCATCACACTTTATTGTTTTGCATTAAAAGTAGCGTGACCATCACAGTCGACATATTGCCTTGACGGTGTAATCTTGTGGTTATCCACATCTCGTGAGTCGCGACACTTGCGGCATGGAAGCACTGTTATTGATGGAATAGCTGACACTTTGACAGGTTGAATGGCAAATAAGTTCCAAACTTTGGACCACTGTTTACATAACTGACTCATAGCTTTTTAATCGGACGACCATTTCCCCTGCTGCTACCGCTCTCCAATGCCATGCAGTGAACTGCACCGTGGAGCGGTGTCAATTGCAGCACGGCACACAGCACTTGCTTAACAGTTAGCAGAACAGCGAAACAGCAAGCCTTTATACTTTATGTATATATTAGATATTATGTGAACATTTAGAAAACCATGACAGATACACAGCTTATACAAATGTATGATTATAATGCATAAATATGCAAAGAAGAGGAACAAATCTGTAAACACTTGATGGCGATCACCGACGCTGATCAGCCAGAGTGCCGATCACCACCGATCACAAGGATTGAAAATTAATTTGTAATCAAAATAAGACCGTCAGTGTACACCAGGCCTGGCCAACCCGCAGCTCCTGAGCCGCATGCGGCTCTTTCCCCAGTTTCATGCGGCTCTTCACCAAATGAGTCGCCGAACTGGCTGCGGTTTTGGACAAGTTGCTGTTGAGATGATTGTTTATATAGGAAATAAGTCCAAAAAGTAAGAGCTATTGCAGCAATATATTGTTCAAAGACTGTCATCAGACGCACGATCAACACGATTTAACATTACTTCGTTCCACATTTCACTTTGTCATTCCCCAGACTGAACGAATGGCATGTGTTTCACCTATTATTCATTCTTCATCATTGTGAAGTCTCTTTAACTCAGCGGAGTGAAGACGAGACGCTCCAGTCCAGTGAAAATAGTTGGACATTGGACTGACATATGCTCCAGGATTGGGGAAGGGGCTGTCTTCTGCGAGCCCAATTAGGGTTAACTGATCGCGGACACACTCTCACTGGGCAGCGCGAATGCTACAACCTGGCATCAGTTAGGGACCATCAACAAATTCTAAAACTGTCAAAGTATTCGTGAAATCTTCAGTAAGGAAATAAAATACAAGCATTTTGAGTGAGAGAATTGCAAAAAGGTCTTTCATCACACAAGACAAGACAAGGACTGACAGTTTGTATAATGTTTTTGAGAATACATTATGACCAAATGATTATTTATTCACATTATTTCTAATATTTCTACAATAGCATTTAGGAAATGTGTTCAGTCGCATCCATAGTCAGCATAAACTGTTAAGAGTAAAGAGACACAGCAGACAGACGGATCAATTTAACCCCTAAATAAAGTTGGCAGAGCAGTCTGTCAGACACGACAGGGTTCTACCAGAGACGTGAAACATTGAATTTTTCATCTCTACACTCAGTTAACTATTATATTTAAACATACACAAATAATGATGTTGGAGACAAACTCCACCAATGACTTTCATCATAAAATAGTGAGACTCAAGTGAGACTGTAGTGTCCAAATGGAATAGAATGAATATATGATTACTTTTGGTAATATAATACTGGTTTATAAATATTATATATATATATATATATATATATATATATATATATATATATAATGTATGTATGTGTGTGAACAATGTAGTAGGTATCAGCTCGGTATGTAGGTACCATCAACCAGGTAATATATATGACATAGTTTGGATGTAAAGAACAAAGCCAAAACACTTAATGATCACACTTGTACAAGGGGTGAGGGAACACAGCTCTCCCTCAGTATATTAAACGGCTTTGAGCCATCAACTTGAACAGTCCGGGAAAGCATCGTTCAGGTTTGTGTTCTGCGATACCATTTACAT
This sequence comes from Synchiropus splendidus, assembly GCF_027744825.2. NCBI lineage: Eukaryota > Metazoa > Chordata > Actinopteri > Syngnathiformes > Callionymidae > Synchiropus > Synchiropus splendidus. The sequence goes on from NC_071336.1 coordinate 12,149,110, forward strand.
ACATACATACATTTCATTAGCCCAGTGCAGGCAAAGGCAAAAATCTGTGACCATGGCTTTTCAGGGTATAATTCAAATACCTTATTGTTCAGGCAAAACTGCTTGATCATGAATAAAACTAAAAAAGATGTCATATAGTTTCCATTATTTAAACAACTTGTTTAACAAAAGCACAAAGATTATGAAATGTAAGTTTTAGGGCTGCAACTAATTGCTCGAGTCAACCGAAAAAACTACTGGAATTGATGAACAAAATCTTCTCCTCAAGTAACGGTGCATACAGTTTCACTCTGAGTGAATTTCTGCTGCACAGTGCATTTGCAACTGTCCACCGATGGAGGAAGAAGCGGATCATCCTTCCTATTCTTGAGGAAATTAACTGAAAATAAAAAATGGCCATGCAGTGAAGACTTGAAAATACTAGTAAATACTTTATTTATCATTGAATTGTTAACAAGAATGATGAACGTTTTAGCTAGATCGTTATGTCAAGAAATATTACTTGAGGTGACAAAAGAAATACTTGTGATGTGCACAATCATTAACAATGTGCTTTCAATCTTCAAGGCCGATCCATGTGTTATTACTGGACTGAACTTAAAAAAAATTAACATGATATAAACTGTATATGTGTCATACAAGCGCACAAACAAAACACTGGTGTGTGCATTTCACTTGCAAAATTACAAGGATTTGCTAAACTTTAAGGGAATGGATGTTTGTTTTGAATGCAATTGCAAAATTGGACCAACACACATTTAACATGTTTTGGACAAGTTTGTGGTCTGATTTAGTAAGCAGAAGGCACACCACTGCCTAACGACATTAGCGGTCGAAGCAACACCTGTGAAGCTCTAGTCTGTCTTCAAATGTAGGTAAAAACCAACGCCACGCATTTTGTTGCGTCACTGCATTCGATACCGTTCGAAACTACACCAGAACTCGGGTGAAGTGGTGCGCACTGGTCGGCTGCACACTCGGTGGAATTCATAGGCCTCTTCGCTACGAATGACACCCGAGATGGTGGCGCAGGGGGGCGGAGAGTTCCGCTGGTTTTGCTTCGGCCTGCAGCACCGAAATCCAGATATAAAATTCAATCTGGCTAAATGCTTCCCCTTTGAAATATCAACAGCACCGGTTACTGTATCGCACACTGCATCATTATGCAACGAGTAAAAGAAGAAGCGAGCAGTTTCGACGAGGAAATCAATTCAAACCTAGTAGAAGCTACCTTTAGCCTACCAGCTAGTTAGCATAGAAGAGGAACCGTGGTCATCTTACCTTAAGCAGGCAGGTTCTGCTACAGCATGGGTCTGGTTTAGTGACTGTAGATTCGACAGAATTGTACTGGTACTGGCTCTGATGTGTGGTACTTGTACTATTTCTGTGTATATGTCCGTTATGTCACCGTGAATGTATGCTGGATCCGCGTCGCTGCTCTGCTTGTTGTTTGTGTTTCAGAAACATGGCCGTCCCTGTAACACCACGTGACTGAACACTGACATGCAGAGAGCCAATGGTGGTGCCGGATACCCACGCCCCCTTGTTTTTCTATTTATTTATCTTATTTTAGAATTATCCGTTGAAATGCATGACCATCGATTTTGGTGGTGCTCGTGATGATGACGCGCTAAAGCCCCTGTTGGAAGCGTGTAGCCATCTTTGGTCTCGCACTGCAGCAGCGGGATAGAAAACACTTGCGCGCAGCGTGCAGGAGGAGAGACTGGCGACTGCACTTGTGATGGCTCACGCTGGAATTAATCTACTTTCTGCTCATTATACCCTTTAAAGAGTCAGATCCCATATCACTGTAATTGTTTGAGATTTCTAGGGTATGATTCACCGTCACTCATTTCTCTCCCCAGCCTTCTTTCTTTTACCATGAACATATCGACTACATCTAGCATGCCAGAGTGTCTCAACTTGAGTGGTTAAATCTGAGTTTGGATGGATTATGTTACATTATATTGACTTGTGAAGCCCATGGTTCTGAATTCTTTCATTTCACTTGTAAACGAATAAGATTTGACATTACACTATTTCAAAATCCAAAATGTGTAATTCATTTAGAATGACATTTCAATGGATGTATTTTAAGGAAATTCTAAAAATATATGTCTGCACATACAAAGTCAGAGCACTGATGTATCTCAATTCAAAGGTAAACAAAGAGCTATTTGAGGTTGCAAAACTGAACCCACTTCAAATACTGTGCAATTTGGAAATGCATCATATTGTGCTTGTATCCAGGCAGAAGATGAAACACAATAAATCATGAAAACAACAACCTACTTAAACAAATGTTTTCTTAAAATTAAGACCAAGACGATAATGTCTTCATGTTTTGTTAATTGATTACAGGTGTAAATAATTAAGTTCCACCTCCAATAAACAATAGTATTATTACAGCATCTTAACTCCATGTTCCTGTTATTGTAATTGCAAAGATCAGTAGGTGGCCAGTCCAAAGTGTCTAAGTAGGTAATACTGTTCTGATTAAAAAATGTCGACATGATGCCCAAGTTGACCCATACACCAGAAGCACTATTTATGGTTGGAAATTTTTATTTGGGCCTGACTGAGGCAAACAGAGGTTATAGAATGAGGTTCTGTCGAGGGTGGACACTTCTCTCCACTTCACCCAGCCCTCAAGCTGTAGCTCCTGCACCCCAAGCTGAGGACCCCAGTAGTGGGGGTCCAACACGAGAAGGAAGCTTCCCTCCTTTCCCGAACACACACCCAACACGCCTTTGGAGGAATTGTCCCGGTCCCCACCCATCATAACCGGACAGCCGTGCTTCTGGAAGTGCCGGCGAAGCTCTTCCACTGCGACCGTTTCCAGGTCTGACCCTCCACCCCTCACGTGGATCAGCCGAGATGGAACGTTGTAGAAGTGTTCCAGAACCAGGGAGGCCTCTACGGTACCTATCCACTCCCTGGAGCCGCAGAAGTGGTTGGGTTTGTCCTCCATTGACACTAAAGCCCGTTGGATCTCTGAGATGCTTGGTGGTGGTCGAGGTTGGTCGACTCGGTTGAACTGTAGCCAGGAAGATATTGTTTGGATTGTCCGGTACCCGCATCCCCAGCCCCGGTCGCTGAAGCCGTCACAGCCATAGTGAAAATATTGATAGTCTCCGGAGACAGTCGACAGCCGGTCCGGATCGGAAAGTGGCGATGGAAGTCCAGAGTGAACGTTCATAGTTACGAGTGTCCAGAAGCTCTCGCTGGCGGAGCCGTCAACCACTTCGGAATCCTTCAGCCGTTAGTATGCACAACTTGGAGGTGATCTGACGGGCTAACACTTGTCTTTTATTTATACGTCGCTTGTTGTTTCGGCCACCGACAGTCGGACAGGTCCCACTATGAAGAAACTTGCTTTTCGGTGCAACCAAAAAAACATTCCGCCAACAGACATTCATGTTCCGCTTTATTGAGTGCCACCCGAGCCGAGAACAAACACGTTCTCTGGCACAGAAAAGACGTTGAATGCAAACACATTAGCATAGTAGTAGGATAATACGACGCTTGATGTTAATGACAGACACGGCAGTCCTTTATTTCGATGCAAGGCGTTTTATTCTGAAAGCGCAGCGCGGTGCCGCGGAGTGCGAGGAGCAGCCTCAGACCCGCGGCCGTACGAGACGGGCAATGAGTTGCTCAGGACCGCAGCATAATTTAACTGGACAGATATCGAAGGATGACTGCGATGCGTTCGTTTTGTCACTGGAACGAATTATTTTAGCAAATACATTTACATTCCTAAACAATTCTATGACCATGACTGGAATCAATTTCAAAAGTGATGGAAAAACATAACAATGACGACAACAAACTAGTACTACAGACCACACTAAAATGTTCAAATGTTGAGTGATCGTCCCATAGGAGATATTGACTAAAATAAATACAAGCTGCTGGTTTTAAAAACTTGCACATATTACTTCATATTCCTTTGGTCATTCTCAATCATGAAAAACAACTAACAAAATATGGCAAAAAAACAAAGAAACTATTGCATTGTTACATAGAGTGATTTTTTTATTTGTAACCATTATGAGCACATTCTTTTTTTTTTTTTTTTTTTTTTTTTTTTTAAACAAAGGCTCTGGAGAGGTCAAGGCGAAGATCCTGGCATCTTTCCCCTCCCTCGTTCTTGTATTGGGATGGAGTTTAGTGGGGACCGATGGCAAGTCTTACATTTGCTTGAATAAGTCAAAAGGAAACGTGATGTGAGGTTACACTGAAATGTTTGCCATCAACAATGAACTTTTTTTGTAAGCAGTGAATTCTTTATTTATGTGTCACACAACATTTTAATGTAATAACTGACACTGTTGCTATTCTACTACATGTGTTCAAGCAGAGTACATGCTAAGTTATGACTGGTGTTAGTGAGCACCTTATTATTATGGAAGATGCATACATTTCACTTCACAACTAAGTCACCAAAGTGATCACTGGACATTTCAAACCACATTGAACAAAATCATTGAACAAATTGATTTCAGCAAGAGGACAGTTACTATTGTTGACTATCACTATTGTTGACGATTAAGTATACTTTGCCAGATCATTGTGAGGGTCGCCCTCAGTGGATGTTAAAGGACTTCTTGAGACTGTCTTCTGCCTGTTGCTGTGTGATACGCTTCCAACTGTCTGGAATATCAGCAGGCTTGCAGTTATATTCTCCTGCAAAAGTTTGATTGAACTTCACCATCACATATTTCCAGTAGTCTGAGGCTTGAAGACTCACATCTGGAGCAATTTTCCAGGTTGGAAAGATCTCCTTGTATGTTTTGTATGGATGCCACTGACCTTTTGTCTCCTGGCATTGGAAGTGTGCATTACTGATTACTGAGGATGAGCAAATGTCAGTCACCATTTTTTGACTTTCATGAAAACGATATCTGCCCAGACCCTCCGGCCGATGCAGGGATGCCCAGTGTTCGTCGTGGGCGTGGCCTCCTGCCTCACATGGTGCAGTGCAAAATGGACATTGTTCACCACATCCAATGACTTTGGTGAAGAGCTCGTCCTGAGGATTTACAGTGAGACTTTTAAGTCTTGTTTCTATTCCCAGTTTCTTAAATTCCTCCCTGACCGCTTTGCTGACGTCCTCAAGGCTCTCTGTGAGCCAATGAGCAAACTGTTCCTCATCAGCGTTGTTAAAAATCATGAACTCTCCAAGAGCAGTCTGGGCCATGACCAGTTTGTCATTGAGCTGAGCATAAATATCTTGAATGAATTCCTTCAAACTCCCCCTCTTCCTTTCTTTGGCTTGCTCTATGGCTTCCTTGATGCTTTTGATGCTAGAACGGATGAGGCGATCCTCAAACTTCTCCATCGCAGTGGAGGCTGAGAAGTGAGAGACAATATTTTCAAGTATGCAACACTTCACATATTTTTCATAGGAGCCAATGTACTGCAGATACAGTTGAAAGTCCTTCTTGGACAGAAGATCCAGTAAGATCTTGTACTGGAAGGACACGCGTGTGTGGAACTGCTCCTGAGTCAGCATTTCATCAACGATGTGGACACCCAGAAAGCGGTTGACAAAGTCTTCGATTGCTGGCTTCAGACACTTGTGGGCAAATTCGTCTGCCTTACTCTGGCACTGGTCTCGCTCATGAAATACATCTTTAAAGTCTGTAAAGAACTTCTCCTTGTTTTTGGCCAGGCATCTGTACGGGTCATTCAGCTGAATGAAATCTTCATGCATTTTTTGGAATTTCCTGGCCACAACTCCACAGATGTGTTGTTTCAGCGAAACTTCAAACTCAATGCCAGTCTCCAACTTTTGATTGGCTCTGAGCTGATCATCAATTTTGTGCAATATTTCTTGGATGTATGTGTCATGGTAATTACTCTTCCTGTCCACTTTGTCCTGGGCAAACTGCGTGCAGGTGGTGATAATGTTATCAGCCATGTTTTGCACTGCTTTGATGTAAGACTCTTTCTTCATGACGTTCTTCATCCACCAGTCTGTCACACGAGCATATGAGCTGGGGTTGAATTTAAAAGGTTTCAAACCACACTCTTGAAGATTCTTCTCACTCACTAATTCAGATGCAAAAGCTCCCTTGTGACAGAGATTGTCCCACAGGTGCTTGTAAACACTTGAGTAGACATTGGACGTCTGTTGTTTAAAAAAGGACAGTTTGTTCACAGTTTCACTCCACATTCGATCAAACTCCTCCATGAGCTGTGCATCACTCATCTTGGTCTTTGTCTTTCGACATTGATCTATCAAGTCACGCACTCTTCCTTCCAACTCATCAATGTGTTTCCTTTTGATCCTGTCAAGTTCAGTCATCCCTTGTTTGATTTCTGCTGCCCTCGTCAGCTGGATGTGAACAGAGCTTTCGATTTCTCGTCTCAGACTCTTTGCACTGTTTGCAAACTGCTCTCTGTATCTTTCAATGAGGTGGGCTGAACTATCAGCCTCATCAAAGTACTGTTTGAGGTTGTCCAGAAGCTTTTTCTCCCAGCGAGACAATTCTTGTGCTGCTTCCACTTTCAGACTATGGATGAGTGTTTCCAGGTCAGCTATTTCAGGGTTCCCAGCAACAAAATTGGAGATTCTGGTCTCAGCCTTGGACGACCAGGTGTATATGGCTTTCTTGAATTCCCACTCCCATTTGTTGAACTCGGTACACAGCTTGATGTATGCATCGGCCACCAAACTGTTTCTGAAACTGAAGATGAAGTTCTCGTGCTTCACCGCGCTCCAAAGGCTGCTCAGCCATTCTGTGAAGGTCAGGATGTTGTTGTCAGAGGAGTTGCAGTCTCTGAGCTTTTGTATGGTTTTGATTTTCAGATCGTGAACAGCTTCACTGTAGCCTAAATTGACCGGGGCCATCGGAGGGGTTCCATTCCAGAGTCCAGGAATGTACCAGTTCCCAGTGTCTGGGTTGTACTCCATCACATCAGTGAAGAGCTTGTTCTCCTCCCTTTTCTCCATTTTGGCTGCTTCCTGTGTCATCCTGTTCAGTTTCTGCAGCAGCACTTTTCTGTCTCGCATGTTGGTGTCATGAGCAGAAACATCAGACACATTCTGGTGGACGAACAGACACTTGGGCTTTTTCCCTACTTCCTTCATCCGAAGGAAGGCGTGCACCACAATCTGCAGGACGTCCTCCATTTCTTGCATGTGTTCCATCGATATGTTTATGATGGTGATGTCGCTTAAACCGACAACCAACGTTGCCAGTTCATTATCGTGGTCATAGCTGCCATCAAGATGGGCGAGCTGAGGTGACTTCAAGCCCTCGGTGTCAATGATCACCACGTAGTCACAGTTGAGCATGTTTTTGATGTCATCTCCAACTTTAATGAGCAACATGAAGGCACCACGAGTACAACGCCCACTGCTAACAGCAAACTGCACCCCAAACATGGTGTTGAGGAGAGTGGACTTGCCTGTACTCTGGACTCCAAGGACTGTGATGACCTTGATCTTGACCTCAGGGTTGATCAAAGCATGGAGCTGCTGGAGGACGCTCCTCATCCATGTGAGGGGGGTGTTGGACGCATCCCCATCAACAAGCTCGAGTGGAAACCCGTCCAGCAACAACTGTGCACACAGTGTTGGAAGATGCTGTAACTGTTGATGCAACAGGTTTGAGTCTCCAGTTGACAGTGAAGCCTCATAGATCTGACCCATCTCACGGAGGAAGTGCTCTATCCCCAGAGAGCTGCTGGAAAGCTGTCTGTCAATTTTCTGGATTTCCTGTTTGTCCTTTGAACTGTCACATTTAACCTTGTACTGCTCACGAAGTTTTGACATTGTTTCTCTTGACAAGTTGTCAAGATTCATTCTCATCCATTTTAGGAAAAAGCTCCTCTCCATTCCTGGAGTTGATATTGCATGGATGAATGCTGCCATGGAAGATGACATTTCATAGGACTGCTGCTGGTTCCGAAGGTCTTTCTTCCGTATCTCAAGATCACTTTTGTACATTTCTATATTCAGATTTCCGGCCTTTCGCAAGCGAAATTGCTCTTTTTCCACTTCGGTCAGCTTCTTCCAGATTTCTCCCTGCCTGGGTAGATGGGTTTCTTTGTATGTGAGGGGGTCTTTTATTTCTGCCGTGATGGCATCAGCATTTTTCTTTGCCCTTTGACACTCAGGCAACTCCTCATCAACCAAAATCCCCAGGTCATGAGCAACTCCAGCCATTCCCTCAATGCTCATCCTCACGTTTGAATCATCCACCACATCATTGATTTTGCCTCTAAAACTCTTGACAAAATCTGCCTCATTCTTCTGCTGCTTCCTCAGAATGATGTTATTGTTCTTCAGCTCTAACTTGCTGGCCACCTGTTTCAGAGCCGCAACATTGAAGCTCCTGCTTTGGCTGTTACTAACCAAGAAAATCTGAGCCCTGTGGTGCTGTTTTGTGAGCATCCGACATGCCAAATCTAGATCATCGCAGAAGACAAAAACAGCTGTCGATATCTGACACAAAAATGAGTATTGTGTGTCAAATGACTCCACATCTCCACGGAGGTTTGCGACTGACACAGGTACTTTGAAATGGTCCATGTTTTTGCTTCCACAAGGCAGATACCAAGTCATTTCCACCATTCCACTTGAAATGTTTCTTGGACTGTTTCCGCACTCCATGTTGTGGTGAACAAAAGTGTTATGATATTGTTGGGAATTACTAAGTATCTTGTTAAGGACCTCTGACTTTGATATCGAGCAATCTCCGAGTCTCACGAAAGCCAGAAGAGGAAGTTGAGAAAGAACAGTTCGCTCTTCAATGAAGCCCTTAGATTCAGAGAGCGACTGGGGCCTGTACTTAATGACGATGTCCCTCATGGCCCACAGCAGAAGTGTGCACTGCTTGGAGTCAACACTAGGGAGCAGAAGGGGCACAGCAAACTGACACAAGGACATTTTCAGTGCCATTTCCTGCCGCACAAAATGATCTGAGCAGAAAAAGAGAGCTGTGACTATGTCTAGTGGGTTTGGCTGATTATCTAAATTAAGATCATCCAGAAGATGGCTGAGATCCAACTCTGCAGACTCTGGTGCAGCTTCATGGGGAGACCCTTCGCACTTTGCATTTCGAGCTGTCACATTGACACTCATCAGTTTTTTGAGAAAGTACCAAGGCAGGTCGGTAATACTTCTGGGGAGATCTTCACTGACGTTCCTCTTGTCAATCTGAAGAACTGTTTTCAGGGACAGTTTATCTTTGTAGAGATGAGTCAAACCGAGGTGCGCCAAGTAGTTTCTCAGCTGTGCCCCTAAAAAAATAAAATAAAATAAAATTTTCTTATCCATGAGCATGTTTTTCCTTTCCTGTGCTCAAATGTCCATGTCCCAGTCGAAATGCACTCAATTTCTGGCTCACCTTCCTCACCAGTGTCAGCACCTCCACTCTGCTGGTTATCACTTCCGTCCAACAAGGGACCCGACTGCATGTCCTGCTCGGCTCGATGAAGGTCGACCCATCGATAGTCCTCGTCCTGAATCAACATATATCAATTTATATATCAACATATATTATCGACATACATACAATGAGTTCTAACAAAGAAAAGGCCACGAAACTGACTGATCAAATATTTGTTCAGATATGCATACCCACACGGATATAATCTGATCTAAAACACAAGGGCTTTACTCCACTTTTGCCAGACTAAATTAATTGTTGTCATGTTGTTTTTTGAGAGCTGGAACATTATTATTAGTAGTAGTAGTATTGTTGTTGGTGTTGTTGTTATTATTATTAATATTATCATTATTATTGTTATCCAACCAGGAAATTGATTTGTTAGATTGGATTAGATTAGCCTTCAATTTTCCTACAATGAGGTAATTTTGGTTGTGACGGCATCAGACAAACAAAGGACATTGAAGACAAACAGACATTAAAGACGTAGACAAGGACACAACACAATCAACACTGTACGAAGAAAGAAAAGACTGTAGGAACAGAATAAATAATTTATATAAAAATTACAAAATAAACTACATCAATAATGTGCAAAAATATCCAAAATGCCCAACACTTTACTGTGAGTCCAGCGATAGTGACTATAATTGAGATAATGTTAAAGGACTGACAAGCAAGAGCTGCCTCATGCAACAAGAGCGGTCAAGTCTTCCTCCAGAGGTACGGCCCAGCAGCACTAAGCCAGAGTTGGAACCCTTCTAGCATGACGGAGTAGGTACCAAATCTGTCAAATCGGAGTCGCCACCATAGCAGACAATTATAAACCTAATTTTTCCTGTCAAATGAATACAAATACTTTTGGAGTTGTTTAATTGTCCGCTAAGGAGTCTATTGATGCACTGATACAACTGAACTCTGGTCACCTACACACAAACATTCCCAACCTTTACCTCTCTGCTCATCCAGACGGCCACACAGCATGATAATAAAAGTCATCATCATTCGTCTATTTAGCATGTACATTTATTTATTGTTTGTGTGCGTGTGTGTCCTTATAAATATAGCTATACTTGTTAACACTTCTTAACACATCTACTTGTGGGGACCATATGCATACCACACTGTAGGGACATGAAGTTAAGCCTCATATTTGAGGATTAAAACTTCAAAATAACTGGGTCATTATAATTGAATGAATTTCTTTTGGTTTAAAGTGTGAAATTGTGTTCTTAGCACTTGCATTTCTATTTTTTAATAAAGCATGTTTTGTTAAAGTCTTTGCAGCCTGGAGCTCTTTTTAGGCTTAAAAGTGGCTATAGTTTTGCTTCAAGCTAATTTGCCATATGTACCACCATGTTGTTTCACAGCAATAAATGATCACAACTTTCATCAAAAATCTGCCTCACAATCCGTCATTTTCGGCCACAGCATTCAATGAAAAAGTCTGCGAAATCCTAGAGGGACTGACATGCGGTATACACACGAATGCTCTCTCACTGAACGGTGCTGTGTGTCACTGCCCTATTTGCTTCTTCATCCCGTTTTGCTTCCAGGGCTCAGTTTTATGACGTCATTTCCTGTCCGCATGCGCACATTGGAATTTCAAGACGTAAGTTCCTGTCCACATGCGCACATGGGTGTAGCTGCTTGACACATAAATTAGAATAAAATTAGCAACGTCATTGCGCCACGCCTCACTACACGCTCGTATTTCATCAAGAGAAGCAGAATTTGAATTACTAAAGTACTACGCCAACGCATTAACTGTATTTTAACCTTATTTTATATATATCACATTTGACCTGTATTCAACAATTATTTTAACAATATTTCAGATAAAATAATTGGATCTTTCTGTGCAATTTGCACGCAGTTTTCTATCTTGCCTACGATGTTTTGTATATAAAATAAGTTTAGTCATTTATAAATAATGTTGGTGTGTTTTCATGTTTTGTTAATAAAATGTAATCCTCAGAAAAGTTGTGATTCAATAAAAAAGACGTTTGTCCTGTTGTTTATTTGGTTGCAATAAACCAAATTAACCACTGTGACCTCGTAGGCAAGATAGAAAACTGCATGCAAATTGCACAGAAAGATCCAATTATTTTATCTGAAATCTGTGACAATCAGTGATGTTTGTAAAATGACCACTAGGTGTCGATAGAGAAAAAGAAAGAAACAAGAAGAAGGACTAACAGGCTATAAGATGAACAAATAAACAAGGTGACCATCACAAAAGTTTCCTTTGGACGATTCATCAAACAAAACAAAATCTTGTTAAAATATCCGAATTGTTGAATACAAGTCAAATGTGATATATATAAAATAAGGTTAAAATACAGTTAATGCGTCGGCGTAGTACTTTAGTAATTCAAATTCTGCTTCTCTTGATGAAATACGAGTGTGTAGTGAGGCGTGGCGTAATGACGTTGCTAATTTTATTCTAATTTATGTGTCAAGCAGCTACACCCATGTGCGCATGTGGACAGGAAATAACGTCTTGAAATACCAATGTGCGCATGCGGACAGGAAATGACGTCATAAAACTGAGCCCTGGAAGCAAAACGGCATGAAGAAGCAAATAGGGCAGTGACACTGCGCCCACACGGGTGATCTCGAACGCACACGCTGGCAGCTTCCATGCAACCTGTTACGATGACTTCACGACATATCCTTTTAATATGTTCACTGTTTGCATATTTAAGATTGTTTGTGTGACTTAACGATTCAGCCCGCCTCCAACGGTTTCCCATTCGTCGCGCTCAGCTGCCGACTCTGGCGCTGATTTGCGATGCCCTTTGCCCCACTGCCACATTTAAGTTCAGTCCAACACAATACGCACAGAGACATCCATAAAGATTCAGAAATTGTGCATAGAAAAGCAAAGAGCATTGTACATCCTGAACGTCTGTCGTTCGGGTTTGGATTTTAAGGCTTTGTGTACAGGGCAATTGGCTATAACATAAGCCGTCCCTAGTTCCGAGTACACTACCTCCCTTTGCCTTTCTTGGTAAAGGGCCCCTCGTGTGGTCAACTCAGTCAGCCTATTGTTGCAGACACGGTTCTAAAACTATAATAGATGTATCAACTTCACCTGATTATATTAGTGAGTAGTGTCGGCGCTTCACTGAGCGGGTTATTTAATTCGCCCGACCTGTTGAGAAATAGGTTCTTGACCTTACAATGCTACACCTTCTACCGTAGTCTCTTTACTTAGCTTCGTTTAGGGACACATGATTAGATCCTCAAGCCATTCCTTAAATAAAATATTACCTCAGCCTTCTGAACTACCACTTTATCATTGACATAATAATTCAGGATGGAATAATGCTACCAGTCGAGACATTCACTACATGTGCACAGGGAAGGGAATCAAACATTAATTCAATCGAGCATTAACTCACCTATAACCCAGTTGATGGTAGTAGAGGAGCCAGTCGATTCTTTAGTAGTCAGGTATCAATGCCATTGTGCCTTTTCAGTACTTAATTCGTACTCAGTTTTATTTTGTTTTTATAACAAAACAGTAAAATCAATGAAGAATAAAATTCAATACAAAAATGATAAAAGGGTAATAAAACAATAAAATTCAAAAAAGGATAATAAAAACAATAAAATCAATAAACATCAATAAACTCAAGGGTATCGCCAGACGCTAATACCCAACCAAGTCAAAGGCACCGCCAGACGCTAGTGCACATACATAAATGTCAAAAAAATCATATAATCAAAATGCGTACAATAAAAAGGAGTAAGTCAAAGATCATAAAAATATATTCAAATTATATGCAATAAAAGAGATTAAGTCAAAAGAATTAATAATAAAAAACAAACAATCAATAATAAAAACCCTAAGAGAACAACAAAAAGAGTTAAATCAAATAGCCTAAGAGCAAGAGCAAGAGCACCGTCCCAAGTTAAGATACAAGACCTTACAGCAAACGGATGAAGCCAAAAGCGTGGAGCAAGAGCGAGAGCGAAGGGTCAGTTTATCCTAGACCTTTATAGCAACATTGCCGATTTCAATAAACAATCCCCCAATGCGTCATTAATGGGTGATGTGTTCTTGTTATCTTCAGTGGGAAGTTTTCATTTTCATCACGTGTTCTAGCTGTCGTCCTTAGTGGAAAGTTTTAACTTCATTAGAGACACCCCTCATGTCTTATGCAAATGTTTTAGATTCATTGAACATGCTGAGTGTTAGTTTCATTGTTTTGATAAATGTAACTTATGTTCTAAGTGAAGACCGCAATGTTCTATTAATACAACGTACCTTCTAAGCGTTAACCATAATCGCAAGCTCAGCTTAAAAACATTGTTCTGCTTACAAGTTCACCCTGAGGTTAGAGCATGTCCTGCTTGTAAGTGCTCATAATAAGTGTAGGCCTTGGTTATAATATTTTCGATTTTCCAGTATATACAACAACGTCTCACTTCACTTCATGTTGAGTCCATGCTGCTTGAAACTTGTCATGCTGCGAAAACTGTTGTGGTGTTGTCTTTCTCCAATCTCAGAATACCAAATTGAGTCAAACTATTTCAAATTTAAAAACATATCATCTTAAAAAACAAACAATTAAAAAAAATCTATTTACACACATCTATGATCACAGTATCGTGACAATATCAGCATCATGAATATTATCTTCAGACCTGTCTTGCACACTGAATACATTTGTAAATGTAGTTACATATATAGATATAAAATACTTACCATCATGGCAGTTGTACTTCCTGAACCGGAGGTAAGCCGAGTTCCTCAGCTCTGTGGACAAGAAAAGATCCATGGTTCATTAAGAAATCTAATCTAATGAAATGAAACTTTTGTGAAATACTTTCTCTCATTCTGGTATGAGCAATTTGCGGGTCCTGAAGAACGACACCAGTAGCAGAACTATTGGTGATAAAAAATAAATAAATAAAAAAACGGCTTGTGGCGTCCCACCGTGATATACAGTAGGTTGGGCTCTGTTTTGAACACATTTGAACACATTTGAACACATGTTCTGTTGTTGAAGACAGCATCACACCTCATATTCCCTGGACATGCACTTGATGAAAATCGGAACAGTCTGTCAGGTTATAAGGCTGTAACGCGCCAGTATTTCATTTGTTTTTGTCGTTTGGCAAAATAAAACTATCTGAAAAAGGACATCACTGGGTCATTTATTCATTCGTGAAATTTTTTCATCGTGTATTCAGTAATTAGCTGATTCACCAACAAAAAATACAATAAAATAAAATACAAGACGAATCGAAAAAAAAATCAGCAAAACATAACCTGTTGAACACGAATATGAAGATTAAAATAAGATTGATATGAAGATTTATTCCGCAGAAATGTAAAAACATACTACTACTGCGTACTCCGAAGTCGCGAGTCTACCGTAAAGACTGGAGTATTCGTACAACTGACTTTGGGTGCGGCTGGAACTACTCAACTACTCAATTAATATGGCAGTTGTTATACTCACAGCAGAGCTAGACAATATGTATATAGAAGAAACATGATAATTCGATTACATGGCGTTTTCCATCAAGTTGTATACAGTGATCAAAATGATCTACCTACCTTTACTTCTCGCGCCGTGTTGTCGCCGGTGCACGACGGTTCTGCTGAGCTGTCGAGCAGCGCAGCCTTTTATGCGCTGCTCAGTTTGCTTTCACTTTCACTTTCCCCCCATCGCATTTCCTGGAAACCTTCTGATTCCGAGAGACTGCTTCCATCGAGCCCCACTCTCTCTCTAACAGACACTTTTCTCACGCAATATGAAATACCGCACTAATGTGCAATAACAGTAACTTGTGTGTGTGTGTGTGTGTGTGTGTGTGTGTGTGTGCAGTAAATGATAAACAGAAGTCACAACCCAGGATTAATATCATTACACAGAACCTTCCCTCTTAACCAAAGGACCTGCATTCTTGGTCTCAGAACGCAATGCCCTCATTTGACAGTCCTGGCTCCAGTGAACAGAATGAGAGAATGACCTTTTTCTCTGTACTGCAGCACAACTTTACTTTCACTTTCTGAACTAGTCAAAATAGATGACTCCCTCGTCCACTTCAGGAACTCTGCATTGAGAGGTTCACGTCACCTAGTGTGACTTGGCACTTCTTGAAATGCCCAAGCACAGATCCCCTCTTTAAACTTTGACTGGCTGAAGGCTTGCATCCCCATGGTGTCACCAGAACATCTTCCACACCACAGGCAAAGCAAACAGGACAAAAACGTTCCAGGTTCCCAATCAGTCTTCCTCATCTAAAAATGACACTGTACTCCTTTAAACCGCTGAACAAAAGGCAGCTCCGCTGGCTTCCTCTCCCTCCCTTCCGTGTCCTCCACTTGAGCCTGGAATGTACTCCCACAGGACGATAACATCATTTGCCACATTCAAAGTCTGCCTAATACCAGGTGTTTTAATGTATTAATTTAAGGATTGATACGTTCACTTCACTTCAATTTGGTCCTATTTTTCTACAATTCATACTATAACCATTTGTGAGGACAGTGTCTCTATGAGCCAACCATGTTGTGTGATAGAGTTCATCTCTGTCTGTTGGCAAAATAAGAAAAAAAAATGGGATTAAGAAGCGATATCACAATTTTACAATATGGTGTGCTGCATAACCATCTGGATCCACACCTTTTGAAAAGTGTGTCACTGGCTGTTGAGACGAGAACCAAAGTCATTGTCCTACATGTATTATCAATATGTTTTGTGCTGAAGATCCTGAGTGCAACAGAGACAGCAGATAGTGGTAGTGCTTAGGCGAGCTCGTAAGACACGAGACGTGAGGCAGATAGACGTCAATTATCTGACCCACTGTGGGAAAATTCAAGAGACAGTGCAACAAGTAGATTAAAAGATGCTTTATTTACAAGTGACTTTAAACAGTAACGCGCTATACAGTATTCACTTTATCAAGACAATGTGCAAATATTAAGTTTTGTAAAGTTGTCCTGTTTGTGGGTGGTGGAGGTGCCTGCTCCTGCAATGGCTCTCCATCACTGGCTTGTTCCGGGTCCTCCTCTTCGTATAACGGCCTCTCATCCTCCTCATTGTACTTGTCCCACGTTTTTGTGAAGGTAAGAAAGAATTTGGCCTTGGCCTTCTTGGATGGCAGCGGAGGTGACTGTGGAGCAGATTTGCTGTGCATTATCGTGCTGTAACATGAGGTGATGGTCGCGGATTATTGTGCAGAAATTATTTTTGTATAATACAAACCAATTGTTTCAAATGCTGACCAAGTGGCTGGTTTCAGACAATCCTGAATGTGGATGTGGAGGTCCTGGGCTGGTGTGCTTACACGTGGTCTGTGTTTATGAGGCCGGTTGGATGTACTGCCAATATTTTTTTTCATTCTCAGATTTGTTGCTTTTTCGTATGTAATTTCATGTCCAATGTGTTAATACATTATGTCAAAATGTCAAAATAATGTAAAATATGAACTCAGTTTTTCAGCTTAGATATATATTATACAATATGTATTGAATCTGTTACATCTAACACTGGTTTTTCGTTTATTGGGTTGTGATCATGTAACCTAAACGACCTCCAGGTGTGGTAAATAAAAAACGTGTCCCAGTGATTTGGCAAATCACGCGGCAAAGCAAGAATGTCTGAGCTGTGTTTATGTCTGGTTCTGCTAATAGATATGAAGGTGAAAATCAAAACACTGGTCCTGTCATTCCACTTATTGCCTCTGCAGAGATTGATACACCTGGAGAACCAGCATGTGCTGCCAAATGATCGTCTTTTGTTCTCATGGTATGTTCTCGCTCGATTGCTCCGTTCGCTTGTGAGCCTTTTTATCTCTCTGTTTTGCTCTGTGTTCATCTCCTCGTTCTGTCACCTTTGTCTCTCTTCTCACTCTATCTAGCTCTCCTATCGCTTGCTCCCTGTCATTAGCTCTGTGTTAGCTTCCTCGAGTGTTTGTGTTACTCGCTACTTTAGTTCAGCCTCTGTGCTAGTTTACTTTTGTATTGGCCTCGTGAGGGTTATATCCGAGTGTTTCTCAGTTGTCCCCGTTTTCAGGCTTGTATTTCTTACACCTGCCTTCTGTTTCAGGTTTATCCCCTCCATTCGTGTTCTCCCCGCTCCACTTCTGGTGTCGTCGACTTCAGTTTAGATTTCTGTCTGTGTATGATTTTGTGTTTGTTATAAATCTTGTGATTAACTGTTTACCTCGCTTGTCCGAGTCCTCTGTGAGTTCAAAGTCATCTGCTCTTGGGTCACCTGGCTTAGCAGTCATGACAGGTCCCCTTGCTTCCAAAACACAACCTCAAAATAGCCATAGAAATTTTATGTTCAGGTGATGAGCGAGCAGCTGCTAAATGTAACTTGTAATCTAACTTTCAAGTAACTACAGTAAGTCACTTTTTACGGGCGTAATCAATAGTAGTTGGATTACTTTTGCACAGTAATTGGCAACTCTGGCCGTCAAATGGTGCTGTTTTTAAGTGGACCTTTATTTTAGGTTACTGATTAAGCCATTAGCAAAAATAAATAAAATAAAACATTTTTTTTCAACACAAGAAATTCTATGTGCAGCATTTAAACATTTCAGTTACGACACTACGACGTGCGTTCTACTGCGACTTATGACTGGTGCTTGTCAAAACATTATTTACTATCCAAGATGCAAGTAATGAAATTCGCAACCAAGTCATTTCAGTGAAGGTGCAGTTACCATTGTCAGATGATTGCAGAGTTGGTCCTCAGCGGATGTTAAAGGACTTCCGCCTGTTGCTGCTTGATGCCCTTCCAGGTTTCAGGTATAACAGCAGGCTTGCACTCATATACTCGGCCAAAGTTCTCATTGAACTTCACCATCACATATTTCCAGTAGTGTGACACTTGAAGACTCTCATCTGGAGTAATATTCCAGTCTGCAAAGATCTTGTATTTTTTTTGTAGCGATGCCACTGACCTTTTGTCTCCTGGCAGCGAAATTCTGTCTGACTGACCACTAGAGATGAACAAATATCAGTCACCAGTTGTTTTATAAAACTGATTTTCACCCAGACCCGCAGGCCGATGCAGGGATGCCCAGTGTTCGTCGTGGCCATGGCCTCCTGCCTCACATGGCGCACCACAAAATGGACATTTTTCACCACATCCAATGACTTTGAAGAGCTCGTTCTTAGGATTTACAGTGAGTCTTTTCAGTCTTGTTTCTATTCCCATGCTCTTAAATTCCTCCATGACCGTTTTGCTGACATCCTCAAGGCTCTCTGTGAGCCAATGAGCAAACTGTTCCTCATCAGCATTGTTAAAAATCATGAACTCTCCAAGAGCAGTCTGGGCCATGACCAGTTTGTCATTGAGCTCAGCGTAAATATCTTGAATTAATTCCTTCAAACTCCCCCTCTTCCTTTCTTTGGCTTGCTCTATGGCTTCCTTGATGAAAGTTCTGCATTGCAGTGGAGGCTGAGAAGTGAGAGATGATTTTTTTTTTTTTATATAAAATAATTTTCATATTGCATAACATCTTGTTTTTAGCCAGGCATCTGTACGGGTCATTCAGCTGAATCAAATCTTCATGCATTTTTTGGAATTTCCTGGCCACAACTCCACTTTGTCCTGGGCAAACTGCGTTCTAACTTGCTGGCCACCTGTTTCAGAGCCGCAACATTGAAGCTCCTGCTTTGTCTGTTACTAACCAAGACAATCTGAGCCCTGTGGTGCTGTTTTGTGAGCATCCGACATGCCAATCTAGATCATCGCAGAAGACAAAAACAGCTGTTGATATCTGACACAAAAATGAGTATTGTGTGTCAAATGACTCCACATCTCCACGGAGGTTTGCGACTGACACAGGTACTTTGAAATGGTCCATGTTTTTGCTTCCACAAGGCAGATACCAAGTCATTTCCACCATTCCACTTGAAATCTTTCTTGGACTGTTTCTGCACTCCATGTTGTGGTGAACAAAAATGTTATGATGTTGTTGGGAATGACTAAGTATCTTGTTAAGGACCTCTGACTTTGATATCGAGCAATCTCTTCAAAAAACGTTAACGTGGGTCTCGACATGCCCAGTCGCGGGGCATAAAATTGCTCATTTTTGGTGGCGTGTCAGTGGGCTTCTGTGTAGAACCTTGTGTGCTCGGTCCGTGTGCGTGACAGTGTCCTCACAGTTGGTTGGTGGGATGACACGTTTAGCCTGGATCTCTCTGCGTTAACTGAGGCTGATCAGAAGGAGGTTCCTTATTCTGCACTCAGTGATTTAGGGTGCATCATTTCTCATGACATCCCCCAGTTAAATGAGATCCCGGTATTGTCACGTTTCGCCCTCAGATTAAGAAGCCGAAAAGGCGCATATTAATCAACTTCTGGATGCCCAGGTGATCAGAGAATGCGGCAGCCCATATGCTTTACCAATTGTCCTGGTCTACAAGTCAGATGGAGGCCTATAGATGTGCACAGACTACTAGTTACTCAATGGTAAAACACAAATAGAAGCTTTCTGATTTCTCGGGTGGGAGCACCCACGTGTTGTCTCCGAGTTATGTGCATTCCTTGGTTTTGCCGGTTATTGTGGGCGCTTCATAGTGGGTTTTGCCAATCTGGCCTCCCCCATAAACTTGTGGCAGAAGCGGTTACCCCAGCTCAAAATATTGCGAAATATTGATGTCAGTAATAGTGCGAAAACAAGAACAGACACAAGTGATCCCGTTGCAGGTGTCACAGTGGGTAAAAGTTAGTTGGACTAAGATGTTTGGCATGCTAGAGCCTGACATATTCGGCCTCGACAAGGAGTCTGTATTTTTGTTGCCCTGACCAGTGCAACATTTCATTTCAAAAATGGTTGAGAGTCCCACCACTGCTTCGTTGCACCCAACCAGAGGGGGTTATTTTCTAGTACAGGTACTTGCAGAACTTTTTTTTTTAAATAAAAGGGTGTGAAAAGTCGGCATATGCCAGCACAGGGGAAGAGGTTAGTTTGGCCTTCATAGCCACAAAGCACTGCTCAACACCCACGTGGGAGCAGTGACGTGGGCTGGCTAAACCAGTGCTCTGGCAGTGCAATTGTGTAGCGCAGTCCTTGGCGAGGCGTGGAGCGATGTCGCTCCAGAATGTGTAATTGCACATCTACTCATTATTATTTTTTATTATTTCAGGCAAATTGATGCACATGAAGTCTTTTCTCTTACAAACAAAAACGATGTGAATAAAGTTATCCTTTATTGTAAGTTGATCTACAGCATATTACTTTCTTTTCTTTAATGTTAACAAGGATGCAATTTTATGCAGACCTGTACTTATAATAATTAAAAGACAAATTATACTATTTAGGCGCCACAGAAAATAATTGAACATTGGTGAGGATGGAGAGGAGAGAGAGTTTTGTATTTGTTTTTTGGTTGAAGGACCTTCTTTGTTGTCCACCTATTTTTCCTCTCTCCTTAAATCACACACGCTCGCTTCACTCACAGTCACACTTACTTTACTCAGAGTTTGAAAGAAAAAGAAACAGTGACATAAAACCAGAACGCTATTATAGAAAGAACATAGTAAAAAAAAATAAAATTAATACATCGTGTTGCTATCGTGGGTTTATAATGACAAAAATGATCTATCTACCTTAATTCTGTGTCGTTCTCAAGCTTTGTTCTCAGTGGTGCACGGCAGATCTGCGGAGCTGTTTACTCTCATGTTCACTGTCTTCACAGCCCCATTTCCGAGAAACCGTCTGTTTCACAGAAACAGCTATACTTCTGCATTTCTGTACCTTCCGGCATGCCTTTGTGAGCGAGGCTTCAAATGAGGATGTACCTTTATTATTGTTTTGGTTATTGTTTTTTTGACAAACCAGGTGCAGCAATATGTTTTTAAATGTCCATGCATTATTATTATAGCGAGTTTCCACAACAACCACTCCACTGCCTGCTGGGTAACATGGTTTAACAAACCTTGATCAACACATCTCTCTTTTTAAAAAAAAAAAAAGTATATCTATATCTTTAAAAAGTATATCTCTTCAATAAATCATTTGTTTGCTTGTAGATGTTTAACCAATTTTTTCTGTGAAAAAATCCTTGCTGACACAAATACGTCCTTGCCAAGCCTTTTCGCCACATAAATCTGAGACACCACGATGGTCCAACTTTAAAACCTTCTATCTTCTTTTCAGTGGCGATTGTTTTGGCTTTCATTCTGATCTGCACGGTGGAAACGCCTCGTCCGTCTGCTCGCTGTGAAAGTACCCAGTCTTCAAGAACATTTTCATGTTCGGGCCGTCTGATTTTATTACCTCTGAGAGCTTTTGTTGTCTTTTTGCATTGAGTCAGTTTGTCTCAGTTCGTCGTCTCCAACCAATTTGATTATGCCAAGCTTACGTGCAGCAGCTCTTTTTCCTTCTCCGACAGCTAGATCAATTGCTTTTAACTTAAGAGCTGCGTTGTGTGCATGACTGCGTGGGTTCTCCATGATTAGGGTATGTGCGTGAATAACTGACCTGAACAATTTATTGCCCGTCAATTTGATCTGGTCCACTGTGACCTGCTCGGTAATTTCATTGATCCGTTGTGACCAGGCAAAAACGTATTGGCGGTATGAAGCGAGCCGTAAAAATCTACACATAAGCCGCAAGGCTCAAAGCGTGAGAAAAAAGTTGTGGCTTATAGTCCGGAAAATACGGTACTGTAGAAATGACTACAAATGTAATTTTGAAGAATTCGCCGCACATGTACTTTAATATGTACCAGTAATTTTCAGAGGTTATTGTTTATGTTTACAAAGCACAAGAGTCATTTTTACCTCTCCAAATTTACATGTACTTTATATATAAAAGGTAAAAATAACTGACTTATGGAGAAAAGAATAACAGAATAAAAGAATAACACTTGTGAGTCATACATTTTATTCTGCATTATATCATTATCTTTCAGGGCTGAATGATTTTTGAAAAAAAAAAAAAAAAAAGAATTGCCATTTATTTTGATAATTAATTGAAATTGATTCAGCGCGCTGTTGTTTTTTAATGCATGATGGAGGGATGTTTCCACTGTTTTATTCACTTGCTTACATCACATGCTTATATATTAAGATGAAATGAGACCAACTGCTGCATACATTGATATGGATGGCATCTTTTTATTTAACTAGTGGACTGCAAAAAGAAAAAAAAATAAATGTAGAATATTGACTTCAAGCTTCTGAACATGTAATTGTCATAAATGGTTGTAATTAACATAAATATTATCAGAGAAAGAATGGTAACTGCTGCTGTTTGGTCAGTAGATGGTGCTGTCACAAAGGAAGTCACAACGCGGTGCATCCGTGGCTCCGGAAAGTTTTCTACTGTGCTCACGATGAGCTCCAGCTGGGATTTTGTTTATGTGATTTGAAAATCGCATTCTATTATATCGTGATGTTGATTTGAATTATTAAAATTGTTCAGAACTATTGTTTGTCTTTAGTGAGGCTAAATGCTCTTCACATGGCTTGGATGGTCAAAGTGTCACAATACACCTCCAAGATAAATCTAAGATTTATTCTACTTGCCAGTAAGGTTAAAATGTACCACCTTGCGGCTAGTGATGGGTCCATAAGGTATCATTAAACAGTACTGAATAGTTGATGAGGTCTAAATTTAGATGACACTGGCTTCGAGCAACGATTTCAATCGAGACTCACATCATTTCTATGCCAAGAGCACCATCTAGTGTCCTCTGAAATTAGGACACTGTTTCATCAACCCTGCAACACTTCTTCATGATACCTCAAAGACCCATTCTCTGTCGTGGCGCTTCTTCCATTGGCGTCAGCAACCCTATCTACCCATACTTTGATATTCAGAAACAGTTTTCCTAATATCATTAAGTACACCTTGAGCATTTTTTGTCGGCCAATCTCCTCTCTCTTTCTGAACAGGAGTACACTAGCGGTGTAGCGATCCAGGTTGTAAATGGTGTCTCCCATGTTTCGTTGGCACGTTATCATGTTGAACAGCCCCTCAATGACCTATATCAGGGGATAGGGTTAAAACAGTAGACAGAATTAAATACGTATTGCTGATTTATTTTGATTCCTCTCCAGTTAGCCACAGTGTGGTTAGCTGCAAGAAATGGAACCAAAAACCTTTTGTGATGTATTTACACTTTGCTAAATAACAGAAATGTTAATATTCTATTATCAATCTAAAACAAATTACATAATGAATATTGGTCTTTATTTTTAAATAAAAAAGTAAACTAAAAAGGCGCCTCTTGCTGTGGATGCTCATCTGTTGCTTCTGTAGCTTCAGTTTGCAGGGATGGCTGAGACCCCACTGCGGGTTTCTTGGACTTCTTCTTTGTCAAGTCAATAAATCAGTCAAAGAATATGTATTAAAAACACAGATCAGCACTCTTGCTATTTGAGTATACTGTTACAACAGATCATACTTACTGTTTACGGTACATTTCCCTTGCATTCTTCTTCACAATGTGGCTGAGACAACGATGGAGAATTGGAAAAGATATATTGTTGCGATAGTAGTAGACATTTATTGAGTCAGTGAGGGTGTGCTCCATCAAGGCCAGGCATATTGACTGCATTAACACATGTGAGCCATCACAGACAAGCTTAACCGGTGGCTTGATGTTGTTTCTACCAATTTTCAACCCTCATAAAATATTGCACAGTTGTGGTGGTGTGGTCACAGGTGACATATGTGGCCACAGGCGAAGGTGATTACTTTTTTTGCGGGAGCCTTACAACGAGTTACTAATATAAAACGGAGGCAAACCCTTCTCCCGATCCTTCACACTTCCTGTGGCATCTCGGTAAATGGTGTCCTCCTTATACCCCTTGTAGAAAAGAATAGCTTACCTGCTTGACTCTTGATGACTCAATTGGATAAGTACCCGCAGCAGAGTGATTGGTAAGAATCACATGATGCAACTGTTGCAGGGTTTTTATTCTCATCAGTGTCTTTTCAGAATGTCTCGTTGTCAGTGTTGTTTTTTTTTTTTTTTTTTTTTTTTAACACCAGATGACACTCAGTTGTCCTTGCAGGAAGGCTTTAATTAGACCGGTTAAGTGTCCCCCAGTTCAACCGGTCACCACTCCGACGTGTCGGGAATGCATGGTAAATTTCAATGCTCCTTGTTGACCAAAGAAGCACACATTTTGGTTGAAGGATAACCTTTTGGACGACCTCATCTGGACAGTTGGTTTTGTGCTTTACCATCTTCTCCAGGCTGAGGAGCTCGATGGGACGTTGTCATCCCTCTTGCCAGACTTAAATACGTCCTCATCCAATTTGCCCAGCCATTCCAGGAACATAGTTCGAGGGGGAAGGTTCTCAAGGTGCTCTCCAACAGTCCTTCTGAGTTCGGCTCTGACTGAGCGACGCTTTAATTCATAGACAAAATGTCTTGCAATTCCTCCTTCAAAAAATGCCTGGGCCTTTAAGTCACTGTCATTGTCTATTGATACTGTGACACTGACAGGACAGTCCTGAAACATGTAGTGTCCCAGACACCAAAATGAAGGTGTTTTCCCACTGCAGCCTTTAATTTGTGCCTTTTGAAGGCGGAGCAGTGAGGATATACTGTCCTCAATCCTGCTCCAATGTCGTTTGTCCATTCAAGTCCAATGAACCCTTGTTCCTTTCTCTGCTTTTGTAGAAACATCCATTTATGTTTGTAGTTTGTAGAGTTTGTACTGTTTTCCTGAAAGACAAAAAAATAGAAAACACTGACAAATAGGTGTGTGTGTGTGTGTGCGTGTGCGGCCCATTCTTTCACAATTGTTTGTCAAAACAGTCTGCAGGCCTAGGTGCTTGATTTATACACCTGTGGCCAGGCCATGTGAGTATGACAACTGATTCTGATCATTTTGATAGGTGAGCAAATGCTTTTGATCATATAGTGGATATTGTTAATAGTTTTTAAACTTTAAACTTGGGGCGAGCAGGAAAAATGCTGTTCTTATAGCCTCTATCTTGGACTGATTGTAATATATGTAGATGAAATGTTCTTCTTGCGACGAAGGGAAAGAGGGTCTTCTTCAGGTTATTCTAATTAACTTGTTACATTTCGTATCCATTAAATTTACATTATGAATTATAATCTCATGTAATCTCAGAGTCTAAATTTAATAGAACACCTCAAATTATATTCTGTTTCAAACTCACCAACAAGGAGCTGCTGCTTGAAATGAATATTGAATATTGTGGCAAAAATCAGTATCACACTTTAAATCATCAGTGAGTGGGAGCGCCCTCACCAACTGAGCAAGTCTTCGTGTTTGAATGATCAAAAGGACCTGAGTGAAGGTGAATAAAGACAAATATACTCATCTGTCAATCAGCATCATCGCAAGTGACAACACAGCTGACTTCAGGTTTGTTATGTGTTCACCGTGTGGCGCCCTGGGTGATGGAGTGCAAGTGTAGGTAGGGATACGAAATGCAGCCAAATTCAGTCCAACAACGCCACTTTGGGAATTTCAACGAGACACATCTAACCAGAGTTGTTATGGCCAATCCAAGTGCTGCGGCATTACATGATTCGTCACTCACCAGACTTGGGCACACGGCGATGCACCTGCCCGAATACAGGGCAGTCAAGGACGCAGTGTAGCTACTGGCAACATATCTATATGTCTATCCGTATATATTTAAAACCAGCCATGAGCTCACTAAAGTGTAAACCAGAGTCATGGGAGAGAGCAAGAGTTTAGCATCCATACCATGGTACGACAGCGATCACACCAGCATCAGCACGATCAAATTTGTTGAACTGGTATGCCAAAACTCAAAGCCACTTGCCTGTGCAGACAGACATCTTACAGGTGACCTGGAATCAAAACCGGGAACTCCGGAAGCGGAGAGAGAGCGAGCTGGCGGTGCTGAAGCGTCACTTAAATAGCCACAACGTCCCCTGGTGACTGGTTGGCGAGTGCCACTTAACCCAGCCAGCACATTAACAGCCTGTCCATCTGCTACAACCCGCTGTCAACAAAGGCAGAGAAAGTTACACACATGTCTAGACTTCTCGATCATATGTTATTAGACCGCCGTTTTTTGTGTAACAGAAGCTTGCACAGCTGCACATTACCCCCAATATCCAGGTTGTATAGTCCTACTAAGAGGAATTTGAATTTCTCTCCTATTATCTAATGTAATCTAATGTAATCTAATCGTTGGACAGATGTTTAGCAATGACGTTCATGACTAAATGCTACGGGCAGAAGTCGTATCGACAGTGACCACACATATAATTGGCTGGATATTGTTAGTAATGTGTCTATGTTCATCACATGCGTGTTTACATCAATCCATATGTTTGCTGACTGCGTTCATTGTGGCTTGAAATGCTAGTGATCCCTTGGTCGTAAAGTGAAATACATGCATCTTACATTACAATGTTTTAACTAGCACCAGTCATAACATTGTATGTCGCCGAACACAGAGAATAGAGACAGCTTTTGTTATTGTCTTGAAATGTCACCTGACCCATAATAAATGAGAAATACCTTGTGTTGAAAAAGAAAAGACAAAAAAAGTTTGCCGATAGCTAAAACATTGGTGCAAATGTAATTGAATGTATTTATTTAGTATTCCACTTACACATACTGTAATTACGTTGGGGAAGAAGTGTTTTGCAAGCTCTTTAGATGGCCTTGATAAAGTGCTTCTGGCAGACATCGACTCGTCAGATAACACGAGACGTGCCAGACGTAGGTTGGGCGTGGCTAAGAGGTGAAAATGAAGTCATGAAAAGTATTGTTTTGTTTACTGTGTGGACTTGAAAGTGTGGAGTTGCACTGTAGAAGATCTGCTTTCTACCGGAATTGGTATTTTGTGATACAGATACAGTATGAAGAAAACATAAAAGATGCTCCTCTTTGAAACACATTGCAGTACATGAACAACAGGTGGTTGGACCTGGTGAATGCCAAGCTGGTTACATCACCCCAGAATAACAGGTTTCCAATCACCAGGTGTGTTTGTGTTGGTTGGTGTGGTATGGATGAATAATGGTTGCTAAACCATTACTCATCCTTGATTTGTATATGTTTATTCTCTCACTCTACAGGATGACTTAGGATGCAGGGAATGGTTCTCCTGCACCCACCAGTGTATCACACACAGACCCTACGCTGCACGAAAGATGGACACTAAATATTAGTTGTTAGCATATCTAAGGATGACGCCTGAATGGAATCTCAGAGTGGTAGCCGGATAGTTGTATAACAAAAGCGGTCTGGTATTTGTGCTTCCTTTCAATTCTAGACAATACTACAATAGGAAGTCCAACTCCTGGCATTGGGAGTTTTGGCTTCAGTGCAGCCACTCTCAACAGCTGAGCCAGCTTGCTTGGAAACGTGATGAAGGTGAGGTGAGAATCCAGCCTCATTTGTTTAGAAAGATGTACGTGCAAAATAACAATTTGAATGCGAGGAAACACTTGAGATTTTACAACTGTGAAGAAATGATGAGTCTTGTTTTGCACAAATGTTTGTTGAGAACAAATATACGGAAGTAAAGAAGTCAATTGTAATTTTTGAACAAGTTAACTCGCTGTCAAAGATATTTACAGTACACAATGACAACTGTATCAGACCTAGAAAGTAGTACTAGAAACTACTACTGTGAAATGAAAAAATGAAAAATATATTTAAAAAAAAATAAGCATCAATAAGCATCTTGGATTTTAGCGTTAAAAATGACAGTGATTATAACAGAGTTTATAAGATTAATTTTAGCCATAAATGTACATATAATTCTCCTTATAAAATAAATATAATAGAATTAGTAATTAATTATATTCACATTTAGCATAATAATTATAATAATGCACAGAAACAGGTGTAGTGAAATTGGGGAGAAGAAAATATCACAGGCGCCTGTGTCTATGATGTTACCATTACAAAGTAATAATCTTGTAATATACCTCTGGAGCATCACCCCTGATTTTAGTTCAAGGGAAACGATTGCATTTATATCCTATATTCTTCTTTTCAGGCAATACACTTTTTTCCATGTCAGTGTTCGTCTTTCAAGTTCTCTTCAAGGTGGCACTGTTTTAGCATGGAGGGCGGGTAGGATGCAGAGGGGATGATCAGGGAGTGAGAAGGAGCAGGGTTTTCGCTGTCTGCATGTCATTTGCAAATTGGTGTAACGTACAGTGTTCGACAGTGTTCGGTGAAGCTCATGCACCACCTCGAAGATGATGAATTCCACTTAAAATCCTAAGGTAAGTCATTTTTCCTTCTGTTGATTCTCGTGCATGCAACACTGCAGTGTTACAGATAAGTTTTTGAGGGAAAGGCTGCTAACTAATTTGCTGGCTCGGTTTTTCAATCTGGCTCCTTCACCGCTACAATATGTTGGCTGGAGAAGGCTGTTGTAGATAGAGTTGGTTTTCTAAACAGCATCTGCAGATCGCCAATCCAACCAATATGTACTTTAATGTCACGGGTCAAGACGTGGAGCGGGACCCAAGTGCAGTGGTGAAAGTCACAGGAGGCAGGAGCGAGTCAAAATTAATTTTAGTCATTAACAACAACAAAAAACACAACAGAAAGTGTCACCGAACCAGGAGAAACAAAGCCAAATCTGAATGTCCAAACTGGCAGAAGTCCAAACAGAAAGCATCACCGAACCGGGAGAAAGAAACAAACTCAAATCTGGAAACAGATTGACAAAAGCACAATGAACAAAGATAGTGACTAAAGAAACCAGGAAACACAAGACAAGACAAGAATCAACGGAAGAAAAAAAGAAAAAAGGGATTGAAAAAAATATTGGCTGAAAAAAAAGAATATAGGAATTGAAAAACTGTGTCTAGGTAGTGATGGTGTCCCAGATCCCGTAGCTGCATCTTTCGATGCAGACAGAAGTGACTGTTCTGGCTCAGTTGGCACAATCGACCGGAAACGTAACTTTACTCACTCCAGACGATCGCCGGTCTGGACCAACCCGTGGCACTGTCGTTGAAGGGTTGTCACGCTCACCTCATGGTTAGTCAGCCAACAAGTTTTCTGCTCTCGGCTACCTTTTGGATAAGATGGTTAGATGCAATACGACTTTGGTGAGGGAGGCAGGATTCCTGTGACTGGCTGAGTAGAGCGTAGCTGCAATCTGGGAACGGCAACGTTCTGAAGTTTAGAGGTTGCAGTGTTGCATACATGAGAAGCAACAGAAGAAAAAAAGAATATAGGAATTGAAAAATGGAATATTGGCTGAAAAGTTTTTGTGTTGAGGTAGAAAACTAGAATGTACAAACATTAAAAATAAATACAATATATTTCTATAATTATTTTTTAAGCCAATATTTTTTTTTTTCAATGCCAATGTAAGCTGGCCGCATTTTAGCCCCATACATTCTTTCCATCGCTCAGTGGCGGAATTCATTATTCACGAATGTGCTTGAGGACACAAATCCTAACTAACCATAACTTTATTTAATGATAAAACATTACTTGAAGTTTAAATATGGTCACAACTTATCTAAACTTTCCCATCTAATTTAAAGATTCTAAATGACATAAAACATGACCAAGAATGACAGAGAAAAAATGTTGGTACTTGTATTCCTATTTCATGGAATCCCAACTTCATTCATAAGAAATATACTATTACACAAACACACGAGTCTGTCACTGTCTGTTGAGGCACAAGAAAGCTTACGAGCCTGGCCTGTGAGGTCAGATCATCCTGGAGTGCGTCAGTTTAACTCAGGAATGTCTTCCTAGGTTCTCCAAACACTCACGCGCTTTTACAGCCCTTTTGTTATGAAACCAAAATCTCTGAATCGGGAAACATGAGTCGTAAACTCATGTAAGCTTTGAGTTTCTTCACCAGATTTGAGCGGAGGAAGCATTCACTATACGGGCTAGACAAACAGCTGGCTGTGAGTCTGGTACCAAGCTGAACCCTCAGAGAAGAGACCATTAAACAAATCACTTGTCAATATGGACGATGCCAGTCACCTGCACATGTCATCAGCAACCAGAACAGCCTGTCCAGCAAGTGAAGTACAAACAGGTGAAACAACTTCTTTGTGTCTATGGCCATCATAGACACGCCTCCTTTCTCGGGGAACGGAGGTGTAACAGGAAGACTAGGGACGAGCAGTAGACACCACAACTCTATTTATGTTTTTATTATTTCTTGCATATTTCATATTAATTTTTTCGTTTTTTAATTTTATTATTATTTTTAATTGGCTTCATTTTTTTTTTTAATTATCTTTACATCTTTGATACCCTGTGTGCTTTCACTCTGCCTTTTACTACTGCTGTGCAATGCTGCTGGAATTGTAATTGTAATATCCTGGAGGGAGTCTTCTTACCAAATCAAATAATAATAAGACAAATAATAATAATAAATCTTGTGTTTGCGCCAGAAGAGAAGGCCTTACTGGTCCTGGCGGCTGTTTCCTGCTCATGACAGCAGTACCCTTTTGATATGTGCCTTTTGATGAAAATTATGTGAAATACAAACTTAATTGTTCCATCTTGTAATCTGAAGTGCCTGAAGTTAGTGTTTAACCAGGGCTCTGGTGGCATGTTTGTGTGTGTGGGTGAGTAAGCAAAGTGCTATGACGGACAGAGGGGTGAAATTATAACATTTATGACAGAGATGCACAATGACTTGATTAAAAAAAACATTTAACATGAGGTCATGCTGTCCTTGATTTTTTTTTAAGTTCGTGTTAACAGGCTGCTCTGTTGCTTGTTGCCAAGAGCGCTGAATTTCCAGTCCATTCCAGTTACAAAAACTCAAATTGTGCAGCCGTGAATAAGGGTCAAGTGGGTGTGGGTCAAGGCAAAGGTGTCTGTAAATCAGATGGTTTCCAAGAAATGGGATGGGCATGGGCAGGAAGTGAAAGGAATTTGAGCTGCTGTATAAAATGCGGCGAAGTTCAGTCAAATCACAGTATTTCTATTGTGCACCTCCTAGAACAGAGCTTGAGACCAACACAGGATAACAAGGTAAATCATTTTTTTCCTTCCCACACTGAACCATATGGCTGCAATACCACGTGAATACAATTCTAAACTATAAATCACCTAATACTGGGGAAATACTACATTCATTCTTGGAAAAGCATGTGTTATTTAGAACTACTGTTGCAAGGATAACGACTGCCTTATAAAAATAAATAAATAAGGCAGTGTCATATCATTGGAGTAATTGATTTAAACATCATTTACACAGATGTCACTGAGGGTAATAAGTCTGTCAGAAACCTCGCAGATTAATTCAGGAACTTTTTATTGAACCAATGTCTGAGTCTAAATAAATCAGGATCAGCAAATTATTCATACTGGTATCAAAATGAGCACTTCAGGTGATTCATTTCATTGCACTATGCTGGATAATTGTTTCACAATGACTCATGGTTCTTTTTTTATCCTCAGAGCTGAGGAAGCTGACAAACTTGACGGACTTCATTTTCAGGAAGTGCAACTTTAAGCATGGTAAATATTTTGATGTTAACAATTCCGACATTTACTTGTTTATTCATTTTTATGAAAGAGGTCGTCATGGTGGCTCAGGGGAACAGACCCAAACGCTAAAATCACTGCTGTTATACAGAGGACTCGACACAGCAAGGATAATTTTAACAAGGTTTAATACAAAGAAAATACAGAAAACAGGGCACGAACTGGAAACGAGGAAACTAAGGACGTCGCCACCAAAACGCAGAGCGATGGAAACACAGGGACGGGGAAAAACCTGTAAACAGAAAATAGACGAATAAATGTGAAGCCTAAGTAATGGGGACAACAGAAATGCACTTGGATAAACTCACGAGGCCCTAATAACGACGCTTGTTGGTGGAAGAAACACACACACAGAAGAAAGCCAACAAGATAAAACAAAAGGTGAGTCACAGAAATACTCACACACAGCATGCAGCTCATAGTTAAAGGCAGAAAACAAATGAGGAAGAAGCCAAGAAGGCAGCAGAAGAGACACGCACAATTAAAGAGCTATCGACCACGCAAGGGAACACAAACGTGAGATCTTTACTGGTGGATGCGAAGTAAACATTTGGCAACGCAGACAGGAAGCAAGGTGTTGAAATCAGTGTTGCTTGATTAGCGGATTGGTTCCAGCTGTGCTGCTGTGAAGACGGACAGAAAACAGGAAACTGAAACAACACACAAGAAAACCGGAAGTAACAAAATGAAAGCACATGGACACCGAACATAACAGAGGTCCCAATATTCTGTTCATCAAAAGTGATGCTAACGTGGTGCAAGAAGGGCTTGGGGAGGAACAGTGTGTTCATGTTCTTGTATTTCTATCTAAAACTACAAAATAGATGTTTTATTGTTATAATTGGGTTTTAGTTTGGTAAAGCGAAAAGGTTAAGTTTTGCCATTTGTTTTAGATGGTTAGGTTGAGGGGGAGAGGCTGGAGAAAGCACTATGTTGATGTATGTCAATGACAGTCCTCACTCAGATAGGAAGACAAACGTGTGTGCGTGTCTATGTGTGTGTGGGGGGGGGGGAAGGTTTGTGGCTGGAAATCACTAGGAACTTTACAGCAGCGTTTTTCAACCTGTTTGCTGTGACAGTTTGGTGTGATGTGGGAAATTATCCAATTTCCATCTCATTTATCCGGAGATAGAGGTGGATAACATGTTAAATCATTAACAATTAGTGTTGACGATCTACCAACGTGAGGAGATTAGATGGATTCGGTCTCATTCTTTTTAGACACTACAGATGAAGGCTGATGTGTTAATTCATTCATCAGTCACAGCAGCGCTCCTCTTCCTACGCGCACTCACAGTGAAGAAATGCGGTGAAATGCGGAACAGGGTTGTTTTCAAACCTGATGCGCCTCTTGACCACACATCTTCACGACTGAATTCTGGAGCGGTCCTTGTCGAAACCGTGACGCCAAAGAATGCCTGCACGGCAGGGTTAACAGAACTAACGGTTCTCAGCTATCTCACTTCAAAACTTTATTGACACTCATAAACGATCAAAGTTTGCCTTGTGGTTAAATAGTTGGTGAAAAACTGAATGCAGACCCAAACAAACACATTCCAAAATATGAAGAGAAAAACAATAATTGCAATTATGAAGCAAGCTGAGGCAAAGAATGTACAGGGGTTGGACAAAATAATGGAAACCCCTTAATGCTAAAAAAATCTTTAAGGTGTTTCCATTATTTTGTCCAACCCCTGTAAAAGATTTGTCTGGAAATTACACAAACTAGAATAAAATTCATTGGCCTAACATTCATCTAAGAATGTGCCGACAAAGGCTGTGCTAGCATGTCATGCGTGTCATTCTACTTGTTTTGACGGTACATCCATGTGTTCTTACACCCAAGATGATTTGATTAATATCAGGTCTATTACTCCATCTGACCTATTACCAGTATTTTTGGTGTCAGGTTTGGAGGTAGTCCAATTTTTGGCTTGACAAAACAGAGGGAAATGTGCTGGTTTGCGTGTTCGCCTTTGCCGAAAAGGATCACACACACCCATTTCTGGGATATCCTTCTCCAACATCCATTTGCTCAGCAATAATATTGATGAACTGGCGCTAATGTTGAAAAGGAACAGGGACTTTTCCTCCTCCTGTTTCGTATTTTGTTCCCATTTACAAACGGAAAGATTTGCATTTGCAAAGGTTGCGTAGCCTGTTGTGAGGAGCATAAAGATCCGGATGAGTTATGCTGTAGAGGAGCTGCAGACTTGTATGGAGACCACAGACTGGGAGGTGTTCAGGGCTGCGACCAATAATCTGGACAAATATAGAGACACTGTGAATTCATGGATCAGCTACTGTGAAGAGTGAACCAAGGTCAGTTATGCAAATGACAAACCTTGGTTCACAGCAAAACTCAACCAGATTAGACGGGAGAAGGAGGCAGCGCGCAAGAGTGGGGACAGGAACTGCTACAAAGAGGTGAAGTATTGGTTTCAGAGGGAGCTGAAGAAAGCTGAAGCATTGTGCAACTGAGCTGGCTCCAGTGTTCACGGACATCTTCAATACATCTGTGGAGTCCTGTCATGTTCCTGCCTGCTTTAAATCATCCACTATTGTTCCTGTCCCAAAGGAACACAGGATCACAGATTGAATGACGACAGACCGGTGGAACTGAAGTCTGTGGTCATGAAGTCCTTTGAGCGCCTGGTTATATCCCACCTGAAATCCATCACTGCTCCCCTCCTGGACTCAATGCAGTTTGCCTGTAGAGCCAACAGATCTGTGGACGATGCAGTGAACCAGGCCCTTCGATCCGTTCCGGAGCACCTGAACTCCCCTGGAACCTATGCCAGGATCCTGTTCATGGACCTTATCTCTGCTTTCAACACGATTCTCCCAGCTGTTTTTGAAGACAGGCTTCGTCAGCTCAACGTGCCTGACTCCCTCTGCAAGTGGATTACAGACTTCCTAACCAGCCGGAGTCAGCCCATACGGTTGGAGACGACTGTCTCAGACACTCGGACCCTCAACATCGGGTCTCCTCAGGGCTGTGTTCTCTCCCCATGGCTCTTCTCCCTCTACACTAACTGCTGCACCTCCAGCCACCAGTCCGTGAAACTGATCAAGTTTGCGGATGACACCACCATCATCGGGCTCATCTCAGATGGAGATGATTAATGACTTCTATTATTGTTGTTTATTTGTATTCAATTTACTGTATTTTAGTCCATGTTTATTTTTTATTGAAGATATTATTGTTGTACTTTGTGTCTGTCATCATTTCCAATCCTCAAGTTGAGTTTTGTTCTGTTGTATTTACTGTATCAGAGTCTATGCATATTTACATCTACATACATGTTTAATCTCTCAATTTATGTCCTTTTATTCTTAGACCCATTTTACTGTATGTATGTCAAGCACAGTACCGGGTGAATGACTCAGTTTTTCAGATAATCTATGTTGATTCAGGACGAGGACTATGGATGGGTCGACCTTTATCGAGCCGAGGAGGACATGCAGTCGGGACCCTCATTGGACGGAGGTGATAACCAGCAGAGTGGAGGTGCTGACAGTGGTCAGCAAGGTGAGCCAGAAATTGAGTGCATTTCGACTGAGACATGGACATTTGAGCACAGGACAAGGAAAAACATGCTCTTTTTTTTTTTTTAGGGGCACAGCTGAGAAACTTCTTGGCGCACCTCGGTTTGACTCATCTCTACGAAGATAAACTGTCCCTGAAAACAGTACTTCAGATTGACAAGATGAACGTCAGTGAAGAGCCTCCCAAAAGTATTACCGACCTGCCTTGGTACTTTCTCAAAAAACTGATGAGTGTCAATGTGACAGCTCGAAATGCAAAGTGCAAAGGGTCTCCCCATGAAGCTGCACCAGAGTCTGCAGAGTTGGATCTCAGCCATCTTCTGGATGATCTTAATTTAGATAATCAGCCAAACCCGCTAGACATAGTCACGGCTCTCTTTTTCTGCTCAGATCATTTTGTGCGGCAGGAAATGGCACTGAAAATGTCCTTGTGTCAGTTTGCTGTGCCCCTTCTGCTCCCTAGTGTTGACTCCAAGCAGTGCACACTTCTGCTCTGGGCCATGAGGGACATCGTCATCAAGTACAGGCCGCAGTCGCTCTCTGAATCTAAGGGCTTCATTGAAGAGCGAACTGTTCTTTCTCAACTTCCTCTTCTGGCTTTCGTGAGACTCGGAGATTGCTCGATATCAAAGTCAGAGGTCCTTAACAAGATACTTAGTAATTCCCAACAATATCATGACATTTTTGTTCACCACAACATGGAGTGCGGAAACAGTCCAAGAAAGATTTCAAGTGGAATGGTGGAAATGATTTGGTATCTGCCTTGTGGAAGCAAAAACATGGACCATTTCAAAGTACCTGTGTCAGTCGCAAACCTCCGTGGAGATGTGGAGTCATTTGACACACAATACTCATTTTTGTGTCAGATATCTACAGCTCTTTTTGTCTTCTGCGATGATCTAGTTTTGGCATGTCGGATGCTCACAAAACAGCACCACAGGGCTCAGATTTTCTTGGTTAGTAACAGCCAAAGCAGGAGCTTCAATGTTGCGGCTCTGAAACAGGTGGCCAGCAAGTTAGAGCTGAAGAACAATAACATCATTCTGAGGAAGCAGCAGAAAAATGAGGCAGATTTTGTCAAGCGTTTGAGAGACAAAATCAACGATCTGGTGGATGATCCAAATGTTGGGGAGATGAGTATTGAGGGAATGGCTGGAGTTGCTCATGACCTGGGGATTTTGGTTGATGAGGACTTGCCTGAGTGTCAAAGGGCAAAGAAAAATGCTGATGCCATCACGGCAGAAATAAAAGACCCCCTCACATACAAAGAAACCCATCTACCCAGGCAGGGAGAAATCTGGAAGAAGCTGACCGAAGTGGAAAAAGAGCAATTTCGCTTGCGAAAGGCCGGAAATCTGAATATAGAAATGTACAAAAGTGATCTTGAGATACGGAAGAAAGACCTTCGGAACCAGCAGCAGTCCTATGAAATGTCATCTTCCATGGCAGCATTCATCCATGCAATATCAACTCCAGGAATGGAGAGGAGCTTTTTCCTAAAATGGATGAGAATGAATCTTGACAACTTGTCAAGAGAAACAATGTCAAAACTTCGTGAGCAGTACAAGGTTAAATGTGACAGTTCAAAGGACAAACAGGAAATCCAGAAAATTGACAGACAGCTTTCCAGCAGCTCTCTGGGGATAGAGCACTTCCTCCGTGAGATGGGTCAGATCTATGAGGCTTCACTGTCCACTGGAGACTCAAACAGGTTCCATCAACAGTTACAGCATCTTCCAACACTGTGTGCACAGTTGTTGCTGGACGGGTTTCCACTCGAGCTTGTTGATGGGGATGCGTCCAACACCCCCCTCACATGGATGAGGAGCGTCCTACAGCAGCTCCATGCTTTGATCAACCCTGAGGTCAAGATCAAGGTCATCACAGTCCTTGGAGTCCAGAGTACAGGCAAGTCCACTCTCCTCAACACCATGTTTGGGGTCAGCAGTGGGCGTTGTACTCGTGGTGCCTTCATGTTGCTCATTAAAGTTGGAGATGACATCAAAAACATACTCAACTGTGACTACGTGGTGATCATTGACACCGAGGGCTTGAAGTCACCTCAGCTCGCCCATCTTGATGGTAGCTATGACCACGATAATGAACTGGCAACGTTGGTTGTCGGTTTAAGCGACATCACCATCATAAACATATCGATGGAACACATGCAAGAAATGGAGGACGTCCTGCAGATTGTGGTGCACGCCTTCCTTCGGATGAAGGAAGTGGGGAAAAAGCCCAAGTGTCTGTTCGTCCACCAGAATGTGTCGGATGTTTCTGCTCATGACACCAACATGCGAGACAGAAAAGTGCTGCTGCAGAAACTGAACAGGATGACACAGGAAGCAGCCAAAATGGAGAAAAGGGAGGAGAACAAGCTCTTCACTGATGTGATGGAGTACAACCCAGACACTGGGAACTGGTACATTCCTGGACTCTGGAATGGAACCCCTCCGATGGCCCCGGTCAATTTAGGCTACAGTGAAGCTGTTCACGATCTGAAAATCAAAACCATACAAAAGCTCAGAGACTGCAACTCCTCTGACAATAACATCCTGACCTTCACAGAATGGCTGAGCAGCCTTTGGAGTGCGGTGAAGCTCGAGAACTTCATCTTCAGTTTCAGAAACAGTTTGGTGGCCGATGCATACATCAAGCTGTGTACCGAGTTCAACAAATGGGAATGGGAATTCAAGAAAGCCATATACACCTGGTCGTCCAAGGCTGAGACCAGAATCTCCAATTTTGTTGCTGGGAGCCCTGAAATAGCTGACCTGGAAACACTCATCCATAGTCTGAAAGTGGAAGCGGCACAAGAATTGTCTCGCTGGGAGAAAAAGCTTCTGGACAACCTCAAACAGTACTTTGATGAGGCTGATAGTTCAGCCCACCTCATTGAAAGATACAGAGAGCAGTTTGCAAACAGTGCAAAGAGTCTGAGACGAGAAATCGAAAGCTCTGTTCACATCCAGCTGACGAGGGCAGCAGAAATCAAACAAGGGATGACTGAACTTGACAGGATCAAAAGGAAACACATTGATGAGTTGGAAGGAAGAGTGCGTGACTTGATAGATCAATGTCGAAAGACAAAGACCAAGATGAGTGATGCACAGCTCATGAAGGAGTTTGATCGAATGTGGAGTGAAACTGTGAACAAACTGTCCTTTTCTAAGCAAAAGACGTCCAATGTCTACGCAAGTGTTTACAAGCACCTGTGGGACAATCTCTGTCACAAGGGAGCTTTTGCATCTGAATTATTGAGTGAGAAGAATCTTCAAGAGTGTGGTTTGAAACCTTTTAAATTCAACCCCAGCTCATTTACTCGTGTGACAGACTGGTTAAAGAAGAAATTCAAGAAAGAGTCTCACATCAAAGCAGTGCAAAACATGGCTGATAACATTATCACCACCTGCACGCAGTTTGCCCAGGACAAAGTGGACAGGAAGAGTAATTATCATGACACATACATCCAAGAAATATTGCACAAAATTGATGATCAGCTCAGAGCCAATCAAAAGTTGGAGACTGGCATTGAGTTTGAAGTTTCGCTGAAACAACACATCTGTGGAGTTGTGGCCAGGAAATTCCAAAAAATGCATGAAGATTTCATTCAGCTAAATGACCCCTACAGATGCCTGGCTAAAAACAAGGAGAAGTTCTTTACAGACTTTAAAGATGTATTTCATGAGCAAGACCAGTGCCAGAGTAAGGCAGACGAATTTGCCCACAAGTGTCTGAAGCCAGCAATCGAAGACTTTGTCAACCGCTTTCTGGGTGTCCACATCGTTGATGAAATGCTGACTCAGGAGCAGTTCAAAACAGAGATGTCCTTTCAGTACACTATCTTGTTGGAACTTCTGTCTCGGATGGACTTCCCAGAGTATCAGGTGTATATTGGCTCCTATGATAGATATTCAAAGTATTGCATTCATGAACAAATAATCTCTCACTTCTCAGCCTCCACTGCAATGGAGAAGTTTGAGGATAGCCTCATCTGTTCCAGCATCAAAAGCATCAAGGAAGCCATAGAGCAAGCCAAAGAAAGGAAGAGGGGGAGTTTGAAGGAATTCATTCAAGATATTTACGCTCAGCTCAATGACAAACTGGTCATGGCCCAGACTGCTCTTGGAGAGTTCATGATTTTTAACAATGCTGATGAGGAACAGTTTGCTCATTGGCTCACAAAGAGCCTTGAGGATGTCAGCAAAGCGGTCAGGGAGGAATTTAAGAAACTGGGAATAGAAACAAGACTGAAAAGACTCACTGTCAATCCTCAGGACGAGCTCTTCACCAAAGTGATTGGATGTGGTGAACAATGTCCATTTTGCACTGCACCATGCGAGGCAGGAGGCCACGCCCACACCATGCATAAGGCATCCCTGCATCGCCCCATAGGTCTGGGTGAACACACCTTTCATGACAGTAAACGATTGGTAACGGACATTTGTTCATCTCAAGTCATCAGTAAGGCCAGATTTCGCTCACGGGCAACAAAAGGTCAGTGGCATCCGTACAAAACGTACAGCGAGATCTATCCGAACTGGGAAATTGTGCCAGACGTAAGTCTTCAAGCCTCAGACTACTGGAAATATGTGATGGTGAAGTTCAATGAGAACTTTGCTCGAGTATATGAGAGCAAGCCTGCTGTTATACCTGAAAGTTGGAAGCGTATCACACAGAAACAGGCAGAAGATAGTCTCAAGAAGTCATTCAATGTCATTGAGGACAAAACCCACAATGACCTGACAAAGCATAAAATGAAATGAATATGTGTGATGATTTTCAGTGTGGTTTTAGATTTCCAGTGATCATTCCAGTGACTTTTTTGAACAGTAAAAGTATCCATATTACATTATAATGGTGTACTAGATAGTGCCAGTCATTACATGGAATGTAGTTCAACACATAGCAGAATAATAATCGAAATGTTGAAATAGTATCTCAAACAAAACATATGAAGAATAGAAATGACTATAAAATGTGCTCAATAGATTGTGTAGAAAATCATTGATGGTTAAAATATCAGTGTAACTTTCCTTTCCTAAAGAGAATAAAGTCGTGAACTTCTTATGTTATGTGGCTAGATACTTTGTTGTTATGTTTTTTTGTTTTTTTTTCCATTGTAATCCATTGTAAATGTAGTATTTCTACCTTTATCAGATTATAATCCAAGCCTGTACTTGATTCGTGGCTATTTCTTTTACAATAAATCGTGAACTAATGAAAACTTGCACATCATCACTGAAGTTTGTTTTGTTGATTTGATTATGTGCTGTATTCTTTACAAAGATAAAGACTTTTTTTAACAGACTTAAAAGGCAACAGCAGGCGTCAGCAGTGCGGTAACACGCTCTGGACTCTGTCTGAAGACAAAGCTCTTTCAGCTCAAAAGTCTGGGATGTGAATACAAGCGAGTTTGGTTTTGGCTGTGGACTTGATCCCAGCTGGAGAGCTGCACCTTGTCTCAGGAAACTCTCCACGGCTAGAGAGCTTCTCGCCTCTGGCAACTCGGCAGTGCCGGAAACTACATGCAAAGCGCAACTCTACACAAACATGATAAATGCCGGGGAGCAAGGGGTTTGATCGCTGTTTGGGCAGACAACATTGTACAAAAACAACTTCGCAAACTCCCTGAACATTGAGGTGTGCAGCTGGGAGCTGCAGGAGACTGGTGTTATGGAGGAGCGCAGCGGACTGGCTCACGATGTGTGCGGATGTTTGATAACTCACGCTTTCGCCTTTATAAGGCTTGTAAACACCTGATTTTATTGACAGACAGATTTGCTCAAATGATTAATGCTGCACTCTACAATAACTGTTTTCACTGCTGCGGTCTTGACGCAGGACAGCTGTCTGCATGAGGAGAACAACAAGGAGCCAGACGCCTATTCATTATTGACAACTGGATCTGTACTTCCCTGATTCAAATCTGCTTCTGCTGACCTCATACACAAGTGAAAAAAGTAACCTCTCACCCACACTGCTCTCACATAAACAAGTGAGAGCTCTCACGCACGCTACTGATAATAGTCTGACACCTCAAACACTTACAAGTGAAAATGTTGCCTTGCACACATACTGCTGAAGACTTGCATCTTTGAGTGAATGCTTTACTGACCCTTACAACAGGAAGTTTTTTTTTTTCTATTTTGACCATATACCCCTGGACGCAGTAATCCAAAATAGCTGAGAGACCATGTTTTTTTTCAAACCATTTTCCTGCTCTACAGTTGCAATGTAGCACACATTGAGGACCTTTTGAGAAGAACTCTACAATGTATCAACTGTATCAGTCGAGGTGACTTGCAACAAGGTCGACTGTATCATGAGCTTGATCATCACACAGGGACATTGTCTGTGTTATTATTATGCAATACCGGAACAGGGTTGAGCCAATCCATGAGAAGTATTTGCTAACAACATGATATGGACTTTTGGAAACCATACTGGCAGAGTATGAGGACACTCAAAGATACAGCATTAAAAAAAAGTTACAAAATGTGTGACTTTCTATGTCCAACATGGCTTATGTCACTCCTCACGTGGCCTTTTATCTCTCTTTGAAACAATGGGGCTAGAATGGGGCCAGCTTACATTGGCGTTGAAAAAAAAAAAAAGTAAAAAGTATTGCCTGAAAAACAGAATATGGGCATTGGAAAAAAGAATATTGACTGAAAAACGATATATGCATTGAAAAAAAGTATATTGGCTGAAAAAATAAATATATAAATATATTCTTATTTTTTATTTTAATACCAATCTACTTTCGTTTTCAACCTCTATACAAAAATGTTTCAGCCAATTTTTCAATTCCTATATTTTTTTTCAGCCAATATTTTTTTTTTTCAATGCTTATGTTCTTCTTTTCAACCATTATTTTTTCAATGCCAATGTTCGTCTTTCGAGTTCTCTTCAAGATGGCACTGTTTTAAGGTGGAGGGTGGAGAGGGAGGAGGGGAAGATCGGGGAGTGAGAAGGGGTGGAGTTTGCGCTGTGTCTGCATGTCATTTGTCGCTGCTGACCTATTTCCAACACTGAATAGCGATGATAGTAGTTCCAGGGTAGAGTATCATTTATATTTATTATATAATTAGTGGTAGTGAGTTCATTTTTTTGTATGTTTCGTTTTTGTGTAGTTCATGTACAATTCTTCACCGATCGCCTGGTAAGAAAATAACTTGCAGACAGATTTCAGGGAAGAAGAGAATGTCCAAAGCCATGCACATGCAGGAACAGACTGTACATTAACAACATGTGTGAACACTGCAATCTGAAGTGGTATTTTTTCCTTGCCATAAAATCATGGCAGAATGAGGGACACCAGGGCGCATGCTGTTACCAACCCTGCAGTCCTGCCAATCCTGTTCTCACAACAGATAGAAGCAGTGAAATCCAATACAGGTGAGCACAACCCTTCACGCCACACATCAGGGCCCCCAATGATCTTCAGCGCCACAAGCCGAGTATTTGTCATTGTAAACAGACATACTTATATCATTATATAATAGCACAAAAAGAACATAATAAATATTTTATGATTAGTAACGCATTTCCTAAATGCGCGTCTGCTTCTTTCGATGGCTCCTCACAGTATGGCACATTCAGTTTGTGTAACTGCTTGTCACAAACGCAATGTGGTTGATCTGACCTTCCGCTCGCAAGACAGCTAAAGAGTGTCCTCTGGGTTTGTTGTAAAGCTCATTTATTTCTTCATTGGTAAACTGACATTTCTCTGGCAGCGTTCTGGCGTTCTGGTGATGCCTTCATCTGGTTGTTGGCAGCAAATGCAGTCTGTGAATTGCTACTAAAGTTCACATTTAACTTTAGATGCCCATCAAGAAAATGCCACTTTACCACGCACCTTTTTTTGTGCTGGATTTAAACCTGCAACCACTATAATCATGAAGCTCATCGTGAGAAAAATACCACTTCAAAATGAATCAAAAATATAAATATAAAACGGAGTAAATCCCGAGCTCTTGGTTTACTACATAACCCCATTTGTTCATAGCTACAATGCCTTTCGTGAAAACCTGGAATGTACGTAATCTTAAAGTCATAAAAATAAAGAAGAGCCGCTAAAAGAGAATGTGAGTCCAAACCTCTGACTGGCAGTGAAGTAAGTCGCAGTGACGCCAAATGAAAGGGTTGCAGTTCGCCCTCCTCTGCCGGCAGGTGTCAGTGTCGGGTTACTTTTGTTGCTGGGTGACCGTCATTTATGATAGAAGAAAAAATGCCTAATGTCGTTCGAGCTCCGTAAAAATATTGAAGCCCTCATATGTAAACCAGATATATTACAGGAAACGTCTCTGGGTAAGATGTTGTGTTTTTAAATGTCTGAACACCACGTGAAATGGGCTGCTACTATCGACGCGTAATCCTATTTCATGAAACCTAACCACATTGTGGTGTAAGGGAAGTGAAATGGTTACCATCACATTCATTTAGCAGGCTCGTTCCTCGCAGTTATACAGCCCTGTGTTTTTAACTGAGGCTTATTTCGCAGCAATGACGATGCGTTTGCAGGTCGACGCGGAGAGCTAGCATGTTAGCCTCTGCACACATCTCTCACGCGACTCCCTTTCAGGTGCAGACTGTCCGTGAGCTGTGCCGGGATTGAAGAAGACCTCGCCTGGACAGTCGCCTTCCTGCAGGTAAAGTCTACCGATTCTGCCCACGCGAGACTTTGCTCACTACTATGGTTTGAATGTTTTATGTGATACAATGTAGTATTTCAGTCAGTCAGTTTAATGAAGATTTTAGCGGAGTTTAGTTCCAGCAACAAATATAAATGAAGCCAATTTGACGCATCAGTCCTCACAACTGACATCTTCCATCCACCTATTTTTATACTTCCCAGTGTATGTACAGCAGATATGTTTCTTATTCAGTGGGCGTGAATGTGAAAGGCTTTGTGTCTGAAGTTGACATGGTTGTGCTCCTGTGTTCCTGCCTAGAGCATCCAGCGATGACAGAGCAGCGCCACGCGAGTGTCTCCTCCGTCCCCCAGATGAGCTCATTTCACGGCGACGGTGCCGCCCCAGCGGTGGACATGGACCCGGTTGAGTACACCTTACGGAAACGCCTTCCTCGCAAGCTGCCCAAGAGGCGCAATGATGTGTATGTCAACATGAAGACCGACTTCAGGGCTCAGCTGGCCCGCTGCCAGAAGTTACTGGAGGGCGGGGCACACCGTGAAATCTGCATCCATGGTTTGGGATTGGCCATCAATCGTGCCATCAACATAGCGCTGCAGCTGCAGTCTGGCAGCCAGGGGGCGCTTCAGCTGGCCGCCAACACTTCCACTGTTGAGTTGGTGGACGACCTGGAGCC
This sequence comes from Synchiropus splendidus, assembly GCF_027744825.2. Taxonomy (NCBI): domain Eukaryota; kingdom Metazoa; phylum Chordata; class Actinopteri; order Syngnathiformes; family Callionymidae; genus Synchiropus; species Synchiropus splendidus. Next base: position 12,193,853 of record NC_071336.1, read on the forward strand.
TGAGGATCCCGATGAACACGGGGAGCCTCTGACCCGCACCAGGAACAACTCTGCCATCCACATTAAGGTGTTCTACCCTGACCCCCAATGACTGACTGTGATGGAATGAGCTGTTATTGCTCTACTCTGAAGGGATGTGGAGGACTTGCTACCTCACAGGAAGAAAAGATGTCGGGCGTGTGTACTTGGTCTGTCTCCGTTGTTACAAGAGCGCTCCGGCCGAATCGATGAGTGCGTTGTTTATTTTGTTATCTGGTTAATGAATGCTAAACCAGATGGACTGCAAACCTGCGTCACTTCAATGAGAAACTGTACTTTCTTTCACGAAGGTAGGATTAGAGAACATGACATCGAAAAGCACATTGTGTTTCCGGTGTGAAAGAAATCTATTTATGACTAGTCACCACTGTATTCCTGCTCTGAGTTATGTCTTTATTCTTTATCATTGTTTAAGTCTGCATGAAAGAATCTTTTGTCCCGGGTCAGTATTAAACATTGAAACTCTCTCTGCCCTGCACTTGTGTTTCACGTCCACCAGATGGTAGTAGAGATCCATGTTGATTCGTGTGGGGCCTAGCATGCAGGTTGGACCCTCACCTTGATTTTAAGATAATCAAATAACTAACAAGCAATGAAATATTCTGTAATACGTTTGGTTCTCATAAATGAGGCCTTGATGTAATGTCTCTGTCAAATCCTCACATGCCATGTGACGTAGTAGGTACTATGGGAATCGGTGAATGAGTCATTGCATCACTTATCTCCACTGATCTGCTTTCCTTAACAAGATTGCGGATAAAACAAACAAACAAACAAAAAAAACCCATTTGTTTGGGTCTCAACAGTTTTCTTTATCCAACAAAACATTTTCGCTTTTGTAGTTTTTACAGTGCGCAAACATCCTTCACAATCACCATGTCTGGTCACAACTACAATTGACAATTATCTCCAAGTAGAAATACGGAAGACAGCTCGACGGAGGAAATCAACATGTGCAAGGTTCCCAGAGGAGGCAGCGCCTCCATCCGCGTCACAGGATGTTCCTCTCACGAGCTGCCGTGATTGCGTCCCTCTCCTCAAGTGTGGCGCTGGAGATGAAGCAGCCGCTCACGTGACCATCCTGACTGTTATTACGCAGGAAGAAACAACAAAAAAAGTGAAGTTGGGGGTGTTTTGTTTGGGAGAGGGGGCAGCAGCAAACACTGAAATAAAAAGTTGTAAAGTAGAAAATCTGTATAAATATTTTCAAATATATATATATATTAGAAATTCACTTAGAAAAAATCTACAAAAGTTCCAGTGACTAAAGTGGAAAACGTGAGACGATTCCCAGATTCCATACACACAATCCCACTCATGCACACACACACACGCACACACACTCTAATTCAAACACACAGAAAGTGCTAAAGCAGTGCCTCAGTTTGGTCAGAGTCCAGGCATCCAAGATGAGCCCGGACAAGTTCAGGTTCATGACAGAGTTCACCCAGCTGGGCTGTGGGCATCTGGCTGACAGGCCTGTGCGCCCTGCATAAGGAGGCGAAGTTTTCCACGCAAGAAGTTGACATGGACTTCAAGCAACTCGGCTGCACTGGTGACGCTCCAAGTCCCATCCAAGTCTGTGATGCTGTCCGGCGGAGTGTAGTCCTGAAGAGAGCTCACATTCAGACCACGTGTGGGGTGGGCACAGACTGTTGGACACACCCGTTATTCATGATGCTGACCTGGATGTTGAGGCTGTTCAGCACGGCGTTGATGCTCTGTAGGTTGGTGATGGAGTTGTCTACGTGGCTGTGTAGCTCGGTGTTGGTGATGGACGTCCGTAACAAAGTGAGCGCACGCTGAAGAAGCCATAATCCAGTTTGCACCTCCTGCGATCGCTCGTCGGCCTGGAAACAAGGGGATAATTCACTGAACATAGTTCACACACCTGTGCCAGTCAGACATATAGACAAGTATTGGGTTTGTTTTGAAATACAATTTTTAAATGTCCGCTGTTCAGTCATGGTTCTCCACACTTCCCTTGACACATACACAGGTCAAGCTCTGAGCTGATGGTAAGCAACGGTGAGTTGCAGAACCATTTTGGTTCCCCATGAAATACTTTGTACTTTAAAAGTATAACACGGCAAGTGACAAATTCAATCTACAGTACTACCAATTTTAAGTCACACGAGGGCGCTAATGCGTTTGTTAAACAGCCGACCAGTTCCACTGTACACGTTTATTAAACACTTTGTCGAGAATGAATGAATGTTTATTTCAATCTCCTGTAATACATTGTAATTACATTTATGTTTGTATGACTGACATCTCTCCACAATGTATAGCTTTGCCACATTACTGATGCGTAACATACTGTGCAGTTAATATTTCTTTTTTACACAGGAAAGAAGATGAGTTCTAATGATTACTGCCACTTATTCCCTGCTTTCCCGTGCAGAGAACAGAATATTGCACCCTGGGCCTTTTCTCATGGTCATTTGCTTTACCCACGCAGCAAGATCTCCTCTGGAGAGCCACGGGTCTTGATGAGAGCACTGTGTTTGAACAGGAATGAAGGATGGGAATCAGTCAGTTCTTACCTTTTTTGTCTCCCACACTTCGAAGTCCACCTTGGTTTGTGGAACAGTGACGGACGCTGTCAAACTGCATTCTTCCCTACACGACTTCTGCAGAACCAGAGGACAGGAGTCAGAGTTCTTCAACTCCTTTTAAATGACTACATGAATAAAACAGTAGCGCAGTCCTTACGTACCATAGCGACTTCGGCGTCTCGTGCTTCCTTGATGAATCCATTCAGTACTCTCAGGTCACAGATGGGTCTGAGGGGGGTTGGCAGGCTAGGATGAGTCCACTCCAGCAGTATTAACAGCAAGGCTATCAGTCCTGCAGGGACACAAAGCCAGCCACAAGTCCTCAGTGTTTGTTTTTGCTTGTAAATTTAGAACATCAACAATAACATTTTCACACAGACGGTTACGTTTTTGATGACTCAGGACTCAAACCTGCGACCCTGACAAGGTCACAGCACTCTGAACCCTCACTGACGCCATCAAGTAAATGAGAATCTAAAATGAACTAAAGGCACGTCACATGGCTTTGGACATCAGAACAGAATGACCAACCAGAGCTAGGTCTGCACACGGTAGCTGAACTCTGTTCACTTGAAAACCCATCTGTGGCAGCATGAAGAGTCGTACTACTGAGAAACAATACACACCGTCTGAGAGCACCACAACATCATGCTACTGCTAAACAATCACATGATAGCACAGGCCCCTGGGTCTGCCACACAACATGTGAACTTCACATCGTATTAATGCATTTTGATCCTCATGATGGAGGGTTAAATTCTCCATTTTTCCACCGTCAAGATCGTACACTTGAGTCACAGTGTGTGTTACGCTTGTTCCCACGTTGGATCCACTTCTTCAAGCTAAACGGTGCTGAGTGTTCTCCTTCCTGCCGCTTCACCTACAAAGCTTTGAGAACAGAAATTCAGATCCATGTTGAACTTCTAAGCAAACAGAACAAAAATCTCAGTTATCCAAATCTCAAATCAAAAACTGTGAAGCTCACACGGCAATGCAATTCCAGAGTGATCGGTTCTCCCTTGAAACCAACACTCCCAGGTGAATAGGTATCGGATTCACAAGCTTTCCAAATGTGCACACATCAAACGGTGCCCCTTCTTGGAAAGAGAGCCCACCAGTCAGGTCTTTGGCGCCGTTCCAGACTTTCTCAGAACGCGAGAGAGACTTGTAAGCCATAAACACCCACTCAACACATCCATCTTCCGATCATTCATTTGGGGTTGGCAAATGTTGGCACTTTGACCTCCACAGTGCAGTAATATTGTCGACTGACCGCAACCACTGCCCCTGTAGTTCTTTACAGCCTCTCCACAGCTACATGGGCTTGTGTCCACCCATGATAAACGCACAGCTCTAAAGGGCACCCGCCTTTCTTTCCTGATGTGTCGAACGATTCTAGTGATGCCATCCAACAGTCCTCTCTGACATTCAGGCAGAGTTTCAAGGGAATGCATTTAAGGCCTGCTGCAGCTGACAACCTTGAACCGTTTCTCCATCAGAATTTGTGTTTTTTCAACGTGTTTATATGAAAGAGAGAGGGTCACCGATCAGTCTGAATCGTGTGGGTGTCTTCATGTGCCATGAAGCCAGTAACATCGCTGCTTGACTGACATTTACAATGACACTGGAGGACATGCACTTTGTAGCCCATAATGGAGATACATCATTGGCTGTCAAAGTCATTTCCTCCAGTGCACTGGTTGAACTTACAGGAAGTGTTAGCGGCGTCACAGTGGGGTCTGCTGCTTATTTAGTAACTCAGATACCACTTCTAAGAATCACGCACTCTGGAAACCCGCTCTGCGAACACGCCATGAGTGTGAGACCGTCTCCCCTAGTGAAGGTCATGTGGGCACGGAGCCTTCGCCACACACTGAATGCGCTCATTCACAGCAGGAAGAGCATGACGCAGATGGATGACAGATGATTCAGATGATTCTCAGTGGAAGACGGGTCACTCACAGGTTAACTGAAAGCTATCACAAGCTGAAAATCCCTCCCTGGTGGTCATTTTATGAATGATGATCTCACCGAATTTGTGGTCATATTCACTTTTTTTTTTTCTTCACTTGCACTCCTAAGCCAAACCACTAACGTTTATGTAAACCCATGCACATGTGCAGTATCTCCTAGTCCAGCACAGGGTTGTTTATGCACAGTTGTAACACTAACCACCATGTCAACAGTGAATGAATGGATTTTATAGATGGAAAGAGTGCTTTTCATTCAGTTATATTTGTAATCACTGTCTTTCATTTCCTCTCTATTCATTTTGTGCAATGACCTTTTGGCAAGTAGGTTTCATGGGGGTTTGACAAGCAGCGGATGCTGTACTTAATAAATGAATTGAACAAACCGATTCAATTTGGTTGTTTTGTTCATTGTTTCACTTTTAATGTTGTAGTCGGTTGATGACCTCATGCCTCAAGTGGTCCTGCTTACCTCTGGGGATTTTTGAAACAATATGGCAACCATGAACGTTAGAATCATGAACGACAACTTATAACATGGTTTCTAATGAGCACAATTTGAGATAATTGTGTTATTCATAATAACACTATGCAGTGTGGTTAGGTGAGTGTTTCTAACTACATAAAGCTAAGTCCACAACTTATTATACTTAATAAACATTGACATAATTCACCATAAATCAGTATGAACATTCAAAACACCTTCTATAAAGCCTTATTAATACATTCCGATTCCTTACGAAGGTACTATTAATGCATTACAGATGAGAGATTAATATTAATTTCTAAGATCACATACTCAAAAAGTAGCTTCTGATCAAAACATTTTTGGTTTTGTTCAGTTAAAGTTCAAATGATGGTTGCATCGCTGAAAAAAGCCATTGTTAAGAACGACAATGACTGCAACAGTGGTCGACGTTGAGCGCTCTCTAGTTGGCACGGCATGTTTGCGGCATAGACATAGGTACATCCTGGCTATAGCTTGAAAGAATAACTTAATCCACTGGGCCTTTGTAGCAGGGTCTTTAAGACAGGCGAATATGTGGATGAAAAACATGCAAAAGTAAACCAGGGAACCTTTAAGAGCTATTCAAAAGACTGGCATTCAAGTCGTCTGGTATTCATTGACACCGTCATTGACAACTAGTTCACAAACATCCCACAATTGGTTTCTAGCCGTTTTCAGAAAGAAAAGCCCAGCTAGTGCTAAGCTAGAGCCATGACAATTCTTCTGCATGTTCTGGACAGATAATGTATTTTGACCTAATAAATGAACACTGAATTAGAATCTAAGCTGCTACAAATACCTACAACCAATTAAAATATAATGTAACTATGATACACATCTTGCTCTCGCAAGTTCAGCATATGTAAACATCCATTGGTTAGAAAAGTTGGACATACAGGGTAGGTCCCCACCACACATTTCATCTTCAAAAGCTGGAGGCTAGATACACATGGTTCCGCACATTTCGTTTCGCGATCAATAAATGAGCGCTCAAAATATTAAACCACCAGATCTCTGTCACTAATCCAAATAGTCCGGTCATCCACCAGTCGAGTATCTCCCACCACACCACTGCACAGCTTCCCATAGTAGCCAGAACCCTGAGACTCGTCTTGAGCGCTGTGCCCCATCCCCACCCACTTCCTGTTCCCTCACTGAGAACCTAACCATGATCAAGGACTCAACCTCACTATCTTGACCCCAAAATGGTGCTATGAGCACAACACACTATTAGTCTAGTTGAGATTGGCAACATGGCTCAATTCTTCCACACTGATGGTTAATGCACGTTTGTAAGCTGCTCTCAGCCAAAGCGTCTCCCAAATGACCTGCAATGTCACGAACAAGTGAACTCCCACTCCAGGTGCTATTGCAAGCATTTAGATGCAAACTTGGAAACAAACAACACTATTTCAGGAAACATTTCTGGCAAGGACGTGGATGACCAGTCTAGATGAGCGTATGAAGCCTCATGAAACACGGTCATAATTTTCAGAGCCCACTAGATGGCACTCTCTGCTCTAAAATATATGGATTTCAACAACCATTAAAATGAAATCCCACATCATTTTTAAACCAAGAGCATCACCGACTGAGCTCTGAAACTGAGGACACTGTTTCATGAAGCCTCATCAGCACATCACTACTGTAGACACCAATAACCACAGACCATCTTTTCAGATGAGGGGAGTTTGAGGAAAGACCTTTCCCTGATGTTTTTCCTGACTTTTGTTTGCACCAACATAGGAATCAAACTCAAACACAGACGGGACACACACAAACAAACAAAAAAAGGTGTAAAAACAAGCCTCCACTATTGCAGTGCACGATGGGACTCAAATTCAGACTCCTCATTATTGACAAGAATTTATAAGAAATGGTTAGGTACAGTTGTGGGTAAACAAAGTGAGAGAAAGCTTTGGAAGCTATATGACAGTGATATAACTTTCCTGCTCGGTTCTCTGTTGCACTCAACAGAAGTTGTAAGCGAGTAGAGGTTATGGGCTTGGTGAAGGGGACTCTGCACTTTTCCTGTCACAGTGCCAGTAAAAATATAGGACAAGTTGGTGCAGATAATTCTCTCAGTTAGTTGTGGTAGCTGCAGGTGCAGAGAAGAGACCAGGTGATGAATGTTTAGACGCGTACCAGCACCGTAGCTTTCCCCTTCACTTCGTGCTTCTTCAGTTGTCACAGGAAATACATTTACTCATGGGCACTCAAGACTATGGCATATACATTATGTGGTAGGCCTTCAGTTGGCGGCCACACACTCATTTCCATAGTGGAGGGTAGAGTGAGAAGAGCACACATCCCTGAACGGCTGACCACCACCATCACCATCATATTGGGATGTGATGTTTCTCAGCTAGTCCAGCTGTCATAAAGCTGGTGACGTGCTGACAGGTGGGAGCAGGGACGAAGAGCCGGGAAACTGAGGATCTATGGGGTGACGGTGTTAAAGGTGATATGTTGATGTTAAAATGGTCATTTTTAGTAACGGGCAGATGAGATTTCATGAATGTCCTGATGTTCACATCCCACTAGATGGCACTCTATACCCTTTGAGCAAGTGCTTTAATGAAACGCTCGCTCAATTTAAAGTGCGCCACCTTCTGTACTGAGCACTGAAGATTAGGAGACTGTTTCAGTTTTGTGTTGAGAGTCATTTAAATATCAATTAAAAGGTGTCACCTCGCTCACCAAATGACATATTCCGTTGTGATGTTCTGTGGCAACTGTGGATAAATAAAAATCAATATTCCTTTTTTAAATGTACAAAGTCCATCTGGGAGTGACTGGGTGAACGAAACTGCTGCCTCTCAAGACTGTGGATTAATGGCAGCCAAAGACAGGGACGCATCCTGAGACTGGGACTGTCGTAGCGCCAACATGTCCACCCGAGCATACACTTCCATAATCACTGTACTTTGTTCTTGACATTGACACAGCGTACCATGAAAGAAGAGAGCGGCTGAATAAACATGTGACAGTCCGCTCCACTGAACCTTTGCAAAAGTCTCGTGGCATCAATATACTGTCACTCCAGAAAATAATTAAGGCAACAGGTATGTGCGGGAACAAAAGAAACCGTGACTCAGCAAGTGGATTAGCCAACTTCTTACTCGTGGCGCTGCCTACGTGAGAATGCATTCACCAGCCCACCCCCCATGCAAACACACACACACACACCATGGGATGGTGGAATTTGCAGTCCAGGCTCACGGCCAAACTAAAGTTCAATACTAGGTATATCAACAACACACTTCACTGACCAGACTTCCGATAAAAACTCTCGTGACACACTCGTGGCATTTGTCACGTCAATATACATATTACATATACTTTAATGCAGCAATATCACAAGTGAGCTCATGGCAACTTCATGATGTGAAAACATTTGTCATAGGAGTTAAAAACCATTTTTGTTTTGTTGAAAATCCTGTGAATGATGCTCAAATAAATGACTAAATAACCCAGAGACATCTAGGAAGAAACTCTCGCAGTCATTGTATGGTCGACTGAATATCAGTGAGCATAATGATTCTCATTAGTATCAGCCAATATTTGCATTAAAATAGCCAACAAGTGCAACCATATCAGTATTATGTCAGAGCATTAATATGACAATGCATCGTCAGTTAGTCAGGGTTACTTTTGTTCTTCTCTTGGTTTGATGTCTGACGGTTTATTTCCTGTTTTATTTTGGTGAGTTTGGCCAGTCTTCCTGCGAGGACCGTGTCTGTCTCATCTGGTCAAGTCATTGGCATGCCCTCGTCTTCTTGTCATGTTAAGCCAAGTCAAGAAACCGGGTCGGGAAGTGAAGTGAAGTCTTCATGTTAAGTCAAGTGACCATCTAGTTGAGTCCCTGTCAAGTCTCATCACATCTAGTCATCGTCTTGTCAAGGTAAGTCTAGTCTTGTTTCGTCAAGTCATCGTCAAGTCTTTTCAACGTCTAGTCAGCTCTCCTCTGGCCAAGTCTTGTCCTTGCCCCCCCTTTTGTGGCGCCCCTCATAGTTTTTGCTTAGGATTCAGCCATGGTTTTAGCTCTGTTTCTGCTTTTGAGTCCAAACCTGGACAGACCTCATGACATAATGCATGGCTATCGCGGCCATCCTGGTGAGTATCCATGATTCCTCGCAAACTTTCCATAGGAAATCATTCTGAGATGTTATAACAGCAGAATGACTCAACACAATTAGGTGTTGGGACTGTGGTGTGACAGCGCTTCCTGTTGGTCTTTGATATCATCCTGCAGGTTTCCTGCTGATGTCAGAAGCTGCAGATTCAGCTTCCACTTCCAGACTGCTCCGTCATGCTCATCAGTGTCTGAGTGGTTCGAAAAAATACTCCTCATCAGGAGAGTGTGTGGGAATCCAAACGTAGCCGAGTTCCCACATGGAGATCCTTAGCCTGTTTTAGTGTCTACTGTAGTACATAAATAAGAAAAAAGAATCAGTAAAAAAAGAAAGAAAAACGACTACTTTGCCAATTGATGGAAATGAACCGGAGGTACTTGTTGTCAACCGTACTTGAGGCTGACCTAAATATTATTTCTATGATCAGTTCAGCTTGTGCTTTTACAATGCGGCAGCAGAGTAACCTCTGATGAAAAGTTCAGGGTCTAACTCAATCACGGATTTGCTTCTGCAAGAATGTACACGATGATCATTTCAACAATTCAGTTATGGAACCTTTGACGCTACTGCTATGAGCTGGTGGCCTGTTGAGAAAGCACTGCGCATCAGAATGTTTAGCCACAGCAGCAAAATACAGTATATGGACAGCGTTCATGGCATGAATAGGGCTGCTGAATCTCAATAAGAGCAATGGTTTTAGGACTGTGCAGCAGCCACATAGCTAACTTGTTTTTATTTACATATTCATTTTTTGGGGCCGTAACAATGTGACAAGCAATTGGCAAGATATCACCGAGAAACAGAAAGAGAAAGAGGGTCCCGGTATATTCATTTTCAGTCACTCTTCAATGATACACTGCACCATACGATAAATATTGACCGACCGATATTGACCTGAATATATGTTGTTAACTGAGTGTAGGTTCTGTTAGAGCAGGGCCAGTTAACTGTATCATGTAAGAGGCCAAAATTTGAAATACTGACCAAATAGGGGGCCAGACAGGATCCATACTTATTAGGCAGTCCAAAACAAAAAGAGTCAAGGCACTGGCGGATCTCGAGTTTGGCACATGGGAGCTACAGCGTTAAATAGCAGCACACTGACTTAAACCACCGGTTTTATTTGGCTGGTAATGTATGTAATTTTCAGACATATCCCGGTAGAGAATTGCCAGAGAAGCTCGACATGAATAATATTGGAATGGTCTGGTCACTAGTTGCAGGTGGCACCCAGCCAAGCAAGAGTTGTTTGAATTGAGAGCATAAACAGGGTCAGTGGACAGGATGTATAAGGAGGCCATGCTCTGACTGCAGATTTACATCAACACAGGTTGATACTGGGCCCTGAAATGCATTTGACAATGTCCCTGTGTCAGTGTTTTAACCTGTGATCCTCACCACATATTACTATGTTCTTTATTATGATGATCTTCCCTGCCACTGACAAAGCTCTTTGCTTATTTTAAAAGAGTCACTGATTCGGTTTCATGCGTTTACCATGAGGAAATGCTTGAGCGAAAAGACAACCGGCCGCAGTGTCCCTCCTTCTCGGGGCGCCTTGTGATTTCTTTTAATTTAGTGCAAGCACTTAGCCTGAGGACATACTCATTCCAGAAGTGTGCAGATCTGACGGGGCAGCAGATTTGAGGCAAGTGGATTTGTACAACAGAATGAAGCTCAAAGCCGCCGCGGCTTCAGGAGACCATCATGTCCATCATTTCTGGATGAATAATACCCCTGCAGTATAAATATAAATGTGACAGCTATTTACAGACACATTAAAATACTTGTGCAAAGTACTTTAAATGACTGTAAAATGATTACATTTGCCCTTTATAGCTTGTTTTAAATTGGCTTACGAGACTGAAAAGTCAGGGAGCGTTACTCAGCATATTCCAGAGCCGAGCAGACATGAGGATCAAGTATCAGCAAAAAGCTGTCGGCGTAAGTGAATGCATCACCAACAGAGATGACATTTGGTGGCAACATCACACGGTAAGAATGTCATAATAAAAGCGACTCGAGACGGTCTTACCTCTACCAGTGTTCTGCAACATTCGCAAACAGACGGCGCATCTTTAAAAAACATGGTGAGGAAGTCAACAGCACACGCACCCTCGGAGATCCTGCTTGTAACGGACACACACACACGCACCCACGCGCCGAGCTCCTGGTTCGGGTCTGGATCAGTACCCGCAGATAAGTGAGGCTCCGCGCGCGCCTCCCGGCCAGCAGCAGCGCCAGGACGCGCCCATTCACGCTGGGATTAAACACCAGCACCCGCCCTCGGGCGCGCGCCCACCGTCACGCACGCATCAGACCGGCTCAGCGGCGACTCACTGGGGGAGTCCATGGCGACAACTGGACCCTCATCCGGTCCCGGGGTTCGGCTCCATGACTGCGGATCATCCACAGGAACTGGGGCCCAGCCGCGGGGGTCTTTTATCAGCCCTGGAGGTGTTTCTCTCCCAAAGTGTTCCATTTTCTTTAATGTTGCATTGTTTCCGAACAAACACACTCAGACACACAAACAAAACACACGCAGACACTAAAAACAAAGAATGGAGACTTCCATCTATTGTTCTGACGACAAACAAATCGGATCATCATGGGGCGCTAAGTTGTTTGAGCACTGTTAACGAAATAATGCGGTTAATGTTATTATTTTTCACGGATCAGACAAGTGAGTGTCATGGATCTGCTCTCAAAATATTTGCTGGCAAAGGGACGGGGCCAGTCTCTGAGTCATGTGTACTGCTCATTACTCCAGTGACATTTAGAATGAGGCCAGTGAGGCTGCAAATTCCACGTATATGAAGTTCACTGGTGAACATTGAGCGTATCGACATTATCTTCATAACAGGGAGGAGGTGAGTTCATCAAGTTCACCGTCGTGAGAGTCGCAGTAGGACTACGTCCCTTCGTGTCCAGTAAGATGATGGCGGGACAGACGGGGTTAGGGAAGGGTGTCCTAGGAGGATGATGTTTGCTGATGACATGGTGAGCTGTGATGAAAATAAGGCAGAATGAAATAGAAGTAAGACATTATAGGTGTGTGAATGAGAGTGTGGTGGGAGGACCAGTAGAGGCAGTGGAAACACTTGAGCTTCAGTCGTGCAGAGTGATGGGAAGGGAACAAGGTGGAGAAGAGAGTGCAGCCACGGTGGATTGGATGGAGACAACAGTCAAAGGTGATCCGTGACATCAATGTTTTATTGGGAAAACAATTCAAAGCATTTGTACTCAATGGCCAGTATAGCTGAGGAAGAATTGGAAATACTATAACACACTGCTGTAGTGTCCTCTAACATCCTGTTGGGTGGAAGAAATGATCCGTGATGGATGAGCGGCAGCTACAGTAGTGGTAGCGTTGACAGTAGTGAGACCTGCCATGATGCACGTACACACCACCATACCAAACCTGTAGTCCATGCCTCCTCAGGTCCTCCTTTGTTGACCATCAAGCGTTACCTTTTCTTTCTCTCAAACGTCGGGAGATCAGTTTGTTGTCTCTATCAGTCACAAAGTGGGCGACGATTGGTATTGAGGGTCTCTGTTTGTTTTGACGCAGCAATGTCACGCAAGAAGAGTGACACTGAATCACATTTAGCTGCAACGTTTACAAAGAACATAGATTCCGAATGAGAATATCCTGTTGCAAAGTGCAAGCAGGTCTTTCAACAGGAGAACCAGGGACAAGCAAATTGCTTACACCTGTCTATCCACACAATAAATGGGGAACAAGTGTCTTTATCATGAACTGCCTTTATCAGTGAGCCACGCACTGGAGCATACATTGTGACATCCACTGATGGAGCAATCTCCATGCAAGATCCTACGTGCCCATATGAGTGGTGACTTCACTCCATGCATACAACTGTGTTTGGCAGATTTCTGTTATGTAACCTGCAGCGGACGGTTAATCGTTCAGAACCATCCACTGTGAAAATAGGTTCTAACAATAACTGAAAACCAAATGAATCCACTGTATGAGCGTCATTGTAATTTCAACTTTAGCAAAGTTTCTAAATGACTCTGTAAGTGTCTCAAATCAAAAGTGACACAGGCTGAAACCATCACAAATCACTCTTCACCAAGGACAGAGCTAATTTTGAACAAAATAATCAGCTACAGGCCGACCCGGGTCACTTCCTGAGATTGGAGCACGGACCCCTGCAAACCCTGAGTTCATCCAGGGCAGGATTATTTCAGTAGTTTTGGATGGAAAACCTGGAGGTATGCCAGTAAGAATAGCATACATTTATCATTCAGTTATTCATCCCGTAGATCAATATTCAGCAGCAGTAGACATCCAGTGTCACTGACTTCTTTGAGGAACATCTGTCCTCCATTGCACCATCAGCATGTAAATGACCCCAAGTGGACCTCTCACAGACTCATGGAGCCGCGATGGAGGAAATGCATAGAGGTTTCCTGGAAGTCTGCCGATCCCCTAGAAGGAGGGGCGAAGCGCAGTATGCAACTTTACATCAGAGGCTGACGTACACTTTCAGGAGGCAGGCGATTTTACACCGTGACTGTTTCACTGCCATGTGGCTGCTAATGGACTTTATTCATTATACATTACACAGGCTGAATGATGCTGCACATCATCTTATGTGCAGTTACAGTTGCGGGTGGAACCATTACACTTGTCTTGCTAATCCACACTGCTGGACACCTCTGTGACTTTGTTGCTTTTTTATGTAGCAATGTAGCAACAGAGGGAAGAACCATGTGAGCTACAGGCATTTGCTCATAGTATTGTTGTGACGTACCAATGTACGCTCTGATGCACTTGTGTCAAATTTAAGGGCAGAGGTCCTTAACCGGCCCAACAGCTTTTTTGGTGCGATCCACAACCGACTTACATACCCAAACTTGACTTTAAAGTGCAGCAAAAACTCAAGTGCATGTGGCATCACAACCTACTGAGTTTATGATGCTGAAGCTTTGTTATTCCAGAGGCAGTTTTGAACATCCGGGAGTCTTTCATGTGGACTGTTTGTAGTTCACCTCCAGAATAAAGGGATGTAAACGTGCTGTCGGATGTTTGTTGATTTCAGAGTTAGGAATGCCCTGGGGATTATAGTAAAGACGGAAAAGAATTGGCCGTGTACTTGTGTGGGAAAACGGTGAGGTGAGTAAAATTGAGTGGAGAAACGGGATGATGCGAATAAGTGATGAACTGACCAGGGCGACCACTCAAGAGCAAGGACACAAAGTTTTTATATACCAGAATGTTTCCCATTTTTGAGTCAATGTGCTGAACAGCTTCAACACTGTGAACACAATGCTGACATGCATAAATGATGTATTTTTTTTTTTTGTGCTGTCTAGTGTAGTGCTAGAATTTAATTTTAAATAAATGATTTGCATTTCTATCACCATGAGATGACTAGATTTGGCCCCTGGTCCTGTAGTTTGACACCGTGCTTATGGTAAATGACAATAATTTTGAAGTTAAGTTGGGGACAGAATGTCATGAATTGATCCTGATCATTCCCGTCCATAAAAAAATCTCTTTTTTAAAATATTCTGTGAGTCATCGCTGCTGTTCCAGCTCCACCACTGCGGGAAAGACAATGTTGACTGACTGTGTTTACTTTGGTCTAAGCCAACAGCATAAGGGACAGGGAGACGAGGTACGTGCGGTGAGCCATGCTTCCATACTAGAGCATGGGACTGAGGTGGGAGGTCAGGGATGTGTGGGGGATGCGGGGGCAGGGCTGTCCAGTCACAGTGACTCCGATTCTTCCAACGTGCCTCGGGAAAACTCAGATAGTGAGGTGTGGCCAGGGAATGCAAGTAGGAATGGGTCAGAGAGAAAGTGCTCTGTTGGTATTTTTAGTTTGTATCGCCGCAGTCCTACACGTGGGCCTGCCGACAGCCTGCTCTGCTGCATGGCGCGACACAAGACAGGAAGTTGACATGAAAGAATTGGAGGACCTGACTGTGAGGGCCACCGGAGCCACGGCGATAGCCCAGACGAGTTCGGAAGTTATTGTTGCAGCTAGAAGGATAATGCGTCCTTTTTAGTCTGGCGAAGTCTATGTGCCCCACGAATGATGACCACGGTTTTGTCAGAAGACATGAGTCACACACAGTACTTTGAATTATATTGTTCATTTGGAATCCTTTTGATAAAAAGTTCAGGATCACAGGAGAGTCATTAATGCATTCTATTATTGATTGAAACAGGCATGTGACTCCCACCACCAAACTGCTAATGCGAGACTTGTAGGAGAACTGTAGGTCACAAAAGTCTTGGGGTACTCACTTTGTTGACGCGAATACACAATAGTTTTCATCGATCAAAAGAGATCAAGGACGGCACAAGACCAAGGGTAAAATCCCCAACAAATGCGACGACCTCTGATGTCAAGTATTCCTTTCTGCAAACTGCTGAAACTGCTACAAACACTATGCATATCACGGGAGTGGAAAAGGAAGGGTGTCCAAAGACTGAGCCCTGTGGAACTACAAATACGAGGAACAAACATCAGTTCTTTGTGTTTTTTTGTTGAGAATTATTACCCATTAAATCACTGCAAGAGGAATCATACAAATATGAGGGATCTGTTCCACTGGTAAATAAGCAAAGCATTCAGTTGATCACAGGTTCAAAGTTCAGCAGTGATACCTGTTTTTGCTTTACATGTTTCTGAGTAGATCACTACTACTACTTACTACTGTCGAGCGTTACTATTTGCAGAGGCAAAACACTGAGGCTCAGAGGATTGAGCGGACGATGCAGCTACAGGACCTCATTCCTTCAGCAGCCTTTTGCAGCAAACACACTGAGCATTACAGCTCATGTTGACAACCACACATACAAAATCAAAACACTTTCAAATACTGAACTTTGATGCCAGCCTTCTGTGACTCTCTTCACTGGAGCGGCTGTTGCTGAAGTGAATGCTGTGATTTCGTCATGTACTAAAACACCAATAAACTCTTGTTCGATGAATAAAACTGCCGACTTTTCTGTGTCCATGAAATGGAGGAGGACAAACATATGAAATGAGGTAGGAAGAGAGTGTCTGAACTCATAGACAATGACATCATTTAGTGTCTCAGTGTAGAGTTTGTGTGGTGTCACATGGTTTCACCGTTACACTTACTACATGTTGAAATGCAGCAAAAAAGTGACTGTTTATGTCTCTCTTTTAGGTACGTTTATGCTGCTTAAAATGCTTCTGTGACTGACACTTGTGATCTGTTGAAACCGGAAAGGACTCATGGCGTTGTTTTGTTGAGTGTTTTGAGCAAGGCGGCTATTTTGGAAACATAAAGATGTTATAACTTCGACAAAAAAAACTTTAGTTTTACTGTAGTTGAAAACACTGGACCAAGTTTTACTGGGCTTGAGCATGTTTCATGACTGTAAGAACCTTTAGGAGAACTTGGATATAATGAGGGTAATTGTGTGACTCACCAACTTGTCAACCTTTAAATCCAGATTTGTCAGCGGCAATGTTAACACTAATCTGTTCCGACTGCTTGGAATCAAGTGTGCTTGTCAGTCACCTCTGCACAAGGTGTCTCATGGGTCTGGTACCCTGGTGCTGCCAACAGTCCATGTGTGGTCTTGCAGCTCTTATCACTTGTCACTTCCACATCAGCTCCTGGCTGCTTTTACCCAGACGCGACTCCCTTGACAGCTGATGCCTTCTCATTCAATATCTGACCTCCATTTTTATTTTGACCCTTTCATATAGTTGGTCATTTCTCTGGCCATTCTTTTTCCATCCACTGCAAATTCAACTGTAAGGTCCCAAATAGACAAAAGGCAGTTTGTTGACTTGTAATGATAATCTGATTACTGCAGATGCTGCTGTAGGAGAATAAGTCGAGCATTCTTTAGGGCTCAACAGGCCCGTGCCTCGAGCCGTCTGGTTTGACCCTGAATTTTACATTTTAAAAGAGGCATAATGGCCAGCAGCAACAATGACAATTATGACACTCACTTAGTTCAGATTTCCTCCAGACAAACCCATTGAAGGGTTGGAACACATTCCATGGGGGAAGCCTTGACCTCGCTAAAGTCTTAGTCTAAAATGTCGACATCGTACAAAGAAGTGGCTCATTGCTCATGAGTGGAAGGTCTGCGTCGGGATAAACTTTGCTTTCACTGCAGTTCAGCCAGATAAGAGGGGGCTGGCTGGTTTGGTGCCTTGCTTTGTTGGCTGTCCAACAATCCACCTGTGTGTCAATGCTAACCATGTGTTACAGCGTGGACTCTCCATCCCAGGTTCCAGTCAGCCTGTCGTGACGTGTCCCTTCCAGTGATAGTGTCTCGAGCTGCAGACAGACGTCAGCACGCAGGCTGTGTTTGTCAGCCAAGTATGCTGCTCCATTGTCCCTTAGGTCTTTTGTATCCCGGCACGTTTGTTTTGAAGATGAGATACACAGGCCTTTCCTCATCAACCCTCCGAACGTGTTCATCAAAATGAGGGTTGCAAACAGTCTTTATTATTAGATCCTAAATGTGGAGACAAGAAAATGTGTGGGGGCCAAGTTTTATACCTGGAAATCTTTGACGCATGTCAGTGAAAATCGGAGAATTCTTATTGTAAAACGGGAGACTGAACGAGAACACAATATCAATTAGGTTGTTCTAAAGTTCAAAATATAATATCTTTTCTAGCTCAGTGTTATGTTATGTTATGTAGAATGAGCTAATGTGACGTAAGTCAAGTTTTTTTCTTAAAAATAAAGCTACAGTGTGTGCTGAATATTGACATGTTTGAATGTGAAACTGGCACTGCAGCCCTGGAATTTCTTTTCCACAGTCACATTTAGCAAGGTCTAACTCAGGACTTGCGTGGTTTAGTTTGGAACCCACCTTCAGTCCTACATGACAAACGGTGACCAATAAATAAACAAACAGATGAATTAATAAATAATGAAGTGTGTCTGCTGAAGCAGGCAGCACCAGAATGACAATCAACTGAATACAGTACCCTGATACTTGAGTGATGAAACGTTGAGGATCTAGTTAAATACCCCTGTGCCCCAATTGAGTTCTGACCTCCAGACTGGTTGAAGAAACAAGCTTGCACATTAAAGTAGAGTTTGGTGTCTTGAGTGAAGTTCGAGGAAGGAAATGAGAAGAAGATTGTCTATGAGACACCTGCAACAATGAGGAAGTCCATCATCTCCACTAGAGAGCTGTTACTTCAGATGATCTGTATCGAGGATGAGACACGGAGTCTGGATGTGCTGATGCAGTGGGTTACACTACATAGACAAGCAAGGGAGCAGGAAGCGGGGCCCTCACTCTTGCTCCCAGGAACACAGGTTCCCCCTGCCTGTACGCTGAGGAAGAACTGCAAGACAGAGATAGTCCTCTGGAGAACGATCCAGACATCGTCTCAAGATGTCTGGATCGCATGCGTATAGATTTGGAAGTGAAACAGATGGGGGTTTCACCAGTCATGACAGTCAGACCACCTGCCTGTAGAGTGGAGGTCACGGGCTGCCAGGTGGGTGGCAGCACTTCTCCTGTGGCCGTCTGCCTCCTCTAATGGCCAAAGTGTTTGAACTTGTGTGCGTGGCGTCTCTCTCTCTCATGCATTAAAACATTAGCTGAAGCAAAGTGCAACCAGATTTTCACTTAACTACAACTCCTCCGATTTCATTAGCGGCTTGTTCAAATCTCCAATGTTCAACACGTTTGAACTTCCTGCCCGACTCTTTCACTACCGTTTAACTACCTAATGGAAGTGGAAGTCACAAAACTGTACTTACTAAGCACGATTAGTCCCTGAGAATTTCCCCGCTGGGGTTGGACTGTCTGGTACGACTGTCCTGGGCCATTAAAGAGGAATACATGAGGCTCTTTATGAACTATTTGCTTCAGTTATTTGTATTTGTTTCCTTTAAATGTATCCCACAAGAGTGTGACATTTGATTTGCTGATACTCATGTCGTGTGTACGTGGCGTGGCTGGTCGTGATGGGTGGATGAGGCATCATGAAACAGTATTGAATGGATGATGAAACAATGCCCTAATTTTCAGAGCCCACTAGATGGTACTCTGCGTGTAGAATATTTATTTTATTTTATTTTTTTTTTTTTTTACCACAGTGTTTTCGAATAGTTATCGATTTTCCCCACAAATTTGGGATGCTAGAGTCTGCTTTCCTTCAGAAGGTTTCCAGGCTTGTTCAGCTGGGAGGAGACCAGAATGAGGAGTCAGCATGAGACCATCTTCATTCTCAAGGGAAGTCCATCATGTCTCATGTGATGGCATTTCTAGTGAAGTGCCTTTCATATTTATTATCTTCTACATCTAATCTGATCCCAAATGCAAATGTTGAAAGAACAGAGCAGGCAACACGCCACAAGGTTCAACAACAAGGTTCGGAACACTAGGACTCCAAAATGCTCAGAAGTTTAAAGTCCAAAAATCAAATCACGCACCAAACCATGAATAAAACAGAACCAAGGACACAGAAGATCTGAAAGAACTAAAAAAACAAACAAACAAACATCCAGATGTCATGGGATGTCAAGTACAAAAGTTCAACCAAAACAGTTCAGGCAACACGGCAAAAGGTACTTTTACCAGAGGCTTTTACCAGAGGAGGAATCTTGCGCACAAGCCTGCGACCAGAGGGTAGAAGTAGCTGCTGCAGTTGATAGCAGATCAAAAACGGAAACAGAGGATAGCAAAGGGAAGTGGAGATCCAAAATAAAATCGAAATAAAATAAACGGCTTATCCCTTTTCCCGCTTAGGCTGGAACCATTCACACACACACGCTCACACCTACGAACAACCTGCTGTACTCAACCTGCGGATGTTTTGGGACTGTAGGCGGACAACTACAGTGCCCGGAGTAAACCCACGCGCAGGCACTGGGCAACATACAAACTCCACACAGAAAGGACTGGAGCTGGAAATGAACCTGCAATCTGTTTGCTGTGAGGAAGGCAGCTTGCTGTGTTCCCACCAATCGTGTCACTTGTGTTTTTTGTGTTTATATATACAAGGACATGAATAAATATTTTCATCAAGCCATTTATATGTAAATGTAAGCTATCAAATCTATCGAGTTGTCTAGCGTCAGGAGAGTGAGGCAACTATTTATCTCCGACTCCGGATCTCAGAACAAAATGGAGCTCAGCATGTAGGCAGACTTCCAGTGGAATCTCTGACACAGCCTTTTTTTTTTTTTTAATGTCTTATCTCATTTCTCTGGACCAAGCAACAGCCATTAGTCGTTGTAGTTAGGAAATAAGTTTGAAAAACTTGACGACCCAGACTCCGTGGCGCTGCCTGATTAAATTAAGAACATAAATGGACCTCGATGAGGCGACACGCCTGTGACCAGACTGTCGATCACATGACCTGACAAATGAAGGAATGAAATCGTGACGACTAGGACATCTGACAGGTGGACACCAACTATAATTCTGGTGATCAATAAACATTTTACAGCGTGACTTTTTAAAGGGGCTATTGCTTAAAGTGAAACTGAAAGAAAATCACTCTTTAGTGGAATTCATTTATTTATTTTTACATCATCATTGTACCATTGCGCCATTTTCTTTCCAGGGCAAAAATCAGTCTTGTCTGTAACAAAACAAAAGAATAACCAAATATTAAGCCCGACAGGCGTCTTGCTTTGGACTTGGTCCCACACTGGAGCAGTCCTGCATAGATGTCCAGCTTTGATCTAGAGCCAGGAGACTGAGGGCCACAGGAGGGGGTCTGCCTGGGCTCTGGCCCCGGTCTCAGGAGCGGAGCAGGTGTGGGGAACAGTCTGTCCACGATGATCCTCACAGTCATCTCCTCACACTCGATGTCCACTGAAACTCACAGCCTGTCACATTGTTGAGCCTCAACACCAGCACTATATATCTGGAGCAGATCTTGGGCGGTGGTGTGATGCATTCACTGTCCAGGTGGTCAATAAGAAAACTCTGCTTCCCTCATGAAAAATAAAGTAACAAATCTGAGCACGCAATTTCTCCCACAACCGTTTCATGAATGTTGGGTAATATTTTTATCGTGTTGCATGAAGTTGTACTTTTTTTAATGACGTGGGAGCCTCACACAGGTGAATATAAACCAAAAACACAGCAGCAGAGGAGAACGACGCGTAGTTTGGCGGTGGTGGCGACATCTTGTGAGTGAAGAGAAGCTTGAGATGCGCTTCGGTGCAGTTGGTACCGAGCACACAACCTGAGCGCTCACTTAACAGAGAACGAACATTATTGAAAATGACTCGGTAATTTAATATTTCTGACAGTTCAATTATAATTCACGCGAACTGCGTCATTCTAACAAGTGAAAGAACAGGAGAGACTGGAGTGCGACTATGAGTCTTTAATGTTTCCAGGTCAGAATCACAGCGTACAGTGTAGAACAGAAAATCATCACCTCTGTATTTATATACTTTATATTTCACCCAACGTTTGTCTTCATGTCAACAGAGAATCATAAAAAAAAAAGAGACGACAGGTGCAGTCCGGGAACATACTGACCATGAACAGTCAGTGTTGGAGGGACACTTCATGTCCTGGATTTGAGCTCAAAGCACCATTAAATGACGTCAAACTGAGTACAAAATTTGTTTTTTATTTTTTCCATTTGCTGCTCTAATCATGTGGGGTACTGAGGTCAGGCACAAGGGGGCAGTAGTGAAACGCTCTCCTGACACCTGACTAATCTGGCTCAAGCGTTCTGCCTCATCCCGGAGGTTTCTTCCATCCATTCTATTTTTGGATGGTTACTACAGTAAGAAAAGCAATATAGGAGCAGAAGCATCACTGCTAATGCAGAGGGAGATTCTTTGCGACTGATTGTTGACCGCCCATTGCAGAATTTTGAGGAGATATTCAGGCAGCAAATGCTGACATCAGTGACCCGACCTTACACAGAGGGTCATCCAGGTCTGGCAGATGGTCTCTATTATCTTGAAGAACATGTCGGGTGTGACGGGGTGAGACAGTCTGAGCCCGACCGGGCACATGCTGTTGTGTCATCACTGCCAGATTCCGATGTGAGGACACCAGCCTTCAACCATGGTGAGGGGGATGGATGGATCCTACTGCTGGGTATTTGTGTCAGAGTTCGGCTGAGAAGCATCATAGTTTCCCAGGACTTGTCCCAAATCTAATCCCATCATTTGATGAAGGCTGTCTGAGATTGCTTCGAGTGGCACCGAGGTTTGCCACAGACACAAAGACTAACACAACCTGACACGTACAGAGAGAAGAGCGGGCAAGACAGCCTCATCGATGGGTGCACACATCATGTCACATTAAAAAAACAAAACCATTTCACAGCGTAACGCTTGATCCCAACACTTGTAAAGGAGGCATCTCATGGTACGACAGCCCTCATGTATGTACAGCACTTAAGCGGCAGCGATAAAGTAGCTACACGTGTCGACCATCCAGACCACAAAGTCCTGAAACCGCCAATGAAAGGCAAAGCCGGTGTTTCATCGCTCATTCCTGTGAGGAGTTACTCTGACACAGTTCAGCCTGCAGGAGAAACACCCAGGGATAGTGTCGTGATCAGAGAAACTGTAGGCTCAGCTATAAATATGGATCAACTTCCACCGCTGCGTTACACTGACTGATGTGGAAAGCTCTCGCTCCCAACTTGGTACTGGAATTAAGTCACATGCCGTGTTATGAGTAAGTGATTATGAGGTCAAGATATAAGTGTAAAACCTCTAGTCCATTCCAGAAGTTGGGACTGCATCATCTGCTGCCCTGCAGGTTTATTTCAGCTTTTTTCATCGCAGGAAATGAATATGCCGGAGAGAGGAGAAGAGATACCTGACATCTTCTGACAAGGCTTGAATATTTCATCAGAAATGAGAAGGAACATGCTGTATCTATCAACTTAAATATCAGCTTTGAGCGAGAACAGCAGCGGGGTAGTGACCTCTGTGATCACTCACACCTTCAGCGCTGACTGTGGATGCTACTGGATTCAAACATCCTCCTCTGCAGTGCGTCGTATGTGAGGAAATAACCCTTTTGCCTTAACTGCACCTGCCGTCTTTCGACTGCAAAATCATAGAGTCATTCAGTCTTCCAGATAAAACAATAACCAAAAGAACAGAACTGTAATATTTACACATTGTGTTGGATTCTTGCATTTAAAAATGTACAGTTTTCCCTTCCATTCGATCAAGATGGCGCCCTCCATCGCTAGCTTATAAAATAGAGCCTGGGAAAAAGATCAAGACAAATGATTTGAGTCTGTATACGTGTCGCTCCTGGGCGTGGGAAGCGTCCAGTTCTCTTGTTCTGACCTTGGGAGTTCAAGATCGCTAGTCTCGCCGTCGCCCTGGCGAAGCTTCCATGTGCAGGGTGCAGTGTCCGTCACTTGGTTAGCACGTCCATCTGTCCTCTTCCAGTTGGCTTATAAAATGTCCACCCAGGAGCAGAAAGGTTTGATCCCTCTGCCTCTTCAGATATAAAGTAGAAAACAAGCTAAAGCTAGAGCACGAGCAAAGACAGCACCATTGACCAACGTCAGATAAAGGCTACCTTGAGCCCGCCGGGCACAAATAAACCAGAATACTCTCATTCAAGAAACATGAAAGGGAAGCAGCGTCTTGTCCCAAGTCCCCGGCCAAACTTGCAGCTCCATGTGACCCCTGTGGGTCCACCTGCTGTGCTTAATTCAAAACTGGTCAAATATTGTCTCTCCTTTGACACTCCACAGGGGACTGGAGCTGAACTGAGGTCAGAAACGGCGATGTTGCAACAGAGCGAGGTGAGTTTTCCTGGACAAAGCAGATGTAGCTTGACGTGGAGCGGGGGGGATTATGATGATGACGGTGAGTGGGCGGAGAATGGAACAGGACGGTGGGACCTCATTTGGTCCTCCAGCTTTCACATCTCTAAATCACTTGCTCACACAGATGTGTTTGGGATAGAGATGAATTAGTTTTTTTTTTTCTCAGAAATCCAGCACGACTGTTATGAAAATGAAACGTTAAATCGCTGCTGAATGGCTGTCACCGCCGCGGCTCGATTCTCAAGCGTCACAATTGGAACCCTGTAAGTCTCATTCCGAAGCGTGAGATAAGAACCCGCCGGGCCGTCCTCAGCCCAGGACCTCGACAGATACAGAGACATGAACGTGATGGACTGGAACAAACATGTTTCAGACAATTAAGAATATAGCATCACTGCAGTCCCTGCTGGACAAACATTTTCCCACATCACATGCTTTATTAAGGGGCTCTTCAACATGGCCTCATTTCAAGATCGAGGAGGAGAACTCCTCACCTACTCAGTTGGAGGCGATAACTGATGTTAAAAAAAGACCTCCCTCCTCTTTATACTGCTTACTTGTCATGTCAGAGTTGCACGAGTTACTTGTGTAATGTCGGCCTCCGTCCTGAAGTCTGTGCTCCCTCCAGATGACTTTTCTCAGATGTCTCACCCCCCCTTGTATCTCCCAGCTTCTATGTCTGCGCTCTTCGTGGCGGTTATGGAAGTCAAGTCTTTAATGAGTCAAAGGAAAAGTCGTGCTCCTTCAACGTTGATTATTGCGGCATAAAACAAAGACCGATTGATTTGAAAAGGGTGGATGTGATTTAATTAGATTTGGGAAACGTGCATTGGTTGATACAGAACCCACCCGCCCGCATAACACCGCACCCTCAGAATTTTAAAAAATAACACATGCATAGAGCCCCGCTATGGAACAGAAACCCTTAATATACTTTCTCTTTTGTACACATTTATATAGAAGTATATATATCATTTCTCTATAGCTAGATCTTTTTTTCCGGCAAAATTATTTCCACAAAAGAGCAACAACATTTAAACAAATGCAAACATAATTTGAAAATAAAACACAATCGAGGGCCAGTTTTGGCACTTGGTCATGAGAACACACAGCATCAGTTAGTTGATGGTAAACAGTTCTTCCCTTATGAGACACAGAAATACAACTTGGCACCGAGAATGCTGGTAGAACGTCGGAACGTTTTAGGAGTTTTGATCGCTGGAATACACACTCCCAGGTCCCTCCCCACAATGTGTCCATCAGAGCCAAGGAGCGGCTGAATTACAAGGTGAACAAAGGAAGTTGCGGATTGGGAAAAGAGGATGATAGATGCACAGAGAAACGATAAATGGTGCCAAAGAAACGAAAATGAAAACTTGCAAGAGGGGTCCATCAGACAGATTTTTCAGACTTTTTTTTGTCTCTACAAGATCAAAACACAGTCACCGTGCAGTTCCTCCAAACCGCCACTAGTGTTGCTAACAGCATACACAAAGCTGTTTTTGAAGAAACTAGAGAACAACGGCACACATGAAGGCTCACATCCAAGAGACCTCTCTTCCAGAGAGTTAGCCAGCATCACTGGTCCTTAAGTGGCGATGTGTTGAGCCAGACCCTACTATACTCGAGTGGTCGAGTGGGGGTGGGGCAAGGTGTTGTTATGGCCAGTGGTGGGGAAGGTATTAAAGGCATGAAGAGGCTGCATGCTGGTGATGGTGCTTGGAATCATGGTGATGGTGTTCGGCGTCATCAGCGGTACATCGTCTGGAGCGCGACGTAGTGCCAAAGTGTAGTCAGGAGGGCAGGAGGGTCGCAGGATGTCATGGGGCCGCAGCGGCTCCATGTCATGGTGCGGGTCATGCTCAGAGTGCTTCATTTGTAGCGACATTATCTCCTCCTCCTGACTATGAGCAAGGTCATTCGCCGTCCCACCTCGCTGAGGGGACAACCTATGGCGCCGCATCTCGTGCCGTTTGTCGCGCTTGTAGTACAGCGCAGCAAAGGCCAGGATGTTCAAAAAGAGCAGCGACGCCCCCACCGCTACCGTTACACTTAACTCAGTGGAGTAGTCCCGTGTATCTCCAGGGAACAGATCCTGATGGGGACGTTCTGAACCCTCAATGTCGAGATCTGGTGGGAGGGTTGGGTAGGGCTGGCGAGTGCTCCGAGTGCCTGGTGTTCTTGACCAGGGTCTGTGGGTTCCAGGACCAGGGCCATGAGGAGAGCGTGTAGTCGTGGGAAAGAGCTCTTCGTGGAGGCTGTGCAGATGTGGGACAAGCTCCAACCAGAAGGCCACCTTGTTAGCGCGGTAGTTGTCCCTGACTCGAGGTTTCAGCCCAATGTGAAGGTACTGCTTGTCTTTTGAGTTGAATTTGGTCCAGATAACTTCCTCAAAGCGATTTGGTTTGGTGTGAATGAATTTGGTGTCTTGAGGAACTGGTAGGTTGGGATCCCTGGAAAAGAACAAAAGACAGAAGAGATGGTTAAAGCCATGAGGATGTGATGATAGAAACTGTAAAGGTAAAAATGAGGTGTTTCAAAGCTTCTCACCCAGTCTTGGCGAAATTGGTCCAGTAGGTCATGACCACAGCGCTCAACATCACATCGTTTTTGGAGAAGTTGCAGGGAAATAGATCAGTTGCTCCGATCATGGGTACGCCAAAGACGTACGGTATTTCGTCTCCATGGGCCGCGTCTGCCCACTCCGGTCGTGTCTCTGTCTGGCAGTGGTGGTAGAAGGTGTAGAAATAAACTGGCGACTGGAACTCAGCGTGAAGTTTGGCGGTGGCAACAGCTGGTGCCACCCACTGGTGGTCAGTGAAAAGAGCCAGCAGTGTCTTCCTGCGCATGTCGCCGTTGTCCCTGTCAGCCCAGTCTGTGTACATGAACTTGATGGTTTCTCTCAAGATGTCCTTACCTGGAGAAACAGCACAACAAAATCATTAGCCTCAGCGGATGTCACCCCTTCCACCCGCTCAAGGGAATCACCAGAGGATAATGGATGAGAGAGATTACTGAGATTATTGACTACTACGGCACAAACAATGCACTTTTTCAAACCTATCCACACCTCTTCTCTTCTATTGTCATTTCAATTTCTTTGACCAAAGATGAATTACGATGTCTAATACTCAAACTGACTAACATCTAAAAAAAGTCTGACCTTCTGGATAGCCATAGAGGTTGTCCACGAAATTGGAGATGGTGTAGTCAAATGCTGCAGCAGAGATTCCGTCGCTGTCCTCGCTGTCGTCCACAAACTTTAGCCCCTCCCCTTGATTTACTCCAATGAGCATGTCGTAGTTCAAGAACTCGCCCTGGATCGCAAAAGAAATGTGGAGGAGAAAAGACATTTAATAAAAAAAAAAACAAACAAAAAACTGTAAAAATAAAAAAGTATTTTGAGAGTGGAAAAAGTGTGGTTCTGTACTTTCAAGTAAACACACAAATTTGATATGACCTAGATAAACTTTACATCAAAAGACTTTTGAAAAAGCCTTAACAGTTTGAAATATGTAGTAACATATAAGAACACATTTTGACAATGTTTAAAGAACAAAGAGAGAAACTTCTGCAATTGCTGTAAAGTCTTGCCTCAAGAGGGAAAAAGAAAAATCTACTTCAAAACTGTTTTATATTTAGTTTAGTTTTTCTTCAGATTTCTGTAAGCAACTGAATAAACATCCTGTTCAAAATAGATTCGATTTTTTTTTGCAGATTTTAATCATCGCAATTGATTCTAAAAACTTGATGGTGTTTTTTAATGAATACAATTTCCTATGAAACTACACTGAGAGATTAATTAAGAAAGTATCTTGGACATATTCATTTTTAGCAGCAATGAATTTCTTTATTTGAGCAGCCCCAGAGTCAAGAAGGAATCATTTGTCCAGAAAAACATTTTTAAACACTTGTGTTGAAGTATGTGAATAAAGTGACACATTTATATCTTGACAACTGATCAAATGGTGTATAAGATATTAGTTCTCTTTATTGGCTACTTTTGGAAGCGCACCCACTTCACTCATTAATTTCTAATCCTGCATACAATTGCAACAAAGTGACAGATCATCACAGTGGCCGACTCAAAACAAGTGATGGGTGAAGTGGCACTTCAAAAATGATGTGAGCCTTCAATGAATGGTTGCTCAAATCCAAAGACTTCAGAGCAGAAAGTGCCATCTATTGAGCTCTGAAAATGAAGACACTGTTTCACGAAGCCCCATCAGACTCACTCACTACATGAACTACCGTAACAGCAAGTACCATGTTCATTGTGCTTTTTTTCATAAATAAACCAAAACAAACAAAAAAATGTTAAGCAACTGTTATGGGCAAAACTATTATCAGGAAGAGAATGTACGCTGACTGTTTTTTCTAGTTGGACCTGGATTTGAGCAGAAGTCTGCGGCAGAAATAAAATCCATCAGGTGGCATATTTAGATGTAAATGACTTTTAGGAAAACAAAATCAATTTTGGTGCAAATGCCAGGTGAGACATTTTTGTCCTTAATGAGGTGCAAAGGTAGGCGATTTATTTACAGAAACATTTACATTTTTTTCCCCCAAGATTTCTAAAAAAGAAGTTTTCGTAAACAAAAATGCAGAAACAGACAAAAAACAAGCTTAAAACTTGTTCTGTCAGAGATATAAAACCATGATGAATCCATTCATTGACGTTGGATTTACCTGTTGCATTAGAATCTCAGGATCATCAGGAACCACGTCTCCATCCACCACAGGCCCAAAGGCAATATGATAGCGGGCCGGTTGAATATCCTGGTCCACCAGCTCTCGGAAGTTCTTGCGCCTCAGGCAGTCCACGAGGTCAGCTGTCTCAGAGTAGGTGCAGCCTACTTTCCTGGCCAGAATCTTGGTATATTTGAGAGGCTGGTAGTTGACAGACCAGCTGGAGATGGCGGTACCGCTCTGGGCTATGGCTCTGTGAAAGAGTCCTGCGATGACAAGGGTCGACAGGTGAGAGGCTAGAAAGACCCACGAACATAAATGGGTCTCATGTGAAGGAGTCCTATAAGCCACACCAAATGTTAGTGGGTATGCTTGATGGAATGGAACAAAGGTTTGACTTGTGGATAAACAGAAAACTGCAGTTCTAGGCAGGTAAAGAAATGGATGTGGTGAAGATTTCATGTGGAATATATAATACAGTGCTGTACACACGCCTAAACATTCCTGAAGCCTGCTAGAGTGTATAGGAAGGTCGGAGCTGCATGTGCTCCACTATCTTGGAGCAGGTCTATCTGGCGCTCACAAGAGAGAGAATAATAACGTCGGCGATGTCAAAAGAGCAATTTTCCTCCTCTTCTGTCCTCCAGCTGTTTCTTCTCGTCTGGATCCAGTTGCCTCCGTGGAGGCAGCTCTAGTGGCTTGTTAAGGGTCCGCCTTCATGCTTCTCCTGAGCACCAGATTGGTCAGTTAATTATTAAGCAGAGCTGCAGAGAACCTCTTTCCCCAGGAAATCAATTACATTCAGAAGCAGCTTGGAAATGGTTACATCTCCACCCAGCGCGAAGAGACAGTCGCATTTTTCGCTCTTGCTCACTCCCCAAGTGCCGTCTGCCTCCTGCTCAGGTTTCACTTTTCTTCAAGCAAAGCCATAACTTCCTTTACTCCTGACAAAAGTTTTGTGTCGGTAAACCTCAGACCAGCATGGAACACTTTCCATTCTATTGCGGGAATAAAGTACCTTTGAGTCTAAAAAGAACAACAAAAAAAGCAACACAGCCTCAAGGGGGTTTAGTCTTTTTTTTAGACGAAGGACCTTAGATGACTCCAGAGGAGTGTCAGTTTTGTTAGTTCTACAGTAGCTCGGGTGACAACCACATCTGAATTACACTACCTTGTGTTGACCCATTCAGGCAGCAAGCTACCATATCATTGATCTGTCATGAACAGTCAAGTTATGCTGCTTCATTCTTAAGGACACCAGTTCCAGTGACAGAGTCTTACCTCACTTCCTCTGCCGGATCAGAGGACACATGACAGACAGACCAGGCCAGGGATAACAGATGCTGATGGAGACGATGATGAAGGTGATGATGAAGATGATGAAGCAGGAGCAAGAACAGGAGGCAGTGAGTTGGGGAGTGGGTTGGGACAGTCAGCAACAGGAGACAAGTGGTTAATACAAGACTCTGTTAGAAGACAGTGGGACGCGAGACAGACGACATGTGGACAGAGCGGAGACCTGCGGTTGGTTCTTTGTCATCGTCACTTACTGAATAATTTTGATGCATAAAACACCTTCTAATTGATCTAGATTTTAATGCAGTAATCCTCTGGCTTATTAATGATATTGCTGATAGAGACCTTGATCATCTGGGAGAGGCTCAGTGCGGAACTACAAATGCTTTAAATTAAAAGAATGAGGTGGATCCTCCAAATGGGAGGAGGTTTTCGACTGGACTCTAGAGAAATGGGAGGGGTCATGTATTCTGGTTGACTGGAGGCTGGAGGTGTTTTGAAGTGAAAGAGAATTCTGGGCCTCTTAGCCGCCTCTGTAACTCAGCATTGGATCGGGGGACAAAAATGGATGGATGGATCTAATGACACATTAAACATTGCATACTTAGACCACGTTTGTTTTTCCCGGTTTGGGGAAGCATCTATCAGAATCTACACTCCAACTTTGACATACAAGTCTTCACCTTCAGAGTGATGGGACAGGATGAGCAGGTTGACACACGAGCCTCCAGCGCCAGAGCCAAAGATGGTGATCCTTTCAGGGTCTCCTCCAAAATGGCCGATGTTCTCGTTGAGCCAGCGGAGAGCCTGGATCTGGTCCAGCAGACCGTAGTTCCCTTTAGCAGACTGGTCCCCGGTGCTAAGAAACCCTGGAGCACAATGAAAAGAATGAGATGAATGTAAAGAAGAGCCCGTATCACCCGACAACAATGAAGTATTTCATATATATTTGTCATTCCATGTTTCCAAAACCTCATTCAGCAAGTCGACATTTCCCAGCACGGAACCCTTTACCATACCACCTCACGTACGCACACATCCAACCTCTCGAGAGTCCCATTTAACTCACTTCTCAAACCATCTCATCCTTTCAACCTATTCGCCGTCACATCATTCAGCCGCACTTCTCCATAGTCCACTCAAACGTCTCATCTGCCACCTGGGTGAAAATCCCATCAGAACTTGGAGAAAAAAAAAAGAACTCAATCACGATGACATGTCATCAGGGTTCTCCATTCATTCCAGTTTCACTTTCAAATCTATATTTTATGTGTCTTATTTCAAACCTGACTCATGCAGTATCTTAATGCTTCCCTATCTTTGTAGGTGCGACCTGCCACTGTTTCGGTTCAATACCTTCCTCATCAGTCTCCTGCTAATCGCTCCAACAACCAATTCAGCAGCCTCACAAACTCCCCTCTTGTTTCACCCTCTCAACACCGTTCGTCTCCTCCCACGACTGCTCCCAGAGATATCAGTCACTCGACCAACTCGTCACTCATGTCTCCTTTCACACACAGTTTGGCGAGACTGTGATCCAGGTCTGCCACCACAGAGGAGCTTTTGCTCTCCACCTCAGTGACGACACTGGAACATCGCTGCCTTAAGTAAGAGAACAAGCATGAAAGTGTCTTAAAATAGAGCATTAAATCCTATTGTTTCCCTTCAGCTTCTCTTGTGGCCATAAGATGAATTCACCAAATGAGTTATTGCAGATTTCAGAAGACTCGACATGCCTCGGAATTAATGTGTGCGTTGAGGCTTCTCAAGGCTGCTTATATCACACGCAGACATGCCGTCTAAGTCTGAGCGACTGCGTCCTTGGCTGCCGTATCATCATTGTTTATCTGACACAAGTGTGAATAGGACCAACGTCATGGAACACAAATGCTGTCGTATGAAACAACGTTGTGATGGAGTGCGCATTTCCAGAGGAACATCGGCTTAATGGTGGTATCTTTCCCCCGACGGTTTTATCATCCCTCTTTCACACTGAAGCTCTTCCACAGGGTCACGGCAAGTGGTGCTAAAAGTGTGGGAGGTGAGGGGGAGGGACTGGAAATGAAAAACATTCCCGATGTATCCAGAAAACATCCCTGGCTCAGATGCAGCAATCAGCCGCGGGTAATTCGTTCTGCTCTGTCTCTTTGTGGTCTTTCCAAAGTTGTTATTAGTGTTTCCCGACTGAGACGAGCAAATTATCTGTGAAATTATTCTGATTTCACGCCCTCGCGCTGGTCGGTACCCTTTTCAATGTGCTTGCGTGGTTACGTGTGATGCCACATTCCCACACTGAGAGGAAAACAAATGGAGGGGATGAAGAGAAAACTCGCTCTGTGTCAGGTCACGTCCCTTTTTATCCCTCCCTGTGGTGCTCCATAGCTTTTCCATCATAAACATCCCTGCGCAATGGAGACAAAACGGGAATATCTATTTCATTCTGCTCCATCTCTGTTCTGCATTGGTAGATCATGTGATGATGTGTTGATGCATGGTAACAAAGAAGCCTTTCAACCAGTCTGCCAATCACCAGACCTTTCTCCTGACCGGGAAAAGATCAGGGATCAAAGGTGAGAAATGAACAAGAGAAACTGTTCAGTTTGGTGAGATTTTTTTTTTTTTTTTAACTTTGGTCCAAATCTCAGAAGTTTCTGTCAGCGGAATCCTCTTCATGTGTGTATGCACGCATGTGTGTGAGTGTGTTGGTTCTCCCTCACAACATTTTTTGATGTCATTTCAAGCTGAGTGTTGTTGCACTGCGCTGTCACATCGTGTGGGTGTTTCTGTGGTTGTGAGCCACAACGTGTGTGTTTGTGTGTATGTTCGGATGCAGGCGTCAGAAAAACCAGGCCAGTTCCCTGAAGACCAAAACTCCATACAAGGGTTTCTCTGAGCCCCAATCTTCAAATGAATATATTTTTTAATGTGTGTGTGTGTGTGTATGTGTCTAGAGATTAGAGGAGTGTGTTGACTGCATCCTGTCCAAGTGTGTCACACATTTAAATGCAGGCACATGCTTGCTGACACTTCTGATGGACGTTAAACGTCGACCCAAATCCGACATTCAAATTATACTCTATTGTCCAAAGTCGTTTCAGACACTCAGCTAAGACATGACACTATGTTTTTTTTTGACATGTGCTCAACCACTCACCGGAACATGATCTAAAACCTCTTTACACACCTTACAAAAGGAAAGACCAAAAAACTGTTTAAGTACAGATAAAAAAACAAAGAGAGTAGCAGATTTACTCCCATGATGCACTGCAGCACTTGTCTTTCTCGCAGGCAAATACAAAATAAAAGTTTTCATTGCAAACAGCACCAGAAGTGTTCGTCTGACATATATTGGACTCTTGAAGAGGATCGATAGACAATGTTCTGATTGAGCACCAGAACATGTAAACATGGATTATCATCATAGCTGCAGTACTGCGGGAGAGATCGATAGTTGAGACGTTGCCTCGCAGAGCAACTGGAGCCGTGTTGCTTCAGGAAAATGATTTTACCATCTTTCTTCAGAATAAATGCCTCTCTCCTTTGATCAAACACATCCAGCTGTAATATCTGGGCATGTGTGACACCATATCATCTTCTTTGATCTATTTCCATGTTGTCACACATCTCAACTTCTGTCACCTTTATCACCTGGTTGTGCTCTTCCTGAGGCCAGGCCTCACATTCAGAGGGTAATGGAGGATGAAATAGGTGTTCCACAAGTCAGCCTGGACACAATGTGTGTGTGTGTGTCTGCGTGAGACCTTAAGTGTTGGTATTGCCTGACTGCTAGGCGGTCGATGTTCTGTGTATGGAATCATGGCGGAGAATGATGTGATGGCATCAGATACATATCTTCAACACAACATCCACGTCCGCTGTGGTTATCAGAGTGGGTCAGTCAGCCAATCACAGAGGACAGGGGGCAGCGGTGTTCTACTGTGTAGCTGTGATCGTGGGTTGGCATAAGCCTTGTGTGTATATTTCCAACATTTACTGTAAAAACCAAGGATGGAAAGGGGGGGTGGCAGTTTGTAAGGGAGGATGAATTCGATTATTATTTTGTTCAGGAGGACGTCATCGAGTACTGACAACAGGCAGATAACACAACATGCAAAATGGAAGTGCATCAGACGATGCTGGTTTTATATACATCATTTTTTAACATAAGAATCCTGAAAGAAACATTTTCATTCAAAGACAGCGACACTTCCATTTCCTACACATCACGCCTGTAGCCTAGACACATAAAGGAACAGGCCGTGTGAGGACAGCTGCAAATTGGAGTGAGTTTTAATTCAATAAATGTCAAAACACCCCCCTTTGCTTTCTTGTTTCTGTTCCACATCACAGTTCAAGTCAGGAGTGATAGACTCTTATCTACACACAAAGGTTTTTGGATTAACACACGACAGGCCTAAGAATTCTCTTATAGGATAAACTGTATGGGAGGGAAGGAAACATGGGCGACTCTTTTATTCCTAAGTCAATTGAAAGACACCAGTGTCGCCAATATGAAACAGCAGGGAGGTGTATTAAAAGTGAGCATTTCGCAGGACACAGGCGTAAAACAATTGTTTGCAGGTCTCTGGAGATGATAGCGTCCCAAAGGTCAAGAATAACTGCCTTGGACTGTGTTTTCAAGGGAGACTTTCTTGATTATCTCATGACTACAGCGACAACAATATCTAGTTTGTCGCAGCCATAAATGTGGGTCTTGTAGTGTGGCATCGACGCCATTGGAAAGTGACCATGAAACGTATGGCCTCCTTCTTGTTCACAAGTGTTCCGACAGTAAGCTTCAGATCAGGATATAATAAAAGTATGTCCAAGATCATATCAGTCTACAGTATAGAATGTCAGGAATATCAGTGTTTCTCGGACCAGACGGAAACTAGAGTTCGTACCCGCACCTGAGGCTGATGATAGAGTCCAGGACCTTGACAAATTATTCGGCCATATAAATATATTCCCATACACTTTTTCTTTTAGTTCTGTAGTAGTGCACAATCTGATCGCTTGATCACTATCAAAACACAGTTGAGACCCTGCAGCCCGGCTGGTGATCACATGATCTGTGAGGCTGTGGCAGTTGTCACACAATGAACGACGTCAGCAGCATCACTTCTTCTCTGTTGCCTCTTCGCTTGTGGCCTTTAATATTTTCTTCTCCTTTGTGCATTATCCTTCTTTCTCTCTCCATTATTGTCTCTTCTTCCTCCATTTTCATTCAGTGAACCCTTTACTTCCTCAAACATTAGAACCTCGGTCCACAATTGTTGCTCCTCTTGTCATCAACCCATCTCCTTTCATCATTCTCCTTCCATTAACCATTCTCTCTGCAGCTTTCATAATTCCCCCATTTGTCTCTTCATCATCTTTATTTCACGGTTGTCTCTCCTCTTTCATTCCTTATTCCAATGTCCTCCCACCACCACCACCTTCTTCCATCATCACCCTTTATTCCATCTGGTATTGTTTCTGCCCTCTCCGCAGCACACTAGTTTCTCCAGCACCAACGCCATTTCTCCTCCATAGCTCATATTCCCTTTCCTTCTCTCCCCTCTCCCATGTCCCTTACCTTCCATTTAAAACCACTGCATTTCCCTTGAGCTCCTTATGCATTCTCTATCATTTCTTCATGAACATGTTCCAGTGCTACGTGTTGGTCATTCATTCATCGCTGTCTTCTCCCTCTGTCCACATCCTCATCCTCAACCACTCTCATCACTTCAGCACTTGTTGAACTGAAATAATGAAAAAAACAACAACAACAATTGTGTGGGAATATAAAACAATTGTGAGGAAATTCTACTGTCTCACTCAGTGCAGCACGCTGAAACCCATGGGCCTACCCTTTCAAGTATAGCATCAGTCAAGACAAAAAAGTGGGGCGTTCATGCTGTCTAATCACCTCCTATGTGAGAAAGAGATTCCAGGATGTAGGGCTAAATTCTTGATGCCATGTGACCAACAATTTCATGCCTATGAATGGATGAGCTACTGAGCAGAATGGGCACTTCAGGGTATGCAAGTATGGCAAAACATGACGCCTTAAGGCCTCATAAGCCACCGCAGTTTCTGGGCAACTATTGTCTTTCTCTCCTATGTCATGCTTCTCATCTGGTTCTCTTCCATCTTTCTACCATCTCCCCTCCCTCCCTCTATTGTTGAATCTCTTTAACCAACCGCCCTCAATGGCTCGCACATTCCCACCTTCTTCCCCTATCCTTCCTTCTCCCCTTCAGTAGTTTGCCTTTCCCATCATCTTTTCATCACCATCTCATCCCGTCCCTCATTGTCCCCTCCTCCATTACTGACCATTCTACCTATAAATGCCCTTCCATTCTCTTGATCATTTCCTTTTCTTTTTGATCACACTTTCCTCCTCCATTATCGTCTCTTCTCCCCTCATTTTCTCTCTTTCCATCATCCTTCCCTCCTTCACATTGTCTCCTCATTAGTCCGCCGTTATCAATCTGCTAATTATTCCTCCAATTCTTCATTCTTACAGCTCCGATTTGAAATCGGTGAAGTGTGCGGCGGCGCACGTGCCTGCTTGTCTATATGCTCCCCTCCTCTAGCATCACCCACCTGACTAAGCCACCACCATGTTTTTTAAAAGCAATTAATTACAGAATGCAGCTTAATCGCAGCGTGAAGTTCGACAACAATGTGAGGTGTAAACAGACTGGGGGCCTGTTTCTGGATTTGCTCAGTGTTGGTCGCAACAAAAGGCTTATTGTTTTCCTGACAGGGCTGAGAGAGAGTCTGTGGAGACCCCGATAAGAGCATAATAACATGTTTCCATTAACCAGCATCCCTCTCTGACCCCAGCCATGGTTGAATTGCATTTTTGTACCTGACAGACAGCAAGATGGGCAAACTAAACTCACCTTATGTTCTTGGCTACATGGGGAAAGCAGAGATAGTGAACGCACACATTTGTTTTAATGGCAGGATTAGCTGGTGTGTTGACACAAAGCCAGAACTGACACACAAACCTTGACTGACCAGCTGACAAGCTAAACTACATAAAGTTCAAGTTCATTCAAAGGCGTCAGAAGTGGGATGTCATACATGGTTATACATGAGGGTTCAACAAAAACAATGCTAGTGCTTTTTTCAGGTTGACTATCAGCACAGTACAAGTCTTCTAAAATAAGCTGTTAGAGGTAATGGTCACTTTGGCGTCGCAATTTCTGCCCAGAGAAAACCTCACTTCAAGACCAGCTATTCTTTTAACACCTTGTCTCATAGTTCACCCTGGACTTAATTTCTTGAGCAGAGTTATAATGCACTTATAAGTTTATGTGTCTATATGGGCCATCCTGCATTGTATTGTTGTAAATATAGCGTGAAGGGAGCTTGTAAATTTGTGCGGCACAGTTGCAGGTTTCCTGAGTTAAAAGCACAAACACAAAGAAGTCTTTCTATAGGCGAAGCTGAGAGACAGGTGGAGGCTGCAGTGAGCTGCTCCAACTGCAGAGATGTCAGCCTCAGCAAAATGGATGGATGGATAACAACCTCATGCAGCCCTCTGTTCTTTGAGAAAGCAGGAGAGGTGGATGTGTGTTTGTCTGCGTGCGTGCAAATGTGACAGGATAAGTGTGTGTCTGTGACAGGAAGTGTGTGTGATTGAGTGCTTCTCAATGATTCCCAGACGAGGTAATCAGTGCTTGCAGGTAATTGGGTCAATTTTTCCACTTTCTTGCTCCCACTTGTGGGACGGCTGACTGAACTTTGATTAAAAAGCACTCGTCTTTGTCCTCGGGAGAGAAGCAGCTCGTCATTAGAGACTTTCCCCGGTCGGACACTTTCTTCTATTTGTGTCAAAACTTTGAACCACAGAAGTTAAAATGAAGCGGTGTACATCTGACACAGAAGAGGAGCTGTGGTCCAAGTGGTCGCCCACCCGCGCTAACAACGTATTTTAAAAGACATGTATTCTGACAGAAGACGGAATTTTCCCAGAAAAAAAACTGCATTAAGACTGTTCATAAAATGCAGTTGCAATGTCAGTTGCCTCTCCTTTTTCTCTGCATCTCTTCCTCAATTGTGCCTCCACTTGTCACTTTCTTCTGGTCAACATCCTGCAAAAGTGCTCCATTGCAAGTTACTCACAAACCAAAGCCATGTACATTTAAGCCGACAACAGGCAATAACAAAAATTCAATTAGCTTATCACTTTCCTGAAATTATTCTTACAGTGGTGTCAAGAAATGCAAAGTAATTAAAGTGACAATGGCAGAAAAAATATGAAAAAAAAAGTTTCTTTTTTATTTCTTTCTTTCAGCCCAATATTCTTATCACACCCTAGTTTGGTTAGATGGAAATCTGCCCCCCTGCACACGGGGAGCCTGCCCTTACTTCTCTATTCTTCAACCTGGCTGCTTGAAAGTGCTTGAAGAAATGACTGCAGTTGGGTGATTGATAGCCAACACAAGCCTTCTTCAACTGCCATCAACAAACACCTGCTCCGCCTTGGCACCGGCGGAGGGACGAGGCCACCAGAGACGACCTGGCGCAGCTTTGTATTCTCCCACCTCCCTCCCTTATCTCCCATCCTCCACCTTTCTCCTCTCCATCCTCGCAGATCGATCTCCCTCCCGGGACACCTGAGACAATCAGAAGGTGTTGATTGCCATCCCGTTCGCTTTTGTGATCTGTCTCTTTCATTCACGTCAATGACTCCGCCCACCCTCCGCCGCTGTTTCCCTGTGTCCTCACCAAGCCCTTGGCTCTCCACAGCCACTATAATGTTCCTTCCTCTCGGCCCTAAACTGCTTCATCACACCTCTAGGAGGAGCTGTTTCACATGCCCGGCCAGTTAAACCAGTCCGCTTTATTCCACTGGCTGCTGGGCTCATTCATGACCGACCAATTGAGCAGTTAATACAATACACCCCAACCTTGTCAGAACATAGACAAGGAGAATTTCAATATTCTATGAGGTGAAAGGCTGAGTACTGTGTTTCACTGCAAAGTACACAGACAAACCCGGGTCAGGGGCTAGAAGGGGTCTCTGGGGAGACAGAAGTCTGAGGCTTGTTGAAGCCCTCACCACCCACATCATGTAATGTGAAGTCTATCAGTGGGTGGATGTGGGGATTTCCCACCTGCGGTCAGGCCTTAGGGCAGCCACATGACCAACTTCTGGGTACATGACAAAGTCTTGCTTCACATTTCCATATTTTATATTTGATGCCTAATTGATTCATCCCGCCACCTCACTGAAGAGTCACGTTAAAAAAAACACCAAGCACATGTCGGCCTCGGGCATCGGCTCTCAGACACATTTGTAATCTTCATTCCAAGACGGTGCGCTGAGTCCTCCAAGTCCTTTTCCAGTCGCTCTTCATTAGCAGACGTATTGATCGTCTCGAAAGCAAATAAATGGCATTACTGTTGTAGGAAAGGCATTTGTAATAATTTCTGAGCAAGCGAAATCAATAAAATGCTGTTAAGCTTCCGGAGGCTTTAATAAACATGCTCCATTTTGGAGCACTTTGTTTTGGATGGCAAAAAGAGAAGCAGTAAGGAACAAGGCGAGTGTGAAAAATGACGATCGATTCCCTCCGAAGATGAGGTGTTAAATCTGGCAGCGACTTGTCCGGACATGGAGTCACTTCCTGTGGGCTCACAGCCATCTGCTAGAGGAGGGTATTGATCAGACGCCTGCGTGACACACGTGTCAGCTTCATGTGGAACACTTGAAAAAAAAAAAAAAAAAAAAGCATCTGTCCTCCTCTCTGCTCTCTAGCTTTCTTCCTCATTCACTCAAAGCACTATTTGCATTTTTCTCTCACAATCTCTTCAGGAGACAATACATCAGTCAACGTACAATACAATGCAAAAGTCAGCATTATTGGTTATTCATTTTTTTCTACACACCTTATTTTTCTTAGTATGTATTGGTAGTTAGCATGTGTCTTTCCCTCCTCTGCCCTGGCTGGTTTGCATTAGCAGTTAGTACACCCTGAGTGAAGGTTAAGCTCGCCGCCTTCTGTCAGCAGCCGTTTAGTCCGAGACATCCAGACCCATTACTGTGAGCGACGGTGCAGCCGGGTGGAGAAGAGCCGAAACGGACCAATGAACACTTCACTCTGATTACAGACAGATTACGCTCAAGCACACACACACACACACACACATATACGGAAGCACACACGTATTTATGTCAACGAAGCAGCATATGGAGATCCAGGAAATACACATTTCAGACTCTCACAAGAAAAACAAAAATGGATGATATGGTGAACATCAGAAGAGAGCTTAAGATACAAGTCACTGTTCTTTAAGTCCCAAAAAAAAGAAGAAAAAAAAAAAAAGTTTTTTCCCAACACTAGTTTCCACTGTTCGAAGAAGAGACTGAAGGGTTGAGACAACCCTGAGAGAAGTTGACAGACGTGAAGGTCAACCATGGGATGCAGGAAGGAAGTAAATACAGCAGCAGTAGGGAAGGCAGGAGGAACAGAGGGATGATGAGAGGTGGAGAATGGACAGACGGACAGTTTGGCGGAGCTGTGTCCTAGAGAGACAGAAGGGAAGAGAGGGTCGTGAGCAGAGCATCCGTAGAAAACGGGGCGGTGGAATCAGACAGACAAGCTGTCAAAATAGAAACAGCGCACTCGGCCTGACGGCCTGAACCAGAGTGAACCACAGAACTGGGGAAGGACAGCGCAATGGAGGAAAGTGGAGTCATTTGCAGGAACATTTTCTTTAAAAAAGCAAGTTTGATTTCACAAACCATTATCACGGTGTGTGGTTTGAAGGTTGTCAATGCAACTGTCCTCCTTCACCACCGGTACTCACTCCGAACACAAAAGTCACCAGTCACGTGTTCCTTAAATTTTCTTGAGTCAGCATCATTTTTTTTCTGTTTTTGGACAATTTCTAGGATTAAATGTTGACGTTTTTACTGAAACAAGCTGCTGAAACTTGTGACGGAAGGCTGTCACTCTGCAGCAGTGTCTTCCTGTTGGCAGGCTTGACTCACTTGGGGGACGATAAAAGCAAGTATACTTCTCATCTTAGCTGCAGAGAGACAATCTCGAGTAAAACTGATGTTGAGCAAAGCACCAACAAAAACAGAAGAGAAATTCAACAAGAGTGTGACTAAGCGCTGTGCCTTCACTGAGTCCACAAACTGGCTGCCAAACCAACAGTGCAACGGCCAGAGAGGCGCTTTCCCCTCTCTGTTGGTATCACTAGTGGGATATTTCATCACAACAACCAACATTAGATGAAATCTGCCAGGCATCTTCTTACTAGATGGACAAACATAGACGAATACAGCATATTTATATGAATCTTTGCAGCACACAAACTGCATTAAGAACAAGCCAGAGGATCTGA
Source organism: Synchiropus splendidus (assembly GCF_027744825.2). Lineage (NCBI taxonomy): Eukaryota > Metazoa > Chordata > Actinopteri > Syngnathiformes > Callionymidae > Synchiropus > Synchiropus splendidus. Next base: position 12,235,178 of record NC_071336.1, read on the forward strand.
TCATCCCCTCTCACTATCAGACACACCACCAGGTCTCTGCTTATCACGTGACACACATTCCTGGTGTGGACGCCACTGGATCATGCTTCACACAGCCGTCTGGTAGTAGAGAACCCCCCCGAGGGCTTGGGTGTTAATGTTTCAAACAGTAACATGCAGTGAAGGTCACAGAGCTGCAGGTCTTAAGAGGAATAACTGGGTAGCACGTCATGTGTGAAAACATGTGACTGAGCACTGTAAAACATACCTGCTATATTTGCTCTGAATTAAATCCACCCTCTCTTTATCATAACATTGTCCATCGCTGTTGGAATTTTCTCCACTGTGATCGTGGTTTTAGAAGCGCTCAGGCTTAAATGCTATAGATGGGTCCAGGGTGTCAAAGCCACTGAGCCACAGAAATGAAAATATGAGTCTGACTGCGATGTTGTCATGGCAAATCTAGCATAATTATCACTCTGCCTCGGAACACATTCTTTCCGCCTGCTTGCCTTCCTTCCACATTAGTTTTTAGTTCTCGCACATAGCTGTAGATTTGTCGCCATCAATAACCTTGATTCTCTCTTACATTATTCAGCATCACCTTCCATTTCACTTCACATGACTTGGAGGGCTGGATTTGTTCGCTCCCACCTTCAGTTTGACACGTGTCAGCCAAGTATACCACCAGCATGAAGGTTCACAAAAACAACACAACCAAGTCCATACTCTCTGCTTACAGTAGTATCACAATTATTGCAGGGGTTTTCAACTTGATCCTCAAAGGACGTTTTTTTGTTTTTTCTCTATCCAACCAGTGAAGCGCACAAAGGCCCTTGGAGGACCAAGTTGAAGACCCCTGCTTTATTGCATTGGATTTGCACTTTGTCTGTGAGCAAGTGTGTGTCTCTTCAGGTTTGCTCTGATTCATGTTCCGTGGGTGCAGCGTTGCCGGGTCAGAAGAAACAAAGTGGACATCCTCCCAATAGGTGAGCACTCACCGCTCGTTCGGGTCGACTAATTAACAGAGGTTTGCGTTCCCGGAAACGGCTGGTTGATTAGTTAATTGTCCGCGGCAGCTTCTTAATGAGACACTGACACGGTGAGGAGAGCTGCACCAGCCTAGGCAAGTAAGAGCTCAACTACTGGCCTTCCTCCACAAAAAGCCTGCGAAGAGGGCTTTGTGGTTTTTTTTTTTTATCTTCAGTTATCCAGTCTTACATGCGAACGTAGCAGAGTCGCTTCAAAATGACATTTTAAATCGGGTGTAGTGTGGCTCTATGAACAGCAACATCAGAAATCGGAGAGCGATACAACGTCGCAACCAACCACAGTCTCTCTGACCCAATTCTATTTTAGCTACGTGCTTGTACACTTCAGTAGATGAAATAGCATGTGTAGCATGTGTTACGTGTCTGTCGCTATGTCTCCTACTGATGACTGTAAACTTACAACACACATCATTGTTATGTATCATCACATGCAGCATTCAAGGCACTTCAACTCCAACTCTTTTGATTCAGAACGCTGGGTTGTTTCAACTGAACTGTCGACACTCGAGTGGAACTGCCGTAGATCGTTTGGTCGAAATACGCTCTAGAGCAGAAGACACGCAGTGTCCATCAATCGCTCCTGACTGGCTCATAGAAGCAGTGATGGGTGTAGCATGAATAAATGACATGGTGGATTGTCTTTTAGCGTGGCACATCTGGCTCTATGTCGTTCAATAACCTGTGTCTGCCTGCCGACATTGAGGGGTGTTCAGTGCATGGATGAGTAAATTAAACAATGTCATATTTTGAGAACATTGAAGCTTGCGGCAGCAGGCGCCATTGTTGTGATAAATGCGGCGCGTGCACCGCAGGATTTCTATGCCGTTGACATGCTCATTGGTCGCATCGCTGGAAACAGAGCCGGCGCCAAACGGTTCCACTTTGGATCCTGGTTTCAAAAGTCAGATGCAGGCGCTGTGTAAAGGAGCACTGCATCCGCAATGAGATGATGGCGGACTCTGTCGGCGTCGTGTCAACAAGCCCTGAAGGGCTGTGATGTGCAGATTTAGATTAATCTGAGGGGGCAGGAGTAATTAAATCTGCTGCTAATTTCAGAGTAGACTGTTTCAGTGAGTGTGTGAATAATATATAACACCAAGTGAAAGAGGAGGGGAGGGGCCAGGACCGCACCATATGTTCTCAAGACGGCCAGGCCACACTGACTATACCAGTGACGACTGGCGCTTTATTTGAATATGGATACATTTGTCACTGTCCAGGGTCATTTGACAAAACCTCCCTGACACCACACTGTAGACTGTCAGTCGCTGACCACACAAGGGAGTCCCGCCCTGGTCCTCTTGCCCAACCTTCATATATCAGACTTATTTTGATTCATAAAGGTGTGATAGCGTAGCAGGCTAAGACACGTCACTTGGGAATATCTGGTTTAAAACATGTGACCTAAAAGTCACACAAGATTGACTAGATCTGTTTATCCGCCGACATCAACCTCTGAGGAAGCGATGCAGATGCAGTCTTAAATGGATAAACCTCACCTGTCACCAGGATAATGGCACCCTTTTGTGTGGCAACAGTTACTTTTGTCATTAATACATCATGTTACACACTAGAGCGTGCACATCCAAACCTGTTTGTGTCTGTCCTCTGTCTCAAAGTCACACTCAAACCCACCCAGCACACACACTGCACATCACCGGCTCTGCTGAAAGGTTGCTATGGCGACAGAAGAAAAGGTATGTATGCAGAGCAGTGGAGTCTTCTCAGGTCACTTTCTTGTCTGGTCACGAGGAGCAGACACACACTCACGTGTGGACTGGAACACATAGGCCAAAAGTGACCGTAGACTGAGTCTGAACTTCTTACCTTGTCCTGTGTGTGTGTGTGTGTGTCAGAGTCTGCGAAGCTCCACTGAACTCTCACAAATCTCTGCAGGTTGTATTTTTAGACACAGGCTGAAAGAGCCCCTCCCACCCGCCCCACTGTCACTTCCATCATCTCTCAAAATCTCTTTCGAACACACCAGATGTGGCTGCAGCTAACATATGAACTCTACTGCCCGGGAGCCAAGGTCAGGAGCTTTTCGGCACCATGGAGGATTTAACAAATATTTCACTTTAAGAAAGGAGGAGGGTGCATTCAGGCTGCATGAAGCTTTCCACCCGTCTCAAATGACACTTCAAAGTGGATTGACGACAAACATCAGCATCATCAAATGGAAGAGCTCCTACGTCATGTCCAAGTCCTGGTCTGCCATGTTTTCTTTGAAAGACTGATGCTTACCAAGCACTCCCAGACGGTAGTTCATGGTCACCACGATGACGTTCCCGTAGGCAGCAAGCACGCTCGCGTCAAACATGTTGCCAGTTCCCTCCATGTAGGATCCTCCGTGGATGAACAACATCACTGGCTTCTTCCGGCGATCTCGGATGTCTGCAGAAATGACACATTCAGTCTTCAGTTGACTTGAACAAAACATTTGAGAAAGGAGGAGTGGATGACAGACGAGATTACACGGCCGGTTTTTACATTAAGCCTCTCTCTTCAAGGCTTCTGTTGTTGGCTGTTGGTAACACGGTTTATCCCGTTTACGTAGCTTTAACTATTCACCATCAATAGAAGACCAGGCCTCACAAGGCAAAATAGAAGACAGAAAAAGAGGAAAACAAAGAATATTTCAAAGTGCCTTTATTTATCCTTTATTCATGATCCTGTCGACAGGATTTGATGCATGCATTTCCTTTCATTTTCAGTCACCACTGAGGCTTTGCACTCATATTAAGGCCAGCAGTGACGAGTATTGAGGCTTCATGAAACAGTGTCTTCAGTGTTTTCAGAGCACACTAGATGGCACTGTCTGTTCTAAAAGCCTTGGATTTCAACAAGCGTTCAAATTAAACCTCACATCGTTTTCAAACTGAGAGCGCCACCTCATGAGCTCTGCAAAAAAGTTCAGTTTCATGAATGTTAAATGACAAAAATACGAAATAAATACTCAGTCAGGCAATGAGAATAAACCCAAACAATTTGCATGCACGGTAAGTCAGAAAAGGGGCAATACTGTCATGATTCGCTTTTATTTCGAGTCATAATAAGTACTTGGTTAAACATGCTCATTAACTTGGCTGGAACCCAAGATGGAACATGGTGACAGATTCAGGACCAATTAGAGCAAAACCTTCTCAGAGGATTCATTTTCGAGAGAGATGAAAGGACTAAAGGAATTGGAGCGGTCAAAGCGGTCACACTTCCGACAGACAAGAGGCTTCTCTGCACAGCTGACGAAGATAAAGAAATGAAATAACACGGCAGAACAAGGAGTTACCAGAATGATCGGATATTTTGTGGAGCCTTCCAACTGCATTAAATTGGCGACGATGTGAACTTGAGTAACCCCGGGATATTTTGGTGGGTGGATTTGTTGCTGCTCTGAGTTGAGCATAAAAGGTGCATCCAGACAATGACTGTGTTTTTAAAGAACTTCAAAAGTGGTGCAGAATGAGCCTCTGGATGTTGTCTGTTGAAAGGAAAAAGAAAACTCTAGAGAGGTGTTTTCCCCCCTCAAATCGTTACAGGGTTCTTCTGGAGTGTAGCGGGCTCAAATGCTTATTTCTCTGCCGACCACAGGGCAGGCATGAAGTGATGCCATTATGACGTGCAGCACTGCATCACTCACACGGGAAGGAATGATCAGGCAGCAAGATGGAAGGTCGCTATGGCGACCGCTTCACTTACTTTCTCTTAGGGGACAAAGTACCATTGACTGTTGCCGTGGCAACATATTGCATTCATGCATTTCCAACTCCTTTGTTACCTGGATCTTATTCTATTCTACACAAACGCACATACTCCTGCGCACATATGTGTGTACTCTGCATCAGGAGATGAAGACTGGCAGGTTCCGTTATCTTGAGAGACAGAACGCAGGTGTGTGACCACATACATGAGACACACACGCGACTCTGTCACAGTTCACTCGGAGACATGACCATGGATCAGTAACGGGCTGAATTGTTTCAACGGCGATACAGTGGGACCCTCTTTGGCTCACTCTCTTATTCTCTTCCTACTCCCCCGAGTCGCTGAAAACATTCTGTTCAAGTGTATTTTTCGTTTTATGTGAAGCCTGCATTTTTTTTTTTTTTGCTCCCATTAGACAGATATCTCAAAACAGCTACAGGACACACACACACACACACACACACGCAGAGCCTGTCCTCTAAAATGCCTCGGTGAAACAAACAGAGACTTTGTCCTTGTTTTCCGCTCAGCTGCCGAGTTCCATTTTTCCACAACTCAGCTTCTGGAATTCAGCTGCTCCCGTTTCCACACCTCTCTGTAATTCATTTTACTCAATGATCAATATCACTGTATGCATCAGTAGAAGGCAAAAATCTGTGTTTGCTGAGGAAACAAAACACACTCATAATGCACAAGTCACATACTGAAAAGCACAAAGCTTCCCTAAAATCCACTATTGTGTGTGTGAGTGTGTGAGTGTTTCTGTGGTCATGTGCGTGTTCTCAAGCACTAACAAAGAAGCCTTGATAAGGAATCCCCCATTGGTCCACAACCACTGCGAATGTCTGGGAGCTGGCAACCGCATTGATCTGGTATGTGGTTAATGAGCATGAGTGGGAGGTCCTCCTGATAATAGATAACGCACAACACTGGAGCGAGTGTCATTGACTATATCTCTTTATTGACACCTGTCATCTTGGCTGAGGAGTCGGACCTTCCACACGCCCATTGTCTCCAAATTATCCTATGGTTGAGTCACGGTGGCTGCAGTCCAAGCAGTGAAGTCTTGCTTTTCCTGAATATTCCTGTTGTGATGTGTTGGGAATACAGCGACATCCAACTTTCATTTAGTCTTTTTTTCACCTTTATGAGAAAAGTTTCGCACCATGTGTGTTTTCTGATATCAGGCAATTGTTTGAAGCAGTGTTTTGGCATGGATTCTTCTCTCCAGTGTTCAGTCAGGCAACATTTTCTGTGTGTGATGTGTCCAGAAATAGTTTTGTGAGTATTTGGGAGACATCATGTGAAACACTTTTCAATTTTATGTTTACCACTGGTGTCTTGTTGGAGATGTACGTATTCCAACTGCTATGTGTGTTTCATTTATTTAGGAGCCAAAGCGATCTGGGGAAACAATTTATTTTTGTCATTGTGTAATATGAGATTATGTAGGATACCAAAATTTTCATTTCCACTGTTTAAAGTTCATAGGTCTTTTAACTGTACATTTTAGTAAGATTTGGAGGAGCATCACACAAAGGCCGAGGAGGGTTACTTTGGGCAGAAGAGCGAGGGACTGAAAGACGTATGGAAGCTCTCTTCACTGACTCATACTGAATGTCAGTTGCAATTTATAACCTCTTATGTGGTTATCCTTCTTAGTGACAGTACAGAACGTCACTGTAACTAAGGGCCGTTTCACACTGCGTGCTCCGTCTCGAGACAAAGCACGTTCGACTCAGAAGTCTAAGATGTGAACACAAGCGAGTTGGGTTTTAGCCGTGGACTTGATCCTGGCTGGAGAGCTGCACCTTGTCTCGGTAAACTCTCACCTCAGGCGACTTGGCGCTAGATGCCGGAAACTATGCGTACAGCACGACTCCACACAAACATGATAGACGTTGAGCATTAAATGGTCTGATCGCTGTCTGGGTGGACAACATCGTTCAAAAACAACTTCTCAAAATTCCAGAACACTGAGGTGTGATGCTTCAGCGACAGGAATATGGTGGTGAGGAATGGGAGCACAGCGCGGCGGCTCAGAACTGGCGATGTGTGCGGGTGTTTGATAACTCACGTGAAATAAGGTGGTCAAGCCGATGGTGGTAAATGGGTTGTCGCGTGGATGATGACGAGACAGAACCCGCAGTGTGAAACCGCCCTAAAACGCACATCTTTTTCACGGTCTATAGCAAATGACACGCTGTTACACATAGAATGAATGGAGCGCCATTCCATGGCATACCTGCAGTTACCTCAATCTCAACATTGAAGGTCGCCTTCTGTGTCAGTATAGGACACTAAAGTCCACTTCCCAACGTCAGTATATTACACAATGAGAGTAGGACGGCTTGTGTCTGACGAAAAACGAAGACATTTATTTTGAGCACATAACAGTTTATTTTAAACAAATACCCACATAAAAACGCAATTTACCCGTATATAACTTAAGTTAGAAGTTGGTTAAACCACTTTACTTTTAGATTTCTGCATGTTTGTATTCACCCAAGTTATCGCACTCGAATAATGTCTTTCAAGTTCTAACGTTCCAACCGTCTGTGTTGTCAACTTCTTTACAGTAAATCCACTTGTTTTCTTTTCCCGCTACTCAAGCAAAAAGGACACGTTTGCTTGAATTTTTGAGTCTTTTCCAACTCTGAAAACAAGTTGAGGGTATAATTATGTGTCTCGATGCTTATGAACTCACTATACTATATTTTGTATTGTTCAAAGAACACAATAAGACGGTGCTAAACGCTTCAGTGAACTAAAGAGCCTCCGGGCAAAAGCATTGCCACTTTATTGTAGTCTTCCATTTGCGAACCGAAGAAGCGGAAACACAAACTTGTGTTGGATAGTCTCAGATGTCTTTTTTCGTTAAATAATACATTCCGTCGCTCCTCTGCCGCTGCGCTCCCACTCGCACAAAACAATGGCTTCTTAATTGGAACTCTACTCCTAGAGTGAGGCTCCAATCAGGCAGGAACACTGCCGGAGCCCAAACCACACGGGGCCGGCACACTGGTACACACACTGTCGCACATGTATACAATATACACAAAAACGCACAACATATTTCGGAAACCCACACACAAAGGGCTCAGGCAGCACACACACATAAACACAACTGTTAAGTCTATCCTCTTAAAAAGGTGGCGATTTGAGGATCTTTCTCCAGGTGTCCTTCGAGGGCTTTCCAGTCACTAGTTATGGGCAGCGTCGGTTCCAGTGAGATTAGGACTCATCAGTGCTGCTTACGTTACCACGTCTATTCAATATTTAAATGGACTGCATTTGTAGATGCATCCAAGTTGTGGAGGAGTTTGGATTTGGTGACATCAGCATTCCATCACTGATGTATGAAGATGTGATGGAACCAGTGAGCTCTTCAAGCAGAGACCACTGGCTATCCCTGCCACGATTCCCTGTCAGGTGCCGAGTGCCAACCGTTCTATTGTGAGAGGGACCAGTTGCTGTGGCTTGGGTGTATTGGGAGAATGGGGTGTTCTGGGCAGGTCTACATGGAAAGGTGGCCCCAGGAGCAGCTCTGTTTCAAGCCAGAATGGCTGGAAATAGTTTCAGGGGTGAGGATAGTCTGGGACTCCAGATCTTCTTTTTCTTCTTTGCCTTTTGGCGTCTCCCTTCAGGGGTGGCCACAGCGGATCACCCTCCTCCATCTCACCCTGTCCTCTGCTTCCTCTTCTCTCAAAAGACAGGCCAGATAGGCAGGATAATATGGGTGGAGGGACAACTTTGGCAATAGCCCTAACCTCTGATTGAAAAACATCTTGTAAAAACATCTCAGGTACAATTTCACTCTTGAGATATATGCAACTAAATTTGATAAAAGGTCACAGCAGGGTAGAGGTGATGGTTTGTGGTCTCTGGCCAGTTGTGGCCCAGATAATGACTGTATCAGAGCTCCAGAGTGACGCAAGATGTTCCCTTGAAAAGTTGTCTCATTTCAGTTGATATCTTCGCAACCTAAAACTACATTTGGACTCTACAGTGCAAATCTCTGGCTCCTGAGTTCAGAAGTTGTTAAAATAAAGAACCCTTATAGGGCTGCTCAAGTATGACTGACAGGTTTGTAAAAGCTCCTTTACAGGCTTCTTTATCGTGTTTTGAATCCAACTGCACACAAAACAATGCAAACCATTTTATAAAGCACATTTTGGAGTCAAGAGAAAGAGGATCTCAGGATTCACCCCCCCATCAAACATCCCAATGTGCCTCGCTAGCACATTTGCATGCTTGCGTTGTGTGATCAATTGTGTGAATTGGAACCTAATGTGTGCAGACTGGACGATTTCTCAAACCCAGAGAGATGCTTTACGGAAGACTCTGATGTTTCTGCTTCACTAAGCCTTTTGTTTGAACTGTTCTTGACGACAGTGTTCATTTATCTCTGTCAAGATGATGAAAATTCCACTGGACTGAAATCAAATTCCAACTTTATCCTTTGCAGCTAAAACATGAACTAGAGTTTTTTTTTTTTTTTTTTTGAGATTGTGATTATATTTATTAAATAATGCAAGAAAAAGAGTGACATTGATTGACGCCATTAAATATTGAACTTTAATTAAAAACCGGCTTCTTATCGCGGTCATCAATCACCAGGTAGAAAATGGTTGGAAACTAATCCGATGCCTTTTTATCCCAGCGGAAATTGTTTTTGGAAAAGCGACAACAAAACCAACAACATGAGGCAATGATGTGATGTGAGAGGTGAGCAGCATACAAACGCTGGTTCACAGAAAGTGTACTGTCGTCCTGGAGGCTTGGATTAAAGCAATTCTTAACATTCATAACCTTTTAACAGGAACCAGGTTTCATTTGTTTTGTTTTTTTTTAAAGTCAGGTAAGTGAAGACACAAAATAATCTGCGATTCAACGAGTCCCTCTCAAATAGTGGGACGGGCCTCACTGGCAAGTTGTTCGGGGGGAGCATGTGACCTCGGGAACACACTATTTTTGCCATACTAGAATAAAGTGTAATTGCACGTCCAATAATTTATTTTTATAATTTCAGGCAAATTGATGCACTTTAAGTCTTTTCTGTTACGGACAAACAATTTATTCTTTATTATAAGTTGATCTATATTACATTCTTTTTTCTTTTCTTCAATGTTAACAAGGATACAGTGTTATGCAGAGGTGCACTTAATAATTTTATAGACAAATTATGCTATTTACAGAAGCTGAGGAGAGTTGCGGGATACAAAACGTTAACTTCTTCCTGGGAGGAGTGGGGTGGCTGCGCAACAAAATAAGTGAGAAGCACTGCATTAAACACATCATTGCAGCATGCATTGGTTTGTCTTATAAAGGTCTGCGCGCTGGTTGGTATTTTTACTGTGGTTAATATTTCACTGAAAGTTTTCTGGGTGGAGAAAAGACAAACCATTGACCTCACACAGTAGCTGAGTTATCAAAGCTGAGGGTCACAGTAACTGTATTTTCTTGGACTGTCCATATAAAAACCTGTTAACTGATGAATCTTAGAGTCAGTGACATTTATGAGATTAATGCACACGTGTTTTGGATGCACCGGAATAATGTTTGAGGCCGATGCTGACTAATACTGAATATCTAATGTGTGTACGTTTTTTTTTCTATTTAAATAGTTGAGAACATGTTTGTCGCTGAATGTTATTGGTTGGATGACAGAATATTTTTTACGTTGTTTTGTATTTCAGACTTTGCTTTTCAAATAAAATAATAATCAGACAAAATATTTCCATTATAAAATAATATCATAATGTAATCAGAAGTGCAAGTCTATTCTCGCTCTCCAGCACTTTAGAATATTAGAAGCGAAAATCAGGCTGCTTTTTTCACCAAATTGTTTGGTGCATCCCTAGTTTGTATGGCCATCTGCTTCTCCACCTGCGTGTTTCGAATGATGCTCCATATCTCCCGGAATATGTGAATCAGGACGCAGAGCAGTAGTGACACCAGTGAAGATGAAAGGCAGTGTTTTGATTGACAGGTTCAAGTTTTAAAGTCTTGCCAGATGGTTCTTTCAGCGTTCAAGTTCATATTTGTTGCTACTCTCAATGTGAACTGAGTTACCACCGGAGTCTGCTGAGTCTCCTGGACCATTAACACAGTGACGCCACAATTTCCCATTCTGGACCCGTTTCAAATGTTGTCTGCTTCAAGCAGCACCGATGATCTCGCCATACCAACGAACAATGCATTTGACACTGACACTCTGTGAAAACGGTGACTGTCCTTACACCGTCGGCGACACAGCGATCAATAAACTACTGTACTGTATTACCATCTTCATCTTATCCATCTCCACTTCAGCTATAAAGGGGCTCTTTTTCATTCATTCGAGATTTTTATAAAACGTCTATATTTGATACCATGACTTTCAGTTGTGTATCGAGAAAGAACAAGACTTGCGCTGTTCCTTACGGCATGTTTTCATCATGTTCTTGACAGTATCTGTTATGTTGGGTTGTTGTAGTAAAGAAACGTTTGCATCAGGAAAGCAATATTGGCCGCTCCTGTTGATAAGATAACATCTTCCTTTAAGCTACATTTCGAACCGATACAAAAAAATAACAATTTTTCTTTGAATGTCTCTCTGGCGAGAAGATGAATCTCCGCTGTTGTTTTTAAAGTGACTTGACCAAGACGCCAATATTGTTCTGATTTTTAAAAAAAAATTTTTTTATCATGACTAAAGGGTGTCTGGGGTTCTAAGTTTCATGCAGTGCCTGTAGAACAGGATGGCATTCATGCTTGAAGCTAGGGATTTCATTGCAGAAAGTTCAGAGCAGTCAATTCACAAACACTGGAGGTAAATGAAAGGCTTGAAGGTTCTCAGTGCATCCGTACACACGTCATTGATGTTGATGTGTCAATGCACTCAACGGTATCTTTCTCTTCTCTGTTTTAATCAGTGCTAAAACAAATATCTGAGAAAATATTGGAGCAACCAAAATTTCATAGACCTCATCAAGTGTAGTAGTGTAGTCAAATCAAACGTATTGCTGACAGTACTCCAGGTATGAACATTCAAATTTAAAAAACTGAAGTGAGGCAGCACAAAATTCAGATCCAGCTTACTCCATCCATTGGACTTGTTATTGAGCAGTTTGTGAGTGAACAGTTGGCACTGCCCACGTTTTACTGCCTGGTGCCGCTGTTAACAATGACAGGCTCCATAAACAGTGCTATAAAGGAAGAAACAGCTAAAATGAGAATGCAAAAACATTCAGAGCTTTCAGCATCATCCCGTTGGTGGATGACCTTCTTTGGTCACCAGTTAAAAGTATGTACATAAGACACGTACATGAGATTAACTTACCGTCCTCCATTGGATTTTGAAAGCAACCAGTTTGCTCTCAGTGTGTTCCAATCATTTTTAGCGACAATACACAAAGTCCTGCGTTGAGTTTTGTGCATGTTATGAGTTGCTTTTTTTTCTTTTTTTAAAGGGGGAAATACAGCACGAAAGAGGAGGCAGGGGATCGGACTGTGGAAGTGGCTGAGGGTGAGGGGGACTGATGATGGAGCGGGGCTTTGAGACCCTTCTAAAGAGAGCAAATATAAAAAGAGGCGGATGAGTGAACACGATTTGTGTTCAGCTGCCTCTGACTTTGGTTCAAAATGAAGTGCTTCTTTTTTTTCCCAAACAGGTTGAAAGGGGCTCAGGTGTGTGTTTGATGGAAAATGACTCACAGGATGTAGCAAACTCGTTTGTCCGATCCTCCTGACACAGAACAAACACGCAAAGTCTCTGTTTCAGAGCATCACGAAGCTATCTGACTCAGAAGCCCTCTTGCTCTCTTACACCCGCATCTGCTGCAACACTGGCAGGCGGGTTGCTTTCTCTGCACTTCTGCATTGCACAAGGACATATGGGTTTTTATTTATTTAGTGTTTCACAGAGATGATGTCATCATCAGCCAGAAGAGAAGGGAGGAGATGATCCCGTAGTGAGGATCAGCATCATAACGGTGAAGTGAGTGAGGGTGGAAAGGGTGGAAAAGGTGATGATGTAAGCAGCCATGACAAGCTCCAGAGCGATAAAATGAATGCGTGTAATGGATGAAGGTAGGATGGATGCTTGAAGGAGAAAAAAGTCATAATGATGACACAATATGGACCGGGATAATGATGATCCAATACAAAGGCTCACAATGGTACGTGGATTAAAGTGGCTGCAGTTGCATGTGGTGATGGAAGAAGACCAGAGGAAGACGAGGACACAAGAGGATGAAGGAGAACAATGATGGCGGTCAAGGTTGGGGTCATGCTGGTTGGTCTGAGAGTGTCGGGGGATGGGGTGGGGTGTAGTGCTGTCGTGCTCCAACAAGTGATATTGATGGCATGTCTGATGGTTTAATGAGCATTGTTGACTTGGATGGCTGGTTGACAGAGTAGAGACAATGGTGGCCAGGATGAAGCTCTACTACGAATGATCGCAGTGACAATGTTCTGTAGTATATATATATATATATATCAATTCATTATTGACACCAGTTCAAGGACATTTCAATGTGAAACGTAGCCATACAAAATGATGACAATGGTGAAAACAAAGTCAGCAAAATGGACGGCAATTTGACAGATAGATATTTAGTGGCTAGAATCCATATAATAATAATGATGACGATGATGGTGATGATCATCATGTAAAATCATGAAACATAAATAAAACAACTACTAATAATAATAATAATAACAAGAGTAATAACAAAGTGATGATGATTTATGGTGAATATCCCAGTGAGATTGACAGTATAGTGATGGAGGTGTTCAATGACAATGAGAGCCTCTTTGACATAGAGAGGACGGTTGAGTTTATTATTATGATAATGATAATAATGACTATGGTCATAATGAGCATGGTGCGGAGGGATGGTGATGGTGCTGACATTGAGTATGATAATGGAGATGATGATGACAATGGCCTGGATGATGGTAGCGTCATCTGAGAGGACGCTACCATCATGATATTGAAGAGATTTATTCTAAATAATAACACTGAAAATTGACTTTGGCTATGATATACTACATGATACTTCAAATGACATCATGATCAGTGATCATGTAATACCTTGACATGATGCTAGTATCAGTAAACGTAAATGTTTACATTATTAAAAACTGTAACTCTTGATACGACATATCAAGAGTTACAGTTTTGGAAATAGCGATGATAACAGAGCAATTGGACATAATGAAACACAGAAGACAGTCATGGCAATGATGATGATGGTCATGAAGAGGACGCGAAATGATGTTGCGCGTGGTATTAAAAATAATCATTAATAAACATCATGAAAAACTGTCTTGATTATTTTACAGACAACTGTGATGTTTGCATGATGACGTCAATACTTACCATGATAATAATATTAGACATGATGATGATGATGATGATGGGATTTTTGCGAGTGAATTAAAAAAGCGAAACAAAAATGAAAACAAATAAAACAAGGAATGACAGTCTGGATGCGGTTGATGATGATGGTCACACCCTGAGAAAACACACACCCTCCAGTAGGTAGTTGAAAAATACCTGGTCGTTCCTTAACTAGGAAAGACACTTCAGCACATGTAGGTGTCTGTGTGCACGTGTGTTTTCTCCAAGAAGACCCCTTCTCCCCCAAAAAGACTTGGAAAAGAAGAAAAAAAGGAAAAACATGCAGCAAAAATACCTTCGTCTCGAGGCTTGTTGGCTGAAGATTCGTCATGTTTTTTTGTGAGCGGACCTAGGGTTCAGAAGAAAAAAGGGGGGAAAAAGAGAAAAGAGAAAATTCAAAAAAGATTACTGGCAAAAAAACGCAAGACAAAAAAAAGAATATCAAAAACAAAAAAGAAAAGAAGCAAGATGAAAAAAGAACAACAAGATTTTTCTTTTAAAAAAAAAGAAAAAACAAAAACACAAAAAGCATCACAGATACAAATTTATTACAAGAAAAGACACAAGATCAAAGACTTTTTTTTCCCCCAAACAAGAAAGTGCTTCGGGTTCTCTGTCTTCTTCATCCTTCTATTGCTCAGCTCATTAACATGCTGTTGCGGACTGTTTGACTTTCTTAGTAAGTCAGAGCCTAAATCGAAAATAAACGTGATAGAACCTTGAGCGGCCATGAAAGAACTCATGTACATATTCCAGGGTGCCATTGAATACCTCTACATACACACATGAGTGTTTGTAATTCAGTCTGTCGGCTTCAGCTAAAGAGCAGGAATAAGTGAGTCAGGAGAAAACGTACAGTGCGTAAGCCCCTTGTGTACAGTCATAATCTATGGCAAACAAGAGGACGGTTTTGCTCACAGTTCTTGGTTGTGCGTTTGTGAGCATGAGAAAAGACACCGACAGATAAACCAGATACGCAGCATTTCTGCAGGTCTTTGTCAAGTACACATTCCAGTGAGATCCCATTGTGGTGCGTTATATATTCATAAGTTAATATATCAACTTTTAAGATTGACACTATTATATCTCAGAGTTAAACAGCGAAGGCACATGTGAAGTTGCCTTGAAGTTTGAAATGTGTAAATTATGCCAAATATTGATGAATAAAAGCATTTCATTGACAGTGGAAATACATGTATTTATTTCTAACTGAAAAACAAACAAGAACCACTTCAAAACGCAAACAGTCCTGGGCAACAAAGTCTTTTTTTCCCTGGTATTTTTCTCTCCGTGTCCAAGATCCGTCCAGCACGGAGCGCCATGACTTGACTTTGGTGTACTGACCAGCACTTGTCCTGCCAAAAGCAATTGTTTCTGCAACACTGGCTCATGCGCTCCACGGATGATTCTTGGTTTGAAAATACAATATATCAAAGAGGAAGGGGGGCGAAGGCTGCTGGATGATTCATTCTTTTCTTTTCACTTAATGAAGAGAAAAGAAAGAGTCCTAGTTTGAGTTGGTCCGAGCAGTTTTCCTTCGCTTTTGACAAGACTGAATAATGAAAACATCCAATCATGTGATCAGGTTTTTAAATTTGGAAATGATAACATCCCCCCTTTCCCCTGAAAACAGTTGACCGGACATATCTGCTTTTCATTTAGTTTAAAGAGAACATTTGCTACTTGTCAATTTCAACATTGATATTTAATAAAATTTAGTTTGAGTGACACATTTGTGTCTTTACAGTTTATAGTTTATAGTGTTTGTATTGGGGATTAAACCAGTACACTACAGTATGTTTCATTTTAATAGAATGTAAATATACTTTTTAGTAGGGATTCGTTTGCCAAATTTAAAAGGGCCCTAGCTTGTCTTTCCAACTCCTCTGACGTATGCATATCTAAAATGTAGAACTGCAGTTCCACATGACGTTGCTTCATTCCGAAGTTATAGTCAAAGGCACAATTTATTATTCTGCTCAGTATGGTTCAGTGAGACAGAACCCAAGGAAGTGGACTGAGACCTCACGAGCCAAATGGAATTCACAAGTGACAAGTGAAAGTAGCGATCAACTATGCACTCAGGTTCGAATGAAAAATGCTCAATATTGAACGGAGGCTTGTAACCAGTCATCATTTGTCCTGATGAATACAAAACAGAAAAAATGTGAAAGATATTTTTTGGCAGCAGAATCGTCCTCAAATTGGGCGACAAGCCTCCGCAGCAAGTCGATCGTTTGAAACGTCTGTTTGGAATGAAGCCCTACTGCAGACTCCAGATGCTGAGTCGTTCGATGAACCAAAAGTCTCTTGCAGCACATGTGTCAGAGTAACAAGAAAAACCACCGCCAAAGAATTGCTGTTAGCTGTCACCATGACATTTAATACGATGTGGTTCTACCCAATCGGAAGAAGCCACGAGAATTGTTGGCACAGTAACCGAGTGCTGTGGAGCTTGAGTCCAGGATGCTATTTCCACCTGCACATAGTTCTAGCGTCCAATTCAGAGAAACTTCATGCAGCGCTTATAGGATCATTTTACAGCAGGATAGGGCCCCTTTAAGACACAAGGACGGATTATACATGGACCATTGGGGGGGCAGCATTATTTGGTCTGAGAGGGAATAAAGAAAAAGAGAAGGTGGAGAATTAAATTCTATACATCTGTTTCTTGGTATTCATTCATGGTATTGACCTTCATTTCCAGTCAGACAGCAAAGATTTCAGACACCTCTGAGACACCAGTTAAAAAACGCTATATAATGAGGAATACATACATAAAACCTCTCGCAGAGAAATGAAGAGGGAGGGAAATCCCAAAGTTGCATGTCAATATACTTTCAAAGTGCCTCTTTTTTCGAGAAAGAAATTGTGCCATTTAGCGGAGAGCATGATTTCCCATCGGGAGAATAATGAAACAACAGCTGCGAGAGTTCATCTGAGAGAGAGGGAGGTGAGTGTGATTTGATTCATGTCAGCCTGTCGGTTGTTTGTTATGGAGGAGAAGAGGAACGGAGAAAAACAACCACCGTCTACTTCATTCTCAACTCGTGGTGAATTCAAATCATTTCACTACTAATTGGATAAAATACCTGATTTACGTAGTCAAACTCAAAAAAACAAAAACAAATTTGACCTGAAAACAGTTTTATTCAGCACCCAGTTAAACCCCAAATAGTTGAAGGCACCACGACACAGTGTTGTAGCGCAGGCAGACTCTGAAAACACTGTGAAGTGGCTTGAAATATTTAGGCCATTTGAGAATTCAGTGAGACAAAATGAGAGAAACTGGATTATTTAAGACGGAATCTGGCCACTTTTTTAACATCTGACTAAATAAGAGATGAGCATCTCATGTGACTTCAGCGCCAAACAAGATTACACTAAGTAGAATGCACAACGACAGATGTTAATTTATGCGTTCGGGGGCAACCATGATAAAAAAAGATGTGAAACCAACGAAGGAACCTTTGCTGCATCTGTTTAGCACCACATAAAATTGTTAATAGGCAGCTGAGTTGTTGATCTGGAATAGCTCTCTTGCTCCCATCATGCCATGTGTTTCAGTCCAAGCCTTATCTCCCAAAACGTTTTGACAAGTGTTGGAGTCACGCGAGCTGTTAGTGCCACGTTGAGAACAATCAAGTGGCCATCGTTGTCATGGCAACAACTTGGGAAAAAGTTCCATATTGATTCTCCTCCAAGAAAGATGAGCATATGGAGGGGCCCGGGACCAGACACACATGGCAATGATAATTCATCAGAAAAAGATGGCGATCCAACTCCGACATTTCACTAGGGTTTTGCTTAAGTCATGACCAAAGAGTTTTTTTTTAAAGACACTTAAATGAACTCATATTCTTTTCATATTCTCCATATTCTTGGTTGTTTGTTCAGTACAAGAGACGATAAGGAAATCATAACGTGAGAAAGTAGGTCATCGAACACCCAGATATGAACAACAGTAATGTAGATAAGCCAAAGATAAGCAATAATATGAAGTGAACTATTGCGTATTTATTTCCAAAAAACTGAAAACTGCAGAAGAAACGGGTGTGTTGTCAGTGTGAGCTCTGATGATGACACTGAGCTCCAACCAAGCAGCAGGTTTGGACTGTTACAGACTCCGTACAGCGGTAAATGACACCTGATCCCAGTCACTGTCAGTATAACTGAACATTAAAGTTGATGCTCTACAACTTTCAAATGATGGAAAATTTAAAAGTACTCAAATGGAGTTTGTTTCTTTAAAGGGAATGAGCTGCAGGGAATATGTAAATAATTGAATTCCCTTCCTGGAAATTCAAATTATACCGAACTGAAATTCCACAAAGAGTGTTGCACAAGCCGTCGAGGACTAAAACCTGACGAAACATCTAGAACACATAACCGGACACCTGGTTCACCGCTGAGGTGTTTTCCTCATGTCGATGAATCAAAGCTCAGACATTTTCAGAGCTTCACGCACGTTGAAGAGGCGGAGGCGCCTCTTTCTCTGCCTGCTGTCTGAGGAGATGAAGACATTCACATAGGTGGGTTGTCGCATGATGATGTCAGGCTGACCTTTCCCCATTCATCATCTGCTCCTGGCACTGCAGGGCTCAAAGGGTTCAGATTGGTTGTGGAGACGTTGCTGGAGTCAAGACCTCCTGCTTGACTGACACGTCAGTATTCACTATCGGTGTTAGTGATGAAGGTGTGAGTGGTGGGAAACCCAACCATGGAGCTATAAATTCTCTTCCCTTCATGTACTGTGTATCAACATCTGATGTCGGACCCTTGCTTAACCTTTCCGCCAATCCATCCTCTCATTTCTGCTCCCCCTCACTATCTCCGGCGCCATCCATCTTTCCTTCAGCTGGGAGACGAGCGAGCTGACAGGAAGCAGAGCTCTCATTAGCATGCATCACCTTGCACCGGCTCGGGCCTAAAGAGACAGGCCTTTCAGGCACACTCACAGAGTATGTGTGCGCATGTGAATGAGACGTTCTTATCACAGGTTCCCAAAGTGTTCATTTTAGATTGCAGGCCTTTGTGTTTTAACAGAGTGGCGAAATACAGTCTGTGTTTCTTTGCGAGCGTGAACAAAGGATCAGTTACAAGAACTGTCCAAAATAACTGCAGATTATTACGGTCTTGAATTGGATAAATTTGATGAGGCGTGTCCAATGTCTGGCCTGAGGGCAGTGTGTTGCTCTTGATCGAATTTCACATGGCCTCCACCCCCCCATCGTGAAATTGATTTTTTATTTCTTGGTGGCTTGTCAGCATTGTCAACCAGGGGATGTAATTTGAATGACATTTTTGACAACTGGAAACAGCAAATGCTTCTTTTTTCTAAATGTCACATTACGTCTTTTTCACAGACCCGGATTGAAGTGAAAGAGCAAATGGGGACTGTACTTACTGTAAACTTACTAACAGCAATCTCTTGTCATGGTTTGTGAGTAGGAAAAAAATTACCCCTACAATAAGCACATAAGTAAATTGAAAAAGAGCACATAATGGTTTGTGGCTCTTCAATGTGGTGGCCTGATTGATGAACTGAATGTGACTAAAGCAACCCATTCTCACTCCCAAGGCATCAAATAGCAACTCACTTCAAGAGACTTTTGTGTCCTATATCGATCACTATTATCGCCTCGGAGTGAGAATAGGTTCACTTGGTACATGCAGTCAAATACTTGTATTCTGGGAAGAGAAAATGTGAATCAATCCTTTAGATTCCAGAGTTTATTCAATGAAATATTCCATTTTGATGTCACCATTTCAAAAGGTTGTAGCTTGTTTTTTGATAAAGACATAAGGTAAATGAGAAATGACCGGGAGATTTGGATGGGAATGAATGCAGGCACACCTGGCGGAAGCCACGGTTCATTTCATAACTTTTACAGATATTTATCTGATCCAGTAGAGATGCTCTGCTACTTTACAGCAGGATTGAGACCTCCACTGTTACCATCAGCATTATTTACAGTCATTTCTCCCACGGCATCCATTGCATTTTTATTTTTTGGATTCCCACTAACTACATCACATTCAGCAGTGTAATGATCTTGCCTTTTTGCTTCACGGGACTGAATATCAAGAGAGGGCGAATATTCCTCTTCAGAATCTGATTCAATCGATTTCGCTCTCTTGCTCTCTGTTATGCTTCCATTAGACCAGTGATTCTTAAGAATAGGGCTGGGGTCCAACGTTGGGCCGCAAGCGCCTCCTAGAGGGCCGCTAATTTTTTTTTGTTTTACATTTTTGGGCCATGAGAGGCTCAGTTTTAATACATTAGCCACATATGGTGGCGACTGTGTGTCTCCGAATTGACTTGACAGCTGCAAATCTGTGATATTTACAACTATGGAGAAGTTCTTGAAAAGAAAAAATGGTAAAGAAAGTGATAGTGGCCCCAACATTAAAAACTGTTCATGAACGCACCCGTTGAAGCAGTTTTGAAAATAAATTAGAACATTTAATGGCAATACTTTCATTTGCACTTTACTTATATCTTCTTTGGCGTTTATATAAAATATATTATTTTTATTTTATGATTTTTTAAATTGGTTTTATTATATTTATTTTATACAGAATTGTATTCATTTTTTTTTTTTTCTCAGTTTGCATCAAGTGTATTTTTGTTTTTTTTCTTTAGTAAATTCGATGAATATGACGCACTTGGTTCTGCGGCTGGTTGGACTTTTCGATGACAAATAAGTATCTTTGTGATGATCATATGGTTTCATGTCATTTCACAAGGTTTTGGTTAGTTTACGTGAAAGTAGATTAAATATGGTTATTGATCACAAATGAAATCAATAGTAATGAACCAGTTCTGTTACTTGAATGGGCCCCGAGATCAAAAAGGTTAAGAACCCCTGCATTAGATAACTAGAACCTGCCTCATATCATCTAAACAAACTGTCTTTACTCCCAAAAAAATGTCGCTGAGATTGAAGTCCCAACCATCTGTTTGCGAAAAGTTATGACTACATCAGGCTTCATTTTTACAGATTGGCTTGTTTAAATGCAGCGACGGTGCTTGTCACAACTTTGCGACAGTGGCACGTGAAGGGTTAATACATTTACCACCCACTCTCTGGGTTATTTGCAACTCGAAATTCCATCTTTATTTAGCCTGAACAGAAGGTACTGACGTGTACAATATGTGAGCAGGAAGCGAGGCTGTCAGGATTATTTTTTTCATTTCATATAAATTTATGTTATCTTTATGACCCAGACACAGTTCAATAATCCCCTTTCAACTGTAAGGACCTTTGTAGCGGGTGGCTTCTTTGGTGCCAAACTACATGATGCTCCAGAAAGTACACGCGTTCATAGTAAATCACAGCGCAAGTTTAATTTCTCTTTGTATTCCCCAAAAGCTCTTTGTCAAAGCTTAATGACCTTCTGAGCCACTGAAGATATTTTGGAAGGATTTATTTTTGCTCCACTTGAAAACAAAAAAAGGTTTATTAGGTCATAAGCATATAAAAAAAGTTGGGTTTTTTTTTACGTTTGATTAAAAAGTTCAAAGAATGTCAGGTTGAGCGTTTGGCCCAGTCGAACTTTTACCTTATCAAGTTCGGCCCTTGTTCTAATTTGGTTAAACAGACTCCCACCACTGCTAATAACACAATTCACACGAAGGCAGTTACACGGGCCAGAATCCTACTCATCATCATAGAGATAGACGGAGGATGGTTCCTCCTAGAGTCGTGTTTTCTGGCTCCAGGCAGTGTAGACCTGTCTTGTCTTCTGATCAAGGTTTACACCTGATACTGAATTCATTAATCATTTTAGAACTAACTGATATAGCTCCCTTCAGCTCCCTTCCATGGTGGTACTCTATCGATCTGTATCACATCTTCCCTGTTCCAGCTAGCAGCACAACTGAATCCGAACCGGAGGTCCTTCCACTGGATATTTTCCTCCTGCATACTGTATGTGGGGTTATTATTTGATAGACAGTCATGATTTCTGTGACTATAGTCACATATATATATATACATATATATGTATATATCTGTATGTTGATACACAGGAAAATATAGGGGAATGAGAGTGAGATCACACAGATCACAACATCACAACACCTTCCAGAGACCGTGTGTCCATTTTCACATACATTGAACAGTGATGTCTAGTGTGGATGTGGACGTGTATGTTTGAAAGGATGGTCTCTCCCCTGGTCAGTGGGACAACCAAGGCCCTGTCGCCAAAGCGCCTTCACACATGTAGTGGCTTTAAGGGTGAGTCCAGACACAGTGGGGTGTAGACCTTTCAGCTGCTTCCTTCAACATGTTGTTCTTTTGGCCACTGGTATAGATAGATAGAATAATAAATGGAAAAATGGGGAATTCCACCCTCTCCAACAGAAGATTGTGCTCCCAGAGCAGAAGAGGCGGGTCGTCATCCGTGCTGCTTGACTCTCAGCTGCAAACCGTTTCAGTGATTGATGGAGGTCCGCATCAGATCCACATAATTTCCGCCCCCTCGGCTACCTTTTGAAATACCGTCCATAAAAACAGCGAATATAACTGATAACAGCAGGAGGAAACGGCTGAAGAAAATGGAACTGGTTAACAGGAACCACTTTGCATCTAAAACCCTGACTAAAAGATAGGATGGGAAGCCCAGCAGTGGGGAGAGGCTGCTCCCCATGCAAGTGGGTCAGGCGCACAGTTAAGGGAGAATCCTTCATGTCTCCCTTGTGAGGAGTTCTGGGCACGTTTCACTGGGAGTGCTCTGTAGAGCTGGGGGACACTTTGGGGAAGAAGTATGCCTTCGCAGAGAGCCCAGGCAGTTGACAAGCGTTTGAAAATGAATGGATAGATTTTGAGAAAACCAGTGCAGTAGCTTCTATAACTTTAAGCGTCAAACTCAAGGCCAGGGAGCCAAATATGGCCACCGAGTCATTGTATGCGGCCCGCCAGAACAATTAATACTATACAATGTTATTATCAGTATAGATGAAATCATATTTTTGACCACTATAAAGTGAACCTAAAACTGGATCACCAATGAAGCATGTCCAGATCACCACCTACAAAGAGGTCAAGTGAAGATTATAATATGAAAATGAATGCAATGTTGGTGCATCAAGAAGGAAACCAGATTGTCTCCTGAGTTGTGTGTCCGTTGTGAAGGACAGCTGATGTTCTGAAGCAAGCCACAGAGAAACTGTGCTCTAAAATTGCAACAGTTAAAGGAGACACTGATTGGTTTAAACTACTTTTTCTATAAAGGAGTGCCATCTGCAGATTGTTCAATAAACATTATTTTTTCTTCAGTGTGTGAATTGGCTGGCATTTGAATTCACCCCTTGTGTGGTCAAGTTTGGAGGTTAAACATTGACAGAAAATGAAAAAAATAATAATAACAGTGTTCCAATCTATTTACAATGTTAGTACTTTATACTTATTTCCAACTGTGGAGCCGCAGACATACACAAATATGCATTTCGAGACTCCAGTTCTTGCTCAACAGCATGCGGATGGCTGACCACACCATCAGCAAATACCACACTCAGCATTTGAGGATCAGTCTGTATCAATATCAGGGATAATTAATTATAAGCAAGCGACTCTGGGAGCAAGAGTAGATTTATGACTTTACAGCACTGCCAGAGATGACAGCCAGGAGGCAGGAGTGAAGCGGATTGCTGTGAGGAGCTGAACAATGTTGAATACCAAATTGGAAAATTATAAATGACACTTCGTGGTGGGCTTTGTGGCGGTGTGAAAGGAACAGTGTGACTAGCTTTGCGCAAAGGCTCGCATTTATCATTTCCTATTGCTGTGCATCCACGGTCAGATAGCAATGTTTAATAATCCTGCCACATTTATTCAACACTTTTTAAGCCTGTAATTTAATTGAACAAAACATGAGAAAACAGTTGTTGTTTCGTGAGAGGAATATTAAAAGTGAACCAAGATATTAACTTGTTTGAACTTACTACCTCATAAGGCAGGTAAACTTAATCACAAAAACAGAATAATGGTGTAAAAATTAATGTTTTTGTATCTCTAAAATAAGTCGGAAAACTGAGGCAAAGCAACCCTCCTGCTCAGACACCTAAAACTACGCGCTAAATATTGAGATAAAAATGCTGAATAACCATCAATAAAAGGGTTTTATTATGCAAACAGTTCTAAATGTTCCATAAAACATCCGAACGCACTGTGACTCATCTTTGGGAGGATGAGAATCCAGCCTTAACAATATATTAGAGTCTTTCAAACATGCTTCCTTGGCTCAAAGTTTGTATTAATGTGAATGAATAACTGCGTCCTGAAGTTAAATGAGATTTCAAATTGCACCATTATTTAAGTAATTCTATTATCGCCCCCAAGGGTGAGAGAAAATGGTTCAATTGGTCTGTCAGCAGCTACTCCTGCCGTCATCGGCCTGGAAAGCCGCGAGGACGTCGCGGTGAGTAAAATGAATCAGGGTGGGAGGAGGCAGACCTAAAATGGTGGAAGCAGACAAGCGAGGGACACGGCACAGAGCCACCGTGTCCCTCGCTTGTCAGTGTCAGTGTCGGTCAGGCCGATAAACAACAGGGAACACAAATAGGTTTGAGATATCGAGCTCAAACATGAAGAAATCCCTCCCTTTCCTCCTCTTCGCTCCATCTATCAGGCTTACAGGCTATAAATAGCTGATTCGGGGCACTGGCTAATTCCTCCATTAAGACGATACGGCAGAAAGAAAAACGTCTTTGAAGCTTCGATGGGAGGAGACAGGAAGTAGTGGAAGGTTGCCAGGACAACATCCTCTGTCTCACCCCACACCGCCACCCCCCCCGATTCCTGTGCTTTTGTCGGTGCCGCCGAAACTGAAGCATCCTGTGAAGAAATCACTTAGCAAGGATGCAGAATGGTCTACTTTATAGCATCAAAACCTACCAGGCATCCATGTTATTTTTCAATTGAATTTACGTACGGATTTATGTTACGTTTGTCGTCCAACAAGAGCAGGTATCGGCAGCTATCCTAGATATACGTGAACCAAAAGAAATTGTGTGACAACAAGTTACAAATCACACCTTCTTTCAGGGGTTTTGCCTTTTTATGTTACATAGTAAAACTACGAATTATTTAGGAAAGAAGTATAAAACCAGTTTGTATCTATCGGCTGGCTAAAAGGGGTAAATCTAACAACAGAGTCCTTCTATAGTGTTGGGGTTGGTCAATGCACTTTACAATATACTTCTGAGAGAATTTTCCTGAGGATGTTTTGCTTTTCCCATGAAATAATTTTTTATAACTTCATCACATTTAATTACATTTTACAGAATGCCACTTTTATTTTTAGTTGTGTTTATGGAACTGAAGGCAATTTAATTTAGTTTTCCCAAGTTGAAATAAAAGGCAGGAGTGATGTAGCCAACCGTTTGTCAGACCAAACTGACAATTTCAACCGAAAGTACGAAAACCTCTTCACGTTGTTACAGTATATGTACTGGAAAATAACGCTCAAATAACGCTATGAGCTAAAAGCTCATAGTGGTGAAACTCATGTCACAGTTTCATTGACTTGTTATACATTCCGATTCTCAAGAAAGATACAGTTGGGTCTCAACACCTGCAGCTGTGAATATTTGGTGATAATATTTGACAACAGACTCGTATAATACGAATACATTTATCTGATAACCTAATTTAGTTGAACACGACAGTTTTATTTCTTTGTCAAACAACGCTTCCTCCTAGTCTGTTTCAATGACTCTAGCTATTAAAGCTATGATATTAACTCGCGCCCTACGGTCCCAGGTCTTAAGAGGCCAGTATTACCCGAACTGCGGGCTACAGCGATATTCAAACCCTTTTTTGCGTCTTGGTGCGCTGTTAAGTGGGACGAAGGTTGAAAACGGTCCTCAGTGTATTCATCTTGAGCTCATCTTTTATTTACCACTCTTCCTGAAGCTCTAGGGTTGACAACCCCCTGTGCAGCGCTTCTTCTCACGTGCGTCTCTTTGTGAGTATTCAAGTCTTGACTCTCTAGCGATCAGTGGTCGTTGGAAGGAAGGTGAGATGTGGGAGTTTGAGTTTGATGCCTGGAGATAGATGAAGTGCGGAAGGGAATAATTTATAAGAATCCCGGCGCCCGCCCCGCCGCTCTGTGCTGACGAGGTCTGGGGTTCAAATCCTTTAGGAATATCTGCCAAAAGCAATGCACATCCTCTTCGATCAGCAGTAATCAAACATAGCAGGTGACTAAAAAAGTGTTTTGTCGAAAGTCTTTGGGCTGGAATGGAGTCGGCCACCAGAGCAGCTCATCTGACTCAGCCTGCTATGACTTCGGATCATCATATTTGAGAATATTTGAAAGTCATTGCCTCTTATTAGTGGTTGGCTATCAAAGCTACATGGGGAGACAGGACTGGACATGTTGTCCATCTATCACAGGGCACATTCAAACAACAGCTGGTGGAGCATGTGGAGGAAATCAGACCATCAAATCCACACAGCCGGGACTAACCTTTGTTTACAACCATGTGTGACCACTGATCCGATGGTTCACTTTGAAATAATCTTTCATTTTTACTTGCTATTTTTCAACTTAGTCACATGAAACACAAACATATTTATTTATTGATTTTTAATATTGTTCTTTTGCATCTTATAATACGTTTTCCTGAGCGCAAATGTAGAGTTGTGACCTGCTATATCATTTTGTGCTATGGGACTTACTCTGCATTGACTAAGTATGTGTGGGTTTTTCTGTCTGACCCAAAGTGGATTTAATATGTATGTCTTGTCCTGGCTTCTTCCTCTGTGGCAGTTCCACCGTGAAGTTAATAGCTGCTGACTGCAAAGCGACGCGTGTGGTTAGTCTGAGGGCTGGAGGCAATAGCAGCTGAGGAGGAGGAGGCACTCGTACACCTCCATCGATCCACCATGACTCCGCAGGAGTCGGATGAGAACCTTGCTATGATTTATGGGATGTCATTTTAAGGGATATCAGCAAGGCCCTTCCTTCACAGAAAGCAACTTGCCAAAGGGCATAACCGGGCCCTCTGGGACCTACAGGCCCGACGTCCTGCCCCACTGACGGTGAGACGAAAACTATTCAGGCATCACTAATTCAAATTCATTTCTTTGAAGGAGTAAATAGGGAACAAATTGCTTTCTTAGATACTGATCGAGACTATTTCTGATTCATTTAACTCTATTGGCCAAACTTTTTCCACCCTAATCTCACGCATGGAAGAGGAAACCAAGTGAAACAATACAGGTTGTGAAGTCACACGCATCGGACGCTGGATATTCATGAACGTTTAAAAACGACTGAGATGGTGAACATGCACGAGCAGTCCGATTGTTCTTCCATTTAAAGCCTGGAAGATTATTGAACGGCGTCTTTCAGTATTTTTTGGAGCCGTAGTTAATCACAGGCCTGAAAGGAAAACAACCATTAAACAAGATTACTTGTTCCTGGACTATTTACACCTTACAGGCACAACGCAATTTACAAGGCTTGAATATCCCCACTGGTGTATTACACTTCTGTAAAGCAAATATTTGAGTTTGTTTTGGGTGAGATGATGAGTTCATATTTAGACAAATTGCATACAGAATAACACATCGACTTTTTTCTTACAGCATAAGCTGTGAAGAAGCAGCAGCGATTTATTGGCTTGCACTGATGTCTGTTATTTATTGCTAAGAAAATGTGCCAATATCCTAAATATCTGAAAATTGAAATTAGTCATCCACATTTGAGTCGATATATATATAAAAAAAATCTGTGGTTCATCCTCTCTGGCAATAACTGTAATCCCCATGTTGATAAATGAAGGTCTCTGCACACACTGATGTCAGCTCAGCCACCTCACCAACTTAAAATATTTTACGACAATGTGACATTTCCAGAGGGTGCGACGCATGTGTGAGCGGGCAGGAGTGTATATCTCTCTCACGGCGCTGATAGTTCTACACCGCCGTATATCTCAGAGAGTTAAAAAGAGGCGAGCAGTATGACGGCGTCAGATGACTCCGCTGCTGGTGGAGAGAGTCCTATATGTGGCCTGGAGGTGTGAGTGACGCTGCTGAGGTGTGGAAGTGTAGAACAAAGAGGAGGTGCTAAACTGTGAGGCGACGAAAGAGTCATGGGGAGTTGGTTGTCATAGTGCCAGCAGACATAGAATGGGTGGAAAAATACAAATGAACGCAATGCAAACCAGTGCAACAACAGTTCACTTCCTGCTTAGATCAGGAGGACAAAGGTTGTTTATTCTTAAACCAATTCCTAAACCAACAGTTTCCAAACTTTTGCATGGTTGTTACTGGTGACTTAATAGTGCCATAATTTGTACGGTTGTACGACTGAAAAAAGCAGCAGAACCACTGCAGTACCTGAAAGAGTAAAGTAACTAATCTGAAAATATTGACAAATCAGGGTTTAGATTGATGTGTGTGTTTTTTAATGATGTCTTAAATGCTGTGCCTTTAATCTGACAGAAAGAAAAGGAAAAAAAAACTCTTTGGTCAAGCTCAAAAATACATTTAGATGAATTGAAAATCCTTGAGCAAGTGAGAACTGGCTAAAAAACAGTATCTGCATGTAAAACGCATTTGTCTCAGTGAAAGATGACGACCACTGGCAGTGTTTATTAGGAATATAAATATTGAAAGACGGATGAAAAATTTGTCCCTCAATGCTACAGATGGGTGAGAATTTTCACAATGGCAAAACTGAGCGAGAACAGATGTCCGCTTTAAAAACTCACAAAAGGCCCTGTTTTTATCTGTGTATGGAGATAGAAAAAAACCCATTGTTTTTCTCTGAATTTTTTTCAAATATATATTTTTCCCGACCCAAATGAATTCACGGACTACCCATGGACTACATGAAAGAAAGAAAAACCAAAATGTAATATAATTTGCGCAAACCTGAAAACACATTTTAATTGATGAGAATGGAAGACTGAGTTGTTAATGGTTTTAAATAAAACAAAATTAACACCTATCAACCGTTAACACCTTTACAAACAACATAAAGTCATTTCCCTCAAAGACTTGCAAGGATAAAACATAGGGAAAAAGAAAGAAGAGAAAACAGAAGGCAAATAGAGAGCGAAGAGAAAAACTGTCTTAGGAAGTTATAATACCAGAAAACCCACACCACAAGAAACCCTGACTGCCTTGTTTAGATGTTGCTAGAAAACTGTCAGGATTTATAAAGAATACATTTGTAGTTGGTAACATATTTTGAGACACAAGTGTCGCAAAATATAGCATTTTTTTAGTGTATTAGCAAGATAAGAATAAACACAAAAGAAGGAAACGTTTTTACTTAAATTCATGGGGCTTATGTAGGCTTTAATTTTTTTTATAAAAAGCTTTAGTCCAACTGTAAACAAAGAAAATGTCAGTTTCCCAGGCATTCTCATCTTGAATGACTTTAATAACCTTCAAATTGGGAAGTTTCTAAAGCCTCCCCGCAGCCACTTGCCCCCCATAAACATCATACAAACTTACCGTCTTCCGTGGGAACATAGACGTTGAGATAGAGGCAGTCCTCGCTCTGGTTCTGGATGTATCCGGCGGCCACGTCCAGATTGTCCGTGAACCACACAGGCAGCATGATTTCTGGCAGCACACCGTGGATGTTTTGAGGACATACAGGGGCAAATTGCGTGGCGTTTCGGATCTCCTGCCAAGATCCCGGCGCCTCTGGCGGCTGAAAGCGTCGGTCACCAATGGGTGCCGTGGCGTAGGGCACTCCCAGGTACTGCTCCACCGGACCCAAGATTTCGTTGTTTAGGTCTTTCTTGATTCCTCGGAGCTTACCGTAGTTGGTTGTGACTACAGGATGTTTTGACGGGTCTAACTTCTGACTCCAGGCTATGTTGAGGAAAAGAGCAAGACCTAACAGGCACCAATCTGTCATGGGGCTGCATCTCTTGGCGTGTGGGCCCCAACCACTTCGTTTACTCAAAACAAGCGGGTTCATGACTGGTTTACGTCTGGTCTCACACCAGCTTTGAGTCACTTCAGATGCGGTGTAGACAGAATGTCCAGCTAGTGAGTGTCTAGAAGTGAAGGAAATTCGGACGGGTGGGCTGTGCTCTGGAGGGTTGGTGGGTTCCTGGGTGCTGGATAGGAAATCTAAACCAGTCTGTTGGGGCCAGCTCAGAGCTGTGTCCACCTCAGAGTATTCCAAAATGTTTCCAGAATCATTGTTCTGTTACGTTCCATCCCTGGTCACCTTCAGGGAACTGGGTTGGTCTTCAAAACTGCAAACAGAAAAGTCAGAGTAGGACGTGATTAACATTCGACAGCTTGACCAGTTAAGTGCTGAGTTGTACTAAAAGCTCAACTGCGTTGTTGGAAAACACAGATGCATCTTAGTGTGAACAATGTGTTACGCACTTATTTTACCGCACAAGCTTCACAGCACTGCTATAGTCTGGGCATATGTACTACATTGTTTTAATTGTTTCCCAGAGATTTGTGTGGAGGGCGAAACATTTTGCATTTTTAGAGTACTTGTTGAAACCAGCTCAAAAAAGGAAATTGTGACTTTCCGTGGGGATGTAGCCTGAGTGGCTGGTCTACGTCCAACAACTGACTGTCTCTCCATCCACAAGCCATCCATAAGGTTTCCTCACCTGAGTCTGCTTGTGTCTTGAAGAAGCCCTATGATCTTACCATTATGTTTTTCTGTCAGATTTCAGCCACTAGCTCAAGTCTGGTTTTGTGACTCTTCCCTGACTCTTGATACATGATTGCCATCACGCCGGACTTGAACTGCCATTGTCCTGAAATCGCCCGCAGTATCTAACATAAGTTTCTTTCCCTCCTGCTCTACCTGGACCTTCTACTGTCTCCGCACCACATGGAGAAGCCATCTCCATCATTTTCTGGCTACTTTAAGCCTCCTTCCAGACACTCACTTTTGGAATTGATTTTTTTAAAAGTTTTTGACAGGATGCAAAAAGTCATATCCTTCAAGACACCACAACAACAGTAAGACTTCTGTGACTACTATTTTTTGTCTTCTGTCTTCCCAAACATCGGTAACAGCAAGAATTGTTATTGCTCCACTCACCTTGAAGACACATCTTGGCACTAACTGACATATGGTTATTTTTCTATCCTTTGTTATTGATGACTACCTCTGCAAGATTACTTCAAATTGATTTGCAGCATTAAGAACGTTTTTTTTCGTTCTCTCTTCCTCAAAATGCCACTCAGTTTTGTAGTTTGAATCGATTGTCGGAATTCTTTCCCTTCTTTCACTGTAAGTGCTTCTTTTGTGACAAGCATCACTCCCTTCATCAATATTCTTTTTAAAATGAATCTTTGAACACTCCACTGAAAGCACACTTGTATTCATTCAAGTCCAGATACGTTGGTGTGAACTCTACCACATGATCCATCTGCTGTCGACAAATGTAGGATCTCGACAAAGGAGTCAAGTGTGACGTGATGACAAGCCACTGCAGTGACGGTTAGAGCTCTTTGCAGCAGCAGAGTTATCGTCCGTATTTGCTGGGGAACACAAGAAGGCTAATGACCTGAAATAAAGTGTCTTGTGTGTGTTCCCCCAGCTCGCAGCAGCTGCTGTGACCTCAGACGTCTTCAAAATCACACTGACCCAATATCCCCTTTCCCTGAACTTCTCAGTTCATTTGAGGGACTCTCTCACAAGGAGGTCAAAGGTCATCTCTGTTTGCCTGTAAGCAGCTTATCAAGCCGCAGGCTTCTCTCGGGACATAAACGCACGCATGGAGCATAAACGGATGTCTTCACTGTCCACTCATTCATGTAATCTATCAAACAAATGTGCAAATCCTCATGTAGCAGAGTCACAGTCACACACGGCCGCGAGGAGATTACCATGTCACAGCATTGTTGGTGGCAGTTGCATAAGAGAACCGGACACTATCGGAGCGGATGACGAAACTCTCCCTCCTCATCTAACTTACAACATCCAGTGGAACAACCTGTTCTCTTGCTCTATCATTCCCAAATAATCATCCCATTTAAAGTCCCCATTAGAGGTATTACTGCATCGCCTGCACTTGGTGATGCCACAGTCGCCGCTCTCTGCCAGCAGAGAGGTCTGAGTGTGGGAACTGAGCGTCCTGAGGTAGGACGGCATATCATTCAGGTTGAAATGTGCCAAGATGTGAGCGACAAACAAAGAGGCCAATTCAAGTGACGTAAAGTATGTCATATAAAACCGAGCAAATCAAAATGAAGCTGTTTGAAAGGCAACAGTTAAGTTCAGTGGTGGCATCTTCTCACCGTCGCCCTCAAAACCACCTCTTCCACTGAACAGCGCGTGACTTTAATCAAGCTTTTTTTATCATCAACCTAAGGACGATTAAATCTGCACATTCCATATCTCATTGTCTACGCTTCATCAATGACTGAAGCCTTCGCTCTGCTCATGGAGAAGCTGCACCAATTTGGCTCAGTAATTGATCTGATGAGCAATTAAACCCTCATGTGAGGCCTGTGTGGCTCGCGCCCGAGCTCCTGCTGAAGGTGTCTAGGGATCCTCCAACGTCTCCTTCGGAGCTAGAAGCTTCATAGAGCAGTGGAGGCCAGGACAGCTTCAGGGATGTGAATCACTTATGGGTGAAAGACTGTGAGATGCCAGGAGGTCTCTCCACTACACCCCACCACATCTGTATCAAGAGAGCGCTCCTTTATGTATCAGTGCTTTCAAACCCCACTGTCATTTTTTATTTTATATACAAAGACATAAAAGGCTTTGGTACATTGATTCGCCAGTGAAAAGTCCAGACCCTGTTTGGATCTGAACTCGAAAACAACACATTCGCACACCACTTATGTTGACTTTCAAACGCATGAGCAGTTTGCATTACATGTAGTAAACAGAGTGGCTGCAGTAGGTAGGACGATTTAGGAAGGTTTTATTAACTGGAAGCAGTAAGGGTGTTGTGGAGGGCATTATAAGAAATGAGTTTAAAAATATCCTCCCACCTTCACTTTAATGTACGTTTTCTCCTCCCATAAACTGCAAAGCTGCCTGTAAATGCCTCAAATTAGAAAATTGAAAAGCCATTGCATGTCTTGACGACTCATTTTGCATGAGTGGATTATGATGAGACTTTGATAAATGCATGACTACTTGCCGTCGTGTCTAAATTTAGAATGTGTCGCTGTAGTCATCAGCTCACATTTGTCATTCGATTTGCAAAAAAAAAAAAAAATCACCTATATCATCAATAATACATTTCAATCTGTGTTGTCACTCGATCCAGGCTCATAAAATCTCCGTCGATGACTACTTTCAACGCAGCCATATTCTTATATTAGTATTTTCCCTGCGCAGATTCTTGTTCCTCTGTGACAGATTTAGCCCTGAAGGCACGCGGTAGCAGTCAGTTTCAAACTTTGCTTCTGCCTTTACTTGTATCCACATGGCACCATCTCCTCGATCCCCCCGCAACTCATTCTTCTTCACCTCTGTGAATAGAATTCTGCAACTTTAAAGGTTTCACAGACGTTTGCAGTGGCACAGCAGGGAATCGAACAACCTCTACTTCTTGTTAACTCATCTCTTCTCTCGCTGCATCTTGCCCTACGGCTCCAGAAGAATAATGTGGTGTAAGTGCGGAGTGGTGGATCACAAGGGAGGATGAAGTCGGGTTAACGTCCTATTGGATAGGACAGTTGAGCTTAAGGAGGTCACGCGGGAGAGCTATCGTGTGTCTGCTTGTGTGTGTCAGAGGGTGATGTTCGACAGGCTGCTCCTCATGCACTCCAAGATGTCGCAGTAAAAACAGGTTGTTTTATTTTCACTTCATCAAGATGAGAGTATAAAAAATGCATCAGACCGTTCTGATGGGCTGATTATTTTATACAGCTCTTTCGTTGAATCCAGGCTCTTGAAGAGGCCTTGTCCCTCCTTCACTATCTCCCTATCTTCTTTCACCCCTTTCTTTTTTGTGCGTCTGTGCATGATGAATCATCCCAACAATATGCTTTAGCTTTTCTGGAGATCCATAACAACAACACAACACACATTTAATCATTTCTTTCTTCCAATTTCAGCACCTCTGGAGCACAGTACATTTGAGACTGTTACATTGAACACCAATAACCTATCTCTCTTTCCAAATGTATTTATACATCTGTTTCATAGAGCAATGAGAAGCCATGCACCATGTGCTCTGGAACAGCCCAGATATAATGCTGGCTATGCTGCAGGAGCACCACCAAGCTTGTTCTACGGTTCACGTTCAGCCGCCACTGTCAGGGTGATCCAAACCCTCACACTGATCATGGCCCGTGAGCTCAAATACTGACATTTTATGTTCCATTTCTTTGACTATTTCCCCCCTAAACGAACAGAATCCTTCATGTATTTAGTTTCTTCCCCTCTCTCTGTGATTTTCTGAATTTTTTGAAGCGTGATGACGGAGACAGCTGCCTTTGCACACTTGGTGGTTTAGTGTTTGAAGACTCCATCAGATTCTTTTGATGAGACAGAGAGATTTGTTAATAAAATCACGACACTGTGCTAAAACTGCCTGTTTCAGGCTTCAATTAAGGCGGCCAACGGAGATCATTGCCTCACACCAACGAAGCAGGCAGTTTATGAATCTGGCAGGCGATCTGGCGTGATCGGACTTCAAGTCATCTGGGTACGACAACACTACACTAGCACCTGCTCTCACGCTGCGGCGGCTAACAGTTAACAGCTTTCAGTGTGAGAGTGTGTGTTAGGAGGCAAGCGGGTGTCGACGGCTGTTAGCGGAGAGATGGAAGTGAGACTGGCTCTGACAGGCGGCTTGATACACACAAATCTGCTCACATCAGCTGTTGGCCTATAAGGTTTGTTAATGTGTGATCTGTAAGTTTGGTCAACACGCTCTCTCTTACTCTGGCTCTCTCTCCCTCTCTCACACTCTCCCTCCCTCCGATTTAAAACAGAAAAGATGGTCAGTCATATTAAAGTTCACATTTATTAGGGATGTCCTGATACCAGAATCGGTACACGCTCCGATACTGGCCTATTTTGCTGTACTCGTACGCATGACAAATACTGGCTCATGACAGCACACGACAGCAATATCTATAACTATATTCCAGGGCTGTCTGCTCTCCCTTGCCCTTTCTCATATGACAAACGTACTCCTCGATGCACGACACAGATGAGATTGCAGACGCACCGTCTTTGACCAGGTCATTTCTGACCCGCTCCAGCTCTGCTGCAAGAGAAACGACTCATATACATGAACATGCTCAACTCAGGAAAACGCTCGATAAGTTAGGTTTCCATCCGATGACGCTAGTAGTTACAGAGACTGATCAGATCTGATGATCTACACTAGTCAGTGCTAACCCAGGGTTGCATTATGGAGCTTCAACAATCGCGTGAGGTCCCAGAACGCAACCCCTGTGATAAATGAGGGAACACTGTGTACGTAAACCAGTACGCAGTACCGTGATCTTAGATATAATATATCAGCATATACATGTAGTAGACCCATGCTAAACTTGAAATGTTTGAAGTGAAATCTGTGGCTGTGGTGTCATGGTTTTCCAAGGAACACGTGCTGAGAAAAAAAACATTTAAAATGGTTGTTATACTGTGATACTATTGAGTACTTTATCTGTACTCTGTTTTGGCATGTACTCAATTGTCAGTACTCGGTCGGCAAGTGGTATTGGATATTCTTTTAGTCCCTTACAGACCCCATACAGAAAAGTGGAACGATACATACGTCGGGTTCAAATGACATAGAACTTGATTCTGGTGAATTGAAGTGAATGTTTCTATTTTGTTCTGTTAAAAAATAGTGGCTGATGCTTAGATCCCTGCTTCCACATAGTGTGTGGTCCACACAGTTTCATGGGTAGCTAAACCATGGATTGTGGGTGGTAAATAAGAATACATTAGCAATTTTAAACAGCGGCAAAGTGTTGCCAACACATATGTTTAAATGAGAGACACAGGTACCATGGTTTGCAGCAGTTTTTGGGAGGATATGCATAAACAGATTTGTACATATTTTAGTACACGCAAACCATATATCGTCTTCTCGGTTACCATAGCGTCAACATGGTGGGTTCATGGAGGTGGATTCCAAAGAAACACAAACACACATCAACACACACAAACCCGCACTAACACAGGTCCATAGTAAAATTTCAACCAGGCAAACACTCAACCTCAATCCATGTCACATTAGTGTGTGTGTGTGTATATGTGTGCGACTGTGCCGTCTTTGTTTTGTTGTCTCAAAATGATTATCTTGGTTGGTCTGAGGCACTGGAATAACGATGAAACTCACACGCACACACAGACAAATACATTATTCAATCGAAACACCTTCACTGCCACATGATCAACATGTTTATTTGAACACTGCCGCGTTTCACCATCACACAAATGTACACACAGCCTCTAAGCACCCCTGACATCTCTGACAAATTGACTCTTTTATATGAGAGGAAAAGAAGAGAAGCGAGTGGGAGGGAGGCAGGGAGGAGGTAGGTGAAGTCATGACAAAGCAGAGGAACAAAGAATCAGGAATAAGGTCGGCAAGTAGATGACGCCTGATGTAAAATGGTGGAAGACGAAACACACGACCACTCATCACAATGATATGCCTCCCATTGCTGCAGAGAGATCCTAGGAATGTTAGTGTTTATTTGTCTCTTGGTCAGTTCTCAAAACCACAATTTTACCAGAAAGAAAGAACAAATTTTGCTTCTCAATAGGAAGAATCAGATCCAGGAAGTTTCTGTCCAAATCCAACTCTGTTTGGAATAACTAGTATTCTTGTAGTGTGCAGGTAGTGCAGCAGAAAACATAGGTTTCAATTTTAATAATGGATGAACAAATGTACCTGGAAATGCAAGGTATCCTCTGAATTCTGATCATACACAGGTTTGGCTGAAGTCTTGCCTCTTAAAAGTTCAGCAGTGTTTCCTGGATTTTCCTGAAATGAGAAAAAAAGATTGCATGTTTCATAAAACTGTTCAATAAACATACACACATCTGTCACGCATGCTTGCAACAGCCATGTCCTACAGTGTTAGCTGGACATTGTAAAAGCATTTTTGCTGAAATAACTTTAATAAGTCTTTTCCAAAGTGTTGCCAAATGCTTCCGATTTCAATCCCTCCTGCTTACATCTGGAGGCCACTTACACCTGACTAGGGATGTGCTGATGAGGCTTCATGAAACAGTGTCTTCATTTTCAGAGTCCACTAGATGGCACTATCTGCTCTAAAATATTTGAATTTTAAAACCCTTTTTTTGTAGATGAGAGTACTAGCTAATGAGCTCTAAAAAGCCATGAACCCATCACTACTTATCAAGCAACGGTTCTTCATACCAATTCATTTGTGGAGAACTTGTCCTACAGTCATCAATCAAGATTCTTTTTTCATTTCAAATGTCAGTAGTTGGCCACGGAGGTGATCATCTCCTCCACGACTCCTACTCTCGACAAGGCTCTATTCTATTTTTGGGTTATGCCTAAATTAAAAATGAAAGAAAGCACTTCTGTAGCTTCAACCGATGTTGCTGCGAACACCAACAAAAGCCAAAACCGATATTGAAACTGATTATTGGTGCAGTTACGTCAGAAAAATGGGAAAGGCGTGACCTTTAATGAGCAGATTCCCATGACGATATGGGAGTGAATAGTCAATGGAAAAAAAATCTCTAAAGCCCACACCCCTCACCCAGTCTGTCTCCAGATTGTTAGCCCAGTGATATATTCACTGCTCCTCGCTGCTGATGACAGACACTATGAGCATTAAATAAAAACACAACAACCCGAGGAATACGAGGATAAATGAGTCGAGGGAAGCAGATGACGGATGAGACAGACTGATGAATCCACACTATCTCCACCAGTGGGGACCAAACTGAGAGGCTGGCACACACCCGACCCAGTGAAGAGAAGATGAATCGACTGTCTTCTGAGAACTGTTCTGTTCCGTGTTTTACGGAGAGACACTATAATAATACTCCATAACATAACGCCAGAAAACAACGAAACCTCTCCGCTGCCTTCAAGTTACTAGAGGTCAGAGCTTTATTTCAGTCTGACAGTTCCATCTGAATCTTTGCATTCATCACCTGGAAAACAGAGTAGCTTTTTTCAGTCCTCAGATTCTTTTGGTGGTAACATACAGTCATTGGCACGCACAGGCAGCCTCACCGCTGGAAGCAGACAGAAGTGATGGATGAGACAGGTCACCTCGTGTACTTAGATATGAGCAGGAAGAACGAGCCTGTTCACCTAAGTGGGTGTTGATGTAAACAGCTGCGAGCTAATGTTGCATATGGAGCGAGCGTGATGCGGGATTAATGGTGGACAGCTGATTGGAGGCTGTTTATTTGTATGAAAAAGGTTGACGGACCTGGCACGTATATACTCCCTGACATGTCTTCTCATAAACAACGATGGTTTAAAAGCTAAGTGAGCCAGACAGGGTCTATTGCACGTGATGATCAGTCGTGAAAGCAGAATAATTCATCCAAAGTCTGTCACCGCAGTAAACGCTCTCCATTTATATCGGACATCAAACCGACAGTGGTGCAGTCCAGCTTTGTGTACATGGCGATGCTGATGCATATTTATGGATATATCACACTTGAAGAATGCATAAAAAACTCAACATTCATCACAGTTGATAGCAATGAAAAAGAGTAAACAAGAGTGCAGTGTATTTATGAGAACAGCAGTGAGTCAGAGTTGCACATCGAACAGCCGTTTTGTTTTGAAGTGTTGTATATGGGAACAGAAGCCAATAATACAAGCGATTCATTGTTTAAAAAAAAAAAGTTATGGCAGAATGCTGTCCCTGCATCTCTTACTATGTCCACTCAGCTGATCCACATATATGTAACTCTTAGTTTGAATTCTGCACTGTGACTGCTTCCACGTTTTTGGACCTACAGTAAGGCACCATTTTGAAAGAGGCCTGTGATTTTACGAGACAGATTTGTCCACCTAAGTCAGTCAGACACGCAGATTGCAAGAGAGTGAGCAAGAGAGGGAGAGACAGCAAGAGAATGAGAGAGAGAGAGTGAGCGAGAGACAGAGAGAGATCATGTTTTTTGTGTCTGTGTGTCACAGGGTTTCATCAAAGTGTTTCTAAAAATAGAAGCATGGCTCGCCAGCTCCACAGCGTGATGTTATATAACGCTGTCCAAACCTGATTTCATACGGCAAGCAGACATTCATACCGTATTCTGCCTCTTAGCCAGAAGCTAAGCAGACAAATTTGCACATAATTCACGTCTATTTCCGACTCCATTATCTTTTTTAAGTGCGCTGATTGAGAAAACAAACACATTATGGCCATGCTCTCTTGTTTGCAGGTGTTGTGGTGGAAATATGTTTTCAAACATACGTTGGACACGTGTTTTATCATGGAAAAAAAAAAAGTGTGTGTTTCAAAAGCTGTGGCCGCATTATAGACATAAATACAATTTATTTTTTTGTCTATTGTTTACAAGGAGGTCTAACATCTGACGCTTACAATACGTCAGTTCAGTCCCCTAACTTGTCAGCTAATAACAGTGTCATCAACACTGAACAAAAAAATCATAAACCACACAATAAGGGACCTCTAACTTAATTGAATTAAATCTAGCATTCTGAAAATAATATTTAATAGTAGCAAATATTCATAATATTTAGCACACGGTAGAATGATAAATATTAGAATGGGGTGGGGAATACTTTTATTCCACCACAGTACAGTGTTTGGAAGCAAATCTTGAAAAAGCATTTTGTAATTATTATGGCCGCAATGACTCGTCGACATAGTTGACAATAATCAACTATTAAATTAGTCGCCAACCGCTGCGTCGAAAACTCGAGATGATGCTCTCTTTTAGGCATATGCCAGAGCCATCTGGGGAAATGGTTGAAACTCCAGGACTATCACAACCCAAAACATATGGGGACACTGGCTTTTACCGGACGCCCCTTTTTCCTCAGTAGGACGCCCTAAATGTATTATTAGTGCTTGTATAATGCCCAACTGGTAGCATCATCTCACTGGTTTACATTACATTGTGTTTCCGCCTGGTAATGTCGCCAAACATGATCCAAATTTGCAGATTCTCGCTCCTTTTGCAACCGTATTTTGGCCATCGCGGTCGCCATATTTGTTTACCGCCATAATCTCGCGGTGATCCACATCTCGCGCGTCACGACACTCGCTGCATGGAAGAGTGCTGCTATTGATGGGATTCTAACGCAGATGACAGGAGTAAACTGCACATAAGTAATAAACTTATAAACAATCGTTCACAAAACTCATTGTTTTCTAATCGGAGGAATATTTGGCGTTCCTCCTCCCATGTCCGGACGAACACACAGTCCTTTCAGAATAGCGTGAAGCCTGATTTTGAGTAAACAAAAAAAATATTTAACACAAGTGTTAACAGGTTTTTTTTCTGACTATTCACAACACTACAATCAGGTGTATCCGCGTGACTGTCGACCCGCTTTAAATGCCGACAACTCGACTCAAATCATTGAGACAGTCGGGAACTAGACTATCAAAACAGGCATTTGTTGCTGCTCTAGTGATCACCCAATGGTGTGTTACAGTCGCACCCATTGTACTCTTGTGGCACTCATAAGCAATCTGAAGTTTGTCACTATTTACAGGTGTTACACTCATAAATTGCACTACATCAAATAACCCTACCCATTAGCAATATTGCAGTCTAGAATAGCAATCGCGGACAAGGCTGTTTTTTAGGCAAAACGTGTCACAAGGGATTTAAAGGCTGTTGTATTCATATGCCCATCCACAACAATAACGGCATGCATTTACGGAGACACTTGGCCTCCAATTCTGAGTGTGTGGGAGGGACATTACAGCTATGAGGTATGAGGTCTGGTGAATGGTAGTGAAGAGGTATATGAGAGTGAAACAAATGGGCTCTGAATGGCTGAGAGGTGTAGTGATGCGTGATGGTGTTCGACAGAAACCGATGACAGCATCTTGACATCTGTAGATGTCCCAGTGGAACCCACCAACAACAAGCTGTTCAACATCACATCACCATTCTATCTAGTCGTAACAGTCCGGCGAATGGGAGAGTTTAGAGTTCAAGATGGCCATTTGAGTTTCATCCGTTCGAGACATGCAGCTTTGTCAAGCACTTATGAGAGAATCTTTCAGGAAGCATATTGAAATGTGCTGTGCTTTGAATCATCTTGGAGAGTATCGACAGGTGAGAAAAGGCAAAGTGAAGCACACTCTCAATTGCCGTTTCCACGCAATCACCGTCATGAATATTATGCATAGGCCTTCAATGTGTGTGCCCATTGAGTTGCTGAAAATAGCCATAATGACCCACAAAGCTATTCTGCGTGTGTGTAAAGTGTGTAGGCTATTTTCTTACCACTTAGCATGTCCAACCTGCCTGGCAGCAAAATGCCCATGAGCCAGACGTTGCTCAGTGCTCTCCTGCACACTTCAAGTGTAAAAATAGAGGCGGTCGACTAAAAAGCATCTTCCATCCACATTAGCATGCATGAGTAATTCTCTTTCATCTGAGCAGGCTGACGGAGAAGGATAATTACTGTAGTGCTGGATTATTATTCTCTTTGTGGTGGCTTGGATTAAAACCATGTTCTGCAAGAACATCGACGTGTGACTGTATTCTTTCTGACCAGTGTTATTAAAGGGGTTTAAAACATTTTATAGATCAATTGGAAGAGTGCACAATTGCAACACACTGCTGTATCAATGCACAGTGATTTTAGTGTAACAGGCTTGGAAGTGGCACTGTATCTCTGGTGAAGGGCCAACAGTACCACGAACCAGTGCAACAATGTTCATGAGAATTAGAGCTAATAATATTGAAGCAACTACAACATCATCATCAGTATCATTCAGAACTGCATTGGGAGCAAAGGGGGAGACTTGGAAAAATGGGGTTGAATTTTCTGTGCTATAGAATCGTCTAGGTTTCTGCTTAGCAGATGTGATCAAAAGATTTGGGATTTGTGCTGGCGTATATTTTTAAAATCAGTATTGTGTTTGTATTATGAGGCAAGATTAAAATTTAGCTATGATTGAAAATATTAAAATACAAATACACATTCTCACTCCCAAGGCATCAAAAAGTGGCTACAAGTAACATCCGACTTAGGACCTGCTCGACTTACGTCCATGCGTACTTACGACCACGGCCAGCAGATGCCTATTTTTTTTAATTCACTGTCTGGCACCACAGCACGTAGCTGCCCGGCAGCATGTACAACACTTATGGCAACCAGCTGGCATCACATACGACAGTTACAGCAGCACAGTATCCCAGCATCTCACTCTCACACAGCCATCTACCACTACAGCAGCACATATAACCCTCGCATCAGCGTCCACTCCGACTTACGACCGGTTGGTCAGAACCAATCCCGGTCGTAAGTCGGATGTTACTTGTACTTTAAAATGGGACTTTAACGTCCAATGAGAAACGGGTCGGTGGGGATTCTAATTTTCTGGGCCCACTAGATGGCACTCTGCGCTAAAATATTTGGATTTGAATAACCATTTCGATGAAACCCCACATCTGTTTCATGAAGCCTCACCACCCCATCACTACCAAAGTTGAGGGTGAGATCATCGTTGCATGTTGAAGCGCAGAGGGGGTTATTCGGAGCAAAAACTGCGCCACCCTATGACTATTTCCAACCTTTGTCTTTCATGTGACGCGCTGCCGCGGAAAAGGAAACCTGATTCAACTGAAAGCCTACTGTGTAAACATGCTCCATGACACTTAAAAAACAGTCACTACTTGATGTTTTTTAAAGTTAGAATGTGTGGGGAACCTAACATAACAGAAAGATGACGTCAAAAAAAATATTTTGAGTTCCCCTCCTTGTACTGGTCATGTTTTCATTGTCCTTTTCCCCTCAAGACTCTTCAGTATTCCCAGTATGACCCTGAGCCAGTATCATGGAGTCTGAAGAGCCAGACTTCCACCCACAAGCCTCTCAGGCGGCTCTTAAATGACTCTCCATGGTGGTGTGAGGGTCTGACAGGGATGCCATTATCATCTTTGCATGAGGACGTCAGCGGCCACTGCTGCCTCAGCGACAACAGCATCTTAAATAAGCAAACCATTGTAAGGGTTAATGTCCTTGTGCGCCGACGGTACTAGTGCAGAGACATCATTTGAGCAAATGTTTCCAAAACGTGATATGACTGGTGTGATCTATTACGTGCAGTGGATGAGGCCTAGACCTCTCATTGCCCTCCAACCAAATACCAATTATGTTTTCCATTTTTTT
The DNA here is from genome assembly GCF_027744825.2 of Synchiropus splendidus. Lineage (NCBI taxonomy): Eukaryota > Metazoa > Chordata > Actinopteri > Syngnathiformes > Callionymidae > Synchiropus > Synchiropus splendidus. The sequence continues at coordinate 12,278,568 of NC_071336.1, forward strand.
AACCAAGCCCCATCTTTATTCTGTTTATAGTGCGAGGATACAAGTCAAGACACATAAACAGTTACAGGGTCTTTTTTTATATAACTTGGACAGAAACACTGATCTAATATTAAAGAGATCGTGGAAGGCACTGGATCAACATATATTCAGCAGTGCTTTATAAATTACAAATCTTTAATTAGCGTAAGTTGAGTATCAGCCAGCTTAAACACAGGAAAAACAAATTAAGTCTCTTCGGGATAAACACTGCATCTTTGAAATTCAATGCGAGAAATCCAATCTGTTTTCATATCATAAAATACACAAGTTTGTCTGGAGGCCATGATGTGATGCAACTTTAAAATGCACTTTATTTCATTAAAATCAATGGTGATGCACAGACAACATATGACTTGGAATACGCCTTTGCCTTGCACATCCATGTCGCTCATATCAGTGTGTTAGTAAACACTATTTCTCTGCGACTGGATGAGATGAGTATGAGAGCCATTCTTTTGTTTAGTACTTGAAAAATGTTATGTGTAAGACTGGACTCACAAGTGTAATTATTGTTGGATAAATACCTCATCATATTTCCTTCCTTCATTATAAGAGGCTGTGTGTTGCACTTTAATGACTCCCATCTGTTGCTCAATATGGTTCATAATGATCAGGGAAAATAAAAACTTGCTTGATAAGTGTGAGAACCTGTATCTTGCCTCAGAGTAGTCAGCATTTATTAGAAGTCCTTTGCTTGTGTTTCGCTTCACTCTCATTTCTCACTCCCACTCAAGGTTCAAGACGCTGCTCCCACCACAGTACCATCATCAAAAACATAAACATAATTTGAGCAAACAATAACAGCTTTCATGTTGGAAACTGTTGACAAATGCAAAGGCAAACCGCCCACTTGGCTACGACCACCAACCTCAGGGGGGCTTCGTGAACATTCTCACAAACTCTCGCTGAGAAACTATTAGCTGTTCATTTTCACACTGCCGTTTCTATACGTGTAGATGGAACCACCTTTTTATATTCTTCAGGGGCAGTTACTTTAGTCACCACCGTCCTCAAATCTAAGAATTGTACAATGCAAAATAAGTTTGGAAAGATTCAAGCACTGTCATTTTTTTGTATCATTTCTCCCGTACACGTTTTGTCTATTTGCCTTTTAGCTCGAGCTGGTGATACAGTTACGCTTTTGCCCATGCCTGTCTAACTCGCTGGAACATTTTGACCTGTGTTTCATGCCTCCTTAACTTCATCTCCTGGGTCTCCTTCTGTTCCACATGTCACACATCCAGCAAAATGAACTCTCTCACCACAGCACAGCATCAAGCACCTAGAAGAGCAGGACTATTGAGTCCAAAATAAATGAACATGAAACACAAAATGAAAACGTCTGCTCTACCAATGCCAGAAGAATATGAACACCAGCTGTGGCAAACACTTCACTCTGCTTCTTTAATACACCAATTGCGTGCTGTTCCTGTGTGCTATGTCCATAGTGCAAACTGTTAGCCAGGAGACGTTCTCAGACAGTGCAGTCGACTCAGTATCAAGTGACCATCCAGAGTGATTTAACTAAAGGGGTCCAAAATCAGAGTGATAAATCAACGGCATCGTAGACTGCCCAAAATAACGGCGAGCCGCAGCAGGCTTCTGGATTAAAGTATAATAGTACAACTTTGGAATACAATTAAATTCTTCAAAATATGTTGTTTTATTCTGTTTTCTACAATGACAGAATGTTTTTCATTACAGTTCCCTCTATCACGGATGTAATGTGGTCTGTGTCCGACTAAAAACGTTTGATAGAACGACTCAAAGAACATCTATACACACAGTGGAATGGCAGTTCAAGCAGGTGCAGATCGTCTGGCTCTATCATAGTCAAGCTAGATGGTCTCACATAGATTATTCTATAAGACATTCTTGTGGTCAGGGGTGTGTAAAGAATGCATTTGTCCCATTAATCAGCTCAAAATTGGTCTGGGCTGACAATAATAAATGTGTGTTAGTGTAAGTGTTCAAATATTTATGACAAAAAAATCGGATCGCTAATGCTTCTTGATCTGTGGTGAGACTGAATCTGGATGTGTCTAGTTTGTTGTGTTGAGATTATCGGGTGCACCACAGGCATCACGATCAACGGCACCTTTTTTATCGTCATGTAAAATAAATACATAAATCACTTGAAGGGTGCATATTATGCTTTTCAATGTTTCAATGTTAGCAAGATAAAAACTGACTTTAAAAATTATGTCCATCCATTTCTGAGTAATTTTATTTTAAACTGAAGTATCTACAATACATTACCATTTTTTACATTCTCACTGCTTTCTGTCGTTGAGAGGCTTGATCAATAACTCAGTTTACTGAGCTGTCATCGAACAAGTTAAGAGTTTAGAAAGGGCTATTTCTCTGCAGCCACAGTATCACAACAACACCTAAGCAGAACAGGCCAGTTACTACAGTAGCTCTTCTTCGGTGGGTGTTTTTTGCAGCTGATTAGAAAACCATTGACATTTTAACAGTGACTGTAATGGTGGGCATCATAATCAATCACTTGGGATTGTGTCACAGCAGTCACACATCTCCACAACGCAAACATAGATGCTTAATTTTCACCCCGACTTTATTACCCATTCCAGTGTTTTATAGCGACGCCTGTTCATATTTGTTCTGGTCAGCCTTGTGAAATACATTGGTAATCCTGTTTTGTTTTACTGTCCTCTGCTGTGTTTTTCATTACGAAAGCCCTGAATTTATAGATTCTGTTTTGTTGGACAAGTCCAAGGACATCCTGCTGGGCTGTAAAGCAGTCTGAATGGCAGTGTATGTGTGTGTGTGTGTGTGCATGTGTGTAGGCTCTTATGTGCCTCATATAAAGCTGAGAACATAAATGACCACCCAGGACCTCCAGCATAGTAATGTCGGTTCAAAGACAACTGTCCTGTGTGCTTGTGCCAGAAGTGTGCAAGTGTGTGCCTGTACGTCATATGCATGTGTATGGCGAAGGCTGGATCAATCCTCAGGAGAATAGGTCGACAGAGTGATGACCTGTCCTCTATTTTCTCTGCTTTCCTCTCCTTATCCATGCCCCCCCCACACACACACACACCCACAAGCAAGCACACACACACACCGATCTAGGAATAACTTCCTTTAATCTAGTCCTTGCCAGGGCAAAAATCCTCCATCTTCTCTTTTGTTGCGCTCATCTTTCTTATTATTTTTCCCCTGTAAAACTCTTTTCACCCCAGCCCCCTTTATCCCCCCGTCCCTGTCCTGAATATCTCCACCAGTGCTCCTTTGATGCATCATTCATGGGTTTGTTCCCTAATGCGCTCTCTATCTCTCTCTTTTACAGCGGCTCCTACACATCTTCATGCTTGCTTTTATCTCTTAGATTCTTCCCCCTTTCTCTCTTCACATCCTCTTCACTGCATGCTCATCCTCACTGCATTCTCCCTCACCGTCTACTCTTCATCAGACCCCCTCATCCATCACATTCAGTGTCTCAGTGGAGTTTCCACCCTGACGTGGGACTCGCCTTCTCTTCCGCTCTATCGTTCCCTTAGGTGAGCTGAACGAAGGTGTAATGGGATAATCCTTCACAAGCTCCAGTCAGGATGCACGTCACTCCCTAAAAGCTGCTCTTATCATCAGAAATGGACTGTAATCTGGGCATCAAGCGTCATCCCTGCACCTGCAGTGAGCGAGCGTGTCATTGTTGTCCGGCCGCTCGGTTTATCACTTCTCCAAACGTCATGTACCTCCATTTAAGAGCCGATAAACATGCTTGTGTAAAAGATATGGCACACACATGAAATGGGGAGAAAGTAATCGTCAGACTACCAGGCAATTACAGTTTTCAGGATAAACATGTCGTACACACCTGGTTGTTCGCACGGAATCACACATTTATTCCTGTCTCGGCAAAGCATCAAAAGCAGCTTGGTGCTGCTGCTGCTGTTCCATGCCTCACAGGACAACCATGTGCCCACTGACATATTGAATGTACCTTGAAAACCATAAGACTCGACCCTGTATAACCCAGACAGGTCAAATGAACACTACAGTTCCCCACGGTGCAGATATGATCAATTTGGGCAATGTCCTCTGAACCTCCGAAATATGATTAATTGAGAACATGAGTCCTTCAGTTACCTGTAAAGTCAGCTGTTTTACGTGTCCAAGACTGGAACAAATATCAGATTGAGTCACCACAAGAAATTTAGTCAACACTGTGCAGTTGTGTTTGCAACGGATGTCCTGTCCACAAAGGAGTATGGCCATCGAAAACCGGTTCCTATTCAGAACCAAAGTGTCAGATTCTCTGGAATTGTTAAGAAATGTTAATTCCAGTTCCTCTTATCAAGTCCCCACGGAGCTGAGTCACTGCAGCCGATCACACTTACAGAGGCTTTTCGGCGTTCCTTCGACATGCTGAGCTCAAAGCTACGTTAACGGTCAGCATGGCGCTAACTGTGGTTGTCAGAGGAAACACACGTCTGGTATGTGCTGCTACAGTGCTTGTTTTTACATTGATGTAGCCAAGTGTCCCCAGTATGTCTCCTCAGGGAGCATGCGTGGTTGTCCTGCACCGATTATAATAACCAGAACCGAACTCACAAGCTGCACTGAACGCATCATTTTAGGTTTAGATTTTATAATGTTATCAAATAAGACCGTTGGACAGATTTATTAAATGAGATGCATGCATGTACAGTGATGTTTTGAATTGTTCACGTGGACCAATAAAGACCTCAGTTAAAAAGAACTGGAGCTCTCTGTCAACTGTTTTCTTACAGAGTTCATTTCTGTTCCAGATCAGACAGCACAGCTCATTCCTGTTTCTCTGATGCTAAATCCGCAGAGCTTTTTCAACTCCAAGTTACTGAAGTTTCCTTGTCATTTGTGAAAACACTGAACAAGAAGTTTCAAAACATCTGCTTTGATTCTGATTTGACTCTATAAAACAATCATTGCGAAACAGTTTTATTGAGCAGTATCATCAATGGAATTGCTAAAACGATACCCAAATCTATTCACACTAATTCACCTATTTCTCTTCCTTTTTTCCCCATTGAGAATCGATATGAGAATCGTTCAGGAACCGAATTGTTAAGTAATGGAATTGAATTCCCATTCCTACACTGGAGTTGAGTTGCTGCTTAAAATAGATGCAACTAAGTATGTTTGTGTGTACATGAGTGAGGTACGGATCGGGAAGTAGCTTCATAGTACTGGTCAGGCGGTAAGCCTTTCTTTTACCCACCCCTCTCCATACCCAACCTTACCACTGCTCATCACAAGTGGGTGGACTGACAGGATATCCAGACTCTCTTAGAGAGAAATGTTCCAGATAAGGCTCAGCGCTGGATCACTTCTCAGGATGCCATCTGGATGCCTAGAAGGTGAGGTGTTCATGCTGTGTTCTAAGGAGGTCGAACTTAAAGAACCACCCAAGAACTGCTTGAGAAGCGGACAAAGCTTTCGCTGAGCCCCATGGACAGACTCAAGGGCAGGAGTTTATATTCTGGTTGAGTTTATGAATATGCTAACTGAAAACTGGTGGGAACAAAATCCAAGCGAGAACTCAGAAAGAAAAGCTAGGCTTTATTCATCAGTCTCTGCTCCAGGCGTGCCCTAACCAACCCCCACTGCACCATCTTGAATCCCTTCCTCCAAAACACGCATCCTTATGAGGGTGACAGAAAGGTCACCCATGGTGACCCTTGTTTGTAAAAGAGGAAATGAACAAAAAAGTGGCCTGGGTTCTGAAACAGGTCTCTGTCTGGGGCCCCTCACTAATTTATGTGCCTCCTGACCAAGACCTTTATTAAGTCCAAAGAAAGGAAATGGTTACTCTGCCAGTGGGAGGAGACAATGACAGGGGGGATGGGATATACCATATACATGCTTCTGCTCATGAGATGTGCTGCTCCTCAACTGTGGTTGAATGAGTAGAGTGGTGAAGAGTATGTGAGAAAGTATTTTCACAGCCATGGGTTTCTACCAGGGCAGACACGGATGGTTATTTTCAGAATCAATTCATTCGATTATCTCTTTCGATAAATGTAAAACATTCACTCCCAGCCTTGTATTTCGAAACGGAACTGAGTGCAAACGTTGTCCACTTCGCAAAGTCCATAAGCAAGTTTCTCCTTGAACATTTTTGAGCTGGAACCACATTGGTTAAACTGTGCGTGTTTAATCGGTTGGAACAAAACCCGGCACTACCCAGGTCTGGTTTAGAGGGATGTGAACTGTTAGATCTCTGTCTTTTATAAAAAGAGAGAGAAATACACATCACAAAATATCGTTATTCATTTAAGCTCTCATTCCATTAGATCGAGCTGTGTCTGTCCATTGTGGTAGTCAGGCGTCACGTCAAACAGATCAGCTCCTTTGTGCCTCACCGCTTGTCCAGTGGCTTGGTGCTAGCAAATATTAATCTGTGATATCTTTTTAATGAAAGCCTTTCACAGTGTTGTGAGCTATTTGGGACCTGTGAAGAGGAGAAACAAGGATGGTTGCTTGATGTATCCCTCCCTGTTTCACATACACACCCTTGGTGTCACAAGTTCATGAAAGCACAGTGTAACAACCAGTGTGAAATTGTTGGAGATGTTTCGACCATAAATGACGATTTAAAAGGACTGTGTATGAGAACAACTGCTGGGACTCTTGTGATGCATCAATTGTGCGCCCTGTGTTTTCTCCACAAGCTGAACTCTTGGGACAAGGCTGAAAGAGCGCAGGAGTGAAGTGGATACTGAAGATCTCTTCTCATAACAAGGATCTCTAGGAAATCATTTTAAAATGCTTCCAATGGGAAGTCACAGAATTTACAGTTCCCACGGGGCGCTGCATTCTGCCGACGTCACCACCTCTTTTGCATGTAATCAAAGCAACTAGACGTCATTGCAGACATTTTATCTTCTCAGTCGCAGCATTGGCATCATTCAATCGGTAAAACGGAACAGTCCGCAGAGCAAGATGATCATTTCTTGACATGTGCACTTGGTGTTTGTCTCCTGTCACACCCAACCTCGATTCAACCACCTTTTTTTTTTTATAAACCAAAACTTTACTGCACAGCATAGCAATCGCATGACAAAGCGAATCACATTTAAAAATCGATTTTTGTAAATTTTTCTCAATTTGTTCATGCAGCCCTAGTTCCTACTGAAGCAAAAGAAAGCTTTCATTCACATGCTTCATGGGTCTTAAATTATTTAAACAAGGCAAGAACAGCAGATGTTTTTTTGAAATCAAGGCAAACAGTTTTGCACGGAACCTGAGTTCATGTCTTTATTAAAGCCCTCTTACAGCACGGGTTAGGGCCAGTTGATAAGCTTCTCCTAAAGAGTGCATAGCTGTCTTTAACAAATCATTGGTCTGACCCATATCCATGACCACGCCATTGCTGGTGCCGTTTGTCTATGCTGCCATTGTAGGGACGTGTCACACACCTCATCATTATACTGCGCTGCCATTTTAATAACACAAAACTGTCACTGCTTCCACACACCATTCTGTTCCCGACAGCTACTTATTAGCGATGTCAGTTGACAGCCCTAGGTAGTGTATACGGTATGTGGAGTGTGAAATCATGCAAACAGCTCCGAGCACCGCACTGAAATTTGAGAAGAGCACATTGAAAGGTACTCACCAGCTTGAGTCCATTCAGTTTTGTGGATGGATCGTACTTTTAAAGAATCGGCATACCTTTTGTGCATGTGTTTTTGTCAGTGCAAGTGTGTAAAGACTGATTGAGACTTCATGACCTGGAGCTTGTTTGGGAGTAGTGTTTTGACAAATGGAAGACGTGGAGATTGAAGCTGTTATTCACAGTCCTGCTTGCATCTGGACTGAATTCTAAAGGTTTGCTGCTCTTGAACAACTCACAAACGCCCACGCACGTGCATGCCCACACACACATACGCACCCTTGCTGTTACTGTAAGAGTTCTTATCTGTATTGCGGTCAAGTGTGAGGCAGCAGGATTGAAAAATTGCATGGGGGATTGTCCACAGGGAGGAGCTTCAGCACTGCAATCCAACTGTCAGTCAATCTGATTGGGTGGGAAGGAGGATGTGTTTAATCCCGCTCTCAGCAGACTCCAGTAATGCTGATCCATCAAATGTGTTTCATGCCTTCAATTCTTCATTAAAGCGTAATGATTGATGGATGCATTTTCAACGCATTTTTAGATTGACAGCTCGCGGATGCAGAGCAATAAATAAATATCCAGTACGTGCTCAGGGTGGCCCATCTACACACACACTGCATTTCCCTCCTAGTTTTATCTCTTCAAGTGTGAACAGAGGAATGATTCCACTGATCTTGGCTGGTGGTCAACCTACTCTGCGTCGAGGGAAGAGGGTCTGTGAATTGAAGGCTGTTGCTGCTGCCGGAGACTATCAGGAATATCAAGGTTTGTCGATCCAGAACTCAACCTTGATCTAACCTTAATGAGCCCACTGGGGACACTGCACAGCTTACTGATGGGCCACTTAGCTTCGAAAACAGGAGTGGGGAAACAAGACAGAAAAACACGGGCCTCTATTGGTCATTATGAGTTTTTAAAAAAGGAAATCACGCACTGCTGGATTTGAGCAGATCTTAATAACAGGTTGTTCAAGGGTATAGACACAAAGCCTCACTTTTGTTAAACTCCATGGCCAGATCATCCATGGTGGACAATTGAACACCACCTGACCCTCATCCAATATTGCTCACAAACCCTGCCATGGTACAGTTTTCATTGGAGTCAGTAAAAGTCAAACTTATCATTCTAGTTGAGGGTCTGCCATACATTGTAAGGCTGTACAGACACGATCCCCCCGAGCCACCTGGCCGAGCTACACAGTGTAGCTCTGCTCTCCGCGTAGGAAAACAGTGGACAGGGGAAATGATAAGCTGTACTAGTACTAGTTGGAAGTCGGGTTCCAAAAAATATTTACATGTTTATACTGGAATTAATTCAACATCAAATCAAACACCATAAGGAGATGGTGACCATCATCTTTTTTTACTACTAGAAAACATTCATGTACCATACCATCTGAGATTACTAAACTAATTTTTTTTCTTTAAAATGCTACACTATAGAAATATACAGTAGAGAGATACAACTGATACTTAATATTATGTCCCTACGGCTTGTTAAATAAAATATCTGGACAGTTGCCGAAGAGTACTGCTTCACTATCGACTGTAAATGATTTCACGATCGACATTGTTTTCCAGGTGAAAGAGGAAATGCTACTGCAGCAAAATGGATGCCGGAGTTGTCAGTATAAATTTCCACACACAAATCCAAACTGTGTTAAATTGCATTGTTAAAATAACCACAGATGTACAGCTCCGATCGAAATAAGTAAATAAAATAAACATTCAAACTGAGCTGAAAGTGTCAGTTTATCATTCATTTGATGGGCTCTGGCATCAAACCAGTACCCAGCCAACTACTACCATCTCATTCATGTTAGGATGTTTGAATTGACAAGTCAGTATGTGTCACCCGGCGAGTGTTTACCAGATTGATCCTGTTGAAGTGTCTTTGAGCAGCACCCTCGCCTCCTACACAACTGTAATTTTAACACTTGTCTAGCCATTTAAAGTCCTGTATTTACAATTTGCCACGGCGTACAAGTGTTAATGAACAAGCTGTAGCATAATGGCTGCTGGCGCGTTTTCATTTTTTCTCCTTCCAGCGCTGGTTCCACCAAAACATGTCAGTATTCAAATGAGGCCGAGTGCAGAGAGAGAGCCAGTATTGGGGTGTCATTTTCAGCGTGCTTGCATATTACTGAGGCCTAATTCTTCCTCAACAGTCACTTGACTTTGATAGAAATGTCGCTCTGTGTTGTCCAGAACCTTGGAGGCTGCACACGTCCACCAAGAGCAGCTCCCAGAACTGGGGTGAGAGAACAGATCCTCTGTTCATCCTGGAGTCACGTTCGTGGAATTCATATTCACGTCAGGAAGGAGCGCGCGCACGCACACACACACACACACATACACACGCACGCACGCACACACACATATGCTGCAGGATTCAATCCACAAATTTGGAGCACACACACACATCCGCCTCTTCCAACAGTTAATACATTTAGAATGACATTGTAGCCCTGCCATTAATAATAGGACGAACACGCTCATAAACCCTTTTCATATCAGTGTTCAAATATATAAACAAATCCGATCTTACCTGGTAATTTGTATATGTTACATCCACCGTCTTCTTGATATTCGCCGCAGGTTTCTTTTATAAGTCTTGAAAAAAAATAGATGTTTAAAGGGTCTTACTCAACCGAACCGGATCAGATCCAATCCGGTCGGCGTTTTGACTCTAAAAATAATGAAATAATCGGCAATTGGACTCTACTGCAGCATCCAACAACAAGAAAATCCTCCGTCCGCTCGAGTTGTGGATTGGAAAGGAGGACGTGAATTCATCTCTGGGATGTTCAGTTCGGGTCTCCTCGGTGGAAATTTGGGTTCTTACGAGGCCCATAAGCGGAGAGATCGCACGGACAGAAGCCGGGACGTCCACCGGGACCAAGTCAGCAGCAGCTCGGGATACGAATGGAAAGGGTTGTCGGTAAATCCGAAATAAATCCCCAGAGTGTTGTTCGGCGGCGGTGGTGGTCACGGCTGGGTTCGGTACCGATGGGACTTCGGACAGGATCTGCTGCTGCTGCTGTTGCTGCTAAGGATGCTGATGATGCGAGCGTGCGCACTCCCGCTTGCGCTCCTGCACGCTCGCTCCCGTGGCTCCGAGGCACGCGCTCACAGGCCGGTTCCCGTGGCAACGCTGTCTCTGACCTCAATAGGTTGGCTTTTATTTTTTGAAATGAAAACTTGTATTGGCTTCCATTTCTGCTGGCAGGAAGGTGTCGCAGGTCCGCTGGTCTGAACCAGATTAGGGTGCCACGCGCCATCCTCTGGAGAAATGAGATATTTCAGTGCCGCTGGAAGATAAGACAATGAGAAAGAAAAACAAAAAACAAAAAAACACATCAGCTTCGGTTCGATTCAGTTCATCTGGGACGTTTGAACCATACGTGTTAACGGATCATGTGGATGTGTTGGTGCATGATGTGGAGGGTAGTTATGGCGTGACGGATGCAAATGCAGACGGAGCCTGGATGTGTGTTCTTTTGTAAAACGACATCGCAGCATTGCTTTGCCTTATATCGAGTCCATCTTTATTTGTATGGTGCCTTTTGTAGGGTTATTACATATCAGATCCACATGACTAAATGCCCACATCAGTGACCAGTCCCCAGCTAACGGCACCAAGATGCAAGATCGTGTTGTCAGAGACGACATGTTGTGCAGGCTGGTGCTGTCCGGTAAAATGAGCCCACAACCGGGTCACTATATTTCAGGCTGTCCATGTTCTGAGTTGTAGACACTGGACAGCAAGGCACATGAAAGTTGTTTGTGGGAAAACAGCAGCGCAACTGGTCACAGTGCTGTTGTTATCCGCCGCCGCCCTTTGGCCCTCCAGGTTTCAGGTTTGCATTCGGCTGAAGATTATTTATTTTATATAATTAATTTGGCTTTTGGAGTCTTAAAATGAGTAGTGGGGGGGCTCATAGTTTAGACTGAAGGTAATTGTTTTCCAACTAAATGTCAGTTGTGCCGTTCCCTCAGGACCTGGAACGTATTCAAAAATAGATCTGCCCTAAAGGGTTTCCTCAGATGTGTAGCCAAAATCCATCTTACATAGGGTGAACTCCGATGTGCTCCAATTAGAGTGAAAAGCCTTAGTATTTAAAATCTCATGCGGTCTTGGCGTCTTATGAGAATGTCATGGGGCTGTCTGCTCCAGGAGATGTTTCACTGGTGTGTTGAGCTGCAGTGAGACCAGGCCCATATATCCATACAGGCTGCAAATCTACACGCCGACTTGGGAGAATTTGTGGATTCATCGTGTGGCTGCCAAAAGCTGTTTGGGAAAATAAAGTTTGCTGATGAAACTATTTCCTGAAACCTGGCAAAGAATTAAAGTAAATGACGGCGAGGTGCATCACTTCTCTGTTTGTCATCGTGTTTTTGCTTTCATCAAATAACCTTGAGAAATCAGGCTTCAAAACAAGTCATCTCAAGAGGTTTACCTGTGGGACTCAACTGAGGTACGCTTGATGGACTCATTGCATTATATATTCTGGTATTTTCCTGCTCATTGCTCCCCTTCAGCTCATCATGTTTGTTACCTAGCGTGTGTCCTGGTCACCCCTGGGCTCAGTCAGAGCCTTTGGAGGAGCTGGGAGTTTCACAATGGTTGGTGACCCCGATGATCACAAGCCCCACTGATCCTCTACCCTCTGTTACAGTAAATGGGACCAGAGAAGATGCTTATTTTTCAGCTAGGGGTTCGTTCTTCAGGGTCTACTACCTGCAGTGGCCTGGCTCAACTAATGGCGTTTAAAAAAAACATAAAGAGGCCTCTGACGACACCTTGTGGCGGTTGTGTTAATATTCTTTTGTCCTGTGCGCGGTCAACGAAGTCCTCGCCAATATCGTTTCCAATATGTGTGTTACGTTGCTTGTATAGTGACAAACATTTCTCAGTGAAACTTGGTGAGTTTAATCATTTGGAACGTCAAACTGTTCTGCTGGTGTCACAGCAGGAGATGAAATCCTTTTCTCCACTCCGCATCCAAACGCTGCCGACCAAATTTTCAACAAAGAGAAAGCTCCAATGAAAACTTTTTTTTTTTTTTTTAAAGGATGTTAAATTCTAGTTTGGCTACAGATAGAGACCGTTATCCTCCCCGAAGAAACATAGAGCAGAGTAATTAAACCCGATTAATTAAAGTCGCTGACATCATTTGCCGGTGCTGCGTTGCCTGAGGGTGAATACATTTATCCGTCACACCGTGTCGAAACACCATTAGAATAAAAACGCCCTGTGGTCTGTGGGGTGATGGGGCCGCTCTTACGTTGTAAAATATAGACCAGTTTAATTAAGGAGCTTATCTTTCTTGGAGGATTTAGAGATGAACAAGGTGCGTAGAATATAACTCGGCTAAATGAAGCAGGAAAACAGGGATCACTGAAAGCCCGGCTTCTCGCTTCGCGAAATTAGAATAAGTGGAGTTGAAACTGGATTGTCTAGTTGTATTTTTCATCAGCGATTAAGAACGCCTGAACAATGTTTTTTTTTAATTTTATTTTCCACGTTTTCCTTTTTTTAATTATTTTTATGCCCAACTCGTGTCCGTTTTTTTTAAATAAAACCCAGCCGTATTGTTTACGTCTCCGACAGAAAATGCTTATCAAACCTATGCCGTCACACCGGTGCGTTCAATGACAACTTCCAAGGTGGTAATAAAAAATGCGCGCCGTCAAAACGCGTCTTTACATGAAGTAAATGAAAGATATGTTTTTTCCTACTGTGCCTCTTATTTTTTATTTTTTTGTCATATCTGTGTGATAATATAACTTAACAAATATGTATATGTCAAATGGCCATTTTCGGGGAATTGAATACATCTCAACGTTGAAAGTGGAAGTAGTTTCTTAACGTGACTCCTTGAACGCATCACTGTTTGTTTCTCCTGTGGTTACGAGGGCAGCGAGCATGGCCGCGTCTGTCGTCCGAAGGTTGGCAGCGTTATCCGGTGCTTCGGCTGTGGCAGCCGGGGCGTATGGGGCCCATGGTAGGAAACGTCACCTCCGATATTCCATTTCGAGAATTTTGCAGTCGTTCCTGAACCTATTTAGTACAGTGATCGAAAGTGACTTACTAGCTCCAGTCACCTTATGCCCGGACTCCATCCACCAGTGTGGCAATACGGAAACGAGTTAAGAATATCTTATTTTCAGGAATATATCCGGAACGTCTTAGTTATGGAACACGCAATAAAAATATTCGGTTAGATAGTTCCCCCCCCCATATCAGTCGCGACATCTAATAGTGTTTGTTGACTAACGAGAGCAATAGCAGGTTAATAAAATGACATTAAAATAGTGTTCCTGGATGACAACAACACATGTCCATGGGGACATTCATCTGTCTGTATTGTTCGGTACAGTTACCACAGTTTTATCAGACATGATGAGGTCGACCGTTATTTGACAGTTAGATAGTAATGTACAGTTTGACTAAAAGTCTGATATGGATGACAGTGACCACAATGTTGTGTCGGTGTCCATTTTGCAGTAAAACTCCATCTTGTGTGGTTTGTGGGGAACATAATGGTCAGTAAGTGGTTAAAGGAAGTAGAAACAAAAAAACAAAAAAAAGCAAAGAGGCAGACAACTCTTTGAAATGAGTCAAAGCTCGGCAAAACACTTGATTGCTCGATAATCGCTGAGTTGAGTAATGCAGCACCCAAGTGCTGGTGGTCGTAATATTGTGACTTGCTGGAACAAATTACGAAATATTACTCTTACATTCAACGTCCCATGGTAGTGGATTGATTGTGATTGTTTTGCCCAACTGGGGCTTGGATACATGATACTGAGAATCTGTCCATCATGTTTTGTCAGTAAAATATTACCTTAGTGTTAGCTTCAACACATTATCACTTATGTTTTCACCTGTTTCAGGATTCAAGAATAGTGACCCAGATGACTACCAAAGAGTGGTATGTATGTTTGAACTTTAGATCAAACTGTTTGATGTATTAACACAGTCATTATCTCTTACAGTTGTTTGAAACTGCAAACAAGTATCACTTCTACCACAGTCTGGCACTGCTGGGTGCGGCACACTGTGGAAAGCCTGCTGTGGTCAGTATCGCCCGATATATAGGACTTGATTCAATGTAAAAGTAGTTCATGGGAAAGCTATGTGGTGTCTTAACTTAGTCCAAACTGAGGAAATGTTTGCACTCTGACAACAGGTGTGAGCTGCAATGGTTACTACCTTTTGTTAACTCTTGTCAAAAGAGTTGTTAATCTTAGCTCACCTCCTCCTCTAGGCTGGGCCGCTGCTGTTGGCAGGAATGGGAATGTTCTGCGGCTCTCTGTACCACCAAGCAGTTACAGGGGACCCTGGCCTCCGAAAGGTGGCCCCCATCGGAGGCATGGCGATGATTGCTGGCTGGCTGGCAATGGTCCTCTGACCTGTCATGTGATGAAACAGAACTGAAAATGACGCGTTCGTAGTCACGTTCAATGCATGTACAATAACCACAGTAGACACCATGTATTTACATATGACATTTTTTCTCAATTGCATTTAATAATAATAAAAAGGAAAGTGAAAGAGATTTACTTTGGAGTAATTCATTTGTTACCGACAAGGACAAATGTGTTGCTGTTACACCCTTCACCAAGTCGGATCAGAGCCGACCCTTCTCACCCTGGTCAAGGGCTGTTGGTTCCTCTTCCCACTGGCAGGAGGCTACGGTCCATCCAGACCACAACCACCCGTCACAGGAACAGCTTCTTCCCCTCGGCCGTCAGACTGTTGAATTTGTGATCAGCCTTTGTTATTTTATTTTTATTGACAGCACTTTATTCCAAAGCACTTTCCTAGTTGGTGGGATCCCCACTGACCATAGCAATACATTTGATTCAACCCAAATGAAGTCTTAAGAAAATGAAACATTTAAGCCAGGCCACGTATATCTGTTTTTAAAACAAAACTTATGTTTTATTTAAAACATAGGTTTCCCGCACCCTTCAGACAAAACCCAGGACATATTGGCTCCTTTAAGACAAAAGACTGGGCCGACTTAATTTGGTGGTGCGTTCACGGCGATCACGCTCCTCAAACACCCAGGCTCTCACTCAATGTATGCCACCGTGGACTTGTGTTGATACCTTCTTGAACCCCAAATCCCCGGACCTCTGTTATACGTGATCATGAATTGCGAACCTGCGGCACCGGGTCAAAGTTGGCACCACGGAGCTGTTAGCGGTGCTTCGAACTACGTGTGACCGCAGCGGAGAGGCTTTACCCCGGGCGCTGTCGCTAAGGTGTGTTCACTATTTACCGACGTAGCGTGCGATGCTAACCGGAGCGCTAGCAGTAAACAGTCCCTGCCTGTGTCCGCCTGCGCGTTTATTTGATCACAGTTTTGTGTTATGTCATTATTTGCGCCGCTTGTCTGTTCACTCGTCAAGTCAGCCGCAAGTTCTCGCCGCCAGCCAGCTAATAACGGCTAACCAGAATAATAACCAGTCTGGTTTATGCCCACAGATGGACAACAGCCCTTCACATTCACACCACCTGTCCTGGAAAACCTACTATATGTCCGTGTGTAAATAAACAGCTGTCAGTCTCTACCACTGCGATGTAGTCCGTCAACGAAACCGTTAAACCTGGTAATTAGCTGCTATTAGCTTAGCAGCCAATTGACCCACTTAGAGGCCGCGGGTGAGTTTTGCAGCAACTTCAGCAACGCACAACCGTGTGGACGCACTTTCTATTCCATTATGCACTTGGAAAGACTGGTATCTTACAATGAAGTCGTTATCTTAACTTCTAAAAGTTAGTGTACTTTGTTTATGTTTGCTACATCTTTCCATGTTATACGTTGAAAATGGCTGTTCGTAACTTTAGACCTCCATTTCTCTTGATCCAAAGATTATTTTATTTTTCTCTTCATTTCAAAACCTCTGACCTGCGGGTTTTACTATGGTAGAGCTGTTAGGTACTTCACAATTTACATTTCTCAATCAATCTCAATGACATTTTTCTTCTACCGTTCCATTGTAGGTAGCTTTATCTAGACTTACGCAACATTTGACCCAGCTGTACAAAACAAGTTTACATAAGTATTTTCCTTAGAAAAAACGAAGTATGTTTGGTTCATTAATTATGAAATTAAGATTTGATTTACCACAGATATGAGCTGTGGTAATAACACACATGTATGTATGTACTGGTTCTAGTGCCGTACAAGGTATGAAGGTTTTACTTGATCTGGTTTTCTGAGGTACAAACCAGA
This sequence comes from Synchiropus splendidus, assembly GCF_027744825.2. Taxonomy (NCBI): domain Eukaryota; kingdom Metazoa; phylum Chordata; class Actinopteri; order Syngnathiformes; family Callionymidae; genus Synchiropus; species Synchiropus splendidus. The sequence goes on from NC_071336.1 coordinate 12,295,484, forward strand.
TCAATGAATCCAAATGAAACTATAATAGAGGATACATTATGAAAACCTTGTTCTCAGGAGCCCTGTTGTTTGTAAACATTCTGCTATTGTCTGATGAAGGAGCAATGTTTTGTGTGTTTTTGAAATGATTATTATAATTATTTTAGCCTGTTCCCCTCGCAGGGTTGTTTGTTGGTGAAATGGACTCCATCATGAGTGCAGTAACGCCACGGTCCCCTGCTCCCACCAAGAAGCAGTCTGAGCTGGACTTCCGGTCTGGAGCTTCTCTGGAGCAGCTCTCTGCTCAGGTGTCTGAGTTGGTGCAGCTGGAGCAGGGAGAGTTCAGAGACCAGACTGCTTTGGAGGTCCACACAGCCAAGGACTTCATATTTAACATGCTAGGTATGTCTCCTTTTTATGACTTAACAGTTATTCTTCCTCCATGCCTGAAGTCAAAAGACTAAGCACAGGCCAGAGGTTTTGGTTTTGAGATCATGTCGCGGGGTATTTGCTATGAATGAGAAAGCAGCTCAAATTCAGAACTGAAAATAAAATGGTTGGAAGCAGTGTCATTTTGCAAAAAAGTAAAAAGGTGTAGTAGTTTTTTAAATTCAGTTCAATGTATCTCATATATATTCATTTGTCAAGACAATTATTCTTCCTTTTTCTGGACTAGGTCTAGTTCAGAAGGTGGACCAGCGCCTCCCAGTGGCCAACGAGTACTTGCTGCTGTCAGGTGGAGCACGTGAAGGTGTGCTAGACCTGAACCCTGAGGACCTGGGTGACTACGTCAAAGGTGCTGACTTTGACCTAGACTTCACGCTGCTGGTTCCCGCGCTCAAACTTCACGATCGTAACCAGCCGGTGACCCTTGACATGAGACACTCGCCACCCTGTCACTCCTGGCTCAGTCTGCGCCTCTGTGACTCGAATATCTTGTCTCGCTGGAGCATCTGCTGCCAGGAGGAGAATGGTCTTCCTTCAGGGGGGGTGGAGGAGGACGAGGACCAGGGGGATGCTGGTGAGTGACAATACATAGTTTTGCATAAGGGATCCCCCTTTTGAAGTCTGCTGCATTTCTGTTTGCAGGGAAAGGCTCTATTCCATCACTGGACTCGCCCCAGTCCCTGGATGGTTGCTACTTTTCCCCCTCCCTGGTTGTCGACTGGTTCTGGAATGTGGTGAGCGAGGCGGTAGAAGAGCTGCGGCGAAGCCAACAGCGAGGAATCCCCACCCCTGAACGACTGGAGCGTAACGGTCCCCTCACTACAATCATCCTTCAGGTATAAGTTTGTCACTGAGCTGTCTGTGTCAATTCTCTGTACTCTCTTAACCCGCGGCGCCTTCTGCAGGCCGGATCCAGTCGAGTTTTGTACGACCTTCTGCCAGTGGTGTCATTCAGAGGGTGGCCTGCGGTGGCCCAAGGCTGGCTCACTGCCAATCACTTTTGGGATGGAAAGATCACAGAGGAGGAGGCCATCTCAGGCTTCTACCTGCTGCCCTGCTGCTCACCACTGGGGGGCCGACCGGACCGAGAGTGGAGGCTGGCCTTCTCACGCAGTGAGGTACAAGCTGCTCAGCTTTTAGCTTTTAACTTGTGTGGTTGATCAGGAAAAATGGCAATACTGAATCCAACGTTCTTCAAAACTGTATTTGTTTCTCTCTTCTGTAATTATTTCTTCAGAGTTGGTCTTGATCAGTCCGTAATTGCGCATGTATTCTGTGAGCCCTCAGTCAATCCTAAATTCTTGAGTAGTTCTATTTATTTATTTTGATGAATTGTCATTTGTTTTGCATTAGTATTGAATGCTGAATGCTTTAAGCAATATGCCAAAAGCAATAAAAATACGGATGTTTTCCACAGCGTCATAAATAATCCTAATATCGAACAAGAATCCCAAAAATGGGGACAATTGCAAATGCACTTACAGGTAATCTTTAGGTGCCATGTTGTGAAATGAGGTTAAATAGGTTGACATGTCAAAGACAGTGAGAAGCTGTAAATACCCGGTCACGTCTGAGCTCACATTGTTTGTCAGCCCTAAGGCCCACATGCATATTTCTCCCCCCCAGGTCCAGCTCAAGAAGTGTATTCCATTCCCAATGGCTCAAGCCTTCCAAGCAGCTCGGGCGGTCTTGTCTCGCATCCTAACTCGCCCTCGTACTGGTCTCACTCTTTACCATTTACGCACTCTTCTCTTCTGGGCCTGTGATCGACTGCCAGCCGCCTACCTGTCCTGCCCCGACACTGACACCGCCGGACGCCTGCTGCTGGGTCTTTTGGATGACCTGGCTCACTGTATCCTGAGTAAAAACTGCCCCAACTACTTCCTGCCGCAGTGCAACATGCTGGAGCACCTAACAGACAGCCAGGCCTTGCTAGTGGCCAGAAAGCTGGCACATGTCCGCTCAGATCCCAGTGAGCACCTGCGGGCGGCGCTAGACCAGGCGCAGCAGGCGGGCCAGCTCAAGAAGGACCTGGGTGCCGCCACCAATGGCCACGGCTCGCCGGGGCACCAGCAGAGCAACGGCATCATCTCGCCCTCCGAGGACAAGCTTGCGCAACGACTGCAGCAGCTTGTGACCGAGAACCCCGGGAAGTCCATCTCAGTGTTTCTGAACCCCGACGACGTCACACGACCTCACTTCCGCATCGATGACAAATTCTACTGACACTCCAGTGTTCACACAACCTGAATGTGCTGCCAGTTGACAGTGACTTTGCAGCAAAAAAGAAAAAAAATCACTGCTTGACTACTAATAACCAAAACTACTGATGGCGGCCCCGAGCTGTTACTACGGAGGCAGCAACTCCAGTGCTTCAGAGCCGACCTCCAGAAGAGGGCTGACTCGGTGTGTGTTTGTGTGTCTTAACTCTCAGGTATGATTCATATCTTAATTGATTCACCTTAACATTTGTTTGTTTTTGCACCAAAGATCAGTAGAAGGTGACATATTTAAGGTCTGTAGATTTCAGGATGTAAGATTTATGAACGAATGGATTCAATAAGAGAGAATATATCCCTTTGATTAACGAACAATTCTGTATGTATAGAACGTTTCTGAAACACTCTTCTATGGACTTATTCCGTTTTGGGGTCAGTGCTTTACATAAACTAGGAAGAAAATTTGTTTTTAGCTTTTTTCTTCCGATTTTAGGAATTTCAGTTCCTACCAGTGACGACTACTAAACAACGGTACACCGTCTGACGGAAGTCTGTAAAAGCTGCACAGTGTGAGAGAATATTTGATGCTGTAGGGTAGACTTTTTATTAGATTGAGGGTGGTTTGATGTCGGAGGATGTTAAAGAGGAAAAACATTTTTTCCCATTGTCAAGCAAGACAGTTTGAAGATTCAGTTTTTCCTTTTGTATGAGAAGTATTTATCATTAAGAGTGTGCACATGTGGACAAGTGTGGAACTAATCTCCTGCTGTGGCTGGTGTTGGATTTAACTCTATAGCCAGTGAACGTTACTGAAAAGAAAGCACTACATTTATACTTTGAAGGCTTTCCAAGCTTGACTTTGATGAGACTGATGTCTGCTGTTGAAGGTCTTGACAGCGTCTGTGTTTTTATGCTCACTCGTTTCAAAACCGTGTGATCAGTGGTGTGTGACAGAATGTTGACTGATAAAAGACTGTTCTCCTCAAGAGGTGTTGTTTTTTTGGCCATGAAGCACAAGGATTTCTATCACTGTTATCAAATATGTGTTGCATATCGAGTTAGGGAAACGTTTACTTGCCTTGGGGTGATCAAAGTTTCTCTTATGTTACACAGAACAAATGTACATTGTAATTTCAAGGATGATTTGCATGCAACAGAATCTTAAACTCAGACATGAATGTATCATAAAGAATCAAAAACAGGATTTTTAAGTCATTTTACATGTATAATCTTTTTTTCTCCTGATTTACTCGAGATACTTGGTGATTCAACTTGGAGCTTTAGCATGAAAAAAAAAAAAGATTTTTAAGTGACTTGGGTCAGTCATTTTGAGCAGCATAATAAAAAAAATGTGCGAAAATGTGGATTGTTCGTTTTTCCCAGTATTGTGTGAGCCAGTTGTATATGATGTATCCAACAGGTGGCGCACTAGGACCGGGGGAAACGTGCTCACAACATTCTATACATGAAGCTTCTGCAGTACGTCGGGAATTACAATGCTTCAATTTAAATAATGGTTTAAACGGGTCATCCAGTTTGTGCTTTAGTTTGTATGAAATTTTTGCCGAAATTAATTTACATTTCACCTGGAAATTCTGCCAAAAAAAAAGTGAGAGCATAAACCGGGTGTCGTCCACTAGGACAGTGTTTCAAGGCTTTTCCTAATATGTTCACCCTCTGAGATGCGTTTGTTGATGTACAGCAGGGATTCCTTGTATCTATGTTATGAATGTGTTGTGATATCTATGTGTGATTATGAGATATATATATATATATATATATACATATACATTGAAATGTAGAAGCACCAAGAGATTCCTTATTATGTGTTACAACTGCTACAATTGCTATAGATTTTAGTGTTGCCCTTGAATTACATTGCTGTACTTTCATCTGACAGGATTGACCGCTTTCAATTGGCAATATGCAGTGACGTGGCCAACATTGTTGTGAAGGGCAAGTTTCACCAGAGGGAGTCAGTTTCTGTTGGAGCAGGCTTGAGGCACAGTCAGACATCTCTGTCTGCTTCTGGGAAAGTCCTTTATTGCAACTTGGGTGTGATTTAGTATTTCACACCTTTGTGTCAAAGGGAGCGATGACTGGTTAACTGTTGCACATGAATGTTTCATCATCCCTCCCTGAGTGATAAAACTCCAGGCCCGAACAGTTCTCCGATATTGAAGCGATCGGACAAAACATGGTTCATTGCTAGTGATGGGCTGAACCAGTGTCCCGATTTCCTGAGCTCAGCAGGTGACGCTCTATGTATGTCTATGTATTTTCTTTCTTTCTAGATTTTATGGCACAGAGTTCCATCTACATGAGGACGGTGTGTCCTGAAGCCCCATTTGGCAAAAAAATCCACAAGCGCTCTGTGCCATGATTACATTCAAACATCTCAACAAACATAATTCAACACAACAGCGTCCTAAACAAGCAAATATTGGAAGCAGAGGAATTTCCATCATAAAACAAATTCAAGGGTGATGAATGGCGTGTGAGTTTCTGCAGTGCTGAAGGGGCACTTTTTCCACTGCCACAGAAGCCATGAACGTGATACCATTTGCTCTAAAATACGATTGATATATTATAGGTGACGTGCACTCAGTGAAGGAAATCCAAATAAATAAATGCTCCATATGGCTTTAAGCGGGTGGGTGATATGAGGTGTGACCAGTTGCCGATCCCTACTCATGGCGCCCTATACTATCCTGTCTTGGGAGGACATTTGAGGCAGCATTTCATTTGTAAACCATGTGAAGGCACTTTGGGTCAGTACTGACTTTTTTTTCCCTTGTGTTTCTTTCCTCAAGTCCAAATGCAAAGGTTGGCTTGAAAACCGCGCTTCCTCAGCATTTCCCCCTTGGGGGAGTCTGACCCATCGATCTGTGTCCAGATTCCGATTGTTGATGGATCAGTAGCTCTTCCCTGTGTTCCAGAATGTTCCCCCGACAGCTGCGGTGTGATTTATTGGCCGGTCTGATGACTGGGTGAGACGTCTTCGATGTTCCTCCGTCAGACTGGTGTTGCCGGTCATGCTCTCCACTGAGCAGAGCCAGTGAGCAGTGACGCATGACTGATTTTTGGACAGGACTGACTGATTGATGGTTCAGTTGATCGGGTCAGTGACCTCTAATTAGTGACCAACCCAACAATCCTCTGGTCATATTCTGGTTGTAACGGTGACGCCGAATGAGACTCATCTGTTGAAGCCCTCCGTACCATTCACCCAGGCCACTGTTCTGAAGGCTTAGAACCAGTGGTTGCTGACTAGTTCAGATTTTTTATTCATTCTTTTTGTTGCCTATTGAGATGGAGGGTTTCTTCAGTAACATCGAGGTTCATGATGGAGAGAAGATACTATACTAATACTAACAACATTCTATTCAATTCTTATAAGAGAATTAAACAGAAATAAAAAGCTGAATTTTGACCTTTGCTTTTTCTACCAGTCCCTACTTTTCTGCACTCCTTTCTTCTTCTGGATCACTGTGGGGTAATCTCAATCTGTTTCACTCCGATATCACACAACTCTAGCCTGTAAGACCCGGCTGCCAGCTTGGACTCTCGGAGCTTTATGGGGTTTTCCGTCCAAGTGCTTGGCTCCTGCCAGGCCTCTGCAGAGTCTCTGCCATTGTTTTCCCAGTCACACGTCCCCATTTCTCTGCAGTCTTTATTGTCTGTTTCAGCACAGTGTTTCCTCTCTAGCGGCTCTCCGAGGACCACTCGCTCTCTCTCCACTTCAGCAAATGAGCCAACATTTTGAAAGCTGTAACAGAAACTCTGGTCCAGATCCAAAATGGTGAGAATCATTTGTAATGGAGAGAGACAGGGATCCTGATCCAGTGTGGCTGCCTTGCACTGAAGATGTGAACTAAAGGAGCTCTTAGTTTCTTCTCATCGTCTGTCCAAAGCACTGTTTTTGGGAATCTAAAAGAGAGATCAAACTATTCATTTTTTCGATAAAACATTCAGATTCAATGATCATAAATATTGGACACCATATTAATTGTAAAGCTCTTTATTGGCCGGAGAAAGGCTCCGAAAAAAGGCAATCCTCAAGCTTGTGAACTTTGTCCGGCATTATTTTGTTTTCTCATATGTTTGTGCTCTCTGTGAGTGCTGCAGGGCTGACATCGGGTCCAAGATGATTATACTTTTGCCTCCTTCGAGAGTTAATTCAGACTTGTGGGTTATTGGTGAAGGAGTTTGAGGTTGGAGAGTGAATAAAACTGTGCATAACAGAACTTTTCACACTACGGGTTCTGTCTCGGGTGGGTCTGAGTCCGACTCAGCCCCCTTAAACATCGCTGGATACTGACAACAACTATGGTGCTTAGTTGTTACATGTAAAAAATGAAGACACCCGTTTTTTTAAGTGTTAAAACTAAATACAAAATCTAAATCTGAATATTAAATCTAAATCTCAGTTTTAAGGATTTAGGGGGCATCTAGATCTCCACTTGGAGGAAAGGGGCATCTATATCCTCACTGAGATTTAAGATTTAGATTTAAGATTTAGATTCAGATTTAGATTTAACGTTTTGATTTAGCATTTAGATAAAAAACTCTAACAGAGATGAAACAATGGGATGTAACATTAAAGTGTAGTGTCTCAAATGTATCAAATATTTGCTGAATCCGTGAAAATATTGCCGAAGATTTCTGATAAATCAGAAGAAAAATAGGTGTCGTCATTATTACATTCGGCGACCCATAGTCTGGTGGTACCATCACATCAATGGTGCACCCCAGAGTCGCAGGGTGTCCCATCCTTTCATCACATCGCGCCGATGGTTGCTCCATTTCACACTTTTGCCACAAAAGCCCAACGTTCATCGTTTTTTTTTGACAGGAACTTCTTCAAAGCCTGTCTGAGGTTTTCATTTTGAGCAGCCAGTAGGCTCTGCTGCAGTGAGAGCCCCTCCCCTTTCTGTGGAAAACCCCTGTAGTCTCCATTAATTTGGAGGAGAACTCTCCCGTTAGAAGGCGATGAAGAGCAACCCGCTCGCATTTGTTTTCGTCAAGTCCAGAAGCTGCTGCTGAAGCAGAATGTATGGCGTTTGAATGTGAGCCGGGATTTAGAGGTGAGCTGGAGGTGACACGCACTCAATAAAGCAGCCAGTGATAAACACACTCCTCTCAGTGTTTTGTGTTTGCTCTGACACGGCTTCATTTGTGGGTTTATAGACGCCAGTGTGTGGGTTCCATATATTTATTGAGTGTATTTATCTGTGACAGCAAGCCTCGGCAGGACACGGCTGAAATATGATGTCCCAGAACCCCCGTCTACCTTCCTGCAATTACTGATGTGGCCATGATAGATCGCAAACTTTGGATTCTGAATGTAATGAAGAGAAAGTGAACCATTCCGGCTCTCGTATCGGTCTTTAAAAACCTGCTCCTTCTGAACCACTTCATTCTTTCTGTACCAGTACACCCGTCTCCCTCATCCATGTGATGCAGCTTTTCGTTCCAAACAGTCAAGCTCACATAAATCAGGTGTCAACAATAGTTCTGGACTGACCACTGTAAACAGTCGACAGACCCCTGGTTGGTTAGCTATGTCTGCTACTCTGTTTGGATGATCTTTGGATGCATTCTCGCCCCCTTCTCAAGCCCCACTTATGCTCTCTTTACGTACGAAAATGTACCCGTCCTTTTCAAACAAAGTTATCGTCACGGATCATTTGATGGGTTCTTTGCGTTGGTATGGCTGTTTACCATTATATCCACCAGGGGGAGCAGCCCAGAGTCAAAAAGTTGTGACAACAACAAACTCTGAATCAAACATGGCGACTGTGGAAGAAGTATTGATAATGCAGCTCTTTCACAAAAGAGGAATCGTTGTACAAGCTGGCGGTCGCTGAGGCTGTTAAATATGTCGCGACTGGAGGACGGAGAATTTCCGCCGTCTTAATCATGACCCGCTTCCCGTCTGCGAATAACAGCAACACTGACCCCACGGTTTCCAGCGGTACTGCTCTGTTTGCTTTGTGTCCACAAGCATTATGGAGCAATACGGACAAAACAGACTTACATCATTTATGGCCATTGTATTGTGGGGAGGTGAAAGATGCTAATGCTGGCCACCTTAAAAAGCTGAATGCCAAACAAGGCAAGAGACTATTATATAGGACGTTGGTACTGCAGGCGAACAGCAGGAATGTCTGGGACTTCAATCCAATTCGAGTCAACTCTTGGGGTGAACTGGGATCCTTTCTAATGGCAATGAGCTGTGGAGTGTCTGGATCATTCCAGTGTTCCTCAGACGAGGAACTTCTCTGCTCTCTGATGCCTAATGTATGCATGAGACTTCAACTCACTGAACCGCAGTTCAGCATATGCTGCATCTGCACGCAGCAAAATCATGTTCCACAGTGGAAACACAGAGGACATCATTATTTTGTGCCCCAGCATTCCGACAACAGCATATTCCAGACATGTATTCGCACAAAAATAACAATGACTGTCAGACTGAGGTCTAATTGGCTTGAGAAGCGCATAAAGACGAAATAATGTCCTCAAGGTGATAGAGTCATGCACAGTGTAATAACAGCAGACCCCAAACTCCCCGGGAGGAGACTGGCTAATGCCTTTTGTCTAATTCTGCTGGCCATGCAGAGAAAATCCTGCAGGGTTTCCCCCTCACTCGCTCGCTCTCTCTCTCACACACACACACACACGCGCGTGCACAGATGGGCAGACTAATGTATGCACACTGCAGTTCCCCTTTCACTGTCCTGAGTTGTCTTCCTGCACCATGAAAACCCCTGTGCACCCATAAACCCAGGAGCCCCGCTCACCCTCCAAACGACCGCTACTTGATTTAGAGGTTTCTATTGTGACCGCACTCTTTAATCATCTACTGGATACACACATACACACCCAAGGACTAGGTGGACGTAAATGTTGCAAGGGAGTTCCAGTGTCCTTTTGTATCGCTGATGATATAAATCAAAGGCTGGTGATTAATTTGAATAAAAAAAATGGATCAAGATGATTTAAATTGGGCAACTGGACTGAAAATATTTCACTTTTCCAGATGTTATCCAGAGGCTTCCCCCCACTGAAATCAATGACCTACATGAACAGGCGCAAGAAGCGTGTAAATTCATAGAAAAATGACACTGTCTTATCACTAACACCGATCTTGAAGCAAAAGTGAGGCAAAACACTGAAGTGAAAATGATTATTATGCATTGATCATTTGAAAACTGAGGGATCCTTCGAAACGGGAGGCGGGAGCAACAAGGCAGCCAAACTTCAGCTCCATTCTGGCAGAGAAAAACGTTGCAGCTTGATGTAGAGAAGCTGGCGCTGAAGGAGACTGATGGAGTCTTCACACTTGAAAAATGAGCCAAGAAACGGAGCTCCCAGCCAACAGCTGAGGACGCTGGACTGAGCCGTACACGGGCCGAAACCGAGCGGGATAGACAGAACCGGAGTGATGTCGCCAATGACTCACAGGATGGCATGTCTCAGAGTTGATGTCCAGAATGTTGTACCAACGACTGAAGACTGCAAATCCATTACTTGTCGGTTAAAGCAGGGGCTGCCAAAGTGGTCCATGCTGCCCCCTACAAGCCACGGCCCAATTGCAAGAATGTGAGGAAATTTGAGGGGGAAAAGAAAAATGTATTCCAGAGGCGACCCAGCTGCTTCATAGTGTGTCTGGAATCAGAAAGTATTTACTGAAAATGGTATGTATATTGAACCAAATTATAAACACAACATGTGCATGTTTTAATAAAATCTGGTTCTGACTGAAATCTTTATTTACCGCAACAGTACAAGATTAAAATGGTGTCCGATTGCATCAGAGGTTAATCCCATTTATACCCAAATCAGTATATCGGTGGTTTCTGACTGTCCATATGGAAACTCACCCGTTGTTCAAACCAACAACTTCATCAGCTGTGTGTGTGGCAGGCCGCAGGTGATCATGCAGGTGCAGGATCTGGATGCGGCGATCTTGAGCCCTTGTGGTTAACACGTGGTATATGTACGTGTGGCGGGTTATTTCTTTGAACGGTGGACACCAAGATGCCATTGGCCTCACCACTGCAGGCGTCCATGGCGTCTTGTTTTACAACAGCTTTTTATTGTCCCCAATCTGAGGAATGGTCAGGGTATGGTCCTTCTGTGTGTGGAGCAAGTCTGGAAGACACGCGTCTCAGATTCACTCAAAATAGCCACACATTGTGATCACGGAGAACAAAAACCTTCCGAAGTGATTCAGTCTGACCAAGTGTCTTGTACATAATAATCTTACTGTGCAAATCACAGTACTATTAGAGAGCGCTATGACATGTTGCGTTTAGAATTTTGTTCAGTATATTTTCACAGCAAAATTACTTAAAATAAACTCCTTAAAGACAGAGGGAAAAAAAAAATTATTGGCTCAAAATAAAAATACAAAAAATAGAATAGACCATATATTTTTCTTTAGTTCATAGAAGGGGATTCTTCCAAGGTGATATTAAAAAAAAGGAAAAAAATGTGTGCCATCCAGTGGGCTGGTAAAATGAGGACACTGTTTCCTGACACGGCTGCAGCCTGTCACTACCGAAGTATCAAGGTGTTCGAGGTGTTCAAAGTGGGGCTTAAATCACTCTGAACTGTCCTGGGTCTTTCACTTTGACAAGAGTTTGAAGCCCAAACTGCCTTATCTGGCTCTCTGTCTTCAGGAGAGCAACAAACCTTCCAATGAAGAGTGAATCGCCAAGCTTCCTTCTGAGAAAACCAATGCCACTGAATCATGTCTAACCTTTTCGCGCTGTTCATATAGCAGCTGTCTCCGTCATTAGAAAATATTGCGGCGCTGAAATGGCACTGAAGCTCTTGTAGTTGAGATAAAGTGAGCAAAGTAATTATTCTGTTTTGGAAATGTCAGCTCAGATGAACATTCCATTTGATTAGAAAGGTTAACAGGGAGATGTTGTTCGGCGTCCAATTACAGAAGAACAGTGGAGCATGGCACAGCAGCGCAGCAAGAGCCAGAGCTGAACCACATACTCTGTTGAGTCGCACCCCAACATCTATCTCATAAATTGAACATTATGAACATAAACTCACTAACAAAAGGTTTTCTAACCGCAACAAGTGGATGGAAACTAATGACTGATTCATGTTTTTAGCAGAGGGGAGCATATGTTATTGTCTATATATTGCGGGACAGCTCAGCAGAATAGCCACTCACAGGAGTCTGGCTCATCACCCAACCTAGTTTGACTCAAACTGAAATGAGGCATTCCATCTCTGCGCCTACAGAGCAGGAGGGACCACTGGCCTGCCGCGCGGCTGCTCTCCTGTGCAAAGTGCTTCATTTTACCAGCGCAGCATCTTCTGGTCACTGAATGTCTGTGGATTGTAAACATGGAACATCAGTCATTTCAGTCTTCTTTATCCCAAGTACATGTTGTGTTAGGCAGCACAAAAGCAAAATTGTCATCAGACAAATAGTGGCTTTTGGTGATTAAGGTCATTTCATTCAGATTCACGCGTCACACTTGATTTTCTGCCCAGTGTAATTAAATCCTGGTCACTTAGCCTCTAATCAAATTAAAACCTTCCTGAAAAAGTGTGAGTTGGGGCTTAAACTAATTCTATTTCCAAGAGGATTGTGCCATTTTGTGCCTCGGTTTATGGGTTTCCAGAATGTTCCACTTGGCTTTCAGAAACACATTTTTCACCCAATTTATTAAGGACTATAAAGTGGGGTTTTCTGTGGGTTCTGATTTATGAACATTTTTATTAGTTGGCTGTTTTCTCCAAAATGTGATCTAGGGAAAATGCTGAGACAGCACATACAGTATATAGAGGAAGGAGTCCACTCCACATGACAGTATAAAGGCGAATTAATAAAACAAATTTCAGGATTCACATATTATTTTGGCTCATGGCAAAAACACAAACAACAACAAAATGTTCCCTCTTTGAACCCGTACCACACAGCATGATCTTATACCACTATTGCCCCGACGACTTACTTACATCATATTTCACAGTTTTAAAATCAGGACCTGATCTCATGTGTCTCATGGAAGGTTATTCATTTTTGTAATTTCATGGTACGGCGTTTTAAAAAGTCAAGTTTTCCCTTTCTTTCCCAGTTCTGAATGGATCCAGGAAAATGCTGCCTCTTCATAAACACTCCTATATCCGATCCTGACCCGTGTCAAACCGTCTGCTCCTCAACCCATTATGAACATTTCCAGAGATTCCCATTTATATATGTTCAGACGAATGCTGAGAAAAACATTACCTGTCATTGCAGTGGGTCCAGGTTTATTTTGAAATTGATGATGAGCAGGGATTTTGGAAGTCAAGTTCTGTCAACCAACGACTCTATATTTGAAGTCCTTGTATTCCGTCATCCACGATGAAGAATACTATCCAACCTGTATTGAAATCTTGACGGCTATATTTCACTATGAATTCCAACCAAATTATATGAGCGATTCAAACTTTGATGTATTGTAACTGGTGTATTCTACAGGACTGGCTGACTCTCTGGTCACTTTATTTATCATGGTCTTTGTTTGATGCTGGTGACGCAAAGTGAGTCAGAGTCGCTGCATCTGTGCGTCCGCATCTGAGCACAGCGCTGACGACCTCACTGACGGTGTCTCTTTAAGCCAGCATCACTACAGGGATGTGGGTGGGGGGGTGAGGAGGTGTGCGTGTGTGTGAAGAGGGCACCTGAGGTCTGACCCAGCCCGGCTCGGCTCGGCTCGGTCAGGAGGAACGTGAGACTTCAAGAAAGAGGAGAGGACAATTAGAGGAGGAGGTGGCCCACTTAGATGGAGGGATGGTAGTGACAGTGGGGGAGGGAGGGAGCGAGGGAGGGAGAGAGCCAGTCCTCATGTGGAGCTGCCAGCTCGCTGTAATTCACTGTGAACACAACAAGCACAACTCGCACACATGCACACTTGCCTGCCTCACTCACACTCACCCGCTCTCTCACACACACTCGCCTGCTTCACACCTCATCACTGTGAGCGCTCCCGCTCAGACGTGCCTTCTCCTGGAGAGAGCTGGACTCCACAGAACCGCTCCGGACTGCTGCCACCCACCAGTGGAGGATGAGGACCCGGCAGCATCTCACGTGAGACATGGCTACCTGCCAGAGTCGCCGGTCCACCCCCTCCCCTCCTCTGTCCTCCTCCGTTCATTCATCCCTCCCTCTGCGAGACAGCACGCGTGGCTTGAAGGACACGGCACTGCACTCTCCAACAGAGTTGGAGCACCAGTAGATGAGGACAGGATCCCACCGCCGAGTCCTGCTCATCTCTTGACTGTTGGATTTATCAGGTCTTCGCCTCTCAGGGTGCCAGTGCTCTTTCTGGGGACGGGACGGAAGCTTGAAAGTCACTGAGTCTTCTGTCACCGGTGTCTCGCCAACAGATCGCCCAGGTCAGTCTTCTGCTGATCTGTACATCAGTCTAAAGATTTGGTTCAAGACAATGCTGTGCCTCCCTGTTGTCTCTCGCGGAGGACTGCCAGATTGAAGCCGCTGCATACCTAGGGTCACGATGCATCTCACGTATTTGCCGTCTTTGGGACAGTTTTAGTACGAACTTCCCCTGAGCTTTTGGAAAGTAGGACAGGCTTACCTTGGGATCGGCTCAGACGGAACTCTGTTCCGGTGCATTTTTTTCTTGGTCAGAATGGCATTATGACTCGTCCATGCAGCGGACAAGGCTTTAGCTGAGGGACCAACTTGAGGTAACGATTTTGCTGGACCTTGTCTTCACTCAAGATTCTTTCACCTCTCTGAAGACCCTTCACTCTGTTCCTCTCGCTCAGCTGTGCTCCGTCGCCCTGGGTGTAAGGATAGGGGGGTGGCCCACGGTACCCCCCGACACCTGGGCGCCAGCGGGCCAACAACCGCCGTTGATTCGGCAACAGGGTCCGTGCAAGGAAGATGGCCGCTCTCGCCAGCTCGCTCATTCGCCAGCGCAGGGAGGTCAAGGACCCCCAGGCGAACAGGCAAATCGCCAGCAAGCGGAAGCCATGCCCAAAGAGCAACAAGTCACTATGCCAGAAGCAGATCCTCATCCTCATATCCAAAGTCCGGCTGTGCGGCAGCCGGGGCAGGAAGATGGAGAAGAGACCAGGTGAGTCTCATTGTTGCTACACACGACACCAGTCACACTGCTCATATCTCATGTCCGGAAGGTTCCATGTCTGTCAGTCACTTGACTGGATGATTGTCAGTGTTGGGGATTATTTTTGCTGCCAATCCAAATCTAGGACTATGAATTTATCACTTAAGATGTCTTGTATTCATAAACCCACATAAGTGGGCACATCAATCCTGCAGCCGACAACACACAAACACACACTCCGGGTCTTCAACATCAGAACAATATGACCTTATGACCTTGCACGGGTCAAGGTGACCGTAAATCTGCCCAATGTGCATCATTATTTTACTTAAATATGAGACAAAGAAATATGCCGCACACCTTTGCTGACTATTACGATCATCATTTCAACACTCAGCTGTGATTTGCCTTTATATTTATTTGCCTTTATATTCCCAAAACGTGACAATGGAGGACAATATTAAAGCGTTATTAAAGCAGCACATATGTGTATAGCTCTTGTGTGCGCTGTTGTTTGTTTCAGTCATGATTCACCCGTGGAATTATGTTTATTGCTTTTCTATATTTAGATGAAGCAGCCACACAAAGCAGGCATGTACAGTAGGCAGGCAAGAACAAAGACGCACACAGGCCTGAAATTATGCATATTGTTTCTCAAATTCTCAGTACCTCCTGCTTTTTTAAGTGATAAAATTTGGCTGTTTTCATATATTTATTGTTGCACCTTTGGTTCCAGACTTCATCTTTAAATGTTTACGTATTTGTACGCCTCAATTTATGAGCTACGCTGTACGTCTTCCGTGTATATGACTAAGCTTTTCTCTCAAATTATTCGGCAACACCAACAATGTAGCGCAACTCCGACTCGGGCTCCGTGTTCCTCTCGTACCCGGCAGATGTCAGGAAGCCTTACCGACCCGTTTGCTCCTTTATTGGATGTGATTAGCCTTGGTTATGTGATGATGGATGGATGGACAACCCACTTTTTCTCACTGTTTCCTTTTTATTGAATCATCCTCACGGCGATGGTCCAGCTCTCCTTTAAGTGATGGATTTATGACGGTGATGATGAGAGCGGGAACACAGGCCGGGGGTGGGAGGTTAGAGACGCATCAGCAGCTTCACCACTGATGGAGGTTTTATGACTTCCAGGGTCGGTGTTAACCATCATGTATGACACCTGGCATCTTCATCATTGCCGCCAGAAGCCTGTGCGTGCGCGCATGCGTGCGTGCGTGTGTTCATGTGTGTGCGTGCGTGTTCCTCTATGATTGCCTGGGCTCTCGCCTGAGGACATGTTTGACCTCTGCACAGAAATAAACGTCAGGTTAAACAGACTCTTATTCTCCCCTTCTTTTCCTCCCTCCCGCTTCTCCGCCTAGAAACCACTCTGTGGTCATCGCTCGAATGAAAATTGTTATTTTATAATTCAGTACTCTTGAGGATCTTCAGACACCAGGTATCTGGACCAGTTTGGCTCTTCGTAATATCCTGCAGGGCATTTAAGGACGTCTGGAGAGACTGTTGACTGCGTGTCCTTAAACACTCACCTCTTCCTCCTGGCTGATCGACTCATGTGTGTCATGTGCATTGTGTGTAGGCACATCACATGCCACTGACGTGTGTCCTGAAACCCTCACTTCCGACCAGCATCAATCAATAAGTGTATGTGTGAGGGACATGCGTTGGTAGTGTGAGTCGTTGTGTGTGTGTGTGTGTGTGTTTGTTTGTGTGTGTGTGTCCCAGCCTGACCCACAGGCCATCTACTTCTCCACTATTTCCCTGTCACCTCCCCACCTTCCGCCCAGAAAGACACACACACCAAGCCCATACTAATGATGTAAGGATGCACATTCAGCTTTTTTGCAAGGTCAACTCGCACTTCGCATGCTTCCTAATACGCACAAATTAATAACATCACCATCTGCCTCGACTTTGAAACAGTTATTGTGAAATAAATCCGTAGTAAATAAGAGAAGAGTCTAGGTTTCATCCAGCCAATGAAAAAGCAGAGCGGAGCAGCAGTCACTTACGGCTGGATCACAGTGCTTTAGGTTGCTCTGGTGGGTTGCTATCAAGTATGTGATACAGTGCACAATAAAGCAGATGATGACTCCCATAAGCTTATTTTTGAAAATGAAGTAGCAGTTCATTTTCAAAACTGCTACTTCAGTTTGTGTAATTGACAAAAAAAATTGTGAATTACAAAAACCTAAAGTTCATGCTGCTCCTTTTATCTTCTCATTTCACACTCCGGAATATTCTCTTTTCATTTCATGGAATATTATTAAGCACACTGTCGTCCAAACCTGATGCAGGATGAAGAGCAGCTGCCAATAGACTGGAACACAAGTGTCTGTTTATGTTGGATCCAGGATCAGAACCAGCCCTTTGAAATAATGAACTGCGAGCGAGGTTTTGAGTGTCGTGTGCATAACCTAGCATGTGCCCTTCGAACGCAGCACAATAGACGATGATTCGAGGTGAGTGTGTAGGACTGAGATAATTGTGTGTGCGTGAGTGATAGGATCTAATCAGGGCGCTAAGCCTCCTATTGGATATCAAAGTAAATCCAGAACAGCTGATGTTGTACCTTCACTGTGTGCGCGTCTGTGCTTGGTTGTGTGGGCGTGAATGACTGTTTGAGCAGTTTCCCTCTGATTTATGAGCAAACACTGACATATCAATAACATCAACCACACCAGTGTGCGATGTCGTCCACACACACACACGCACACACACACAGACGTTATTAGCAAAATGAGTTAATGTGGCCTTGTACAGTTGCACGCATGCAAACACACTCACTGGTTCCCCTACACTCTCTTTATCAATGTTCTGCTTCTTAATCTATCCTCCTGTGCTCTCAGCCCCGCGTAGCCTTGATCGGCCCATCAACCCCCCACTTGTCTTCTCAAGGACATCAGACCTTTCCATCACTTTCACTCTTTCAGTCTTGCCACAATGGTTAAGGACCCGCTGGTTCTGGTCCATCAGCTGTTACGGCTGATTTGTTGCAGAGAATCAGAAGACCCGTGTGAGAGAATAAACCTATCATCGTATAAACGTGTTGGTGTACGTTGGTGGGTGCGGGTGCCTCAGAACCAAACTAAATTGTTAGGGTGTATTTGCCAGAAAAACAGACAGCAAATTGGTAGACAGGAAAGGGTTTTTAGCCATCCATTTTGAGATGTAGAAAATGAAGTGAATATTACCTGCAATGAGAAAAGGACTCAAGAAATCATTAGCTATGATTTTGCTCAAATAATTCATTCATTCATTTTCTCTTTTGCATTTAAAATCACATTAAACTTAACATTTTCCAAATGTGCCCCACACAAAGTTGCACCAATCTTCATTGCCACATTTAAAGACATCTGTCTGGACTTGGTTTAAAACCTCCCCAGCCCACTTCATCCTGACTCTGGGCTCAAACAGAGCGCAAGGTGGTCATAAATGGCTCTCCTGTTAAAATAATGCTGAAACTATATCCATGTACACAGAGCAGATCTTCACGAATAACCACCAAAGTGTTGGTACGCCAATGTTAAATTGAGTCTTTAATCAGTAGAAGTTATGGGACTGACAATTTAAATTTATTTTGTTGTCAGACCATAAGTTGTGCAGAGCAGATGGACTTTTTTTTTTTTTTTCTTTTTAGCTCTGATTCTCAGAGTTTGGAAATTTACTGCACGGGTGGATTGCACTTGTTAAATTACTAACTCTGTTTTACGTTACTCCTGTCACTCGACCTAAAATGTCACACGTGACACCACAACGGTGACGCTGTGTTGTTAAACCAGATAGGTCTCTTGACGTAGGGCTGGGAAAATGTCAGACTTTACAAGGCGAACAATTGCCAAAAGCTGGCAACTTGAATGAAATTGGAGGAACCCAATGCACTAACAGGAATGTTCGCAGAGAACCTACACCAGTTCCATCAAAACCAAATTTAACAATGCTAAACTTTGACAATGTCATATTATTATGAAGCACGATACAAAGTGAATGTGGACACACTGGTATTTCCTATTCTGTTAATAATAAGATATATATATGTAATAAAATTAAAATTTGTGGATGAAACTGCTTGACTGACGATTCAATATCAAATGCGGCTTGTTTTTCACGATTTATTTTAATTTCTGAAATAGTCTGGAATATATTTTGAGACATAGTAAAGTACTGAAAGGTATTTAATATGTTGACATACAAAATGGTAGGATTGGTCAAGTGTTCAAATTAAGTGCAAACATGGATTGTACAGTCCATGTAGTTTCAGCTGGTGTTGAACCGCTCCTGCTCGGTCAGACCGCTCACCTGACCGTGGGGAGACGGCACTGTCACCGCTCAAGTGGTGGATGGGGTTCCAGGGACCGCAGTGTTTCCGCAAATATTGGAATTTATGCGTAGGACATTTAGGAAGAATTCGGAATTCACATAGATAGAGTCGTTGCACTTTTCTGACTATGACAGGACTAAAAGAGGCGCACACAATTTGTTGTTGCATTCACTTAATAACCAGTCGTTGTCTGGGCCCCCCAGCCAACTCGGGACCCTAGGCAACTGGCTGTTTTGCCATCCTTGTGGTGACGGCCCTGTCCACTACGAACCTCTGTAGGTTCTCGATGTACGATGTGTGTGTTAGGCAGCACTCTAGGAAGCAGCATCTTCCATAGACAATACATGTTCGCATCAGTTGGGTGAAAAAGAACCAGACTTCAAGACTTTCACAACATGGCACGGCCATCCTATGTCTGCATTAGCTTCACTGGCGTGTTACTGCGCTGCAGTGTGAGTGACAGTAATCAGCAGAACTTTGATATGATTGCAAACCATCACCAATTGATGGATGATCAATCAATTATGTCCCGGAGCTTGCGACCTCCATTATCCCGCTCTGGTTTGTGTGAACGCTGACTGAATGATTCTGAGATGTTAATGTTTGCAGATGATCGATGGCAGCTTTCAGCCCCGCCCCCCATTGAAGATTGATTCATGTGCTCCACTGCAGACTGCAGATGTCACTCACCACTTCCAGACGGAACATCATGTACGGCCTTGTGATGCAAATGCGCGTAGACCAAGCTGCTTAAGTCTGCGGCGGAGCATTTTTGGAACAGTTACATGGTACATCATTGGCACGGAGGACAAGAAGAGATCAGGTTTACTTCGAAGGATCAAGTTATCAGGCTCATTTTGTGCAGCTTCCTTGCAGTTACGTCGGGAAAAACAACGCTCAATTATTCAAGTTTTCAGTCGACTGTCATTTTCACAAAATCGATGGTGATACTGCATATTCATGAAGCGATGCAAGAAATGACTTCAGTCAAATAAACCCGTATTAATGCTGCAGGACCATGAAAGACTTCACAGCATTTCGGTGGATCAGCGTTCTGACAGCGGGCATGCTCCTCTATTTTGGGAAGGATTAGCACGAGGTTCAGGAATGATCATGTGACAAAAACAGAGTTGCTAAGAAGTGAACACTCTTGATGGATTATTATCATAATCAGCATTGCGTAAGAAGATATTCAGTCGCTTATGAAATACACATATTTTAGTGCATATCTTTTTACAAAAGAAAGTAAATGAAGCTTTAATAATATACACCATTCCTTACTTGCTGTTTTCGTGTATTGTGTTGAAGTGAAAAACAAAAATATTGAAAGTTATGTTGAGTCAAATCCATGATCCAAGCATTACATGAAACAACCAGCAGTAGTTGAATTCATAACTAGATGATGATGGGGAGCCTCCATCTAAACATCCTCCACCCGACCTTGTATCACACGCAGTCATACATGCACACATTTATCGACGCTGGTCACCCATCCTGTGATTCTGCAATGGACAGTTTCAATTCCGTTTGAATTCTACGTCTCCAGAGAGTCCAAGCGGCAATCGACTGGTGAGAGTCAGCACCTCCTCAATGTCACACGCTCCAGCCTAAAGACACACAAATACACGCAGGAAAAGAGGTGCAGTGGCCCTTTAATCGCTGCTGACAATGAAAATCAAAATATTCACATGCTGCAGGCAGAAACCCCCCATAACCAATTTATGATCAATTTAACACAGGCGTGAACACAAAAAAGCACTGCATATTAAAAAGGTCGAGGCGTGAAATCTTACAAGTGCTTGACTGTTTATGTATGTGTACATGGGCTTATGAGGCACCTCAGTTCAGCTACTGCTGACTGTACTTCTCATATCTTTTCTGGTTTTAATAAACGTCCAATATATCACTGACAGGCGTTTCTGAACTGCTGCTCAGAAGGACCAATACCAAAATGAGTGACAGACACATTTGTCAGTGCTACTTTGAGATAACATGTATTTTCACCACTCTGTCAGTTCACCCCCTAAGTTGGGATGTCCCAACCATTATATTTACGGTAATAAACTGGCTTTAAGAGTGTCCATTGTGTCCTACTGAGGGTAGATATACTACCGTCTACCGAAAATCCAGTTTTATTCTTCTTTTTCCACCGTGACAGGATCACTCGACTTAACACCTGTTCTTCTAATTTTGGTCCTCGTTCAGTTCAGTCCAGGAACATGCAAAAATTACATTGACTGCTGCATGCTGTCACAGCTAAGATGTCAAGTCAATCTTAGTCAACTCTATTGCATTTAGTTGCTGTGAACTAGCGTGATGTCCTCGACAAACGGTAGCCTGGACATATTCTTCAAGTCGGATCTTTATGGATGTATGGGATATAGAATTGCTTTTCATGAAGATACTTTGTTGTAAATGTTTTATCTGAAAAGCGTCTGTTATTTGCTTGTTCCATTATCCAGTGCTGTTTTGTTTGTGTATTTCGCGGCGCTGCCATCCCAACATCATTATTCAATCGTATTACACTGCGTTTTGGACTATCTTGAAAATAAAAATGATCCTGACAGTTGCTCAGAACACTCGGCACTTTTCGTAAATGATGCAGGGGTATGTCTATAACTTTTGCAGGAGTCTTAATGGAGGGAAGATCCTCAAGAGTTTGCCCAAAGACACGTCATGTCTCTCTTCCGACTTTCATGAAATCATGATTTAGTGCTGGGCTGTTGCTAAGTTATCGACACATTAAAGTTACATGGATTATCAGATGTCTTCAAGAAAATGTTTTCATCCCAGATAATAAAAACTCCTGAGGCGGTTGACTTGATCAGATTACTTTATGCTAAGACTCATCAAAAACAGACCGCTACGTTACAGTGAATCCAGGTATCACCTCTGTCACCAGCGTCCACAGCAGCCTTAAATACCTACCGAGACGCTGCACTGGTGTCATGTGAAGCTCTCAACAGAAGCGTGTTTATAAGATTAATGTCACTCAGGAGATGACTGTTTGTGTGTGCGTTGTTCAATTTGCGCAAGTTCAGTTCACTTTGGGTCAAAAAAACATTTACGAATCATACGAAAGTTTTGCATCCGGATGTTGTCACACTCCCTTTTTCAGATGCAACCACAGTGTCTGTATTGTGACCTCCGGACATGTGCACGTGCACCCATTATTCGCGGCTTCTTCATGAGAGAAAGGCAGAGGTCTCCCCTTCCCTTGTGCCTGTTTCCATTTGTTATTATTTTGCGATCATTGAGTCAAGAGTGTGCCATGAGATGATGTCATCAGCGACTGTTTCTCCT
The DNA here is from genome assembly GCF_027744825.2 of Synchiropus splendidus. Classification (NCBI taxonomy): domain Eukaryota; kingdom Metazoa; phylum Chordata; class Actinopteri; order Syngnathiformes; family Callionymidae; genus Synchiropus; species Synchiropus splendidus. Next base: position 12,317,887 of record NC_071336.1, read on the forward strand.
CAAAACAAAAAACAAAACACACCCTTGGCTGACGTTTCCTTGCTGTTTCCCATCCAGAATAGTATTGGGCTACATCCTCACGGAGCAGCACATTTTCCATGCCGCTTTCATAAAAGTGCTCTGTAAAAACAAAGCTCTTTCTGCCTTCTGAGTCATGAGAGAGTGTCCGGGGACGTGGCTCGCAGGTCTGTGGCCACCTGCTTCTTGCTTTATCGACACAACAAGGAGTCATCAGCTTGACTTTAAATTCCATAAGTTCATGTTTGATTGTGGTTTGATAAAATAAAAATAAGTGTTGTCATCATTTATTGCAAAACCTGTTTCCACAGCAAGCAGTTGTAATTCCTTTTTTATTGATACACTGAAAATCCACCAACTAAAAGAGGTGCTCAAAGAAAATATAGAAGTTCTTCAGTGCTTGTAGTATAAACTTTATTTCTTGGCTTCTGTTGGGTGGAGGAGATGCTGCTCTCATATTCCTCTGGCACTTCTTCGGCGTAGGGGTCATGTAAGTCTGTTTCTGGTCTACACGCATTGTTTTCAGCTTGAGGCCAAAACACTTCTGGGCAACACGCAACACATCCTTCTGTTTTGCCTCCCTCAGACAAGGGATTGACAGAAATGGCTAGCCAAAGTAGACAGCTGTATTTCACTAAAACAACAGCAGTCTTGGAGGGTCATTTGATGGGTTCCCTTCTCAAAGCGAACGGTTGCGTGACTGTTAATTGGCTCATTGCATCTGGAGGCTGCAGGTTATGTCTCTCTTGTTCCCCATATACTCTCGCTGCCGTCACTGACTTGGCGTGCAGCTCTTTCGGCGCACTGGAAACTAAAGAAAGCGGAGGATTAACAGACTAGCATCTCTCAAGGACTTCCTGGAGTGCTGCCCCTTCTCTCTAATGGAATCACGAGAGAGACCTTATCACATTATTGAAATCCTGCTCTCCCACTGCTCCCCTCCAACTAAAAACAATCAGTCATTGACAGGGTGAATCTCGGGGGATCAGTTTAGGAAACAATTAGTCCTTCTGCCGGACCGTAATGATTGTTCTCACGATAGTTGTAATGTTGTTTCCTGGTTATTTGCATGCACCTAAGAGCTCCACGAGCTCGCACCTTTTATTTCCTAGGATGTGGAGCCATCAGGCTAATAGACAATGAAAGACTGTGGTTTCAATCTGCTGGAGCCTGGGAGACTTGTTATTGATGTTTGTTTACAATTGAGAGGCTATTAAACCTTTAATAAAACATTTCATTAGACACCTTTTTTAGGACTTAAATCCTCCCTTGTAAGATTGGGTTTGACTGCAGCAGGTGGATGGATATGTTCTCCGTGTGTTTTCCTTTAGACCAGTGCTTCTCGCTTTCTGTTGCGTCCCCCCAGGAAGAAGTAAACGCTTCGCGCCCCCCGACTCGCCGCCGCCTCTGTAAATACTATAAAATTTTTATCAGTACACCTTTGCATAACATTGTATCTTTTTAACATTATTGACAAGAAAAAAAGAAAGTAATATAGATCAACTTGCAATAAATAATAACTTTATTAACATTGTTTTTTTCTGTAACAGAAAAGACTTAAAGTGCATCAATTTGCCTGAAATAGAAAAAAAAAATCATGAGTGGATGCGCACTTAGACTTTTTATTCTAGTACAGCAAAAGAAATATGTTCCCCGAGGTCACGGTGTGTGTGAGTGGTAGTAGTGGTCAGCAAGGAGGTTGCAGGTCTGCTTTCTTGCGCTCCAATTTCCTCCCACAGTCCTAAAACAGAGGCTGATTGAGCACTCTGAATTGTCTGTAAGTGTGACTGTCTGTGTTTGGCCTGTGATAGAAAGGTGACCTGTTCAGGGTCTTCCCTGCCTCGGGCCCAAAGTAGCTGGGACAGGCAACCGCACCTTCACACCCATAAGAGCATGAGAGTTTGAAAATAAATGACTGAATAATTAATTGTGTGGGACGTGTGTGAGCTTATGCAGGATTGATTCTGCTGCCAGTTTGTTCAGCGAGTCCTTCGAGAAAGTCATTTTGCTCAGGACTGTAGCTGCTTCCCTGCTGTGCGTCGCTCCATCTCTGCTCCCTATGAAACTTCCTTCGCCGGTTAAATCACCTGGTTGGAGCCGCGCCGGCAGCTGCAGCATAATGGAGATACACAGCCACAATAAATGAAGCAGCGGCGAGCCAAGGCACTCGACAGAGACGAGAGTCAGTGAGGGGACGACTGATCAGATCGGTGCTGACACTTTGGAACACACAAGTCTCAAGTTGAACGGGTGTGTGGGGAAAAAGTGAAGCAGAGAGAAAGAGACAGAGCATGAACTGAGGGCCAGTCTTCAAAGACAGGGACGAAGAATCTGAAACTGTTACCTTGCGTATTGTGATGGGGAAATACACAAGTGTAGACTGGGGCATCGCAAGGAGAAAATATGGGGTGTGGGGGAAAACAAATACATGACATGACACTTTTTGAGTGAAGAAAACATTTCAAGATTAGAGCCTGACACAAACTTGCACTACTGCAGTGACAGGATTCCAAGGTAATTGTACTCTGAATAACCATGTATGTGATGGGGAAACATTCATACATTATTGAAAAATACAGAGAGTTTAATTTCATTTTACCTTTTTTCCTGGTACACGCACTAACCTTCACTCAGTATATCTTCTCTCTGTATATCGCTATTAAAACACTTTTGCTATACAAACTAAATGTCTATTGTTTCGCTGATATATAATGAACAGTATTTTTTTGTCAACAACTATATGTATGTTACTAGTTTCTTGCGCTGAGCGATCATTAAACGGCTGCGCAAAGCCACAAAGTGAGGCACGCAGTTCTCCTGAGTCATGGTCCGGGGCACTAAAGTCAAGTGCAGCTATCTGCTTATCTTTTCTTGTAATTCGGCCTCACTTTCAAAATGGACTATTACATATCTGAAGTCAAACAACTGCCTTAAGTGGACTTTCAATCGAAGCACGAAGTAATGTAAGACCATTTTGTTGTTGTTGTTGTTGTGGTTTTGTTGAATTAAATATGCTTTTTGTATGCCACAGTTTGCATGTCAAAAAGCTGATATGAGATTTGAAACATAACCTGTTAACTGCTGCCAGTTCAATGGTGAGAAGGCTACTCTGTAGGGTTCATGTGTTTGTAAATCTGATAGTTATGAAGTCAGTGCCTCACCAGCCATAAACCGCACGTCACTGACTTCACTTATATTGCTGTATGATTTCTCATAATAAGGGAGAGGAGCCGTCTCTTTGTACCCAAACAAAAATTTCCAGCCTCAATTAATTTAAAAATAGTTTTGGACCCAGTGGCAGCGCTTGCTTATTACTGAGTCCATGTTGGGACGTGCAGCTGAAGCGGTGACGGAGCAGCACTTTTGGATGAGAGGAGAGACGGAAAATAATTAGCAGTAACATTTAGCGTGCCCTTTTGGTGGATGACATCAGCGCCCGGCAAACCAGAAGGGCAGCAAGCATGTACCACTGCGCCAGTTGTGTGTTTTGGTGGCGGGGTGTGAGAAGAGTCCCCACAAATCAGCGTAATGAAAGAGTGGCGGTGCATGAGATGAGGCTGTATGAGTCCAGGCTGTGACTTCACACACAGATAGACACGAAGGGAGCTACTCTCCGAGTATTGCTGACGGATTTGGAAGAAAACATCAGATTGCAGATTGTTGCCATCTCCAGCGGCTGCCTCTGGCAGCGCTCTCCAGTTTGCCAGAGCAGCGCGTGTTTTCGTTTCAGATGAAGAGAATGGCAACTGATCAGTCCCACAGCTCTTCATTAGTTGTGTCAGTTTGTGACGTGATGCTGATTACGGTACACTTCTTCTCTCTGAGGACAAACTCTGACAATGACGACTCTGTAAATCCACTGTACCGCACTGCCTGGTGTGTCACGGGTTCCTCTGAGCTCAGGAACACAGACTCACTCCATTTCTGCTGGTTAAATGTCTCCGCTGACAGAAGTTGGAGTCGCGATCAGGTTATCGCCCTTCCGTGCTGTAAGGATGTACTGGACTTGCACGATGTATGAACCTCCATTCTAAATCCTGAGGGCATTCTAATTCATGGAGTGGCTCCGTTTTATTAAAATGAGTTCAGCCCTGACTCTGTTTCTAGACTGACACTGGCACAGAGAGCGCATTTGTTCATATTGAAACAGGGAAAGACATCCACTTGGACAAACCCTGGAGCAGTGAAATCACACAGGACAGTGCCAGTCACTGGATTCATTGATTCTTGTTCTTCGGGCCTGTACCAATTTTGTGTGCTCACGTGTAAGTATGTATTCATCATTTGAACTGATCCCTTCTAACTGAGGGCGCTCCAGAACTGACTTGTAACGAAGTGGGAAGATGAAGGCCCAATCCCATGTCTCACCCTTAACACTAGCACTTGGTGCCCTTCGCTATGAAGTAACGTAACGACAACTTAAAGCGTCATTGGCTGCCTTGGTGTGGTTTGTTTACTGTGTATGGAGTGTTCCAGACGTTTTGGAAATGCCAGCGATGGCGTTTTTGCAACCTCTTGCATCAGTGCTGATAATCTCACTTGGTTTGCTGAACCAAAAGAGGAGAAATTGGCAAAGCCACTGTGATACATCTTTTGGACGTATGTCGACCTTAACGTAAGCCTGTATGCTAGCCAACTATTGTTTGTTAAGAAGAATTAATGTTCATTTGATGGCTTGAGGATCATGAGATGTTTGTTGCCACTTCATGAAGCGACTTCTTTACCGCTGTCTGAAATATTCCTGAGTAATGAGGAAGCATTTGTTTTTGGCTGTAAGGCAGGGGGACATGGATTTGGCTGTCCTAAAGACCCGGCTATGAAGGCTCAGTGTCTTGGCTGTCTGTGGGATCACACCCAGTTGCAGAATTGCAGGCGGACAGAAGACTCAAGAGATTGAGGGTAGATTTAATAAGATTTATGAACAACTACGCGAGAGACACAAAAGACAAACAGGAACGCTGAACCAAGGGTGCTAACACCAGAACACAGAACGGGAAATACACTCAAGGGCAGGGGAAAAACCTTGAGGACACGAAGCAACCATCTGGCAGCGCTGACTGGAACCCAGGTCTAGAAATCAGTGCAGTTTGATCAGCAGTATGGGATCCAGCTGTGCAGATGTGGAGCTGAGGAAAGAGAAGGGAAAGGAAACGACACACAGGAACACAGGAAATAACAAAATAAGAGCACACGAGAAATGAAACATGACACTCAGAGGATTAAGCTAGCTATTCAAATGTCAGCCAGACTTGTCCAAGCTTTTCCCTATACAGCAAACATTTCACAGTTTCACAGATATACTCATACTCATGCGCCATCAAGGAGCCTTCCCAACTCTTCATTTGATCCAAACCTGTATGTTCCCCTTAGAATCTCAGAATCCATCCTCACTGGAGCGAGTAGTGTCACTGAAGTCAATGATAGTTTTGTCATGTACTTAAAAACACCATCACTTATTCTTTTCTTATCAGGGGTAACTTGATAATTTGAAAGTACAAAGGAAAAAACTCTCCACACTCTTTTTTTGTGACGCTCACTCTCTGAGTATCATCTGAATTTGTTTTTCTGCATGTTACATACAACTATTTTTGGCCACAGCGCTAATGCCTGACCCGCCTTGCGCGACCCCCCTCCGCCTCCTGAGAGCTGCAGCTTTAACTGTGGTCTGAGTCATTAGCTTCAGTGTACTGGAATGAAATGAAGCTGAAACCCACAAACCCAGGAATGAGAGCTGGAACGTGGACATTCTATACCAACTGGCCCAAATAGCACCTAAAAATTTGAACCAGGGGGACGAATGTTAACCAACACCTCTGAATACGTTACCGCCAACTGACGTGGCAGCGGGACCGCTCCACTTCTACCTTTGACTTGACACACTATCCAATAAATCTAACTGAGGATGACAACGTCTGACTGAACTTTTCCCTCATTGTTTTTATCTAGTTGTTGATACCGGTGAGTTTTGCTGTCTCAACAATTGAGGCTAGTATCATTGCACACTCTGTGCATTCTCAAAGCACTTATGGGAGTTGAATCTGAAGATATTCTTGAAAATGTACTCTGCCAGCGAGCAAAAGTGTCACTCCACAACTGTAATGACTCCAAAAAAGGTGGGTACTCATCCCCCATTCCTCAGGTGGTTCAAACAGCCCTTTCATCTCCCAAGGAGCCTTAAGAATTTTGTTTTTATTTTTTCACTTAACACAGAGAGTTTAATGTGTGCCATTTACCAAATGAAGTCTTTATTGATGTTAAAATTAAAAGAATGGTGTATAATCAAACTTGTTGCCAATGCCACAGTATATCAAAATCTATACTGATCAAACTAATAGTTTCTGTTGCTCAAACAATGTAATGACAGTAGCTGGAGTTTCAGGTGTCGGTTTCAGGAGAAGGATCAATAGTCATACATTCACATCACCATAATAAAGGCATCACACCAAGCATAAGATTCCCTTTTGTTACTTGGACGAACACTTTTTATGTCAAACAAATCTGAGCGATTCAAAGACAAACAAAACAACGACAACAAAAAGAACGGGTACGTTCGAGTACGGAGGTGGACATTTTTAGGGGAAGCTGGCTGGGGAGAAACACAGCGGCAGGTGAAAGATGGACCCGGGGCTGGATCTCAAGGTTGTGGTAACGTTCAGGAGGCGAGGCCGGTGTGTTGTGTAATCATGGTTTGAAAAATAGAAGCATGCAATGACACTTCAAGAGCAGCAGCTGATATAACATCGTCTCACACACACACGCACACGCTGCATGCATGCAGCCCCCTCCCAGACCTGTTGAAACATATGGTGGTATGGATCTGAGCACAATCAAAAATCCATAAATGGAGATTGACTGCTCGCCTTCTTCATGTCAGTAATGGTGCGATATTCAGGTCTGCGCCTCTGGCTTTCTAAACATGGAGTACACAGGTGAACCATGCAAACTTGGACCTTCATCTCACCTTAACCTGGCGACCTGAAATGTCATGATTGATGTTATAAAGATCTGCAATTTGTCCCCAGAGTTTTCTTCGCAACACACACGCTCCAATGAGCACACACACACACACACACACACACACACACACACACACACACACACACACACACACACACACGCAGATGGAGCTCACCTGAATTTTAAGTAAACTCTTGCGTGAAATGGTGACAGTGAAAAGGGTCATGACCTAATTGTGTGCATGAGCGTGTGTGTGTCTGTGTGTGGTGTTCTTGGCTGACAAAGATGGATGAGAGTGCTGTAGCCCTGCAACGGATCGCTGTGCTTTTGCGTCAGTGACCTCTGACCTCCCTGAGACTTGCAGCTGCGGACATGGTCTCCAGCCGTGCATTAGATAATGACCACATGCCTGCACACATGGGCACGCGCACACACACACACACACATACACACACACCTGGGACCAGGTAAAGACACTCAAGTCTCCCCTCAAAAAAAGCCCAAAACACTGTGTGTGCTTGTTCACGCGTGTGCGCCTGAACAGATGGGTAAAAGGCTGCAGGGTGAATCAACAATGACTTAGAGAATCTAAACACACTCGGTTTTCAAATTCACTTTGAATCTCTTCCAGATGAATGACGAATAAATTCTGCTTCTCATTATTGTCTGGTTCTCATGAAGGTGTGTGCTTAAAATCATTTGTGCTTTACATGAGACAGTGTAAATGGACAGATAAATTCAGATGGAACAGATGTTCACATTTGGTGAAATAAACTCAATGACAAGAGGCTGGTGGCAAACTACCTGATAGATGTTTTGGAGGAATGTTTGCTGTGACAGATGCATGTATGAGAGATGAGTAGGACAGGTGGCATCAGTGTTGGAGCTTGAATTGGGACATCAAACTGTTGTTTGAGGAGACCACATCGTGAGAATTCCATGCCTTGGCCTGGTTGGCTTTTAAGACTTGTCGGTTTAAATCCATCTTGAGGCGGGTTTTGGAGTGCTTGGGTGGGTTTCATCTGCCCTGGCAACAGTCCAAGAGCATCCACAGGTTATTGATGACTCTAAATCATGTGACCACCGTGGGCTCCAGGGGCCAAATCCGGTGTACGATGCATTTATGTGACTCAAAATCAGTAGAGATTTGTGCCCAGTGACTTTGTTCAAAGTTTTGGCTCCATGCGAAGGTTTTAGCATTTACAAAGCTAAAACCTTCGCAGTGATGTCTGGCTACATGCAGGAGAGCTCTGGTCCATTTTCCATGTGACCTCTGCAGACACGGCGCTCTGTGAAAATCATAAATTAATTATTTTGAGTTTGAACTGACTCATAATGAGAGTGCAGGATTTCATTCAAAGATTAATATTGGTCTGACTGCAGCAACATCTTTGGAGTTGCTGATTTGGGTTTCTGCTAGTGGGTACTAAAGCTTTCATGACCGATGCTTTAGCCATGGACTTGAGCCAACCAGGAAAGTGTGACACCGCCTGAGGGCGGTGCGAGGCTTTACAAGTGTGTGAAAGCCGTCTTATAGTGATGTGCTGGAATTTTGGCATTATCTTTGAGAATGGTTGATATTGGGTTTTCGACCAAGAAACATTTTAAGGTCACCAAACAGGATCTTTTCAGGATTCTGGTCAGGACTATGCCACTCCAAAGTCTTCCTTTTGCTTTTCTCCAGCCTTTCAGAGGTGGACCTGCTGGTGTTGTTTGGATCATGATCGTGGATAATCGTCATTTGGAGGCCAGAACCAGATGGCAGAACTTTCTCCTTCAGCAGTTTTTTGGTTGCAGTGCAGGTATTTCAGGACCTAAAGTATCTGCAGACGTGTGGACGACGACCACTCTTTGTGCGAAATGCTTACTTTTACGCCACATGTAATTTCTTCATCTTTTTGACTTCTAGGATGAGTCACTGCTGTTTTCCAGACTGCTGCACTCTTTGCATATTGTCACTGTTTCAATGGAAAAGCAAACAGACAGGGCAGGCCATTCGGTTGTGGAACCTGTGATGGAGAGGTGCCATATGACGCTACTCTTGGGAAGGCTCACCTCTGTATCATGTCTTCACTTGATGAGTGTCTCTCAATGTGGTTCCAGCAGTGGTTCGCTAGAGTCCCAAAGCTTTAGAAAGGACTTTATGACCATTTCCATACCAACTGACTCTCATAGTCATTTGTTTTGATGATCCTTTCTTGTACTTCACTTTCTCAGGCGGATATGTTCTCACTACCAGAGCATCAAGTAGTGACTATCTCCAAGTGAATTTGTGTCCTATGTTGACGGTGGAATCAGACTTTCATGTTGCATGTTGACATATTCATCTTTCCACTGAAGCGCATGTTGCTCTTTCTACCTACATGGAGGATGGAGAGTGAGGTTAGCCATGGGATGCCACTCCTTTAGTTGTGCTTACTAGGTTGTGCCACAGTGACATATATGCAAAAATGTGTCCCATTAACTATTCATTTTGTGCAAAAAATGTGTATACAAGCTAAGTGCTATTTATCAGCATTTCTCAATTTGGTGCCCAAGCTACACTTTTTGTGTCCTTTGAATCCAGTAGGCCTTAATCATCAGCTGACAGGAGCGTCCCGGGGTCAGGAGCAGTCCTTGGCCTTCCTTGACTGCACAGCAGCCTTAGAATGCAGTCTTGAAAGTGAGCACCGTGGAAACAAGAGCGGCTTCGAGCTTAAATGTGAGCACACGGCAGAACAGAGTAAATCACTCAGTGTGTATTCCAAGAGCTGCGGGTGTAGGCGGCAGGTTTACAGTCGAAATAGTCGTTTTCAACATTTAATCTTGGCATTACCTGCTGTCACCCACTTTCCTCCCCTTATTTTACCTCCTCGTTCTGCTGAACTGGCACTTTCCTCATTCTACAGCAGCGGAGCATGGCGCTAATGCTAATCAGGCACCCTGCTGTGCACGCACAGTGCACTAACAAAAACAATACAGTCCAAAACTAACTTTTGAAGGAATGGATTTTACAGAATATAAGTGAAGACCCGGTGTGAATGCGCTGAACTGTTGTGTGGATGGCAATATGTATCTCACGTCTGAGCTTTGAACTCACTTTTATATCGGATCACACTCGAAAAGGAAGCTGTGCCTCCATGGGGTGAGGGAATAAATCAATCACTGTCTCACTACAGTCACAGAGCTGTTCAGCCTCTAGCTTTGTCTTGAATAAAAACGTCAGCTGCTGACAGCTTTATTCCATCTCGCCCCCATAGACAACCGAAAACTTTTGATCGTCACCTTCGTATTTCTGGTGAAACATTCAGTGTCAGGCCATGAACATGAGTCATGTTTCGCCCGAGAAGAGTCTGCTGTAGCGTCATCACACATCCCAATATGTGCGAACAAACCTGTGATGTGGTTGACAAATGCACTCGATCAGTGTTTTTCAACCTTTTTTAAGCGGCAGCACAGTTGAAAAAATCCCGAAGCACACCACCAAAGGAACCTCGGCCAACACGTAACTGTGCTGCGTTATGTCGTCAACATCACATTTGGTTTGTGAAAATCTTTAGGTGCTGACACTCAGCTATTTTGGCATGTTATTTGCAGAAACAAATAGCAGATATTGTATTTGTTTGAAAGAAAGGGTGAGCAATATGCCAAAATATACCATGATTGTTTATATTAAATCAAGGTTTCAAATTTATCACAATCTCAGATGTATTTTCTGTACAGTGTTGATCCTAAAAGAAAAAAAAATATATTGAGGCCAAAGAACTGCGAGTGATGGACCCGTTAGCATAGAGCATAGAGCTATTGTATATAGAAAGAATGTGAGCAAATCCATGTCATCTCCTTATGTTTGTAGATTGCCAACACGTTCCAATTGTTCATGATTTAATGTCTTTATACCGGTCACCAAAATTAAACTAGGTGAAAATTGGTTCATTTCCCATGACACACTCGATCATTTCTCTCACACCGGTTGAGAAACGCTGCACTACATTACTGAAAAAAAAAAAAAAGAAAAAGAAATACATTGAATCAAATGTACTACTGCTACTACTACTGACAATATTAACATACGTGTAGTAAGTATATGTTTAATATGTGTGACCCATCTGTTGGGATCTGTTGCAGTGCTTATGGACCGTTTGAGTTGAGCTTTACGTTATAGTCTTATCCTCTCCGAGAGTCTTCAGAATAATCTGCAGGCGGGGAAATTGTCCTCTAATGGCTCCAGGGGGACTCATGTTTATCTGCATACAAGTCAGCACTTACAGATGAGGATGAGGTGGGAGGCAGGAGTGAAAGAAAGACTGAGCCGTTGTTGTTTGTCAGTAAAGGCGAGGACTTGGGGCGCAAGAAAATATCGATATGCTCAAATATTGCGAGGCTTGATTTCACAAAACTGAATCAATATTTTTGATGAAAACTTGAAATGCTTGATCGTGATGTTGATAATTCTAATGTTTTCTTTTTGCACACTGGAATTATTTTGTAGATTAAGGGGACGATTCATTCCTTGTAGGACTGCGGAATTTAACTGAAAGTCTATCTGGACTGATGTCACAATGATAAACTTGTTTTCATGCACATGATATGATACTGAATTATCTGATTTCCCCTTTAAAATGATGGCGCTTATTACAACATATTGCCGAACTAACAGTATTGCAATATATTGCAATGTATGGTACCACCACTCCTGTATTGGGATACATATCATATCGCAACATACCTGCCAATACACAACCCTATCTAGGACATGGAAATATATAAAAATAAAGATGACGAGTGAGAGGGTTCTGGTGGCGGCCCATCTGGAAATGACTATCTGAAGGATTTAGTGAATTTTTTTGAAAGTGACCATGATTCAAAAAAATGTCTTAACTTTGGATGTTACATTAAGTATTCAAATCTTCCGCTGTTGCCGTAAATTATGAGTAGAGACTGAAATTGATATGATTTTAACCATTCCGATTCCATTGTCGATACTGCGATACGATTCGGTTCCTGAACGATTCTCTTATTGATTCTCAATGTGAAAAAAGGGAAGAAAAACTGGTCAATTAGTATCAATAGATTTGGATATAGTTTTAGATTTTAGCAATTCCATTTGTGATGTGACTCACTGAAAGCTTTTCGTAATGATTTCTGGTTTTTAAAGAGTCAAATCAGGATCAAAATGGATGTTTTTAAACTTCTTGACTGGTTGACAATGTTGCACAAATGACAAGGAAACTTGAAAAACTGTCATTTAGTTTGGAAATTTCTCAGTGGATTTCGCATCAATGAAACAGGAATGAGCTGTGCTGTCTGATCTGGAACAGAAATGAACCCTGTGAAGCCTGAGCCATGAAACAGTTCACAGAGAGCTCCAGTTCTGAAGTCATTATTGGTCCACATGAACAATTGAAAAACATCCATGGACACGTAGTGTATGCATCTCATTTAATATATCTGCTCATCCTGTCTTATTTGAATAACACTATGAAGATGACATATGGATATTCTTATCGGAGCAGGACACTACATATGCTTCCTTGGGAGAAGGACTCTTCTCCACATCACCGTGAAAACAAGTACGTTTATCGCACAAAGCAGATGTGTGTGACTGAAAACAAATCAATTTCCTCACTTAGCACCATGCTAACCATCAAGTTAGCTGTTAGCTCAGGGTTGTCCACTATCAATGATCAACATTCTTTCATCTATATACCATGATATCGAAGGGGTTTGGTCGTCCTATCGTCACTTAGGTCGCCACTTCACAAGTGTGATCAGCTGCTCCTGGTGGCGGTGACACGGCTCTGTCATCCTGCAGCGACTGCAGCGAGTGCACTCGGACCGACAAGAGGAACTAAAATTTCCTAGCGATTCCAGAAAATCTGAAAATTTTGAACTGGTTCGGAATAGGAAGGCTGTTAATAAAGGGAATTATGCAGCAGATCATGAATAACTGGACCAAATTTGGCACGCTATCCACGAGTTTGACATGACTGCTCTGCATTAAACACTCCTGAAACACTTCAACAGCCTTCATATTTGTTCGTGGCTCTGAGCCTTGGTGATTGTCACACTTTGTCCTGAAGTGTTTGTCCTTCTGAATTCTTCCCCTGAATATACTGCAGCGTAAAATGAGCAGATGCAGTATTTAATACTTCACCTGCAGTGCCCCAGGTGGATGGATGGTGTCATTTGTCGGCCCCTTCCTGTTGGTTAATTACCAACGAAAATAATTTCAAGAGTTTTAGCGACGCTTCATCACTTTCATCACTATTGATTTCCCTCAAAGGTAAAGTTGGAGAGGGAGGCGTGACAGAACCAGAGGTGGAATTGGTTATTAACAAGCCCCGCCCCGTTCATCTGCTGCGAGCCAATGAGGCACGCGGCTGCGGGCGTTTTGTGGGTGATTGATGGTCCTTGTAAATATGGTCATTACCATGTCGGCTCTCCCGGCTCTCCTTGCTATTATTCAACGTCAAACGTCTTGCGTGCGCGCGAGTGTGTTGCTGTAATGCAATTTAGTCCTGAACGTTATGTGAAGCAGGATGAAATAAAACACACAGACTCCGCATTTAGCTGGGAGCGTATCAGTTTTGAAGCTGGGTGACGCTGATGGATGCAGTGAATGGACTTAAACTACACATTAAAATATGTGGAGGACTATAGTTTGAGATAAACTATGTGATCTTTTGGCCAAGATCTTAAAAACAACACTTCTAAACTAAATAACGGCAAGAAAGAAATGTCAATGTGAAGCCGCAAAAAAAGTATGGAGGAATTAATAAAATAAACCCCCAGAAATCATCAGAGATGGTGTCCTGAGGATGAAAGTTCAAGCGGTGTGGGATCCATCCTGCTGAGTCGTTCAGGGAAACTTAAAACTCTGTCAAAGTCCGGATCCTGTTCGGCTGAGGACAAGCCGCCAGCAGTCGCACTTCTTCTTCTTCATCCATCTTTGATGATGTCATTAATTCTTGATGGTAGAAACACGTCTTCTCCAGATCCACTATTTATGCTTCAGCAGTTCAGGGAACACACTCAGAATTTGAGGTGATTTTTTCCCCCATTTTATATGATTTTTGTCTTTACAGCTTAAGAGGTAGTTTACTTTTAAATTCAACAGTCTCTCGCGTAGGTTTAGAAACATGATTCCGAATCTAAAATATTGTGCTCTTATTACTGCTCTACAACTTTCTCTCTGATTTAATTCAACTATAATGTTGTTTGTGTTAGATTTTGAAAGCCTGTTACGTGCTGTAGAAATAAATCTGCTGAATCAGCATTAAGCTCCAGCGGTGTTGAGAAATACCCGAGCTGAATACCTGATCATGAGCAAACACATGCTGTGTTTTTCTTCTCCTCTGTAAATATCAGGACCCTGATTTAAAAGTGCGTATCTGTGTGTGTGTGTGCGTGTGTTTGACAGTGACAATAACGTGTGTGTTTCTTTCACAGAGCCGCAGCTAAAGGGCATCGTCACGCGGCTCTACTGCAGACACGGATTCTACCTCCAGATGCTGCCCGATGGCACCATGGAAGGCACAAAGGACGAAAACAGCTCCTTTTGTGAGTCACACACACTTGTCTAATGTATGTCATGTGAGTGCACCATACATCAGTGAACAACATTAACTCGTTGAGTCGAGTCCCTCAAGAACCAATGGGCCGACAATAATGTCCTCAAATGGCACTGTGTAGTCAAGAGTGTCTCAGTGTTGGGGCATTAACCTAAGTTTTAGTTACAGACCTCACCAGTCCACTGAAGTCGATTATTGGCTGGTATAAACTATATATATATAGTGAGGGAAATGCATGATCATTTGAGGTGAAACATATACCAAGTGACAGATGGTAATACAGAGTGAAAGGAGCGGCAACCCTTGGCTTAACCTGCACCCCGACCTCTGTCTTTCTTTTACGTGAGGACATCAGAATAAGCTGCAGTAAGAGACACGGGTGCCTCAACTGAACGTCACCGTGCATCACAGACGGCTGACTGCGTCACTCCGGGACACAGACGTCCCCTCGCAAACAGTTGCTATTTGACGCACAAAGAGTGAGAAGCTCTCACCAATGACCCTATTACTTCAGTCAGAACCTTTTCTATAGGTTGGGTCTTTTTCATTTCATCTCCACTCACCTCGGATCAAAATCCCCCCCCAGACACATTCCTATAGCTTTTTAGAAAAGATGCCCTGGAGACTGCAACTGTTGCAGCTCCAAACCTCAGTTCAGTGTAAATGAAATGTTTATTTGATAAATGCTGGAGAATAATAGTGTAACTCCACTCATGTTTGTCACTTTCCCCTTTCCAACTAATAATGATAGTATGACCATATAATAACCATATTTCAATGGTCAAGTTTAATGTTTAACAGGGCAATGGGCAATAATTACATATGGATTACTCATTAATGACCGCACAGGCATATAGATGGTCCGATACACTTTTAGATATTTGACCCAAACACCGGAACTTTAGGTGCTTCAGAAACTGTCCACTGCAGACGTGGATGCTTTTCTTTGACATGATGGTAGATAAGCTCATGAGGGGACCCCACATATCTTTTGGAATAGAGGGCCTTTGTTTAAAAGAATAGATACACTTAGACAAGCACACATTTGTATGTCTATCCTTGTGGGGACCACTCATTGCCAGCCTCTCACTCTAAACCTAACCATCCAAACAAATTGCTGACCTTAGCCATTAACCAAAACTCAACCAAACTTAAACCTACTAATAATGACCTTGCTGTTTTGATGTCCACATCCTCAAATTGAGGGGTCCCAAAATGGTCCCCACAACGGCACAAGGTCCTGACAAGGTGGTCAAGTATGGATAAACCCGAAACACACACCCCACCACACACACACACACGTTTGTCGCACCATCTTTCTGGGGTCCACTCAGTGACGTAACCCGTACCCCGGCCTGTCATCCTTAACCTAACCATCCAAAACAAATGGCTCACCTTAACCAGGACTCCGACCCGAACTTAAACCAAATTATTATGACCTTGTTGTACTGAAGTCTTCATCCTCAAATTGAGGCTTAACCGTGTGGGGTGCAGGGAACAGGCTCCACTAAGACATAAGAGCTCCACAAGCAGATCTTTTCCCCAAACTTGGTCCTCACTTGGGTAGATATACATAAACACACGCACACACAAGTTGCCATAACCCTTTCCCCAGCCTCTCACCCAAAACCAAATCATCCAAAACAAATGTCTCACCTTAACCAGGACCCTGAACCAAACTTAAATTCAGTTATCATGAACTCATCTTAAGGATGTTTTAACCCTTTCCACCTTGTGAGGACACTCCAAAATGTCCTGACAAAAGAAAATGTCCTCACAAGATGGTGGCTTGTCAAGACTTGACACTCAAATGTATGGCAAAACAAACACACACACACACACACACACTTGCGTGTAAAGGGTGTGTTGGTCATTACCTGGCTGATTACTGACCACAACCATCACCTCCCTGGAGCCCCTGGCCTCCCTCCAGGTGGATCAATAGAGTATTATGGGATGTGGTCCATGTGGCCACACAGCAGTTTTATTCTGTCAGAACACCAGTTTAGATGAAAAACATCACGTTTGCACAATTTTGGATTAAGGCTCTTCCAGGTGATGTGTGTGAGGCGGATGTTTAAGTTGCCGGTCCCACAATGCAACACGCAATTCTACTCATCCAGTGAAGAATTCATCTCTCTGGTCATCTGTGGACCTGCAGCTGGGTTATTAAAGCGGGGGGCACCTGCACCGTTCATTTGACTTTAACCGTAATTCCATCAATCCCCACTCTCAGTTCCTGCTGCTGAAGCTGCTTTACATTCCCGCGACGTTCAGGAAGTGGGGGCTTTGGCAGGTAACTCATATAAAACCTGGGGATGTGTTGCTGCTTGCATTCTGACAGGACAATCATTTATTCATTCAGGTTTTACTGATGGCCGCCAGGGTGGGAGTAAATCAGCGGCACAATCACTGGCCACTGACGGCTCAGATTATTAAAAAAGGAGGAAACAGCAATGAACAATGATGGAGATTGTTGTGTTGATGAAGTGTCGGCGCAGATGTAAGATCTGACTGCTTTGTCTCTTGACACGCTGTCATCAACATGTTACCGTCTAACTGGGGCTGAATCAGAAAAACAGTTCAGCATCGCTTCAGAAAACTCCGGCACGTTCCTCATTTTCATGTTTAGGACGATGCAGCAAGGGAGAATGCAAATAAATCTGTCACAATCATCTCCACACCTGCCCGCTGGAAAGGGTTGCCGGCTGCTGCTCTTGTACCAATCTTTCCCCTGCAATAGCCCAAGATGCCAGGTGGGTCACCCAAGGTAACTGTAGTAAGAGGCAAGTGTCACCGTTCTGCATGCTTGAGGACCATCTGAGGAAGGCTGAAGAACCTGCCTCCACCTAATGTTCAGTCCTCGCATGACCGTCAGATTCAGCTCAGGGCCCAACATCCAGCAACGTACCTCAGGTTCAACAATGTTCCTGATCTTCTGCTGTCTCATTTTGAGTCCTCCCGCTCCCCACTGACACAAACTCCGCTTCATCCCAGCTGAAATAATGATTGCTTTCCGGAACAATATGTTGCTCCTGGTTTCTATCCTCCCACTGTGTCAAGTCATGATGATCGACCATAAAAATGCAAAACTAATATTTATTTGAAAATATATTGAGTCTTCTATATTCTTCTTGTTCATTATTTTATATATCTCTGCAGCAGGTTCAGAAAAAGAGGACATGTTTTGGCACAATATTCAAAGGCGCAAACTGCTGAAAAATACTTAAAATGTCTGACAAATATAATGCAATGAAACCTCAATTACCTTGTCCAATAATGAAACAAAACATTATATATATATATATATATATATATATATACATATATATATATATATGAAGTTGAAAAGCCTGGACTGCGGTGTCGAGCCGTGTCGAATTGACCAATCGGAACCCAGGTTTTATGGCGATGTATGCAGTGAGGAATAATTCACAGAGAAGAAGAAGAAGCAACCTGTAAGACAAGCTGATAGAAGTGACTGGTGGCAATCATGACTCACCGAGCTGGGAGTGCCTCCAAAGTCTCTAATGGACCCTGAGACTGATCTTTTTTTTGTACCTCCACAGGAAAATGCAGGGCTACCATTCTGCCTGTGCAGTAACTTGAGACCCACACGCCAGTAGATTTACCTACTTTTTCATTCGACTTTTTTTACCGCTTGGATGCCTGCTGCATGACAAGTGTCAACAAATTGCATGTGTCATGAATGTACCTGCAGTGTTAGAGCCACAACCATTCAAAACTTTTTCCCTGGTTTGTAGAAAGATAAGTTAGGGCAGACATGAGTGAAGAAGTAGCACCAAAAACCGTCCTGGCAGCTTAAAGGTCCTAACAGCTGAATGAGGATCATTAAACAGTGCTTGAGTCATGTAAAGAAATTAAACATTGAAGACATTCACAATGTTGTTCGACCTACAGAACATGCTACATAAAGACACGGTTTCTGAGTGAATGTTGTCACTTCTCCAAAAGTGTTTATCTGGGTCAAAAACTCACTCACACTATGTTCTCCTTAAAAAATGTTGTGTACTTTCTCGATACATGTTGGTTAGTGTCAGTTTTTTAGCAAACAGGTTTGCAGTGTTTAAGTCTAAGCCTTCATTATATCAGCACCACAATGTCAAATGAAATTCAAAGGACTATGGTTGATACATCTCTGTGCTTACAGTGAGAACATATTGACTTTTTTTTTTTTTTTACCAATTAAGTAGCTCAAAGTTAAACTTTCTTTGGCCAATGTGCTCTCTGAAGAGAAAGTAAAGGCGATGTTTATAATAATCCCTGCTGTCTTCACCCCGCTCAATGAAGCTGCAGCTTTGCTCCCAAGAAGGATTGTGAGGATTTGAAGTCTACAAAGAATACATTACGTCTGCCCTTGAAATTCTGGTAAAAATAGTCATCTAGTTTTAAAAACCCTACCCTTGATGATGTGGTGTGAGGGGAGACAAGTCTCTTGACTCTTACCCTTGTGACCCAGCAGTGATGAAGAGGAGACAACATAATGAAAAAAAATATTGTGCTATTTTAATATATTGAAAGAAATATCAGGAAGAACAGAACTTATATAGTGCTGTCAAGGCACAATAATCTCATTTCAATGTACATTTTCTATCCAACCCTTCCAATAGCAATGTGGAATATACACAAAAATACTGTAAAAAAAAGAATTTAGGTCCCAACATCTCTATATTTAGCAAAAATGTGTACCAGAAAAGCACTGTGACAGTGGATCTTTCCACCCAGCAGCGCACCAATGACTTTCAGTCAAATCAATAACAAGTTCAACCAATGACTTTCAGTCAAATCAATAACAAGTTCAATGATTCAGAAATGTTGTTGGCTAATGGCCAAAAGGAGGCATCTTAAGATCTGAACTCAAAGCGAATGTGTGAGGTTGATCCTGAAGGCCACCATTGCAATGTGTGTAGCAGTTTTCCTGGATTGTCAAAAGTATTGTGACGCCACATGCCAATAAATGTAGATCTTCAGGACTAATTCAAACTCCAAAACTAAATCTAGATGGAGGTTCAGAAAACCAAAACAAATGAACATCCACAACTTTCCCTCATTCACAAATGTAGTCAGCAACATGTAGAAGTAGAAATATTGCAACAGGTACTGGAAACCTGCCTGGTACATTCTGCAGCCAGTCCAACACAGGCTGAGCCACACTTTGCTCAGGCCAGAACTGTGAAAGTTAGTGCTTTAATGGTGAGTCAAGTTGACAAGTTTGAAGGGGGAAAAAGTAATGTTTGTTTCATTTATCGGGATCACACAAGTATATCTTAAAATGTGGGTGATGGAATTTGAATAAAAAGGTGAAGGAGGAGGAAGGATCATGCTGCGAGGGAGCGGTAGAACAGTGAGAGAGTAAAGAAGGTGACAAATGTGAGGATTAAAGTCACTGAAAGAGGGGAGAATGGATTTGGTGTCGGAGGAGCAGCTGGCACAAAGCTGATGGATCCTCCATCATTGAGCGTTCCCCTGCTGCGTGGGGTTCAGAGGTAACCCCTTTGCTCGTGTCTTTATTTTGCAAGGAAATGTCCTTTTGTTCATCAGTTTGGCTGCTGCTTAAGGCGCGTCCTGCTGCTGCTGAGGCGAATTAGACGGCCCACCCGCCACTCGCACGACTTATTGGATCTAATGAAGAACGCCGGGAACATAAGACAGTGAACCTGAGAGCCATTATTGGAGCAGAACTTCCACAACTGAAACTCATACTGAACCTTGTCTTTCATCTGCAATAATTTTGATTCATTCATTTATTTATATTCCTGATTCTCATTCAAATCTGGTTCAGTATTTAAAATGCACAACAAAGACTTGTTCAGAGCAGTGTGTGAGCATCACACTAGTTAGCAACATGGCTAATGCTAGCGCCAACAGTCCTGTAATGTTTTTGCCTTTTAATAAAACCAACCAAACTTTCCTTTGACACATAATGACCTAACATGTGGTGGTTCTCTTCTGTATATTATTAGCTATGCTTCAGGAGGCTATGCTTATTGAAAACTGTCGAGGACAGCACATACTTGCGGTGTAACAATTCATCTATGATCCAGCTACATTGATCTGTGCTCGGCAGGTTGGCCTTCTGAACGGCATCTATCGATCTAAAATCATTTTTTTTATGTCATCAATTGATTGTATAGATATTCTGCACTTGTATGATGATAATACCACTCGATTCAGTGGGCCTGTCGTGACATCATGGCAGCGCTCAACAATAAACAAGACTGATGGAGTGAAACAACGGAGCCTGAAGAAACTGGATCATTGTGTTCTTTTTTTTCTTTTTTCTTATATATTTTTGTTTATATATCTTTTTTTTGTATCTTTACCTTGGAAATCTTCTTTTCAATCTAGAAATATTACAGTATGAATACATAATAAAGTTAACCCCAACACTCCTTCAGGTTGAATAAACATTTACTTTTTATACAAGTGTTGTAGAGGTTAGCTTGTTGTCAATTCACTCTCAGGTGTTGGTTGCTTTTTTTTCCAAAATAAAATGTGTATGCGTTTGCAAGTAATTGCTGACTCCAGAATTCATTTACACTTGCAAGAAGCAATGGGTACCTAGGTCACTGAATGGAATCGTTCTAAATGAACCAATATCGTCCTTGAATCGCCCCCGCAACCTCAAACCATGGTACGAATTGAGTCATTGTTGCACCCCTAGCAGATGCCATGTTGCTTATGTGCAAACAGGAACTCTGCTCCAGGCTGATGAGCACTGCATTACAGCAGCATTGCAAAGTTATCGACTTGTATTTCACTTATATTTATAGGGACATGAAGTTTTTCTTCTCAGCTGTTTGTATTTGTCATAATTTTGGTTTCAAATTTATTCATGTAATGAATTCTAAGGTTTGTAAGAGATGAACTGTTTTTATCGGAAAATGAAACAATCCCAGTTCACGCTCAAAACATGTCCCCCAAAACCTTAAAAGTGAAAAGGAGGTCACCTTATTTGGATTTTCTCAACGAGAAACAAAAGGGAACATGACTCAGGAACTCCTTACTGATAAAAGTTTATTGACTCAGGGCCGCACGGAGAATTCTGACTTTCATCCACTTTAATCATCGTAGGCAGCCGCTGGAGGAAAACTCCTCTTATCTGGAACATCCTGATTCGGAATCTACCGCGTCCAATGGAGGATTAAATCAAATAGTTTCTGTGTGTGAAAGAGCAAGAGTGGAGACAAGGGGTGTTCTTTTATGAGGCGCAGGCAGACAGATGAAAGAGTGCGGAGGAGAAAACAAGATAAGCGATAGAAAGAATCAAAGGTCTCATCATCACTTGTTCGGTGGGACGGCTTGATTTTCTGAAACCTTCTGAACTCTCACGTATTGACCTGACTGTGATACACCTGAACACCAGCATCTCCCTAAAGAGAAGTTAGAAATTCAATTTCTGGTGTGGCTTCAAACTAACATGGGCTTCTTCTAACATTATGTGAGTGTGCTGTAAACACGACACATGATCGTACCTTTGATGTCCCACTTCCTGGACGAATCAGGAGACATATTTGTGTGGAACAGAAAGACTTGATGAGTTAATGGCCCTATTGTGACCCCACCCTTAAAACAAGAAAAAACATGATAGAGCCCTTTTAAACTTCAGAGACTCACTTCCGCAACGGACGACAAATTGTTTTCTGCACCAATTGAATGATCTTAGATTTACCGCGGTGTGTCACGGTAAGTGGTCAGTACGGGTCGAGAGACTTCCCTGTTGTGTGATATGGTTCTCTATGTTGTTTTTCATTTAGAGCAAATATAAATAAGTCCCACTCACCACTTCCAAATCTGTTTTTCCAATTTATCTTAATAAACACTGAGATAAAATGTGTTGTGGGTATTAATGTGTCCTTGCATAACATACTGTGCCCAACACAAAGTGATAAGAATAAGTCAAAACACAACATTTTTTTTCCTGCGGAGAAGAACTCATCCAGCTGTCACCCCAAGTTGATCCCACTTCTGGCTCTTATAATCCCTAATTTCATATTTTTATCCCCAAAACTCTCATTCCACTGGAGTAAGGAAATCAAAACTATTTGGGTCAGACGCTCGCTGCTGCCTGCAGAGTGAAAATACTGCTTGAAAATCAGAGTGTTGATCAGATGTGGACAGCGTGGCCTGGGGTCCACATGCAGCCCATCGACAGCTGCCAAACCTGAACTAATATTAAGAACATACACGACCATTTATGTATTTTAACATGTCTCTTTAATGAGGTATTGCATCTAATTCAAGCAAATCTTTTCCCACATTGTACATTTTTTCCTGATTTTATTGACTTTATTTTCATTTTCTGCTCTGTATTTGTTTGTAAGGTTTTCTAAGAGTAACTCAGTGTCCATTACACCTGAGAATGTGCAAAATCTAAATAGGGAAATAAAAAGTGACACCTGAAATCCAAGGTTTTTTTTAATTTCTTGAGGATCTCTTGAGGTTTACATGTAGATTTCTCATTTTATAATGAGAGCACATCATGCACCACGTCACTATCCTCTGCTGGAATATCTATCCTGTACACATGACCTTTGCCATATATGCAAATTTGGACTCTGAACTATCGTCTTTGTCTAATGTTGAAAACCGTCAAGGCAACTGAAGAAGATGCACTCATACTATTGTTGACATTTTCAATGCTTTGCCATGTACGTTATTTTATTTTCATACTCTTCACCCACGTTTGAATATTACACACAGTAGTTAGCTGGGACCACTGATTCCCCGGGCTTGGTTGAGATTGCTAATATGTTCAATCGACCATTTTCGGTTGTTGTTTTTGTTGCAGTGCAGTTCAACTTGATTCCTGTGGGTCTCAGGATCGTGGCCATTCAGAGCACCAAGACTGGACTCTACGTCGCCATGAACAGCGAGGGCTACCTCTACACCTCAGTGAGTGTCTGAGAATCGGTCGCGTGTGATCACGCCGTCATTTGAACCTTCTGGAGGACTTGTACTGTCCTTCTCTCACTCCCCGTCTCATTCGCAGTCAAACATTTACTGTCTCGCTCCTGTGCATCTACTGCTCCCTCTTCATCTCTGTCACAGCGACCTTTTGTTCAAAGCGTGCAACCCTGTCCTCTCTCCCCTCTAATCTCCCCTCCTGTTCTGTCTTCTCCAACCTTCCATCCGTTTCATCACTGACTTTGATCTTCTACTTTCAAACTTTGTTCGCATTTGTTCTTGGGTGAGATCCCATCTGAGCAACAGCAGAACAACATTTGTATTCACATCAGCGGAACTCCGCCCAGACGCTGGTCAGTTCACGAAGGCCGTAGAGATGGTAAAAACTTTTACACTGACAAAACACTGACCCCACTCTCAGGCAACAAACATATATTGATTCTTTGGTGTAGACTACACACAACAGGTCCAGCTTGTTACAGAGTTATGAGGACATTCCCAGGCATCATGCGCCTTTCGTCAGGGTTCTAGTGACTCAGTGATGACACAGAGCGGTGAGCCACAACTTCCGTGTCCCAGATTCCAACCACCCGCACTACTGCTCCATCATAAGAGCCCACCAGGACTGTGTGTTCAGCAGTCCACTCGGAGCAGCCAGGTAGATCAAGCTGACAGAGGTGGACGGACATAATTGGGCTGGACTCACAAACCTGGGCTGAGTGCTCCACTAACAGGGAAAGTTGTAGAACTTTGGCGAGACTGTTGGCTGGATGACCCAAAAAAGCAGAATTATTTCCACTGAGAAGTGAGTGACGGTGTCGCATTAATGTCTGCATGTTTATCCATTCATGTGTTCACATGTGCACACACATAAATCAATGTATGAAGTCGCAAATGAAGTGAAGCAAGAGAATGAAACAGACTGGAGAAAAGAGACGACTTGTGTTATCTTTTGGAAAATCCCCAAACGCTCTGAGTCTGGTAGTCAAGGTGAGAGGCAGAGGACACCGCCTCCTCCTCCCACACCTCTCCAGCTGTTCTCATTACTCTGTGTGTGTTTTTCATTCAAGGTATCAAACCCTTCACCTTGCCAGTGCGGTCCTCTCAGGTCTGTTCTTCCAAATTCAAAAGATTCTCCGGCATATAGCTCTGATCACACTTGTCTCCTGGAACTGGTGATGAGTGTGACAGGCAAGGATTCGAGGTTCTCTTCACTCTGTTTGGGTGACACTAGTGGGCTGTTGAAAGAAAGAATTAAATCTAAAATCTAAAATAAAATAGAGGTCTGAACTGGACGGCTGCAGAAGAGTCACCCTGACATCAGTTGTTTATAAGTTCAGCGTTGAGAAGAGTCCATCATCATCTCTGCTGAGAGTTTCCAGTCGACATGTAAAGCTGTTTCCGAAACAAGCTTCTGTCCCTGGCTGAAAAGATGGATGTCCAGATGGTGGTGAGGCCTTAATTTCTGCACCTAGCAGAGAAAACAAAGCCTCAGTCTTGGAGGCCTTCTGGACATGTATATTCCATGACAGGTTGTCATGTGATGCAGGCCCCCAGCTGCCTGAAGGAGGAGACCTTCACCACGGTGTCAGTGCCCATTTACAATGCAGTGGGGTGGTTGTTTCTCTTGCTCCTGAAGGCTACAACCATTTGCTTCATTTTGTTGCCACTCAGGGATGGGTTGTTGAGCTTACACCACTATATCTGGTCCAGGAAGGCCTGATCCCAGTTGTAGCCATGCACTCCTCACTGGCGCCCCCCAAGGGTTGACTTTTTTTTTTTTTTTTTTCCCATTATTGCGCTGCCTCAGAGCAAGACGGCTGCAGGTTCACTTCCAGCTTGGGGCAGCCTCGGTCCCATCTGTGTGGAGTATGTTCATCCTGTGCCTGCATGGGTTTACTCCATTGTCCAAAAACATACCGATCTTGACTCGGCGCTCAATATGATATGGGTGTGTGTAGGCTGGTGACCTGTTCAGGGTGCCCCTTACCCAAAGTATCTGGCATAGCCTGCTGCCCCCTGCGACCCGCATAAGGAGTATAAGCAGAAGAAGATGAAAGAATTAATCAGAAATGCTACTGTGCAAACTGTGGCGCCATTTTGTGTTAAGCGTGAACAGATATTCTTCAGAGTGAAAAGTTTAGGTGAAATACTGAACTCCTCTAACACAAACCAGCGCCCCCTAGTGGTACCTGGGCGTTTTTCTTCTCAGTCTCATACTATTGTAGTACTGTTTTGTTCCCCACCTCCAATGGCACAACTGTCCTACATGAATGTTTGTCATGAAAGGATTAATTGATCAGGCTTTGTCATGAGTGTAACCTCGACTGGTTAAAATCCCAGATTGACTTTCCTGAGACTCTAGAATATTGTGACTAATCCACACAACTGGAGCCAACTGACGTCAGCTGGAGTGAAGGCAAAGTGACCAGACCCTCTGAGTTTCAGTGGTTAAAATAGTGGGCATGCATGATGCTTTACATGGTGAAATAACTAAATAAATAACTAAATAAATGAACATATCTATGCATCTTGTGGTGACTTTTATTTACCCAGCGCTTCCTTGGCCAGACAGTAATTGACATGAAATCAACCTGGCACTTTGACTCTTCTTTATTTAACTTCTTTATTGGTGTCTTAAGTGATGACGCTGGTACAAAGTCACCACTGAAGTGGTTGTGGCTGTTTAAATCTAATATTAATAGTTGGTAATGACTATTGATCTCATGCAAAGCTGTGTCAGCTCAGTCCGTCCTCAGAATATTATCAGATTAATGCAAGTGAGTCTGCAGTTTGATGACACACTGAAACACTTCACTGTTTTTAATTTGTTTATGTCTCATCTCATTTTAGAAAACTGTTTTAATGTAGATTACTACCAGCATGAAACACACACACACACACACACACACATAGCCGTCCTCCGGGACACGATCAATAAACATGTGAGACTTAAAGCTGACGGATTAACCTTCACGGTCTTGACCGTCACTCCTTTAGTTCTCACACTCGCACTCGCCATCGCCGTCCAATCCAAGTCTGATCCAGGATTTTCTGCTGAATCTTATTCAGTGTCTTCTCAATCTATCCCAAATTGAACACAGAACACCAGCAGCCATATATGTGTGTGTGCTGCGGGATAATCTAACTGTCTCCTGTTCACCCGCTGCTGTCTCTCTCTCTCTCTCTCACTGTTCTCCATGTGCCAGTGAATGATGAGGTCGGCAGCTGATCATCCGTCACTCTGGTGTCTGCACTGGTGTGTGTGTGTCGGTGTGAGCGCTGGTGTGTGTCAGCTGGTGCTGGATAGCCCCCCACTCATGTAAAAGGGATCCGTCATGTTGTTCTGTCACAACAGCAGACACGCATGAAAAGACATACAAACACAGAGCCACCAATGCACGCTCACGCTTTTCACATGATTTGTCTGTAGCACAGAGCAGCATTTGTTTTGCACACTAAGTGCTGCTTAAAATGCCATTGGTTTTATGATTTAACTGTTTATTATTGCTTATTCATTCTGTTCCATTTCATCACCAGGTTATTGTCCGGTTCATTTGAAGTCAGACGTTAATGATTCGAAGTCCAGGCTGCTACAGCAGCACTGCTTGCCACGAACCATCAGGCCTCCCAGAGAGTTTTAGACTGTTAAACCGTGACTCCAGACCAGGGGTGTCACTGAAAGGCCTGAGTGGGAGCGGGTCTCTGTTCCAACTCAAACGGCACCAGACTGAGAATCACCTGACTGGTGAGAAGGTGTTCACTTGGTTGGTTGGAACAAAAGCCTGCGGTGGACCGGTTTGAGTCTAGACCAGGGGTTGTTAAGGGGCCCATCTTTTCCAGAACAAATGGGTCCAGGGCTCATTCAAGGAATAGAACTGATTCATTATTGTGATTTTAGAATTACTGATTTCATTTGTGTTCAATGACCCTGCACGCAAACAAACCAAAACCTTGAGAAATAAGCGGAAAGATATTTGTCATTAAAATGTCCAACCAGCAGCAGAACGAGGTGCAAGTCATGTTCATCAAATTTACTAAAGAAATAAAGAAGAAAAAAATACCCTTGATGCAAAGTGTTGAGAAAATTGGAAAAACTGAATACAATTCAGAATAAAATAAATATAATAAAACCATGTCTAAATATCACAAAATATTTTCTTTTTCATAATAAACTCCAAAGTAAGTAACATGTAAATGAAAGTATCACCATAAAATGTTCTAAACTAAACTGCTCCAACCGGTGCTTTCATCAACAGTTTTTACTTTTGGGGGCACCATCACTTTCTTTATCATTTTTTCTTTTCAAGAACTTCTCCTCAGTTGGTAACTCTCATGAAAATTTGCAAATTTTTCTCCCCACGTGGGACAAAGTACAGTCTTTGGACGATCAGTACCGAAAACTGCTGACATCTGATCCTCTTCGTTTGTTAAGCAGTTGCTTAAAAGAAACTCCAAAGAATCAAACATTTTTGTGTTTATGCTCACACGTAGCAATTAAACGGGGAAGAGGCTAATTTCCCTCATCTGAATGGTCAAGGGGGATCCATTCTATTAACTTGTTGCTCTTGGGTCCAGCTTCTGTCGAGCATTAGTGTCTTACTACGCCACAGTTTATGGCACTGCACAGTCAAACAGGGTACATTTTAATAACTCTATCTCAAATAGGCCATGTTGCCTCAGAAGTACAAGTTTTAGCTAAACCTTCAGATGTCATATTTCATCGTCCAAGAGCTCCATCTGTTGCAGTGCGTTATGGGACTTGTATGGGCCTTTTGCATATGACCTTGACTTGCTTGGATTCTGGCTAAAACTGGATGAAGGAACTTGACATGCCAGTTGTGATGATAAGGACTGTGGTGGTTTTTCAGAACTTCTGAATGATGCTCAAACCTTTAGTAGTCACACAGCCCTCCCCATGGACAAACACAGACTCACACGCACAGTGGCACACACAGACACTCCAAGGATCAAAGCGATCAATAAGCTAGAGGGACTCAATGCGGCTGAATTAACCAGGATACCTGTCTAGCTCCCATTCAAATCCCGGATTTTCCTCAGCCTTTTTCTATTTCCCCACATTCGATCCTCAATTGAGCGCAGCAACTGTACGTGTGGGCTCATGTGTGGGTGTGTTAACTGGAGAATAAGCAGTGTCTTTACCCTCCTTTTCACCCGCTGCTGTCTCTCTCTTTACTTTTTCATGCAAGTGACTGATGAGGTCGGAGGCTGATCATCCGTCACACTGGTCTGGTCATTTGTGTGTGTGTGTGTGTGTGTGTGTGTGTGTGTGTGTGTGTGTGTGTGTGTGTGTGTGTGTGTGTGTGTGTGTGTGTGTGTGTGTGTGTGTGTGTGTGTGTGTGTGTGTGTGCAGTTGGAGGCCTCGTTGGAGGGATCTGTCATGTTTCCACGACAACAAACACACATTAGAGAGCACATGCAGCTTGTGACAAAAACACAATATAAGAATATAAGAACATGTTTCATACATTTCATTGACAATGTACATTGAATAAAAATAAATCAAAACAACTTTCTTACATCCATTATTCATGATCCCACGTCCTCTGAAACAAAGTTAAAGAGTGAGCTAAATAGAGAGATCATTTCAAGCATTTCTGTCACATAAACACTGGAGTGCAGCCGTTTGATGTTTTTGTGCATTTTCTTTTTTGTTTCCCATCATGCTTTGCATCAACCCTCCTTTGATTTCATGAGCTGCGGAGACAGACTGTTTAAAATGAAAAAGAAGAAAATGAAAAGTAAAACTTTTCCAGTAATGTTGCCCTTTCCATGCAAACATGCTACAATGATCGACGGACAGCTGCTGATGATGGCTGCCTGCAGAGAGATGAATAGTTCTACTGCAAGCTCTGTTGAATTTTTCATATCGAAGAAAAAAGGCAACAAAATTCTAAGGGGGTTTCGACTGCCCCAGTTCCGCACTCACTCATCTTAATACACGTCATTTAACTTCAGAAAAGATGCATGAGAAGCTTATTTATGATTTAAAAAAAATAAAAAAAATTCTTGATGCTGAATGATTCCACAAAATGCAAACATTTTGTAGGTGACAGTGCATTCTAGACTCCCCTGACTCTAAATAATTAATTGCTAATATAATTGTTATTATTATGTAATATTAAGTTTTTTTTCCCATGAATATAGTTATTTAAACAGTATTTCTCAGTGTGTTTTTTCTTGTACATCAGTCACGGTCACTAGTTCCACTTTTACACTTTCAAATTTTACAAAATTGCCATAAACTGTGGTATCGTTTTTGTGGTATCAGATTTTGAGAGTATGAGTATCGTGCATCCCTAGTTTTGCTTGGTTTAATAGTTGTGGTCTGCAGAGAGACAAAATGTTTCACATCAAGCTCAGTTATATTTGTTATGTAAGGAAGAGATACAACAAAAATGACCATGATCCACTGTAACATGATGAATTGGATTATACTAAATGATATTTTTCATTTCATCATGAAGTTGTTAAAATAAACACTTCATAAAATGTGAAAGAAAGTTCACCTGAATTACAGCTGAAAACATAGAATAGTTTTAGTCAAAGACTCACACCAAAGGTGAGGACTCACAACAGTTCAGAGTAACTATTTGAAGCACAAGTGCATTTGTCTGATGGAGGATTCCACTGTCGATGATTTAAATTTGTGGAAATGTTTGTCGCTGATTCTTACGTTGACACTTGTCTTTGCGAGCAGATTTGTTTACGCTCCATTAAATGATGAATGAATAAGCACAAGCTGGCGCACTGGCAGATCTGAGTCCAGTTTAGATCTGGCTGAGTGACGAGTGCCAACACACACACACGGCTAATGAGAACACTCAGACTGAGAGAGCTTTTGGAGCGAATGCGTGGGCCTGTCTGGGCGCGCCACTAGAATTAACAAATGGGCGATTCACTTGGTGTAATTAGCTTGTTTATGTGCGAGGCGCGGGACAGGGGCGGACGTTCATGCTGCATCGCTGCGCCTGTGGTGGCGGAAGACGGAGGTGAGAAAGAGCGAGTGAGCGCGAGAGAGAAAGTCCTTATTCAGGTCTTTTCACTGTCACATCGTCGCCCCAAATCAATCCTGCAAATTGGTTTGTTCCTGCACAAGGTTACCAGATGACAGAGGAGAAACAAGAGGGATGTCCCACGGTGTGTGCGTGTTTCATGTGTGCGAGTGTGTATGTGTGTGTTCAGACACCACAAGGCCTGACAACGGGTCATTACGCCACAGCAAAGGTGAAGGTTTCGTCACAACACTGTTATGTGAATGGTGGCATCAAGCCGAAAACGCTTTACGCACATCGGTGTGCGTCACAACATCTCACACCTTGGGTCAGACGGGATAATCTCCTACACATGCTGTGAAGTCGCACACGCCAACACAGCTTCGTAACTGCATGCCATGTCTGTAATTCTTTGCGTATTTGTGTGTGTGTTTCAGGAACATTTCACTCCAGAGTGCAAGTTCAAGGAGTGTGTTTTTGAGAATTATTACGTCACCTACTCGTCGATCCTCTACAGACAGACCCAGTCGGGCCGAGCCTGGTACATTGGGATCAACAGAGATGGACAGGTCATGAAGGGGAACCGGGTGAAGAAGACCAAAGGTGCAGCCCACTTCCTGCCTAAACTCATAGAAGGTAATAAAGAATTCAAATTATTTGAACATTCTCTCAGGGCTGGGATGATGAATTTACCCATTCAATATTTTCCCAATGTACGCCGATTCGATATATCATGATTATAGATATATCACGATTGAGATTTATGAATTCAAAAATGAATGATAATTAAAAAAAGTGCAACACGGTTTCCGACAGACATTTGGTCAAAGTGGTTGTGAGAGAAAGAGAGAGAGAGCGGGGCGGGGCCGGTGAGGAAGGTTTGGCCCGGAGAGTCGTTCAGTGTGCGGTGGTGGTGGTCGGTCTACATTTAACAATATTTGGTGTTAGAGAATAGAAGTCTGTCACGAGTATTAAACTTGTGTGTTTGATCGGCTGCTCTCCTGAGTAGGCGATGCGCTTGAGCTCGGCTTCCCAACTGTTTACCAGGAAACGAATATGACGCCGCCTCTTGCCGCTCTCATTATGTGAGGAAAAAAATTATTCCAGGTAGAAATATCAATATTGAATATTGTCACAAAAAATGATGTATTTGGTCATCTATTTTTTCACAGCCATATTGACCGTGTTTCTATTTTGTGAATGATAGTACAATTGACGTGTGCCGTTTATCTTGTCTCTTCTTAACTCTTCTTTGTCTTCGCGCAGTGGCCATGTACAGAGAACCATCTCTGCATGATGTTGCTGAGCAGAGTCCACCCAGGAAAACACCCAAGTCCTCCAGTGACTCACCAGTGCACCAGAATGGCAAGAAAGACCCTCAATCCAAAACGAAAACCTCAACTTCCTAGCGCCCGTAGACATCAGGGGAAGCTCAGGGGGTGCTCGGGACAGGCATATTTTGAGGCCACCCTGCCTGAAGGAATTCCAGCAGATTTGGATACAAATGTGCGCCTTCCCACGTCACCGCCAGATCTAACCCCTTTTTGTCCACACCAGCCACCCTCTCCCCTCCTCAGTAACCTCTGGGATGAGTCGGAATTTTAAAGCAATAACTCCACGGACGTATGAAGGATGTGTTTTCCACAGAGTCTTCCAGGTCCAGACCCCCAAGCGGAGGACTGGTACAGTCTCCCCAGCTGACGATATTTTCTTGAAAGGGTATCCCGCTAATGCTAGCCAGGGCTACGACACGCTTTTGTTCTCCAGCATCTGTGAGGGTCAGCAAACGTCCACTTGTGTGTAAATGTTCTTACTACTTTCACCTTTTGATTAGTTTGTGGCAGCGACTCAATTTTCCACTCGATGGCACAAGACCCCCCTTCTAGCCGTTCTCTGCTGCTGCAGCTTAATAGAGTCTAGGGCTGATCACAATCTCTCGACCCTTAAACGAGGGGCCACCGCTCGCTCATTGCAATGAATAACCACACACACACACTAACAGAGTCATTACCACACTGACATTTAAACACACAAGCGCCGGGGCTGGTGTGTGTGCGTGGACTCTGGCTGATATTTAGTGACGGTTGAATATGATTTAAACAGGCTTAACACCATGACATGCATTAAGGCATCTCATAAGCCAGTGTTTCGTGCGCATGCTGTTGTGACGTCGAGTTCCTCGCACAACCAGCTTGTGACATCACAGCAGCCGCTTCTGTAGACGAATGGCAGAGTTCTGGTGAATGATTCTGGAGGCTGAGCCTGAAAAGGTCGGGTGCCATCCACCCCTCACGTGAAGGAATGTGGATCCATACCGACCAGTGACTGGGCGTGTAAATCAAGAATTTTGTGGTCTTAACATGATAAATTGTATTGCCTCGCAACATGCCTCATTACAGGGGACGAGTGAAAACATGAGTTTTAGGAATAAAATAGAAACATGATCAAATATATGTTGGGCAAAAGTGTAATAATATTTCAAAAACCAACGTCCATTTTGTGGACAATGGGATAACTTTATTTTTAAAGAGGAAAATATATTATTTGTGACAGACACTCGATAAACATTAAAAAGTTGTTATATGAAATATATACATACATGAAAAAAAGGTTCACTATTTAAAGATGCACAAAGAACCTCATTTGTTGTAAATATTATTTCAATTTTGACTCTCGTGAGGATCCCACAAAGGCAAGGCAAGCACACAGTTTAGATCATACGTTTTTGTTGGTATCTAATTTTTGTGCTCTTCAAGGACTATATAATTGACATATTTTTCATGTCATGAAGTTTTTGATCGTGGAATTAAATGTGTTAAATTTGCTATTTAACCCTCAATGTTAACAGGCAGCGATATATAAGAAGGGACAACTGTTTTCTGCCTTCAGAAGCAAAACATTAAATTCACACTCTCACGACAAGCAAGTGTGAGAAATCCCATTGAAGTGAAGCTGCTGGGGCTCATCGGAAATGACTGCCAAGGGGACAGCAGTCAGTCACAAAGGGTCCCTCGACAACAGCGTTTTATCGGGAACCATCCAGTATTTATGACGGTAAATTCAAACAAGCGGAACACAAAGACACACATTAACGCCTCAAACCAACTCAGACCAGGCGTCAGATAACCTTAAGATGATTAATGTTCACACTGTGTATGTCACCGCAGAGTTCAAGTCTGTCACCAATCACCTCTAGCAGCATCCGAGTTCCCTGCTTATTAATGAACAGTAACTACTTTAGGGTGTCATTCAGGGTCTGTCATGGCGGTACAGAGAAATGAAGGCTGTGTTGCTGTGAACAGGCTTGAACTTCAGTATATACTTGGAAGATCTTGTTCAATGTAGCATGTCAAGGGCTGAATTCCAGGTCGCAATATCTTTTATGTTTTCTGTGAGGAGAGTAAAAGGGCTGAATATTTTGAGACTGAGAAGGTCACCTTTGGGGATTTCAAGGGCCTTTTCGAAAATGTCGAGCAGTTGTGAAGATATGTGTTTCAGTATTGATATCTATGTGTTGAATTTGAGTTCAGAGATGAATTGAAAGTAAGATGGAAGTCTTCATGTTAAGTATTGTCACAAGCTTTCAGGTATTTTGGGTCCCTGGCTCGGGGATTGTGTTTCCATGTTTGGAAACTTGTTCTTCATATAACAGAGGGTGACTGGAGGGTAGTCTGGCACGCCAGAGTTCAGAATGCATATGAAATAGAACCCCTTTGTCATTTGAAACATACTTGAGCTAAATACTGACACAGGCCAGCCACTGAGTTTTTAAGTGGTTTCAAGTGGTTTTTCATTGGATGTGGACATTGTAGATGTAAAGCAACAAATGTCTTGCTTGGTGGCAGGATTGTGAATATATTTATCTGGTGACTCATTGTGACAGATGATCTTACATTTTCAATTGCTTTTACAGGCCTTGAAAAGTCGTAAATCAAGCGGTTGAGGATGTGTGGTGACAATATTGGGGTAAATATTCATGACTTTTGGCCTACGATTTATATTGGGTTTATTGATTTTTGGCGTGTCACATGACTGAGTTTAACGCCACTGAGAAACGCTGAGATTTCTGAGGAGCGAGACCTCCGAACATGTAAGGTTTAAGAGTTAGTTCTGCTGATGTGAGTGAGGATTTGGTCGTACGTAGAAACATATGTAAGGGAGAGAGAACTGGGCACAAGGCTGCCAGAGATTGACCAGAAAAGAAGACTAACTCCCCTTTGTGGTGGTGAGAGCCATGATTTCCCTCGTGCTATAAAAGACATTGTAACCAATAGCTGTTTGTTTCTATGCAGTTGAGGGTCATTCCTCGTGTGTGAGAGATATACACACCCAATAATTACCAGGAAACCCTTTAAAAAAAGAAGCATCACTGTGAGAAATGTTCATTTTGTTTTCATCCATTGAGATGTACGATCATTTTTCTGGATCAGTTTGGAAGAGAGAAACTATACAGATTTCTATGTGTCTTTTGAGTGTGTGTGAGTACAGAGAGGAGGTGTGAAGTCTTAGATGGAGTTGCATGTCTTCAAGTGTGTGTGTGTCGTCGTGGTGCAGATGTTGAACCCTTCGCCTGAATTGATCCAGACTGAGTGATGGGATGTAAATCAGCCGTTGATGTGGCTGGTCTGTCTCCGTGTCACTAAAAGCTTGTGTATGCTGACCACAGCCTCCTCACGGCGGAATTTATGACTATTAACCAGATCATTAGCAACGTAAATGTGTCAGTGAGCAAACATGTAGCCAGTGAATCACGTCCATGCTCTCTGCTCCATCCACATACTCAAGCGACGGCGTCAGATGTTTAAATGTCTCTTTTTCTCATCACTGACTAAAATGATCTGGGAGAGTGATTTCATCATGTTATCGTCAGCAACTCCATATTCACGTGTTTTTTCTTCAATTCCGAAGGGATTATTTTCATGTACATAGCACAAGCTATCGTCACACCTCAAGGGTCTCCCTGCAGTGCCGAAAGATCCATCCTGTCTTCTGGAGAACTCTTTTGACTTCCCTTTAACCTGTCTCTCTCTCTCTCTTCTGCTGTGTGTGTGTGTGTGTGTTAGTGTGAGAGTGTGTGTTGGACTTTCTTCTCCACATCTGCAATGCAGCAAAAGACACAAAATAGGAAGAGAAGGAGAAGGACGTTCACATTCACTGACATCAACTTTTCATTCCTAAATTAGATCTCAAAGTGCTTATTAAACATCTAAACACTCATTTATGTAATTATTTAATTGAGCTGCTGTGGGTTTTTTTTATTTGAAATATGCCGTGTGTGTGAAGTTTCTTTTCTCTGAGACGGTTTGTGTTGCAACATGAACATCTTCTTGTTTGGTTTGCTGAATGTCTGATATCCAAAGTCAGTCGCGGCAATGGGATGTGAGCGATGTCGTCATGGTTTCTCCTGCTCGAGGATCATTCAGACTGCGCTCGAATGTGTGCAAACAAAATCACACAGTGTTGAACACATGATGAACGCTTTGACTTTTCGTGAACATTTGGAGAGTGACAGTGTGGAAGTGTTTGAGGGAAATCTTTGACCTCCGTCTTCATGTGGTCCACAAGCAAAAAGAGAACTTCAGTCTTCCAGCTGTCAAAGCCACAATGACACTATTTTTATATCCAATAGAGCAAAAAAATATATAAAATAAAGGAAGTATATCTCTATGTGAATATATCCATGCAACAGGCGGGAGAAACCCACCTGGCATGTTGGACCACCACGATCCCTCATCTTGAATCCAGAGAAAGGACAATGGCCATCGCAAGTGGTCCGGACTCACCAGGAGGCAGGACTAGAGGAGTGCATGCACCGAGCATTTACTGGACTATTTATTCTCTGATCCCTCCTCACGCTCTATACCCCCAAAATCTCTGCATTTGCAACATGATGTGTATTTATTTCTATAATACCTTCAACAGTCAGGAGACTAATTATGGGATACCATTGAATAAACAAACCAATATATTTGTATGATTGTAATTCTGGAGTCTTGACTCATTTCATTGACAACATGTAGTGGGAAGAAAAAGCCACCAGTTAAGTATGTATCGGCAGATGAGTAGCGATGGGTTGATGAGGCTTCATGAAACACTGTCCTCATTTTCAGGGCCCACTGGACGGATTCAGTATTTGGATTTGAGGAAAGCATTGTGCTGTGTTCACCCTGCTGTCTGGGTTCACTTGGAGCTAAAACCAGAATAAGAAAGCCATTCCAGAACCCATTATGGATTTGAGGAGTCATCCCAATGAAACTGCTCATCATTTTCAAAACAGAAAGCGCCACCTACTGAGCTCTAAAAAAAGTCTCGTCAGCCCATTGCTCCTGGTCTGCACCTCTCAACATAATTCCACAGCGTCCTCTACAATTGCTTCTAGAATATGGATTGGACGGTCCACAGCTCGTCGCTAACTAAGACTGTTGGAGATGACAATAAAGAAACTGCTACAGGCCTCTACAGAGAAAAGTGGGGAATGATGCAGGAATAATGATCACCAAATGTCAGGATAAGAAATATGACTATGAGGATTTATATGCACAATAATGTAGACAGTATAAATGGGAAATTATTATAATGTGCTGTAACAGGAAGTGACCTGTGACATTGGAGTGATATCACAGTGAAGATGTTTTACATTGAGCAAGTGAGTCACTAGTGAGTCATTCATTTTTATCAAATATGATTTACCCAAGTCCTTATTCATTATTGATGAAAATAACAGTAAGAAGGAGCTTCTCAGATGTTTGACCATGTTTGAGTCTCACATTGAGTCACAGACGACTGATTCTTTAACTTTGCTGAGGGGTTTGTTAACATCTGTTTGTCTGCTGCCACCTCTACTGACTCCAGAGGTCTAACCCTTACAGAATTTGGTTTTGTTCCTTTAAATCCCAATGGCTGTTGTGATGTTGAAGCCCCCAGTGAAGATGGCTGGTGACACCACAGTGGCTGTGCATGCAACTTGCACTATAAGGGTTGAAAAAAGAAGGGAGCCAGAACTGCTCCATGAGAAGCTATAATGCTGATCACCACCCATGACTTGGTCCTCAGGATTGCATGATTCGGGATCCAACAGGTTAGGTGGACAACTCTACAACCAGTGTACACATTTATGCTCTAAATAAGGTTTTTTTTATTCATTTCAGAAGACAAATAACACAATAGTCACATAATTGTAATTACTGAATCAATTTCCAAAAACACAGCTTAACTGCTGCAATACTCATTCAAGTCTAGGAACACATCAACTTCACTGATAAAAATGGTCCCCTTGGGAAACTCTATTGTAAAAACAGTGACATCAGACACTTACATCAGTTTGATGGTGCTATTTTTCTTTCATTTAAATTGGCAGAAGTCCAAATGGTAGTAACTGTGTTATGATTTCCTGTGAAATGACTACAGATCTCTGCGTCTGGCCAGAGAACAAGGTCATTATTTTAGAGTACAGAGAAGATTTCAGCTCCACGAAGTGGGTTCTGTGGCCAATCTGCTGTCAGATGAAAGAAGAACACAAAACACCTACATGCTCATTAATGTAATGTTTTCCCTGGCCTCTCATCCTTAACTTAACTGTCCAAAGCAAATGGCCAAACTCTGACCCAAACACAAACCTAATTATAAAGACCTTGTTTTCCTAAAAAAATGGTCCTCACAAGGGTCGTTATGCTTAGACACACACACACACAGCTGAGTGTAATTGGAGCAGCGGCAGTTGTCAGGCTCCCTGACTGACAGACAACAACAGCTCAGGGAGTCACAGAAAAGGTTTCAGAGCTAAACGTCGAGCGATTCAAAAGAAACAATCTGGATCTTTGAGCTACGCTTCTGCTCGGTGGGACGGTCGGGATGAAGGGCCGAGATCTGGTCGCGGTGCTGTGTTTACTCTGCTGTCTGAGTTCACTTGGAGGTAAGACCAGAATAAGAAACGCATTATAGGTCACGTGAGACTTTTACACCACAAAATGATCACACACAACCCTCGAGTTCATCTTTCTGATCGCACTAGTCGTGTTCAAGTATGTAGACATGTGATCGCATGTGAAAAAACTCCTGTTGTTGGGTTAGATTTGAACCTCAGCTGCTTACTGTTATTGGTGGGCTGACCACAACCATGATAGTGGCTAGTGCAAATGCTATGGCACCGGAAGGCGGCGCCATTATTGCACAGCTTACTGTTCTTATTCCAGATTTAGCCTCACAGTGAGCAAATACAAGGTTTTGTTTGATATTTTACAACAGTGCAAAAGTGTTCCTGCAGAGTATAATGACCACAGCATTGTTGTGCTATCTGCATAAACATGTATTCCTTCTTTATACCGGCTGAATGTGTTGTAAGGAAAGAAGCTTCCTCTATGATGGAATCCTATTCAGAGTTGTGTGTGTGTGTTGCCAGTGAGTTCAACAACAGAGAAGGAGCTGTGGGATTTCGTCTTCAAGGACTACAACTTGAAGGTGCGCCCAGCTCCCACCCCTGAGCAGAGAGTGGTGGTCCGGGTGGGAATGACGCTCTCCTCCTTTGTGGGATTGGTGAGATGCAAAATGAACTACTTTTGTTTTTAAAGTGGTGCACAGAAGGAATGGGCAGCATTTTAGCAGCCAGAGCACAAATGAGAGCAGAGCTGGAGCTGGAGCTGGACTTTTCGTGACTCCACTTGGAAGTGCTCGCACGTGTTCCACTCAGTTAGTCCTCCTTTGCAACAGTACCACACGAATGCTTCGCCATCCCACTTCTGAGACCATCCTTCATGGCGAGTGGAGAACACACGCTCCAAATAAGCCTCAATAATTTGTCCCCATGTGGGAAGAACCTGCACACTGCAGTTTCATCTAAATAAACAATGTCTTTCAATGCTGCTATGAAATTCTTCCTGGAGTGAAAGATTTTTAAATCCAGTTGGTCATCATCAATTCACCGTTGTGACAATGCTGCAGGATACACCTGGGCACAATGTACAATGAGTGTCACCACTTTGTTTACCTTTCAGAACATGAAGGACGAAGAGATGAGCACAGTTGTGGTGATGGACCTGGTTA
Source organism: Synchiropus splendidus (assembly GCF_027744825.2). Classification (NCBI taxonomy): domain Eukaryota; kingdom Metazoa; phylum Chordata; class Actinopteri; order Syngnathiformes; family Callionymidae; genus Synchiropus; species Synchiropus splendidus. The sequence goes on from NC_071336.1 coordinate 12,357,398, forward strand.
GTGTCTCTGTGTTTCCCTTTTCGTTCACCATGAAAGCTTTTAACAACGTGGCTTCCAAAACTAACAGGAGTGGACGGATTATCGGTTTAAATGGAACCCCAAGGACTACAATGGGATCGAGGTGCTGCGTATTCCATCAGCGAAGGTTTGGCTGCCAGACATTGTCCTCATCAACAAGTAAGACCAAGGAATGACTGTCGATCAATGGCTGTGTCCCATCCTTCCTGCTGGCTTTTCCTCATCCCAACCTGTCAGTGTTGTAGCAGCCCACCATCTGGAACCCTTTAAGAGCTAATTGGTGAAATCATCTATGAGAGTTTAATATTAATAAACACGCCATCTTGACAACATCGTCAGTTTGTCAAGTGAGTCAACATGATTAAAGATAAAGTCAGCTGAACGTTTACAGCACACAAGAAATGTCTGAGGGCACATAGACAAATACAACGGTTAAAAGTGGAATATATAACTATTGTACGTAGCTGCAGAGTTGAGTTGAAAAACAAAGTGTTTACATTTCACGCAGGTTTATTTTATGGAAGTGGTTTTCAACGCCCCTGCAATGGGCAACTCTACATCCTCCTCTCTCACAATGGCTTCACTTGTTTCAACAAAATGTCACTGTTGACTATGGAGACAATATGTGGTGATTTTGTGTGGTTGTAGCAACGATGGAGTGTTTCACGTGGCCCTGCAAGTCCATGTTCAAGTCTACAGCAACGGCAGAGTGACCTGGACACCTCCTGCTCTGTACTTGAGCTCCTGCGGAGTCAAAGTGAGAAGACTACTGCACAGCTGCACTCCTCCTTTTCTGATATGTTCCGACCATGTTGTCTTCTCTGTTCAGGTTGAATATTTTCCCTTCGACTGGCAGAACTGCACCATGCAGTTCCGCTCCTACACGTACGACTCCACCGAGATTGAGCTGAAGTACTCTCTGGATTCCAAAGGAAAAGAGATCCAGGAGATTAGGCTGGATGACGCCTTCAGTGGTAAGTCATGAACACAGGGGGTCAAGGGAGGGGTGAGATCAAAGAAGGGGTGATTGGAAGAAGACAAAAGAGCACTGACTTGTGACCGGAAATTGAGAATCTTCAAACAGGTCATCAGCGTTGGACCTGCAGATAAATCAAGATGAGATTTTTTTCGTGAGTAGATTCTATCATTCTCACAAATCACATGACTGACGCCTCAGAGGGAGGAGAGTGGCACATCCGCCACAAGCCCAGTAGGAAGAACATGAACGACGACCTGTACGAGGACATGACCTTCTACCTGATCATCGAGAGGAAGCCGCTGTACTACGTCATCAACATCATCCTCCCCTGCATCCTCATCACCATCATTGCTATTTTCAACTTTTACCTGCCCCCCGATGCAGGTGAGGCAACCTCTTTGGTGAAGAGATAAACATGTCATATGGTGTTACTTGTCAAACCTGAAACCTTTGGGGGTCCAGTGTTTCGATTTTTGCCTTTATATTTAAGATGAGAAACTGCCTATGTTTGGGATCCTTTTTTTCTTTTAGCACAAATAAGATGTTCTTTCCATGTGAAAACCACAAAGATGGATTTTTTTTAGTAAATTACAGTGTCATATTCAGAAAGAAAAGTCATATACAGTATAGCAATTTTAGATAAAAATGCAGGACATGCTCCAGTGGCCCAATTGTGTGTCACGTCTCCGTTCGGCCACCTGGAGGCAGTCGCCGCACTTAATTGATTGCGGTTGTGCCACTGACCTCTCGGCGCTCTGTAGCATTTGCAGCGTAGCCGCACTGTTCCTTCCTGCACCGAATGTTACAAGAATAATTCAGAAAAGTGCGGATGATTCAACTGACCATAAGTTGTTGTACCTGAACTATCAGGATGATTTGACAACTAGTATATAGTGTAGTTATGAGTCTGTACTTTCGCCATTTGGATACTTCACGACATTGCCTATTTTTGCTTTCTTTTTAACAATCCTCTCTGTGCATCCATGGATGTAGGGTTCATACGGTTTGTACTGTACTGTCATCTATATCAGACACATATTCAAAGTAGCGACTGTATTTTCTGGAAGATATTTCATGTCTGGTCACTGGTTGCCCGACACATGAGCTGTCCACATTCTGAAAACTAATCTGATGTGTCCGGCACATAATGTCATGCCCGAAGAAGTGGTACATGAAAGCAAAGATGAATATTTTGCATCCAGAAAATGACAGAAATGTTGACTTGGATGAGTAACTTGACTGGCATTGCTGGAGTCAAAATAGTAATTTGTTAGTAGCAAGAGTAACGTTCACTTAGGAACCCGCTGCTGGCCGCATCTTTGGTCCTCTTTCTTGTAAAAACACATAGAACCGCTTAATTTTTTCATCTTGTAAATGAAAACATATAAATGAGTATTGTATCTTTGAATATATAGGCTGTTATTTATAATATTAGCGATCACAATTGTCCACTATAGAATATGGTCATGCTGGAAAAGTCAATTTCACTACTCGTGCGTGATTGGTAACTGAATACCATTTGCTGTTTGTGGCTCTGAAGTCTGTCTGCCTCTGTTTAACAGAATAGTAGCCCAGTAGGTGGCCTTGTTGGTTTAAAAGTTGGGATGGATTTCGTTGAAATGGCTGTTCAAATACAAAGATTTTACAGCATAGAGGGCCATCTAGTGGGCTCTGAAAATAACAACACCGTTTCATGAAGCCTCATCAGCCCATCACTACAGAATAGGTGGGGTCAGTTTCACATGGTTCTAAATGTGTGTTCTCTGTTGACCTAGTTATTTCATGATGTCTGGATGATGCAATTCGGCTGTCGTGATTCGTGTGAATAGACTTTGAATTGCCCAAAACAGAGTGTTGTGTATTGTATTGAAAGCCGGCTGTTTCTAGAATCCCGTAGCTTCTCTGCTGTTCCTCATTTGTGACATTGTGACTCTAAGTAACGGCACGTACCATTTGTGTGGTGCATCAGGAGAGAAGATGGGGCTGTCCATCAACGTCTTGCTGACCCTGACTGTGTTCCTGCTGCTGCTGGCAGACAAGATCCCTGAGACCTCCCTGGGGGTCCCCATCATTGTCAAATACATCATGTTCACCATGATCCTGGTCACCTTCTCTGTCATCCTCAGCGTGGTGGTGCTCAACCTCCACCACCGCTCCCCCAACACCCACCAAATGCCCATGTGGGTTCGCAAGGTCAGTCACCTCAACTCCCCTCGGCCTCCTGCTTACACCATCTAAAGGTCGACTCTCGTGGTGGTATTGGATGGATTGTTGACCTTAATTACACAAATTTAAATTCATTTAAACACAGGTAATAACATGCTAATGTATTCAGATTTAAAGTTGATTAAACGCCGGTGTACAGTGGAGGGGCTCAACTTACAGTACCGCCTCGTCGTAGTAAATTGTGATTCTGACATAATCATTTCCACATAGCTTTTTTGTTAATTAGAATATGAAGTTGTAAATTAACCTCCATCCCTGACCTCAGCTGCTCCTTCTGTCCAATTAATTAAACGGAACTTGTGGACTTAATGTTCTGACGGGATTTCCGATGCAAGTCCGACTTGGAGAAGTCAGTGTTTGCACAGCTGTGGAGCAGTGAAGTGCAGAGAGTGGAAACAGGAACTGAAAACTGCTCGACAGATGATCTTCACACTGTTTGACACTAAGACAAGGGAGATTCCAACAAATGAATTCTAAAGCAGTGAAACTCAAATAAAGTGGAAGGAAGGAAATGAGTTCGGGACAGATGTATTTGCTGTGTATTTAAGTCGAATTGTCACGAAGGACGTCGAACATTTACAAATCACCACAGCAGTCAGCTCAAGCAAAGACCTGATGAAGGTGTGAAATTCAACCTGCAGGACTGAACTCTCTCTCTCTCTCCAGATCTTCATCCACCTGCTGCCTCCATTCCTGCGTATGAGGCGACCCAAGGTGGAGACGCCGCTTTACATGCACACCCCCAACTACCTGGAGTCCATGCCCCGCCGGGAGAAGAAGGCGTTTGCTATCAACAAAGCTGCTGATGAATACTTTATCAGAAAACCAGATGCATTCACCATGTTCCCAAACCCCAACAGGTGAGGCCACACCCCTCTTTCATGAATGAAGGAAAGAACCAATGAGTGCATGTTTGAGAGGAATCTCAACAGAGTGAAAGTTGAGATTTCAATACTGTGCATTGCGAAACTGCTTATAGCTATTATTATAACTCCATATATATATATATAAATATATATATGGAGTTATAATAACAGCTATATATATATATATACTAATAATACAGTCGTGTTTTACTCATTGCATGTCCAAGCAGCAGACATGCGCATCATCACGCACTCACAAAACAGCTGAACCATCTGTAGCTTTAAAATGGTGACACACTGCTCGCTAGTGCCCATTAGAAGAACTACAACACCCTGACAAAACAGTTATTTTTTTAAATAATGTAAATTCTGGGGAAGAGTTGCGGTGGTCTGAGGAGCTTATTCTAGATTAAGCACTCCCAATCTTAGACTTGCCTCTCATTTGAAATCATGACGGCAAACTGGTCACTGTCGGAAAAATGTAATATTTCTATTTCTATATTTCTATTTCTATTCTATTCCACAAAATAATGATTTGTTAGATCCCCCATTAAAGAAAAGCAGGTGCAAAACCTAAAAATGATGGAGAAAAAAACATCCTAAACCTTAAATTCCACCATGTCTCAACTAGAATCAAAGCAAAGCGTTGACCATCTTTGGAATGGTATTTTATACAAAGAAATGTGGGTGTTTGTGTGAACCAACTGACAAATGAAAGTGTAAACTTTGGCATTTAAATATTCATATATTTTTCCCGAAACAGATTTAAAAGTACACCCAGCATGTCTTGTGTTATTTGAGATGCTTTACGTCTCTGTTTGCGGAGGTTCCACTCTGAGGGCATGTGCTCCGACATGAGGAAGTTCATCGACGGCCCCAGTAGTTACCTGACCCTTCCCGACGAGTTGAAAGCTGCCATTGACGCGATCACCTACATCGCAGAAGCTCTGCAGGCAGAAAAGGACTATGAAGCTGTGAGTGCGTATGTCCAGTCCCAGTTCGAGCTGACCGTCACTCTGACCCACTTCATCCGTCTCTGACAGCTCAAGGAGGACTGGCAGTATGTGGCGATGGTGGTGGACCGCATGTTCCTGTGGATCTTCGTGGTTTTCACAGCTGTGGGCACGCTGGCTATTTTTACTGCCGCCAGTTTCAACCACACCCCCACCGACCCTTTTATAGGCTCCTGAGACCACTCAGTGATGCTGCTGTCTCCTGAAGTCATCCACATTACGAAGAAGTTTGTGGCCTCCTTGGTTTACTGTCTGGAGTCACACTTTCAGCTGTTTTAGAGTTACATTGGATCAAGGTAGATAAATAAATATATCAGATAGATATGATCAAATGAAAGTAGCAAAGTTTCTATGATTTTCGATGATTTTTGTTCCATACTATTGAAGAATAAAGAACTTTTAACACTCACCATCCGAAATCACCTCCAAAGACTGCACCAGACATCATTCAAAAGAAGCTGTGTCCTTAGCCCTCTTCGTATTCTCCAACCCAAAGGCACCACTGCCACTTCACCATGTGCCATTTGCAACTTCCATGGTTCGGTTTGAATCCTGTGAGACAACACTTCAATAACAGTTTAGTTTCAGTCAGAATGTATTGGCCTTCAACGCCATCAGGAAGCTCACACTGTAACTGTTAGCTGATCAGAACCGATCTGGTACTTCAGAACTTCATCCATCAGCTCTACACAGTGATGCGCTGCTGAAGCTTCATGAAACAGTGTCCCCATTCCTCAATTTAAAATTATGTCAGGTTTCATTTAAATTGTTGTCCAAATCCAAATAGTTTATAGCAGAGAGTGCCCTCTAGTGGGCTCTGAAGTGAGGACACTGTTTCATGAAGCTTCAGCAGCCCATCACTACTAATCACACTGTGGTTCTTCATCCCAAAACATTTTCCTTTCACATAGTGTATTTATTTTGTGTAGAAGTCAGTCTGTCAATGACTGCTATAAAGCAGAACAGTTTCTCCCAGGTATTTAAAATGTATGTATTTTACGATGAGCCATTACATTTTTTTTCTTTTTTGCTGCAACAATCAGAAAAGATACTCCTAAAATTAATTTCAATACCAGATGAGTTACCATGAACAGCCTGAATCCCACCTTCAGTAACTGGTCCTCCTGCTCGATGGGGCAACATTGGACCCACACCCTGCCCTTTTTGCATGGGACAATGAATCCAAAGTAGTCTTCTGAATCATTTTCATTTTATGTTAATTTACTCAGCAAAACAAATTGGTAATAACATTACAATAATGACCCAGGTCTGACCTCCGTCATCTCATGACGGGGGGGCTGAGAGATACCACCAGGGCATAGCAGCTGTCATACGTTGCCGTACCCAAATGACGGCCAGTGTAGAAGCTCTTTGTGCAGATCCCCATCGTTGCAATGTCACATTCAGATGGAAACCAATACCAAAGAAAACAAAGTGTTGCAGCCTATAGGTGTTTGTGATAATCCCACAAAATTCTGAGGCTCATACACCATGTACCAGACTCAATCCAGAAGAATTTAAGATGGTCCACTGCATAGCTCCTCATGAAGTTTGGATATTACCTTTTCAGATCCTCTTCTCTTCTCCTTCTTCTCCTCTTCTCAAGAGGTTTCGTGAAATGACACCTGCAACTTGTTGCAGGCATGATCACACCAACAATGAATGTTTGGGAGAAGTCCCAAACCTTCCAAGACGCCCAGCAATGTAGTCCTCAAAACTAGTGATGGACTGATGTGGCTTCATGAAACAGTGTCCTCATTTTCCTACACAACACCGAAAATAAAGGCACTGTTTCATGAAGCCCATCACTAGTGAGCAGTCAGTCCCGGCTTTGTTTAGGTGTCAGTGAAGGTCAGTCTTCCAACAGCTGACTGCATCCCTGTTCAACACCATAGTCGAACTCTCCACCGCACAAATAAAATGGAGAGTATTTTCACTCTTGCTCCTCTGCAGCCAAATAGATTTCTCTGTTTTTTCATTTTTTAGAAAAGCTGCCACCTCCATATATTCCGGGATGCACCCAGTTTAAACAGCCGTCATTTTTAAGTATGATAGTATGAGATGGGGAGTCTTGCTGGAGGCAAAATCTGTGACCACCTCTGCATCTCATAATCTCAATAAACAAGCACGCAGCCATATCAGCTGCTGTAATGAGTTCGTGCCAATTTGTGTATGTTAGTGCATGTGTGCGTTCATTGTGTGTGCACGTGGGGGGGTGTGTGTAATGGGAATTCCACGGTATATTGGTGCAGCTGGTGAACGGGCACTGCTGTGACACACACTCCAGTGCTGAAAATACAAAGGGGATTACTCAAAAATATCCATCAGGCATGTGTGACACACACACACGCACGCGCACACGCTCACACACACTGTAAACCTCCCTATCCAAAACAAATGGCCCAGTCAAACTCAACTATAATTACTTAGTTATTTTGAAGTTTCAATTCTCAAATTGAGGCTTAACCTTGCGGGGCCCAGTAAAAGTGTCCCCACACAGCAAAATAGCTTCACAGGTAAGTGTGTTTCCAAGAACTGGTCCTCACACGCACACACACACCCGCGGTCACAGGACACTGTATAGTGGGCTTCCCTGATATTTGCTCCCACACTCACAAACATCCGTCAGCTGCAGTCTGACTGTCGGCATCGACTGTTCTTTGTGGTGACACTTTCGAGTGGACAGAGTTACTGCACTGATGTTCAAACTTCATTATTCAGCTATGTAATATGTAGATTATATTATATTATTTATTTAGTTTTTTTTACTTCAGTAAAAAAAACTAAATAAATAAATAAAAAAAATATGCACAGCTAGTTTACTATCTAACAAAAGGGGTCGAAATCATAGAAAATCAGAAACTGCAACAAACACAGACCGATCTGGTCCAGTAGCTGTTGCTGACCCGCTTTCATGTAAACAATGTCCTCCACCTGTGAAAGGCCAGCCATGCGTGACAGGTTCATACAAACATAGAGGGGTCACTTTGACTGATGTATTTATAAATGATGTATGTTGAGCTCTGCGACCAGTGCACTCATGCCATGTAGCCAGTTCACCCACTTTCTGATTTACAGTGTTTCAGTGGGCCAGAGTTCCAGTGCAGCAATATATGTGACAATCTGAGTACCACGTATTGCAATACACAAGTCTCACTCTACATTCAACAAGATTTAAAAAGAAGGACACAGGGAAGCAGCAATGCGGAGCAATATATTATTATTATTATTATTATTATTTTGGGTTTATTATTCGTTGCTGTTGTTTTTTGTGGCTCAGTTTCAGTTCATTCAAATGTGTGTTTTATTCATTTTATTTTGAAAATAAGGTATCTAATCTACACATGTCATTACATGAGAACGATTAAACATGAAGAGAAGACAATGGTGCCGTCCACCTCTGACCCCTGCAGATACATGTGATGTTCCTCATCATCCCCCTCCACCCGTGTCCTCCAACTCTCCGTCCTGCACTCCAAACCTCAGACTGGTGAAAGCCGACAGGTGGCTGCCACCAGGCTTCCCAGTACAAAAACATTCCTGTTTATCGTCACTCCCAGTTGGACCGCCGTTTCTCCCACACAGACACGACCAGACGAGACCACAGGACTGGATCAGGCACCCACTGGGTCTGGACTGAGCAAAGGCGTCACACGCTCGGACAAGCTTTGGTGTGCTGGGAGAGCAGAGAGTGGAGCGGCAGGTCATCGCAGTGAGCCACCGTCAAAGGGACAGTAAAGAGGATGTGATGGATATCATGCGTGGACAGTTAAAGATGATGATGATCGCCGGCTTCCTCATGTGGAGCTTCATTGACCTGATAGGTGAGTCTGAATATGTCAATGTTTCGTCTTCTGTTACAGTTATTTCAATAAATATAAAATAACATTAAAGCTATTAATAATAATATTAAAGCTTTTTAAAATATATTTTACAAGGATGAAAAAGGAAGGAAAAAACACATCTTAAAAGAGAAAAACTCACTTTGAACTTTGACCTCCACAACACCTCCCTGCTGTTGAGCGTTCTGTCTCCTGACCACCAGTCCGGAAGGAAGTCTTTCTTTCCTGTCAGGTGTTGAGGATTTTCAATCTGATTTAATTACAGACATTTCAGTCGCACTACGCACAACAAACCCACTCACGCAGCCATAGTGGTGATTTTGAGGTTGCAACTCTGTTGTCCAATGTGACCACGACTGGTGGGACAAGAAGACGAACACAGTGATGGATCAGGCCCCAAACATATGCCATCCATCCAAAAGTGGTGAAGCAACTAATGAAGCTTCTTACCGGATGATTGTTTGATAATCACGATCTATTTTAGTGGGAGGTGGCGCCGGAATCCCACTTATCCCTTTGATGAAGCTCCCCAGCTGCATATCGCTTACAGCCGTCACCTTTGCTACCAGTCGTACGCCGCCAACACCTGCCGCCCTGTCCTGTCCTTCTTTGTCTTTCCACGTGTTTTCGGAATCGCGTTGGAATGAAAAGTGAGTCAGACAAATGTTTGGAGAGCTCTGTCATGCAGAGAATTCCAGGGATATACGAATGTCCCTGTCAGTGGTGTATATTGAGAAGATAAATAGACAGAAAAGAAAATAAAAAAGCAAAGTGGTGTACAGTTACTGCATACAACTTGCATACATACTGCATACATCTATAAAGCTCTGTAACTAGATTTTTTATTTTAACCATTGTAAAACATTTGCATTCATCATTTCCTGAACTTCATGTTTGTTTCAATTCAATTTAATTCAAGTTGTGCAGCATTTTTATTGCTGAATAGTGTTTTTTTTACTAAAAACGCTGGAGTTAATCCTGTATGTTTTATAAATTGCTTTTGTCACGTTTGATGTTGTGAGCATAAAAAAACAAGCAAATATTTCTAATTTTGTTTCGTGAATTTTGCTCAAGAAGTTCCATCTTAATACATTTATAATGTAGGCAAAACAACCGTGTTCACCTTCAGCCACCTCATGAAATGCATCTAAAATACATTATTTTAACCAATCTCAATGCAAATGAAGATCAAGTTCATCAAAGTATGTGACAATTTCATCCTCTTATGGATAAAAACAAAACTAGTGAAGGGCTGATGAGGCTTCATGAAACAGTGTCCTCATTTTCAAAGCTCACTAGATGGCGCTCTTCTCTTGGATTTCAACAACCATTAAAATAAAATCTTGCATCATTGCATCGCCTACTGAGCTCTACAAATGAGGACACTGTTTCATGAAGCCTCATAAACCCGTCACTATTCAAGTAGACCTTAAATCTGGAAGCATGTTGAGACAAGTCTTCCATGAAACAGAGTGGTTCAAGAAAAGAACTGTGAAATTCTCATTGTAATTATGCATCATGAACTTGTGGTCCAGGAGCGTCAGAGTCCGAGCGTCGGCTCCACCAGAAGCTATTCAAGGATTACAATCTCAAGGTGAGACCGGCGCAGTACTGGGCGGACAAGGTGATGGTGAGGGTGGGGATGACCCTGTCGCAGCTTGTCAGTTTGGTAAGACACACACTGGTCCAGACACCACGCACGCACCATTAGCATTCACACTAATCTTCATCTCCCTTGTCTAACCACAGAACGAGAAGAACGGAGAGATGACGACAAACGTGTTCATGAATTTGGTACGAAGCACTGGAGGTTAATCTTCATTAGTGCGTCCATGTTAGACAGTCGCTATGAGCAGCCTCAGACTTCAGCTGATAGGAAGTGAGGAGCAGGACTGACAAAGTGTCGAGCTCTCTTCCAGCTGATGAGCCTGACAAACTGTTCACTCCCTTATGTCTAACTCTGGCTTCACTGCTCTCAGGAGTGGACCGATTACCGGTTGTCATGGAAGCCAGAGGAGTTTGACAACATCACTGTTTTGAGAATTCCTCCAAACAAAGTGTGGCGTCCTGACATCTACCTCATAAACAAGTGAGTGTTTAAGCACCTGTGTGTTACTACCTCCACCAAGGAGGTTAGGGTTTCAACTGCGTTGGTTTGTCTGTCTTTCTGTTTGTGTTCAAGAAAAGCTATGGGAAATGGGAAAAAGAACTCTGGATCACTATCCTGATCCAGGAATATTTTAAAGGATTTTATTACAAAAAGGCAGAAACGTTATTGTTCCAGATTAGCATGGACCGAGGATTTTTTTTTTGAAGGACACTTTGTCATAGTGAGATTGTGTTGGAGGTGGACGGAAGCCGTTTGGTGAAGGTTTGCGTTCGCTATGTGCCTCTGTTGTTTAACATGTACAGTGGTTAGACAAAATAATGGAAACACCTTAAAGCTTTTTATCTATACATTTACCTGTAATGCAAAAACAAAGGCTTTGGAATCCAGTTATAGCCTGGTATGTTTTGTGAACTCAAGAAAGATATTAAATGTCTTGATGTGGTGAGGGAAGCATATTTGTAAATAGAATTGAAACAGTCATTTCTGAGCGCAAGACAGTGGTCTCACTGTTTCTGTTCATACCACAGTAATGACGGCCAGTTCGACGTTGCTCTCTACGTCAATGTGTTGGTTTACAACGACGGGACAGTGAACTGGCTTCCACCAGCCATCTACCGCAGCTCCTGCTCTATCGAGGTACTGTCTCATGTACTGTTCATTTATTATCAAAATAAGAGTTTTTCATGGCACTTCAACTCCGGAGGAACTGTCCTTCCTCTGATACCTAGGTGGCTTACTTCCCATTCGACTGGCAGAACTGCAGCATGGTCTTCCGTTCATACACCTATGATGCTTCTGAAGTTGACCTGCAGTACTTCCTGGATGATAACGGAAACGAGATCCAAGAAATAGTCATAGATGAGAATGCCTTTACTGGTAGGTAACATCAGCTAAGTTCCCACAAGTGAATAGAAATACTGGGCGGAACACGCTCACCACTGACAGGATGTGGCTTCGGTTTGTAACAACAATATAGTTATAGACAGAATTGTCTCAACAGAGAACGGGGAGTGGGCTATATGTCACAAACCTTCAAGAAAGAACGTGAAGGAAGACCTCTACGAGGACATCACCTTCTACCTGATCATTGAGAGGAAGCCATTGTTTTACATCATCAACATAATCATTCCCTGCATCCTCACCAGTGTGCTGGCCATTTTCGTCTTCTATCTGCCACCAGGAGCAGGTCTGTATCAACCTGCATGTTCCATACCAAAACGTCACGATGGTTGAGATGAAACGGCCACACACAGGGTGCAGGTTTTTGTTCTGCTCCTTCAAGATCACATGGTTTTACCAAGCAGGTGTCTGCAGACTGTAGTCAGTCTGGTGCAGCTTGTTCGGTAGGACCAAAGACCTGCGACCACTGTGGCCCATTGGAGGATCAGTTTGGGACCCCTTCCCTTTGAGAAGGGAAACACACTAGTTACGTTCACATAATACAATTCATTGAAATACAATTGAAGAATAAAGGCGTGATGGAACTATGGAATGATCCTGACAAACAAGGAATAAAGGTCTTCCTCAAGTGAAACAAGATTGAGTGTGAAATAAACAGATCCTGAAGACGCTATTCTCTCCAGGCGAAAAGATGACTCTGTCCATCTCCGTCCTCATCGCCTTGACTGTCTTCATGCTCCTGTTAGCCGACAAAGTTCCGGAGACGTCACTGGCCATTCCCATCATAGTCAACTACGTCATGTTTACCATGATCCTGGTTACGTTCTCAGTCATTCTGAGTGTTGTGGTCTTAAATCTGCATCATCGCAGTCCCAGCACTCACATCATGCCCAACTGGGTTCGAAGGGTAGGTAACGCTGGCTTTTGTTTTCACTGCACTAAAAGTGCTTCTGTGCCATTAATGACTATGGAACCAGCAGGTCTTTATTCACTTCCTGCCGAGGTACATCGGCATGATGAGGCCGGAACCAGAAGCACCGATGGAGAAAGAACAGTCAGAGGACAACGCACACATGCCGATATTCAACGGACGTCAGCCTGGAGGAGAGTACTTCTTCCGTAAGATCAACCCAGACCTGGTTCTACCCTGGAGAGGCAGGTAGGTCTGAATGTGTAACTTGTTTCCCACTCAACGCAACAATGCTGCATCCACATTGCTTGTTAGAACTGGAATTTCAGAAACCTCCTGCCATGATATTTTAATTGATGTTGCTCAAAACAGTGGGTTCTGACAAGGAATGACTCCACACTTTGAACGCATGATCTGGTTCTAGGGTTTTATGAATTAGACTTTGTTTTGTAATACCATAACTGAAAAACATAATCCTGGTATCATAATAAGTACAAGTCCTTAGGCATCAAGAGACCAAGCCCTTTAAAACATCCATTCCTTGAATTTAGGAATCAACCCATTTATTTTCGAGCCAGTCTTGCACCTGTGAAAAATACACTTAGTGAGTCCTAGTATTTGCAGAATAGATGATGGGCTGATGAGGCTTCATGAAACAGTGTCACCATTTTTAGAACTCAGTAGGTGGTGCTGCCTCTTTAAAAATGTGTGCGGTTTCATTGAAATGGTTGTTTCAATTCAAAGATTTTAGAGGAGAGAGTGGCACCTAGTGTGGTCACTGAGGTTTCATGAAGCCTCATTGGATCTAAGTGCTAATCTTGGCTTGGAAGCCTTCTTACTGTTGTGAGAAATATGGCATGAAAACTCAAGGACAAATTGTTGGTATTGTAATTTCCGTTTGGGAATTGTGGCACAGTGTAAACCGGCTCGGACAGAAACAACTCCTTGCACTGAGAGACACAGAAGGAAGTGCTTAGACGTTTAGATTTGCCTCTTAAGAGAAGCAAACCTGTCATGGGTCCCGATCCAAGGGCCGTATTGACAATTGCTGGCAAATATCAGCAACAGCAGCCATGGTGTGAAAGGACCCAGCTCTGTTCTCCTCTGGACAGAGACCGGTTCTGGGCTTCTCCTGTCCCGTTCCACAGGCATCAGGTTCAGCCCAGTTAAGTCCGTCACCCCGTCCACAGTCGCCATCCTCTAATCTTCTGTTTAGGTTTGGAATTAGAGGGTAAGCCCCACACAGCAGATCGAGCGGGTGAGGGCCGTCGCAGATGGGGGTCACAGTGAATGAATGGAAGCGAAGGCCGGTGCTGAGTGATGAGACCAGAGGAGGATTCAGGGTCTTTTTAATGTGGTGCTGACAGAGATGGTTACACACATCCAGTCAGTGTGGCTGTTTAGCAGCTCTGCGAGGACAAACCAGCAGCTGGAGGTTCTCTAGACAGCCCCGATTTCTGCTCTCATCGGAACACTGTGGAGGTTGGACCAGAACCATCCCTCAATAGCGGCATTCAAATCAAGCATGACAGATGCTGTTAAGAGCAACGCCTGTTCCGAGTCTTGCTCAAGGACACTGTGAATATGTGACCTCCTGGATGTCAGCAGGCTACTCAACTGTTTGGAGCCAAAATGTTGGGCACTTGATTTACAGAGGTTGACGGTAAATCTGTCACCATTTGTCATGTGATCTCTGTGTTTTTGCTGTGAGTCCGTCTCCTGCTTGGTGTGTGTTCGATCACAGCTACAAGGAGCTTCTCACTCTACCTCTGATTATTTTGTGCAGTGAGCCATTGACCTTGATCTGATGTACAATTAATGACTCAACATGTAGTTGTCGCACCTGTTTGAGATCCTATTTTCACAAACTGAAGTGTAGTGTCCATTATGAAACTATGATTTTCAGATACAATGAGGCCGTTTTAAACACACACAAAAATATGCATCAGTTAGGACACATCAACAGAAGGCCTGAGCTCCATGTTGTCAGTTGAGAGCATGTGTGTGTCTGTCAGTCGCCAGTGGGACACACTCGGTGCGGTAGTAAACACAAGCAGTAGAATGTTGATGGCATGCAGCATGTAAAGCACAACACACCCTGCAGCCGTTCACACACACATTTTCACCTTCAGATGTGTTTTGTCACTTAAATAACTTAGAAGACCCACAAAAGCTAAAAATATTGAAGGGCATTATGTGTTTCGCAGTTGAACCCAGACAAATCAACAAACACTATTTCAATAAGTAACATTTATGAATGCAGAGTCAATTTATGAGATGATAACTGACTACTGTAGAGAAGCATGATGTCTGTTTGTGTATCGACTGGAAGAATGGAGGCGTCAGAGTTCGGGCTATAACATTAACACCAACCCTGAGTGTCAATGTCACCTCTGTGTGTGTGCTGTGTGTGATGTTTTCCACCTATCAAAGCACTCAAAATAGATTTATGTTTTTGCTCATGTTAATCTCCACATTATGGCTTAAAATGTTCTGTCCTTAAATGCATATTATTATTATTATTATTATTATTATTATTATTATTATTATGTATTCCGAAACTTTACTCTAGTCACATCCACCAGCTCTGACTGGAGGATCTTGAGACACTCCCAGGCCAGTGAAGAGATACAACCCCCTCCACCAGGTCTGGTCCAGGGAGCGTCCTCATGAGATGCCCAAACCACCCCAACTGGCTCCTCTCAAAGCAGAGGAGCGGCTCTAAAGTCTCTCCCGAGTGACAGAACTTCTCAACTAGTCATAAGGGAGACGCCCACCTCCTATGGGAGAAAACTCATTTCAGCCGCTAGTATTCTATTGTATTTATTGTATTCTATTGATAATGTTCTTGTAATTTAAATCATGATTTCTTACGTAAAAGATTATGCATCAGCTCCAGAGCAAATTTAATACTGAATTTAATGAAACTGTTATTTTTAATGTCCGATCCTTGTTCTATACAAAATTGTTTGTTTAATATTTACAATGACATTGAAACATGATTTATGTAACTTTTTTAAATCACAAAAGACAGTTTTTGAAAGCTCATGAAATGGGACACATAAGGCTTTGTGGATTTGTGGATTGACCCAGTTGTTGTCTGTCAGGTGTGAGACTCCAGTCCAGCTCCAGCGTCTGCCGGATTCCGACAGCTTCTGTCTGATTCTACCACCCAACCTGAAGTCGGCCATTGCAGCGGTCACGTACATGACCGATCAGCTGAAGAAGCAAGACGTGGACGACACCGTGAGAAAACCAGCTGTCTTTTCACATGTAAACAAATTTGCCCACTCACTTTTTCATTGATGTTTGCTTGCGTGAAGATGACCGGTGACTGGCAGTTCATCGCTCTAGTGGTGGATCGTCTCTTCCTCTGGTTGTTCGTCATCATCACCACACTCGGGACCCTCGCGATGTTCCTCGATGCCAGCTTCAACTACACACCTGACAACCCTTTCCCCTGACACGTGTTCACTAACAGTCACATATCAATGCTGACATTTGTATCAGGCATAGTTCCATTGAAATACCAAACTCAACCGCAAGGTGATGTTCAACTGGTCTTCACTCACCTTCCGCTTTGCTTGGACCATCACTGATAACTGCCTCATAGAAAAGAATTCACAAGATGCTGGAGACATTCCTCAGAATTGCAGTATAACCGGGTTTAAAAAAAAAAAGGAGTTATTGTGACAAGTTCCTTATCTGACACTGAATCCCATTGTATATTTATTTCCAATGACGGCAACATAGTCAGCTACTATAGAGTGAAGATGATGACACTGCCTCATGAAGTTTTAAGATGCAATTCCGATGTTGGACACACAAGCACATTGTGTACATCAGCGGCATCACCTCCTACACGGTCGGGGCCAAAGACAAAATTCTCAGGAGTTGAGGGAAGTAATTTCGTTTTCTGAAAATGGTGGTGCTTCATTGGGAATTTGCATTTTAAATGTTCACTGTTGTAAGTAGATCAACTGTTTTCCTTGCGTCACTGAAAAATTCCTCCCGTGGTCAGGCATCCCAAAACACTGACAGATGAAATGAACACTCCTTACATCGGTAACTCAAAAGCACGTTTTTGACACCTTGTATTCTGTCACCAATATTAAAAAATCTTTATTTACACACGTGTGTTTTGCATACAAATAAATCAAGGCTAAACCTATTGGCTGTAATGCACTACATGCACATTAGATGGCGGTAACCAGGGGGAATTGAAGGACAGCGAGGGTACGTTTGACTGCAGTATGGACTTTTTCAGTCAGGCCCTTAATTCTTCATATTTATTAATGGTGTTTCTGTTTAGTGTGTATAGATATTTGCCAATAAATAAGTATTAATGACAAAACAGCAGTTGCTGATTTATGGTTAGTTAAGTGTTAAAGAAATTATATTTGAACAAACGTTCATCTAAAGGTTCTTATTTTTTTTTACTATGAAAACATTTTCAATGCTGTTTCATTGTTCTCATGTTTTCGGACCTGTTTTCATGTTCAGTAGTCGCTCACGTGTCCAAGCTTTTGCTGGACATTTACTGGGGTCAACACCGTCCCCCACCGAGGGGATGTCAACAAACTGCTGCTTGTTCCCGGCCGCTTGTGTGAGAAGACCCTCCCCATTCAGACCACAATCCAAGTGGACCCCCATTATCCATGTCGCTCTACGAGAGTGAGCTTTTCAGAGAAAGACAGAATTTTACTGCCTGAGTGACTTCCAAGAATTTTCTATTCATCCTAGTCATTCCTGAACACGTGGAACGTTGTTAGTGAGGAGAAGAGAGGCGGAGACTGTGCGACCCTTGACCTCTCCTTTATCTGTCCAGCTTATTATGTGTCATAGATTATTAAGTAATCAAATACAATATGTAGGGACTGTTGCTCACATCCTTGTTGTTGTCATAATAATAATAACAATAGTAATTATGAATAATAATAATAATTATATTACTAGCAGTAGTAGTTGTAGTAGTGGTAGCAGTCTGCAGTAGTAGTAGATATATCAGCAGTAGTAATAGTCGTAGTAGTAGTAGTAGTAATAGTAATGTTTGCACTAAGTATTTGCTTCTCTTCATCTCTTTCACATTGTGATTATGATCGTAGTTATAGTCATAACCATTTTCATGATCATAGTAACTTTTCATGATCATCATTTTTTTTTCATCTTTTCTCTAAAGTCTTCACCGTCGCCATCATCATACATCAGTACACCAGCACACACGGCATTCCCACTGTCAAGCTCCTCCTCCGGGAGACTGTCCAACAGCACACACAAACTCACACACAAACTCTTCCATCGGGTCTCACATGACTGTTACCGTTGCTGGATTCAGATTTTCAACCAGGCACTGGCCCGTGTTTAGGTTCAGGTTTTACTCATAATCAAGAGGACGTCTGTGAGCAGCACGATGGCCAACTCTGGGATCCAGCTCCTGGGGTTCTTCATGTCTCTGGTGGGTATAGTGGCCCTCATCATCGGCACCATCCTGCCACAGTGGAAGATGTCAGCCTACATCGGGGACAACATCATCACGGCGGTGGCCATGTACCAGGGTCTGTGGATGTCCTGCGCCTTCCACAGCACGGGTCAACTCCAATGCAAGATCTACGACTCCATCCTGCAGCTGGGCAGTAAGAAGCCGTGCACTTAACACACAGTTGCAGAAATATAGATGCTGCTTTCCAACAGAATATGCAAAGATATGTTTTAATATTATTGAAATGGTGCTTTATCTAATCAAACACTGAGTGAGTTTTGTTGTTCAAAAGTGAGTAAAAGAAAACTATGGATGCACCCCATTCATTTTCAGTTTCTGTTGTTTAAATTTGGGGCTTGGTTTATTTGTCCACACCCAATATCAGAAAGACTGATGTTTAATGGTTCAGACCTCAACCATTATCAAAACGGTAATAACTGTCTCGAATGCCACTATGACTGAGAGATACTAAGACATTCCTCCGCCAGAATATAGTGTGTGTTAGCTCATCTGATCACCATGGCTTATTTTTCAACTTCCTGTGCTCACTTTTATTTTCTGTTAAAAGCTAAACCTAAAACATTGCATACTAAATTAATTCTAAATTCTAATTTTTACGAGTATGAGTGGAAGAAAATTTGACAGCTGCATTTTGAGACGATGTTTGGGTTTAAATTCTAAAGCCCAATTTTGTGCCCCTCAAACCCCTGTCAGACTGACCTGAAAAAAAAGCTTCCATTATGTTAGTTAGTAGTTACAGTATACAGTCAGCCATGTTTAACTAAAAAACACATGAATTACTCTAAAGACAAAACCTGTCTGCAACGAAAGAGGTCTGAACTACTTTTATTCTAATAGAAAAATGCATATATTTTTCAATTGTAAGAACTGTTCGGAAATACGTCATTTTCTTTAGCATCTTTTCACATATCAACACTTAAACCTTTCAAATATTTTCCTTGCAGCTTCCATTGTTTCTGTTTGAATTCCCTTCTAATTCCATCAGGCTAGCAGACCTGAGCCCCATCCCTTCTGTCCTCATGGCTGTGCCCCACCACCCTGAACTCCTGCCAGGATGAGCAGTTTATGTCATGGATTAATTTATAGATCCAACATTCCCCAAACCACCGTGAGAAACTACCCGGCAACCAGAAACACTCCAGGCAGGACACAGGCTTCATCGCTTGATAACCTACTTATTCTCTGCACAACCATTGGACAGATTGAATGAATTTAAATGACAAAAAAACAACAATATTATGAAGTTCGTACAATCGTTCAAGTAATTTAACCAAAGTCCAGACTGCTCAAGCAGTTCTATCTGGACCAGACCATGGAGGACACATGAGGTGCTCATCAATAAAAAAAAAAAAAAAAAAATTAGGTATTTATTCTGGGACCTGTCCAGCTTCCTGCCAGCTTCCAAAAGAAGATGGCCATTAGTCCAGTTTTTTGCATGATGCGCATCTATAGTCCTAGCCCTCCTGTGGTCCGTCTTCTATTGATGCTATCACAAGGAAGTTTTTGGCGGCATTGGTTTGTTAGTCTGTGTCGAAAATAAATATGTGAAATGGGACATGGAACAAATGATTTTGGGAGTGATCTGGTTCCTTGTCTGGATCCAGGACTCTTTAACCTTGGTAGATAGGACCATTTTTGGTATTTGTGCCAGAATGGTATTGGATCAAGGAGTTTTTTTGTCATTGGGAGATTGTGTCGGGTTTGGCCCAAGCTGCTTGGCGGAGGTTTGTGCTGTCTGAGTGCTTTTCTTGTTGCAGTTTAATTGTTTGGACTTTTCTTGTGCATTGGCTATTGCTGTATTGAAGACCACCAAACCCAAGACAAGACCAAGGAGGGGACGAGAGCAAGTCTGACACCAAGACTGGGACTGAACTGATAGTCTATTTTCCACCACGATCCCAAGCAAACACACAGATCCCTTCATAACTTACTTCCAACCAACGTGAAAGGTTTTCTTTTCTGCACTCATTAACAGTTATTCTGTTTGCAAAAGGATGGATGGAGACCCTTAATACCTAACCTCCATGATTGAGGGAGGCAGTTAAATGTCTGGTTCCCCAATAGCTGCCTCACTGAGAGCTAGCCTGACGCTCACAGTCAGACCCCTCTGTCTCCCCTCATCTCTAACGTAAACAAGGGTCATCAATGGGTACAAAGGTCGTATTCAGAGGGTGTTTTTCAGAAACTACATGAGGGAATACATTCTGTTTGTGATAATCTCAGCTACTGTGGTCTTCAGTGGTCTAGAAAAAATGCATTGCCAAGATCAAGGTCTGGATGCAGTCAATCCCCCTACAAGACCTTGAACACGTGGTCAAGTCCAGGACGATATAAAGGAGGAATGTTGAATTAGCAATGGACAAAGAAGAATTTAGGTCTACTACTTTGTCACTTTTGTGTCTGAGTCAGTGATGTTATATCATCGTCCTATCCTTGACGGACCTCAAGGTTGAGAAGCCACACAGGCTTCCTCAAGAACATGTTGTCACTATTGTGTTGATATCCATCCAGGTAGATGAAAACAATGTTGGTGACACAAATGGACTCACAAGTGGGATTGTCGCATGTGGTCATCTGAAATGTCCCATGTTTGATAAGTGTACGGGACGGTCCGGAACAATGAAGCCCCAGAGTGAGTGAGAATTTGGAACAGAAGTGTGAAAGGTGTTTTGAAAATTAGGACTGAAGTTAGGTGAAGCAACTAACCGTCACACTTTTTTTCTTTTTTACAAGGTTGAGATGGTTGTAGTCTGTGTCGGTAAAAAAGTACCTTCTTCTTCAATTGGGTGTTAATTATGTTCTGGCCCCCATGTCTGATGTCCTGAACAAAAATTGTCCCAAGTTTGAACCTTTTAGGCGACTTCTTGTCTCGATGCATCTCAATGGTGTTTCCATGACGACCAAAGCAGAAACAAGGAGAGCACTGTGATGGACTCTGTGGTACATCACCCACGTTTACTGTAAAGTACTTTCTTTTATTTCCACCTCTCCTCTCCTCTGCTCCCTCCTACTGCTGGGTCTGTTTGTTCGTCTCAGACTGGCACAGACCGGTTCTGGGAGGACCCGGAGACAAAAGCCGTGATAGGTTTATGGGGTGAGGCTGACAGATGAGGATACTGACCACAGCAGATGTTTGTGTGCTCATGTGTATCCCAGGACTCGCTTCCAGGAAATCAGCCCGAGTCCTGGCAGGATGATGTGAATGTAGCTCACCAGCAAGATATATCTGGATGCTGACACATTAACTCTTTCACATCACCCTCTCCAAGTTCAGTGTCTCGAACTATCTCGACTCGATCGTCCCCAGGTTCTCTGCAGGCCACTCGGGCTCTCATGATCGTGGGCATCATCGTGTCAGTGGCAGGACTGGGCGTGGCCTGCATGGGGATGAAGTGCACCACCTGTGGGGAAGGAGACAAAGTGCGAAAGTCCCGGGTCGCCATGACTGGAGGAATTATCGTACTAGTGGGAGGTGATGATCAAAATGACTGTATATTATTCGTCTTGTCCTGACATCTTCTTTCACATTTTCTAGCTTTCTTTCCTAGCCTTTATCTTCATGTGTGTGTTCCCTCAAAACAACTGTGTGTTAGCCCCACACTTCGAGTACACACATTAAATTTAGGTTTATTGATGTGAATGTGAGTGGACATCAGTGGACTGGTGACTTTTCCGGTCTTCAACTGGGATGGTCCCCAGCTAAACACTGTCATTGTGAACTACAGATTAAAATTGTGTGTCCACGCCACACATTTGAGACATGAGACCAGAAGTAATAGAAATGAATGACCATACTGATGAGAAAAATACGAATTCTATTTATAGTTTTCGGGAGAGGTGCTCATTTTTATGGCTTGAGCCCCTGGCCTTAAAAATGCCTGTGGTCATTAGTTTCAAAGGTCAGTTGACTTTCTTGTAAAAATGTTTCATGACTCAAAGATCTGTGTCAATGACAAATGCCATTTGTGTCCATATTAAGTGACTGTATCTCATGACTCTACCCTTTCAGGACTCTCTGCGATTGTGGCCTGCTCCTGGTTCGCTCACAACGTGATCCGGGCCTTTTACAACCCGTACACACCTGTCAACACCAAGTAAGAGCAGACACAAACACTAGACAACATGTAGGAGACAGATAACGTGATAAACAGGAAATATACGGGACAAAAACATATAACTTACACGTGAAAAGGATGGTCACAAATTCATTCTGTCTCTATCAGGTTCGAGTTTGGAGCTGCCATCTTCATCGCTTGGGGCGGCTCCCTCCTGGACGTCCTGGGCGGAGCTATGCTGGCTGCCTCATGTCCCCGGAAAAAGCACGTGTCCAAGTACCCAACAGCGTCGGGACCACGCTCAGGCCCTCCTAGCAGCAACAAGGAATATGTCTAAACACAACCTGAATTCCCCAAAAACTGAACTAAGACTTTTTTTACTCAAATGCAAGCATGTACTACACAAGCTCTCTATTCGCATCTTGACATCAACTGTTTATCACTGTCACCCTGCAACAGCATTCACACGCAGTAGAAAATTATATCCCGCTCAGTCCAGCGAGTCTGATGACGGACCTGCAGACCGGACCATGGACTCGGTCCAGATGTTGCACTCGAGTGTCGGGCACCACAAGAGTTATGATTGTTCTCAAAAATACACACCACAGAGAACAGACGTCCTCAATCCATTATTTATTTTGCTGGAGAGAATTAGAATCAGAGCTCAACATAACTACATTTTATGTCCATAAATCACTGACCTGACTCCTTTTACAGTCGCATGGGATGACTTTCTTTCAGAACATGCTGAGGGCGCAGGATACTTGTTCTTAGATAACAGGCTTATGATAGAATTCAGTGGCTTCCTTAGCTAGCACGGATGGGCCAAAATGTAGAAGCAATGTATCTCAATATGGTTTTGAGTTTGCCTCATCACATCAGTCTCTTTTCAAATGAACATGGCTGCAGAGCCTCAGAAGGAAGCCGACCATATGACCCACTTACACACGTCTATCCAGCGCAACATGCTCCTTCCAAACAGATGAGCAATGACACTTCATCACTGTGAACCGAGACAGAGCACCTCACCTGATGTCAGCCAGTGTGTGATGTTGAAACATAAACCTGCAGCACCTAATTCCAGAAGACTCCTTGTCTTGTTGCCGAGACGCTTGAGATGCCCCGAGTGTGTAGAGAAGAAAAGACGTGTATATGTTCTTGCAAACACACATACATGTGTGTATTCTAAACCAGGCGTTTCCTCCTGGTAATACAGTTTCTAATATTAAAACGACTCACTCACATGCACTATTAGGAGTAGACTGTGTGATAGTACATTTAACAGAAGCTTGAGAACTGATAACACCTCTGAAAATAGTGTCCCCCATCTACATGTTACTCTTCATGTTCCTCCTCCAGTTCCTCACCCCGAGACACTTCAGTTTCTATTTATTTTATAAGAACGTGGTTTTGCATCATGGTTTGTTCATATGTTATAGCTGTAAGTGTGTATGAAAAACAAATAAACATTAGCCAGGTACAATAATTGTTATTTGTTTATGACTCTGACACAGATTTCACTCCAAAACTTTTATTTGACCGGTTTTCATGCAGACATTTGTTTGGGTGACATCATCGATCGTGGGGAAAAATGATTCATTAAAAACAAAAACAGTTCAAAAAGGCAGAGCTCATTTGTAAGCGTAGATCATTGGTAACATAGTTAGACCAGCACCAGCTAAGCTGGAGAGGCCCAATAGACAGAGAAGTCTACAATGACAAATGCATTTCGTAACTTTTTTTTTCTTATTTAAGGACACTTTTTTCTTGCATATGAGACGAGTAATTAGAAAAGAAAAACAGATATTGAGCGACCTCTAGTGGTAATTAAATTTGACCCATTAAGAGACAACGTTTTTCATTGCATTTCCACATGTAGGCACGTGTAACTACTTTTCCAATAACATCAAACATGCCTCGATCACAGAAAAAAAAGTGTGTAACAGCTAAGTGCAAATTCTCAATTTTTCTCAATTTGGTCTTCAGAGTCTACAGAGATAAACTGCATACATTTCAGTGCATTCTGTATAGTTTATACAATCAAGTCAAACATCACAGTCAGACATGTAAAATCGCTTGTTAAGAATAGAAAAATACATCTTTGCTCAATCCAAATTTCCTCAAATATTTAAGTCAACTGAATCAATGTGCTAAAGTAGGAAATTAGGCTTTTGTCTTTTCGTCGGCATATTTTGAATGTCATCAAGCAACATACTTACAAAACATTTTTAAACACAGAACACAATAATAAATAAGTCAAATTATGACTAGAGGCAAAATACATCTGTACATACAATTTCACACAAATCCAGTGTTTAATTTTCAAAACCAACCCTGACAGCTATGGTTAGGGTTAGAACGTGGCCGCTGCATGCTGTTAAGCAGACTAGTCAAGTGACTCATGCACGTCAACGGTCAGGTCAGCAGCAACAACAACTCAGATCAAAATCAATCACTCTTCAATAAATTATTCAGATACCTGTAATTCCAAGACAAGCGGTCACATGATCAGATGGTGACCAGTAAGATCCTCATGAGGAGAATCACCGTGCAGCGACTCCTTCACAGTCCAAACAAGTTATTACAAATGCCGCCATGTCAAAGTCTCCATTTCACTGCTGAGCGGACAAAGTCGTCCGGACCCATGGCACCTTCAACACTGAGACCTGATCAGAGATCAGTACCACGAGGGCCGGTACCACCACAGATCCACGGGCAGCGTTTGGCCACATCCCTTTCAGGTTTAAGAGACTGGCATGGACACAGCACACTGGCCGTTGTTGTTCATGATGTCATCCAAGTCTTCATCGTCCAGCTCCACTGAGGGTGAGCGACAGAGAGAGGTCAAAGATAAAGGCCCGACAATCGTATGAGGAGTCAGTAAACAGGATGAATGGATGGACAGACTGACAGACAGCATGAAAGGTAATTACACTTTTCCAATCGTATAATACTTAAATATCAAATTTAAGTCAGATGTTTATGTTACTTCTTCTTCTGCCTTTAGGCCCCTCAAGGAACTGAATTGCTCATCCCTGATGTAAAAGTTCACACCAATAAATGAAACAATTGTGTAGAATCATACGTCTTTGGAAACAAACAATGTAACACAACATAAAAAACAGATTTAAAATAATCCGTACAAGTCAAAATGAGAGAGGTTGTTTGAAGTTAATAATAATAGCAATGTGTATTAAACAAATGGACAGAGCGCACATTCAAGCAAATACCTTTGAAGCAAGTCAAGTGTGTGGATTTTACTATGCAACCCGCGTCCATACCTTTCTTACTGCGACCGATCTGGCCCAACTTGGGAGCTCTCTGGCCGAGTCTCTGAGGGTTCGCTCCACCATGAGGTCCACCGGCCGGCTGGTGGCCCGGGTTGAAGGGCCCAGGGTTGGCAGGCTGGTGAGGGTTGGTTCTGGGAGGGAGGAGCTCGGGGATTCCCGAGGACCCGTACATTTCCCTGCGACGTTGCGATTCCACCTGACAGGAAGGTGTCACCAAGTGGCGTCGAGCAGCTCCCGCTTCCGCTCTGGTCTAACTGTTTTAAGTAAAAACACTGTCATAACTTGTAGCTGAAATGACAAGGTTTATAAGGACTCGAGTTGAACGTGACCGAGGTGCGTCACGTGTGTGGCACAGCTCCGATCTTGGAATTACCCGTTAGCTGAACATACGTTTTTCTTTTAAACACTACAGAACTACTAAATGATCGGTGTATGGACAGGAAGGTCCGCAGTGATGAATTGATCTTTTCATAAGAGTCGTGTTGTTTACCTCGCTCGATCTCTGACTCGCAGTCTGGTCGCTTCTCCCTCTGTTCAGTCCACAAACACACTCGTTCTCACTTGATCTCGATGGGGTTTAACCGGGATCTCTCTCTCTCTCAGGTGCGCAGGGTTCGGAATCCTCCGGGTCTCATAACAACACAGGTTCCGTTCACACGATCTGCTGTGTTTCCCACTCTTCTGGTCCTGCTGCGGGGGTGTGACTGTAGTGCGTGACGTTTACGTCGTTGCGTCAGATACAGTGACGCAGACTTCAACCAATGATCGTTCGCGAATACTCAAACACGGAAGAAGTGAGCTTTCGGTGCTGATGAGCGTCACACCCTTCCAACCCTCACGAGTTTCTGTCCAAGTGGAACTATTAAAATAGCTGTCACTGATCCTACATTCGTAATTCAAAATTAAATGAAATTAGTGATTGTTCTGTGACAGTTTTGTTTCTTTTTTTTTTTTTTTTTTTACAATGAACGCAAATTATCAGTGGTAAAAACATTTCTTCTGTACTATTTGTACTCCAGCTGTTGTACATTTGAATTACTTTTACTACTAGAAAGTACTTTTTAGAAGGTCATTTTTATTGCGTGGTCCTCAGCAGCATACTCATCACATTTTATTTGATATTGAACACATGCAGTGTCCATTTATGTTTCTCTTGAACAGTTGGGGTTATGAGCAATGACGCACTTGGTTTCTTACTTCGTTGACTTTTAACTTTTGTCAACTATCTACTGACTTGAGAGGCAAGGTTCAAGCTTCAAAAGTTAGGTGTATGGTTTTCTAAACATCATGACATGCCTCAATCCGGAGCACTAACATTCACATTGTTATCAGTGTAAATTTCTTTTGTACTTTCTTATAAAGAGTGATATGAATGCACCAAACAAAATAGCTGAAAATAGCTGGTACTGCACCACGGTGTCTCTAAATGCATCCCACACACACACCCCAAAAAAAACAAAAACTAAACACCTTAGCTGTATTCTTTTTTTAACTGTGGGAGAGATGTTAGAATCAAAATCAAGTGGGCTTCAGAATAACAGTGGGGAAGTTTAATCTCGTCTCAAATCTTAAAAAAGTAGAGAAAAACGCCAAATGCTGACATTATTATTATTTTATTAAAATGTTTTTAATATAATAAAATGTATTAAAAATAAATATCGCAGAGTTGACAAAGAAAAAAATCATAAAGACTGAATTGTCTGTGAAAAACACAGCAAGACCACTGAGATAATGAGTAATAAAGGGAGAATCGTTGAGTCAACAAAGGCTTTTGGTATCCTTTAGATGTATTAAGTATTAAGTAGTAAGTCCATTTATTTTAACAGATATGATCTTGAACTGGTACAAAAAATATCATCTCTTTCGGAGAGTCAACAATGTTAAAAGAGGTTAGGAATAAGATATATGATCATTTTCAATCCTGTCGTGACACCGTAGCTGCTGAGGAGATTATGTGAATAGACACAACTGAAACAAATTGAACCGTTCTGTAAGTACTTGTCAAGCAATAGTTGTGGAGTAGGAAAAGCATGACTCATGGAATTAGGAGGTCTGGCCACGAGTCAGCAACTTCAACCTGCATTAGTTTGTTTACATAGCTCTTCTTTTGTATTTACATCAAAACAAGCAGAATCTGAGAAACCACAGTGCAAAGTCAAACTGGAGAAAAGGGACAGCGGGGAAATCACTTCAGCCGGTAAGGATGACTAACTTCGGAAATTTAAACGGTCAATCATTACTTATTGTAGCCTTCCACTGAAAAACAATCATTGACGCAGAAGCTTGAGACATGCCATGACATTGCTTTTTCATCTGATTTCTAAAGTTACTACTAGATAATTATTATTACAAGTTGTATTATTTTTTGTTTTTCACTGTGGAACAAATAGATGATTTGCTTCACTGTGTGCTTGCAGTGGTACCAGGGTGCAGTCATTCATTGTGTGTATTTTTTCCAACCTTTTCATGTCAAAGCCAGGGCCCTCAGAAATGTCTTCTCTGGTGGTCACAGCTCAACCCAAGAAACGTGGCCCACTATCTGGAACCTGGACCACAGGCTT
Organism: Synchiropus splendidus; assembly: GCF_027744825.2. NCBI lineage: Eukaryota > Metazoa > Chordata > Actinopteri > Syngnathiformes > Callionymidae > Synchiropus > Synchiropus splendidus. Next base: position 12,385,668 of record NC_071336.1, read on the forward strand.
GTGTGACTGCCACAAGGATCTGGGAGACTGTAAGTGTTCGTGTGTGAAGGTGAATAATATTATAGTCTGGCGTTTCTTTTCGCCCGTTGTGTCTCTACTCCAGGCTGCTGTGCTCTGTGCTGCCTCCCAGTGTTCACCTGTCAGGTGAGCAGGGCTGGTGGAATGTGCCCACTGCTCCCTCTGCTGGACATTATTGGCTGTGTGCCTCCTGCCTCTCTGGCTATGAGAGCTACGATCAGGGAACGATACGGAATCCAGGTACTCTCTGCCAAATAAGTGTTTCCCCCTGCACCTTATTGTATTATTATTATTATTGTTGTTATTATTGTTGTTATTATTATTATTGTTGTTGTTGTTGTTGTTGTTTTAATTGTTGTTGTTGTTGTTATAAACCCCAGTATACTATAAATAAACTCATGTTTTGTTTTGTTTTTTCGTGCGGTGTATGTCAGGGCAGTGTGTGGAGCGACTGCTTCTTCGGTTGTTGCTGCTATCATCTATCCTGGATGCAGATTTCTCGCGAACTCAAGAGAAGAGCCGCCTCACACGCTGACTCTTCGTCGTCGGTCAGATACACTTCTCTCGTGTCCCTAGAGGGGGCGCACTTGGTCTAGCGACTCCGGTTCCGCATCCTCTTCAGTTGCCATGAACTGAAAGGCAAAATCTGTACTGAAACTATGGATTGTCGTCGAGTTTTCTCTCACACCGCAATTGCGCATTTTGAGATGTCTACATGAAATAGAGTGTGTTTGGGGAGGGGGAATAAAAAAATGTTTATGCTGTGTTTTCCAACTTTTTCATACAGTATATTTAGCTCATTTTAAATGTGTGCGTTTGTGCTGGCAGGCAGAGGTCATGACCTCACAGGGACATTTTGGGGGGCAGGTAGTGAATAGTTAATGAGGCTTCATGATCTATTTGAGGATGGAGCTGTCATGACTGTTGGGAGACGCTGTTGTCATTTGTCTCAATACCACCGTGGACTAGGGCAATGGTTGGCAACCTCAATTGTTGAAAGAGCTATGTTGGACCAAAAAAACAAACCATTATGTCTGGAGCCGCAAAAAAAATAAAAGCCTTATATAAGCCTTAAAATGAAGGCAACGCACGCTGTATGTATCTATATTAGCCGACCATCAAAATGACTAAGTTGGTTACGAATACATAATGAGCCTTCATGATTAAATGTTTATTTTCCAGGCAGTGCATTCTGCAGAGAATGACACACCATGTGACAGCTCTGTTGTACGATGCCGCCTCAAGTTTAACTTCATTACAATATCAATGAATTAGCAGGAGGTCAGAATATTCGCTGTCAACTTCATCGAGCAATGCACCGAACCGACGGTGGTTCAATGCTTTTGCAATGATCTTGTTCACCATCTCGATGACAAGGTTCATCACCGCCACACACTCCGTTGGGAATGTTTGTGCACACAGCGCCTCTTGATGCAAGATGCAGTCGAATGCAAGCAGATTTTGATCCAGTGCTTTCTGTCTTAAAGTCACAAACCCCCTTTTTGATCCTCTCATTTTGCCATGCGCTTTGAGTTTCTGAGTTTCTCCTGGTCCACCTCCTTTGTTTTCCAGTGTGTCTGTGCCCGTTCTCTGTGGTTCTACTGCCTGCAATCCTGTGGACTTACTGTGTTTCTTGGACTCTGGTTCTCCTCCACTGTTTTGCGCTCATGATGGGCGTTTTGGTTTCTGAACCGTTTGATTTTATTTTCCGGACTCTGTCTCCCATTTGTGTTGAGATTTTGTACCGCCTTGTTTTTCCTTGTGCTTCCTTCGACTGTAATTCTGTTCTTTTTAAGTTTGCCTCCTTCTACCATTGAACCGTATTAAGTTCGTTTTCTTCTTAAATTTGTAGGACTAAAGAGCCGCATACGGCTCTAGAGCCGCAGGTTGCCGACCCCTGGACTAGGGGGTGGCGAACTGTCGGGAACTAAGATTTCTCCTTGTCAGAGGACTGTGATCTCTGAAAGCCTTTTTAGTTATGTATTGAATAATGATGGGCCAGTGGGGCTTCATGAAACGGTGTCGTTATTTTTAGAGCCCAGTAGGTGGCGCTGTTGGTGCAAAAATTAGGAGGAGTTTCATTGAATTCCTGTCCAAATACAAAGAATTTAGAGTGTGGAGGGCCATCTCGTGGGCTCTGAAAATAAAGACACTGTTTCATGAAGCCTCATTGGCCCATCACTAGTATTAATGATGCATATAATATTGCAGTGTCTTAATCGGCATGTGCGAGGAATGAACCTAAAGTTTGGCTGGATCCTTACCTCTTATCTGGTCTGCTGATCATAATGCTGTTAACCCACCGAGGTACAGCAGTTGTGACCAACACAATGAATCAAAAACATTCATGGAATGTAATATGATTTGACCTTATCTTTGCAGATGATGTCATGGTGGACGTCACTCATGTTCTTCCTGGATAAATAAAATTGAAAGCAAGTAAATAATTTAGTCGACATTAAATTTTGACGAACCAATAAAAGACGTTCTTAATGAGGAATGGTGTTGGATTAGAGTTTGTCAAGAAGACCAGGGCTGATAGACGGACCGTGCGATGGTCTGCTAGTCGGACTGGACTGACTAGTTGCTGACGTCTCTTGTTGGTATATAAGTTGTCAGGAAGAGACCCGCTCATCACCTTTGACTTGACTGTGTGTTGAAGGAGAGAAAGGTAAGATCGCACACACTCACACCTGTTGTTTAGAGCAGTTTCAATGTGTATTTCCATATCATGTCCATGCTTGAGATTGTGAGTAATCTGTGGGTTACATTCATTTTCTACCATGTGGGGGAGGGTTGTTTATTTTGACTGATTCAGCCAGCACCAGCACCATGTTGACTGTAGCATTACTGACATCTAATATCTATTACAGCTTTGTTTCCCACTCATTAGAGTTCCTTGAATATATATATTTTAAAAACTAGTTACTCTGTGAAATTAAATCCTTTGAATGTTGTTTTTATGTCATGAGACCCTTGCTGATGAAAGGAAGTGTAAAGCTTCCATATTGATTACGAAATGAAATGTTGGATGGACTATTTACTTATGTGTAGTACAGACACAAGTCACTGAAATTACATATAAATAAATGACATTATTTCATGAATTTCATTTGCGCTGCCATGATCTAAATCCAGTCTATACTACTACTACCACTGCTACTACGACTACTATTACTACAACTACTACTAATAATAATAATAATATAAGTAATGATAGTAATATACATCAATGCTTAAAAAACTCAATATCACACTATTCTGATCTTCTTCAGGTTTATTTTTACCAGCAAGATCAGACGTCCACGTACCAAAAATGACAACGATAACCACAGCACCAGAACCCAGAGCGTACACCATGACCACAATATCGCATGAGTGGTCCTCTGGCATCTGCGATTGTTTCAAGGACTTGCCCCATTGTGAGTGACGGAATGTTCTCAAAAAAGGTGAGATGATGGATTCCACCTCATCACCTTCCCATCTCCAGGTTGCTTCGCCTTTTGGTGTTTTCCCTGCTTCGCCTGTAAAACTGCAAGTGAGGCCGGAGAGTGCCTATGTTTGCCTCTGCTGGACAGTTTCGGAATCATCCCACCAATCACACTCTCCCTCAGAGTGTCGGTACGCCAGAGATACGGCATCGAGGTGAGCATTTTTGAGATTTAAAGCCTTCTTGGAGGTCTTCACCAGCCTCTATCACTGTGCATTCCTCAGACACTTAATCAGTAGACACACTGTTTCTCAGAAAAGGTTGACGAAAACTTCATAGTTCTACAATACAAGAAAAATGTAAATGCTTGTATTTATTAAGTTTAAAAAAAGGTCACCTTGCTGGAAATCTTCTGTTTTACATGAGAAGACAACAAGGCAGGTCTGGTTTTCACCAATTTCACCTGCTGATGATCAACTTTAAAGCAACTCAACAAAATTATTAAATAAATAAATAAGTGTACTCAATTGTCGCCCCATTTAGTGAATGAACCTCAAACTCCTGAGTAAGATGCTGATTTGAGGAGAGCTGAGTTTCTGTGGAAATGTTCTCTTACACCTCTCACTCTTAGCCCAAAGATGACCTCCTCATCTCTGTTCATCCATTTTCCAATAATTCAGTGACCCCCATGTGATCTGTTAGCTTTGTGGCATCAAGTGGCCTGACATCACTGAGTTTGTGCACGTGACCAGGATCATGGGCTTGATGACGCACCACACCCTGTGGACAGTGCCACACACATATTTCACGGAGCAACTGCTTTACCATGACTAAAAATGGTCTTGAAAGATGAAGTGTGTTTTTGGCCGCGAGGAAGTGGAACCACTCTTGCTCAATCCGCACACATGTTCTGGATCTGAACTTGAGATGAAATAACATTTTTATTTTTTAGAAAACACTTTCTTAGATTCAGAATTATCGAGAAAAGGTTATTTTAAGCCACCAAAAAAAAAAAAAAAAACTTTGGTGATTGACAGTTGAGATCAGTTGAACCATAAGAGTGTCAATGGCACAGCTCACCAACCATTTTTGTAGTTCTTTGGTTGGTCCTTCAATACATTGAACAAGGCTGATATTTTGCTCACTCTTACTTGTTACTTTGAAATTACTAATATTTGAAATTGCATTTTGAAAGTGAAGCTACGATATTAGGATGTGAGATTTCATTACCGAACTAAAACAAAAAGTCTTCAGAACATGGAAAAGCATCATAGGGCCCCCTTAATCTGCCTCTACAGTCCAAGAATGTGTGTTTCTTGCGTGGCACTGATTTTTATCCCCTGTTTATCTCTACAGGGAACCATTTGCAACGACTGTGTCTGTGCGTTCTGCTGTGGACCTTGTTCCTGGTGCCAGATAGCAAGGGAGATTAAAAGCAGGAAGAACCCTCTCACCTTTGTCAACATGGCCAGTAGCTAAGTCGCAGATTTGTGATCTGGTCTTGGTCGTCTGGACGTGGGGAATGTGAGTCGCTGAAGACGTCAGCATTTACTTCAGCACTAGAATATCATTTGTACTTGTAAAAAAAAAAAAACATTTTCACGTGGACTGGTGATCAAGCTTCTTTCCCTACTTTGTCTGCTTTTGCACCAATGAGACCTGTCTGTCATCGTTGGCCGGTGAGGAAGTTCACACACTTGTTCTTTTAGGAATTCCTCTGCGCTTCGTCAGTGAGAGAGAGAGAGAAGAAATCATAAACACATTGTATCATGCTGCGGAACAATCAAAGGAAGGAAAGCCAGCGAGTCTGCAGGCTCTCACAGAGCTTTCTTGACATATGAGGCGTTATTGGGCGCACGGAACGTGAGGCTCCCCCAGGAGAGGTGGTTAATATCCCAATAAGCATGTATTGTCTGAAAAGCTGCGAGAAACATGCGTAATGTTTCTGTACAAGCTCGCCGCAAAAGGATATTTCACACACAAAAAAAGTGTATTTTAAGTATTACACTGAAAGTGATATGACACAAACAAAAATCCACCTCCAGAGATTTAATAAAATAAAATAAAATAAACGTGACATGCATTGTGATGAAAGTTTGTTCTTTTTTTATTGTGTTTGTTATTTGTTTACTCCTTTACAAAGGATGTGAAGTAATCTGCGCACAGATACGCACTTCAGAAAACAGAACTCTTTATATTGCGAGCACACTGTGATGTACTCATGTCCCTGCGTGTTGTCTCCACATCAGGCTTCGTGATGGCAATGATGACATCTAGAACAACATCTGTATGAACGATGCGCTGCATGCAAACAGGACAGCATCTACGGAACATCTCGCATTTTCTTTAAATGGGTTTGTGCGGTATGGCGCAACGGTTTGCAGCATAACACTTATTGTTCGACGGATCCCGTCCTCCTTCGTGCCTGGTTCTACCTTGCCACAAACATTATGATTATTATAGTACTATTAATATAAGAGAAAGGACGGCTGGTCCCCGCGAGAGACACAGGGCTGACGGCACCGTGATGCGTTCAACATCCCTCGGAACAAGGTATGGATCGTGAGCCGTATTGGTTCAGTAAGGGACGCTTCATTTGAACGCAGGGGGCGATTCTGTATTTCAAAAGACGAGGTAATTTCAATTTATTAAACAACAAAAGTCAGAATTTGTCTGGTGTTCTACGTCTACGGCCGTCTCAAAATATATCATTCTCTGCCAAACGTACGCTCCCATGCATAACGCCTGCCGTTTATATGTTCTTTCTTTCTGTTTATTTTTAAACAAAAAATATATTGGAAATGTATTTACAGTTGCGTTATTTAGTAATACAGTCACTCGCGTAACGTGTAGTGAATTGTGAATCCCGACGTTCGCGTTGAAGCTTGAACGTCCCACCTCTGACCAATCACAGTAAAGGGAGCGTCGTCAGAGCATAGAACGCGGAAAACCAACAAACCACATCTGCTTGTGCTCGTAAGATTTTTCCAGTTTTTTAAAGAAGGAGTGAACTCCACTAGGATCTAATGTCAGCTTGAAACTCCGTGATATGAGTATGTGACCTTTTAATTAGCAGTGAGGTGATATGAAATTGTATTTTGGCGAGAGACTTTTTATGTGTGGGCGTTTTATGGGATAATGTTTTTATCAATAAATGTGACCCCTAGTGAACCATCAGAACTTGAGCAAACCATTGTGTGCAGCAGTTAAGCTTTAACTGACGTATAATGTTACACACTCCGCCTGAACTTTGACCTGGCTTGCGCGAACGCATGTGTGGTGTGATGTGTTTAAACGCCTCACTCTAGGCTGCACACTCGAGCTTGATATTTGGACTGTCAGAAAGGTAAGTGTGGAAAAAAAGGGCATTTGATCAGTGCTATTCTTGACACTGTCTTCAAATGTAAAACTTTGCGCTCTTTTCTTGAATATTTGTTACACTAAGATCTGCACTCTCCTGTTGATAAACCCAACAGCGTTGAAAGGAAATGTATATTCATAGTCTTTATATTTTCTCTCCAGACATGGACTGGTATTAAACCAAACTTTCTCTCGCTCTGTCTCATTCATTTGATTTAATAAGCAAACGTGTGTTTTTGACAGAAAATGGTGAGGTCCCTCTCCACCGTCCTGCCGGTGCTGCTGATCTTCTCGCTGGCTGCAGCCTTTTGCGATGGCAGCAAGATCTTGGTTGTCCCACTTGACGGCAGCCACTGGATCAACATGAATGTGATTCTCCAGGAGCTGCACGCCCGAGGTCACGAGCTGACGGTGCTGCGCTCAGCCAAGAGCTGGTATATTCCCAAAGACTCACCCATCTACACTTCCATCGAAGTGAAGACGTTGGAAGATGAGACGGACCCTAACGTCTACTCTAAAATGCTCCTGGATGTTGTTGAATGCAGAAAGTGGCCACAATTCTTTAGCGGCTTCTGCCAGCAGAGCTTGATCACACGGATACAGAAAAATGGTCATGCTATTCTCGCCAGAGCAGCTGCCAGCCTGTTAGATGATCCTGTTTTCATGAAAAACATGCAGGACATGAAGTTTGATTTGATGCTAACTGACCCCGCGCTGACCTTGGGGATCATATTGGGCAGCTACCTGAAACTCCCCATGGTGTGTAACGTCCGCTGGATGAACACCGGAGAGAGCCACTTCTCCATTGCACCATCCCCATTATCCTATGTGCCTGTGCCTGGAACTGAACTTCATGACCAGATGGATTTCGTGGACCGGACCAAGAATGTCCTGTACTATATTTTTAGTGTCTTTGAACACCAATATGTCATTGAACCTGCCTACTTTGAGCTTTTCCGACGTCACTTCCCGCCCGGAACCAGCTTGCTGTCCTTGGAACGCCAGGCTGATATCTGGTTGATGCGGACCGACTTTGTGTTTGAGTTCCCCCGTCCCACCATGCCCAATGTCATTTACATTGGTGGATTCCAGAGCAAAGCGGCGAAACCCCTGCCTGATGATCTAGAAGCCTTTGTACAGAGCTCCGGGGAACATGGCGTGGTGATGATGTCTCTTGGGACCATAGTGTCTGCGCTGTCTAAAGAAATGACCGAAGAAATCGCTGCAGCATTTGCTGAGCTGCCTCAGAAGGTGATCTGGAAGTTTTTAGGCGAGAAACCTTCAACATTAGGAAACAACACCCTCTTGGTGGACTGGCTGCCTCAGAAGGACCTCCTGGGACACCCAAAGACTCGTGCTTTTGTGGCTCATGGTGGCACGAATGGCCTTTACGAGGCCATCTACCACGGCGTCCCTGTTGTGTGTCTGCCACTTCTCTTTGACCAGTTTGACAACGGACAGCGCCTGAAAGTGCGTGGGGCAGCTCAGGTGGTGGAAGCCAAATCTCTAACAAAGGACACATTCCTGGAAGCTCTGAAGGACGTCTTGGAAACTCCGTCTTATCGCCAGAACATACAGCGCATGTCGAAGCTTCACCGTGATCACGCTGTTCCTCCCTTGGACACCGCCATCTTCTGGATTGAATACGTCATCAGGAACCAGGGAGCGGCCCATCTGCGCTCTGAAGCCTTCAACCTCACCTGGTACTCCTACTACTGCCTCGATGTGGCTGCTCTGTTGGCTGCTGTGATTGGCGGGATCTTCTGGGGATCACTGGCTCTCTGTCGGATTTGCTGCTGCCGGAAATCTAAGAAGAAGAAGACCAAATCAGAGTAGCAAACAAATATATTTCATTTACATATCTAAAAGTATGTCTTGCTACACACATTTAACTACATGGTTTAATGGAAATGTAATTCCTATAATTAACTGCCATTGCCCTTTGTTTTTTTCTTATGTTTATCTCCATTTCCCCATCTAGTGGTCTACTTTTTCCTCGTGTTGACTTTGATGCTTATGTATTCTGTTGTTACATTATTTTAAATGTAATTTTACCCCCAAAGAAATGTCTACACTTTCCGACTGTGAATGTAACAAGCTACGACTCGAAACATATGGAGTGAGCCACCAGCAAATCATGACAAAGCAGTGACTCAGTGACGTGGAGGTACTTTATCAAATATCTTTGTACTTCCACTTCAGGAATTTTCTGTGACTATTTGATCTGTTTTGACCTAGGAACAATGTATACCAGCTGAAGACACTGCCATGTATTATTGTATTGTCTCAAAAACGATATTGCAACACAAGCTCCATTATAGAATCATGAATTTGTATCTAAAACACAGTATACAATAAAATCTATTAAACAACTTCCATGTGGCTGTGGTACCAAATTGTGTTGCTCCTTTAACAGTCTTGTTTTATCTACAATCTACACATTGATTATTCATGTTGTTGCTAGACTCAGAAATAAAGAGTTCATTTCTGATAACACTTGTTAACGGAGCTCACGTTTAACTGAAATAAAATCCATCTATGCATGGCCAGTCCTCGTCTTTCGGTTTTCAAATACCAGTTTTACTAATTTTCGCTAACACTGGAGTCCTCAAAGGCGTCGGGTCAAGCAGTTTCACCTCGGAAAGAAAAACAGTATCTGGCATTTCTCATTATTTCCTCTAACATTCTAGCTCCTGCAGACACATTCACCTCAGAAACAATTTCTATTGTGAGCAGCTCTACTCCACCCAGCAGTGCCCACACACCAGCTTGTTGCAGGCAAAAACATGGACTATTTTTCGTCAAGTCATTCACATTTTTTTAACTTTGACAACCTAATTTCAACTATAATGCTGGTATTTGCCATGTGGCAGATATTTTAAAACAGGCAGGTGATGGAATCTATGAAACTATGGTATGGTTTGGTTCTCTGAAGCAAAGCAGCATTTAAAATGTTTGTTTTTTCAAATTTCATTTATTCTGTGTAAAGTTTTATCCAACATGTGGCAGTGAAAGGTTTTCGGTGCAACTGTGTGCGTGTGTGTTTGTATGTGCGTATGCCTGAAAGGCGTTCTCCTCCTTCAGGATGTGGCCTTGAAAACTAAAGAAGTGGACTTCCTGAGAAGGAAACGATCACAGCGGACTTTGTAGAGACGCCGTGTTCCCCAGTCTGTAGGTCACTTGTCGACTGAGACTCCAGACTGAGGCTCAGGCTGGTTTGTGGCTCGGGAAGGTGAGTGAAAAGATGTTTGTGTCCTTGGATTTAACATCTAATCACAGTAATGTTCCGCAGGTTTAGGGCAGCGCAACATGTTCTAAAGTGGACATGTGAGATCCCTTCATTGATTGATGGGTGGTTCTACATCAGCTTTTTATCCTCCATCTTCATCTTCCTCACAATGTCCAACGACAGCTGTGGCCTCCCCTTTGACTCGGACACGTTGGGTCTGACCTGCATCTACAGCATCATCTTCTCCGTGGCTCTGCCCAGCAACCTGCTGTCTCTCTGGGGTCTGTACCAGCTGGGCCGCGCCGGTGTGGGAGGCTGTCAGCTGGTCCACATTCTCAACCTGCTGCTCTCAGACCTGCTGCAGCTCCTCACGCTGCCACTGTGGATCCTCTACCTGCAGGGGGGGCACCGCTGGCCCTATGGACAGCTTACTTGTGAGCTGGTGGGTTACGTGTTCTATGTCAACGTGTATGCGAGCGTCATGTTCCTGTGTCTGATAGCGTTGGACCGCTGCCTTGCCATTGTGTACCCGCTGAGCAGCCGCCGGCTGAGGACAGTTCGGGTGGCAGCGCTGGTGGGCATGGCAGTGTGGTGTGTCACTTTCCTGTTCTGCTTGCTTGGACTGCTGCCGTCTGTGTTCGATGCCGGCAGCCTGTTGTGTTTGGAGCAGTATCCAGTCAGTACCAAGTATGCCCACTTCAAGATCATCACAGTGGCGCTGGGCTTCCTGCTGCCATGCTGCATCCTCGGGTGAGAAAAACACAATCCTTCTGACGACATGATAAGATGAGCCATTATCCAAACGTTTTTTCCCCACATAAACATTCACTTTCTCCATTAAACTGATGAACAAATGAATGAATGTTTGCAAAATGTTCACACATTGCTTGTTGATTTTAGGTACTGAACAACAAGAGGTGTTTTTGCTCTTTAAAAATGTCAATAATAATACATAATAATGTCAAGCTTTTATTTTAACACAAAAGTTTATTGTCAGTATGTTTATTCTGAAACTTCTATTTTTGTCTGTCAGCTACAGCTCCGCCCACATTGGCGTAACACTCCGGCGCTCCCCCTCCCTCTCTGACCACGAGCGGCACAAGATTGTGGGGATCCTCATCATCATCACCATCAACTTCATCGCCGTGTTCGGACCGTACCATCTGGTGGGAGGCTACAGGTTTGTCAGCCTCCTCCTGACAGACCAACCGTGTAAACTGGAGCGCTCCATCTTTCTGGTCTACCGCCTCTGCTACGGCTTCACCAGCTTCAATCTCGTCCTGGATCCTCTTTTCTACATTTTTCTGTGTCCTGATGCCCGAGTGGAGCTGAGAAAGTCGCTACCCTGTTTTGGAAGAGTCTGCAGGCGAGGGGAGGCCCCACAAGGCCAGGACGCCCTTAGACACAACCACTTTCCAGGGATATAACATATGATATGTTTGGGTCAACTTTCAGATAGCTTATCATCTCAGACCATGCTTTTAGGAACCGTTTGCCACTATTTGCGAATCACAGGACACGTGCAGGACGAAGAACCATTCAGGTTTGTGGATGTTAAGAGGATATGAGCGACTCAGCGGATGATCAACATAGGCTACTATTACCTTCATTGTCAAGTCTTTTGGGACAATATATATTACTTGGGTAGCATTCATTTCAAGAGAAGAGCAACATGAAGTGGCAAGGACAGGCAGTCCACAGCAAATGTGAGATGGATCGCAGTAATGCAGTCTGCCGAGTGTGGTTTATTGTGGTTAGTAACAGCTCAACGCAGCGATGGTCCAGTGGGGGGAGCTATGGCAGTCAGCTTTGGCACTTTCTGAGGGGTCTGCGGTGATGTCACCTCCCCTATTCCTTGCAAACCGTATAGAGGTAGTGAGTAGAGGGCAGGTTGGTGGAGAATAATCTTCCCTCCAGTCCTGCTGTCTTTTGCTGTCTATTGTTCTCCTGGTGAATGACCGAGCCCAACCAGATGGTGGACTCGTTGACCTGATTCAGCAACAGGTGTCTCCACTTCACTAGTCGACTCCTGTCAGCCAGGCTGCTCTAATGCCGCAGTAACAGTAAGTAGTTGCTAACCTTGTGTCCCCTCATGTCCAGCTTTACTCTCGAGCAGCCCGAGGCTGCGGGTCAGCAGGGGGAACTGGAAAGGTCACTTTTGTGAGGCAGCCATTGTCCAATAAGCAAAGACTCAAAACCAAGGTAAAACTATTCATGGTTTGAGCTAGATGTTTATACTGGTGGTATACAGATGTTCCTGGTCCACTGATCCCACTGATGCACAAGACACGTGGCAGCTAGGATGATAACAACAACAACAAACATGGAGGAATCCCTGATCCAAAGCAAACAAAAGCATCTGTTTGCCTTTGTTCGGGGATGTTTTTCTCTACACAATGGCCATGGTTTCCACTACTCTGAATGTACTTGAAATACTTGTAACATTGAAATTCATGTGCGAATAAAAAGACATGAAAAGAGCTTAGTTTAAATAAGGTGATATAAAAACTTCCACTATTGTGATGTATTGTTCTATTGTCAAAGTGATGCAAAATAAATAAATATTTTGTTGCTTAAATGTATTTATGGGTCCATTGATTCAGTAATATACCAAATTAATTCAAATTGAAAAATGTGGCTTCTTGTGGCAAATATTCTTATGTCATTAAACTGCGATTAATTGAGATGAATTAATTCAAATTCTCTAGACTGACCATGTGTTTCGTCACTCCTTTGGAGTGAGTTGAAGATGTTTTTCAAAAAATACAGCTCAGAATTACAGCTTGACTTGTTCCCCTGTAGCGTCACTCACTAGTCTCAAGGAATTGCTAAAGTCAAGTTTTGATTTCCATTTCACGGTGGGGTGTCTAACAGTGAAGTAGCACCAACTATGTCTGAAATATCCTTTTTTTTAATTGTGAACATTTACACCTGATATGTGGACATGGATATTTTGAAAAGAAAACACAAGAGGGTTGATGTGTCTTATTTCATCTGTTCATGTTGCCGCCGAAATTGTTCCAGTGCAGAACTGTCCATTATTTTAACGTTTTTTTTTCAGCAACAATTCAGTTTAAGTTAATTCTTGGTCATTTGACAGGAATAAACTTGTATTCTGAACTGACAAACACTGTCCTTTATTGTTGGTATGATCATATTTTACATACAGTATTGTGACTGCAGGGCATTTCAACTGCACATATGCTTTAATTGTCACAATTATAAACCTAAATATAATGCCCCAGTTATTTTGAAGTCTTCATCCTCAAATTGAGGTTCAATTGGGTTTCAGCCAAATGTCCCCACAATTTCATACAGTCCTCACAAGGATAATGTTTTCTCAAGAATTCATCCCCACGAAGTGGTTAACTGACAATGTACAGTATATAACCTAATTCTAATGACCCAGTTATTTTGACATCCTCATCCTCAAATTGAGCCTTGGATTTGTGGGGTCCAGCTAAATGGTCCCCACAAAGGCCTTCACAAGAATTGGTAAAGGGCTCTCACTTACATAGCACTTTCCATGCTTAAGTCACTCATTCACACACACTGATCCATGAAACCCGGGTCAAGTGTCTTGCTCAGGGAGAAACACATCACAAACACAAGCCGACTGCTCTACCATGTCGCTATTAGCCAAAGTGACTGTGTTTAACCATTTTAAAAGTCGGGCACAACTCCAAACAATGCAATGCATCGGAGGGTTGTAATGTATAGTGAGCAGCAAAACAAGTAAAATAATAGACCCTGGTGTTGCAATTGCTATGCAGCAAATTCATTTACTAACATCTCATCTGATATTTACCAGTCTCTATTGTTTTGTGGTGCACAGGTCAAATGCCCAGCTTTTTCAAGTAGTAGTCCTCTGTACTATGTGGCTGTAAAGTTAAAGCAGCTCCACAGAATGAGGCCCTTGATGTAACTGTGCTGACTCGTGTATATCAGGTCAGACTTGAAGCTACCACGTGTTTTCTGACATGATTTTTTCACTTCAAACAACCACAAGTTTTCTACTGATGTCAACAGTTTTGTCTTCGCCACCTTCCTATCCCGACCTTTATTGTACTGCAGCCGTGTCTTGTCAAGATGCTTCGTTTCTTCATGCTGTTCTTTCTTCTCCTCAACGCATGTAAGTCCATTAAAAAAAAAAAGCAAAACTTTTTTTCTCCCCTCTTTACAAGGGGTAACAATTTTGTGCATGTTGCAGATTCGTCTGTGATCATCAGAAACTCTGGAGACAACGTGACCTTAGAATGTTTCCATTCATCGAGAGACTCAAAGGTGTCTTGGTATAAGCAGGTCTTGGGCCAGACACCACAACTTATTTGTTCAATCTACGGCATATCCAAAACTTTCTTCAACGACTTCGAAAATGAGGAAAGATTTTCATGTTATTCTTCAGAAGGTGTTGAGTATCTGAGGATATCCAACCTGCAGCCGCGGGATGCCGCCATGTACTACTGTGGAGGAACCAGCATCAGCATCACGCGCTTCCAGAGTGGAAATGTCTTGCTTGTGCAAGGTATTTTTTATGCAAAAACATCTTTAAGTTGATCAGACTAAATAAATTGTGAACAGGAAATGTGAATATCATATTGTGATGAGACAGTTTAAGTGACGAATATAGTTGTTATGCGCATCCTTTCTTAGAATGGATGAATGCAAAGAATAAGAAAAAAAAATGAATGAATCACCATTGAAAATACATGCTTGTGGTAGAGGCGGAGAGGAAAATGATAGATGTGAGTAGAGTGGATGAAAACACAGTTTAAAGTGGGTGACTTGCTGTGGGAAGCCTGACACAAAGTGCTGAAAGACAAGAATATACACACATACCACGAGTGGGTTGATGACTCTGTCCTCATAACAAAGCTATGAATAGAGGAGCAACAAGAATGAGTAGATCAGATCTGTGGAGATAGTCTACAGTTCAAAGCTGTATTTGTTGCTGTGTTTTCCCTAACCTGAGACCGAGTCGAGATCAAGACCAAATTGAACACACAATAAATTTTTTACTTCAAAAGAAACAGTAGTCTATTTTTTTTTTTTTAATAAATCAGAAACTTGTAAGGAACTTGGTCTTGGTCTTGTCCCCCTTGTTGGTCTTGATGCCCACTTGATGCCGCAGGCGTGCAAAGCCTTCACCCTAGTGACTTGGTCTCTGCAGGCTCTGTTCTCCACTCGGCCTCAGGATCCGTGGCCTCGACTACAACACCGTTGTTGTTACTGTAATATATGAAACATTTGAAATAGCAACACACAGTGTATATTTATGATCATTGGGAAATGAGCATGAGTTTTAAATAACCTGAAAGAGTGGTAACTAACACAAAATAGACAACAAATATAGAATAAGTTGAAGATAAAGTGGAGTCATTTATGAAGACAAAGCAAAGGAAAATAGCAAAGTCGTTCACTTTGAAACTGGTCTCTAGAAATTTTTAACTTGTGTTGATTTTTTCAGTCGACTCCCCCGAAACTGTAATAGTTATTTCGTTTTACACTATGCTTTTCTCCCCTGGCTGTTACACTACTATTAATTTGCCAATTCATTATTTTTATCATGCAGGATTAGATGAACTTAAATGAAAGGTTAAAGAGCAACTCATGTATTTCCAACCATTAAAATGATAGGCCCTACAATTTCATCGTGTCTTTTGATAGAAGCTCTCAAATTGACTGTTTTCTGGTAAAAGTTTCAGAAATTAATAAAAAATGAAAATCTTGTTTTTTTTTCCACTCAGCCTCAAATTCCAGGCCGACGTCTGTTCTTCAGCATCAGTCTGTTTCGGTGTCTCCTGGTGACTCTGTGCAGCTCAACTGCACCGTCACTCCTGGAGGCAGAGTGGGAGACTTGAACTTCTATTGGTTCTGGAAGAACATGCACGACTCCCGACCTGGAGTAATAATATTCACCAACGCAAACACAAGCCATCGGTGTGACAGAAAGTCCCAGAGTTGTGTCAGCAATTTGTGGAGGGGCAACGTTCAGGATTCTGACGCTGGGAACTACTACTGTGCCGTGGCCTCCGGTGGAGAGATTGTGTTCGGAGCAGGGACAAAGCTACTTGTGGAAGGTGAGTTCATATCTGATCCTGCTCACCTCAAACAAACATAAACAGCCTCGGCTGCCTTTCTGCACAAAAGAAATCACTCTGAAATAAAAAATGAACCAGAAACGCTTCTATCACAGTGTCTGCTTTTCTCTGCTCTCAGTCAGTGCTCGAGTCCATTGAAAGCAGTTTTCAGCACTTAACGGCTGAGAAACTGGTTTCTATTAAACTGTGTTGCTGCTGTTTGTGCAGGAAGTTCTGACCAGAGACTGTGGCTGGTGTCCCTCTCTGCTGCGCTGCTGGTGTCCATTACCATCAACATTCTGACCTGTGCTCTCTGTGGATTCAGCAGGACGAAACACGCTCGAGGTGAGCTGCATCATCTTAACACACTTCAGTGAAACACTTTGGTTTTGGTTTTTCAAATCCTGTTCCCACAGGCCACAAGCAGGTTGAACGTGTCTGTGACGTAGCTGAGGATCAGGTAGGAAAGAATCACGTTTCCTCACATGTTGAGATTTGGCTTTAAATGAATGCTTCTATAGGAAGAAGACGTGCAGTATGTGGCCATCGACCTCAGTAGGAGACACAGCACTAGAGTGTCGAGCAGAGAGGAGAAGACACTCTACTCCAGAGTGAGAATCCACAGTCAACCTGACAGGGAGTAAGACAATAATAATAATAATAATAATAATAATAATAATAACTTCTGCTATAATAAATAAAATTGTTGGTTTCCACAACCATTTCCATGAAGTCTGACATCACTATTTACCAATAGCGCCACCTGCTGAGTTCTGAAAATGAGGACACTGCGTCATGAAGCCTCTTCAACAGCCTTTCAAAACAATGGAATTTTATCTTTGTGTATGTGTTTCTTTGTTTCATCAAATTAAAAGCTATGATAGAAGTTATTATCGTGAATGCACCACTGGCATGTACTTGCTGCTTGTAAACAGTAGGTTCCGTGATGTTGTTGGTTTACTTCAGTTCTGTGGTGTTATTCCAATATTGTTAACCATAAACCAAACAGCTCAGTGACTGCACATGTGATGTTAATGTGACTATGTTTGAAATGAACAATGATTTTCCACCCCTTTGGCAGTGCAACACAGGAACAGACAAACCAAAAAAAAATGGTTTTGCAGACAAATGGTTTAATGTTCATATTTAAACAAGCTAATAAGAGTCTCTTTTTCCAAGATGATACATTTCAAGTCGGTATGACATCAAATGTTCCACAAGACGTGAGAGAGCGCAGAAGCAGAGAGGACAGTTCTGTCGATGACCTACATTCAGATGTTAAATGTATACGTGGTGGAAATATGGCTATAGAGACCACTGACCTCATTTTGGGTGACAAAGCTAATCTCACTGCTGTTTGTGGCTTCTGCAGGAGAACAAGAGGACAACAGAGAATGCAATGTGTGTGCGTGTATTTAAGCATATCTATCCTAGTGAGGCCGAACCTAAGTTAAGACAAAATATGAACGGGAGAGAATGGAGACATGGAAGTCCCCACAGATCTCACATATGATATCTGTGAGTTTGAAAGATACATTCTAATGCTGCAAGAGTACTGTTTTCGACCGGCATCAAAAGTTGCTTGATGAGATACGTAGTAGTGAACTACAATGCTGATCGCAGGCTCCCAGTTGATGACATGTGGGACAGGCTCGACAGGGTCATGGTAGGTGTGTAACAATGTCAGCTAATGTTTGCTGTCTTCTGCCTTTGATAGTTTAGTGCCTTTAGCATCTGCCTTAGTGCTGGAGAGTGGTCGGATTCTGCTGTGCGGTCATACAGTACATGTGACGTTTGAGTTGTGGTCCAATAAAAAAAATAATGATGTATTTTCACAAGCAAATAAATTATAAATGGCACAACAAAGTAGTAAAAACTAACATCATTATTTATCATTTAAATTGAGAGACAGACTATGTGTGATCTAGGGTATAAGTGGACCAGAAAATAACTTTGATCTCACTATGGACTTACAACTGGGAGGGGCGGAGACTTAGGCTCTCTTCAGGTTTAAGTTTGGTGCACAGTCCTGGTTGAGGTTTGGCGTTTGTTTTGGATGGTTAGGTTTAGGTTCGAGGCTGGGGAAAGCTAATGGGTGTCCTCACTAAGATAGAAGTAGAAACCTGGGTGTGTGGGTGTGCATGAGCGCGTGTGAGCTGAAGTTACTTCCTGTAGTAGACACACCGGCTCCAGGTTGCGTCTTGCTGGAGTTTGACAGAAGCAACATTAGCCGACAGAGAAATATTGATCACATCAATGTAAAACATGCAAAACTCAAGGAAAACATGAACAAACCTTTGAATCTGTGTGGCGTGAAAAACGGTCTTGACACACTGAAGAAACAGAATTAATGTCAAACATGAACTAACGGACACTTGTTTGCAGTTTAACCTGTTCCCTTTGTAAATTGTGAGTAATCTCAAGATTAAACTGGAGTTAGTATGTTGGTGACGACTGTCTGAAAGAGGGTCAACAATCATATCAAGCCTTTAAGTCAGATTACAACCTTTTTTGTTTGTTTGTTTTTAATTCATTTCATTATTCATTCATTATTATTTATATTTATTTTGTTTTTTTCTTGTCCTGCACTGCAAAAACCGTTCATCCAAAATAAACTTTTTGTTTTATTTCAAGGTATAATTTCCACTTTCAATTTTGCCTATAAAAAAAACAAAAAACAATATAATTTCAGAGAGATAGGGCAATTATTTGAGATCCCACATCCTCAAACTTTAAACCAGGTTGCAGAAAGAAATCTGATTGTTTGTGTTGGGTTTTTTTTCTTAAAATTCTGTAAAGGCGTTAGCCATTTGTGATACAGTAGAAGACCATTTTCAGGACAATACTTGCCCAAAGAAAATTGACACTAAGAAGGTGATTTTTATTTTATTTAGTATTTTATTTTTCACTTTCAAAATAACAATAATAATAAAACAATGGAGACATTAAACATAAAGAAACATAACTAAATTATAGTACTAAATTACTATTAAGAGGGAGCTGATATATTTTTTGAGAATAGCGATGATGCTTGTTTGAGATCACTTTTAATTCCGGGGAAACTTATCATGTTGTTGCCACTCTGTTAAGGACCCTGTTCTTCTTTGTGTTATGTTTTGTTTTAGGCTATTTTTTAAGATTTTTTTTATGCCTTATACAAGACACAAAATCTTGTCATAGCTCCGACTGTCTATTTTTTGGCACTTTTTTTGCACTATAGCTGGAATTTTTTGAATGAATGAATTTCATTTCATTTCTTTAAATTTAACTGTGACATTTTCTCCCAAAACACAACATAACATCTGTGTATCATATTGTTCCTTTCTGACAACAAAAGATTCTGAAGTTGGATTCAGACTTAGTGGAAAGAAAAGACATTATAAAATAGTCTTGTAACTCTTAGAATGTATCAACTAAAATCTTACTCACTCTCAACTAACAAAAAAGCGCAATATATGAATGCTTTTCCCGCCTTAGTGGTAAAATGATTTCTATACCAAAACAGTATTTAACAGTCAATTAAAATGCCCTTCACACTTACTTATGATGATGAGATACAAAGGGGTGAGGAACATGATCAGGGTCGTGATGACGAAGAAAGAGAAGCCAGATCTGTCTGGAGAGAATAGTAACTTGGAAAAATAAAGCTTCAGTCTCACCCTGACAAATGAGCAGTGCAAATTTGAGAAGCATTACAATGCACATTTTTTAAAGCAGTTAACATTAAGTTTCTGCATTCTTTACTGAGCATATTTTGAACTTGTAACAAGTTATTTTTCGCTACTTACTGAAATTGTTGGTGATGTTCAGCACAGTCCCGTCGCCCAGCAGAACTTGTCCACATGCAGCAGCTACACAGTAGAAGGTTCCAGCATCTTCAGAGCTCAGGTTCTTCAGGAGGAACTTGTACAGACATGCCTCATTTGTGCAGTGACTCTCATCTCTCCCAGACCTGTGAACAATCTCTGCAGGAGGTTTCTTTGGAGTTTTCAGCCACATGACGCTGGTGTGTTCTGGTGAACAGAGGTCCGTGTGAAGAACTGAACACTCAAGAGTCACAGAGTCTCCCGGCTTCACCAACAGAGACGGAGGACGCTGCACCACAGAGTGACTGGACATGTTTGCACCTGCAGAGAGAAACCATCATCATCCTCATCGCCTGAATCCTTCTTCAGATCTCCTTCAAACCTTTCAGCATCAGAGATGTTCCTCCTCCAAAATGGATAAGATCTAACTGTATCACACCACAGTAGTAAGTTCCCACATCTGTCCAGGTGGTTGGTGATATCTTCAGATCATACTTGGTCCCAACAGCTTCAACTGAATATCGACGCTTGATGTCGTCAGACATTTCCATGTGAGAAAATCTGGAACTGAAAGAGGCCACGAACTGCAGCGCCTGGGCTGGTGTCAGTCTGTACCACACTCTGTTCAGGTTTCCCTCAACGTAACACTGGATGGTGACAGAGTCTCCGAGCCCCACAGATCGGACAGACACAGGCTGTGAAATCCCACTGAAGTCTGCTGCGGCTGAAACTGACAGAGGAAAAAACTTCACTCCATGATGCATCCAAACTTCCAAAAAACTTAAGCTACTTACACCAGCAGCAGAGCAGCAGAACGTGAAAACAGATCATCTTGCTCCTTCACTCATTCAAACTTTCTAAGGTCTCGTTGCGCTCAGACCTTCTCTTGTCTATAGTTCACTCTGAACTCTGATTGGCTCATCGCTGTTCAAGAACCCAATTGGTCGTTTCAAGTCAAGCGTCAAAAGTCCATGAAGTTATGTCTCCATACAGCATAAACCACCATTTTTTCTTAGAGGCGAGTGTCTGGTTTGACAGATTGATTGTTGTTGCTCACTGTGTCGCTACAGTCATTCATTCTGCAGAATGTTATACATGTATGATTTGGGTTCCATTAAAAAAGATCAAATAAAAATAGAAAAGCACTCAGAGAGTGCAAACCTCCACCAAACCACTCGTTTATACTCATTTCCACATTACCCAATAAGATATTCATAGATCCAGATGGTAATCTGGAGTCCATGTTCCTTCACCAACATTTGCCAAACAGCCCATTGAAACACACTGTCCATGCTTCTCAGCCTGTTCTGCTAAACCTCTGTTAACACAGCTGAAGGTACATTTGTCATTGTTTCTTTATTCAGTTCCACCATAGAACTTCTGCATTTAAGGCGGCACATAAAACATAAAAAAAAATTCGAATCTAAACATAAATAACAATTACAATAATCATGATTTAGGCTTGAAATTGAAAAATCTTTTCTATTTGAAATATGATACAGCTGATGATAAGGGACATAAAAATAAAGAAAGAGAACCGCTAATTATGCAGGGAATTGTTGCAAGTTAAAATCAATCCCGTCAACAAGCCAACGGCTCATAACCCCTGGACTTTGATCTGCCTTTGAAAGAGATCACTCTGTATAACCTAGTCATGAAAGACAGCAATATAGGGCAACAGGTATATATGCAGACTATGGAGAGCTGTGATCTAGTTACTTAGCCTGGACTTGGGCTGTTTCAACGGTCAGCAGACGAATGGCTGTCCATATACAGTACATTAGCATTTTCATGGAAAGCGTGGGGACATCTGCGATGCCCTTATTCTGTCCTCAGTTCAGCTGAGGTGTTGTGGGCTCATGCTTTGCTGAATGTGCTTTGCTTTGCAACACTCTCACTGTGGTTAGAGTTTCACAAATAAACCATTCTATGGCGCTGCAGCGTGCTGCTTTGGCTGCTGGTCTGATGTGTGACTTCCTGTCTCAAACTGGATACATACTGAGATACAGTACTGAAAAAAGATTGAATCCAATAACCCAGCTTGAATTCATGAGTGATTTCAGTCGATGATGCAAAGAGACTTTTGAGGTGATCAGGCAAAAAAAACATCACCACTCTAGAGAAACTGCATAAAAGCTAGAATGGATTGATTTTAAACTACTTCTTACTCTGACTATTATGTGACTTTATGTTTAACTGGAGTCCATACTGTGGCTTCTGTATGAACCTAACACTCGTCGAATCCATTGCTTCACTGACAAGACAGTTGTGTGACAACATGTCAACCTTGTCAGTGTTGATCCAGACGATAGAAAGACTGTTGTAGTGTTATGAGGAACACGTCACTGGGAAGAACCAAAAAGGGTCATGCTGTGATGAGCCAATCAGGGAGGACCGTGGTGTACGGTGGTGTCACTAGAGCACGACCACAAATAACCCAAAACAGTGGAGGAGCATGATGTACTTGGTTGACGTTTGGCTCCTCTGCTGTTTGTGTAAGTAATGAAATAATCATCTGGAAGTTTGGCGGACTCTAACGTGAAGTGATCCTCTGTCAGTTTCAGCCGCAGCAGACTTCAGTGGGATTTCACAGCCTGTGTCTGTCCGATCTGTGGGGCTCGGAGACTCTGTCACCATCCAGTGTTACGTTGAGGGAAACCTGGACAGAGTGTGGTACAGACTGACATCAGCCCAGGCGCTGCAGTTCGTGGCCTCTTTCACTTCCAGATTTTCTCACGTGGAAATGTCTGACGACATCAAGGGTCGATATTCAGTTGAAGCTGTTGGGACCAAGCATCAGCTGAAGATATCACCAACCACCTGGACAGATGTGGGAACTTACTACTGTGGCGTGATACAGTTAGATCGTGTCCATTTCGGAGGAGGAACATCTCTGATGCTGAAAGGTTTGAAGGAGATCTGAAGAAGGATTCAGGCGATGAGGATGATGATGGTTTCTCTCTGCAGGTGCAAACATGTCCAGTCACTCTGTGGTGCAGCGTCCTCCGTCTCAGTCGCTGCAGCCGGGAGACTCTGTGACTCTTGAGTGTTCAGTTCTTCACATGGACCTCTGTTCACCAGAACACACCAGCGTCATGTGGCTGAAAACTCCAAAGAAACCTCCTGCAGAGGTTGTTCACAGGTCTGGGAGAGATGAGAGTCACTGCACAGGTGACGCATGTGTGTACGAGTTCCTCCTGAAGAACCTGAGCTCTGAAGATGCTGGAACCTTCTACTGTGTAGCTGCTGCTTGTGGACAAGTTCTGCTGGGCGGCGGGACTGAGCTGAACGTCACCAGTAAGTAGCATTGTAGCCGGTAAATGAAATATTCCAAACTTAAGTGACCACTTTGTCTGTACTTTTCTTACATCATAAAACACCAGTGATCCAGTGGTGAGACATGTATCGCCTTCCACAAATGTTGCTCCACAAGTTTGTTACAAGTCAGTGCTGCCTTGAGTTCAGGCTGAAAGCAGAAGTAATCCCAGTGATCGGCTGATAGTAATAGAGTAGTGTTGGGCTGATGAGGCTTCGTGAAACACTGTCCTCATTCTCAAAGCTCAGTATGTGGCGCTCTTGGTTTGAAAACACAATGTGAGGTTTAAATAAAAACGAATCGTCCAAAAGATCCAAAGATTTTAGTGCACGGAGCGCCATCTAGTACACTCTGAAAATAAGGTTGCTGTTTCATGAAGCCTCATCAGGCCGTCACTAGCAACTCTTTGGTACCTTGTTGTTACACACCTCTGATCGAAAGAGTCAGTTGTCAGCTATCTTTATTTACATTCACCATCTTTGTTAGAATGTTGACTTCAGCTTCAGCTTTTGCCAGCAACACGTGCAGTCTCAGTTCAAAGACTGACTATGTCTTCTTTTTTTGAGGAGCTGCTCCTGACGTTACCGAGGAAAAACTGAGTCCACTCCTCCTGGCACTGATCGTCTACAACGTGATCTGTGGGCTCCTCACACTGGGTTTTATTTGGAGATTAGGCAGAGGAAACTGGTATCAACAATAGTATTATGAGGCATGTTACTGAATGCCAAGATGAGACATGACTTTCTAACATTTCGATGTGGATGCATCATCATCATTTTATTCATTCTTATCATAAATTATTTTCATAGCTGCGTCCTCGGGCTGTCACATTTAAAGGTAAATCATTGAACAAACTGGAATTTTTATATTTCATATGTCGAGTATATACACAGTTTTTCACAACAATTCAGTCTGAGTATCTTTAAAAAGCTTTTATTTAACTGCAAGATGAATGAATGAATGAATGAATGAATGAATTTAAAGGGACACACCTGATGTCCAGGGTCACTGGAAATGAATGTACCTCAGGATTAAACATGTAAACTGTGTTATAGTGAATCAATAAAAATGTAATGAAAAATCAAACGTTTGCTATTTGTGTTTCTTCGTCATGTTTGGTTAGCTGAGTGAAACTTTGGCAGAGCCCTATTCAGTGGCAGGAAGTGTTGATGTCAACGGAGGTTTTGGACACGTATCAACCACCACGGCAGCATAACCGACCGAAGCTTTCTGAACTTTGATGCTCAGTGTGTAAAAAAGTCATTGTGTTTGAAACACAAACAGGGAAACTGCTCATACATTTTGTGAAAGGCCATTATAGATATTTCACTTCAGCTTCAGCAACAAGCTCCTTGAGTAAAATAAATAACCCTGTTACAATGTCTGCACATTTATCAGCGACTGCCACAAAAGTCTTAGTACTACTTCATGAAGACAGACAGCTAGCACATTAAATATTGGATATAATCCTGCTATAGATGTCACTGAAATCTTTGGACTTGAACAACCATTTCAGTGAAACCTCATGTCATATTTAAACTGTTAGCGCCACCGACAGAGCTCTGAAAATGAGGCTACTGTTTCATGAAGCCTCATCATCACATCACTAGTAATGACGTGAGATTACAACTGTGCAATAAACATGCTTTTGTACGCAATTCGGGTCATTTGTTCTGCAGCTGACCGCTCCCTGACTCAGGTCCACATTGCTGCTCACAAGTGGCATCGGTCTGCAGTGACAATGTTTCTCCCAGACTGCTCCTTCTGAGGACAGAATCTATCAATGCAGCCTTTTCGATGATGCAGTCACAAGTATATTTCCTCTGTATCTGCTAAGATAAAAAGAGCTGAGCCAAAAGGCAACAGGTGGTGGTAGGTTGTGACTACTGCTGCTGGTAGCTGAACTTCACCACATTAATGGAGTACTGGAGCTAGTTCGGTCAGCTGGAAAAACCCAGAGAGAGACAATCTGATAAGATGACATGTCAAGGATGTTCTGGTGACAGGTTGGAAATCCCCATGAAGGTTTTACAACTTTGAAATATGTAGACATGGACAGATGCATGTGTCATCTCAAACTAAGCTGGTAATCTCGATGTGTTTTGGCCAGTTCAGTAGGTGGGATCCAGCTCCACTGGGGAACCAACTCCTTCTAACCCTCCACAGCAGCTCTGCAAATCCACTTCGAATCACTGCCTCATGTTAACTAATGGCTACAGTCTATGTGATGCTAGCAACTAGAAACTTGTGTCAAGGAAACTGCAAAAGCACTCAAACCTCCAAGCAGCTTCAGTCCACTATTCCCCAATGAGAAAGTATCCTTAAAAACAGAATTCCTGGATCCATATACCAGTCTGGCACAGATGCTGAATACGGTCCCCCAACGTTACAAATATTCTTAAAAAAAAAATAAAATAAACACCTGAATCCAGACGGTGATCTGGATTCACAAAATTCCAACAATTTCACATATTTACTGAAATTGAAAAACCAAAGTCGTCAAAGACACCAATATAAATTTTAAAGTTTTTTTTTTTTTTTTTTTAACACAGATTGTTGTTGGACTTGAATAAATAAAGAAAAAATATACTGACGTGCCTTTGATGTAGAACGTGATTTGGTGTCTGTGCTGTGGTGCAGTCTGGTTGCCAAAGAGAGGTGTGAAACGGCTCCTTTATTCTCAAAAATAATGGTTTGTTGTCAATAGGTGGAGCTTCATGTGTGCAACACCCAGTGAGTTTGCAATGAATCAGCCTCTCGAGGACCTTAAATAATGAAGAGCCACTCAGAGAGCACCGTGGACTGAAGAAGGTCTAAGTGGGTCAGTTCTTCGGAAAGTTTGGACCACTGAAGGAGCAAGATGTTCTTTGTTCACGCTCTGCTTCTGTGCAGTTTGTGTAAGTAACGAAGCAATGCTATGTAAGACTGAATGAGTCTGAGGGGATGATCTGTGTTTCAGCTGCAGCAGACTTCAGTGGGATTTCACAGCCTGTTTCTGTCCGATCTGTGGGGCTCGGAGACTCTGTCACCATCCAGTGTTACGTTGAGGGAAACCTGGATAGAGTGTGGTACAGACTGACATCAGCCCAGGTGCTGCAGTTCGTGGCCTCTTTCACTTCCAGATTTTCTCATGTGGAAATGTCTGACGACATCAAGGGTCGATATTCAGTTGAAGCTGTTGGGACTAAGCATCATCTGAAGATATCACCAACCACCTGGACAGACGTGGGAACTTACTACTGTGGCGTGATACAGTTAGATCGTGTCCATTTTGGAGGAGGAACATCTCTGATGCTGAAAGGTTTGAAGGAGATCTGAAGGAGGATTCAGGCGATGAGGATGATGACAGTTTCTCTCTGCAGGTGCAAACATGTCCAGTCACTCTGTGGTGCAGCGTCCTCCGTCTCTGTTGGTGAAGCCGGGAGACTCTGTGACTCTTGAGTGTTCAGTTCTTCACACGGACCTCTGTTCACAAGAACACACCAGCGTCATGTGGCTGAAAACTCCAAAGAAACCTCCTGCAGAGATTGTTCACAGGTCTGGGAGAGATGAGAGTCACTGCACAAATGAGGCATGTGAGTACGAGTTCCTCCTGAAGAACCTGAGCTCTGAAGATGCTGGAACCTTCTACTGTGTAGCTGCTGCATGTGGACAAGTTCTGCTGGGCGACGGGACTGTGCTGAACATCACCAGCCGTAATATAAAACACCCTTTATAATTTTCTGATTTAAATTAATTTTATGCTGCTACACTTCCAAAAAGCGCATCTCTGATTTCCTTCAGGCAGCCAATGGAACTCTGATCCAACTGTCACTGGACTGATCTTGTCCAACATCATCTTTGGGATCCTCTTGTTGGTCTGCATTGTCATTTTATGTAAAAACCAGAAGAAAGCCATCGCAGGTAATAGAAACTTGTACACACTTAAACAAAGTTACATGATGCATCAAACGACCTTTTCAATTTTTATTCCAGAAAGCAGTGCTGGATCTCCTACAGCCCATCAGGTAAATCCACCTTGGAGCAATCGTTTCTGCAGATGTCTGATATGAGTTTTTTTTTTCCTTTTAGTCAAGTGATGGAGTTGTTTACGCATCCGTCTGCGCAGCGCCGAAAAATCCCTCCAGAAAATCTGCAACGTTGCCCAGCCAAGACTCCGTCCTTTACTCGGACATCAAAATTGCCTCCAAAAGAAGCTCGGCTCATTCTCCTCATTAAGGTAAGGGAGCCACCACAAGTAGGCAAGCTCCTCACGCAACACTGTTTCTTATTTCCTCCATCATGAAAATTGCTCAATGTTAAGCACGGATGGACTCAGTGTTTACTGATCTCAAAAGAATGGTACGAGATGGGAGACTGATATGAAGATGAGAAAAACGTTTATCAGAGCAGAGAGAGGAAAACTGTGTGAGAGGTGAGGAGAGAATGGATGGATGGCTCCGCAGACCATCGAAACAATCATCAAATGGAGTTACAGCAGCATAGGTGAAGCAAAAGGTGAAATTCTGACCACTTTTATCTTTTACTTTGTTGTGTAATAACCCTGAAAATGGAATTTGAATTTTATTTTGGTCAGTCCACTTCTTGAATTGACCTTAGGTATCACTCGAACGCCAGAAAATATCACAACTCCATTTTACAAAATATGAATTCATCGTCATATGTCACCAAGATGCCTTTGATCTTTACATGACTCTCTTTACATAAAGATAGACAGTAATTGGAAAACGAGGATTTTATTTTCAGGTACTGTGTGATTCGACACTGACACGAGGCAGTAGCTTTAACTCGAGGGCAAGGAGATTATTTAAGTGTTTGTGGATGCTGATGTGTATTACCCTCAAAATGTCTATCTAAAATCTTCAACAGTTTTTAAATCACTATATCTGAGAGAGAATGGTATTCACACAACAAAGTTCTCTAAGTTCTACAAGATGACGGGAATTTGGTTGGAAAGCCTTGACAGGATTATTTTTCACTCTGCATTTTATGGACCGAGAAAATCACATCATTGTTGGACGAATGTGGTCACACAACTGCAACTCACTCTTATATATTTCAGACCTGTATTAAAGTGTAAACATTGGATATTTGGATGTCATTGTCTCTGAGACCCTCAGACATTTTTTCTCATTCCCTCAAAGAAGTGATGAATATTGGTTTGAAGTTTTGATACTCACTGCTGAAAGGGCTGTCATGAAGAGCTGGGTGGTTGATGCACTGGATGTAATATGTTGGAATGGAGCTATATGCCAAACAGATACTTGTATTATCCGCAATATTTGTTGTTCTTTTCCTTTTCTTTCCTTCTCTGATTCACCTATAGATATACAGAATACGTACACCAGACTTCCCCGTCGTGGGAAGTATAAAGGCCTATCTCATGTGTATAGATTCTTTTCATATATACCAAAGCAGAATCCATGACATGGACATGTAAACATAAATGTCAACAAGTGTGACATCAACTCTGGTGCAGGTCTTTGCTTTGGTCGGAGAGAAAGATGCAACTGCTGGTGGTCACTTTCGGAAACAGATGCAGCTCCACGGCTGCTCATGTTACAAAACCATTTATAGCAGAAAACAGGTCAAACCACAACTGTTGGAGCCAGAGAGCAGAACCAGTGTGACGTGAGCAGAATGCATCTCAGAACTTCATCTGACCTACCTTCCATATCTTTGTAGTCCATCAGACTGGGGGCACTGAGATATGCATCTCAGCAGAGTTTCATTCCACATCTAATCCATCAGTACCGTGTCACATCACGCTTTCATTAATAACAAATGGTTACAAAACTACAGGTTGTGCTAAACCAATTCAGAAAATTACATTCCCATGAAGAAATCATTTTGTCAGGTTTCCACTATCGACATGATCGAACAACAAAGCCCAGTTACATTTTCCCCGTCCAGTTCAGTCAGCTTGGGGTCTTGTTCAGAGACGAGGGAAGGTTTGTGTGAGGGTTGATCGCCATGTTTGGTCCACCTGAATAAAACACCTGAGCATAAAGCACCTAGAAACTGATTCATCCACAATACTGCCACAGCTACCAAAATATTCATTGGCAGGACGGGTGGAGTGACCCTGAATAAGTCAGTTGCTGCAACTGGAACTGCCCATAATCTATCAGTGAGTGAACATGAAAGACAAACATTTTAAGAAGTGTATACACATTATTTCAATTTGATTCATTTTTAACACCTAATAACAGTGAACTGCCATCAAGCTACTGCTCCCCGGTGCAACGTCACAGACAACCAGACATCCAGCCAGAAATCTGAATATTGTCACCATTTACACCATTTTGCCATTTTCCTGTCATGTGAAGACCATGTAATGTATTGATTTGTCAAGTGCATTTGTGTGACTAGATACTTTGTAGTTTGCTATTGGATTGTATGGTATCAAGCAGAGCTTGATATAGTAAAAAAAAATATATATATTGAAAACTGTTTCTTTGGAGTTTCAATCTGTACACAAAGAGTGCCAATTACACATATTGTAGAAATCTAACCTCTTATACTGTGACTCGTGATCAAGTAGTCACATTTATGACAATGTAAATATGTTGTTTAAATACTTCAATCCTTATATCTATAATCTATTTAACAATACTGAAATATTTGCCTAATAACGTCAGTATTCTATAAATAAACCAGATAATACCAACTAGTTTTTGCCTCACACAGGAAACTACAGTTAAAATTGATTTTTTAAATTTAATTGTACAAAGGTATTTTCACTTTTTTTGCAGCGACTTGAAGCGAAAGGTCAGCATTGCTGGATGGAATCAAATATTTTCAAGCGCATGCTGAGCAGTGAGGGCAAAACAACAAGTTCACCCTAGTGAAGCGTCCCAAGCGTTAACCAGATCACCACAGTGAGCGGAAGATAATTGTCGTGTCGTGTATCTACAGATGGAAACTTGCTTGAACACAGGAAAACCAGATCGAGTCCACCTAACCTCAAAGATCACAAGAAGGTGCAACACAAAAACAGATTGCTGCCCGTAATAGGACGAGAGCGAGCGGTCATCCGAGGCAGCGAGCAGATCATCTGTCATTCAAACACCCAGCTTGTCCATCACCAACTGTTCCTCTCAAAATAAAACATTTTTACATTCCTGATGCCTCATTATTGAATGATCATTCATGACCATTCAACCCACTTTGCACACTTTTATGAGAAGTGTTAAGAGAACTATACGTGTTTATGTAAAATGTTTGTCTCATGTATTTGAAACTACAATATTCTTACAGCCACGATGCTTTAAGACCCTCATTCTAGAAACCCAGCACTCTCTCAAATTTACCAAGGAGGTGAGTGAAATACACTCCAGTACGTCCAGAAGGGGCAGATAATCACAATTCAAGTCCCATGCAGACTTACTTTTGTAGCAAAATATTTGATTTGCATTCATTTTAATTTTAGACTGTATACATCAACATCGTTTTCAATTATATTTTTCTGTGAAGTGTCAAAATCTGAAAGTGAAGTGATTCATTTTTTTTTTTACTATAGTTCCTAAAATGTTATGTCTTACACTAATGTAATGCAAAATGAATCAACCAGAGTCACAGATTAGAAGAAAAAAACATTTTATTCAGGGTTCCAAATCAGACATGTAAAAAAAGCACAAGCATAAATAGACTCAAGATTTCATTTATCCTTCATTCCATCCTGGAGCAACCAGGAAAGTGATTCTGGGCCTGACCCCCTCTCATCTTGGTGCTACTCAGGGTTGTATTCTCAAAGTCGTGTGAATCACAGATCTACGTTCAACTAAATTAGAATCACTTCGCAGCTCCTTGACGTCGGTGTTGCACATGTTATTGTCTCAATACAAGCACTAGTGCTGAGGTCAAGAAAATGTTAGGTTAAACTGAATGAGACTCCAACGCCTCTTCAGTGGTAAATCAAGACAAACGCTCAATGGCATTCTTTGCCTTTTAGATGTTTCAAATTCCCACATTTTGTAGTCATCTATTACACATCTTTTCACAAGAAATTGAGTACAACTCTAGGATTTTATCTTAAAAGCAGGTCTAACTACGGTAATATTAGTTCATACCACCGATGAGGAGCAACTTCAATTTGTCTTGATCCCATATACTGCTGTACAAATGCAGGGAAAACGAGTTGACTTTGTTGTTGCTCAGGCGTACTATATAAAAAAAAAAAAAAAGCAAGCTGCAGCTGCCATCTACTGTCTACTTACGGTATGACAGGACACTGATGAAACAAGGATCTCCGCACTTAGTGCCGTCATAATACGTCAAACAGCACTTTAGCAGCGTGAAATATCCTAAGAGGTCTTAGTTACTACTACAACCTGTGTTGTAGCGATGAGAAATTGGATACGTCCAAACTAACAGGGTTATTACCACATTCCTGACGAGATTACAACAACTCTTTGTGACTGTAACACCAGATCAAAGTCGAGTTTCCCAACCTGTTGGAGCAGCCAATGGCTGGTAATACTCACTGTTGCTCGAGCTCAGGGGTCACAGACGGTCCTCAAAGGGCCACAGTGGGTGCAAGTTTCTGTTGCAGCCAATCGCCTTTTCACCAGTCAGGTGTCTGAAGACTGTCCCCACTTGTCAGTCTGGTGCTGCTTGTTTCAGCTGACACCTGATGAGTGGAAACAAAAACCCTCACCCACTGCAGCTCCTTTGTGGATCAGTTTGAGAGCCCTGGACCAGACCACATAACCGTAACACACATGACGACCTTGACTTACCTGTTGAGATGGGCATGTTCTTCAGCCTTTGATGTAGTTGGACTCGGGGGGGCCGGCCACATGTGCAATGGGTAATGGAACTGACTTACGCCGAATATTAAATCAATTTGATCGGATCTCGTTGGTCGAAACGAAGGCGGCGATTATACGCAGGTATAACGAAAGGCTCTTGAGTGACATCGAGTGCTTCTTAAGGAGCAGAGTTGGGGAATACGACGACGCCCTGAGGTACGTTTTCATCTTGAAACTTTATTTTCACAAATACGGCACACGGAGGACTCATTTGCGGAAAGGAAGTTTATGATGGAATCGTGCAGTCTCTGTTTAGCATGAGAGGGTTGGACATCAAGTATCGCGTGGGAATTTCTATCACATACCTTCACAGAATCACAAAATCTAAAGCAGGTAAAAAAAATAACTTGAAATAGGGCTACAACGGACGTCTTCGAAGAACAAACATCACAATAAAAAACTATGGCAGATGTGGACGACGGCATTTTGAGTCCTCCAGTGTCTGTCCTAATGGAATAAAACCGCGCACGGCCACAGACGTGAGGACGCATCAGAGGGTGGAAAGCAACGACGCAGTCGAATGACGATCCCTGAAAAAGAGGAAATCACACCAGTGAACCCTTCAAGCTGTGAAAGCAAAAAAAGGAGAAAAAAAAAACACGAAAACACTAATGTGCCACGTTTTTACGGAACGCACAGCTTCATATCAACGTCACTGCCGAGGGGGAAAGAGCATGGTCTCTTGACTATATATATAGGGTCCAACGACAATAAAACATTTCCACTCGAGGACCTCACCTTGGCGTCGCAAAGCTTTGATGTGGTTTAATAAGCGAAGCGAGAAGGCGGTGGCGGGGGAGGTCGCTCGGCGTAGGGGTCCCTGGGTCGAGGAACACCATATGCTGGGACACGTTTAACCGGAGAAAGACGGGAGCGCTCATAGGGGTAGCCATTACCAGCACTGGGCATAGCCATGCTAGGGGGCCTTCGGAGGGGACTACGGTCTCTGGGGTAGTACGAAGGCATGGGAGGCGGCGGTGGACGTCGGTCGTATGAGTCAATCGGTGACGCCATAACAGGGTCTCGCACAGGAGCAACAGGCGGAGGAGGTGGCGGGCCAGAACGCTGGTCCTGGTACGGCGACGCCCCATAAGGACGTGCTCGATACTTTTCATAGTAATCTATGACGCCATATTGACCCCTGTCGCCGTTGTATGGATGCTGAGAATAAGCGGCTCGCCTGGGGGGATGTGGCGGGAGGGGAGGGGCAGGGAAACCTCGAGGCATGTGGCCGGGGCGCCCTCTCATGTAGTCGGACGCCCCCGGGTGGGAGTACTCTCCAGGGTACTGTGGTGGCCAGTAGCCTTCCTGGTCGTGAGAGGGAGGGTAGTCATACTGCTCGTCATATTTGGGACGACTTTTGGAAATCTGCACATGGATGCGTTTCCCTGAGAACAAAAAAGGTAAACAAAAAGTTTAGTACGTTAGATCAGGACACATAAGAACAAATTATTCTATCATCCTACCTTGGAACTCAGTGTTATCAAGTCCTTTCATGGCATCCATTGCTTCTTCCGAGTTAGACATGTGCACAAAGGCAAAATTCTTGACAATGGCACACTCTGTGACTGAGCCATACTCTTCAAAGAGGGCACGGAGCTCGTCGTCGGCTCCTTTCTCCACGTTGGAAACGTGCAGCTTGACTGACCCCTGGTTCCGCCCGTTGCTGGCCTCCACGTTTATAGGTGTGTTATGCAGCTTGTGAAGGTGCAGGTTCTTGATGGCCTTTGTAGCTGCCTTGCGGTCATCCATGTGGACAAAGGCAAAGTTCTTGATGATTGCACATTCCGTGACGTTGCCATACTCTGAGAAGAGCGCTTTTATTTCTTCCTGCTGTGCTTCGCCAGGGAGGTTACCCACAAATATTTTCACCATTGTTCTGTTTCTGAAGAAAAAAGACTGGCATGAGTTGATGGGAACACAATGCTAACAAACAAAGTAGGGAGGCTACAATAAGAATTTATGCTGCAGGTCACAATACTGATCAGCCAGAGCGCCACCACCGATCACGTTCACATGGACTGATAATGAATTTGATGTCAAAATGATGAGACCTTCTTCAAAAGGACAACTGAAAAAACATTTAATTTGATGCGAGGCGTTGTCTGTGAATCTCTGGAGACTGTCCTATGACAGTGAAATATTTACACACTGTAGCAGGACTCCGAGACAGCGACCACTACATTTATGAAAGTTTCCAGGATCCAGTCGTTTCTGTTTCCTTACCTGCGTAAACGACACCTGAGAAAGGCTGATCATTCAGCTTGGTGAAATTAATATTTCAATCATTCCGAATGTCACGCTGTGCCGCGTGGGTTACTGCGCAAACAGCCTGCTACTGAGGAACCAGCGGTCTCACTTTCATGTGCCCAGAAAACTCTGTGTGCTCCGTCAAGTGCTGGTGCTTTAAATGCCGTGTTTAATTTGAATGTGCTTCCCTGCACAGCGTTGTCCTGTGTATCTGCTGCAGGATGCAAACTTTACATGACGGAGTGACGAAGCTCCACAGCAGACATGCAGACATGTAGCGGATGCATCACAACCAGCGGTACTTCAGAGTGCCGGCTGTCACATGTGATCAGTTGTTGTGATCGGCTATGACAGGTAGTGATCGGCATTCGCTGACCGATCGATCGGAGCGTCCCTAAAACGTAAAGTACTAATATAGGACGCACATGTTTACTTCCGCATTTGTATGAAAACATTGTAGTGAAATATTAAATACAATGGAGGTGTATTGTACAGTATGAACGAGGACAATGCATTGATGAAAATAGGCTTCAACTAGGTGCCCTTTGATGTTTTTAGGAAGTTTGACAAACTTTTAAGCTATTGTGGGATGAATAAATGAAGACTGAAATATTTTTTATATTCTGTTAGTCATAGTCGAGATTTTTCTGTCTTTCAGTTATTGACAGTTAGAGTTCAGCTAAGATTTTTAAAACACCTTTCCATTTGTATATATAGTAATGGCATTAAGTGCATGAGCTCAGATTTGATGACATATACACTTTTGGAGTACCTGATATTCTGAACATTTAGAGCACAAACTAACACTTGGTCGGAATAAACAACTGGTATTAGCCGCACTAGCCTTACTTTCATAGAGCGTCAGTGTTCCACACTCATTTTGTAATGCGCCGATGCAGTATCATAAACATTTATCTCAGCTGATAGATCAATATAGTCCAATCTGGTAGATTTCAGAGCAGCCTGTTTCTCCACGCAGAAACAGAGGCCCAGCGCAGAGTGGACATGCTCGCGCAAATAGCATAGCAACCGTTTCAAACAAAGACGACCCAATATGTCACAACTCTTCACCCAGAACGAGTCTGCAATTGGTTTCATTCGAATGACTAATTGCGTTGTTGACGCTACGATATACGCGTCAATATACAGATGTTTCATTACCTTACTCGTCTTCACTGATGCAGCGTCGCGGCGTCCAGGGTTCTGTCTGGATTACAGCTAGCAAGGCTGCTAATGTTCGATTGGTGTTGCAATGACAGGAGTCAGCGAAGCACAGCGCCACCTAGAGTACAGGAGGCAACAACGCATTAAACAAGTCTAACGGGCAGTTTCTGTACACAGAGCATATAACATCGTGTGTGCGCCTACATGGGAAGGAACAATCATATTTTTACACCAGTACACGAGTAAGGAAAAGACCAAATACCAAAAACTTTACAATATGGCAAATTGTAATGGATAATGATTCAAACAAAGTACTTGTCAAATTTGTAATATTAAAGAGGACACTGTTCTACTAGGAACTTTGATGACATGCTGAGCAACAGTCATCAGATGCATCAGATTTAAAAATGAAGTTCCTTCTTTGCAAGACTGGA
Organism: Synchiropus splendidus; assembly: GCF_027744825.2. NCBI lineage: Eukaryota > Metazoa > Chordata > Actinopteri > Syngnathiformes > Callionymidae > Synchiropus > Synchiropus splendidus. The sequence continues at coordinate 12,421,568 of NC_071336.1, forward strand.
TCATTTTCACATGTGCAGGAGTGAAAACAATAGAATTAAACTAACCTGCTTTGCTTGAGGGCGCTGTCTTCTCTTCACTTACCATAACGTTCACCCCAACCGTGTTGAACAACCTACGGAGAGTAAACACACTAAGAACAAGACTCTTTGAATCAAACACAACAAATGATCCATCTTGGCAGTTTTATGTCAAATGTCACCATGGGCTACTTTGTCTAGTTAAATGCACGGTACTGTCTCTGTGCATAAAATAGAAACATAGCAGGGTTAAAAATAAGTACATCTGCATATGAACAATGGCAGCTGAATTGCAATACCAGGGAATTTGTCACAATGCTAAGAACTATCCGTTTTCTTGACTGTTAAAACCTTGCACTTTACGGCTTTACTTCACAAATCTTTACAGAAGGTGGAGGCACCCATGGCAGTGCATTCACCTCTATACAACCTAACTGTACATATATATTGCCACATTAAACTTAGTTTATAAAATTGGACACAGGAAAACACTAAGGCCGGAAAAATGCACGTAATACTTAATCACAGGGACGGACCCATGTCAAGCTGAATTGCACCTGCTTTGGCTACTGCTGCTGCGATCGTGAAACACTCAATGAAAACCCAACTATTCAGAGGGACATTGTATGGATTGCCTGTATTGAAGAACACTGTACTTGTACACTGACGCAATTGTTTTCGACTAAATTTATGCAGGGAAAAAAAACGTGATTATAGCCTCATGGCAAGAGGAAATTGCGGGGAAAAAAAGTAATTTACATGCAACTTCTGGCCCCCAATCAAAGGGCCCCATCATTTAACTACTTCAAACTAGTAGCGTGATCAAGTGACATGGAGGTAAACGTGAAGGGCAGTGGTGAGAATCAGACATAACACAGGTAATATGGCAACGGCAAATTGTCAAAAGTCCAACATTGATGCAATTCAAACCATCCAGCACACAATAAACGCATGTTTGTTAAAATGTTTAACCTACACACAGCGTTTGATTGATTGAAAACATACTGGTTCATTGACGTGTACGCGACAGAAGCATAAGAAGCAGCAAGAAAGTCGAAAACCAAAAGTTTTCCTCCACCCACATTAATATTTTTCCTGGTGCTCTGCAATCGAGATTTAGGTCAACGCTCTCGAAACAGCTGATACATAAAACTGTTAAGACAAGAAAAGGACACCAGGATGTGCATATGATTTAACTTCAAAACTATGCAACGTTGGCATGAAAACAAATGCACCGTGACGCCCCCCACGCTTAGAAAAAGGAGCGCCCTCTGACGGCACAAGTACAGTTTTAATTTGAAGAAATCCCCCGCGGCATTGAGAACAGGGACGCCATCGGACAGCGGGTAGAACGCCTGAAAGAGATTCGGAGGACAAGGACATGACAGCTAGAATGTTTCTTTGGAGCCTTTTAGTTTATTAAAAATATCTTAAAACTGAAAAGCAACTTAAAAGTCATACAGAACATTTTTGTACTCGCCTATCACGGCGCACGAAATGGTTTAACACAAAGAACAAAAGCCACACTTTTTTTTTTTTTAAATCGATCCAAGTATGGCGCAGCATAATATAAACTTTTTTTTCTTTACATGTACTTGTTTACCCTAATTCTCGCACGCGTTAACGCCAGGCAAGTTGTGACTTAATTCTTATGAATATCTTTGCTTGTTCGGAATAGTAAAAATAAAAATAGTATCATTATGAGCCGTAAGTGGGCTCTGTTTTAGCAGTTCTGCGTGACTTAATGATTAAAACATTTAGGGTTCTCAACAATAAAAGAAGCAAAGAAACAAAATGAACAACTCAAAAAAGTCGTCAAACAAGGATTCGGGATTTTGTTTTGTTTAAGAACGGGTCGGTCCGCAAAACAGTATCTTCCAGTAAGTCGCAGGCGAACGCAACGCAATCCGCTGTAGACGAAGGACGTAGCGCAGCACGTACATCAGCAGACGGCGGTCTTGTCATATTCTAAACCTGGAGAGAGAGCACATCACAGGTCAAAGAGCGCGATTTAGTCAGGAGTCGCGCAAGACTGATTTTGAGAGCAGCAACATTTGAGGGCTGAGCAGCAGAGGAGGTCTGTGTTTAGCTAATTCTACGTGTTTGTACGCAGCGTCTGATCCATTTTACGGGCGGACTGAGGACAAGTCTGATTCTTACCGTACTTAATAGCCAGCATAACGTGGAGGAGGAGGAGGCGGCGGGATACTCCTTTCTGAATAAGTATCCTTGGGCCGGGTAGGTGGGTACAGCTGAGACCTGGACAGCGGAGAAAGACGGGAGCGCTCGTATGAGTAACCATTACCACTTGGTGGTGCAGGGATTGGTGGGGGCCGGCGGATGGGACTTCTGTCTCTTGCCCCATAAGATGGTGGAGGAGGGGCCAGTGGACGGCGATCATATGGGTCATGTGATGACATTGTTAGCCGATCTCGAACCATAGCTGGTGGAGGTGGTGGAATGGTGCTCGCCCGTCTCTCCTCATAACCAGGTGTTGCAAATGGACGTGCCCTGAATTTTTCATAGTAGTCCACCACGCCATAGGAATCCCGCTCGCCATAGCCATGATCCAAATACGATGGTCTTCTTGGTGGCGGTGGAGGAGGAAGCGGAGGGTAAGCAGACATACGGCCTCTATAGGGAGGCTCTGGTCTATCACCAGGTGGGTAGCGATGAGGTGGAGGTGCTGGTGGGTAGTATCCTCCTCTTGGTGGCGGGGGCGGCGGATACTCCTCTTCTTCTCCTCCCCACCTGGGTTTGCTCTTGGACAGCTGAACATGAATGCGCTGACCTAAGACAAAGTGATAAATCACGTCAGGGAAATATTTTAGGGAATTTAGAGGACCTTGGAATGCACGTTCACTTACCTTGGAACTCAGAATCATCCAGACCTTTGATGGCATCCATGGCCTCATCCGAATTAGCCATGTGCACGAAAGCAAAGTTTTTGACAATGGCACATTCTGTCACGATGCCGTACTCCTCAAAGAGCTCTCTTAGCTCAGCTTCAGAGCCTTTTTCCACATTAGCAATGTGAAGCTTGACAGGGGCTTGATTTTTCCCTCGGCTGGGCTCCACGTTGATGGGGCGGCCATTAAGTCGGTGAAGATGGAGCTCACGGATTGCCTTGTTGGCCACTTTGCGGTCCTCCATGTGGACGAAGGCAAAGTTTTTATACTTGGCACATTCCGTTACTGCGCCATACGGAGTGAAGAGGGCTTCAACCTCTTCCTTGGTTGTATGCTCCGATAGGTTTCCAATGAATATTTTCACCATAGTGATGTTCTGTTGACTTCCTACAGGAACGAAAAGCAACCAGTCAATGAACAAACCCAAATACTCAAAAACGCCCAGCTAATGGCAGCACTTACTAATTGAATGATTAACTCTCATGTCTGAACAAAACACAAAGCAGAATTCATCGGATATTTAATACAAAGGTTACATAAATTACACAACATACCGAACGACGTGTCTGAATGTTACGTTTCGATTTAAACCCCAGATAGCTGGAGCCTGAAGCAAAATATTATGCTTATACTTTAAAACGAGGGAGTCATTTACACGGCTACATATTATGTGCATAGACGTTACGAATGAAAATATAATTTTCAAGCGCGTTTTCGAAAGCAAGCGAGTCTCAGCACTTCCTGCTAGCTTGGTTAGTTTTCCTGCAATGGCAGCTGTTGGCTTGCGCGTAGCTTATAGCCATTTCATTGATGATTCATTTGTTGAACTCCTCGAAGCGTTCACGTGACGTTCCCATGAACCGCATAATTCGTTGCAAAACCTCTTCAACGGCCTAAAAATAATACCTACCAAATATGACGAAAAGTGTCCGAACCGAGCGACGACGGAACAATGGCCTCCACCTTCAACGCGATTGCGCACACGCCACCCATTCATTGGATAAAAAAAGTACTACGTCACCCAAAAGAACGAGTCACGATTGGATTAAATCACATTTGGCCTCTCAATGGGCGGTGGTTTATGGCCTTACGTCATTGACGAAGGACGGGTGGAGGAGGAGGCGATACCGCTTTCAAACGAATGGCGACTGAGAAGCTTATCATCTACCGGTGTGTGATCGGTAGTGATGGATAAGCGAATCCCACCCTGTCAAGAGTTAGGACGTTCGTTGCTGAACAAACACGTCATTTGAGAACCAACGACAGTGATAGCACTTTTTGGAATTGTTTATTATATGTCATCGTTTTTTTTATTTCAGTATTTTTCATATTTTGAGGAATTATTCATCTTGGGTTATTTGTTAAATTTACCATAGTAAACATTGATTACAATTCCACGTTATATTCGTTTAAGTCCTTTCTTAAATTCATTTTAAACAGGAGTGCCCCCCCTCATATGCACACAAGATGGCGCCAAAGGGCGCAACCATCTATCTTGTGCCATAGTACATGAAATCAACACTTACATTCTGACCACCAGAAGCAGAAGGTCCTTTATGTGTATCAAGTGTAAGTTGTCTTTTGTCCGTGATGTATTTATATGATCATTATTTGATAATTGACAATACATCTTAAATGATTAAATTCCATGTTGTTTCAGATACTAAAGAAATACAAGATCAATATTCATTATTAAAGTAAAAGAATATCATACAGCTATAACAGCTGAATAGTGTCCTATTACTTTAACAATAATCAATATAAAAGAAATAATTTACAACAAAAGTGCGGAAATGTCATTTATGCACATGGCCATGGTGTTTCAAACTCAAGTGAACTTGAAAATAACTCATGTTGCAGTTTCAGCAGCAATATCTTTACATCCCATTTTTAGAGTCATTTAGATTTCTTTTATGTGGACTCTGATCAAATCCAGTTTCCGTTGGACTAAGTGTTGTACTCACGGCTGGACTGAAAATACTTTTAAAAAAGGCCTACTTTCTGGAAGATTTACAAGCATCTTGATGACATCAAAATCCAGCACATTGCACAAGCGATGGGTCGACATAATAATAATAATGAAAAAAGCATGTTTTTCTTGTCTGTGGGAAACAATATTGACTATCGCAACATCTACATTTTGAGATGAGCTTATCACCCCAAACTGCATCCCAATCCGCTATGACTCATTTTTCACTTGGAGTGAGTCATGGCCATAGACCTTCAGATCAGGCTTATCTCTTCTGTGCCTTAACACTTATTAACGTATTAACATAGTACTTACTCACACTCATTACTTGTGTAATAACCTTGGAATACTTACCGTCCTCCAAATGGCTTATTAGACATTTATCCTCAGACAGGGCAAATATATTCATAGCTATTAAAAAATGACCTTTTGTTGAAAACTTTATTAGACATTGGTTGAGAAAGAAAGCGTGTTTTCCTTGCAATTCCTTCCATCTCATCGATGTTCAGATGACATAGTCACAGATCAAGTGATTGCCTGCATCCATTTTCACATTGCCTTAGATGTTTTTGGCGCATAAAAATGGCTTTGTGCTTGAACAATCTTCAGCACTCCAGCAGTCATCTGCCAAAAATAAATAGCATTAGTGACTCATTGAAATGTATAATTGTAGACATTCAAACAAAGCCATGATATTCTTGCCAATGTTTGTGCGTGAGCTGGTGTGTGTGTCTGTTTGTGTGCGATATGAAGGCAATGGCTTACCATTATTGTTAAGCTGCAAACAGTATCGGCTCCCGTCCTGGTCTGGTTGCCCCTCGCACCAATCTACATTGGCAAAGTCTGCCCCGTCAGTCCACCAATAGCTGTCCGCCTAAACCATTTTTAAACATGATGAAAAAACAAAAGCGACATTTTTGGCCTTTGCAACTTCAGAGCTTTTGGTTACCTGAACACAGTCTGACGCTCCAATCCATGTGTCTGGACTGCCTTTCCCGTCAAGGTACTCATCCAGGAAGTCCTCCTCATCATCGCTCTGAATTGATGCGAGGTTTGCATTCATGGACCGACAGTATTTCTAAACTCCAGGGAAATGGAGAAGAGTGTTCACTATGCATTAATGAACACCATTTGTAATGAAACTTATCATTGGTAACATCCCAGCATACTTGAGCTAATGCCTAGAGAATTCATGCCAAGAACCATGGCTTGGTTGAAACCGCTGCAAAATGTTGGAGACTTGCTTCTTGAAATCAGAGCTTGCAAGGTTCATGATTCATGATGAAGTGCCACATGAATACGTTACATACTGTCCAACCAGGTCAGCATTCTTCAGTCATGCGTTCTGCATGAAAAGTGAAAAAGCGCTTTTTACAGCTTATGCCAATTTAACGATAACAAAAGTGTTTGTGCGACATTTTTAAATGTACAGCGCAGGACTCTTGTTGTGTTGTTGTGACAGTAATACCTAGGCTGCCACAAATAGGACCGTCAGAGCATTGTAGTACCGAAACTAGGTGCCAGCTTTGGGCTCATACTGGCTATATTTCATGTGTAGAGCAGTCGAGAAGGCTGCAGAGACTGCCGAGCTGATGAAAATATAATAAAACAAATAGCTTTTATCGACTGAGGGGACTTATTCAGGTTGCTCAAAAATCTGACGTGAAGACAGACTAACCAGGCATTACACCCCGTGTTATGCCAGAATATGCATGCCTGCCGTTTGATGCATGTATTGTTTGGCAGTAAAATACAGATACATCATGATTGAAATTGTCACAACATTATTTTAGCTATTCGAAAAACATGATGAAAATAGTATTGAAAAAAATTATATTCAAATTATGTGAGTGCTTGCTATTGAGTTGTAAATGTCATTGAGTCAGACCGAGATTGGGCATGTCATCTAAGACAGTAGGGACAGGGATAGGGAGAGTAGGGCCAGACATTTGCCTTACATTTAGACTTTAGACCTCTTCCTGGATGACAAACCAGCTCATTTCGGCACACTGCCCCATGCTGAGTAGAAAAAAAAAGGGAAAGGGACGCACCTCTGGATGCTGAACACTGAGAGTTGCTTGTGTTTTATTTTGAACTCTATTTTGAAGAGTGTCTGTGGTGCATTTCATGAATGAAAGGAAGGCATTTTCTTCAAAAGTCTCTGATATTATGTTCACTGACATTTTATGTGTCAAAAGCACTTGTGGCATCAGTATCTGGGAGGACTCAAGAGAGAGTATTGGTCTGAAAAGGAGTGGTGTTGGCCAGTGCCCAGTAATTTGTCCATTTGCGGCAGCTGACAGGACACACAACTCTATGCCAGAGGGTAAAACAACATCAGCATGGCGAGTGGTAGTGAGGAGCTGATGAGGCTTCAAGAAAAAGCCCACTAGAGGGCACTTTCTGCCCCAAAGTATTTGGATTTCAACAACCATTAAAATCCAATCTCACAACATGAGATCAGACCATCACTTGCGACTGGTGATTCAATTACTGACATATCAGCGTATATGAAATGTGTCATCTTAGGATGTTTTTCGCCAGGTCTTTCTGCCGGCAGTCGCTGCAGTCATGAGCACTGCTCGCGCCTGTGTTCGAAACATGCCAAATCTCTGATGAATCGTGTGTGGAAAATAGATTTGTCCTCCCTCAACATGCTAAATTGCAAGTGAATGCCCTTCATATGCCCAGCTAACCCATTAAATTGGCCATACTCTATTTTGGACCTTTGAAGACACCCAAGAATGGTGAGCAAACAAGATGGCACTTCATTCAGCCCTCATGAGTGTGTTCAGAACTTGAGTGGTACCTCAGCTTTGGCCCAGGACAACTCTGTCTCGACGAAAAGGAAGCAGCGGCCACGGAACTCTTTCCAGCCGCGGGGACAGTTTTTGAATAATCCATCTATTGTGCAGAATTCTATAACGGCACAGTGGGTTAGAATGCATCACAACTGAGGATTACAAAAATAATGACTGTGGTCAGGTCAGTGAGAGACAAACTGCAGTTGAGTAGTTAATGTTCATTTGTGGTCTGTGAGTGATTCCGTACGCCAAGCCTAAGTGTCCAGGCTGTGAACAAGAATTGACATTATCACGTTCCCTTCAGACATTTGGAATTTAAAAAGCTGGTGACCAGTGGTAACAAGGCAAAGTCTTATTTGTTTCTGCCTCCTGACCGATGCTTCACCAATGAACGTCAATTGTACGAACAATACAAATAGCACAATACAGCTATGAAGCCTGTGTGTTTCAATATAATGAAACAATAATTTGCCAAAATTCAGAGGACTCACGCACCTGCTGAAGTCAGAACAATTATGGCACAAGCAAATAAAGACACCCGCAGAATCTTCATGGTGCAGATGAAACGTTCACGCTGGGATGAAAGGACAAAAGTTAACAATGGATGTTTCTAAGAAGAAGAGGAGCATTGATTAAAAGAAGAAACGTACCACAGACAAGCTGGAAAAACAACTTCGGCGAGCAGTTAGTGTCTACACTCAAATGTCATGCCTTTTATCTTCTTACTGACCTGACACAACTGTTTGTTGGCAACATGATTACCAGTCAACAAATCAAAGTGCACCTCACTTCCCCACACTCAGAACAACACTTTTTAACAGTAAAGGCTTCATGTACATCTCACTCTTAACCGAACAGTACAGCATAACGGTGCGCGAGTCTCAGTGTTGGAGTCAACACTGTCAAGACCAGGCCATACAGAGGCCAAGACCAATGAGGAGGTGAGACCAAGACCAATACCAAGATCCAAACTAAATACAGAATACAGAAGCATATGTCTATTAATCATACAGACAAACACACACAATGTTCTTATTGCAACCGAAACAGTAGTTATATTTTTCAATACATGTGATGAACTGAAAACGCTTTCATTTGATCTAACTAGTGGTATGTTTATGAGTTTGGTCTTGACTGTTGGTCTTGGCCACTGTATGTTCTAGTCTCGACATGGTCTTGACTATTACACTCTGGAACTGTCATTAAAAAACATTTTTCTAGACACGTGATCATCTGTATCGGATGACGTTAAGAAGGTCCATTCGTAAGACGGCAACTGTTTATAGAAGATGTTATGAATGTTCATAACAATGTATGGCAACAAGCCATAGTGTTGTCTTATTTCATTGTGTGGTTAGGTTAAGAGTTTGGGTGTTGTTGAAGGCCTCATGAGCCTTTTCAACTTAGATTTACACCTCACATATTTAAGTTTTATTTCATAAACCTGGTCTCAACTTACCATACATGACTATGTATATTCAAAGCAACTTCTATAATTACTTATAAATGCTCTGTGAAGGTATCGTCTATCATGCAATATAGATGAGTAAAGTGTGACCAAATAAATAATCAAAACAGTATATATATTTGTGATGAACAAAGAGTACATATGCTGCACAACGCAAGACAGGTTCACCAGTCCGATCCCTCTGAATCCATGTCAGTGTTGTGTCAGTAAAGAATCCAGTACTCCTTTGATCAAACAAATATTAAAACCAGGATGTCTTCGCAGTTACTTAGCTTCTCACTCCATCACAGGGAACACACACCATTCACACTCACACACACACACAGACCTAGGGGCAATGTTAGAGTGTCCAATTCACCTAGTGAGCATTTCTTTGGGCTGTGGGAGGAAACCGGAGTATACGCGACTAATTGATTCTCCCTTTTCTTTAGCCCCTTGTGTCAGACAATGTGCATGTGTGCGCACAGTACATGTAGGGTGTTTAGGAGACAAAGTCAGAGAGACTAGATTGAGATGGTTTGGACATGTACATAGAAGAGATGGCCAGTACATTGGTAGGAAGATGTTGAGTTTGGAACTGCCAGGCAGAAGGTGGAGAGGAAGGCCAAAGAGGAGATTTATAGAGGTGGTGAAGGAGGACATGAGGTTTGTAGGTTTGAGAGAAGAGGAAGCAAAGGACAGGGTGAGATGGAGGAAGATGATCCGCTGTGGCGACCCCTGAAGGGAGAAGCCAAAAGGAAAAAAAGAAGAAGAGTGTCAGACAATGTGCAAATGGAGGTGGCGCTCCAGGTGGTGATAAAGCCATGAGTTGAGAGTGGAGGACTGAATGGTACAATCAAGGCCCAGATAGAAGGCTTTCCAGGTGAAAATGGCATTGACTTAAGTGTTAAAGTTTGTTAAGTGTAGTGGCTTGAGATGCCAATATTTGCTTTGTAACTTTGTTGAAGAGGAGGGATCAAGGGTCCTGGTCACGATGGGGCAACAATCTATATATCTAAGGGTTTCATGAGCCTTCTGCCGACCCAAAGGTATTTCCGACATAATTCAGGTGACTCCCAGAAGAACTTGTGTAGTCGGAGCAACATGCACAAATGTTCAGCTCTTTTCCATTAACAGTGTCTGGCAAATAGCTACACTTGTTGACTTTAGTCTGTCGTTCTTGTGTAACAAATAAACTGTTACTTTTGCGGCAAAAGTCAGTCCTTACACATTCTGCAGTAATGGTTTGGTAGGAGCTGATATAATGATTCACTTCTGTTTGCTTTCTGGTCATGTCAACCTGTTTTGACATGGCCAGCTATGTCAAATGATGAAAGAAGACTTACTAAATGTGTGTGTCCTGCACACAACCAAACCCGAAACATCAAGGCCACACATTTACAGTTAAGTCTCTCTGTATCCAACCGTTCAAGTGATCAGTGCAAATGAAAGCTCAGTATCTAACCTTGAAAGTTGGTCTCATTCCAGTTGACTCAAATATTCAAATGATACATTACAAAACCAACACAAACTAACATATTTATTGCAATAATTAGCAAGTACATTCTTCAATGTCAAAAAAACATTCTGTACAGAGAATTAAATTGGCATCACATTTTATCATCATTCGTTGCAGTGAAACTTGCTAAATACACGTAGACACTATGAAGTCCTGAATTCAACAAAACATCTTCAAACAACAGATGTGATCACAATCATGTCCTGTGATGACATGTTGGATGACTCTTTTGGACACGTTTGGCACAGATTGATGAAAATGTATCAGTACAGCTTCTGTCATCCCAGCACCTACCTGAAAGATGAAAATCAGAAGTTAAAAACTTAACTCAAACACAGTTTAGTCATGAAATCATCCATTTTCCAATGACACAAGGTTGGGTCGCGGTGGCAGCATCCTAAATGAAGAGGCCCAGACTCCTGCCCATAGAAATCTCCTGCAAAATGTTCTGGAAGGAATAGCACAGTCAAGATGAAGACATGGTTCCTCTGCATGTCCTGGGCTGGATCGCGTGGGAGGAAGGGAGTGGTCTGAGCCACCACAACTGGCCTCTTTCAACTGCAGCTGTACTCTGAGCCTCCTCCGCTTCATACTTTTTCTTCTAAGGGGGAGTCTATCTGTCACCTGGTTCCATAATCTAGTTCTTTTGGTCAATACCTCAACTTGTGATCGTGTCTGAGAGTGTGTCCCTAGATAGGAAGAGCTCATCTCATTATCCACGACTGCACAATGACCAAGAGGTCTCCTTATTGAAGTCACAGCAACATTCCATCTGGGCACATTCAGTCTTTGCCTCACTTCTGCACAAGACTGCAAGATACATGAACTCTCCCCCCAAGTAAATGGTCTCTCCTCCAGCTTTAAACCACCATGCATCTCGACGTTCAAAGTCAACCTTCAGTGGACTAACAGCAAGAAGAGGTGAGCAGTCGCATGTTTCATGCTCAAATGAACCTCATTTGTTTTTGTTCCATTCTTCAGGATAACCACTATTCATTTCATGTCTGGAAGATTCATTATTGTCACTGTTTTTGGACAAAATACAAATAGCATCAAAAGGAAGTGGTCCCCTTTGATCTTTCATTTATTTATTTATTTTTCACTAAAACATACAAATAATTACAAAATCAAGCGCTAAGTTTGATCTGACTGAGATTCTCGGTAAAATTCGGACTTCATGTGTGTTCCATATGAGCCTCATGCTAGTTATCAGCATAGCAAACACTGTCAGTGTCATTGCCTTAATCAATAAATCACGTACGCAGAAGATTGTTTTTTGAAAACGAGCAACCTAACAATGGGACCGTGAAGGTGGCCGCAGTCCACATCAACACACAGTTCACTCTAAACCTAACCATCCATAACAAGTGGCAAACCTTAACCAGGACCTAAAACAAACTTTTATTTAATTATAATGACTCAGTTATCTTGAAGTTTTAATCCTGAAATTGAGGCTTTGTGAGGTACAAAAAGGTCCCCACAAGGACCTGTGGTTCCAAGAATAGGTCCCCAGAAGTATAACTATACGAGAACACAACATGTTTTGCTATCCTTGTGGGGACATTGTGATGTTTCTGCCCTTTCCCCAGCCACTCACCCTCAGCCAGATCATCCAAAACAAATAGCTATACTTAACCATGAGCCTTAGTCAAACATAAATACAATTATTATGAATTAGGTATTGTGAAGTTTAATCCTTAAACTGAAGCTTTACTTTGTAGGGACCAGCAAAGATGTCGCCATTTGGTAATGTCGCCAAGAAGTGGTCTTCTCAAGTATAGCTAAACCAGGTACAAACACACACACACTCATACATGATTTTGTGTATAACTACTACACTGGTGCTAAAACTGGCAGTTTACCTCGTAGTTTAATGGTCACACAATCCTGGCCTGTGTATAAATTGTTTGGTTGTCCTCTGCACCAGTCAGTGAAAGAGAACTGCGTCCCATCACTCCAATACCAAGAACCCTCCTAAAGAAAAAGCATCATCAGTGATGACAGAATATACACTGTATATACTGTATACTCTGCTGTTGTATAATGGCTCATTACCTTCCAGCAGTCTGAAGCTCCAATCCATATCTTTAGGTTGAATGGGGATTGGGTTTCCTCAATAATGAAATTCTTTAGGGATAATTCTTCTTCCTCATTGTGAATAGATACAAGGTTTGCGTTCATGGAGTGGCAGTTTTGCTGTACGGAGGTAAGTGAAACAGACATTGACTGTTCAACAGATTTTAGAAGATACGATTTTATTTGACCGTATGGTGATGCCATTCAATATTCGATTAGTACAGTCATATATCAAAGAGGGTAACACTAAAGGTTCTCATTAAAACTAAATTAGGTTGTTATTTTTCATACCTCAGCTTGGGCCCAAGTCTTTTTTTCCTTGACATAGTGGAAGCAGCGACCGTCAAACTCGCGCCAGTTACATGGACAGGTGTTATAGTCATTCGATGGACAGAAACCTTAGAATACATATTAAAGGTGAGATGGAAGATGTACACTGAGGAAAGTATGATTCAGAAATTAATACGTAGCTTTTCACTCATCTGGAAAATGAATTTGTGACCAAATGAAACACTTCATTACTCAACGATTTGATCGTTAACTGACATTTCATCACATTTCATCCCTCTTGCAACTCTAACAAGAAGCAGAAGATGTTCCCAGAGACTGTTGTGGAGGTCTGTCAAAAGCCCAACCACACTAGTAAATTCTTTATCAGTATTAACCGTAGCAAACCAACCACCAGTTTCATTTGAGCAAAATCTCAATTTAAACCGATAAATAATAGTATGTAGGTGTGAATCACAGATGCATAAATACAGTTCAGTGATTTACAGTTCCCAACGCTAAGATGCTATTGTTGAAACAGACTCACTTGCAAATGCCAGAACCATCAAGATACAAACAAATACTGACACGGCCAAAATCTTCATGGAGGAGGTCATCCTGTCTATCTGAGGAGGACGGACATGTGGTGGCTGTCGCCAGGATGCCGAAAGCTGAAGGTTCGAAATCTGCTTCACTGAAAATCTCGGGCTTCGGTGAGCTTTTGCACGACATGCCCATCATTGGTTTTATCCACCTGTGACCTGTCACAGTTGTTTGTTGAACAGTAACGTATTACATCAACAAATCAAAGTGCAGCAAAATGATCACAATGTGTCATTAAAGGGACCCTCTCCAGCATTTCCCAGTCCTGTGATCCATGGTCATGTTTGACAATAAAACTTCTGTTCTACACGATGTGTAAGAGCCACGTCGTGTGGTTGCTTTCGTTTGTCCTCATGCCACACATAGGAGCAGTTTGTTTGGAAACTAGCATGACAACGTCTCAGGAAGACAACTTTCTGAGTGCCAAAATTCCATTCATAACTTGATCATTTGATTATTCTACTCATTTCAAATGTGTCCAGCTTCATGCTTCATGTATCTCCAAGAACATCACGGTGAGCACAGGTGCCCAAGCAGGTATGTGATTCGTCCTTCTGATCTCAGACTGTGCACTTGCATACATCAATAGTCACACCATCAAGCGAGATGACACCTGTGTCGGGACAGCACCACCCTCTGGCCATTTCTGATGCTGCTGGGGTGAACAGCAATAATGGTGGGTCCTCTGAGGATCTCTCCAAGGGGGACGGTCTGACCTCACTCCCTCCCTTGTTTGGACCTTGGTACGGATTGTAAGTGCTGTTTATACTCTACACCAGCTAGCTGCGCAAAGGGACACTGCAAATGCCTGCATATACAGAAGGCTGGGTTGTTGAAATTGTGGCGAAGGGTTAGCAACAATATTTGTCCTGTATGTCGTTCACATAGAAGAGAGTGACAACCTTAATCGTGACTGCACAATGAACACACACGGACCACCTCATCTGCCATGGTGAGATTGAAAAGTGTAAAATAAAATAAAATAAAATAAAATAAAGCAAAGGCTTGTGTTTTGTGGATCCCTCTTATTAATGAGTTCAAGGACAGGGAATGTGGAAAAGAAAATGGGGTTCATGAATGCTCTTCATGCGGACGCAAAGAGGACAGGTGGACTGAGCAGGATGGTTGTGATATGCTGAGGTGGAGGAGGCTGACTTGTTGAGGCAAACCGGATGGGAACGCTGGAAAAGAAGAAAACCCAAGTGTGGTCTGTGTTGCTCTTCCTCTGGCAATATTCTATTCAGAGTAGTCTATGCAATACAATGTCCAAATGTAAAAAAAAAAAACATTCAAATTCTGAACTTTGGTTTGTTTGCTGATGCCTCGGTTGCCAAAAATGACAAACCAACCGATATGACAGGTCAGTGTGTGTATAAGAGGAAGCTGTTCTTTGTCGTGATCAGCATCTTCATTCAGCAGGTTTGATAAGACTATTCTCAAACTTCTCCGTCAAATTTTCTTTCCATTCCAGGTCTTTTTTTTTTCCTCATAAGAGAAAAACCGACATCTTCAGCATGAAGGGGACGGTTGTGTCTCTACTTATTATCACCATGGTGGTGCAGACATTGCCTGGTAAGTGATCACACATCAAGTCACATCAGAGGAAGTTTCACACAAGAAATATTTCTGCATTTCGTCAACAGAAACAACTTCTCCAGACTGGCAGGATTTCAACGATCGCAGTTACTACTTTGACAGCAACGTCAAAAGTTGGTTTGACGCTGAGGTAGGTGACTCTTTTTGAGCACTAACCTCCTTTATATTTGACATAAAGATTTTTTTTCTTTAGTTTCCCTACTCTCTAAATCCCTAAGAAAACATTACAAGACCTGGAACTTAGCCGGGGACAGGCACAAGTTGTGATGACATGGTACACAAGCGAGGACGACAGGGTGACCTGACACAGATAAGATGAGCTGATTCTGCTGCCTGGGGTCAGAGTCAGTTGTCGCCCCCAGCAATGCACGTCATCATACATGCTAACATGGCAAGCATGATCAGATTTATTTGCTCTGTCTTTGTTTACTCTGCACCCTGCACCTCATCTGAGGTCAAATAAAGCCCAGAAACAGAAATCTTGTCTTCACCGCTCATGTCCAGCCATATTTTGGTTTTCACCAAATATCAGTGACTAGAACATTGGCATCATAACTCAACAAATTCAAATTAACACACAGTCAGCAGGTGGCAGTATCCTTCCCTCCCCCCAAACTGA
This sequence comes from Synchiropus splendidus, assembly GCF_027744825.2. Classification (NCBI taxonomy): domain Eukaryota; kingdom Metazoa; phylum Chordata; class Actinopteri; order Syngnathiformes; family Callionymidae; genus Synchiropus; species Synchiropus splendidus. The sequence continues at coordinate 12,437,395 of NC_071336.1, forward strand.
TCATGCACTATTCGGCTCAACCCAAAACCATCATCCTAGCGTATGTAACTAGAATTATGTGTCAAATGTGTTGCTAATTGAACTTCTTTGTTTTGTTTTTAGAGTGAATGCCGGGGCCATAAGGGGCACCTTGCATCAATACATAGCTTTCCAGAGCACCGGTTCATCCAGACGCTAATAAAAAAAGTAGCTGGTGAAGGTGTTACAACGTGGCTTGGAGGCAACAGCTGTCAAGAAGTAATAATCATGTCGGACACATTTCATTTTTGTTTTCCTCATATTTTGATACATTTCATTTCAGAGTGGAGTTTGGCTCTGGACTGACGGTTCACCACTCGATTATACATACTGGGCTGAGGAGCATCCAGCTGAGGGAAGATGCCTGACAATGAGTCAAGACGGTAAGTCACTTTGCCACATGCTGTCATAAGTTGTAACATTTTTGCCCGATACTGGGGGAAAATATTGTTTTGTATCATTGACATTTAAATGTAAAAAAAAAGATACATATGTATCCTCAGCTTGTGTCTGAATTTTTTCGGTAAGAAAAAAATTGTTTTTTATTATTATGATTATTATTGCCATCACAATCATCATCATCATTTCTGTTGACAGATGGGCTTCTTTGGGCTGATGAATCATGCGACGATACGTCACATGCGTATGTGTGCACCAAGGATCAGCAATGAAAACTATTTCCTCAAGCTAAACCTTGGAGTACTTGGTTAACAGTGAAACCGGCATGTTAAACAAACAAACAAACAAACAAAAAAAAAACAAAAAACTGAAACATCAGAGCAATATTCTTGTCGCATTTATTTCTCAGGACTATGTCATGAATCATTATGAAATGGAGAATAATTTGAGAATTTGAGTTCACAATGACTTTGCGAAGAATATGGATGGGTGCGTGATTGATGGTACATATTGGTTAGTCAAAAGGTTCCTGATATGAATCAGCAATAACATGACTGTGATTCTAATGTAAACTTTTGTATCTGAGCTTCAGCGCAACAATCTTGCGAGCAGCCTCCTCCTGTTCAGGTGTGAAAAAGGCGCATTCTGCCACTGTGGTGAAGTTGTCTTCCAGTCCTGTGTGGAAAAAAATGCAACAATGCAAAACACAAAATTGAGTAAGATCAAATGTCACTGCACTTACTGTATATGGTTGAATGCAATTGTAATACTCAAATATAGTATGTAGCATCACAGAAAGTATACAGTATTAGTGTGCAATGCCAATGTAAGATGATATGCCTGTTCTGTAGACGAAGAGTTTGAATGATTGAGGCCACAGCGCTTGCCACTGTTAGCCCATGATTTAGAACGTGCTGCACAAGTGGCTCCTGTCTCACATCAACTATGAGATGCACCACTCAGCTTATCAGAAACCTGGTTGATCCTTTGTTGACTAATGCATCACACAGTTCCCTTCATTGGAGAAAGTGAAGATTCTTTGCAAATTCAGGAACGATATAGGGAAAAAGTCTCATGGAAATGTATAGAAATATGCTTGACATATTGACAACATGTTCTACCATTTAGCACGTAAAGACTTGTGCCATGAGCGAACACCGAAATGTTGTGAGAGGTACAGTAAGACTATTCAACAAAGACCTGTGATAATACTGTAATGGTTAGGATGTGTGTGCGTTGGAGATCTCGCGAGAGTGGTGAGGTGCCGGGTGTTTTTCAAGTTTCGGGTGAAAGGTTGTGTGTGCAACTTGAGTTTTGGAGGGAGGAACAGCAGCAGCACGTCGAATAAAAGAAGCATTTAATTTACATCCGTCTCGTTCCTGAATCCTCTGGACATTACAATACGTTTTATGTGAAATGTCATAAGTGAGTGAAAATGTAGGAAATAGAATTGTACTGAGTCATTTGCATGGATAAACCAATGCATTGGCAACTTGAAGAAATGAGAAACTGCGTGACACACTGACGACTGAACAAGTTTTGAGAATTTTTGAAGTATTTTTTTATAATCTATTATTTTTGTTTTTTAAACGTGAGCTAAACTGATGGTAGCCCCACAGTGTCCTTAGACTATTGTAACAGCGACCCCTGGTTTAGAAACATGCTCCCCACAGAGCATGTGTCGGTGAGTACCATCACCTTCACAACTTTTGGCTCAATGTTAATTCAAAAGAAAATTGTTGCTAAACAAAGACAGTAATTCTGATGTTGTTCATTTAACGTGAGCTGACTCCTGCTGTGAGAATGGTTTGTACACCTGTCGGTCTTCCACCTCACCAACACCGGGTCAACATGCTGCTCATGTGATTGAAGTAGGCAAACACTCTTGGACATTTGCTGCTGACGCAGACTTGTGGCAATACACATGGAAATGCTCACCATGGATAACTATGCACCTTTATACAATGATAGATTAACTCATCACCTTTCGCATATAACACATTCACACATTCATTTTGCATTCTTTGGAATGCATTTTCAACATATTGCCCCTCTTGGCCCTTGAAAAACACGGGTGCACATGTGTTGGCTTGTGCTGCAGACTAACAGTGGTAAACAAATATACATCGCAAAAAAATCAATAAATCAATAACATTTTCATTAAAAAACAGACAAATGGTAGAGCACAAAATGGTATACTGGGTTGGTAGACTTAACTTAATTTTGCAGTAAAGTATATATATAAATATAAATAATGATAAAAAAAAAACACTACAATTCATTGTAGGGTACTTTATTGTATAAAATATGACTTTACATAGCTTTTTTAAGTCAGCGGCTGTAAATATAACAGTTATAATATAGTTCTTCTTACAGCAATTCCATGTTACTATAAGAGTATAATGTATAAAATGTGGATCACTAGGGAAGTCCAAAACATGGGCCTTGTCAGAACAGCGCATTACATGAATCACTGTGGAGGCCAGAGCACTTCAGGTTTCTGCTCACTCTGGCATCACTCACAGCAGCGGGAGTCTAAAGACAGAGAATGGGAGTCAATGGAGTCAGGGCACACTTAATGGTCAGATTCCAACTGTTGTGACAGGGAATTACACCCTTCATCCTCGGAGTCATCTCGGACAATGCTACCTCTAAAAGAAAGGAGAAATTGGGAATGGCATTAGAAAAAAACCCCCAGGCATTTAACATCTCGTTCAGTTCGGTTTGCTCTCTGGAGTCACTATGGTCAAGAACAAAGTGTGCAGTAAAACAAAGACCCCTAGAGTAAATTAGTACAGTATCTTGACATGTACAGTCATTCCCTTTATCCCAATTAGGGATGGGCGATACGGACATAAAAGTTATCATGATAAATGTTGAAATTTCGGCGGTAACGATAATTATCACGATAAATACATTTTTATTCTTTTCCATGTGTTGGACACAACAGTCTCTCTTGAAACTGTTTTATGAAACTCATTGGTGGAGCTTGTCTCCAACATCATTATTTGTTTATGTTTAAATATAATGGTTAACTAAGTGTAGAGATTAGAAATTCAATGTTTCAAGTCTCTGGTAGAAGCCGCTCGTGTCTGACAGACTGCTCTGCCAGCTCTATTTAGGGGTTAAATAGTGCTGTCAGTCTGCTGTGTCTCATGTCTCTTAACAGTTGACTTTAACTATGGTCCAGTCTGGACACATTCCCCAGGTGCTATTGAAGAAATATTAGAAATAATGTGAATAAATGATCATTTAGTCATTTTCTATTCTCAAAATCATTATACAAACTACCAGTCCTTTGTCTTGTGTGATGACATTTTTTTTCAGAATTCTCTCTCCGAAAATGGATGTTTTCCATTGCCTTTTTGAAGATTTGACTTTAACCGTTTTATAATATGTTGATGGTCCCTAAGTGATCCTGGGTCATAGCATTAGTGCTGCCTGTGAGAGTGTGTCCGTGATCAGTGAACCCTAATGGGGACACGGTAGAGGACGCCACCAACAATACCAGAGTGGAGGTCCGTCCAATAACTAACCATTTTCACCACGGTGCTTCGCTGAGGCGCCAACGCAGCGGGAAACCTGCATGGGTTGATATGAACCAAGGCAGACGACCGCTTCAGAGAACCTATAAGGACCACTCCATCTAATAAAATAAACACGGATCCAGAGACTCAGAGTCAACCAATGTCCTTATCAAAGTTTAAGTTTATCAAAAGTTTAAAATTACGACTGTGAACCAATGTCCACCACACTCTCCACAACTGTCACAAGCCAGTGTCGACTGTCAAATGCCTCAAAGCTGGAGAGCGCAGCGAGCCGTTGCAGTCTCGCCATGTTCAAGTGTGCAGGTGCAACGCATCTACTGAGCCGTGTGTTTATCGAATTTATCGTGAGATGCAGAATTGTCATGGTGGAGCTTGTGTGTGGCGGTATACCGTGTACGATAACTTATCGCCCATCCCTAATCCCAATTTATGCCAAATGCAATTGTGTAGAGTGTGCAGTGGAAAATACAATACAAATCATTGTGGCACTTGACACCGACCACGTCTCCACTGCAGCCCGGTTGACGTGGAGAACTGTTATTTCTGTCCTCATTCGCTACAGAAACACACACATGCTGAATTTACCATATTGTCTTGGTCGTCCTGGATCATGGATACGTTTTCTACAGTTACACATCATCATCATCTTCTTATGTTCTGCAAGAGAATTAGAAAAGCATGAGCTCGTTCACCGTCGTACACACAAAAATATATGTGCAAGGTTTTCACATCACAAAGACCTGTTGATGACTCCTGAGTCACCCTGCAGCATTCGTTGATCAAATCTTACTAAAGCTTTTCTTTTCTTTGCAGCTTCAAAGAGGAGTAAAATATAAAGCAGTGTCCAGCTGGTCGTCTTGCTCAAATAAGCTATTGGGTCATTAACACAGACTCAATATTTCACAGTGTATTCTGTCAGTTTGAGCTGTTTAAGGATGTCTAAGGATGCAACTCCCTGTCACAAAGTACCATGTATAAATATTAGGGGTGGGATTCGATTAAAAAAAATCGAATTTGTGATGAATTAATCTCAATTAATCCCAGTTTAATGGTATAAGAATATTTGCCACAAGAAGCCACATTTTTCAATTTGAATGAATTTGGTACATTACTGAATCAAATGATGGAGCCATACATACATTTAAACAACAAAAAAATCTTTATTTTGCATCAGTTTGACAATAGCACAATAAACCACGATAGTGGCTATATTCAAGTTTTTATATCACCTTATTTAAACTAAAGCTCTTTTAATGTCTTGGAAATATTTGTATAAGAATTTCAATGTTATAAGAATTTCAAGTTCATTCAGTGTAATGGAAACCCTGCTTTTGTTCAGGGAAAAACATCCCTGAACCAAAGCAAACAGATGCTTTTGTTTGCTTTTGTTCAGGGATTCCTCCATGTTTGTTGTTGTTGTTATCATCCTAGCTGCCACGTGTCTTGTGCGTCAGTGTGATCAGCGGACCAGGAACTCCTGCACTTACAAAGGTTCCCTGTTGTCTGGAGAGCAAACTGTTCAATTGAATTAAATTAAACAATTTTAATTAGTAATTAATTAATCGTAATAATGTTGTAATTATTTAATCATAATTAAGTCCCACCACTAATAAATATATGAACAACTTTGTAAGACACATTCTTGAGTCGATGACATGTTATTCAGAGGTAGACTCAGCATAATCACTGACAGTAAAGCATTTCCTTTTCCCCATTCTCATCTCTGCTGCAGTACAGTGACCTGTAAAAGGTTGATCCTACCTAGGCATTTCCTCCGCAGTATAATGCAGGTCACAATTCGTCCCAAAAAGACAACTGCAAGAATAACCACAATGACGACTGTAGAGTCACCGACTTGGCTGCATCCAGCATAGTTTTCTGAAAGATAAGTACAATCAGGATTACAGACAGAAGTCATTTCTCAATACCAAACCACCTCCACAAACCTTTGTAACAATTGTTTGCAGTGAACCGCACCTCTTCTTCACTCAGGGGGTTGAAGACACGACACACATAAACCTTATCATCGTGTTCACCCCCCAGATGTATCTTCAGACTGGTTCCTTGATGCCTTGTGCCATTCAAGATCCACTCATAACTGAGGAAGTCAGCACGCCCGGATGCAGAGCAGCCCAGGCTTGCCCTTGAGTCCCTTTCCACCTTACAGCAAACTCTAGCGTCGGTCACATTGTCTTTGGAAAAAAAGTGAATATGTTAAACATGCTCTTCGCATCTGTACCATTCAGAACAAGATTTTGACACTAAATGCAACAAGTCAGCATCCAAACAAGCCGAGTTTACTAGCTTCCAGATCCTTTGAGGAAGTGATGCAGAGGAACCTGTCATCAGGCCACTGTTGGACAGATAGACAAAAATAAGAGGTATAACTGATTTAACAAAAAAACCTGACTGTGAGGGAAGTTGATGTGACTCCAGCATACAAGCTTGTTCATAATGTGTGATTTGGTGATGTGATATTCCACTGGATGCAAGCAGATAGATGCTGAACTTGCTCATGATGATGTAGGGAAAGAGCCATTTGTCTCGTCTGGACATATTTTTTTAATGAACACAACATCAGTACAACATTTTAAAAAATGTAAACAGTGACTCAGTGGTGGGTGTGATGAAATCACGAGCTGGGACGTTCAACCGAGGCCTCCTTATACAGTATGGTTGGTTGGTGTGAGCATTCGATGTGTATTTTCAGCACCCAGATCTATTAAATCTCCAATATTTCACAAGTTCTTTAAATAAAGAGTTCTGCAAAAGAACCTGTTTTGGGGAAGTCCAGAAGGTTTTCTAACAAGCCGCTCCAATAAACCTGAACGCAGAAAAGAGGAAATCCAGTCAACACACAATATTAAAAATCTGACACTTTATTTCACAAGCGTAATGGATTTGAATGCAATTACCAAGCGTTTCAGTGTAATTATCAATGAAACATTGTTGTAGTTCAAAACTACCAGCATGAATCTCACCGTGTATTTACTTCACACATGCAACTGATATTAAAGTCCCATCGGGTGTAGCACATATATTTCAGATGTGATCATTGAAGAGAAGTGAAGCTGGTTCCTCATTCTCCAATTTATCCAAACTTAAAATGCTTGCTCTAAGTTGACAGAGCTGAAGCTTCGTACACAAACAAAAAAATAAAAACATTAAAAAAACATTAAATTAGCACATAGTCTAAAAATGTAGTTGAGGCAGAAGCCAAGGTGCAGCAAACTAGCACTTGGTAAAAACAGGGAGCTGGCTCTACTGCGTAGATATTCCTGAAAGAAAACCATGACGTCCTTCTCTTTCAGTTTGCTGCTCTGGCCTGTTTGATATTGAAATGCAATGTACTCGCCAGCCAACAGGGTGCAGCAACACGTCCCATGTGCAATGCAATGCACAAGCAATTTCTGTTTTGAGGGACTTTGACGACACGCTTTGTGCTTTGAATGTCTCTCACCAGGATATTATCACCACAACTGCGGAGTAAGGGATTCCACTCCTGTCTGTTGGCAACTTTTTTAATGATTGAGTTTCATCTTCCCGTTGTCAACAAATTCATACACGCAGACATCAAGTACACTTCGTAAATAAAAAATTACAAAGCAAAGTAACAGAAAAACTCCAAATCTAGCTACAATTATAATAAAGATAAAAGGCCATCAGTCCATAGTGTTAGTTTGAAATACCACTGAGTGTGACTTCATTGACTTTCTAACAGATTTTTAAATACAATAACATAATAAAAGAAAAACAAGCAAGTCACTCAATCATCAAATTTTCATTAAATAGCATGTCTGACATGATTAGAGTCACGACTCTGCCTGAATGTACTGCACCGGACCATGAAACACTTCCTCATACACACACCTCATGCTGAGGAGACTTTTAACTGCCTCAGACAGCTCCTCAGGTAAGGCACATAATACAATAATAATACACCTTCTGGTGTATTATTTCACCGATTGAACATTCTTACCAATGATTTTGGAATGCAAGGAATCTTGCCAGAAGGCAGTTGGCTACAGTGTTGGCAAGCGCCCATGAAAAATCCACATGGGAGTGTCTTAAATGAAGTTATTTACAGAAACGGTCATATTTACAGACCAACGAAAGGTTGCTAAGCAATGACATGCAACTAAAACAGAAATGTTGCAAACACACTTCACAAAGCAAAATCCAAGTGCAGGTTCTCCTCAACAGCAGCTGAAACTCATTCACATAGAAAACGACAACGATGGCTTTGCCCTCATGATTTAAAGAACAGAAGACAATTAATACTTCATGTGCTGAATTTAGAAATGCACAGTCAATTCTTGAGTTTGGGAGTTTTTGGAGGATTTTTGTTTTGGGAATTTTTTGGGGGATTTTTTTTTGTTCACAGCCACTGACAATGTTTACATGCAGAGAGTGGCCCGACTAAGGCAATGGCTCAATTATCCACAAATGTGATGGCAACGCCGTGTCTTTAAACCGGCCAGCCCTAAACAGTAGGGCGCGACGGCGATCGCACGCGGTCGGCGGATTGGTTGATAGAAGCCTTGCATGTGTCAAGGCTATGTGGTAGTGGGAATACGTTACTTTACTTACTGACATGGTGTGTTAGTGACAGAAGCCGAGACGGAGTCGGCTCAACAACCGTCAACACTGGAGCTTTTCAACAGCTCTTTACTGCAGAATCAGACGAGGCAGTGAAACAGGGCAGCGCAGTGTAACTGCTGCAGCTGCGACGACTTACTCCTCTGTGCAAACCAAGGGGAGCAAAGTCATGCTAATGCTGCACTTTAGCCTTGATACGAAATCCCATTGCGCACCACCTCAGCGAGAGAGATCGCATCTTCATGTGCAGCAGTTGTGTGACATTCTCTAGTCAGCAGCACCATGGCTTAGTTGCCCAGAAGCAGCAGGAAACAGCACTCAAATTTCATTCTGCAGTCACAGACAAGTAACTATAAGCTGCCAAAACCATAGCAATAGTGTATCAAACAGGTAACAGCATGAGCTTCTACAAGTTCTCACTCCAGCTGATGGAGCTGAAGTGTGTTATTTAAATGTGACAGAGAATCTGTTTCTGGTCGAGACCTGTTCAAAGAATAATGAAAAAGGACAAGGACTTGAAAAATGATTGGCCACCATTGAAACTTGCCATAATGAAGTTGGTTAAAACGACTGTTTGATAGTGAAGAGGCACACTAGGCTGAAGGTAGTCAAGATTAGGCTAGTGGTGTGTATATCTTGACACCTGATGTAATATTTCGAAGGTCATATATCAAATATTTCAATAAAATATCAGAGTGTGACTTTTCACAGACTTTGAATCCCATTCTCTGACGCATGGTTGATTTACTCCTCGGTGCTGTTGCTTCCTGCCCCTCTCACATGGGAAGTGCCGTTTCGAAGTTAAACTGCAGGGAGGTCGATGCTCTGGCTGTGAGCATCTCCATTCTTAACTACCTCGACTGTTTCAAGCTCTAGAAAAGAGGAAGGAAAAAAGAAACAAAATGAATCTCTCTTCAGTAGTTGATGGCAAAAATGCCCATTGGACCGATGACTGACTCTCCAGCATCCGACCACCAATATAATTTGGATACTTTTGCAATTAATGGAAACATATACGTTGTTTTTGGGGGCAATTTAAATCACACTTCACAAAAATCAACGACGACCAATTTAATAAGGGAGGAACTATTTTGGATCTTTGCTGACAGTCAATATTTTTATACAGTTTGAAAAGGATCGGAGCTGAAGAAAATAGTTGTATTCATCTTTTGTTATTTGTCTGAATCTTATTGATCTATTAAACTCAAAAACATATTACATATTCATTGCAAGGCAACACATTAGTATTAAAAAAGGAATTGATGTATACATTAATTTTATAAATTCATATTTCTCTTTATGAGTACATCGAGACAAAATGATTATTATATCAGAGAAGAGCAAATAATAATAATCAAGAAGTATGATTATTTATACACTGTAATATTTTCATTTTGGATTTCATGAGTTCAACCAAGACTCAAAAAGGTACCATGAGATTCTGAGAACCATTTACCTTGTCCAGCATTTCGATTTTCATCCAATTCTCCTTTTTGATTGAAGGGCTGCAGCTCCTCAGTAGTTACGTGTGCATCTCCAGACGCATTAACTTCATACAAAAAGGTGTAATTGTTGTTAGCATTGTGACGAGAACAAAGCACAGTTTCACAAAATCTAAATGCGTACAAACAGGCCTCTGAAGGCTCTCTTCTTACTTGAGGTTGGGGGGTCAGCCTCAGTGGTACAACAGCTCGCCCTGCAGTTTTCCCACTTGGCTGAAGAAAAGATATACAAGCTGTTATTATTTTCAGGTGACAAATTTTCCGGTGAATGTCTTGAAATTATGCAAGTATTTCTCAACATACACTTAAACTCGTAAAAACCCAAGCTTTTCTTGAGTTTTTTTAAGATCGGAATTTGACAGGTGTCATAACTAACCTTTGTCTTGTAAGGAGAACAATGCTGTTATCAATAATAACTCTGGTATAACTAATATATGTCTATGAGGCTGGAGACTTTATTGTCCATATTGCATGTACACCAGATTGATTCTCAAAACTGGTCTGTTTTCATTCGGGAGTTGTTGCTCCGCAAGTCTAGTGTCTTTGCGTGAAACGTCTTTTTTTCTCACTTTTCTTAGAAATAAAATTACCTATTAATATGAGGAAATATGCCATGTTTATTTAAGTTTCAAATCAGAATAAGCTCTCGCAACTGTAAGGTAATGAACATGCTCTTCAGTTCTCTACTAGCTGGTCTCCCAACTACTGTCGCCTCAGAAGGCAAATCTCACGCCATTTTTATTAGCGTGTGCCACTGAAGGTACCAGCCACACCACTGGCTTCGTAAAACAGTCTTCTCATTTTCAGAGTCGACTAGAGTGCAGTAGATTAGATGACTGTCAAATTTTTGGAACAGCCATTTCAATGAAACCTCACATATTTTTAATCCAATAGTGCCACTGACTCACTTATGAAAATCTGGTCACTGAATCATGAAGCTGCATCAGCCCATCACGACTGGACCAAGCACGACATGCACAGCCCTCTGGCCACCACCCACGAGCACGCAAGACCCACGAGGGTCATATTTGACCATGCACGTTCTAAAGGATTTCATTCTTGCTTCAAAATGATTTATTTAGCTCATGTAGCTTACCTTTGATTTTCTGCCTGAATATGACCCCCAGTATGATACATAATATTAGTAGAAAAAGGGAGATGATGATTGGCCAGACGATCTGGGCTTTCTCTGAAACAGATTGTGTCATTAGAGCCACTTTATACTTTCATTTTATTATTATTTCATTTTCTTTGCAGGGAACAAACCTGGCTTGCAATGTTTTGCCGTGAAAGAAACTTCCTCTTCATTCAGTGGGTTCTTCACGTGACAGGTGTAAACTGTGTCGTCATCTTTACCCCCCAAAGGTACCGTCAGGTTGGAGCCAGGTTGTTTGGTTCCAGCATAGCTCCATTCAAATTCAATGAAGTGACGTGGTGTCGACTCTGCAGTGCAAACCAGCTTTGCCTGGTGGCCACCTTCTCCCTCGCAGGTGATAGTGATTTTGGAAACTTTCTCTATGGGAATGGAAAAATGAGCATCACTGGAAATGATCGCAGCAGGGACAGGAGAGTCAACGTGTATTCCATTCCAAATACAAATGATTAACTGTCAGTTAACTGTGAACAAACTGTGAACCAGTCTACATAAGTTTTGTCGTGCCACATGTGTGAGGTCTGTAAACACTTCCTGTGTCCTTGAACTCCAGGTCATCATCAAAAGATCTAAACAGGTTCAGCTTTCTCAGTTGGTTCCACAACCCCGTCCTTCTCATACAAGGCTGATGTAATACAGTGACTGTGACCCAAAAGAAACATTCTGTCCCCGAAAGATTTTGTTGAGAAATAAATAGCAATAAACGCATCCACCTAGAAAGATGGCAAAATGCTTTATGGGGAATTGAAATGAACCCACCTATGACCTTCACTGGATAAAGGTTGGTGGTTATGGTGTTGTTTGGTAACACAACCTCCAACACGTAATTTCCGCTGTCCTCAAAAAGCAGGTTTTTGATGTGGAGTTCGCCAGAACTTTTGTCCAAAACGGTTCTGTTCTTAAAAGACCGATACACCTGCTCATGATGGCCGTCGTACTCAACCACTTTGTTCCCGTTAATCTTCCAGATAAGGTCGTTAAATTTGCTTATGGGTGGCGGCTTGATGGTGAGTACATGACCTTTCTCTGCATATATTGTCTCGTGTCCTGCCCCTGGAAAGAGAAAAGCATTTCATCATCGATCAAGTTGATCATTAACATCTACTAATGGCTTTACTGGTGGATTAGCATGTTCCATTAATACACTGGAGTCAAAACTTAAGAATGAAAAGGGTCAAAACATTGATCATGAAGCAGACTGGTTCTCAAACCGGGGCTGTTCGGGACTCTCCTGAAGTCTTGGTGCTTTCTATCAAACCAGCCTGCGTTCCAACTATTGTAAGTGGGAGGGCCCTAAAAAAGTGTCAGTCAGGCAGAATTAAGCTACACTGCAGCAAAATGGCAAGTTGCTCAGATATTCTGCTGGGCTGCCAACACTGGCAAGTGGACTGAGATACAACAGTGCCTATCACACGCTCACACTTCCCATGTCTCACACATTTCCGACTGTATATGTGTGATAAATGTTCCTCACTGCACTCCCCAACATGTAGATCACAAGGTTGTCCTATTGATTTCTTTCATGCATTTAAATGAATTTGAATTTTACTGTAAATGCACTTTAAAAAAACAACAACAACAATCAAATCAATCATTAAATGTATTGTTGACCTTGGATGAGTCTGGTATGCCATGAGTGTATTGGTGATAGACAGAGCATGCATTTAATTTAATTTTATTTAATTTACACCACGTTGTCAACTTCCTTCTCATTTTGTAAACCGATAATTTGACGCACCGACCAACTTTTCAGGCTCTGAACCAATTGTTTTCCCTGTCTGAACAAGCTGACTGGTTCAAAATTGCATTCGGTAAAAACAGTGAAAGAGCTCTGAGTGTGTTCAGCCACCTGCGAAAATGGCAACAAAAGGTATGGCAAAAAAAATCACAATCTATCCAGAAGGGTTTGTCATTTGTGATTGTGCTGGTTTCAAGTTCAGTCTAGCTGAATGGGCAAAAATGGTAATGACCAATGTATTCACATGTAATAGACACCCATGTTGATATCCTGCCCCGCTGCCAGTGATTGTATATGAAGGGTTAACCTTTTGTCATCGACCCGACTTGATGGGTGTCTGATACGTTGGTCATTGCCATCATTACCTGGTCTGGTTGCCACATTCAAATCTTTTGTTGTCAAATGAAATAGGTAAAACATGTACATGTACATGTACACAACAATATTGTAAAAATGAGCTGCTGGGTGGAGGTTTCAGATAAACAACGCGTCAGTGAGTCACACATGATGGCGTCATCATCATCGAAACTGTGGCTGAGTCACCAGTTGGGCATCTCGAGTTCATTTTACCTTCCAACTCTAACTTATGCTCCTGAGCGAAGGAGTGGTTGAAATAAGTTTCAGCCCCTGTTTGTATTTTAGAATGAAATGGTGAGCTTTGACATGTTAAGAGCTTTGACATACAGTATGTTTATACACAAATGCTCATGGATTTACATGTGTATGTCAAGGATGACGCAATGAGCCCAACACCCTTGTGTGTGCCAAGTGTTTTGAGTTTCACTGAAACAAACAAGCGTGTTTAGGAAGCCAGTTAGCCTTCTACCAGCTAGCATTCGATGCTTGTGAGTGCAGTTTGATGCTAACAGTTAGCATCAACTCCCTTTATGACATACCCGGTATGAACTCCGATCTGGTCCGACTAAGTAAATACGAAAACCCAAAACGAACCAGTCAGACATGCTTTTCTGTGAAAAAAGATTTAAGATTAAGCATGGAGTGGCTCATCGCATTCCTTTTCAATGAGCCTCTCAGTGAGGAAGCCAGGAAAAAACAGAACAAGTAGAAACAAATGGGTGATATCGAAAGCAGGTTATTAGTGTATATTTACAATTCTATCAAAAAACTCAAGAAAGAAACGCTTACCTGAGGCAATTATGGCACAGAAACAAGCCACGACATAAACAGCTGCCATTTCCTGATGTGTTCACCACAGAAGTGTACACCAACCAACGTGTTTCCTGACAGGCAGCAGAGAGGGCGTGCCTCGACCTTCCTCCCACTGAGTTCAACTATAAAAGAGCTCTTCTTCTCACACACTTTTTCATAAACATAGTGCTTCAGAATGTTTTATTATGGATGCCAAGGCCTTCAAAGTGTTTCGACCAAGGATGCATTAATAGTCATATACCAGGAATGTTTTCATTTATTCTATATGCTGTCAAATGGGCCTCAGTGTTGTTTGGTGTCTTGAACTGTAAAGAGCAAAAAAAAAGAGATCAGCATGAATCATAAATATGTGCTTTAAACAAAGGTTCAGTGGTATTCAGGCCTCTCCTGGTGGCTGTGTTATGTGTTATATGCAGGGTGGGGTCCAAACTTCAGATAAGTATCAAATGTCATCTCTCCATTGCCACCATCGCATTCACCTCAGGAGGAGTTGTAATGTTCTAGAGCAAGGGTCACCAACATGGTGGAAAAAAAAAAAAAAAAAAAAAAAAAAAATATATATATATATATATATATATTGTAGCAAGCAGTGGTTAGAGATGACACGATGGGTTGTCTTTCTGCATCCGTAGGAACTCACAGATGCTCTTTATTGAAAGCAACCGAACTGCAGCAAACAGTGAACACAGCGAAGGCATAAAACGCAACAGCCACTTGAATTATGGTGCCCCAACATCTGAAAACTACCAAATGCATCATGGGTAGTCCACATCACTTCTGAATACAGCAGTCCACCTCTCCGTCGCTACAATATATATATATATATATATATATATCACATCGAAAGTAGGTCATTAGTGCATATTGACTTGTATATTGATTGTATATTTATTTATTTTATTTATAAGATCTACCCTCACCAAGCGGGTAGATCTTCAAGGATATAGGAGGATAGGAGTGTTTGCATGATTCATGAAATATTTCCATGCAGTACAGTGGAAAATCATTTAAATGGCCATGCCTGCTTGCCATTCAAATCAAGTGGTCTGTTATGACATGGCTTACATTGGTAGCTCACCTCCCCTTTGGAAAAGTGACAAATTCAGAATGAGATTCTTTTTCATGTTTTATACAACTAAATGCTTTACAGGGGATCTGACTCTCAGCAATACACAGAAAACAAACAAAAAAAAAAGTCAGATATATGCATTCCTCTCACACCTGAACATACATTTTGTGGATTGAAGCTTAAGTAGTGAAACAAAATGCATAGGAAAACATGCAGATATATTTTAAACAGATCCATTACATCCCAAATAGGAGTCAGGAAAAAGATGGTCCATGGATTGTTTGTTTGTTTCACTTTGTATTATTGCAGGATGCTGCACCTTCACACAATGAAGTCAACCATTAACCAACCCATCATGTTCTGGCGGTGCAGGTGGAAATTGAGAGGTAAGTACGTGTTTATGATCAAGACACACTGTTTTTCATTGTCTTGCTTCTCTTCTCTTGACATTGGCACCAAAGTTGCTTTTTTTTCTTGTGTAAGAACAGCAGCGGCAACACCAGACTGCTTGGCAGATCAAACCAGTACGTCGATATGTTGATGGAGCACGTATAGCTGTTGTTTACTGCATGTGAATATGTGAAAACAATAGAAAGTAAAGTCCCCCCGAATCTAAAAAGCAGCACAGCCATTATAATTACAGTGTTATAGAAGGCTTTCTTCTTGGATCTGTCAAGCCATGACCGACTTTCACCGGTCTCTCCTGGTTTTGGACGAATCAATACCTTGAGAATGGAGGAGCTGAAGAACACAACGCAAATGCAACTACATGCCACTGTCAAGAGGCCTGGGATCAGAGTGCTTGTGGGGTCCTGAAGTGAGAACAAATACCCAGTTGCTGTACAGCTCAGCAGCCATATCGCTCCAATGACGATGTTTCGGATCTTGATCCATGGTTCACGTCTCAGTCTTAAGTAGTTGATAGGGTAAACCACAGCAAGGTAACGATCCAAGCAGGTCATGACAGCAAAGACCATTTGCCCGGTTCCTGGAAAACTCAAGAGTATTATGCCGGCTTTAGTGACTTGCATGTTACTCAGATGGTACCCAAACATGTTTATAATGATGCCCATGGTTCCAATCATCTCGATTACAGCCAGGTTGTAACATAAGGCATCGCAGTGGCTGATAAAGGTCTTGGTGGAAGGTGTCGCCCAGCACTTCCTAACACCCAAGCTGAAGACGATGACAGAGACTGGGAAGAGGACGAGGATGTTGCCAATGGAGTAAGAAAGGAACAACACAAAAGACATGCTGTCTGAACAGTGAAGCTGCAATGAGTCGTTTTTGTAGATGGACATTTTCTCAGATGGTGACTCAAACAGCGGCATCTAGAAAGAGAAGGTGGCATTAATTCATGCAATGTATTTTTTTTACTTTTAGAATATCTATCTATCTATCTATCTATCTATCTATCTATCTATCTATCTATCTATCTATCTATCTATCTATCTATTTGTCTGTCTGTCTGTCTGTCTCTCTGTCTGTCTGTCCATTCGTCTATCTATCTATCTATCTATCTATCTATCTATCTATCTATCTATTTGTCTGTCTGTCTGTCTGTCTATCTATCTATTTGTCTGTCTGTCTGTCTGTCTCTCTGTCTGTCTGTCCATTCGTCTATCTATCTATCTATCTATCTATCTATCTATCTATCTATCTATCTATCTATCTATCTATCTATCTATCTATCTATCTGTCTCTGTCTGTCTGTCTGTCTATCTATCTATCTATCTATCTGTCTGTCCATCCATCCATCCATCCATCCATCTATCTATCTATCTATCTATCTATCTATCTATCTATCTGTCTCTGTCTGTCTGTCTGTCTATCTATCTATCTATCTATCTATCTATCTATCTATCTATCTATCTATCTATCTATCTATCTATCTATCTATCTTTCTAACTACCATCTATCTATCTATCTATCTATCTATCTATCTATCTATCTATCTATCTATCTATCTATTTGTCTGTCTATCTATCTATTTGTCTGTCTGTCTGTCTGTCTGTCTGTCTGTCCATTCGTCTATCTATCTATCTATCTGTCCGTCCATCTATCTATCTATCTATCTATCTATCTATCTATCTATCTGTCTATCTATCTATCTATCTATCTATCTATCTAAAAGTGATAAAAAAGCCTCACCTTTAAAGATATGATCAGTTGTTTTCCTTTCCAGTGTCGCCACTGTAAATGCTGTTCTGTCTTCAGTACAGGCTGGCTGAGTGGAACACATCATTAACGTCCTCGCTCCCTTCTCATGATTGTCGCAACCAGATGAAGCAAGCGTAGCTCTGTTTTGCCTTCCACCGTACTGCAAGTAGGAATTTCATTTGCGTAATGTATATTGCATCCTTGGTGATGTCATGTTTTATCCCTCTCTTTTATTTACTTATTTATTCACAATATTTAATTTTTGTGTGCTTACTGCCATGCCCCCAAATTATTTTGGTTTTGCTTGTTGTTTATTGTTTGCATTCTTCCTGTGCTCTCCCCTATGTGTCTGCAAGTGCTTGGTTAGCGAGCAGAACATGCCTGGAGCCACCCGCTCCATTAAAGCTTCCGGTTCCAGCGTGGTGTACCGGGTCGTCTTGGCCTCTACTATGCTCATAAATTTGACCAATACATGTTCCTCTATTCTTTCTTCTGGTTTTTCAATGATTTTTCTACAGAGTTGCCATTTTCTGACCATCATGTGATGTTTCTGTTCTATTTATGTATGCTCTCTCTTCTCCTCAAGGGAGTGTGTTGACAGTTCTTTTTTATTTCAAAGGTCTTTTTTTAAGTTGTGAATTCCCTTTTCTCCGGTTGCCTTGTATGGTGAAGCCCTCTGTTTTTCTTCGTGTCTGTCTGTATTTGAGTGTTTTAATAAATTGTCAGTGTTTACCCTCTCTGTGCGAGTCCCCATGCCCACATGGATGGCCAAGCAATTTATTGGAAAACAACTGGAGAGTCTGTGTGTACAGTGAAGTCCAGTGAACCCTGGATTCTCAGATCTCAGACCAGAGGTATAAACAAAGATAACATGCAGCTAAACTAATTGAATTCCCTCTGTAGCTTCGTAACCTTGGACACGATGAATCTCAAACCTTCATGATAACCTTCAACCCATATCAGACACCCATCCGGTCCTCCCTATTTCCTTTCTGCTGCCCTGCAGGTGGTTCCCATACACACAGAAGGTCAACTTCCTTGAAACAGTGCAGAACAAGCAGAAAACAGAACCAGTATAATGTTCAAGTTAATAATGAAAATGATATTTTCCATAAATCCACACACAAGGAGACTAAATGAGATCAAAGTAAAAAAGCAAAAAACAGGATACAAGGACAAAAATGTGCTTTTCCTTCAGCGTCCAGCCACAATATTTACAGTAACTGACAATATAAAAGCGTTAATTCATGATGTACCAATTCCACACGTCACATGCAATGTCTGCACTAGTTTTTATCAACTCTAATATTTAGCAACAATCTGCTAGCCTACAATCACAGGGTAAACCTTTGTGAGGATTTTAACCCCAGTAGAAAACACCCACACAACTGTAGAAGTGCACAAAAACACAGACACAGAGAGAGTTAGACTTCTTTATTACACACCCCAGTGAGGGACAGTTCAGCCCTTAGTCACAGGGGATATGTTCAGCTTCCTGGCAGCTTTATGTCCTCATCCAGACCTTCAACATGCTGTTTGACCATCAGTGATATGTAAGTTAGAATAGGGTTATTACGTTGAGAAAATAAGGTGTTCCACTCACATTAAAGAGAAATATGCTGTTAGCTATGCTTAAAGAATGTCAAGTAGAGTCAGTTCAATCAAATCTGACCTGAAATATGTATGACATGAGAGCTGCATTCTGCCAGGCGGGGATACATGATACATTCTTTTGAAGAAACACAAACTAAAAATACATGAATTCAAACCAAAAATGCTGCAAACAGTTGTCGTTTGTTTCATGAAAACAAGATGATAACTAGTCTGACGATGCAGTCCTTGACCCAATACATAAAATATAATATAGTGAACCATAAACAACTACCACTTAATATATTGAAGTCATCGTAACTTGTGTACGCAACAAAATATGGACTTTTTGCCTGGCACTCGCAAGACTGTAGAGAAGCCGCAGGACACAGAGCACTCACTAATGCCTTCACGGTGCCCTGGGGAAGTCTCATAAAACATACACGTTTGCTTATTTTCTTTACACGGCTTCACAAAGTATAAAATACACGTTGCACACTATTTGATGAAGAACCCAATTATGTAAACCCTTTTCCAGTAGACATCATCAGAAAACATGCAAATCTTGACAGTGTCAATGTCTCATAGATCCATCTACATAGGCATTGTAGAGGAATCGATTTTTTTACCCAAAATATATCTAGCTGTTGCATGATCAGTTGTCAAAACATTTTGACCATGGACTTCAGTTCAGTAAACTAACTTACTTCGGTTTCCTCAATCACCGTTTGCAAATGTGCTTAACAAAAGTCAACAGTATCTATCCACCAGTCACATCTACTCTTCTACTCTTAAAAAAAAATGAATAAAATGAAAATAAATAATTCCAGTAGAACCTGCGTCTCCCAAACACACAATCATGGAAACATTCTGGAGTAATCTTGAGCGTTGCTTTACTTATCTTAACCACTATTTGGAGTCAATTTTCAGTAGAGGATGTACACTGAACATGCAATAAGGCAGCAAAGGTCTGAATCAATGTGACTAGAGCAGGTAGTATGACCTGCGTTGTCTCACAAACACTGCGATGAGGCAAAACTCGGTGCATTAGAGAGTCCTATCATTGAAACTGGTCTGCCTGCTTAAGAGTTGCCTTTACAGCCAAGGAGATGTTTCTCCTTGTGCAAAAATGTCAGTGGTAACACCAGGCTGCTGGGCAGACTGAACCAATAAATTGATGTTAAAAGGATACAAATCATTTCCCTATTCTTTCCATCCATGATCATGAAGATCACATAGGTCATAAGTATCCCAAGTCGGAGAAACATTGCTGCTGTTATCAATAGAATAGTATTGAAAGCCTTCTGTTTTGAGTGGTCCAGAGAAGATCTATTTCCACCAACATCACCTGGCCTTGGGCGTTTCAAAACTCGGAGCACAGAGAAACTACAAAACGTTGTGAATATGATATTAAATCCCAATATAATGATAAATGGCAGGGAAATGAAAACTGAATGCGTTGCGTAGCGTACAGCGCCGATTGTGAAAGAGCTCAGCACCCAACAACATAAAATGATCATATTTCGCCGGTCGATCCATTGTTGTTCTCTCAGACTTATGTAGGTGATGGGGTGAACGACAGCTAGGTATCGATCCACACAGGTCATAAAAGCAAAACAAACTTGTCCAGTTGATGGGACTGTCGACATCAATTCGAAGACATCGAATATTGTCTCGTTTTTGAAGATTCCACCGCAGATAGAAAATATGGCCGCCGTGCTTCCAATAATCTCCATAGCCCCCAGGTTGCAACAGTAGACGTCACAGTTACTCAACACTTTGTTTTGTCTCAGTTTTTTGGCAGCAATGCAGAGCACAGTAACAGCGACAGGAAGAAGGAATTGGATGTTGAAGAAGGCATAGGCGCGGAAAAACAATGAGGTATAGATTCTGGCGCAGTCATTTGAGTTGTTGAATGAATTATTCTGGGATGGGCTGAAAGCCGACAAAGGCATTTTCAAATGAAAAGTTCAGATGAGCTGGAACAAGAGAGAAAACAGACATTATTTCATCCATGCTCCATTACCAGTCACCCAAGTCCACAACATCATACTGAAATGTTCCCAAACTCAGGGTTTTTGCCTACATTCAGTGCATACATTTCAAATCACCTGACTCACCAACAGCGCAAATCCTTTCTTCAAAAATATCGTTTGAAGACGTTTTAGTGCTGAGCCCTGAGATTGAGGTAAACCATCTGTGGCGTGACCTGATTGACTCTGAACTTTATCTATTCTTGATTTAAGGTCTGGTGAGTCGTCGTAGGTCCCCACATCCAACACCAGATGTCATTATGAGGCTTTGTTGAAACTCTTTCTCCTTGTGATCATTGTCCCAGTTAGACCAACATCAGGTGATGTTCAGTCATGCAATTGCAGTTGCATGGTTTCTATTGTGTTGCAACTGTCTGGAACATCATGGAAGACAGACAAAATTGAGAGAATTTGATGTTTCTGTCATCAACAGCTTGACTTGTGCCGACGTGATCATTTTAACACCAACAAAAACAAAGCTACTGTTACCTCAGTTAAGGCTTAAACCACCTCGATCTGTAAAGATATTAAGGATCAAAATATAATCCAAATCTGACGCAAAATAGCAAAGCCAAAACTAAATTCATTTGTCTGAATGTCTTTGAGGAAAGTAATGAGAAAAAATATCACCTGTGCAACATAGTTTTGCATTCCCACTGTTCATTTAATTATTTATAAGTTTGAGAAATACTTTCATCTGTTTGTAGTCGAACACCCACCGTGTAAGCGAGGTTGATCCTTTCAGATCCTGTGCCTTCCACTTCTGTTCAAATGTCTGACCAATGGAATCGAATCAGTGAGATGTTTTTGAGAAAAGAATGTTGAGAGTTGTCTGAGGAGATTTCACTATCCACACAGCTTAAAGCTCATCCATCACTAAAATTTGCCTGTGCTTTGAAAACCAGTAAACAAAAATCTATGTTTGTTTTGTCATATGCAAAAGTGTTGAGGCAGACTGCTGTCACTCACCCGGAGTCCTGATCAAACACACAAGAGAAGCATCAGGTAAATGCAAAGGTGAGTCTGAGCTGAACTGAAGGAACAAGTTTAGAACCTTGCTCTCTCTTCATCTGGGGTTCATTGTGACTACACAGCTAACCTGTGATGGACACCAAGAAGACAGATGCAACAGCAGCGGAATTGGACTCAGACACCATCCATTCTGTTCCTGGCTCTTTAGATTGAAGTTCTTGATGTAGTTTTGCGACCATGTAAACACATCTATTCTTGAAAAATGATTACGTACTTGCATTGGGAGGAAATCTGTGTCAGGGGCAGAAAATGATCTCAGATTGCTTGATCACCCCGGGCCAAAGTTGGAACAACAAACAAACGAAAAATGGTGATGGGTCATTTGATACTGTAAAACTAGTCCTTGTTTTGGAATAAAGTGAAAAGTCTGAAAAGACTTTTCCATTTCTTTCTTGTTTTGCTGCTAAATCTATTCAGCTGTTATCTGTACAGTACTGGGCAATTTTAGGACCACGTGGAGCAACTTTCTCTGCCGCCTTTGTCAGCAACAAGGCGGGAAGCTTGGTCTGAAATGTGAGGAGCAAGTGGTCAGCATGGTGATCTTAAGTCTGGGCATTTTCTTCAAAATGTTTTTACTAATCAACTTAGCTGATTTCTTCTTTCTTCTCAAAAACACCTGACAAAGTGACGGTGTGCACGGATTTTATTTTGAGATCTTTTGTTCCTTTATTTCAAACACATTACTTACTTGATTAATGGAAAATATTTTTTTCATGAAGAATTATGATTAATATATATACAATTAAATAAAATTAAAACAAATCAAGGAAATTCAAAGCACTTTCCTAGTTGGTGGGATGCCCACTGACCATGGCAATAAAGTTCTAAATAAATTCTGATTCTGAAAGAAAATACTAGAAATTAGCTCAGAGAGCGTCAACCTCCGCGAAGCAGCTTCAGCACAACCCAGACGCAATGCCCAAGGGCAAGGTAGAGTAAAGTGATCCCGAAGAAGACGATCGGGCCCCATAAGTCTGACATTTGTTTACATAACCTACGTGCAGTGTTGAACCCCGAACATCACTGATGGGCCTTCACGGGCACAAATCAGCAGAACAACAAAATCCAAACTGAGTTTCTCCTGACAATCGAGACACTACACGGACAGTGGCATGAGACACAATTATGCAACTTGGGAAATGAAGCACATAGATATTGATGTGAGAGAGAAATGTGAAATCATTGATGAGGCATTTCAGGCTTGTCTTTACTGTGGGACCTTGTTGTGAGTTATGGTGTGATGATGGTGCCAGACATCTGGCAGTTGGTTGTTTCCTGTGTCCCCAAAGGCTATATAACCTCGTGTTGGTCTTGGATCCTGCCATCATCCCAAGTTTTTTCTGATTCAGTTAAGCACAGATGCAGCATAAAACATTGATTTTTTTTCCACAAAATCTATTTTTTGGGGGGAAAACAACACATTGCTAAAGATGCAGCTAAAGTCTACTTTCCCGACGTCAATATGTGACGCCATGGGTTGTAGATGACCATTGCATCCAGCAATGTTTGTGGTAGAGCTCAGTTATCTGGGTCATCGTACAGCAAACATGTGAATGAGGTCGACCGGACTGGTATTAGTCAAAGAAAATGCTTCACTTTCTATCCAGAACTCTGTGTCAGTTCTGACGAGCAGAGTTGGAGTCCAGGTTTATATCGGACAAACTGGAAGGGTAAGGATGGTAATGACCAGATATTTGTATGTGGTGGACACCAATCAGATGTGGTGAATGACAATGGGTCAGCGTTATGCTGATGGGTATGTGATGGTGATGGACCTGCTCACTGCAGAAGTTGCTCACCAGGACTGATGAAGTCTTAAGATTTACTTTTGACACCATGACTTGCAGTTGAATAAAGAGGGAGAACAGCACTTCCAGTTGTTTTTAATAAACAAGGATAAAACAACAGAGCAAACCATAGCAAGCCAGTACAAAACCTCAGTTTATAGATGAAAGTAGCATCAAGCAGGATTTTGTGGCTGACAGTCTTGTATTTACACACTTGTGAGATACAACCAACTTACAGCCAACACAACTCAAGACTCACTTCCTTCTCAATCCAAAAAAATGGGCATCTTTTATATGAGCATTCTCTACAATGGTTCTACCTCTGAGATGATTCTAATGAACATTCTTGGCAATCTGTTTTGTTGGGTTGTTAAATTGTCTGAGGCAAGAGTTTTTGGTCACCTTAGTGTTGAAAAAGAAATCTTTATTTAAGTTGCATTCAGAGCAGATACAAAAAGTGTGATTCATTTGTGATTAATCCCATGTTAAGTATAGCTGTAGTACGATCATGCGCTGCTGAATTTTGAATCCATTATAGCCGGACTATTTATGTATTTAATAATTTTAGCATCTTTGGTCCGGAAATGGTTGAGCCATGTCTGCAGGTGTAGAATCTCTTGAAGGTTCCTCAAATATCAACAATGAAAACCGCCATTCCATAGACAGTATCGGCTGTTTCATTGCTATATGTGTGACCCTGTGAAGGCCTCTTGGAATGTTCCTTCAGCATGTTCTTGATGGTCTAAGCAATAATTACAAGCACTACTATGTTATTCAGGTAATTACACTGCAGCATGTGAATGTGTATGAAAGACCATGGTCCGAGTCCAAGAACATTGGCTGCCATGCTTAGGTCAGACCAGGACAGCTACCAGCACTGTGGCAAGTCATTATAAATGTGAAGCAGGACAGTCGTACTCGTGGAAGCCGTCACACACATCTGTTCTGTGCGCTGATCATATTGAGATAGACGGTGTTAAACACATTTATTGCATATTTGCAAAACTACGGCATGGCGAAATCGCGTCGTGCACACTTTTTAAATGTTGAAGAATTTGACTTTACAGCCGAGGAGTTCTTTCTCCTTGTGCAGAAATATTAGAGGTAACACCAGGGCGCTGGGCAGACTGAGCCAAAAAGCCGAGGCCAAAAGGATACAATGCATTTTTTCACTTAATTCATATCCAATGTGAAAGATCTCATAAATAATTAGTCCGAAAAATCGTAGAAACATGGCTACTGTGATAATAAGGATGGTGCAGAAAGCCTTCTGTTTTGAGCTGTCAGGAGAAGCTCTATTTCCACTGTCTTTGCCGGGCCTTGGGCGTTTCAAGACTAGGATGACAGCGAAACTACAGAACATTGTGAGTGTGAACACAATTCCCAATAAAACGATGAATAGCACATCAAGGTACGCCGTTTTTTCGGAAAACAGCATCTTTAAAATTCCAGCAGAGCTCAACATCCAAATCCATGAAATGTAAATGTTCCGTCTCGTGATCCATCGTTGCTGCCTCAGACTTATGAAGGTGACTGGGTGAACAACAGCTATGTATCGATCCACACAGGTCGTAACAGCAAAGCAGAATTGTCCAAACGATGGAAAAGATGAGAAGAATGGGACAAAATGGAAAATTGTTTCATTTTCAAGGAATTTACCACAAATAGCCAACATGGCTGCCGTGCTTCCAATAATCTCCATAGCCTCCAGGTTGCAACAGTAGACGTCACAGTTACTCAAGAGGTGGTTTCGCCTCATTTTTTTGGCAGCAATGCAGAGCACAGTCACAGCCATAGGGAGAACGATTTGGATCTTGAAGAAGGCGTAGGTGAGATAAAACAATGAAGAATAGACAACACATTTGGTTTGGCAACTTGAACTGCTGGTGGAAGTATTCTGGTCTGAGATGCAAGGAGGCGGCGACATTTTCAAATCAAATCTTTGAGCTGGAACAAGAGAGAAAACAATTTGGAAATCATTTCGCCTCGGGTTTATGAACAGTCATCCTAGTACATATGATGAAATATGGTGATGTGTAGCACATAAATTATTACTTACTTTTCAAAACCTGTATAACATGGCCAGAAGTAAAAAGCAAAAATTAGAATTGGTTAGATGACAGATGTTGGAATAATGGCTGAATGCGTAGCCAAGTTTTAGAGTCCTGAGTCCTGTGATTGTGATAAAACTAAAGCAGTGGTTTGCTTCCCTTTTTCCTCGAGTGCCACTTTATATATTGTGACAGTTGTGAGGGACAGTCAAGCCAAAAGACAGAGCAATATACACTAAAACGTCTGGCTTGATTTCATATCTATTTTAAAGTGTCACTGACAACAAACTCCACCAATATTTCTTGACCTGCTAATGGCACTTCTGTGCGCCAGATTGTCATTGCTCCCATGCAGGTAGCTTGGCATTTTCTTGATTATTCTGGGTTTTTTTCCCTTTGTGTTCGCGTCCTTGAGCTCTTATTGCTAAATTTATCTGTCAGTCAGTTTTCTTTTCTCTCCATTAGTTCTCCCTGTTTTCTCAGCTGTGCATGCGGGTTTCCATCACAAGCATATTTTGTTTGTTCTTTATTTACATTTTTTTTCCTGTGTCCCACATCACTTTCTGTTGCATTTTACTGGACTTTGTCTTTCACCACGATTGAGTGTCTGACAGTCTATTTTGTGTGTCTGGACGTATTTGTACTCCACAAGTGAGCAGTGTCTCATAATTCTTGCTTGTTCTCTGTTCCCAGATTTTTTTCCATGGATCTGTTTGCTCCCAGTTTGGTGACACCATCAGTTCTTCCTTCTGTCTGTTTTTGTGTCACTGCCTGAATTAATAAATCCAGAATAAATAAATGTTATTCTTGTTGAGTCTGTTTGATGCTGGTTACCACTTGCACTTGGGTTTCCTGCATGATTCCTGAGACAATACATAATTAAAAGTTCTGAGTTTTCATTCCATCTATATACAGACAAAAAAAATATGATTTGGGTTCCGGATACTACCATAAAAATACATTGACTCTGGCAGGGTTCTCATAACTGGGTGAATGGCCAACATCACTGAAGGTAACCTCATGAGCCAAAAGCCCCCAGGCTGCACTAGTGCAACACTGCTAGTTTTGATGAGCAGTATTTCTTTGTCAGGATCAAAGAGCCTGACATTGCTGGTGGTGTATTATTCAGGGGTTTATAGTGTATATTTCATTCTTTTGTAAAGCCAAATGGCTGCATCTAGTTCAGCAGTTGATCTATCTGCAGCCAGTTTCAGGTTATGGTCAGTCTTTTTGACAAGAGCTGGATGGATTTATACAGAAATGAAAGATTAATCCAAGACAGCCGTGCTGAAAATAAGGAGGACATTTATGTTTATTTTATTGTTCTTTTGCGTCATCTGGAGAACGATCACATTGATGACACCCCATCATTGGCCATTCTTTATTATTATATAAGTTATTTCATTGTCACAAAATATTTCCACTGGAATAGGTTTTGCATTGATGTGTAGACACATCAATGCAAATATGCAGATTTACAGAGTTCATTAGTTTAGCAATTTTAAGTTTGAATCTTGAACCCGGGAACAACATCATGTTAGTTGAGATTAAAATACTATACATAGTTAGACACCCACCGTGTGAGCTGACGTCTGTCCTTTCTCTGTCACTCCCGATCCTGCAAGTTCCACTTTGGTTGAAATATAAGGCAGAGGGATGTCAATTTTTTTCTGATGTATGCAGATCGATAGATAGATGTTCTTATGTCACGATGATGGAGTGATACCGACAAGAGCGTTCAGGATTGACTGAGGTGATTTCACTCTGCGCACGGCTTAAAGCTCATCCATCACTTATATTTGCCTGTGTTTTGAAAACCAATAATCAAAAACCTATGTTTATTCTGTAATATGCAAAAGGGATCAGCCAAGCTGTTGTCATTCACCCTGATTCCTGATCAAACACACAAGAGGAGCATCAGGTGAACGCAAAGGTGAGTGTCAGAAGAATCAATGGCATGTATTCATAACCTTCCTGCAGCTGTTGAACCAGAATTTAGTGTATGGAGCAATGACACAGGAAAAGATGTGAATGACACAAGACAGACTGAGCTTCAGGATTGGACCCTGCACTTTAGATTGAAGTCCTTGCTGAGTTGTTGTTTCAGACCCTTGCGAACACATGTCATCTTTTTCATGTGACTTGACCACATTGGCGACATTGCACCCGAGTTAATGGGGAATGGGTTTAGAATCAGCTCTTCGACTGACATAAAGTTCTAGACCCTGGTGGAGGAGTTAAAAATCTCTGGACATAGAGACGGTGCATTTCACCCTTGGTGGCTCCTGTAGGTTTCATTGTGACCACTGACCACTGTGCAGTCTCAATTCCCTTCCATTTTGTGTGTCCATGTTTCTCAATACTCTATTTTTGTGGGGAAAAAAAACTGCTTCCATCTTCTGTCTGAAATATTACATATGCTCATGCTCTCTTTCTAGATATGTTGGCCAACTCAACTCCAGTCGGCGGTCTGGCAAAGCCTTGCCGCAGGTCCGGACCGGGCCTTTATTTATTCACAGTAATCTCCGTCCTCAACATCCTCTTCCTCCCTCTTTTAATCTTTGTCATATATGTGGCTGTCAAACTGCGGAAACGGCACCACCGACTCTCCAAAAAGTGGACCCACTCCGACATCTTCACTTACAACATGATTGCAATGGAACTGCTAAAAATCGTGGCGATTGTTTTCTGCTTGTGCGGCGGCTACCTCGTGGACAAAAGTGCACATGATGTTGGTGAAAGCCTGTACTCCATCACCTTGCCTGGGCAGACCCTGCTGCATGTGCTCACTTGTTTGGAACATTACTTGGCGGTGGTTCATCCAGTCACCTACCTGGGCCTCAGACAGGCCTCCGGTGCCAGAATTAGAAATATCACCATCATTTGTATTTGGCTTCTGTGTTTTGTGTTGATGGTGTTGTCTCAGAGTGTAATTCTTCTCGCTGATGCTATCAGCACCTTCCTGCTGGGGATTGCTTTTGCTGTGTCCTGTTACTTAAGCACCTCATCGCTCTACGTGCTCAAGTACTCCGGTCCAGAAGAGGTCAACCGGGACCAAATAAAACGGAGGCTCGTGTGTATTACCTGTCTCATTATGGCAGCCATAATGCTAAGGTTTATTGGACTCTTGGTCTCTTCGGTGATGCATATGAGTTATTTACCGTTGAAATTCAGATGCGTTTTAGCAATGTCTGGATCGTTCTTGGCCCTGCCAGGCATCCTGGTGCTGCCTCTGCTGTTTCTGCATCGGGCAGGAAGACTACCAGGCACCAAACACAGAGCACGACCGAGCCAGTAAACTATATTTATGAACATAGATGTTCGAATTACTCCATAATATTGGGTCCAAATTCTTCATTAGATTGACATTTATTTTCATGATTGTAGGAGCGTAAACTAGTGATGGAGAAATATCAACCAGTTAAAATGTATCAGAAGCATTATTTTTATTATTTATTTATCATTACTGGTATTATTTATTTATTTTGTTCATTATTGCACAATGTACAGAAACACTTTCCTATTCTCTCTGACATTGGCAATAAAGCTTTCTGATTGTGATTCCTGCGAGCTCCATCGACTTCATACGACTATTCATACTTCATACATAAGATGACATGCTTCAGAATGAGCATTTTTCATCAAATAAATGTTAAGAACAAAATGTGTTTTCTGTGGCTAAAGTACTTAATTTTCACTCACAGCCTCACAGCTAAAGATCCAGTTTGAGGTAAAGATGGTCAACATTTCTTGAGTCTTCTCCTGGCACTCTTTCATTCCTCTGGCTGCCTCTTGCTCTCCATGCACAGTGAGTTTAAGAAAGGTACTGGCTAAAGCTAGTTATTGGTCGATTGCCGTCCCTCATCTGTCCAGTGAGTCACTGGATTCTTTTTTCACTGGCAACACAGCCATGAATGGAATGTGAAAGCATCAAAGTGTTGGTCAAGACCTGAAGTGTAGGAGAGGAGGGAGCAAGAAATGGGAAAACTGACAAAATTGGACTCATACTGTACGCAACACTGAGTCAAGGAGCAAGATTAAGTGGTAAAGCTGGTACTCTATAGTATTGATGTTAATGGTGAACTGTTTATTTGGTGATGACTGGACAGACAGTGGAGCACCCCACCCATCAGGAGGCTTTAGGGAAATGCCAAAATAAGATGCCAGAATACTTTTCACCAAGTTAATGAGAAGCAATACAATATAAAATGTATGCCCAACAAACTATTTGTAAAATTGACTTTATCTCTGTCAGTATTCACGGTTCTCACTCAGGTTTTTTTTTTTTTTCTTGTGATTTACGATCAGGTTTGACAGCACTCTGGCTCTGTGAATTGAGTAGAAATGCATGCAAAATCTGTCACCATGCCGTGACATGACAGACGGTCATCTGAGCAAGTTTAACCAAAGCTGGGTATTCAAAGTGAATATCCAGTTCTGTGAAACGCTCGGCAAACACGGTATGTAGTCTTTATTAACATATATTCCAAATATTTGCTTTACCACACAATTATGGCAGAATTTTTTTGTTAATGATAATGTTATCGTTAAAAATTTCGAATTAAATTGTTTATTATATTGTTGTGTATATTTTCCTTGGTATTTCGGTTTGTAAATCTTTGATTCACTCCTTTATAACTTATGAATCTCTTTCATCTATATTGATGTATAGATGTCACCTGTTCCATAAGTGATGACCAAGTCGTTCCGAGGCGTTCCAGAACCTAATTGTTGGACTTTGTCTCCTCAGACCCCCAGGTGCACGTCGCTGACATGTCACTCAACCTTTCAGTCTTCTCAAACTCTTCAAACGAAAGTCAGGCATGTACCGGGCATGAGATGAATGCGATGTTTGACTTTATCAAAAGTCTTCTTGTTCTTCCACTCTGCGTCCTGATCTTATGGCACGGTCACCAGCGATGGCGACAGCAGCATTCCTTCACTGAAGTGAGCCATTCTGACATGTTAACCTACAATGTGGTCGTCATTGAACTGGTGTGGGCTCTGGCACTGAGCTTGAAATATTTCGGACTGTACGCTCGTCTCCAAGCCTTGGCTTTTGCTGGAGAGCGGGTCAGTGTGATTTCATTTTATGGAGAGGCGTTCTCTCACATATTGTCATGTCTGGAGCGCTACCTTGCAGTCATTCATCCCTTCACATACCAGCAGCTGAGGACCACTAATGGGGTGAGGCTCAGAAACGCAGCCATCCTCTTTATCTGGGTGCTAAGCGCTATGTGGATAGCTGTGGATTCTTGGACCTACCCGGCAACACCAGTCATTCCTTACATTTGTTTACTTATCTTTTGCTTGATGGCCTTCATATTTTGCAGCATCTCTGTTGTCTTGGCTCTAATAGGTCCAGGTCCGGGAGACGGGCAAAGGCGAACACAAAAACGAGCCTTGCAAATTGTTGCAGCAAATCTGATTTTACTGATCGTTTCTTTTGTTTGCTTTCTGATTTGGATGGTGCTTCTGTATTTATCCCTGGCTAGTCAGCAAGACATTTGTATAATAATTGCAGTTTTAATTTGGCCAAACATGCCTGTTTCTTTGGTGCTGCCAGCACTGTATGTGTACAGAGCCTGGAAACAAGCCACTTGGTTTTGTTGCAATGGGTGACCCAGTGGTCAATAGGGGGCGCTACTTTTTAAGGAACATTGTATTCATCATTTTTGCTAAATAGCCTCTAACCATTACTATTTTGAACAAAGGGGTGTTCAGAGTGCTCAGATCACAAGTCACAATATCTGTGTACAGTAGTAACAGTGGTGCCTTTTGTGGTGACCTCAGGCAAGACACCTGACCCACCTTGCCTGGTGTGAATGTGAATGTATCATGGTGGTGGTTGGAGGCGCTGTTCTGCTCACATGGGCAGCCTCTGTGACCTGAGCAGCTGTGGCTATAAATGTTGCTTACCATCACTGGTGCGACTGCGGTAAGACTGCATTATGGTTTCTCTAAAGTGCTTTAGGTGTCTCACCCTAACCATTGAAAAATATAAATGGGAAGTGCTGGGACATGCAATGGTCACATGGATATAATCACAGCAAGTTCATGTTTGATGAGATGTTTGTTTTTACCTGCATTTGTTCAATGTTATTGCTTCATTTTCCGTATACAGGACGTGACAGTTGCTCAATAAAATGTTTTCCAACAAAAGTTGCCACTCACTCCTTCATTTCCTCCATCCAGATTTCACATTTGCATTTTTGCCTATTCGACTGTTTGTGTGTGGGTGTCTTTCCAAATGTACTGCAGGGAAAGATGGAGAACCGTTTAAACAAACCAACAGTAAGCAGTTTCCTTCTGTTTATTTCAGTGTTTTGAGTGTGACAGGTTGAAGTCTATCACAGTGATCAGACATGACAGACACATCAGACAAGCAGGCAAGTCATACACAATAAAAGTAGTCAGCTATATCGCACCTGAAAGGATTTTCCTACCTCAGAAGATGTTTCAAAATGTAATTTAATGCATCTTATTCCATAGTTGTAACATGACACATTTAGAAAGGCATTGAGTTTTTTTTTTGTTTGTTTGTTTTTGTATATTTCCAACATTCACTTTATTAAGGCGGTAATCAGAGGACGAGAAGACGTGTTGTTTCGAAGTAAAACATTGAATCTGGCACAGCTGTTTCAAGAAGAGGCCAATTTCAGTTACCATTGAGAGTCAGTAAAGTAAAGTAAATCCCCGCTCCATGCATAAAGAAATGAGAATTAAATTGTATTAACCTTCATCTGATGATCATTTTGCCGTCAAAACCTGCCAAAGAAGCCAGGAATGCAAGTATTTGTATGAAGTATTTACATCAAGTTTCATGTGCTGTTCCTTATGAAGCAGAGAATTCACCAAAAGTATCACTTGAGCTCGACGAAGCGTCTCATTTCATGTTAACAAACAGCTGGAGCAGTGAGGGATTAACCAAACAGATGAATTCAGCGTAAGACAGAACAAACTAATAAATAACAACAAAAACATTACACTGGTGACAATCAATAATTATAACTGCTAAACCCAAGAGTACTGTGTAAAAAAGTAAATGGCACTTAATAGATTTAATGCACAAATTAGAACACAATCAAATTGAATAAATAATTCAAGCCGCTTGGATAGTCACAACGTGAAATGATGAGAATCTGGTTTTTGTCCACCACATTTTTGCACACTGTTATGGTCAATTGAATTAAACCTCTGGGTGACAAACTCAACATTTGAGTGAAATGTATGCCACAATCTGTGAACCACAGTGTTCCAGTGCTTTTCAAACATTCCCTCCGTTTCACTTATTTTCTGTTTTCAAATGTACCGGTTTGTTCTGAAGGTGCAAGTTCAATGCCCTGAATTTAAATCGTGTATCACCACAGCAGGCCCTTGAAAACATTGATACTGTCATGCGTTGAGATCGTGACAGTGATCCACTTGACTTGTTGAATTGTTGTGAGTTGGAAATGATTTTTTTCACTGGTCAATGTGTTTTCATTTGTCTTGATTTTCATTCACACACGATGAGCATTCAACAAACAATTATGCCGGTTTTTAAAATATAGAAGCATTGGCTTAAGAAGTAAACATAACATTCCTCATTCTAACAATCGATACATACAAATAACTCCCAGCTATTCTCTATTTCATGACAATATTCCGTCGAGGAGATGGAATGACAGTCTTGTTGCAGATAATTCTTTCTTTTTAAATTATATTTACAAGAACTCATCAATATCCTGCAAAACTGTTAAGTGCATGGCTTTAATTCTGCATCTCAGGTTCCCCACATCCACATCTTTACGTGCTTCTGTAAGACCATAAGAACCATGCTGGCTGATAAATTCATTGAGTTGTTCAGCTGAAAATAACAAAGGAAGTCAGTGAAATACAACTAACATGGTTTCATGCTTAGTTTAACTCTCACATGAGGACAATATTAGATCCCAACAGTTTTTCATTTTTCCATCCTAAATTTGTCTTCTACAGATGAAAAAAATGACAATAATATAACTTTTTTTTCTCACGTAAATGAGAATTGGTGGATGTCAATTTTATGTCACAAGAACTGGAGGAACTTCATTGCAAACTAAATAGAATAAATAAATGAGTTTGATTTTTTTTTTTTTTGTGGGTAATTCATATTTGTTTAAAACAATGCTTTGAGTGAAAATAGCATGGACAGCCATATTTGCATAGGGAAAATGTGCACAGGCTTCCCATTGACAAGTGTTGGTGGACTGAAGGTCTTTGTTCCCATGGTTTAAGGAGCACATAGAAAAAAAGTTAAGTCATATCAAACACCTCAATATGCAATTTCATCCAAATGTACTACAAATTTGGCAGGAATCTGTTTGTCAATGGGTCTGGAGATGCATTTTTACCACAGAACTGAGGCCAACCATTTAAACGGATTAAGTCCTACATTTACCTCAGTCTGCTTGCTATAACTGAACATCAGTTATCTTGCTTTTGTTGACACTATTACATTGAGCTGTTTCCCGATGGATGAACTGCCATCTATTCAAACAAACGCCTCTCGCTGGAACAGTATTTGATTCGGGTACACTGGGGATTGATTGATCTGATGGACAAAATAGAAATGATTTTATAAAGAATTTGATGTTATCTTTGATGCAATGCCATTTGTTGCACATGTTTGCAGTGTTTTGCCGACACTTCTTTTGGCCCGTATTTTCCTCCAACTTAAATTGCAGTGTTTCCTCCATCAGGTCATATCTGTCGTAAATCCACAAGTCCCTTTGTCTGTTGAGGTTGTTCTCCATAGCTTCCAAAAATACATTAATTGATCATCAGGCCCGTTTTTTTTTCTGTGAAAATGACCAATCCTGTGGTTTTCCCAACCATGATGTGCTGGTGAGTGAAATATGAGAAAGGGGCTTTGTTTCCATCTCCCGACCTTTACCCTTAAGTTAAAAAAAAAAACAAGGGCAAATGTTGAAAAACAAAATAAAGCTCCGTCGCTGAGCAGGTGAATCACTGGCGTCTCCTCTTCATGCAGCACTCCTGAAGCCACAATCTCCCTTCTCCGCTTTAGTCCAAACAATCATTATTGTAGATAGCGATAGACTTTGAAGCAATGGTTTCCAGAGTCCGCGACGACAACGTGTCCATCAGAGGTCAGAGCCAGACCCTGAGGCCCGTACAGAGGGTCTGCTGATGTGTTAATGTAAGAAAGAAAGGAGCCACTGCCATCAAACACCTGAGGAAGAAGAAGACATCCAAATGGTTAGATGCCAATCATCACCTGCCCGCTCAGCACCTGACTCACTGGGTACCTGAATTCTGCTGTTGCCCCAGTCAGCAACAATAATGTTTCCATTCAGGTCCACCGCAACACCAGTAGGGGCGTTGAACTGGCCGTTTCCCTCGCCGTTTGACCCAAATTTTAAAACCAGTTCCCCTTCTGGCGTGAAAACCTGGAGAACAATTGTTAATCAGTCAGCAGCTAGCAACAACCCATAGTTATTTGTCTGTACCTTGACGGAGTGGTTATGGAAGTCGGTGACTATTATTTCGTTGTTCTTGTTCACTGCTGCAAAGTGTGGACCTGAAATAAAGTGGCACAGAAATGTTGCAATGTCGGACCTGGTTTAATAATCACTTTTATTGCATTGATGTTACAGCCTCAGTTTGGCCGTGTATTTTATTAGTATTGCAAAGCACACGTGGAAGTACAGCATACAGTCGATACGGTACTTGTATTTGCAAAACTATCTCAGACCAAGCATTCGTAATGCACAGTGCATCAAGTGCCATCAAGTTTCACCCATACTCAAACTGAGAGTAGTTTTTCAAAATATAAAGTCACCACAAATTGATAGTCAAATGATATGAAACTGGGATGACGTTTAAAGTGTAATATCATGCCTCAAAAACATGTAACTGTATATTAGAATGGGTTTTGTCATCTCACAATTGCGGCTTTCAAGGACATGTAGAGATACGCCCATTTTGGTTCCCATTACCTGCAAACTGCTTATCTCCATTTCCACGACTCCCAAACTTGCTGATGAGCTTCCCAGTCAGCTGGAAGATGAAAACGGTGCATGCCTTGTTGTCAACGACGATCACATGACCGTTCTGATCCACTGACACTCCCTTTGGTCCCATCAGTCTACCTGCCCCGAGCTTGGCCTGAGGAGGACGACAAGATAGTTAGCATGTTAGCTAAGCTACCAATATCATAATATTACAATGTTATAATATTATAATTAATAATATTATATTATTTATTTTTTTATTTATTGTTATATGTTGTGTACAGAGCATGTCTGGAACACAATTTCCCTTGGGATTAATAATGCTTTTCTGATTCTGATTTGGATGAACTGGTGAAATTATTTCATATCTATCGTTTCACAGCGTAGACTCACTTTAAACTTTCCTTCACTGGAGAAGATGCTGACCCACTTGTTGTCATAGTCAGCGATGATGATGTCACCGCTTGGGTGCACCGCGACACCTGTTGGTCTTTGCAGTTGCCCTGGCGACCGTCCGCGGACCCCAAAACGATTTTTGAATTCTCCTTGATTGGAAAATATCTGGAAAGAAAAAAAAGGTATTAGGATTTGTAGTTGAATTCTGTGACACCACTGTCTGTAATACCACTGTCTTGAAAGAAAATAAACTTAAAAAAAAAAACTGTTTCAGAGCAAAATGTGCCCTCTAGTGAGCTTTTAAAATCAGGACACTGTAATGTGCGAACCAATATAAAGCTGTATGCCACCATTGAAAACTGCCAATATAAAGCTGTGACTCATGGAGATCACAATGTTTACATTCTTTTCTTCAACCTTTTGCTAGCATACTTAGATTATAAATCTCAACCGTGCAAAAATGAAAGAACAAATTTATGTTTGGCTACAAGGAGAGAAAAGGGGATCTATTTATTTTGTGTGTGTAATTCAGATTGTTTACTCTTGGCTTTTGGCCCCTGGTGTGCTGAGACACTGCCAACCCTTTATGAAGTGTTCCTGTTAAACCTTTGCAAAATTGTTTAAGTCAGGGCATCCTCAACTCTCCTTCCTCCCAGACTTTGAAGCTTTTAAGCCTGTCTTGCAACTAGCCAACGAATAAATCAGTATTTGAGTTTCTACCTGAATACACTGGTTGTTACTGTCAGCAATCAGAATCCTTTCACAGGAGGAGGTTGCCACACCCTGTAGGTTGGTGAATTCTCCTTTGTTTCTACCTTTGGTGCCTGTAGATTAAGATAATGGAAAAACATCAAAAAAAGAAATGTAACCATCACTGGCCCTTTACATTATCCTTGTCACATTGCCTAATACTTTTACCAATTCTAAAGATGAGGTCATCTTCAATGGGATTCTGAGTTTTTCGTCTTGGAGTCCCCAGTGCACTGCTGGCTCTCTTTGAGCCTTTCTTCTTTTGGCCTGGAGACTTCCCTCGCCTTTTTGCCCCCTCAGAGGATCCTGTAGAGGGTGTGGCATTGGCTGCCGAGTTGGTGGCTGTGGTGGTGGATGGAGACACCTGAAAGCAGAGAGGCATGAAGGCTTACCACGTCACCGTGATAACTTGAATAGCCAGTCCTCCTACCTCTATGTCTGTCTCCAGGGCCCGAGCAACCGTCAGCTTAAAGGGGCTTCCCTTGATGTGCTGGTCATACAAGCGAAGAGCCAATGAGAAGTCACCCTCTTTTGGCACCATGTAGACAAATTCATAAGTCCCGTTCTTGTGGTCGACTATTTCTCCATCCACTATACTACCATCTGGGGTAAACACCTGAAAGAAACAGTGCCAGATTAGTCACCATGAATTGGTCCATGGTGGTTTATTTTCCTCTGACAAACCTCTGCTGAAAGAATTGCATTGCCGCTCTTGCAGGCCCCCCCAGACTTGTCTCTGGTGACTATAGTGACAGAAGCAGGATGTCCCACCACGCACTGCTCCAGACCGGCACCCATGGCTTCACTTTGGCTTGCGACGGCACTGTGACAGAAAGTCAGAAGTCAGTTTGTTCAAACAGTGCGAACACTTTTCCCTTTCACCTCAGCGCCTTACCTGGTCGTGACAATTGTCCCCAGGTTATGGATCGACTTCCTCAGCCCGTCAGTCTCCATCACCAGATCCAGCTGGTCGTTTTCCTCAGGCTGGCACGGCAGGCCTCGACCTGCCAGCTCGCTGAGGCGTTCGCAAAGATCTTGTTGCACTTGTAAATTGGCCACACATGCCTCCCCGGCCAGGACCTCCTCCGTCTCAGTGCAGACGGACGTAATGTCCCCTTCTCCTCGTGTGAGGTTTTCTACCTGGGCTTGAAGAACCTGGATTCACAGGCAGACTAAGTACTATCAACTATTTACTATTGCAATAGAGAGCATACAAAATCTTTTTCCTAATTCTCTGCCTGACTTTGGTGATGTTGTTGCTGAGCAACAGCATGAAAACTAATTTGAGTTGCATCTCCACTGAGGTAAAGAATACAGTAATCCATTCGTATTGTTGCTACAAACCTTCTGTTTAAGGCCATAAGTGACCTCCAGCTCCATCAACAGGACACTCTTTCGAACATCCAACTGTTTGTGCAGGTCTTCGATACTAGACTGGACGTCCTCTTCTATGGACGCCCGTTGAGTGTTCAACTGCTGGAGGATCTCTTTAACAAATGACAGCGCGTCGGACAGCTGAGGGAGTCTAAAGAGACAGATGAAATGTTGAAACGCTGTCAGCAGCAATTTACCTTGTTTTGTTGTTTCATGTCCAGCACCTGTTCTGAACAGCGGCCAGTCTCTCTCGCAAGGTGCGGCGTTGCTGCTCCAGAGCCTGGCTGAGAGGGACTTTTGGGTGTTCTTCATGTCCCGGCACACAGTCTTCACACAAGGCACAGTCACAGGCGGAGCAGTAGAGATCTGACACCTTGGCAGGAGTTGGTGGAGAAGGTGCAGGAGACTATCCTCAGTAAGTTTCTTATCAAAGCAACTAATTCGATTAGAACTTGAAAATAGACACACCATATATACTTCATTTATAAAGTTTGCACATAGAAAAGTGTTTGAAAAGTGTGCTTATGCTTCTGTAAATCCTTGAAGATAATGCGATTAAGAGATTGAAGGTAGAGAGTAAATTGGTGATGTAGTTATTTCTAACCTTTCCTGCGTGCTGCAGGCAGGCGTTTTTGCCGGGCGGCGCCTCCAGGACGGTACACTCTTCACTGCTGCTGTCTGGGGAGTGTTGGTGGGCCTCCATCAGCGACCCACTGCCCGAGTGGAATTGATCTCCGTACACACCCCTTGTTCTCCGCCTCAGACAGGGGTCAGGCTGAGGGTTTAGCTGGGGTTGGCTTCTTGTGGTGCCAAGTGTTGACTACAGCCAACTCCCCGTCACTTTTTTTCAATCCATTCCGTATGAATGGGTAAAACATTTAATATGCATTGATGCTGTCCCTTAATTTCTGCTTCTTTAAGTCATCCTTTGGTCGGAGATATGTTTCCTTACAAATGAGTGGAGTAAAGACAATAACAAGTGAACTTTCACTTAATGAAGGCTCCGCTGCAACCTGCAGAGGAGAGACAGAGACAGTGGTAAAAGGTTTGACACACTTCGATGACGAATTCTGGTATATTGTAAATTAAACAGATCGACCAATCACTTCTTCAAGCAATAATTCTATTAAACAATATAACAACCCTTAAAAGATATGTCATGTAAAATATGAAGTAACTGTGTCACGCAGAATGTGTGGACAATGATACTGCGAATGTAGATTTCGGCATCTCCCGCTGCTTTCACGTACACACTGTGGAGTTGTCCCATATGTCTCTCACAGGTGTTCTGCTGCTCGTGCCGAAAATAACTCAGGGATAGTTCTGTCCACAGCCTTGAACCTATCGAGCCCGTGAACCACAGATGGGTGGTGGGAGGGTGTGAAGGACCACTAATGGTGAAGTCAGTGTGGATACTATCATATTTCTTCAAGGACTCATAATGTAGGTCACCAAAATGTCTTCAAAGGAATGCAAAATAGACATTGAGGCGGTTGTTGCCATGGAGATAGACAGTGGCGCAATGGGATGGGGGGTTGGTACGAAACCTGCGCTGCTCAAATCTGTAATTTCATGTGTTCGCATTAAAAATTGAAGACTTGTGTTCTTTTTGTTACCAACTCACACACACAGGTTTGTATTTGGGTCTTCGTGGGGTCGGCTCAATGACATAATACTTTCCCCAGCCTCTCACCCTTGACTTAACCATCCAAAACAAATGGTTAACCTTAACCAGGACTCTGAACCAAACTGAAACCAAATTATAATGTTAGAATCTTGATGTCTACTTCCTAAATTTACCAGCCAAAAGGTACCCACATTGGCATACGGACCTTGTGTTTTGTCAAGAATTGGTCCCCACAAGTGAGGATTAATCAGACACACACAGACAGAATGTTTTCCCATTAACCCAAACAATTTAAATACTACTAGAAATAATCACACTAATAATAATAATAATAAATAGGACACAAAACAAATTTCTGAATTTACCATGTTTAAAAACACTGCTAGACATAAACTCTGAACAAACCTCTAGTGGCAACATACTTTTGAAACAGAACTAATCTGAACAGAGAAGCATCACTGTTTCTGATGTCTCTCCCCAACACGTCCACTCAACGTTTCTGAGACTGGAAATGCTGCAAAGGATTGTGGGACAAGAGCAGTGCACTGTGTACATGAAGTCCTGTCTGTCTGGTGACATTCTGTAACAGCCACTAACAGCCTGTGACTCTCCTTCTCAGAGTCTTTGTTTTGTTTCTGGATGAGAGCCCGAAGGAACACATAGAGGCCAAACAATCTGAGCTAGGAAATTCAAATACATTTCATCAGTTTACAGTGGATAGGGGGGAGGAGTCAGGCGACATGGGGGGGGGTAAGAATTCATTTGCATAGTTTAAATTTCATCCCACTCACGATCTCTTGAGGTTTAAAAATGGTTTTGTGGGTCTCAGGGACAAATTAGTGTGTGTAGTGTGTATCAGTGTAAATTGGCAAATGCACGTGACAAAATGAAAGCGTTTCAGGGTGGTTGAGTTTGGATTGTTGTCAGAATCGGACAACATTGAATGTGTGGTGCTTTACATAGTCTACATCCTCTTTGCCAAGTAAAAAAAAAAAAAACTTGTGAATGATTTTACATTCTCCCACAAGTTTTTCTCTTTATCATTATAATCATTTGGTTTGTTTTGCTCTGTTGTTAAACCAAAGAAAATGATAGTTTGCCCATGTTGAACATCATCCCTAGTGGTAATAATTATTTTGTTATTAATAATAATAATTATCAATTATTTAAGCGAGGAGCGCCACCTACTGAGGTCAGAAAATGAAGACGGTCTCATGAAGCCTTATCAGCCCATCGCTACGCATACATGTCCTCACCTACACTATGTTGCTCCATTATGTTGAGAATCAGACCTTCATAACACTAACTCTGTTGTGTGATGTCACTGGGGAAAATAAAGCTGACACTGAAGTCAGGCACAGTAACCTGATCTCAGTCCTTCTGTGTTCCCGTGGGAATGTCCACTCTTGCTGTGTGTTTCTCCATTAGTTCTCTTCTTGGATGTGATTCAGCCAATTCTAAATCGGTGACCTTAATTGTTACGTCATGAACGCAGTAAAACACTAATACAAGGAACACATTTAAAAAAAGAATGAAAGAATGCTCATTTCAAGCTCCTCCAATTCATTGTAAATGTGTTTCATGACAAGTTATATGACAATATAACTATTAAACCACATCGCTTCATCTGTTCTTACATTATACTGAGATTGATGTGACAGTTCTAGGCATTTCTGCCCTCTATGCTCACTGTACATATTGTTCAGAGCAGTGTGCAGCTGTGCAGCTGTGCATAAACTTGTGTCTGTGACACAGTTTAGTAGCAGTGTTCTTTGGTCCAAGACCAAGATGGAATCCTGAATGCTGAGATTAGTGGCTCATTCGCTGAAACAATCATCATCCAGGATACTAACCAGCACTCTCATTGTCGTGTCTCATGCCTCAACCTGTCATCTGCCACATACAAACAGTAAAAAGCAAATGATATGTCCCAGAATAAAATGAGAAATCCGTAATGCCAGGAAAAGCCATCCATGATATGGCAAGGGATTACTGTAAGTCATAGACAGAACAATGTTTGATCTTATCTCCCCACAGGCTCCTTCACTGCTTCATCCTCTGTGCCTTTAAAAGTGCTGTGAACCTTGTGTAAAACAATAACTCTTTGCTGTGAGTAGAGACAGATGTTGCAATAAACAATGATAAATCTGGCCAAAAGAAAACGCAGTCAAAGTCGTGTACTTTAACATTGATAGTTCTTATATACTGAATGTGGAGCCATTGAGGCTGAAGAGAAATGAACGAGAAAACAAGTATTATTAGTATGTTTTGAGAAATGTTAAAGCAACAATACAGAAATAATGTGTTGGATCATATGACATTAGGGCAAAAACCAAATGTGTTTTCACCTGAGTTTGTCGGGTCTGATCCAACAGATGAGAGTGCTGTTGCTGAAGAGGTCCATGATGATTGTGATGGAGCAGTGTTGGAGCATGCAGTCCAGTTCTTAAAGACCACTAACAGTTCCTAACTTTTCAACATGTTACTCAACACTCTGAACAACACTGTTAGATGCTCTTTCAAATATTTCCAGTCACTGTAGCCGGCAGCTTCAGAAGCATAGTCGAACACATGAGCTCCTATTGTCCTTGATTTATGGACTGTCAGTCGCCACCTTGTTTCTCCAGCTTGAGATGACGCACCTGCAGTAACTGCTAGCAGGATGCTAAGTGCAGGCCTAAAGCATACACACAGACCAACACTCACGCAACGTACACACATATTTGATCTCTTTTGAATCTGAGGTGTCTCTATTCTTGAGCTCATGGTCATCCTTGCTGTTGCATCTGCTTCCTCTCATCACTCCACCATCACCCCACTCCTCTGAACGACCTGATGCAGATGCTGCTGCCATCCCCAAACGTTCCTCCGTGACCATATGTTTCTCCTCCATACATCCTGTCATTCCAAATAAGCAAACATGGGACCTACCTTGCATTTTGACAGTCAGCATGTGAGTGTGCTCCAGCCTGCAGCCATGGCGTCATGATAGCTTCTTGTTTTCTCCCTCTCCTCGGTGTGTGTGTGTGTGTGGGTGTGTGTGTGTGGGTGTGTGAGTGTGAGGGGGGGCATCATCGTCACGGCAACACCAGCAGCTTGCAGCAGCAGCGGTCTGGTGGAGGGGGATGCGAAGAGAGCTGTCGCATCCTCCAATGGGAGCAGGGCAGGATGAGACTGAGACAGAGGATTGGTTTATCGCTTTATCAGTCAGAGATTAACGTTCATATCCCCTTTCTCATAGATAATCATGGTTTTCATTTGGTCTGGTTTGGTTTTATATATTTAACAGGTTATATAAAAAATAAAAAAAAAGAACTGTGTGTATTGGCGGAGACATTCATTGCGCAAAAAACTAGTATACCAGTCCCTATTGTGAAAAAAAAAAAAACAAGTGAAGACGGGCCGCATAAATGATTTTCACTCTTTTACAGTTTTCAATACTTTTCATTCAATTCATTTAACAACTGGTGTGTTGCGCCCTCTCTGTCCTTTTCCCCCCCACCGAGACATGCGTCTGCCATTCATTTCCCAATCGATAGGTGACGCTGTTCGCAGTCAAAGCTGCTGTAATGTCACTGGCGAATAAGAGCTTCGGCGTCGGTAGCTGCCTCCTCTTTCCTAGCGCGGTGACGGTAGCTGCCAGAAGCGAAAGCAAAGTACCTGTAAGTATGACTGAGAACTCAGTTTTTCCCTCGAAATATTGACCTCTTTTATCCATAAATACACTTAACTTTTACTTTAATGGATATACACGACTAGGCAGCGTTTTATTTTCGCGGATGGTCTTGGATTATACTGCGTCTGCAGGAGTCTTGTTCACGGTTCTTCTAATGACGAATTGTGTTGTTGAAGTTCTGGTCAAAGTTTTTACTGTAAAACTTCTGCGATCTAGTTTGTAGTTGTAATTCTGTGATGATGTTCCCACGTGGCTTTGCCGCAGTTGTGACCTTTATCGAAGGAGACCTGGGCCGTGTATTGTTTGTCCACGATACGTTGTGTAGTTCGTGTGACATGAACGAAATGTCCTTTTTAGTGTGAAGATTTGTGACAATGTATGTGATGTGATGCATTGTTTTTTGTTTTTTTTATCACTGTGTACATGCGTGACTAAAATAGTTCTTGGTGTGTTTTCAGATAACTACAACATGCCAGAGTCACGTGCCGAGTGTTGCCCGCTGCATGAGGAAGGTGAGATTCATGTTGCTTAAGTTTTTATGACTTATTGAACCTCGCATGCATTATATTTCATTCAGGTCTGCCATCTAGTGTCGCACATTGTGTAATGACTTTACACTCGGGCTGTAACTATTTAAAACAGTTATTTGGTGATTTCTTGTATTATATATTCTGGTTAATCGATTATTTTAATGTATTATTTTTCATTAAATACGTTTATTTTCAACCTATTCAAGATCACAACTACTTTATTCATAGACTTCACAAAGTGCAGAAACAAGTTCTTCCTTGAACATCCTGTACTTGTTAAAAGTAGTAATATTAATAATAATTAGAAAATTAAAATGGACTAACACAGAATATTTATGACTCCTAATTATATACTTTTTTAAATTGAAGTTTAAAGAAAGATGTATGCTTAAAGGGGGTGTGAGTACATAAAAGGTTCATTAATAAAAATAAAAAAAAATGTATATCATGAAATGTAATGGAGAGTCTGATCAGCCCCACTGTGCCTCACTGTTTGTGCTGTGGCTCAGAGCTGTCAAACAAGTGTGTGAAATAGTTGAAGACAAGAAACCGGGATGGTTATTTCATGTATTCGCTTGTGTCTCTCATCTTCATTAAGTATGTTAAATGTGTTATTGAAATGACAC
Organism: Synchiropus splendidus; assembly: GCF_027744825.2. NCBI lineage: Eukaryota > Metazoa > Chordata > Actinopteri > Syngnathiformes > Callionymidae > Synchiropus > Synchiropus splendidus. The sequence continues at coordinate 12,482,215 of NC_071336.1, forward strand.
GAATGCCAGAGTGCTCCTTGCTGACTTGCATGTGAACATGCACAGCGAGACTATCACTGGTTGGGATGTGTACTTGGTACCCGTGTCCTGTCTGACAGCTTCATTGGTAACCAGTCTATGCAGCTGTCTTTCCTCTGCTCCACACAAAGTTGACTTTTCTTTTTTCTTTTTTTTTTTATACCCGAACTTGCCCTTCAGTATAGAAATGGTGCAACACATAAGAAAATTTGCGGCCCGCACGTTTAGTAATCATCAATTCATTGTTGCAGCCCTAGTTTGCACATTGATGAGCCAAAGCCTTTGGTCTTGTTCGCTATGATGATGTGTTTTCCTGCCATTCGTAGTTTCCACCAGAGGTCTAGCGACCAAAGATGGCACAACCTTCCTTGGATGTCTGAGCGAACTTCAACACCACAAGCCTGTGTCCCCATTTGTTGTTTTCCTACACCCATTTGTAACTGTTGCCTCTTGTTTTTAGGGTCATTGGTTTGGTTGCGGTCACATGGAGTGAAAAACGCTGACAATGATACAGGTATGTTTCTTGACAAGGAAGCTAGTGATGCCATGTGTCGCTATGATGATGTTTTTGTCGTGCCATTCGTAGTTTCCACCAGAGGTCTCACGACCAAAGATGGCCCAAACCTTCCTTGGATGTCTGAGCGAACTTTAATGCCACGCGCTTGTGTGCTAATTTCTTTTTCTATACCTGAGCGTAACTTTTACTTCTTGTCTCAGGTTGATCGTCCCAATCGCCATGTTGAGCCAAGAGTGCTGGCATAATACAGGTATGTGACTTTGCTTCAGCTAACCAGTATTTTGACAGTCGACTGTCGACTAGTTGAAACAGCCCTTGACTTTGAAATGCTGCCATGAGTCGCTGTGATGATGTGTTTTCCTGCCATTCGTAGTTTCCACCAGAGGTCTAACGACCAAAGATGGCACGAACCTTCCTTGGATGTCTGAGCGAAAACTTAAACCTTGCTTTGTGCCTTGGGCTCTATACTTGAAACCATCAGCGTAACTATGGGTAACCTGTCTTTCCCATGTGTAATCACTTGTCTCTTCCACAGGGAGGATGCGCTTGTGGTTACATTGGTGTCTGTTGTAACACAGCTCCACGTTCAGGTAAGCATCTTGGACACATCTGTGTGGTTCGCTGTGATGATGTGTTTTCCTGCCATTCGTAGTTTCCACCAGAGGTCTTGCGACCAAAGATGGCACAACCTTCCTTGGATGTCTGAGCGAACTTTAATGCCACACGCTTGTTCACCAGTTTGGGTTTCCTCTACCCAAATATAACGTCCGCTTCTTGTCTCAGGTTCATCGCTGTGATCTTCATGTTGAGTGAAGAGTGCTGACATCATACAGGTATTTGACTTTGATCCGACTGCAACTTAATCATTTCAATTGTTTTGTCACCAAGTACCGTTACAGTTAGACGAGTAGTTGGCATTGGGTTGACAATGTCTAGAAATAAAAGATGTATACAAATTGTTAGCTTGTATATTGTTAAATTAAACTTCATATTTGCTCAAAACATGTTGTGAAGGGTATGTGTCCTTTGATCTGTACTTTATGAGATGGCCCCTTACTTTCAATGTTGTGGGTCATGATGGTCACAAAGCCTCAGTCATGTCTCCCTGGACTGTGGATAGTGCTGAGAATGATGCCGCTACTAAGTCAACTCATGAACCCGCCGGTGACCATTATGATAGTCAATCGTATTTGACAATGACCACTACTTATTGCAGCCCTAGACTTAGAGGTAAAAGCCATTGATGCCATGTGTCGCTATGATGATGTGTTTTCCTGCCATTCGTAGTTTCCACCAGAGGTCTAGCGACCAAAGATGGCACAACCTTCCTTGGATGTCTGAGCGACCACATCATTGATGTCTTCAGCATGTGTTTTCTGATGAATTCTTTCTCTTTTAGACAATGTGAACTGCCACCGCTGGATTGCTGGATACTTCTTGCTGGGGTTTTATTCAAGCAGGTGCGTCTGTTTTCCGCTGACAAAGGTTGAGCTGGAGAGTCGCTATGCTGATGTTTTTGTCCTGCCATTCGTAGTTTCCACCAGAGGTCTTGCGACCAAAGATGGCACATACCTTCCTTGGATGTCTGAGCGAACTAAAAGCTCATGTTGTTACTCCTTTGATATATTTGCTTTTCTGATTCCTCTCTTATTCTTGCAGGATGTCAGCAATTGAGGACTTCAATGGCAGTTTTCTCTAGTGCAAAGTGAAGATGAATATGGAGTGCGACTAGATTTTATGAAACCAATGTGGAGCTGGATGTTGCCCGGGCTAAAGGCGACCTTTTGAAGCTACTTCCTCTATGACATGGCAATAGATGAGAATGGCTGTAAATGGATTGACAAACTTTGTATCGTATCTGTATCGGACCGTCGTGGTGAAGAGGGAGCTGAGTCGCAAGACGAAGCTCTCGATTTACCGATCGGCTTCCTTGCTCCGAATGCTGCCTCCGCGACCCGACCCCGGATAAGCGACAGAAGAAAGTGAAGGTGTGATTCAAAGACACCATCAGAGCTGTTTTTGATGACCTGTTCTGATGTATTGTGTATTAGATGTATTATAAGAAACTGGAAAAGCATGATGCACTGGCTGCAGTTGTTTCAAGAGCCTTTCATGTGATCTTTGTAACGCGGCTTCTGTGGGAAATTAAAGTAGGTTCATTACGTTACATTGTGTGGGTTTTTTTTTTTAGAGGTGAAACTTTTGTCTGTACCATTTACCTCAGTCTGTACTAAAATTATGTTAAAATTGCATTTGGGTCATTTAATTGTGCATATCTGTTACTGTACTAAAAGCTCTCAAGACAAAAAGAGCCAAGAAAATCTTTAATGCTTTTAATAGCGTAAAATGTCCGAATTCGCTTTTCGTACTTTTGGACCTCCCGAGATGCCACACTAGCGTGGTCGGTGGGGGAAGGTGCCGATGTTTGTATTTCTGACTGAAGCTCTCATTTTAAGTGGCATTTCACGGGGAGATATCTAGCTATGGCAGGCGTACAACCGCAGGTAAGGCCGGACACGTCAATAACATGAAATGTTTGGTTCAATCGCTCATTTGCACCAGAGGAAGCGAAAACGTGTGTTTACTATCGCCGTGCTAACTAGCCGACAGCAGGGAGCAGACGTGGCAGAGCAATTCAGCACGTCGATCAATAATCTGTTTGTCCACGGAACTCCTGTTTTGTAAATTAAAGTTGTGTCGCCATTGACCCTCTTTCGAGAATCCTGTGAGACACATTACAACAGCCAAGTTGCTATTTATATCGCCCCAATACAGGACGACCTGCTGAAGATGACACACCGCGAGAGCTGGAGGTGAGCGCTGTCCCTTTAAGAGGCACTCGGCACAAATTCTTTCTCTCATTCCGGAACTACATTCTGAGTAAATATACTGTAACCCCGCTAAGCTATTCTGTGGAGACCTCAAGATGTATAGTCACATCACATCCATACATCATTTGGTCCTCGCTGCTTCCACTTATGAGCTTCTCTCCATGGCAGAATGCAGCATGAGCGCCTGCACGTGAAGCACCGTGGTCATGAGGCCATGCACGCCGAGATGGTTCTGATCCTTGTCGCCACGCTGGTGGTGGCCCAGATCGTTCTCGTGCAGTGGAAGCAACGCCATCATCGCTCATACAACGTGAGCCGCGAGAACGTCGACCCACGATTCTCTGTGTACACATCACAGTCCCCACAGATCATGTCTGTCCTCCTCTCAGCTGGTGACTCTGGTCCAGATGTGGGTTGTTCCACTCTACTTCACAATTAAGCTCTACTGGTGGAGGTTCCTGTCCATGTGGGGAATGTTTTCTGTCATCACAAGCTACGTCATCTTCAGGGCCACTCGTAAGCCCCTGGCCTGCAAGACACCTAGGTGAGATGAGGTGCTTCCACAGAGGAAAGTCAAGTCAGATATAAGCACCTTGTGGTTTTCCTCTTTCTGTCAGGATGGTGTACAAGTGGTTTCTCTTGATCTACAAGCTGAGCTATGCTGTGGGCGTCCTGGGCTACCTGGCCATCATGTTCACAATGTTTGGTTTCAACGTCTTCTTCAGGTGACGCATCACACAGTTACTCAGTTCGCTGTCATCATGCATGTCATTTATGCATGTATTACTTCACTGCATTTCACAGTAAGCCAGATAAATAATCATGAAGTTTCTTCCTCTATAACCAGTTGTTAGTCTTATAAGCCAGTGATGCCAGTTGTTAGTCTTATATCACAACCTTTTTCAGTAACGAATAATCTGACGCGTTTCTATTTCCAACAAAGTAAATCAAATTAAAGTTACTTGTCTAAGTCACCGTTCGTTACTATTGTTGCCATTGTCAGGAAGTGAAATATTACCATTGGCTTTCTACAACTGTGTTTTTGGGCATGACGTTGGGTGCGGGACACGCCAGTCACGCTTCCTCATGTCAAGCCGCTGGCTACATGGCAGTAAATAACAGAGGGGTGAGGAGAGAGATGCACGTTTCTAGCTGAAAATGACAGTATTAACTGTGCAACTGCCTCCAGGTGGCCAACAGGAGATGTGACACACTGAGGATTAGCTTATGCCTTGTAGTTCAAAAAATCAAAAAAGTAAAATGGTAATAAAAATAATGGGACATTCCCTACATTTTATTATATAAATGGCAATATATCACTTTGTTTTGTTTTTTATACTTTTGTGTTTTTTTCAAGTGGTTTTCTAGTAACTTGTAATCTAACTTAGTTACTTTTAAATTCAAGTAACCGGTAAAGTAACTATGTTACTTTTTGAAGGAGTAATCGGTAGTCGGATTACTTTTTCAAAGTAACTGTGGCAACACTGTCTATAACACACTAGAAGCACCTGGGCAAAGTTAATTCAAAACATAAATCATGTATGTTTTGATCAGTGACCGCACCGCGCATCTTTTCTGTCAGCCCTAAAGTCCCTGCTATAAAGTCCTGAGCCGCTGAACACCCCATCCTCTCCCTTTTGCAGGATAAAGGCAGAAGATTCCATGGATGTTGGGGTGATCATGTTGTTCTACGGGCTTTATTATGGCGTCATGGGCCGGGACTTTGCAGAAATATGCTCAGACTACATGGCCTCCACCATTGGGGTAAAACAATTCTTGCTGCTGTTTTCTCACCAAATACAGCCTTTTTTTTAGCATTTATTTGTCTGTTATTGTTTCAGTATTACAATAAAGGAGGGATGCCCAGCAGGAGCCTGACCAATGACATCTGCGCAGTGTGTGGTCAGAGGATCCTGGTGGATGTGGAGGAGGAAGGCTTTATAGAGGACACGTACCAGCTCTCCTGCGGACACTTGTATCCTGGGCTCTTGTTGTGAGAGCAAGACATCTTTCGATGGATGCAATGTATTTATATTTTTCAAATTTACAGATTACTGATGCAGACTGATCCGGTGTTAGTTCACATATTTTAGTTGTTTTTGGCAGCAGCTCAAGAATCTGGATGCAGTAAGACGAGATAGATGTTGGCTGCTGTGAAACACCATCACAGAAAATCAGTTTTGAATTGGTTAACCATGACCAGTTGTTTTGGTTGTTGTTGAGTTATCTGTTCACTCCTCAAAACATTCACGTATTTTCTGCTCCTGCTTGTTCTTCCTTAATTCCTTCCACTCTGCAGATTCCATGAGTTCTGCATTAGGGGCTGGTGCATTGTGGGTAAGAAGCAGACGTGTCCATACTGTAACGAAAAAGTGGACTTGAAAAGGTTGATGAACAACCCGTATCCTTTCATATGAGTCAATTGTTGCTGCTGTTAAGTTGTTAGAGGCTGGCGCCTCTGCGAAACACAGTGGTGAAAATAGTTGGATATTGGACGGACATCTGGTTCGGTATTTGCGGCGGGGGTCAAGGGGTCAAAGTATTAGTCAATAAGGCAATGAAAAACAAACATTTTAGGAGAGAGAATTGTGAAAAGGTTTTTCATCACCCAAGTCAAAGGACTGACAGTTCGTGTAATGATTTGGAGAATAGAATATGACTAAATGATCATTTATTCTTTCTAATATTTCTTCAATAACATCTAGGAAATGTGTCCAGACTGGTCCACAGTTAAAGTCAACTGTTAAGAGACATGAGACACAGCAGACAGACAGCTCAATATAACCCCTAAATAAAGCTGGCAGAGCAGTCTGTCAGACACGAGCGGGTTCTACCAGAGACGTGAAACATTGAATTTCTCATCTCTGCACTTAGTGAACTATTATATTTAAACACAAACAAATAATGATGGTGGTAAGTTTCATCAGAAAACAGTTTCGAGAGAAATTGTAGTTTCCAACACTTGGAATAGAATGAAAATTTATTCATTGTGATAATCATCGCTATCGACGAAATGACGACATTTATCGCGATAACTTTTTTTGTCCATATCACCCATCCCTAGTGTCTTGTATTCCAACAGGACAAAAGCAAAAGCAAGACAGTCAATGAGAGACCCATTTAAAAATGGTTAACAAACATTTACCTTTGGGTAATAAAAGGTAAGCAACATTTACTCATCATAATTGCACAAAGCAGTCATTGTAGTCTTGCACCCTCCAGAGGATTTTAATTGTATTTGTTATTTCAAATGTAAGATGAGACATATACTTGATTTATTATATTTCAGTGAAAAACATATGTATATATTCCAGTTAGAACAGCAGCGCTAATTTTATCTTCTTCATTATTCTATTATTTAGTGCCACAAATGTTGATACTAAATGTTCTGAAAATGTTTTAACCCCATTATTATTTTCCTCTATATGCTAGTTTTTGTTATTTGTGTGTATTATGTTTTGTTATTTTCAGGCTGTAAACAGCTAGACAGAGCCTGTGACAGAGCTCTTTTTTTTTTACGTGGTCTGAGTAAATATTGTAATATTTTGAGACAGGATTTTTCTTTCTCTTAAGCTGTAAGCCATAATCAGCAATATTAAAATAATAAAAGGCTTGCAATATTTCAGTTGACTTGTAATGAATCCAGAATGTCTGACATTTTTGTTTTTTTTAATTGCATTACAGAAAATAAAGAACTTTATCACAATATTCTAATTTTCTGAGACAGTCCTATATGTAAATGCAAGTCAGCTCCTTGTGGTTTCTTTAACTGCCGGTGCTTCAGGTGGGAGAAGACGCACGTGCTGTACGGACAGCTGCTCGACTGGCTTCGCTACCTTGTTGCCTGGCAGCCCATCATCATTGGTATCGTCCATGGCATTAATTTCTCTCTGGGGCTGGAGTAGTGTTTACAGGGAAGAACTTAAACTCACACGGTGCCCGGAAGTCAAGCTCCCTGGCAAAAGCTTTGGTGCTCTGAGGAACCAAGTCAGGCTGCGTCAGAGGAATGCTCGGGGAAAAAACCCCGAACTCGGCGAGCATCTGAAGTGGTCCAAACCCGAACACGTGCGTTGCATTGTTTGTGCGACAAATAATTTACATATAGTATTTATGTGGGAAGCCGCTGCTTTACTTCAACCTTGTTGCACACGGAGGGTCTGCGCAATAACAGAAAAATGTTTATTTAAGATGCAACTATTTGTGTTTTGTACATGTGAAACTTTAATTCAGCCAAGAATGTCAACTTTACTGTGAGAATATTTGCTTTTTTACTGCAACTGTTAGTTTACCAACCAAAAAGTCACAACTGAATAGATATGTCATAAATATAAAATAACCAACGCAAGTTCACATGACGATAAGATCATTATTTTAAATAATTTGTTTCATGTTTCTTTGAAACGTTGCTTTCTCCATTCTGTTTTGAAATTATACTTTACTGTACTGCTGCTTATACGTGCTCACATATCAGTAAATAGCTAGAACAGTGCTTCTGGACTATGTTTTAGGTTTGTTTTATTTTTCTATTTAAAGATTCTGAACTAAATCAAACACTCACCACGGATACAAAAGGTTCACTTGAATAAATATCTTTTTCCACTCTGCCCTGGTCTTTATTGAGCGTTGTCATTAGATTTTAAGCAGAAAAATCAAATTGAACATGAAGCGATCTCCCACGATCATGTTGTGTTTTCTATGTCCAGCAGATGGTGCTCGACATCATCAACAACAATTCGTTGGTTCCGCAGTCGAAACACGGTGTAAATGTAATGATGGGTGGTTCCAACTAGCCAATTCCATTTAGGCACATGGGACTTGAACTGTTTTATGTAGCAAACAAAGATGCGAATGTTAAACATATTGTGCTGTAAAAATGATATAATATAAAACAACACTCTTCCTGTACCCAACAACTAAAAGTGCTATCAAAAGAATTGTCAGATAGTGAATAAATGTATTTTGGATTTGCAATCGTTTTGCCACCCTTTTACCGTAAAATGGAGTGTGCAGTATGAAGCACTTTCTGTGTCACAACAGGGAACAGAATGGGCCTTTGGACCCCAAATAAACATTCATGTCATGAGTGAGTGAGCACCGCCTACACAGATCTGTGTTACTGCAAATACGTGCTTTGATTTGCGGGAAAGGGCATCATTTCACAGCTCAGTCAATAACTGGAGGTTCAACTGGGAAAAAAAGGATCTAATGACAATAACATTCTCCATTTGTAATTGGGTCAAAAATATTTAAAGCCGACTTGATCAAGGACGGAGAAAAAAGAGCATCAGTAATATCAAACAATCAAAAAGTGAAACGCAAATTTTGTTGCGCTTCTGTTAAAATGGCGCAGAAATATTTTGGCGAACAGAACCTCAGGTAGTTTTCAGAGTTGCAGGTTGAATCGCCTTCCTTGGAGCTGCAGCATGAAACGACTGCACTGCTCATTAAGACTTAGTTGATGCAGTTTGAGCTCTACAGTCCAACTAACCCACCCGTGCCAGTTTTGAGCCACTGACCTCTGGAGCTAGTGATGGGCTGATGAGGAATGCTCATTTTAACTCCCTGGCACTGTCTCCTCCACCATGCTTGAATTTGAACAACCGTTTCAGTGAAACCACATGAACCGAAAATGAGAACACTGTTGACAAGAATGAAGGATGCTAACAATGAAGCCTCAGCCCATCATTATTTGGATGCCACCGACTGTTAGATTTAACTCATATGTGTTTGAGTAATAACAACATCAAATATTTTTCAAACATTAGACAGATATCTATATTACATAATTACTTAAAGTTATTGGTTGAAAATGGCTGTGTGGACGTGAGCTGCTTGGCAGATGTCTGTGGTTTCTGAGAACTTCTCCAGTTTGAGTTTGATCCGAGCAGTGTTGCCTGTCCTGATGTCCTTGCCAAGGCCTGCGGTGACAACACTGACTCAGGCTGAGTAAACTGCCCCCAAGATCATCGACCCAGAGCAGTCAACAGTGTCATTTGCATCCCTGTTTGGACGAGGATAAAATCACCGGCGCTCAGTTCGAAGGCTTAGTAGAAGAAGAGAGGGGACACACAGATCATTCAGCCATGATGAAGACCGTACTGTTTCTTTACCTCTGCCTGCACGTCTCGCTGGCTCAGGATGTGTTAGAGTATGATGACTATGACACTGTGAGTTAGAGCCGTAAATTTGCTTCCTGGCCTCTTATTGGAAATCTTAAAATGATGTTTCCTTGTCTTCCCCAGGACACCACAGCATCGAACGCAACAGTGAGTGAAATACGTTTGCGCAGTCTGTTTCCTGATATTGTAGTTCCAGCGACTATAGTCCGCTCATCTTGCTGTGTTTTCCAGAAACAGGCCAAAGCAGCTGTAGATGCTCGAGGCCACCGTCCACTATCACAAGGAAGGGACGCGTACTCCGGCTCCCGCTACAATCCACCTCCGATCACCGGCGGCAACAGGTACACTCAGAGACAAAGAGAGGGTCCTGACAGATGTCATTCCTTGGGTTTGTTTCCACTGAGTGAACAAAGTAGTGTGTCGATTTGAATGTATATAGGACTATATAAAACACAGTGTGAAGTACGATGTAACAACCACATGCAAATTCAACATAACTTTTTATCAATAGAATTAAAAAATAGAATTAAAATCTATTATTCTTAACATTTACTGCAGGTACCGTGGACGCCCTTCCACAACCACCGTCGGGGGTCCTCAACCACAGGAGAAGGTGGAGCAACCTGAGGCTGGGGGCTGCACGCACGGCCTGGAAGAGCTGGTAAATATTGAACCCTTACACTTATTTTTCACTTATTTTTTAAAGTAACACTTTCATCCCGTTGATGCGTTCACACCACCTGTTTTAATTCTCAACAGGGCGTCCTGTGTCCAACGGGCTGTGAGCTGAAGACAGCGATCCTGAAGCAAGAGAAGAACGTCAGGACGGTAAATATCATCAACACCTGGCTCTTATATGGCGTCTTTCATTGTTTTCAAATCCAGACTGTAGCAAGTGATAAGTCTTTTGTTGCCTTCAATGGATGCAGAGAAGAGGCAATTGAGTTATGACTATTAAATGAGGTAACGCCAAATAATCACTGAGTTTGTATCCTTCCATCAGAGTGTCTCTGAGCTGAAGCCTCAGGTGGAGGAGTTGTCCCGCTCGTCCAACCGCGTCTTCAACTACGCCAACAGCATGTCTGTCTCTTTGATCGAGAGACAGAGGGTCATCTCAGGTAACATCCATCCACCACCCCTGTAGTGTCGCGGCCACATGAACCTCCATCATCCCTCTCAGAAAACAACAGAGTCATGGGGGATTACACGGACAAAGTGGAGGAGCAGCACCTCTACATCAAGGAGACAGTGGACACGGTGTTCCCCTCCAACATCAGAGTCCTGCAGGTCAGTGAGGACTTGGTAGAAGGAATGAGTCTTTGAGATGGTCTGAAGAAATACCAGTTTTATTAGGGAGCATTTCAAAGTTTTTATCTTAGATGATGCTTAGCAGATTCTTTCATCCAAAGTAGCTGGACCCACACTGGGATTTGAACCCATGGCTTTGTAGTCATTGTTGCTACACTCTGAGCTAACCAGGCAACATACAGATAGATCATGACGCCTGGTAAAAATGGTATCAATTTAAGCATTTAAAATAGTGACCATTAAAATCATTGGAAAACATGAACATTGATGCCTCTGTAGGGAGTCCTTGACAAGATCCGGCTGAAGATCCAGAAGCTGGAGAAGGCTATTGAGGCCCAAAATGAGGAATGCAAAGAGCCCTGCAAGACCAAGTGTCCCATCCCAGTGGTGTCTGGTAAGTCAGGAGGTCGTTCCTAGTTGTCTCAGAGTGTGATACTTATGTGTGATAATCTAAAAACATAGTAATGGGTTCATGAGGCTTCATGAAACAGTGTCAGCCCGCTAGATGGCGCTCTCTGCTCTAAAATCTTGAGCAACCAATTCAATTAAAACCTGTTTTCAAATAGCAGGTGGGCTCTGAAAATGAGGACACTGTTTCATGAAACCTCATCTGGCCATCACCAGTGTAACGCTATTCCAACACTAGGTTATGAAAGCCAATATTAATGTATAAACATTGACATATTTTACTTTTATTCAGGTAAGGAGTGTGAAGATATTTACCGCCGTGGTGGAAAAGACTCCCAGATGTACTTAATCCAGCCGGACAGCTTTTATCCCCCATACAAGGTCTACTGTGACATGACCGTCCAGAACGGAGGTGAGGAGAGCAAAGATGTCTCTCACGGCAAACGCAAAATCAATTTGTAATTCATCTTGAGCCTGAAAATGTAAAAATTACTGCCTCAGGCTAGGTTTTTTTTTAGACATAAGTGAGAGTTGATCCTTGAACCTGTACAAGTCTCACCTAAACTTCTGACCAACACCTTGTTCAGAGTTCTGAGGACTGAAGGGAGACTTAGTATCATCTGCATATGATGTCCGCAGGATGGCTTCTCATCCAGAACAGAATGGATGGCAGCGTAGACTTTGGCCGACGCTGGGACGAATACAGACAAGGATTTGGAAACATCGCCTTCGACGTTGGCAAGGGTCACTGTGAGACTCCGGGTATGTGTCCTCTTCACATGCTGAGCATTCAATTAGTACTCTGCCACGACCATAGTACTCACTTCACGTACGTGCCTGGCAGGTGAATACTGGCTTGGAAACGACCGAATCAGTCAGTTAACTAAGATGGGCCCGACTGAGGTTCTCATTGAGATGGAGGACTGGACCGGAGCCAAGGTGAGGCACAGTTTATTTATGCTTTGAGCCTAGAACATATTGCAAATGAGGCAGTTAAAAATAGGACGAGTCCATAAATAAAACCCTCTTTTTCCTGAGTTTATAGTGTCTCAGTCAGCTGTGGGCATTAATGGCCCAGAAGTGGCACAGCACTGTAAATGTCCCTTTTTTTAATCATCATCAAATTAGCTTAGTGCCATAAAAAGACTGGCAATCACTGCATTAGTTTGTACTTCATATAGTCACCTTTGTATCGAGACCCACCTGTATCTGTTGTCAGGCTGTTGTTTTCATTATTTGTGCCAAACATTCCCCGAGCGTTCCTCCTCGATCCCCTTCTATGGACGCAGTGTTTTATAACGTCTGTTTTCAATGTCACTCCTAGGTCAATGCCCATTACCGCCAGTTCACCGTGCAGTCACAGGTGTCAAACTACGTCCTGGCTGTGGCCGATTACACCGGTACCGCAGGGAACGCCTTCCTGGAAGGATCCAGTGAACTGTTTGGGGTGAATCGCACCATGACCATACACAACGGCATGATGTTCAGCACCTACGACAGAGACAACGACAACTGGTGGGTGATATGCACTCGCACCTGGAAATGCTTACAAAGCAAAACCATAATAGCAAGTTGGCATGTCATTTTAGATGTATTTAGGCCGAGACTATTTGTCAACTGAGCTGCCATGCGGACAAAAAAGTAGCATGATTTATTTACCTAAATAAATAAAAAATGTCAATATAAAAATAAAAAATCAGTATATATATATATATATATATTTCTTTATTTATTTTTAGATTCTAGTTGTTGTCGTTGAACATGCCCAGAGGACCTCACCAGGGAGATGTCACAAAGATGTCTGAGACTTTAAGCAGCTTCTCTCAATGTAGAAGAACAGTGGCTGTGCTGTGTATCTTAGTCTATCTCATTGAACAACCCAAACCCTCAGAATTTGATCGCTGCTCAGAGCTTGTGACCACAGGTTGGATGAGGAATGCAGAGCAAATGGTAAATCAAATGGTTGGCTTATCCGCATAGAGCGGCACCTACTGAGCTCTGAAAATGAAGCCTGAGCTCATCACTAATTGAAAAAACCTAATTCAAATATCACCATTGTTGCTAACTCTAATTGGATCCTTTCACCAGGAACCCTGGAGATCCCTCAAAGCAGTGCTCAAGGGAAGATGGAGGCGGCTGGTGGTACAACCGCTGCCACTCTGCTAATCCCAATGGCAGATACTACATGGGAGGACACTACACAAAACAGATGGCCAAACACGGCACAGATGATGGCGTAGTATGGATGAACTGGAAGGGCAGCTGGTACTCGCTGAAGGCCATCAGCATGAAGATCAGACCCTTTTTCGCTTCAAGATAAGAGGGGTTTTAAACAGAGCAGGTTGACTGTATTAGCCCCAACACTGATTCATTTTACTGAACCACAAATGAAGCTATATGTGAACGGGAAAAGAGAAAACAAATGGTGGTTGGGCAATAAAAACAAACAAACAAACAAACCTAGGAAAAGAACAAAACTGATGACCCCAACATCATCTGCTTCTGTGAAGTCACCTGCTGCTGTCTGTCTTCTGCTACTCAATAAACACATTGAGGTACATAGAGTCAGTGTTCTGTCATTTTTTGGACAAGAAAGAAATCAAGAAAAGAAAAAATATACATGAAAAAGATCTTTTCTGAAAATCACAACCACACGAACATGCTGAATAAACCCTATTGCACATGAAACGGTTTATCTGAGCTGCTATTTTAAAATTTCTTGTTTGAATTCACTTTACAATAAAGAACTGGGTGTTACGCAAGGCTCATATTATGCCCTTATTTTATTCAGCTTTATTCCAGTCATCCGCGTCTCCACTGAACAATGCATTAGCATTAGCACAATGAGGTCAATTATATGAAACACACTTGGACATGAAATTTTTTCGAGCATCTTAGTCTTTACATTGTCATGATTGTCCATTTCTCTGTTTTGTCAGCGTCTTTTCTCTGAGTGAGCAGTTCCAACAAATTTATTTCCAATACATGCAGCCATTCAATACAGTGAACAAGAGTTTCGAAATACAAAGAATAAATACAATATTTCCATTTCACAGGTCTTTTCTTGCTTTTATTCCGACTCTTCATTATTGATCTGCTCAACTTGTCCTGACTCCGACAGAACTAACCTGTTGGGAACGATGATCTTAAAATGACTGAAGACCTTGAGTCTTTGAAATGGCAACATGACTTCATGTTCAGCTGATCCCGGCTCAGCCGTCACAGTGGGTTGTAGCTTAAGATGTGGGACACCTTTATAGGCTGCCCCAGTGTCACTAACAGCCGTGTCCAAAGGCTGTGCAAGACTCTGAAAGCTGGCATGGTCCACACGGAAGGAACCAGGCGACTGGCAGGATCCACCGCACGCTCGCAGCTTCATGTCAACGTCCACCTGATCATTGAATCAGGGCAGTGAGGCATTAGTGTTACAGGTCACGTTTTGCTCCATATCTCCGTCTATGTCTGCTCCTGACAAGTAGTAACAGGCTGATGAGGCTTCATGAAACAGCATTCTCATTTTCACAGCCCTCTCTGCTCAAAAATCTTTGGAATTGAACAGCCACTTAAAATGATTGCTAAACCAAGAGATCCACCAACTGAGCTCAGACAATGAGTACACTGTTTCATGAAGCCTCACCTGCCCATCTCAACCCATCCACACTCACCTCGATCCTGTAAAGCTCCTCAATCTGTTCCCTAGCTCGCCCACGGAGGGTCTCCAGATGATGCTCCAGTCTGGCAGATTTTTGCCTGAGCACGGTGAGATTTTGGCTAAGTTCTCCTGAAAGTTCCGAGAACTTCAACTCTGACTCTAAGGAATCATGAAACACAACAATGATCGTCATGACAACATCATGTAGCTCATATCTCTCCTCTTACCACGTCTGCTGTCCAGGGCTCTGCGGGCCTTGTCGTACATGAGGTGAATCACGGACTCCAGTCTTTCAAGAGCTTCCTCCAAAACTTGGCCAGTCTGACAGGCTTTCCTCAGCTTGGTCTCAGACTTTTCCTCCATGTTAGAGATCAAGCCCTGAAGTCTGCAGCCGGAGGGGCATTTTGATGTCTTCAGACAAGATCATGAGGTTCAGTCAGACAGGATCATTTACTGCTCATCATCATGAGGACACTATTGTGAGAGTTAACCTTAAAATGGACCTTTCTACTGGTTTAAATCCTTCATTGGGACTATTCCACACATGAATCGAATTTATTTCCAAGTCATTAATTTGATCATCCATTCAGTCACATTGCAATATTATATTGGTTTAGGTGCTTGTTTGAGGATGAGGATGTCTGGCATGAACAGAAAGTATTTTCAATCTCACCCAGTCGTCGTCCGTGCACAGGCCAAAGTTTGATTTCCTTGGACAGCTCTTCATTGTCCGTTTTCCATTTTGCCTCTGCTGAGCCAGATGCTGGCAAACTGTGAGGAAACAAGCAAACAGGGTCGGCGTCACTTCACCTTCACCTCAGACATTATTTAAACTGTGGCATAAGAGGGTCCTGGTGTTTAGACAGAACAAAGTTCTGTTTGGAAGTGAGAGATGAGCAAACACAACAGCAACCCAAAAACAAACGAGAGAAATCCAAGGACGTGCTTATTTTGAGTTATCAGTATATGACACTTGTTTAATATTTGGCATCTCCCATCTGAATAGTGTCACTAAAAACACAGCTAAATCTGTAAGGATTAAGAACAGTGAACAAAAATGTCAAATTTTACATAAACAATTTCATATATATACATACATATATATACATACATATATATATATATATGCATATATATGAGAGAGAGTCAGAAATTATTATCCAGAGGGAAATTGCTTCCCCTCTGGATAATAACTCCTGCACAAAATAAAAGAGTAATGAAGAAGAAACAGAGAGAGTGGGTATGTTACTCAAACAAACATGCAAGACAAAAATAAAAGTAAAGACCTAATAAAATATACTATATACTATATACTACTAAGCGCAAAAGAACCATCTAATCATCTAAAAAAGAACCATCTAAAAAGTATTTACAGTGTATTCCCATACAAAAATAAAAACATACTATATAGTGCTAAGCGCAAAATAAAAAAAGAAACATCTAGACAATGTGATTATTTTTGTATTTTATTTTTAAGTTTTTAAGTTTTCAATTTAGTTTTATTTTTAAGTTATTTTGAATATTTTTTTCCCACCTGTAATATTTAACTACATTATTAACAGACCAAGTCCTCTCAGCAAGTCAGCCTGAGACAGCCTGAATAGAAGCCTCAGTCTGATCCTCCATTGAGCTGGACATGATTAAAAATAACAATAATAATGACGATAAAAATCTTTATTTTAAAAAACAAAATGAAACTTCTCAGTTTTAATGGACAAAATTATGCAGCAAAGTACTATTTTTGCTCCTGCAGCTTTGGCTCGGCTCATTGATGACTCTGGCTTCCTGCTGTTCCCGCTAGTGTTACAGTCGCAAAGTAATGAAAACACACTCTCAACATATGTGATAATGACCTTCTTAAAAGCGGGACATCACAGAAAGAGAAGCAGAAAAGCAGATTTCTTTTTTGTGAACATGTTTATTGATCAACTGACTTTGGTACAAAATGTGTGGGCGGCGAATATTCCAGAAACAGGTCAGTACTGGAGACGTAATGTGCAGGTCAATGACACTTGAGAGATAATCCAGACAATATTTGTACAGCCTTTTGAGCAACAGCCTGATATTGACAGATCCATTCGTGACAAGCACACAGGATTCTTCCAAATATCCCCCCGATATGCACAGATATTTCTCAGTAAACTGAATGAAAGTATTCCTAAAAAGTAGCGGGCCGGATGTACATCCTCACTGCTCTCAGGTTGGAATCAGGTTGATCGCAATTCATCCAACAAACCATTTTATTGGGAATTGATTTGTTGTTAAGATGATAAATCCCATTTATGTTGGCCGACAGACAGTTGTTGTACCACCACCCACCGCTGTACATTTCTGCACAGTTGTGCTCACTTTTATCATTGTCCCTGTCAAATGTGCTGAACTTCATCCCACTGTGGGGGGAGTCCCCTGCGTCTAGGGCGTCGCCAGCATCCCCAGAGTAGCCACTTACACTAAGCTGGAACCCCTCCTCCTCCGCGCCAACTCTAATGACGTACTCAGCAGTTGCTTTGGCTCCATTTGAATCCTCCAGCTCCACTTTGAGCAGGGACTCGCCCTGACTAGTTAGCAAGTGGAGGTTCTGGTTTCCGAGCCATACCTCTCCCTTCCCCTGGGGACTGACTGAGCCGAAGCCGTCTCGGTATTCGGCCCACGTGCGGTTGAAATTGAGCGCGCCGCTCTCCCGCTGCTGAACTAACAACCACCCTCCCATCAGGCCCTCCTGATCGCAGTAAGCCTCCACAACATGTGTGGAATCCGGACCGCCGGGTTTGATCTTAAACACACCGTTTGTCTCCCCTTTCAGGTGGTTCTGGAAGGCATCAACACAATCTGAGAACAGAGAGGAGCACACCGCAGACCGGGAGTTAGCTTGGACTAGCTTGTCTGGGATTAAATATTTGCCCGAGCTGTATCAAGGGCTATTTGTAGTGTTTTTGGGGAGTACATCAAATGAGCATTCCAACGGATAAGAATTATTTTTAACAACCCAATTCTAAGAAAAAAAAAAACCTCATCGAGATGTAACCTTAACTTTCAAAGGTTCTAAACAAGGCAACCGGGCCAGGTGTGAGCAGAAGGTACATTCTTTGAAAGACCGTATTTTCTGGACCAAATCTAAA
Source organism: Synchiropus splendidus (assembly GCF_027744825.2). Lineage (NCBI taxonomy): Eukaryota > Metazoa > Chordata > Actinopteri > Syngnathiformes > Callionymidae > Synchiropus > Synchiropus splendidus. Next base: position 12,500,187 of record NC_071336.1, read on the forward strand.
GTCCTGCATGTCAGGAGGCCGACTAATATACTACAGTTAGCCACAACAAAGCTGTGAACGCTACGGGCTAATTTCAAGAGCGCCATCTTGAATTTGGTCAACAATAATAATTACGTTGAAAATATTTCACAATTCAGACTCTTTAGAAGTTGTTCTACAAACCACCAGTTGCCTTGTTGAAACCTTTCAATCATCTGCCATTTTCAACTGATCAATTGCTATGTTCACTTTTTAACGTTTAAGGCAGCTTCATGTTTACAATGAGCATTTAGTCTTCGGTACCTTTTCCTACATAATCAGCTTGTCGCTTGACATGTACGGACTTCACGCTCCGAGCTTGGACATCAGGAACGTCGTCCTCCACGGCACCCGTCATGAACTTCCCAAGGTCGAGGCCCATGTGGGCTCCAAAGGGATCGTCAATGATGATGCCTTTGGAGCTGCTGTGGCTGACCGTCTTGGTGGTGTGAGTCTGAGTGATGGCGGGGAAGGGGGCACCCTTGGTGAAATCGATGAGTTGGCACTCTGGTCCACCCTCGATGACCTCCTCTACTTTCTCTTCTGGCCCACTCTTTGTTTGAACGACAGTCCTCTTGATGTTCCTGGTGCAGCTGACGGTTGTGGTTGACCCATGACTCTGTGTTCCGAAATCTCCGCCAGTCCCAAAATCGTGAGTGCTGCCACCGAGCTCAGTAATGGATTTAGACGATGACGACGAACCGGAAGAGGGTGGTGCGGGTGTTGCAGAAGAGTATGAAGTACCTGGAACCTTGGAGACTGTAGCTGGGGCCAACTTGGAGCCTTCGGTCTCCAGACGCAAGTGCACAGCTTTCACCTACATGGAACACAGGGAACATATTCAGGAGTTTTTTCTCCCAGTCTGTCTTTGGGGCTCCGAACTCTTGGTACGCTATGAACCACACTTATGATTTTAAAATGCTATTAAACAATTTTAACATTGACTGAACTTTTTAAAGTCACTATTAAATGTGATGATGGCTCAGACAGAAAGAATGTACAGGCCACTTTTCATTAGGAAATGGGGTCTCTGAGAAGCAGCACCGAACCATTGGACGATGATGCGCTGGCATTGTTGGTGGTGGTGATGGGCTGATGAGGCGTCATGAAACACTGTCCTCATTTTCAGAGTCCAGTAGGGGGCGCTTTCAGTTGAAAAATAATGTGAGTTTTCAATGAAATGATTTCAGTGAGCTCTGAAAATCACAAAGCATCAAAGATGGTACTCTCAGCTCAAAGATACTTGAATTTGAAGAAGTATTTCATGAAACCATGCATCATTTTCTAAACTGAGAGCGCCACCAACTGAGCTCGGAGCCCCTGCAGGTTGCATTGTTGAATGAATTGACCTTGTAATGTAAGACCATTGAGAAAGGGGCGCTAATTCTGACGTTTTTCTTGGAGTACTAATAGTTGTATGCAAAAGTGAGGTGTCGGATTTTGAGATAATCAAAAGGTGAAAATATTCGTAGTAAATAGAATCAAGCCAAAGCTCATGTTAGTTTAGGGACTGTGAACTCCAGTGTGTCACCTACATTGAAGACATCATCATCTTTCTGCTGTCCAGCGGTCAGGATCTTTTGCTTATGGATGGGGTCAACAGATGGATCCCCCAGCGGCACGCTCTTCACCACATACGTTGTTCCCAGAGATTCAAAGTTCTGAGCTGTCTGTGAGTGCAGCTGGTCCACCTGTAATGTGCACAATGTGAATTTAACTCTCCACAGAAGAAGCATTAGATCGGGACAATACTGCATGAACAGCCAAAAGCAATAACAAGCATCAATATTATAAATGTGTATTGAGCATCGACAGTTCCCATCCATTCTCCTGACAGTTTATCAGTTCTATTCATTCATTTTTGTCAAAACGAGCAAAGTTGTCAGTAAAGAAATACACATGAAATATTTAGTAGACAAAAAACAATTTAAGTGGATACTGAAGAAGAGAACGGAACAAGCCAGCCACCATAAAGGCTGCAAATGATAGGCTCATGAGGCTTCATGAAACAGTGTCCTCATATTCAGAGCCCACCAGATGGCACTCTCTACCCTAAAATCTTTGGATTTGAACAACCGTTTAAACGAAACCTCACTTCACTTTTAAACTGAGAGCACCACCTATTGAGCTCTGAAAATGAGGACAGTGCTCCACAAAACCACCTGCCAATCACTACTGGGAGCTGTCTGAGTGGACAGTCTGCTGCTCTATCTCTGCTTTTCTGAGGCACGTGGACTGAACAAGTATGAAACCAGTTAAACAGGTGGGGGGTGTAAAAGGTTATAAGGAGCTGAGCCAGAGGGAGAAAACTATCATTTTCTTTATCCAGGTTTCACACTATAACTGAGCTACAATTTATAAAAGCAAAATGCAGGAGGGCAAAATGTGCCTACTTTGCAATAATACAAGGTATTTCTGGCCTCACCTCTTGATAGAAAACTACAGATTGGGCGATACAGAGTGAGAGATACATTTGACTGTGATAACAGAATATCTTGTGATTCACTCTCTTCCCACTCATTGAAGGAACGTCTTGGGCAAGAAGGCGTTTTCAGGACTCACCTGTTTGTCCAGAGTCACGTAGCCTTCGTGCTCCATGGTGTAGTGAGGGTAGCTTCTGCAGGAACCTTTACAGGACCGGAGCTTGATGTCGATATCCACCTGAAGGCAGGAGGAAATAAATGTAGCTGCATTTGAGTGGAGCGCTCACAGGAACAGCAACTCCATGAGTGATGATTACAGTGGTTGTGAGGGTCAGATCAATACTCTTCATCTTCCCTCTACAATCTACTGGTACCGCTCTGATCTAAATGCACCCTCATACCTCCAATTTCCTCATGTCATCCACTTGGTCCTTGACTTTGTCTTTCAGAGCCGCCAGGATTTTGAGCTGTCGATCGATGTGCATCTTCATGTTTGTGATTCGCTGGCGAAGATTTTGAGCCAGACCCAAGTAGTTGGTATCACCATCTGTTTGGAGACAGATAAAGGGTCACAACTTTAGAGCTGGTTTCTTCCAGGATTTTCCGAGTGGTGATATCCAGTTTCGTCACAGGTGACTGAAACTAAGAGTAAGACAGAAACTAAGCAAAAGGTCCACTCCACCTAAGGAATGCAAGTTCTTTAATGCAACTCCCATTTTGTTTATGGAAAAACGGAAAAAACACAAGAAAAACAGAGAAGACGAATGACCTTGACTTGGGTCACCCAGCGGTATGTCACCCTGCAGAGATGCAGATTAGATCTACTGCGTCTCCAAGTAATAAGGAGGTGGGAAGTGTAAGCAGGGTATGCATTCTAGCCAAACCTGGCTTTGACAATCTCCAGGACCAGGAGAGTGATGATGACAAAACCCAAGCATTTTAGTATTTGAATGACAACTGACTGAACTGGAATTTTCTGATGACAGTGACAGAAAAAACTTTAAATTGTAATACATACAACTTAAAATATTCCAAATCTGAATAGCATTTGAAAAATGAAATGCATTTTTAACAACAAAGACTTATTGAGATGCAAAATACAGCGGTGGAAAACTTTTTCAGATGCATTCTATTCTGTGCTACTGGCATGACTCCCAAAAATTATTATTATTATTATTGTCATTTATTTATTGTTCCAATTGTGAACAGATTCCTTTTTGATTTTGAGACATGACATATTGAAACTGTCAATAGTTTAGTTTTGTTAGTCTTTCCTGTAAACAAAACGCAAAACAATAATGAATGAATACAAATGTATTTGTGTCTCTGTAATGAAGCCACATCTTATTATTCATGTTAGGGGTGTAATAAAGTCCATGGCACGAAATTTGGCGAAATACAAAAACGACATTTTCTGCATAAGTACGACTCATAATCTTCTACCGCTGATCTGTCAAGCCAAATGTTTAAATGGATCCTAGATTTCTGCATACGTCCAATTTGTCATTCATTTTAGGCCTGCCTTAGTTACAGCCTTGAGTTTTAATGACATTTATGTTACTGTAATGACTACTGTAATAAAATAGAATAAAATACAATACTGAAACCAATGAGATTGGTAACTTAAAATTAGTTTTCATTCTTAAAAAGACAAACATAAACCAACAGCATAAGCACAAGGTGACACTGCGCCCATTCTTTTGCAGTCAAATTATTTTCCATCAAATTTGAGAGAGAGTGTCCGGTAACAAGTCACAATACATTCAAGGGACTTTTGAGACTTATTTGTGATACAGACACACACATGCAAGACATTTTCATTATTTCACCTGAATATTTAGTTCCTTATTAGTAGTTCCAATTTATGTCCAATTTCAAACTAACCACTACAATCATACAACTCAAATGCTTCGCTAGCTTAAGTCGGAAACCTACCAGCCTCCAGAGTGAGTTTCTCTCTCAGGAAGTCGTAGGTCTGTTTGGTCACCTGATCCGCAGAGCGATGCTTCAACCTGTGCTGCTCCAGCAGACTACGAATCTTCTCGACCCGCTTCATTAAGTTGTGGTCGTTCTTGTCCATCAAACCCTGGATCCTGCAGCCTGATGGGCATTTTGACCACTGATGCAGAATCAAAAAAAAAAACTCAATGCTTGGACCCTCTAACCAGTAGAAACCAACAAGAAGTTACATCACTTTTTTCAGTGACTAACTTGAGACAAATAACTGATCAATTCATGATTTTTTTTTTTTTTACCCAGTCGTCATCGGTACAGAAAGGCCATTCCTTCTGTGTTGCGCACTTCTCAGATCTGGTGTTGGGAACCACTGGACGACTTCCTCTCGGGTCGACAACCGTTGCCTTAAAAATACAATTCATAATCTTTAATTTTAACAACATAGTTGCTGAAAAAAATGTCTACACAAAAACACAATTTAAAAACACTTTTATTTCAGATATTCAAGAAAAAAAAACCTGGAGGACACACACTGCTTTTGGCCACAGACTCACCAGAGTTGACGTGACACAAATCAGGCCAAGGAGGACGAGTATGTAGCAGCGGCCCATCTTTGCTCCTGTTCTATCTCCTCACTGAATGTTTCACTCCAGCTCCTGTCTGGACATTTGAAGCCTCGTGGATGACTGATCTAAGCTGTGACTCAGAATAAACATTTGTCAGGTCCAGTAAGAGTTGGGTAATCCTGAGCAAACTCTGTGTGACCGTGAACCCAAACAAACACCTGCGCACTGACTCACTTGCTGGCTTTGGAACTGATGGTTCCTTCAAACAGTTGCTGAAACATTTACTGAAATGGGACATCTTAGGTGACATCAGTCAAATGCTTATTTATCTCATCAGCATTACAGACATATTCACAAAACATCAAACGGCATTATTAGCATTCCCAGCCTCTGACTCTGCAGAAATGGAAACACTTCCAGTCCTTTGCTTCCAGTACTGTCATCATGTTCTATGTGTGATTTCCAAAACGTTGACCAACGTGACGAAATGGCCGTCTACAAACATAACCCATGAGCCGATCCTCTATTTTCTCCATTCTTTATCCATGGTGACAGAAGCCGACTCAATGACTACCTTTTGTTCTTTGTTTCTTGTCAGTTCATTTTAAAAATGCATTGTGTGGATTGTTACTGCGTGTAAGTGTCAAGCAAGGCCTTTGTCAAGTAATATCTTGACAACTATCACCTAGTGGCAGCCTTACGCTTGGCACAGCTCGTGTTGCACCCTGTAGCTGCCTACCTGCATGCAACGTGTTGCACTTGCACTCTGTAAGCAGCACACTCAAATGAAGCTGAACTCAACTGAAGAATGAAATAGAAATGCCAGTACCACAAAGTAGACAAACCAGGGGACGGAACGTTCCCAACCAAGTTCAGAGGTCATCTTCTTTACGCTTACCAGACCACACATTGAGGAGTATCAATTAGTCAACCATCTGTATTATTGTGTGCATCGTGCTTTTCATGGTCACACTGAACTGGACTGGTGGGATCGAGGGGCTGAATACATGGGGTTATAAGGGGCTTGTCAGGAAAGATCTTGGCTTTGAACTTTGTGTTGGTAAAACCGGCAAGAGATTCACACACACGGACGCTGCCATCATTTTTATTTGACGAACACTATATTCACAAAAACATGACAAAGGTCGGCAAATTTACTTTGTTTTGTGGATTTAGAATTACAAACTTGAAACTCACGTCAGCCACATGATCCAGTATGTACAATGATGGCGGCTGAACGAAGCACCTGGTGAATAAAGGGAGTCCCATTAGTGATTGGTCCCGCGACACCGATGCGCCGGCGCACCAGTATCAACACTGTGTCATTGTGTCATGACGCCTCATTTACCCAACACTAAGCCCTGTCTCTGTGTGAGCCTTATCTGTTGTTTTCTGTCGATTTGCACACGACTCCAGGTGGTGCGTGAGGTGGTGCTGCAGCCTGAATCGCTTTGCGCACGTGACACACTCGAATGGCCTCTCGTTGGTGTGGATACGCATGTGTTTTCTGAGATTGCTTCTGTCGTTGAACTGCTTCCCACACTCTGTGCACGGGTACGGTTTATGCCCAGTGTGGATGACCATATGCTTTGCCAGATTCGTCGCATGAGAGAAGCCCTTCTTACATTGCGGACACTGGTGTGGCCTTTCTGCACTGATTTCACACTGGTGACCAGAAAGACTGGTCACATTCTTGCCACACTGGGGGCAAGAGTGGGGTTTTAGCTCGTGGATTTGCTGGTGTCTTTTGAAACCTGAATGCTGAGTGAAGGACTTCTGGCAGATGCCACACTTGTAGGGCTTCTCTCCGGTGTGTGTGCGCTCATGAAAAACCATCTGGTGATGCAGACGGAAACCCCGCGAACAGTAAGAGCAGGAGTACGGCTTAATCCCTGCATGAATCAACTCATGTTTTCTTAAATTGTTCTTATCCGCAAAGCCTTTGGAACACGTGCAGCAGATGAAAGGTTTTTCCCCCGTGTGAGTGAACATGTGGACAGAGAGTGACTGCTGGTGACTGAACTGCTTTTGACACACCTGGCACTGATACGGTTTCTCGCCAGTGTGAACTCGTTGGTGGAGCTTCAGCTTGGCCACCTGCCGGAAGTTTTTACCGCAGTAGTTGCAGGTGAACGGGAGCTCTTGGGAGTGCGTGAGCATGTGCACCTTCAAGTCACCCATCCGAATAGACTTCTTGCCACACTGCTCGCACTGAAACAGCTTCTCCCCTGTATGGACTAACTGGTGCGACTTCAGCGTTCCCAACCTGGCAAAACTCTTTCCGCACACCGTGCAGTTGTGCGATCTCTCCCCTGTGTGGGTGAGTTGGTGTTGTTGTAAGTTGGCAGACGAGAAGAAGCTCTTGTCACATAGAGTGCAGGGATGAGACCTCTCCCGTGGCACCAGACCGCATGTTTCACCCTCCCCATTCCTGGAACACTTGTGAGCCTTCAGCTGCTTTTCACTTCGGAATTTCCGGCTGCATGTGTCACATTGAAACAATGAAGCCAAATCCTCCGTTTCCTCGTCACACACATTCAAACTGCAGAAAAAGTCCTGATGTCTGAGGAGGTGAGACCGACTGGCGTAAGCCTTCCCACAATGGCCGCAGTTGAAAGGTTTGGATTTAGGTGGTGCATCTGAAAGCAGAAAAGATTAGAAGTAGTCAGCACGGATTCAATGAGACGACATGTTGGGAGAATATTGAATTTAATAGAAACACAAATCCTGCAAAGCAGGTGGTGGGCTGAGGTTTCAAGATGTTTCTATGTTGAATGCCAAGATGTTTACCGGCATTTAACCGTTTGGGCGAGTTCTTTCAATGAAGTATTCCACTTCGATGTCAGCATTTGAAAAGGCTGTATCTCGAGAATGGCTAGATGTTTACAAGCATTTAACCCTTTGGGTGAGTTCCTTCAATGAAGTATTCCACTTTGACGTCACCATTTCAAAAGGCTACAGCTTGAAAATGGCTACAGATAAATGTTTCCTACAAAGAGAAGAATCTTCAGTGTGACCCAATGTTTGGCATGGAGGTAAATTCACTCATGTAAGTGGAATATGATGACGTCACTCAGCGGCAGCCGTAGTGATTTATATACCTTTCACAGATGTCTGTCTGACCCGTCTCAAGACAACTTGTGTAGGGTCTCGTGTAGTTCATTTAAACTCTGACTTGTCTCAGTCTCCGACTGGGCGGACTCCGGATCTCTATTCAAGAACGGTCGAGACCGAAAGGGAAAACTGTCACAATCGATAAAAGAGGAATTCTGGCCTTTTGTTCAAGTTTGTTGTGTTTTTTTAAACATCCATCCAGGGTCTGAAACTGATCCACAGAAGGGCCACAGTTAGTGCATGTTTTTGTTCATAACTTATCAAGAGGACATCCAAACACCAATAAGGTTTCTGAAGACGGTGTGCCTTCATCGACTGCGGCTCATTTATGGATCAGCTTGAGACTCCTTATATCTACTGTCTCGGTCTTGATCTCCAAATGTTGTGGTCTTGTTTCGGTCTCGATACTCTCCAGTCTCAATCATGTCTCGGTCATGATCGGAGTGGTCTTCACTGAACACTGATCTGATCCACTGGACACTTTCTTCCTCATCCCTGAAGCAACAATGGTGATGGCTTGGGCATCATCACAGTCGTCTACAGCGGAACTGTGAACATGAACTGCAGTGTATTTTCCCCAGGGTCAGCCATCATTCCCTGCGTTTTGTTTTCTTTTTCTCCAAACTCCCACTATACTATGAAGCATCGGCTCCAATATGCACTACAAGTGGACTCATGGTGAACGGATGCGCTGTCACATGGCAAGCAGAGGCAGTGGCACTCTCTCTCTCATACTGTACGAGTCAAAACATTCATTTGAGGATGAATATCCGTCTTTAGAATCTGAATCAGTCATGCCTACTACACAACACAGCCTCACTCATCTCCTCGACTGGAGCGGTTTTAAACCTCAATTTAGTAGAAATTTAGAAAGAAACACAGACACATAGACACATTATTGACTACTGAAACTACATCAGGCTCCATATTTGCAGCTGGATTTGTTTAGGAGACACAATGCAACCTGTCACAAATTTCTGAGCCCAAAAAAAGTACTTGGTCATTTTGTTCTCATTGAATATATTAAATTATAGAGAGGACTGTGTATAACCACAGTTATGATCAATTTTAGTATGTTGGTCATTTGTGCTAAAAATATTAAGCTGTCGCACGCATACTTCATTTACCCAAAATATGACACATGATATACGGCCTCACAGAAACCAGAGACCATCTTTTGAAGCATTCAGCAAAAACAAAAACACAAGACGGTAGTTGTTAGCTAGTGAGGCACAAGGGAAAGTCGGCTTTGCTCTTCATACAATTTGCTTTTCATAATTCAAATGCAGACAATGGGAACACTTACCTTGGAAGTCAGAGCTTTCTATGAGAGCAGCATCTTCATAGATGACCCCTGCTGCTGCAATCACCGAGGGATCTTTCAAGCAGTCAGGCAAGCAGATGGACAAACATTTGAGAGGGGGGATGGACACACTCTCCGATGGCCCTGCAATCAGAGAATAAAGAAAAAAATCCCCTCAATGATATTGAAACACATCAGTTGCAAGTCAAAGCACTATACATGCTTTGCACTAAAGCTTCTCAGAGGAGTTTCAGAGGATCTATACGATTCAGAGAAGTTATATGGAGTAGTTTTGTTTTCAAATAGATGCATTATAAGTTTGGCTTGAGGTAAAGACAGTGAATTAAATAGTAGTAGTAGATGAAACTGGCAAGTTTTTTTCATATTGAAACAGACCCATAATTTACAACATGATGGTCTGTGCGCTCAGCAAAAGAAATCCAATGATGTCGTAGCTATTCTCCAACATCGACAATGCAACACAAAAGCAACTAAATAGTCAGAAAATCATTAATCAGTAAGTCTGTAGAAAAATGTAACTGGACACTTTGCAATGAGGCATGTCACTTCTCATATAGAGCAATAAATATCTAGAAAGAAAAGTCAACGTATTTGTGGAGGTGGATTACTGAAACAGTTATGTACAAACAGAAATTGCTTTTCTCTTGGAATCATGGATGATTTTTTTTCCACAATGAACCCAGTCTCTTCAATAACTCAGAGTGCACATTTGTGTCAGATTTGTGTTGAGGAAACGCAGCTGATCTACATCTACTGTCTGAGCAGGGTGGACAAAGATGTGGAGATTAGATTTGAGCAATATATAGAGGAACACACACAGTATCACAAGACACAACTAATGAAAAGCAGCGAGTGAGGCAGAGTTGGGTTTTTGTCTCCCATCAGTGAAGAATCATTTTGTACTTAATACTAGTTACATTACGTCAGGGAGTGTTCAGGAACGTGCACGTGTATGATGTCAGCAGACTGACTCCAGCGTCCACTATCTACCGTTGACTCACAACGGGCTGATAAAAACTTTATTAGTGGTAAAACTGATATCACAGCGACAATTGTAGTTTACATATTATGGTCATGAAAATTTGAAGAAACTTAGTTTAAATCATGAGATTTCTGAGAATATCCGAGTCAGATGGTTACATCTGAAATGTCTCATCGGCACAGCTATGTCTAACAAGCCAACTCTGGCTGAGAGCCTCAGCAACCACCTCTGTGACTGAGAGTTCAAAAGATTTGGCCTCAAAATGCAGTAAACATGAAAAAAAACAGCACTGTAACAACAGTCAAATAAACACAATACTTAATGGGTGACCGTTCTTATCAAAGGTATCTGGTCTTTTTTTACCACTAAGAAAAAGGTGAAAGGAGCCAACATACCTTTGAGAAAAGCAGCTGCCAGATCTTCTACATTAGGCTTAACATCCTCCTCATCTGATTCAGTTTGACCGGGGTACTGTTCCTCTGCATTGCTCTGTGACCAGATCTCAGTTTCAGCCAAGTCTGTGGTCAGCACTTGCTCTTCTTTTCTCTCCTGACAACTGGTGTATTGGTCCAGCTCTTCATTAAGTAGGTCCACTGTCTTACAATCCTCCACAGGAGCAGTTATTGTTGGAAGCTGCAAAGACTCTGTAAGAAAAACAAAAAATCAACTGTCAATTTAAGGCTAACATGTTCACGTTCATGAACAGCCAGGCAAAGCTGCTTCTGACTACATCTTGGAAGGAAAGTTAATTTGGATCTTTTATATTGTTTTTTTTTCAGAGGGTGTCAACAACCACCAAATGTATCATATACAATATTGGTACTTGGGATGAATTTGGCATCCGATCTTGAATGTGATGTCATATCTCTCACCATCCACATCCATCTTTGGAGCCAAGGAGTCCAATGTGGCTGAAACCAGGAGAAAGCAATGGTCCACTTTATTGACTTCATTTCGGCAAAATGACAGTTTTGCAACGATAGAATACAACACAGACAACAACACAGAATTCAAACATACTGTGGATTTAGGGCATCAGGATTTTTTAAAAGGACAAATGTGTAATGTGATAGTGCAGAGTGAATGGAGACAAGACTCGTTTGTTATTGTTGGTTTAACCTGTATGGCTTCACCTGGCAAATATCTCTCTCTGATCACTCTGACGACTCCGTTCTTAACAGAAAGAGGTTGTTTCCATGAATTTATTTTATTTAAAAAAAAAAAAGACAAAACATGGTAGCAATACTGTTTCCTAAATAAGGCTAACTTTTTTTGTTTTTTACCTTCGATAAGGGCACCACCAGTCGGGACTCATAGAAAAAGATGGTCTTTAATTTAGCGTCTTTGCACAAGACTTTTGACCACGGATATGACACAGACATACCTGTACGAGACGCTGCTCCTCGGGGTCTCGCTGTAAAACAAATAATGCTAACATGTAGCAACATCACGTTGTGACGGCAACCCGGTGAGGACAAAACCCCGTCAAAAAATGCGAACGGAGTATTGCATTACTTCTATCGTATTTAGTCGTTTAGGTTATTCAGGAAAAAAAACTATAAGCCAGTAATTGTGCAACAAACAAGTACAACACCTTTTTATTTGACGGCAAAGCAACATTTAATCTTTTGTTCGATGTTCCAAATAAAATGTTTTAACTCAAATTGACTCAAATTGAGCAACATACTGTAAGTTATACCACTTACAGTATGTTGCTCATTTTAAGTTGTAAAATCTGACCTATTTCTAAAATGTTAACAAAGTTTGGGAGAAGAGCATTTTGATGTAATGGGAATATAGTAGGAACCGTTAGATGGCGATATATAACTACTTGACATATGGAACACCCGTTTTATTGCGTTCATTTTAATGTGCCTGAAAAAAAATCATAATAACAATGATAACAACAAGCAAAACCACAATGGAATAACAATGTTAAAACCATCCAACTCCTTCAAACAACTATACTTGCAGTAAACATTACATTTCTAGGCTGACATTAGTGAAAGCCTTTAATGTCACAGGATTATGACACAAACACACAAACTAGTCTATTCCTGAATTTGTTTGTCATCCATATCAACCTGTGACTCATCGTACAACCCATAGGAGATCAGCTGTATCTGTTGTCCATTTTCCTTCAGTTTGTATCCAATTTCAACAAAAGAAATAAGCAGAAGTCATACACTGTGTGGATGGCTCACGTACTGAATCAACACACTTCCCCGAGACTTTCGATCACTTCTTTTATCTGAGACTGGTGATTCCATTTCATTCCTCTGTCAGAGAAGATGTTTTTGAGCTCTTTACGTCGGAACTCGCATCACAACTGAAAGTCTGGAAAACTGAAAACTAATTTCTACTCGGAGAAGATGCATCTCACTTTTTAATCTCTTGCATGTCGTTCGCACAATGTAAAAACAATCACAACATTTTAGCTTCTGCCTCTTCCGCCAATGAGAGTAATTTTCAAATACTAGATTAACTGTATAAATGACTTTACATGCTCGCAGCTGAGACTTACTGGCAACAAACCCTTCTTCACTCGTGGCTCATAACAGATTGCACATTTGAAAGGTTATAATGTTTCTGTCACCAGAGAGTAAATGCTTTGTTGAGTCACTGCTATGAATGAGGCCATTTAATTTCCCCAGATTCTTTGGAGCTACAATGGAGAAAAACCACAAGAGTATGTCCCTGTGACCTCACAAACCTACAAGTCTGTCATGTGACTCAAGTCTTGTCCATGTGTTTGTCTTAAGAACATAGTTATATGATGCCAAGCTGATAAACCAAAAGCAGTTATAAAAGAAGGTCATTCGTTCCAAATGGCAAGAACAGAGATACACAATTAAATTTCCTGAAGGGCCACATGATAAACCGTAACGGTTCTGAGAATAAATGGAATAAATATGCCATGAGACCTATTGAAATATTTCATTTCATATGCACTTGGTTTGAATATAAATCAACTATGGCCTAGACGCTCAAGATAAAAAGGCAATTTGTTTCAAAATATATTTTCAGTATTCCTTCAATGCATTTTGAGGAACAAGAAAAACAATAATGGCCAATGAAAAGAAGAAAATGTTATGTCTTAAAACAAAAATATGATATATTCACTGCTGAAGTGGTGGTGGTGACAAAAAGAAAAACAACAAAATAAAGAAAAATAGGACATATTAGTTACATTTTTAGTCTGATGCCAAACGTCTGGCCTAGTATGTATCTGAACTCACTTGCTTTAATAAAACAGGATGTCTTATGGAAACAATGTGGGACGCTGGCCTCCACTGAGAACAATAAACTTCGCATTAGAAAGAAGTCCGTGCTTAAGTTATTTCAGGCCACACTATAGATTCTGTTACACCATTTGGCTTTTCAGCAGTGCACATTGTCACATGCACAATTTTGTGAGAAGCTGTTGCAAAACACTGCGGCTGAATGTTTGCTTTTCTGATCTCTCAGGCACACATAGCACTTACAAAGCCAGCAGACCAGAAATGAATATCCTCCAGTAACTGTCAAGCACTTAATACCTGTGTTAAGAAGGAGCTAAATGCAACGAAGCGTGATAACAGTGCTACGAGGTTGGAGTGGGCCTCACTGCAACGGGAAATGGCTTCACGGTGAAGGCAGAAATGAAGTCAAGGATGGGCAGATAGTACATGGGAGTTTGGGTGACAATGCTCCAGAGACAGGTGGTGTAAACTGGCAGAAGACAAACTGAGGGACAGCAGACCAGGGAGAGGCACCTTAAATTCCATCTGAGGTTCAGGCAGGCACGACAAATGTGAATGAAACAGAAGGGTGAATATGAGAGCGTCGAATATTTGGAACTACTGATGTATGTTGAAAAAATATATGGATTGTTTCTGAGCTAACAGTTTATTTTTGGCCAATTACATCTTATTGCCATGTTAAAGCTTTCATTTTATGTATTCTTTTCTTTTTTCAAATCTTTTTGTAACTCCACTGTGAAGAATTATTTGACTACAATACAACTGGATTTACTGGCTTAGTGGCTCTGCTTTTCATGAATACATCACGCACCATACCAGTGCGACCACATTTAATTATCAACATTAAATGATTCTTTTATTTGTCTATAATTCAAAGACACATGAGGTGTCACAAGCATGTCATCTCTATTATGTTTTTCAAGGTTTTCATTTCCCTATTTTCACATAGCTGGCTATAGTTTGTTTAGTTTATTCAAATAAAAGGCACATCTTTGATACCTTTTTCAGGAAACCGTCGTGGTTTTTCATGGAATAAATGTGTGGTTGTTGGAAGATAATTATCAGAGCTTTCACCTATGTGTGCCACCATTGATTCTCTTTTCCTCCCCGTTTCCCAGATTAGTGATAGAGGAGTGTGGGTGTGAGAGAATCATAGTCTTAGCAGTGGCCGGCAAATGAACGCAAAAGAAGTCCAGAAGGGGCCAGTTTTCAGTGAAAAATATAGTCCCAGTATAGTTTCCAGTCGTCCATTGCACAGAACTGACCCAAAGCATCATCATGGCCACATTCTAGTTTTTCACATTTCATCTCAACATTTTGAAGTGAGAATACATTTCATGTGTCAGATCAGCCAGGTGATGGTCAGCATGCACACCGAACTCATGACATTCAGACTACCTTGAGGCAGCCTTTTCATTAGAAGCAAACAAGAAAAAAAATGAAAACAGTCCTGCTTCCAACAAGTCAAAATCATTTCAATACTCAAATGCGCAATAAAGTGGAGCTAGACTGTAATTTTGCCTTGACTATTGTCTCTCTCCCGCCTCCTGCTAGACCTTTAACTGGCTTTAACAGTCGCCATCAGCCCAGTTTCAGCTTCTCTGCACTTGCTTCCTGTGCTAGATGTTACTAATATCTTTGAGAGCTTGTCACAGTTTAGCTCCATGCTTACCTCAGCTCGGTTAGAAATGTTAACCGTCCTCGAGCCACCTCACGGTCATAGATCTCATAGAGAGCCCTTTTAGTTGTTCCAAAGTCAAGGCTGAACTCAAAGGGGGACCGAATGTTTTCTGCCAGAGCGCCGTTTGGAACAGTCTGCCTGAGGACACAAGAGTGGCTGAGGCTGTGCCTTCTTTTTAAATCTCTCTACAGACTGACTTTCAAGTGATGTTGTCTCACTGGATTCTTTGGTGGGAATTTTGGTTTCTCTGTTATGTCACTGTCTCAAAGCATTTTTCTCCGTGTTTATGCCTTGTTTATCTGTCTTTAATGTTGTGTGTCATATCCTGTTGATTGTGTTGATTTTAATTCTGTGTCACTGCATCTTGTGCTTCATGCCTTTACTGTGCTATGTAAATTATTATTATTATTATTATTATTACTAGTAGTAGTAGTCGTAATACACTTAGTAATTTCTCAAATTTAAACAACAAAAAAACCCCAAAGTGGATTCCTGATGGAAGTGTATCTCCTCCACTGAAACTGCTGCTTAGAACTGATGAAATGACAGCAGCCTGACGGAGCGATCAGGACCAATTAATTTGCCCAGTCAGGTGACCATGTTTTACTTGGCACTACTTTGTTTATCAGTTGTGTTCAAACCAGTGGCTCATAGAACAAGCAAAAAACTGGGATTTCTACATATCGTGACCATGTGAACTAATGGAATCTTGTGCAGTGTTTTTCTCCCCCTTGATTCATTCCATATTCTTACCTGCACATTCATTTAAAATTATTTCTTTAACTCCCTTCAGAGAGTATGATTTTTAGTTAATTAGATCAGATACATTTATGGCCTTCGGCCATGAGTCTGTAAGAGGAAGTGGAGGAGAAAGTTCGGCCTTAGCAGTGTGCATGTGTTGAATTCTGTGGGAGACAGTCAATTTGTAATGATCCTTTCCGCCTCCACTGACACTCTCTGCGGATGCCTTAATGGCAGAGTTTAGTCACAGGAAGCTTCTAACGGGCCCTTTTGTCTGGAACAAGTTTGTGACTGACGTCTCTCCTGAAACAACGCAACAGTCGCTTAACTTCAAACACATTCTATTTTTACCTCTTGTGTTAGATGGTGACTCAAATGAAAGATACGGGAGGCAAGTACCATTTTTTTAAATCTTTGTGACACAAGATCATCCAGTGAGTCCTAAAATATCAAACAAGTTAGAACTAAATAGAACTTATCTTGAGCATTTTTAACCCATTTTCCCCACTATATCGGAAGTATTTTAGGAGGTTCTTACTCATGACTCATTCACAGTTGTGGAGGTGGAAATCTGTAAATACGGCCACAGCCAATCAACCTCATTGGTTCCCTGTCCACGTTTATGTCGATTACATTTTTGTCTGTCACTGTCATGGTACTTTATTTGTGAAAATGTTGATCAACTAGCCGCACTGAGGGACACTGTCCACACCATTACGTTGTGATGGAACAACATCAGAGCCATTACAGGGAGAAAAAAAAAGGAAGGTCAACAAGCACATACAAAGACCTCCTCCTCCTGAATGGAACCAGAACAGGATAGAACATTGTGTTAAGTACTGAGAATGAATCTAGTGTGCATGCAATATGGACAATAAAGTCTCCAGCTTCGCATGGCAGCAGTGGGAATAATTCTGGATAAACAAGGCCGTTCTTCTTTGAAAGAGTTGTCATTTCTCCTTCTAAGTAATACAGATACCAAATTGCAAAAAGCAAAATTCAAGAAAAGCTCTGATCATGAGAGGTTGAAGATTTATGTCCTTCAAAGAAACTATGTATACAGTGCTTTTTCATCTCCCTGACTGAGTTCATTTGACCGAAACAAAGAGCGAAACGTTGGGTGCAAACTGGAGAAGTAAGAGTTGAGGTCAAAAGTTGACTTGACTTTATCTCTTGGGGGGATGTTCAGCGTTCAAGTTTGCAGCACAGAATAATATGAACCAGTCTCCCCTGGAGTTATTCTAATGCGCTGCGACAGTCACCTATGTTTGAGTCGACACAACAATTTATGCACTTCAAGCGCAGAGAAGCTCTGTGAGTAAATAATTAATGAACATGCCGTCTTGTTTACCACCGTACACGTCTGTGCATTTTGTCGAAAAGGTTTCCACGCTTGAAAATATTCCTTTAGGGCCCAGGGATTACCATGACATTTAGCACAGCAAAAGGAATTGTAAATGATCTGTGTTGCTTTTAGTGACTGTTCATGAAAACCAAGCCGCATAAATGTATGTGTGTATAGGTGCAGGACTCGTGTGTGTGCATGAGTGAGAGTGTGTGTGTGTGTGTGTGCTTTACAATTTGCCAAAGCAACTTGGCGGTGGAAGTTGACAGGTGTGGATTCTGTATTAATGCATGTTTCTTCCGATTTTTGTTGTTTTTTTTTTAACTGATCACAAATGCGCCTGAGCCACATCTGACCCACACCTCACTAATCTCCTGCTTGTTGGTCAGTATGCAGCATAATGAACCATCTCTCCAGCTCCAGATGCTGAACCACAGAGCCAATTTGTGGCGATTGCAGTCCAAGCACAGTGAACGCTTCAGGTTCCTTCCACGCTTCAGTAGCTGTTGATTTGGGATATCTGTGAGTGGCAAAGAAAAAAATGCTTTCAAATCACGATCCGCAGCCGATGCCATACGGAGGGGAGCTCAACCGAACTGCAGAGCACACTGCGTGACCACAAGCAACGGTGCGAGACCACCCTTCACTCAGCACGCTGGTGTCCAGCTGGTACTAAGCGGGGGTCGTCTCCACATATCACTTCAGGTCCTCTTTCATTTAGTTCTTCCACTCTTTCGATAGGAAATTGTTATCAGGCTTTGCTAGTTAAGTTTGGTTATTTAAATCATGCTCTGGGGATACATGAATGGGGGTGTGCAGGAGTTGTTTTTATGCACAGCTGTTATGATCAGTTATTGATCGCAGGTGTGGCTGCAAACCTAAGATGCGTAGTATGACAAGGTGACTTTTGTCTTTGTCGTTGGTCACCAAAACATCATGTCAAAAGCTGTTGGGATTTAAATGAGCCATTTCCGGTGAAAAAACAACAACAACCAAATAATAATAATAATAATATTTTAAAAGATACATTTTAAAAGTAGATTATAAATATATTTGAGGTGCATTTTGGGTCATCTTGTACCCAAGTGACAAAACTTTTGTCAGGGACTGTATGGAACGTGTGGTGAGTCAGTCAAGGACATGACACCTCATGTTTCCTCCTGCACTTTCAAACAATTCAACAGTTCAATTTTCAGAAGTAATGCAATATTAAGATAAAGAACACTGACATGCCGCCCACATGATTTGCCCTCGTCGACTCTAATACTTGCATTGCATAAGCAAAGAGATTCTATTTCAGTTTTCAAAGGTTTTGGAAACTGAAGATCACAAAGGTTTTCAAAAACACGAGAGGGTGATAAAACTCAGGATAAAAAAACTATCCATCTTACGTCTACATGAAATATAATAAGAACCTTTGGACCTTTACCAGTCACACGTATCATGAATAGAATTCAGTGAGCAGGGGGATGAAATGACATGTTTTTGTTCATGTTAACAAAGACGTAGATGTAGGCCTTAACAACAGCAGGTGGTGACATGAAATATACATTTTTATTTCATGTCACAACCTTTTCCAACAGCATCTTGGCGGTTTCTCGTCAGATGAAAACAACAGAGTGGCTTCTTCACCCCTGAGGATATGAACGAAAGAGTGCATGACGGAGAACAGAGGTCTTGAGTTCAGCATCCTGTCTCCTCACATTATTCCAGTGTCGTGTATTCCCAGGTCAAAGAGATGAAAGTGTTCAAGATGAAGATACTTCCTGGGACAGTGTCTTCCAGCTGAGAATACTGTTTCCATTTGAACACAGCATCCACTATTATTCTAGGATGAGATGCTTCACTGCAAAAGGACAAACGTAAGACAAATTTTGTTGTACTCTCTGCTTACAGTAGTATACAGTGGGAGATCCCACTTTAATTTCCACCACAACTTCGAAAGGAGTTTTCATCTAATGATTAATAAACATTTTCATCAGTATACATTTATGTTACACAAACTGAATAATACACAGACAATGCGATTCACATAACCTCCTTGCTGCAGGTAATACTACTGTTCGAAGTAGTGGAATCATCCTTCACAATGTGACCGACTTTGAATTAAATCATTCATTTAATTTCTCATGTCATACTGAAGCCCTCTCGTTTCTCACACTGCACTGCGAGTGAACACAGATAAAACACTATACCTGTCTTGTATGCAGCTGTAAAGCCAGAGCTGCAGCGGGAGCAATTCCATGTTCCAGTCCAGTACACTGAAGATAATGGAAGTAGAAATGAGAAGGTAGAGAGTTGAAAGTTTCTCCATCCTTCAGCTTGTTTTTTCTATTATTCTTTTTCGAACAGGAAATATTATTCACCATATCTTGTGCTTTTTGTTTTTGTTCTTCAGTAATAAAATCTCACATACTAATAGAGTAGCTCTGCATGAAAATTCATTCATATTTTGTATTAACTTTTTAAGTTATCTTTAGGGTCACTGGCATCAAGTCAACCAAGACATAGAAAGAAGAAATACCGTGATTTTATTTTGTCTTAACAAAAAAAAAAAAAGGTTTCCACACAGCACCGCAACTAACATCATGATGCAGATGATGTGCTGAGCCTGGTCGCTGTAACTGGGTCAACACCAGTGCCATCTTGTGATGTAACCGGCGGTACCAACTCTGTAAACAATGACAGCTTACTGCACAAAAGTAGTCAGGAAGATGTAAGCAATAGCAGTGAAGATTTGCCTCCAGTTTTCATGTAAACAAAGAACTTACTTTTATTCAAACATCGCTCTGGAAGTGATGACTTGCACTTGTCGGAGGATGAAGGGTCTCTTGCTGTCGGACATGGGTGGGCTCCATTGCAGTGACTGGTTGTATAAAAATGATGAACTGCGTCAACTGATAAGTTCCTGTTTGTTTACGTTGAAAAACCATGGTTATTGCAGTCGTTTCAGAACCTGTTTGTGGCAAACATTTCAACATTGGCTCTGACTCTTAACTTATAGTTTATAAAATGGCAACCTTGCTTTACAAAAGCCTGTGAAACCTCACATCATTTTTCAAGCAAGAGGACCCTGTTTGAAGCCTTATGAGTCCATCACCAGCGACCATGACTCTGTACTGATTTCAGTTGATCAGAATATCAACTCCTTGAGCATCCAGAGCAATTTAATGTTGGATATGTTGGATAGGAATGATGCTCCTTGATTGAGCGCGAGTGGTTTCCTGCAAAACCTGCCGAACAAGGTCATGTCTGTGAAAATGAAATGGTTAGAGCACTGGAAGAGTTTGATGCCACCTGTCTGATTCTGTTGCCTTGAAAAACCTAATCCACTCAGCCCGTGTTGGCGTGTGTAGGAAAGTATTCCACACTCTCACGGACAAAAACACACATCCTCATCTCACAGGAACATGCAGCGATACACAGTTAAGGAGCGACTCTGTGAAGTGTGTCAGTGCGTCTTTGATCCCATGATCCTTTGTGGGTTCCACAGCTGTCGTGTTTACATAGTGATATTTTAAAGTGAACCGCTCATGCGCGTTGTGTGGCCTTATTTATCTATACTGGATGTATGGATGAACATTATTCAGTCATATTCCTGCGTATGCTAAGGTGACGTTTCATTTCTCTCACACTAGCTTCAAGCATTGGAAGGCATAATAGGACACCTTTAACTTTTGATGGTTCAATTAGAGGGACCAAGACGATCAACAGACCAATAAAAGAACACGTTGGTGTTTACCAAGATTAAAAAAAAAGCTGTATTTGCTTCGTAATAGCTCAGATAATTTGATTCTTCTCACACACTGTGATCACAGCACCGTTGCAATGAAGTGCTGGCCCCATCCAGGCCCTGTATAAATGTATAAACACTTGCTGCTCTGCAGGAGAGCAGCCCAGCGCAGTTTTCAGGCCTGCTAGTCAAGAATGTTGACATTTAAAAAATGAAAATCACTGAGGGAGGCAGAGAGGTTCGCTCCTCTGGTAATTTAATCTTTGTCCGTTAATTGGATAGTGATACATGTTTTTCTCTTCAGGCTGCAAAATATTGCAGGTGACCCCTGTTAAGCATCAAAGACACCTGTTTCTCTTCAATGGTGAAGCTTTCTCTTTGTAGTGAAAATGAATATGGATAATATTGCATTCAGTCAATGGCCTTGTGGCATGTCCGAAGGTTTTGATAATAAAAACCATTGCTTTTTTTAATCAACCACATTCATTTTGCCTGTCTTTTGAGAGTCAATATGTGTGTAAAAGAATGCAATGTGTTATTCTGAAACCTGAAACTCATACACACCCTATCAAGCTTTTGAAACTGTTGAAGTGATTGTTGTTTGTCTTTTTTTCTGACTCTTCATTTTTCATTTGCCTCCTTTCTGCAGTCCAGGCCAAGGACAAGATGTCTTTGTGAAAGCCTTTTAACTCACTCCTACCTGGATGTATTTGGGGAAGAAAAAAAGATTACTTGGGGACATCAGCTGTTTGTTCTTTTGTGGACAATACCTATAATTTGTTTTTTGGGACAAGAGCCAAAACAACTACTCTATTCCCAGATAGATATCGAGTCCCTTGGAGCCATTACTTCACTACAAGTTCACCAAATAATTCATCCTCTACACTTAAGGGCAAGGACTTGTCTCTGACTCTAAGTACCACTTTTGTCATCGACTGTCCAAAATGGGGAGGCCACAGCTTCAATGGGTGGCAGAGAGTGCAGTGAAAATGTACTTTTTATTTTAGTACAGTGGCACCTCGGGTTTCGAACGTCACGGATTTTGAACAAATCGGAGTTCGAACAAAGATTTTGTGATTTTTTTGCTTTGTATTTCGAACGAAAATCCAGAACTCGAACTTCACTCCTACAAAAGCCTGTTTTAAGGCTAGGAACGCATTATTTCTTTTTCCATTAATTGTAATGGGAAAAATCGACTCAGATTTCGAGCAAATTGCTTCTTGGCCGTCTGGAACGGATTGTGGTCGAGACTGTATTAGTATTTGGCAAAAACACATAAGGTGAAAGTCAATGGATTTAAGAAATGTGTAAAAAACATGATGTAATTTCTGCATGTGGAGTAGTCTTTCTCTCAGTGTTGAAGCTCAGACTGAAACATAAGAGAAAGGACGTCTGCTCGGAGGAAAAATGTAACATTCACTCAATCATGTTACGCAAAGTCGTCACTCCTCAGAGTCAGATTCTTCTTTGTCTAAGCATTTTCCATGTGAGGTTGCCTCTGCAGGTCACCCTCCTCCGCCTTAACTATATAGTGCATCCTCATGGGCCACACCTGTTCTCTTTATTCATCACGTGCACGGACATCATTCGTTCTCTTCTTCCTTTAACTTGGTACATGGTTCACACCAGGACTCTGACACCAGGCCGTGACAGAAAAAAATACTTTTAAAATAATCACATTTCCTCACTAGACATGTAACAATACAGCATATTTAAACATTTACCATCAAGTGCAGCATCAGCAGAATATAGGGCTATGAATTGACGACCATGAACATGGTCAAGTGAAGAGAGTGGAATATAGAGGAAAGTAGAGTGAAAGGGAGGCACTAGGCCATGATGTACTGTATGTTTCAGAGCAGATGAGGGCCATCCTCAAACTGAGGCTTAACCTTGTGGTGTTCGGCAGAAGGTCCCTGCAAATGCCCAAGGACCCCACAGGGGGGTATTTTCCCCAAAATTGGGATAAATGGAAAGCTAACAGGAAGTCACATGTAGAGCACCAAGATCAACACGTCCAGTTTCACGAATCGTCTGTGAAAAGCTGCTGATGGTGGCAAGATAAAGTTCGTAGAGGAGAAGCGAGTTCGATCAGGCTCAGAGACGACGACATGGCTGTGTTTGCAGAGACCCTGCTGCTGGCGGCTCTCACCTCCAACATCGGTGCTGAAATCATCCAGATAGCAGGAGAAAGTCACAACTTCTTCCTCAACAAATCAGCCGACTTCTGCTCGATCACAAGATGGACTGGTGAGGAGGAGAAGACGCTTCTATGGAACTCTTCGGTGCTGCATCACTCCAGTGCGGGGAGAGAAGCTTCGTATCAGATATCCAGCCTGAATGTTTCCGACTCGGGACTGTACCAGGAGCAGTGCTGGACCCGGGGCAACGTGACACACTGGAGGAACTTCACCCTCCTCATCTGTGACACCCAGAACATGAGGTCTCAGAGTCTCGACCCCCATGTTGGAGAAGAATTGGATCTAGCTTGTGACAGAGCGGGACCAAACCAGAGTGTCCAGTGGGCCTTTGAGGACCGTAAGTCAGAAAATTGGGAAATATCTTTAATAGATGGTGAAACATCGTCATTGTTCAGGCTGCAGCCGGTGCGGAACAAATCCCATCTTCTGGTAAAAGCTGACAGACCCTCTAATAACGTCTTCTATTCCTGTCTGGAGAAGGACTTGCAACGGTGTGACATACTGAACTATTACTTGGTTGCCGTTCCATCTGAGTCTATTCACAGCACGGTGGGGGAGAGTCTGGAGCTGAACTGTTCTGACGTCAGGAGAAACCAACCACACTTGTGGAGGACGTTTAATTCACTGATGGATGGTGAAGTCAGTCACAACTACTCACTCAGGTTTCCGTCGCTGGAGCTGAACCACACAGGCACCTACGTCTGTGAACACAGCGACATGTATCAAGAGTATTACGACCTGTATGTGTGTCCTGAGTCTGACCCGCCTGCTGTGGTGTTCTTCACTGGGGGAGAAAACGTGACTCTGCCATGTGGTGACTGGAAACTGATGGGTGGAACTGCGTGGTTCTTCAGGTCGAACAGAACGAAAGGACTAATCTCACACTTACGTTCCTATGATGATCAAGACAAAATGTATGTCTCTAATGAGGACCTCGTGATTCTGAACGCCTCTATCGAGGACAGCGGAGAGTTCTGGTGTATGATTATGAAAATCTCTCACTGTATGTACAGGTCCAAGACTCTTCTGATGCTCAGAGAACCGGAGGTTGATCACCATGTAGTGAGGTCCGTGCTGGTCAGTGTTGTGATCGCGTTGCTGTGTGTTGTCCTGGCTGTGGTCATGAGGGCCTGGAGAAGGAAGCATATCCCAGTCCCTGTGGAGGAACTGGAGATGTCCGATCTGTCACTGTCGACTACTTAGAAACTGCCATGGGTTTCAGCTGCAAACACGATCCTGGTGGATAACAGGTGTTTAGAGATGAATTTAATTTCCTCCTCACAGTTTGATGTCCGTGGTGATTTGTTCTTCATTTTTTGAATAAACTCTGTTCGTGTAATTGAGATCAGGAGTGGTTTATTTACCAAGAAGCAAAAAAGCAAAAAACTGTTTGTGAGATCGATAAATGAATGAATAAATAAATAAATGACAAATTATAATAATAACATTTTTTTATTTGCAACATTTCATCCAAAGATGCAGCTCAAATGACTACACATAATAAAAATAGAGTCGCACACTCACACATACACAGCCTTTTTGAGATGAGGATACAAAACCAGATTATTAAAACGTAATAAATAAGCTTTATTTAAAAATAAAGCCTTAAAATTATCGGCCCTCAGGTGGTCAGCTCAGCACATATGGTTCTTAATAGCTAACAGATGTTTTTCCAGTCGATATACTGAAAGATGACTACTGGAGGACCGCATTACGTTTAACCTAAATATCGCTAACTCCATCCGGATTGCAATCTCAAAACATCTTGCATTCAAAAGAAACTTTCTAGATTAAGATCTAGTTTAGAGGTGAGCTGTGACTCCATTCCTCTTGAGACAGAATATCGCTTTATCCTCTTTAGCACTCAGCATCAGTCAAACTACACTGTATAGATGACACTGAACTCTGTGCAGCCCTGGTGGATCACTGGGAGGTGAATGTGCAATGGTTGCTTAAAGTAATACCTTCATTCAGGATCTACATCTGGTTCTTCTCAAGACAACAATCAAGTGCCCCACCTGGGATGATGGTGCAGTCTTCCCCACTGGCATGGGACCTAACATGGTTGGTCAGTTTTTGTATCCTTTAGACTAGAAAGAAGAGTTGAGTTCACGCTTGCGTTGTGACCCTGGGTTGATGTTTTCAAATCATGCCTCACCCAGCAACCGCTGAATCAGCAACATTAATGTGTTTTGTGCATGATCCTTGCACAAGTACTGTGTTTTGTGATGTTTTTGCGTTTTTTTTTTGCAACAACTGGTGGACGGTACCATGTACAAACACTCATGTGTCAACATTTTGGAGAAAATGTCCCTGTAAATCTAATTTAGAGAGTATCAGGACTGAGCTCAAGCACACACGTGAAGACTGCAACTTAATGAAATGCAGTGCATCTTTCTTTAGGTCTCACTAGATTGACCATGAATGTCAAAGACGGATATGTCTGACTTCCTGTGTCAGCGTGTGAAGCTCTCATGATAATCCTCACTGTGGGGAGGAAATTAGTTCCATCACATTTCAAGATACCTGCTCTTGAAGGGCAGCATGTATATTGAATGAGAATGAACAAGCAACAATGATCCTCGTGTGAGACTGGAAACCCGTGCCGTAAGTTCATCAATTATCAAAGTTATACTGATCACAGCGATGCAGTTACTGAAAAAAACTGATACGACCCCAACCGGTCAATAATTTGACTTACTTTTACATGACTATAATCGGTTACTAGTGATCCATTCAGAGTCACGTACACATACGTTTTCTTCCTGTTGGGCAACACCTGATAACAGACAACATGCTGCCAAGGAGCTCACTTCTAAAACCCTATTCAGAGGAGCCCTCTAGTGGAAATGTCACAGGGTTATCTGAGCTCTCTGTCTTGTAACGGCAATATAGGTCGCTCATAGGCCTGACAATATTTCACAGAGTTCATCGTCCTGGGAGTGGTTTGGTAGAGATTCCTTGTCACCTCTTCCGTGTGCTTCTTATTTAGTTCCATTGAAGGGTCATGTGCACTTTTTCCATTGAGTGAAATGAAGGAACCAATGAGGTAACAGTCTCAGGATGCACCTAGTTAAACAGTAACTTCAATGGTGTTTAATGAAATGAAGATATCTTTTGGAAAATGTCTTTATTCCTTCCCCTTCTTTTCAGCAAACACACTAAAACCCCAAAAAAACAACTTGATACATTATTACTGCACATAGTCAACATTGCTTTACATTTTTTTGTTCATGATATAACCAGTGTTTTCTTATGCGTTAATACACCCTTGTTACTAAGGTAAGGTTGGGACGATATGCATTTGGTCCATTTCAATATTTTCCTGATGCGATTGATGTCGTGATTCTGGATTATAATGGGATTTATTAATTTAAAATAAATGATAATAATGATATGATCTGTTCAAAGTGGTGATGATTGTATTTGTGGATTTTTAAAGAGTATTATTCACTATATATGCTGTAAATACACAACTGCACAATAACAAGGTGCCATATCAGGTACCAGGAAACGAATATGATGTTGTGTCTTGCCGCCATCGTAATGTGAAAAAAAAAAAAATCCACTCTGAGCAGAAATATTAATATTTGATGCTGTCGCAGAAAAAAAACGTGATATATTTGAGAATCATTCTCGTTCAACCATTCGTTCTGGCTGACCTCAACTGTACGATCTCTGCCGACCATCATACAGTACATTCCATCGATCTCTACCCTCAAGCCACAAAAAGAAAGCACACAATGTTCTGTCAATATGTCCTGCACAGCCCTCTTTAACTTTTCCGCCATCAGATAGTAAGCTGTTACCAAAACCTAACCTTATCTATCTTTACAAGAAAACAGTATCCAACTGGACCAAATCACCCGCCTTAAAAACAAAACCAGGCTCAATAGCTTGTGATATGAATTTAGAAATGCCCAGTTTGACATCAAATCATATTCCAAAAAAGACTTTCCATTCAAAAGACAGAAGCATCAGAAGGCGTGATGAGTGGAATCTGTGGGAGAGGATCTGACAGTTATAAATGTCAGCCCAGTTACAAAAGAAAAATTAGATGTCACAGAGTCAGAGTGATGACTAATGTTTACGTTCAGATGGCTCAAAGATGTGCGATCGCACTAAAAATAAATCTTGAAAAAGGAAATATTTTTAGCGCCCGTTTGACATTCTCATCCTGGATATGAGAAAGTAATTGCTCAAATTAGGGAAAAAGACAAATTATTGGCAACGTTTTCGGCATCAGTTTCAGGGTGAGCTGTTTCTAAATCCTGCTGCAAATATCATGATAAGCTATCAAGGCCATGTCAGTCATGTCAGTTTCTACTTTGGTTTGCACCCCCCTTGTCCTAGCTATCATCTTCATGTAGTCGCATAATGCAGCTGTTTCCACTTACATGGTGTCTGCTCTTCGAGGTGCAGAGTTAAATCAAAGTCAAAAGTACAAACATGAAAATTGCAATCGAAAGCAATCTTCCTGTTACATCATGATAATATCTTCAATACCCACAATTGGCAGACTACTTTAAAATAGCAAGCCGGCTCGCCACGTAAATGCAGGAATGGCTTCATTATTCTGTTCCACATACGAGCATCATTAAACAGAGTTTATGGTTTTCTGCCCAGACAAGCCTGCCGACTGTGGAAACGCTTCCGTTGTTGGCCGCTATTAATAAATAGACCAAGACTTGGTAAATCCATTTAGCATTATAAACGCTGGCGGCAAGGTCGATATTCTACAGAGTGAGGGTGTGAGTGCAAAGCCAATGGCAAGAGCTGGCTTGTTGCATTCAAGTGCTGTCACACTCACCGACCGTCACTATTGGGTTGTGGATATTAATGACAAGGAGTATCAACGCCGGTGATGTGTCTAGGTCGGCTTTGTTGCTGAAATACATAGGTCAGCTTTGCTACATGGTAATTCCACAAGCTTGTCGCTGCAAGCATATAGTGAGAAGACAAGCAACGGCAGAAGTGCCCCCCTTGACAACGGTCCATTAATAATTTTGGCCCAAAATAACAGTGTCATTGGACCAACCTTGAGTTTGACATGCTGGATTGTTTTGAAGGTATTGTGCTGTGCAACTACAAACCGAAATCCTTAGAGTGATATAAAGACCCTGCCACTGCAAATGAAATGCTAAAAAAGCATATTTATGTAATTGTGTGAATGTTAAGGGCAGTCAGTTTGGGGTGGATTCATTAAATGGGCTGTTTCACTCACGGTATCCACAGAAACAGGAAATGCTGTGAATACAGCCATCCCAGACCTCTTCTCCTCATTGTGGTCCACTGCTCTCTGACCCTTTTGGCAACCGCGTATCGCGAATCGCCCCAATTCTCCCAGAATCAATTTGCTGTTGCCTCCCTTTTTGTTCCAGCTCATACATCATTTTTGACATCGCTGTGTGTTTGGATTTTTGTTTCTTTGGGAGTTTGGCAACAATATGTAGCCTTAGTTTGTACAACAATCTGCGCTCAAAAAGAGGTTAAATTGTTTCATAAATGTGGCAAATGCTGAAGGTAAAGCTACAAATGATAAATGCAAGTGCTGGTGCCCTATCTATGGAAATTCCTGAACCCTGAATTACATGCATCATTTCAGACCTCCTTCTGCAGGTCCCTTCAGCACTCTAAACCCAGCTTATATAAATACATGTTCTGTCTACATGATTGAAGTGGCAAGTGGCAATTTATTTTGTTTAATATTTTTATTATTCAGCGACAGGGGTGACATTTCCCTGGCTTTAACACGTTTGGCCCTAAGAGCAAAGCGAGTCTTGTAGATTTTAAATTTGCAGGTTTAAGTGGTTCAATGAACATGAACTAGTTTTGAGAATTTAATTATATGAATTGATTTAATTTCACAAGAATTAATTTCACAGCATTAACACATGCGGTCACCTACATGACCACAGCAGGTACTTATCTGTTTACTGTTGCTGTTCTAACTTTAAAAATGTTTTCTCATATTACAGGTGCGAGCAAGAAAGGTAAAAAAAAAGTGGACTAAATCAATTGATGGTTCATTTTGTACTGCTTAACTTTAACTCCTTCCCTTTAGATTATTAAAAAAATCCCTAGGAGTCGAACCACAGAATGAGAAACCTGCATGAAAAGAACACCTGCACCCACCCAGACATAAGAAGACAAGAAGACATCATCAAAATGAATGACTGTTACTGAGTTCACTTCATCAATCCAATTTATCTGGAACCTTATCATTCACAAGAAAGCATCTGTTAATAGGAACAAATTACGATGCTGATAGGGAGTGGCGTTGGACATCAGAGGACGTAATATGATTGAATGAAGATGAATCTCTATTCGTGTTTTCTTTAACAATATTTAAGGCTGACACTCATCGCAACTTGGTTTATTGTTAACATTATGTTTTAACATTTGTAGGACTTTCTGTTTAATTAACTAGAGGCAAAAACCATGAATCGATTCAAATATTACAAATAACATACGAATTTGTTTTCACAGGGAACATTTTCGTTGCACAAATTCTCAGTGCACTGCATTGTACAGTCTGGTTCCATAACTAAAACGTCCATGATGTGGACTGTATTGAACATTAAATATGATGAGTTAATCATAAAACCTGTAATTATTTAGAATCATTTTTTTAAACTCACGTCCCACTCCTACTTAAAATAAGTGCTTGTGGTTGGCTCCGTTTGAAGAGATCCCAACAACCTTGAGGGCTGAATTTGTGAAGGTTAGCAAACAAGGGTTCACCTTGTGTCGCAACCTTGGAAATAAATCTATGTGCATGCATAACATTGTTTTATGCTGTTGAATTATTGGGATACCACAGCAGACTCTTACTATACTGAAGAGCTGAGGGCAATACATATATACTGTAATTCCCTGATTTGAAGTCGACGCTTTTTTCACACACTCTGAACCCTGCGGCATAAACAGTGCTGTGGACGGGCAACTGTGCTTCTTTCCATTAAGATATTAAGCATCAATGACATTACAACCGTATCATTGACATTAAAGAACGCAGTGTTCTTT
Organism: Synchiropus splendidus; assembly: GCF_027744825.2. Classification (NCBI taxonomy): domain Eukaryota; kingdom Metazoa; phylum Chordata; class Actinopteri; order Syngnathiformes; family Callionymidae; genus Synchiropus; species Synchiropus splendidus. Next base: position 12,530,539 of record NC_071336.1, read on the forward strand.
CCACCGCCTCCACAGCTGGTCTCAGCTGCTGCACGGAGCTCCAGGAACACTGGAGCAAAGTGCCAGGAGCGAGCATTGAGCGCTTTCATGTAAATAAAACGGCTGTAATATTGACTGCATGACACGTGTTCACAACACAGCCAAGTTTGTTTTGATGTTGGACACTGTTTTTAAAATGATTTTACATATCCTAGCACGTTTTTAAGTTCATGAAAATCCCTGACCTTCCTATGGCTTAGACCGTACCTGCACCTGCGCCTTATGGCCCAATGGGGTATAGCATATATTCGGGTGCACTCAATAGTCAGGAAACAATGGTACACTCAGAATTCTGCCTTTTTTGTCTGTCTTCAGTGGCTCCAATCCTCTACAGCACTAGGCTGTGGGTCAGGTGAAATCGCTTCGAATTCAGAACTGGCGTCCATGAAGGAACCGGCGCTGACAAAAGGTGCCTGTGTAACTTTCACAGTTAATAGTCCAAATCAATAAAATATGTTTACTGCAATGACAGAACAAAACCAGTGCAGCAGTCAATATTTGCCTCAGACTTACCGCAATCTAAGTAATAAGAAGCTAAGTGTAATTTGCTCTGTAACAATGATTCCACGTCTACAATTCTATCTTGCGTAACACTACATTTGACGGTGTGAATCACTAGACTTGAAAGCGAGTCATCGTAAAAGAGGGAGCTCATCTTGGTCAGTTCCACCCTCACTGTAAGCTTATTATCAGCCTTAAATGTCTGTCATGTGTGCTCAGAGAGGATGGCTAAGCTAAATTCCTGGAGATGGCGGAGCTAAATGTTGCCTAAACCTCGCAGGGAGAAAGTCCCAGAGGGAGAGTCGGCCAAACAAAATCCTCCCATTAAGTAATCAGCAGAAGAGCAGGAGCGGACACTCTGGCATATGGCTCAGACAAAATCCTTCTCTATGGGAAAAGAAGGAGACAAAAACTCTCTCCAAATGGGAATAAAGGATTTTTTTCAGCCCGTGCCGACATGTCACCTCTTGTCCGTGAAATCCTTTTAACTTCAGTATCCAATTCTTCTGAAACGAGATCCAGCGCACATCTGCCATTTGGATATTTAAATTAAATGATATGTGACACATAATTTTTCAGAACATTGACACGTTAGTCCTGAAAAAAATAGGCCTTTAGCAAACAAAGAGACAATTATCGCTCTATAGAGGATGACTGAGACCCACACACAGTGGCGGTTTTAGGAATGGGCGAACCGGGCCGGCGTTATAGGGATGGGCGGCCACGTAAATATCCTTTTTTGCACCAGCGCTACTGCCACACACACACGCACTCGGCGCTAGATGCTGGAAACTACGTGTACAGCGTGACTCTACACAAACCTGATAAATGCCGGGCAGTAAAGGCTCTGATCGCTGTCTGGGCGCACAACATGGCTCAAAAACAACTTTTCAAACTCCCAGAACTGGGAGCTGCAGGAAAATTGCGCTCTGCAGCGCAGCGGTCCAGGACTCACAATGTGTGTGTTTGACAACACACGTGTTTTCGCCTTTATTAGGCTGATAAACATCTGATTTTATTGACAGCCAGATTTGCTTAAATGAATAATGCCACGCTCTATTTTCAGTGCTGTGGTCTTGCTTCAGCGCAGCGGTCTGCGTGAGGACAGCAAAGAGGCAAGATGTTGATTTTCCCCAAGTTACTGAAGATCATATTCATCGATCATTTTTGACGTCGGGATCTGAACTTCACTGATTAAAACCTTCTCGATGGTCAGTAATCTCTTTTGCTGTGTTCAACGTGTTGCGAGAGCACCGTGGATCAAACCGCGACGCTCCTGTCCCCGAGCGTCATTTTCCTGCAACTCCTGGCTGCACACCTTAGTGTTCTGGGAGTTTGAGAAGTTGTTTTTGAACGATATTGTCCGCCCAGACAGCGATCAGACCCTTTACTGGCCGACGACGGGAGTTTGACAAGTATAGAAGCTGGTCATGTTGATGACTTCTTAGTAGAAAGATGTACATAAATAAGGAGCAGATCACTCAGGACCGACACAGTGTGTTTTGATCATGAACTGTGCTGTCGCATTGCTGATGACGCATTCACGTGAACACAGGTGTGAAGAATCTCAATGGGGGGTGACTCGGATTCAGGCTCCCGACACAGAACACTGCAGTGTGAAAGCGCCCTTAGGGCATGTTAGTTGCTAACATGGTGGGAATGTCTGCTTAAACCTAACAAATCACGTCTTCTTATGAGAACTAGGGATCAAAACAACCTGAGTGAAGAAAGTTGTAAATGATAATGTAACAAGAACGTGGTCATAAATTTCAATCTCATTGCTGTAAAAGTCCTGAGAGAGCAGTGGGAGTCAACGCAGCGTGTTATTACCTGCCGTGTTTTTCCGCATTGTTTTCAGAACCTGAGATCAGGTTGCAAATGCAGAGTTTGGTGCATTGTGGTTGTGGTCGCTGCAGACAAACCGTGCAGGATTTCATTTGACTTATCAAGTGTATATTACAGTGTAATACTAAATCTTCAAATAAACAGATTTCTTCCCTCTAAATGTGGGAGGCACCACAAGTACACGAGCCAAAAAGCCATAGAAGGTTCTATTAAGATTCATGTTATGGTCATTGGATCACACCATACCAGTGTCATCACTAATCTTTAACGGCTTGCTGATACGGATAACAGTTTCAGAGTCACAACAACTGCTTCACTCAGCCGTGACTGGGGATGCCTCCAGATTGAGTCGAAGATGTAATCCTCCTTTGCGCTTAAATAGGCAGGCTTGAAAATCTCTCTACGAAGACAACAGGTTTTTGCTACGTCTGAGGTTTCTTTATTTACTGCTCTGCTCAGTCAGGAACAAGCCGCTAGTTTCAGCTTTTAGTGTGAGAACTCCAAAGCCCAGTCATTATCTTTCATCATTTTCTGATGAAAGGCACAAAATTCAGATGAAAAACACTCTGGAATGACCCAAAGAACCTAGAATTAGCAACTGACTACAAAGACTAGAAAGCCAATGGTACAGTGCATAGCTCTTCTTAGCCTCTCATTTGATTTTTCTTTTCCCCGATATCATTGTCCCACAGATAGATATATTTCAATATATTTCATTGTAAATATATCGGGTGCAATGTGCTCCAATGGACAGCAGATGACAGTAGCGGTACTGATTTCTGATAAGACACATGAGAGACGTGAAGAAGAGGCCACTCTGCAGGGAATGAATGAGAAAACCTTCAGAACTTTGGTTCGTCCACATTTTGTCCATAGTCACGTGAAAAATGATTTATCGCAGTAGTTTCAATTTTATATTGTGTTTTATTCAGTCAAAATTAATGCCTGTTTAAACCGTAGCTGGTCATGTGGCATGTTGTGCCTTTTGCCTCATTGAAAATGAATTTAGCAACACTAGCAACACACTGCTAGCTGTGAGTCCCCTCCCCTCACCCCAAAAGTTGAACCATATGCATTGTAATTCTGTCCAAGTCCAAGTGAAAAGGTGCGACAGCCTTTGCTTTCATTAATGCTGAGCATAGTCATTGTTGCAGCAGCAAAATAAAAGCTGTCATTCATTCATTAAAAAAACTTTATATTTTTTATTTATATTTTTATGTCACAAATATGACCACATAACTACAATGCATATATCATTCGTATGAACATTAAGTCTATATAATTTACGGACCATAAATAAGAATTTCACATTTCAAATTGCCTCACCTTCCTGTCCGTCTTCACTGCATTTCACTCCACAGTGGCGGCGGCATAGAAGCATAAACAGTGTATCAGGTATTGATTGTTCTGTCTGTGGTTCCTCTCCGCTCCCAATAATCTCAACACTGCGCATCACACACGCACAGATCTGTGCCAGCACTGGTCTTGTTCTCCAACATTGGGAGATCACACATGATAAAACAAAGTGGAGCCATCGAAAGAGGAAAACAGGGGCTGTTTTAAAACTCCTGGCGGAAACCCTGGGTATTAATGGCTGGCTTATTGCAATGAACATTAATATAGTGTAATAAATTAGGTGGCACAAATGCTTCTGAAATCTAAACAATATTTGACTTTCCTGTTAAAGCTGTTGTCCTTCATGATGTACAGGCACCATTTAATGACAACAATGTTTTTTGAACGTCCAATTGTGAGCTCATGCGCATCCTCTTTCTAATGCTAACCCTGCGGTCAAATCTCATCAATGTTTCTTCATGACAGTGAATTCTCACTGCCGATAGTAGTAGTTGCTGAGACTCAGGATCAAGTATCTACTCATATTGTTCAGTTCCCACGACACTGACAGACTTGAACATTTTTTATTCTGATGAAAAATAATGCTTAGTTAGGTATTTCTTCCTTGTGCTTACTCTGATCTAAATGGATCTGCATTTTTCATGATCGATCGCAGCATGAATCGTTCAGCACTTGAATGGGCTACATAGTACCAGCACACAATGATTTATAGATGAAATGAAAAGTTGTTCCATGTGAGTCGTGTGCTTCTTCATTTGGCAGTTAACTAGAGCGAGCACTGTGAACTCAAAGGCCTGAAATGTACTTATTAAATATGTTGAGTTAGTTAATGGTCAGGCCTTTAATTCTTAGTATTTTATGCCATTGAATATATGTATTTTCAAAAGTTAAAGACGTGTTACAGAACAGAGCTCATGGTTTTTAAACAGGCAGAGGCTTTTTACCATGTGTATGTTTCATTTGATTAAAAGAATAAATAAATATTACATGCGATAATGTTGGGTTTACAGTTGGAAGGGCCTTCCCAGCATGCACTGCAGCATACTCTGGTTGTCCAGTGCTTATTTGTTGCCTAAATTGTTGTTTTAAAGCCGTGCTGAGAGTGGATGATTCTTTGGTAGTTTTCATTTCACACTTTATACACTGGAAGTTTGACTGCTGGCAGACAAAGTGACTGTCAAGTTGAAATGAAAACTTCAGACAAATCTTGGGCTGCCAAGTGTGGTCACAGCTCCCACTGCCGAGTGTAGACTATAGTAATGTGTAACTCTTGAAAAACACCATGAGATATATGCTACTCATTTTACGTCACATATATTGGTAATTAGTAGTGTGGAGTGATGCTATGTAAGGATGTCAGCTTTATGTCAGCTTAACTGGAACTATAGCTTCATATTTATATAATATTGTTTATTTATATGATATTTAGTTTATATATATGGCACATAAAATGATTACGTAAGCGACAATACAAAGATTATATGAGTAAATTTGACATACACAAATGGTTTATGACAATAGATCCAGTTGGACATCGGGTCCTTCGGCACAGTCCACTACCTCACTCGAACATGAGAATAGTCATTGTGGACGCAGTAGAAGTGAGATGTTGACTTTTAAATTCTGTGAAAAAAAAAGAAAAAAAAAAGAAAAAAGTCGTGGGAAGACAGGTGAAGGGCAGAAATATAATGCAATTTAGCCTTGAACCAGCATTTACAGATCAAGCATGGAAAAGGGAGGCTAAATGGAGTGAGTGCCCTAACAGTTGCTGTTTGTGGAAATACAAGTTCAACACACAGTTCATGCAGTTGTATGATCCTTCAGTGCCACTGGGGTCTGTGAGTCTTATTCATCACGGCTTTTGCTTGTGTTTTCTGGGTCAAGACACATAACCAGGTATTATGTGATTTGCTCCATGATCCATTTAATTCCATGCGATGTGTTCCTGTGCTCACAGAAAATGTAATTACTGTTGATGCTTCGCAGTTGCTTTGACGTATGAGTCTGCCGTCGAGTGTCAGGCCGAACCCCAACCTTACCATCAGAACAAATAAAAATTGGTAATATCTGACACACAACGTCTTTTTTGTAAGACCTCACTGCACCACACTTGCACTCGGAAAAACAAAAGACAGTGTAATGATGATCTAATTTGGAACGCATCACATTTGACTGTTCTGCTCTAACTGTTCATTCGATGTTCTTTTGGAAAATTACTGTGTCATTTCAGACCAAAACCTCAGTCTAATCCACTCATCATGTCCATTTGACAGAACTGGGTGAATTTGTGGTCGGCTGCCGTTTCAGTTGTGCATCTCGCCGGGCTTCGAAACCAATAATTCACATTTCCAAATGAAAATCATGCGATCAAGACAAACATAGACCTGTAGACTGTACTCATGCGTCAAATCCAGATTTCTACCTTAGCTTATGAAAACTAGCTTCTAATCAGGAACAAATACTTATGTGTGTATATATATATGTATATATATGTGTGTATATATATATACATTTGTATATATATATATACACACATAAGTATTTGTTCCTGATTAGAAGCTAGTTTTCATGTATATATACCGTATTTTCCGGACTACAGAGCGCACCGGAATATTAGCCGCACCCACCAAATCTAAGAAGGAAAATGGATTTTTTTCATACATAAGCCGCACCGCTCTATAAGCCGCGGGTGCACCGTTGCTGTCTGCGCCACAGAAAATGCATGAGAATCACTTCTAGCGATCCTCTAGTACGAGTTTTGAAAACCGGGTCCAGTGTCGAGACTGACTCGTGAAACAATCTTGCCAATGTTCTGAACTCCAGTCATGAACTCATCACATCTTAGTTACATTTAAAGTGTTCAGAAAGCGCTGTTTTCACCCTCCAGTAGATCGTCTTAGCAGAGCTGCGGACACGCGGGCGAAAACAGCGCAATTTGAGCGCTTTAAAGGCAAATAAAACGCCTGTGATGTCATCGGTTTGATGTGACGAAGCTCAATATTTTTGCCAGCAAAGAGCATGCTCATTAGACTCTAAAAACTCGGGATGCTCCGAGAGACAGGGAGAGCACTCAGCTGAAGCAGCTGTCTTCAACCTCTTTCATGAGAGTTCTCTGGACGGTTGCAAAAGTTTCAGATTCAGGTGGCGGACCGCGAACGCTGCATCTAACACACACAAGACAGCAGCGGATTCGGCCGCGGTTGATTCCGTCTTAAAACGACACCTGAGAAAGGCTGCTCATCTGGCGCGGTGAAATTAATGATTATTTCTCGGGCAATATGCTTCGCGTTCTGAACGTCACGCTCAGACCGGCGAGTGTCGCAAGTGACCGTTGGTTCCTGCAGTTTCACTTTCATGAGCACCAGAAAACTCTGTGCTCCGTCAAGTGCTGGTGTTTTAAATTTCGTGTTGAATTCGTGGCGTTGACGCCTTTTAACGTGCATGTGCTGCAGGATGCAAACTTGACATGACAGACTGAGAAAAGGTTCCGCATTAGACACGCCGTTGCCAAGCGAGTGGCGAGTCGGGAGGGAGGAGCGGACGCATCACAAACCGCGGGCGGCGCCTCATCACAACGGCTGCTGTCACATGTGATCGGATTTTGTGACCGGTAATGACAGGCAGTGGTAGGCATTCACAGATCACAACGAGTTCAGCCTTTCATAATCGGTGGCCGATTGATTGGAATATCCCTGTAAAAATCCATATATTAGCCGCATCGTTGCTGCAGGGTTCAGACCGCGAGAAAAAAGTAGCGGCTTATAGTCCGGAAAATACGGTATGTATATATATATAACATACATACATACATACATACATACATACATACAAACAAATCGGACTTAGATAAAAAAATTCGAGATTTTTTTGCTTCTGATTTCGAACCAAAATCCAGAACTCGAACGCCCCGAAAAAAGCTGGAAAAAACATAACTCGCTCTCCAGCGCGCACTCCAGGGTTTGATGCCCTGTTGTTGGCTGGAGCTGGGACAGGGATGCGGCGACTCTCGGACAGAGCGTTACTTGGTTTATGACTTTGTCACAGCCAGACTGCACAGAAGCGCACATTCAGAGCTGGACACGCACCGGGCACCTCTTCACTTCTGGAGAGACGTCACTCACTCGGCAGCCCCTCCCGCATGCAGCGGCCACACACATAGACGAACAGCGCACCTGCAGCAGACACTCTACATTCAGTCTTACAAAAGCCTATTTTTCATTAACCATTAATTGTAATGGGAAAAATCGATTCAGATTTCGAACAAATCACTTCTCGAATATATATATATATATATATATATATATATATATATATATATATATATATATATATATATATATATATATATATATATATATATATATATATATATGCATGTAATACAGTATTATTACCAGTATTATTTTGGTTTACGTACTATTGTATTATATGTTAGCTTGTACCATACACTTTACTTGCATATCATTTTATTGATAGTTATTTGTCATACTCTTTGACCGACACTTGAGATATTGCCATATTTAATGGCGGTCACAGTTATTTGAACTGAACATGGAAATGCATCTGAGGCATGAACACGGGAGCAAACAGGTGACTTGCAGGTCAAGCTGAATGTGGATTGATGGACAGACGTGTACTTCACAGGTCCCTTATTCTGGACCATATGGGTATTTTTTAACAAAATACAAAAAAACACACAGTCATGTGTGGGAATCACCATGGGGTATGTGGCAAATGCATATCATTAGCAATATAATACAATGTAAAATAAATGTAAAATAATATAATACAATGCAAACAGAAAGCATTTACACTCCTTCACATTTTATGCATTTTGCTATGTTGCAGTCTCATTCTCAGACTGTACTCTTATTCACACAAGTATTCACACTTTTCTGGTTGACCCAGCCTCAAATCCTCCTGGGTAAGTCTCTAAAGCATGACACACTAGCTTTGGGGATTCTTGTCCCTGCAGATCCTCTCATGCACCAGCAGGTTGGATGGGCAGCATCAACAAATCAACAGGCCTCTCCTGAGATGTTCCATTGGATTCATGTCCTGGCTCCTACTGGCTTGTTCACACACATTCACACATTGGGTCATTGTTGTGTTGGAAGCCAAATTGATGCAGTTCCAGAGCATGAAGAATCTCTCAACATTTGGTGGCTTGCACGCACTGAACCACCAGTGGTGGTTCAGCCACCAGTTCAGGAGGCTGAACCTTCGGAAGGCGGCAGGTCCGGACAGAGTTTCCCCTGCCATCCTGAATCATTGTGCTGCTGAGCTGGCTCCAGTGTTCACGGACATCTTCAATGCTTCCTTGGTGTCCTGTCATGTTCCTGCCTGCTTTAAGTCCTCCACTATCATCCCTGTTCCCAAGAAGGCCAGGATCACTGGACTGAATGACTACAGACCGGTAGCACTGACGTCTGTGGTCATGAAGTCCTTTGAGCGCCTGGTTCTCTCTCACCTGAAGTCCATCACTGCTTCTCACCTGGACTCATTGCAGTTTGCCTACAGAGCCAACAGATCTGTGGACGATGCAGTGAACCAGGCCCTTCATTTCGTTCTGGAGCATCTGGACTCCCCAGGAACCTATGCCAGGATCCTGTTTGTGGACTTCAGCTCTGCCTTTAATACAATTCTTCCAACTCTGCTTGAAGACAAGCTTCGCCAGCTGGACGTGCCTGACTCCCTCTGCAGATGGATTACAGACTTCCTGACCAGCCGAAGTCAGCGTGTGCGGCTGGGGATGACTGTCTCCGACACTCGGACCCTCAACATTGGGTCTCCTCAGGGCTGTGTTCTCTCTCCATGGCTCTTCTCCCTGTACACTAACTGCTGCACCTCCAGCCACGAGTCCGTGAAGCTGATCAAGTTTGCGGACGACACCACCATCATCGGGCTCATCTCAGATCGAGATGAGTCGGCTTACAGGAGGGAGGTGGACCGGCTGGTGTCCTGGTGCAGCAACAACAACCTGGAGCTCAACGCTCAGAAGACAGTGGAGATGATCATGGACTTCAGGAGAGTAACAGCTCCTCCGTCCCCTCTCATGTTGGCTGGTTTATCCATTCCTATTGTGGACTCCTTCTGCTTCCTGGGAACCACCATCACTGAGGACCTCAAATGGGAGCCAAACATCAGGTCCCTCATCAGGAAGGCCCAGCAGAGAATGTTCTTTCTGAGGCAGCTACAAAAACTACGACTGCCGACGAAGTTGCTGGTGGAGTTCTACACAGCCATCATCCAGTCCATCCTCACCTCCTCTATCACCGTCTGGTACAACAGTGCCACCTCCAGGGACAAGAGCAGACTGCAGCGCATCGTACGTTCTGCTGAGAAGGTGATCGGTTGCAGCCTGCCAACTCTTCATGACCTGTATGCCTCTAGGACCCAGAGACGTGCAGGTCGGATCAGAGCCGACCCTTCTCACCCTGGACATAGACTGTTTGTTCCTCTTCCCTCTGGCAGGAGGCTACGGTCCATCCAGACCAGAACCTCCCGTCACAGGAACAGCTTCTTTCCCTCGGCCGTCAGATTGTTAAATTCATGAACAGCCTTGTTGTAATGTTATTCTATTTATTTTATTTTATTTGTTTTTTGTTGCACTTTATTCCAAGGCACTTTCCTAGTCAGTGAGCTCCCCACTGACCATGGCAATAAATTTGATTCTGATTCTGATTCTGATTCTGAAAAAAAAAAAAAAACCTCCTCACAGCATGTTGCAGCCATGATCCAGGGATGGTGTCCGGCAGGTGATGACGGGTATCTCTTCTTTACTAGAAATGGTGCTTGTGGTTGAAGGCAAAAAAAATTATTAGTAATTAATAGTATTTTTGGTTTCATCAGAGCAGAGACTTTTGTTTCTCCAAGTCAGGGAATCTTTCAGGTGCCTTTTGGTAAACTCCAAGTGGGATACATTTTAATGAGAAGGCCAACAATAAAGGCCTGACTAGTGGAGTGTTTGTTGGTTGGCCTTTTTGACGGCTCTCCTACCTCGGCAAGGGAACACTGGAGCTCCACCATAGTTTGCCAGGATGTTCTAGCACCTCCTCTCCGGCCCCCACGTACTAAACTTGCTCAGTGATTTTCAGGTCATTCAGTGGCAGCCTGTTCGTATCTGTCCCTAGATTTATGCCTTGACACGATCCAGACTCGAAAGTCCTCATATACAGACTGCTGTAGACAAGCAAGTGCCATTCCAAATCACTCGACTAAATCCACCACAGGTGGACTCCATTCAAGTTGTAGATGCACAGATGTTGAGTGGAAGTCAGTCAAGTCTGCAACATGACAAAATGTGGAAATAGTGAAGAGGTGTGTGAATACTTTGTATATTGCCTGAAGCCAATGGTGAAGTTCTGAAGCTGTGGTCCAGACAAGCACATATTTAGTGAAAGAACTCCTGCTGTGCTTGCTTGGACTCATGACGTCTTGAGAAGTCGTCTTCATAGGAGTAGACGTCGATATGTTTTCATAAATCGCAGTTCACCCAAGCTCCATTATAAGTCGGTCCAGGGAGACCCAAGACGATGAAAGAACCCAGCAGAGAAGTGGAGGATGAGTTGTTCTTCAGCAAGATTCGGAAGCCTCCTGGGAGCATCAGAGGCGAGAGGAGTGAAGGAAGCGCTGCAGTCTGTAGATGTGTTTTATACTAATTGTCTTAATGGATAAATGAGGTTAGCAACTCTGTAAGGATACCAGCTGCCTCGCAGGAAGCGTTTCATGAATAATAACAAACAACAAATGAGTGCGTGTGTGCGCATGTGGGCATTCAGGCTTTACACAAGAGCCTTTAAAAAAAAGTGAACTTAATGTAAATTGCGGTGGCGTTAAAAATGACTTTTTGATGTGAGGAAAGTGGAGCTTCCTTCTTCCCCCGGGAGCATCATGGTGAAGGAGAGCTGTTGGAAAAGTGACAGCGGCTTGGTGCTTTCAAGCTAGCGCTTTAACCGACAATTATTTCATTTGTGACGTCCACGATCTGCTCAGCCGGCGCTCAGCCAGGCTGTCGCTTTGTAACAGCACTTCTGATCTACTGGGTCATATTTGGAGACAGAATGCGTGACTTCACCCCTGTTGTGAGTGATGAATATTCCTGCACACAATACTGTTCCAATTTGCATTTCAAAAGCCACATACCAATTAGGTAACAATGCCTATTCTAATATTTCAACAAAAATAGTTTGAATTGCTATCCTTGTTGGGACATTGTGAGGTTTCTCATTGCTTTCTCCAGCCTCTCACCCTAAGCCTAGCCATCCAAAACACATGGCTAACACTAACCAGGACTCTGAACCAAACTTAAACCTAAATTTAAATGACTCAGTTATTTTGAAGTCCTCATCCTCACATTGAGGCGCAACCTCATGGAGTCCAGTCAAATGTCCCAACAGTGTGATCAAGTCCTCACAAGGATAGTGTTTTGTCAAGAATCGGTCGACACAAAGAAGAATAAAAAACTCGTGTGTAGAGTGTGTGTGTGGTAGGTCAACGGCTGTGTGTGAGCGTGTGTGTATACCAGTGGGGAGCAATTCTTGGTAAAACACCATCTTGTGAGAACATTTTAAATATTGCGTTGTTTGGCACAAGTTAAATTTGTGGATTTGAAACATCTAAATAACTGTCATTCTGATTGGGTTTAAGTTTGTTTCAAGAAGCGGGTGAACCCAAACCAGTGAGAAAACTGGATGTACGGGCTGTCCATCTCTGATATTCTCAACTCAGTTAACAGTTTCAGACTGGAACTGTGCGGTTTGTTTTTACTCACAGTTATGCTTCACATCCATTTTCTCAATAGGGAATGAAATAACCAATCCACTCAGGTGATGATCATCGTCTCCAGACAGGGATTTCTACATGGTATCTGCACTTCAACAGGGGAAACTCAGTGGTCACAAGCAGGTTTGGTTCACAGCATGTTGCTGCAGTAACTAAATAGTTTCTGCTCAATGGCAAGAAAACCCACTCAGGCTTTTCACCTTATCACTTCTCTGAAACTGGCCCCTGGTTAAAGTTTGTCATCTGTCTTTGGATGGTTAACTGGGCTAACTGACTGAGGAAAGCATTATGTGGACAACTCGCCCCACCAAACAGGAATATGAGTGTATGAGTGTGTGTGTGTGTGTGTGTGTGTGTGTGTGTGTGTGTGTGTGTGTGTGTGTGTGTGTGTGTGTGTGTGTGTGTGTGTGTGTGTGTGTGTGTGTGTTTGTGTTCTCTTGTACATCTATCTTTGCTCACTTTCCTCACTTTGTTAAGCCTCGTTTTTATGGTTAAAACTACAAAATAGCTCGCTTATTATAATTGGTTTTAATAATTGGTACTTAGTTAAGAGTAAGGGTTAAGTTTAGACATTTGTTTTAGATGGTTAAGTTTAGATGGTTAAGCAAAGAGTTATGTCAGTGACGGTCCTCACTAAGATAGGAAGACAAACGTGAGTGTCTGTGTGTCTGTGTGGGCTTGTTTATTCGACTTTATGGGGACCGATTCTTGACAAAACTCTATCCTTGTGAGGACCATATGACTTTGTGGGGACATTTGGCTGGACCCCACAAGGTTAAGCCTCAATTTGAGGATGAAGACGTCAAAATAAATGGCTCATTATAATTAGTTCAGAGTCCTGGTTAAGGTTAGCCATGTGTTTTGGATGGCTATGTTTAGGGCGAGAGGCTGGGGAAAGCGTGTTGGCCATGAGAAATCTCACAGTGTGTGTGTCTAATAATAGTCACACATCTATGGAATATCATCTCTGGTTTCTCATCTGCTTCAAGATATTATTTTTAATACTCTCACACCACATTTCCACTCCTTCTTTTGCAGTGAACACTTGTCTCAGTGTGGTTCTGGCATATGGTTGGTAGAAATTCCCTCTTCTTCCCTGCTTCTCCTCATCGGGAGTCAGTTTAGACAGTCTTGCAGATGATCTTTTTCTGGCTCTAAACATGCGGAGCGGCCTTGTATGACTTGGGCAAGTGTTGGCCCATGCCTCTACTCTTCTAGCATCAGAGTACCATGCACACTTTTTGGTACTTCCTGCACCAGTAGTGCTTCAGCAGAATAGTTTATCTTGGACTCTTTTGTCTTCCCTTATCTAACACTGCCAAAACAACTGCATCACAACAGACACACACTGGTTTACATGTTTTGTCACTAGAACATACAAATAAACATAGGGTTTCTTTGGGTCATTGGATTAAAGGGGTTCATTATGCTCAGTCAGCTTCCTCCCCACAAATTCACTGCACTACAGTGTGAGCAAGATGAAATGTTACCTCAACAAACACTGAAGTGGGAATAAATGGTGTTCATTTATTGCAGATTCATCAATTTACGAATCAAATAACCAATATGCCAAAAAGGGTCCTTTTGCCCAGTGATCTCAATATGTCATACTGTAGGTCCTGACGTCACAAAAGCTTGCTCGCGTAACTCGCAAAGGATCACGGGACTGATGACACAGTATAAATAACGCCAACACTCAAATGCTCCATGGAGCCACAATTTAATCAAAACTAATGTAAAAAGAGGAACATTTGAGAAGTACATGTATTGCCTTCCCTGAAGACCCTTGGAAGGCTTGTTCAATGTGTTTCGTTTACATAATGCTTACACTTTAGTTCTGGTCTGAACAGACCGCCTGAATAAATGACGGGTTTCATTAGCTCCTTTTTTTTCACCAAATTTGTGATTCCACTGGCCTCTGAACGTCTGCACAATGAAAGTTGGTGGTTTTAATTCCATCCATGCAGCGCTTCCAAAGATGAATGGGCTGTCATTGTGATGCATCTGCCAAAGTACAGATGGAGGACAGCTGGGAGTGAAAATATGAAAACAAGTGTGGCGTTCACAGTTCCCTGCAGTGCCGCGGGAAGGGTTTATTTCCTCGAATTGCTGAAGACTAAGAAGAGGGTTGCAGAAAGTTTTCAGGCTGTAGAGTAATATTTCTTATTCGTATTTAGTAGCGTGTGTCTGTGCGCACAGGTGTGTGCCTGTGTGTTTGAGTAATATAAATATCCTCATCGAAAAAGTACTGATTTGAAAATAATTTAAAAGTCAGATGTGTTTTTCTGGGGAGGTAAGTTTTTCCCCCCTCGACTTTATGTATTGATTGATTCATTCAGTTGCTGCTACAAATTCCCTGAGCAAGGTTGCAGGGGATTTAGCATATCCCAGCTACTCGGAGTGAGTAACAGAAATCAGCTTGGCTTGCTCACCTGTCCATCACTGGACGCTTGTGGACAAGAAGACTCGCACACAAATACGAGGAAAACACAGGGGAAAGGACTCTAGTCAAATTCCAGTACAGAGTTCTCTAAAACCGGACTGGAACTCACAAGCTTTTCACTAAAGATGCAGGGCCAGCGCCACACACATCTCATCTATCACGCATTATTATTATTATTATTATTATTAGTAGTAGTAGTACTAGTAGTAGTAGTAGTAGTACTAGGAGTAATACTAATAGTCCATAGATGTGTATTCATGTCATTTTTAGTTTGTGAAAGTAATCCTACAGGCCTCGAAGGAGAAAGTCAGTGCCATTTGTCAAACATATTTTTAGCGAACACAACATCCCTTTCCACTACCACTTTGACACCATTGGGTCAAACCCTGCTTTCTGAGTGGATGGACCATCCAAACATGAGGAGAGGAACATAGTTGATACAGTCCAGTGGCCTGGGGGAAGCACTCTTGCGCAGTGGATCAATATAAACAGCACTTGCACACAAGGACCAGTTGCTCTGGACAGAACACCCATTTCCTCTGCGATGAGTTCCTCTGAGGACACCAATATCCAGCTGACAGATGGTCTGACGGTTGCCAGGTTTGTAAAGCTTATCTTTATTGTGGGGGACGTCTGAAGCTGTATGTGCTTTGTACATTGAAAGCAGGGGCTAATCATTACATCTATTGGAGCAGGAAACATTGAGGAAACATTGGCTCACATTGGAGTTGGGTAAGGTTATTAATAAAATGAGGTGACTGATGACTTTTAATGTTACTATTTTGGGAAGGTAAAACAAGTGCAAATCAATTCGAAAATCAATTAGAAAGAGTAATTGTGTGATAAAACATGGAAAGTCTCTCGCTATTTGTTCTTCCGACACCAAATCTGCTCCACCATGTGATAGTATTTGGCCAGTAAGAGCTTTAGGAGGTAGAGTTGTCAGTGAGCAAAAGAACAAGGACGCATGGCGAGGAGAGGCAGTGGAAACGTGGACATCAATTCACTTCTTGCACATGGTAGAGGATGACATGAAGAGGATTGTTGAGAGAGGCATGGACGGCTGGCGGAGGAGGCAGAAGCCTGATGTCACGGTCAGGGTAAAACAATAAATATGTCTCAACAGTAGCTGATGGAAATTAATATTGTACTCCACAGGAAGGGAACGAAAAACAAGCGAGCTCAACAGTTGCATATAAACAAAGCAGCACAGCTTTGACCCAGCAGTTCCACAGCACAGAGCTCCTTGCAACAGGAGCCATTGAGAAATTATTGAAGAGATTAATGAACAAGCTAATGAAACAAGAACCCAGGAGATACTTTCTCGTGAGTTCATGCTGCGTCCCAATGTGGTCCAGTAGTTCAAGGTGATGAAGCGTTTTCTCCCAAAACACCATATCTAGATGTTTTTGGAGGACTTTTCAGCTGTTCAGGTGAACAATATCTACCATGGAGATTCTTATCTGTGAAGACGCATGATTCAAATTCAACCAAACTGTACATTTGTCTGTAGGAACTAAATCATTACAGAAGTCAAATCCATCACTTAGGGGAATTAGAGGCAAGTTTTATATTTGCAAACAAACAAACCAGCTTTTCTAATGTGAGTTGAAGTACATATAGATAAATACATTGTTTAATAATGCTGCAATGCATTCAGTAATTGGTGTTATAAATAAATCCAAATATGATTATGTTGTTGTGTTTCATTATGCGTGTTTAGACTCTTCTCTTTCATCTGTTTCGCCTGCTTGAGAAAGCCTGAGCGTCTCCTCAGGGAATGCAAGCTGTCTCTTCACGGATGGATCCTGATTTTTGGAGATTTATTCTGCAACTCTCTCCAGTCAGGAGTCAGGTCCTTCGTAATCTACCTATTGTTTTACTTACCCTGTCTGTTATTTTGGTTTGAGTCATTCTTCATGTCACTATTGTCTCTCCTAGGTTCTAGGGTGAATTTTAAAAATTTCTTGTCTGATCAACCACTATTGAATCCCTCACTTTCTGGTTTTTAGTCATTTCACTGCATACGGTATGTAGCACTTTTGCTGCATCATGCAGACAGGAACAGCAGCCTTTCTGACCAAAAGGGAGATCAAACTAAGTTCCAAATCCCTGCTCAGTTTGACTGCTGTTCATAGCAACACCTGGAGTTGAAAACCCCTGCACTCCCTCAGCTGGGCTCCACATCAACTTTTTTCACTCCCATGCTGGCTGCTTGGCTCGTCCTTCTGTCCCGTCCTGTTTCTTCTTTGTGTTTGCTTCCTGATCCTTTAAATTTAGTTTTAGTTTTGTTTTCTCCCCGCTTTCTCAGCTGTTTCTGCATGCATTGTCTCCACAAGCTTATTTTTGTTTTTTATTACCTGTCTTTTCCCGTCCGTGAGTTTTGGAGCACTGTGTTACTTTGTTGTCATTCACTGACTTTGTATTTTTAACACAATTTGTTGTCTGACTATTCTGAGCGCAAATTTTGTTTTTCTGGCCACGAGCGAGTGCGTTTCATTCCATTTGTTCTCTCTTTCTTGATTATTTCCTCAGTTCTTAGTGTATTTTGCTCGCGGCTTGTTGACACCCTGAGTTTTTCCATCTGTCTTACTGCGTACTTCATGAATTAATAAAGTGTTAATTTTTATTCTCACTGTCGAGTCACCTTGCTCCTGGATACCACTCACTCTTCCGTGCACACGTGGTCCCTGGCAGGTTTGGAGTAAGTACTTCCACCGACTGCAACTACAACCTGGCCAGCATCCTTCTGTTGTCAAATGTTGATGCAGAAATATGTGGAATGAGACATGGAGCAAATGATTCGATTTCGGGAATGATCCAGATGGTTTTTTAACCCATCTATGCATACTCCCTGGTAGTCTGGTGGTTAGGATTCGGTGCTCTCACTGCCACAACATGGCTTTGATTCCTGGTCAGGGAATTCTTGTTTAGCTAGTAGAAGTGACTCCCACAATTTTTCACCGCCCCACCGTGCAAACTTTGTGTCATGATCCTGCTTTTATTTTGTCCCTTGAGTTATGTTTGGTTTCTCCCGCCTCCCTTCCTGTTTGTGTGGCACACGGCTGGAGCCAATTTTTCCCTGATCACCCAAGAACAAAAACACCTGGACTCCAGCAACGTGTGCCAGATTGTTTCTTCCAGTTCTTGCGTTTCTCCCATTGTTTCCCTTTCCCGGTGACTGCTCCTCCAGTTCCTGAGATTTGGACTCTTCTTGTTCCCCGTGGTAACTCCTGGTTCTCGTGGCTCTCCTTGTTTCAGTCGCGCTAGATTGTTTTTGATTACTGTGTTAAACCCTGGTGCCTGAGTTAGTGTTTTGTTTCTCCCAGTTTCCATGCGTTTCCTGTTCTCTTTTGTAATTTATTTTCGGTTCATTGTACATTCAGTTTTTGCTTAGTTTCTCCCGGTTCGGTGACGCTTTCTGTTGAGTTTCTGTTTGTTTAATTATTAAATATTTCTTACTCGCTACTGCCTCACTGTAACCTTCACCACTCGCACTTGGGTCCAGCGCCACATCCTCAATACGTGGCTTTCGCTCCTCGTTCCCTTGACTCGTGACACTTTGAAGCTTCAGGCGCCACAGTATATTCCATGCCCAAACAGGGATCTTGCTAAATCAATCCATGCATATCCCAGTGTATCACAGGTATTATAGAGCATACAAATCCATGACAGGTGAAAAAGGAAGCTTGTTTCCTAAGAGACATCTGCACCTGTGCTCATAGAAAGATGTTTTGAAGCATGGCAGAGCATTAAGGCCATTTGGAGAACAGAAGTGACACCATTCAACTGCTTTAACAGCTGGTGAGACATTAGCTTTGGAGACCCGACACCACTGTGAGAAAACCAATCTGTCACTGCTGTCGAGTATATTTTGCAAAGCTGTGAATTTATACATATTAAATTGTTTGTAGATTTACTGAGGTAACTGCCTTTTCAAGAAGATTCAGCTGACATGTCAGTTAGGTTCAACATTCTATTGATTATGAGCCATCACTTTAGGCCTGTGAGTGTTGGTGGTAACCAGAGGAATGCTGTTATTGTGGCTGAAGCAGGAATAGAACTGCTTGGTGTTGCTTGGAGTCCGATATGAGGGATTCAGCATGCCTTCTCTTAAATAGCTGTCAACAAGGTTAAATGATAGTTCAAATCGGTGGCTACTTTTCTGCTTAAATGTACATGGGACAATATGTGTATCTTGCAATTTGACATAGGAATACTTAAGGAGTAACAACTGAACTTTGCCTTGTAAGAAAAGTTGTTCTTGTAAAGACAAATGACCTGTTTATGGAGTTTTCTTATACACAATGCTGTTATCAATAATGATTATTTTATAACTAATATATTTCAGATTCTCATATATGAAGCTGGAGAGTTTATTGTACATATTCATATATGTCAGAGTCCCATACCATATGAAGCTGGAGCATGCGCGCCAGATTCATTGTCTGTACTCACAGTAAAGAGAATGTTCTATCCTGCTCTGTTTTCATTCAGGAGTTTCTGCTGCATGAGTCTTGTGTCATTTAATGTGCTCTTCCTTCATTTTTCTCACTGAAATGGCTCGAATGTTCTTGTACTCCTATAAGATGGTGTGGCCGCGTTCTATGTGGCTTGTTGATCAATATTTTTAAAAAAGTGCAATGGCAGCGAAAGACAGACATGTAATCTGTTTGTGTGCACAGGGGGACCTAAGAGGTTAAGGCTTGAGTGCAGATATACATGTTAAATCCTGTCTCCAAATGATTTCTTTATTGAATCACCAATTTCAGTCAGGTTCCTCTGCAGTGTCTAACTGAAAATCAATCGCATATTCCTGATAAAAATGCAAATTGCCTCACTGCTGCGCTGTAATTGACAGACTGGATATCAACGTTCGATTTAAAGGTCACAGCCAATAACTGTCAGTTCAGCGGGGATTAGAGGAACTAAAACAAGCTATTACGTTGTATCTCAGCAGGCTGGACCCCCTGCTTCCACCGATTGACCTCCTTTCTCGCATCACTTGCAGCTCAGCTCGTGCTTTCCAATCGATCGCTCTTGGCTCCAGAGCTTCAAAAAAAGTGCAGGGTTGTGTAAACATATCACTTGAAAAAATATGTTGGTATGAGCCA
Source organism: Synchiropus splendidus (assembly GCF_027744825.2). Taxonomy (NCBI): domain Eukaryota; kingdom Metazoa; phylum Chordata; class Actinopteri; order Syngnathiformes; family Callionymidae; genus Synchiropus; species Synchiropus splendidus. The sequence continues at coordinate 12,550,621 of NC_071336.1, forward strand.
CTTCTTTTCCTTTTGGCTTCTCCCTTCAGGGGTTGCCACAGCGAACCTCCTCCATCTCACCTTGTCCTCTGCTTCCTCTTCTCTCAAACCTACATACTTCATGTCCTCCTTCACCACATCCATAAATCTCCTCTTTGGCCTTCCTCTCCACCTTCTGCCTGTTCCAACCTCAACATCTTCCTACCAATGTACTGGTTATCTCTCCTCTGTACATGTCCAAACCGTCTCAATCTCGCCTCTCTGACTTTGTCTCCTAAACACCTGACATGTGCTGTCCCTCTGATCTACTGCTTCCTCATCCTATCCATCCTGCTCACTCCCAGAGAGAACCTCAGCATCTTCATCTCTGCTACCTCCAGCTCTGCCTCCTGTCTTTTCCTCAGTGCCACTGTTTCCAAACCATACAACATTGCAGGCCTCACCACCGTTTTGGACACTTTCATATGAGCAACTACGTGCTGCATTCGTTTCACAATTATGGTTCCATAGATGTGGGTGTTTTGCCGTCTCTGTAGGTCCTGTAGGACCCACTCACCTCCCAGGAAACAGAATCCATGCTCTGCAAAAGTTTTGGGCAGATGTGATTTAGTGGGGCGAATTAAAGCATCTGATGGTTTGATGGATGTGGTTGCATGTATGAGCAATAAGTACATTGATCCAAATCTTGCCCCAAAAACAGCTAGTTTGGGCAAAGTACCTCTCCAGTACTGGCCTTGTGCCACTCAATTCGACATTGAGGATACTTCTTTAAAGGCTGCACCCTTATGGCATCTGTTGTGGTGGTGTCTGACTGCTGCATGTGGTCATAAGATGGAGCCCCTTGTTCGGACCCTTGATGTTTGGATCCATTGCTGCGGGTAGGGTTATTGCGCATAGAGCTAAATTTCAATTGAAAATCATCAGTCTAGCTTTTGGAGCTTTTTTTTTGTAAGAGCGCAACCTGACAATGTTTTCCTAATTCCAATGTAGTACACATGTGGGTCAGTCTGTTTCTTTTATTATCCAACATAGCAATGTCTGCTTCTGGCTTCGTCCTCCACAGTGTCCACTGTGGTTAGCAAAATTAAAATTCCTCTCTGATGCGTTTTCCTCTGATGTGAAAGGAGCGCGCATCCAAGTTGGCAAGAAAACATCAGAGGAGCAGCAATTTAAAGGCTCCAGAGGGATTAAATATGAAGTAGAAGTCTATGGTTGAAAAGGTAGGAAGATGCCTCTGAAACATGGGGTTATTATTTACTAGGACAGAATGCAAGTCTGATGAGTTAAATAACTGAGCACAAAGAGGGAGAGAGATGAGGAACTGAATTGTTGTAGGATGCTGGAACGCAAACAAAGGGAACTTTGAATTCCGGCAGTTGGCATGTATTTTTGTGCACTGGTGGCCAGAGACGACAACAATGATTTCGAAAGACAGTGTTTCAGCAAGATTTGCTTGAATATTGCTGTCGCAGTGTGGGATTTTTCCATCACAAATACAATTGCTTTAATCCCCTTGGCTCATTGTCAATGATAAAAAAATAAAAAAAACTTGTTGACAAGTTAAAAAGAATGTTACACTTCTAGTTCTATGTTACTGGCTGCCAGGTCAGCGGGAAATAACACTCCACGGAATGGAACAAATGTCTTGTGCGTTTCTGAAAAGCTTGTTCCGGCGATTATTAAAAAAAAAAAAAAAAGCGCAGAAGGAACTCATTTACACAGTCCGGGGGGCAACTGTAATAGGATGCTGATTAAAGAAATGCAATTGAGTGAAACATTATGGCGAGCAAAACAGCAGCCTTTGGGATTTGTGGCCATTAAAACATGTAAATGACTTAAGCAATGGTAATGCTGCTACAACAGCAAGCTAGAACATGCTTTTACAAACCATCTGAACTTTCAGAAATAAAGGAAGCGGTTCAAGACAGTATGAGTTGTGGTGTTTCGAAAGTGGCGCAGTGGTCGATAATTAATCCCGCGTTTTGATTAACAGTTTGTTTTTTGGGATTGTTACATCGATTTAAAACAGTTTTTAGTGGGAAGAGTATGCATTTTTTTGCTTGTAAAAATAGAAAAATAGTGTCTCCTCTCTGGCCATTTGTTACGTTCCTGCAGTTGCTAATGTAGCTAAAGACAATTAATAAATATGCTGCATTTGGTGTGATATTTCATTATCTGTGTGATTTTCAGTTCCTATTTGAGCAGAAAGAGGTTGTTTTGCACACATTTCTTGGTGGACGAGGTTGTCGGCTCATCTCCATCCAATTTCTGATCGTTTTTTTTTTCCTGAAGAGGCGAAGTCTGTCTCTGCCAGACCTCCTTGCTTCCATACTTGTTACTAGTGGCCAACTGCCCACCCACTTACACTGATCTTTCCTGCTGTAGACTGTGAATTTTCATGCGAATTGCCTCTCATTTGTACTGAACTTTAGGTGAATCCTCACACTGCTCACACAACGCCCAAACTGAAATGCTGTGAACCAGTGGTGGGAAGTTGATACTTGATCCTGCACAAAGACTGCATCGTTGGAGATCTATTTTTGGGTCAAATCTTGCACTCAAAATCCACTGTGAACCACATTAAATGACATGGATTCGGCTTTCTGTTTGGCACGTCTTCCTCAGACTCAAGGACTATCACCATGAACTAAAGCTAACAAGTGCTGTTTAGAAGTGGAGATGACTTGGAAGGCAGAAGCACATTACAAGTATCACAAGATCAAGCAAAAGCATCTGAGAGACTAGTTTCATCCAGATAGATCCTTCCGTGACCAATTAACCATTAGAGAACAAAAGCACACACAGATGACTGTCAGTGATAATATTTCAAAAGGCTCTTTTTGATCTTTTCGTTCACATGAAAAGACCGAAAACCTTTTTACACAGACATTTAATGTGAGTCCAAACTCCAAATCTGATAAGTGGCTTTGATACCAGCTGAAAAGAGCACAGCAAGGATTTTTTTGAGTTTGTCAAATGAAATAACACACACACACACACACGCACACACACACAGTTCATACAGAGGGAGAGGTGTCAAAGACTGGCGTGTAAATTGACTCCCTTTCCAAACATTCTGGGGTATAAAAATATAGCATTGTTAGTGAATCATTCCCTGTTCATCGTTCAAGCAGCTATGATAACATGACATCACTTGACGGATAAGCCGCACCACCTGGCCACAGCTCGCCTTTGTGTTGGGAGCAGGAAGTCAGACGTTGCCGGTTAACTTGGTGTCTTCACTAGACTTATAGCAAGACACAGAATGAAGGGCAAAGTTCTTGATCCAGGAGTGGAGCCCCATGAGCGATGCATCCCAGTGATGACCAGTACCCAAGGATCTATGCACTCAGACATCACTATACAAGGGTGAGGGGTACTAGAGTATCCAGGAGTGATGGGCCGATGAGGCTTCATGAAACAGGGTCCTTATTTTCAGAGCCCACTAGATGGCACTCTCCGCTCGAAAATCTTTGTATTTGAACAGCCATTTCAATGAAACGTCACCTAATTTTTAAACCAACAGCACCACCTACGACAGTGTTTCATGAAGCCTCACTGGCCCATCACTAGTTTCCAGACAAACCCTAGACTTAACCGCTTAGCCTTCCATGTCTGACGACCATTGCAGTTGACCACACTGACACCAAGACACTGCCTCTGCTCCACAGAGGTTACAAGACCAGGTGACCTGGACAATCTAGCAGTGGTCCTATTTACTGATGCGTGTTGCGTCAGAGTTTCTGGAGAGGGCAAGGTGAGCGAGAAGCCAAGGTCAACATGGTCCCCAGGGTTGTCTTTGGTGAAGAAGATGCAACAGCACTTTCTAACCGAGGAGACATCGTAGAACACGTCATGACACCCCAATTCCGCAGCAAACTGCATTAGTTTACTCTCCATCCTGTAAACCTGAAAGTCAGTGTCCTGCTTCACCACCTGTGCTATCTTGAAATACCAGTATGAATGAACACCATGTATGACGCAGTGACTCTTGACATGGTGTAACATGCATTTCTAAAGCAGCTCAAATGAAACCATGTTCACAGGGATAAGAGGAGAAACGTTTGAAGATCAATTATCGTCTGCATGGTATCAGATTGTCACTTGTGATCCGATCATAGCTTGGAGATAATACACCTAAAACGAAAGCCGAGTGACGTCAGTCGGCTAAGAAGAGGGATTTGTGAGGACTGGTGCTGGTAGATGACTGTCAGTTGGGAAGTGCCAGAGCGCCTTATTCACCAACAAAGTCAATTCTCTGTAATTGTGCAGCTACAACGTCAGAGCCACAGCAGTGAAGTGTCTGCATCATCAGCTGAAATAAAGGTTTAATAAACTTTTTTAAGACATTCTCTTCTTCAAAGGTGCCGAACGAATCCTCTGTCTGCTTTCTATAGCTGATAAAAATACAATGTTATCACTAATATTAGAATCCTGAGTGTCCCTACAAACGTTAACATTTTTAACAACTTACACTTTTGAATTGAATTGATTTATTTGTTTGACCTGATAGTGAAACACAGATCTTCCATGCACAAACATTTTCAATCGATCAAATACAAACAAAAAGGTTTAGCAGTTTACTCAATAAATATTGTGGTATGCTAAAATCACTGCAGCCATGAAGCAAACAAACGTGTTTGAAAGTGCAGATTATGACAGAAAGTTAAATGAATCCAGATTAAGGTTTATAAGCCGCACTCAAGTCTGTCTGATGAGGCGGATGAGGTTACTATGAAAACCACAGATCATGTCTGATCTAAATAGGGGTCTCTCCAACACATAGCTAGTTCTCCTTCCAGTACCCTGCAGACAGTTTCAGCTCTAATCTATCTTTCCATTACAATCCAGAGTGGCATTCGGAGAACATGGGAGCTTTTCCTTTTGGCTGATGTGTGGATGAGTGATGCAAGTCGATTAACTCTTGACTCATGTTCAAAGTGCAGAACTTCTCCATGAGCTGTTGACCATTTCACTACTTGATTTGAGTATCTGTTTTCCACTGAGCGAAAAGAGCTGAAACCCAGCCATATCAGGTCCAGGAGCCCAGCATAGAATTCTGCTTGTGAAAGCAAGAACAGCAAATCCAGGTGGTCACAGATGATTTAGCACTATCTGGAAGGAGATGACGCAAATTTCCTATGTGTTATCAGTCATTGATTCTGTCTGTAGCATTCGGTCTGTAGGTCTGTATGTCCATAATAATGAAGCACCTATGACGCTCTCTGTTTAAATGGTAGCCACATATTCTACTACTATGCAATGTAACACAGCAAAGCAAAAGTAGAAGAGTGTTTCTTCTCATTTTTTCTTCCATTTGGTGACACGAGTGATGACCTCATATCGCATTCATGACACTCTTTATGCTTGACTTGCTCTAGAATACTGATAGCAATGGCCCTCATTGTGTTTCATGGAAGGACAAGCCACGAATGCAGCGTCAGACAATTGAACAACGAAATAAAAAGGCAAGAGTCGGAGCTGTGCTTGAGAATAGTACATTGGTTGTTCAACACGGTAAAAGGCGAACACTTTGTGCTTTGATACGGTCAGTATTTACACACAAATATACAACGTACAACAGGACGACCACAGTACAAAGTGGTTTACATTCATGGTTAAAGAAGCAGCAGCGATCACCACTCCAATATGTCAAAGAGAATTTAATTATTGTTAAAAAAAAAGAAATCCAAAAGATTCGATTCGGAGTGACGCTTCATTTCAGATACATCCAATGCTTCTGAAGTGATGAAAGAGTCGTCAGATGGCTGCGCTGACGGAGAGGAAGCAGCGGACACAGCTGGGAATGAGCATCGATTTACTGCCACTTTGCTCGATTTCAAATGTTTTTGAGTAAAGAGGCAGGAGATGCGATGGAGCCGTTCGCTGACACATGACATCACATATTGAAATTACCAAGGCAACACAAAATTTCCATACATATTCCACTTTCATGGACTGATTATCAGGAAATTGCTGCGACAAGTGATCTGACGGCAGGGTGATGGGGCGGATGATGGAGTCGCAGCAAGACGCACCGTGTTTCGCAGAAACGCCATCTTCAAACGTGCCGAGTGCTCCTAAGAACTCAAAGTTAGATAAGACCGCTCTCGATAAACAGATTTTACATGCAGCCTTCTGTGAACCTGATGGAAAAAGAAAAGCTCGCTTTGATCATCTTATGTAACGAAAATAAATAATTAAATAAATAAGATCCACAAACAAATAATGATCGCGAGCCAATTAGGAACATTATGTTCACTTTCGGGTGACTTTTTTTTTTCTCTTCGTTCTCAGAAGCTTTTTGAGTGAGCTGGAGCAGGAACATTCTGCTCGGCTCTTTATACCATGCCACGTCACAAACCATTGAATTGTGACGAAAGACAATTGGTTTGAAAGAACAGCTGCAACCCTTCTTGTCATGTCGGTGATCTTCTGCTTTCTCTTGTTGTTTCCTTGTTGAACACGCTCTTCTCCAGGTGATTCACAAACTTGACATCTCACCGTACATCGTCATAACATAAAGAGGATTACACAAGTTTACATCATGCATCTGCGGTTTCCTTACATCCCCCCGAACTCCCCCAAGATGTGTTTCATTGTTCACAAGTGGGATTTTTCTCCCCAGATTCCTGACTCACATTTCAAAAGGTTGCAGGTTTCATTTCTGTATCTTTTAAGCCACACTGGTTAAATGCTTCACATGTGGAACAATGATGGAGTTCAGCCCTATTTCCAAGTTGAATTTGATTTGACTTTCAAATCAATAACTTTAGGGATAAATGTTGCTGTTTTTTTTTTTCACAAATGAATATTCTTCTGTTTCAGTGTACATTTCCTTGTCGGGAGAATGTGTCCTAGTCCATGATGAGGTCCCGTCATCAGTGTTTCTTTCTCAGCTCTGTGCCTCTGCATCTATTTCAGTCACCCAAAAAGTCTTTATTCTCATCCCCTCCCGCTTGCCATTTTGTCTCTCCCCCCGGTGTCTGTCTCCCACCAGAATTTGGTTTTCCGTTCACATGTGAGAGTTTTCTGTCACCTAACAGAGAGAATTTCCCCTCCATCCCTCGTCCGGTGGTCACACATCAGTGGCATTCAGCCTGGCGGACACAACATCCTGAGTTTCCAGCACCTTCTTTGTCCTTCCTGCAGCTCCACCTGCTGGGTGGACGCTATCCAGCCGACCACTGCGACCCCTGTCCTCCTTGTCGCGGCATTTGAACACGGCCACAAAGGCAGCCCGGTAGTTGCGGTTCATCCAGCCATAAAGCAGTGGGTTGGCAAAGGTGGAACACATGGCGACCACATGAAAGACGGTGTAGAGCAGGTGGAAGTCACGCATGTCAAGCACGGTACTGTCAATATCGGTCGCCAGCTGAAAGGCATGAAAGGGGAGCCAGCTGACGGCGAACACAACCACCATGGTCACCAACATTTTGGTGGTCTTACGGCGACGCCGGTGGCGCTCAGAGCCTGCGCTGCTGTTGCCACCATTTTCCGCGGGGCTGACGTGGGCGCGCAATTTGGACCAGATGCGAGCATACGCAAAGGAGATGATGGAGAGTGGCAAGAAATACTGGAGGATCAGCATGGAGATGCTGTATATGGTACCGTCCGTGTTCTTACCAGGCCACTTCTCCATGCACACCTGAGACCAGAGGCAGAGACATTTCAATACATCGACAGTGTAGAATTCACATTAAAATTGCACACCTGAAAAGCTTCTTATCAATATATATATATATATAAAAATATATATATATATATATATACATGTATGTATATATATATATATATATATATATATATATATATATATATATATATATATATATATATATATATATATATATATATATATATATATATTGCAATAGTCTTTCCAGCATCAGTATTTATTTATTTACATGCAGGAGCAGCCTTCAAAGCTGCTGAAGCCACCTAAGTATTATTCTGACCACAACAACACAAAATTAACAAACTGATTTATGATTAGTTTATAATAATAGTTAAGATCGAGACGTTAAACACAATCAGTGAATTGTCCAAAAATGTGACATTAATAGAATCACGATAAAAGACAAAGTGTGGGCGAAGAGCATGAAATACAGAAGAAGAGAAGCCTGAATCAAGGAGGTGAGAACAAGGACACGATCAAAGAATCACAAGGAAAAGAGAGGAATTATCTGCTCGCATTTGAATTCCATACTTGCGCTTGCTGAGTGGGCGTGTGTGCTTGAGTGTGAGTACTTGTGTGTGAGGGCGCATTAATACCTGTATAGTGTGCCCCGGCTTCAGGGTCAAGGAGCCGTACTCTCTGAAGATGGCTAGAGGGCTTGCCAGCACGGCGCTAAGTACCCAGGTCAACGCTATCACCCCGAAGCAAACATCTTTACGCATTCTGGTCTCCAGGTGGTACACAATGCACCTGAAACACAACACACATTTGTGGCGAATCAACCACTCTGAATCAGTGCATGAATAAAAGATGCGTGTTATCTACATTCAGAAGCCAAGTTGCAAATGTTCATCTGGCTGTATGCCTCCTATGTAATCGATTTCTTCATGGTTTAAATCCAACAATGGCTTGACCGAGCAGTGAGGGAAACTGGGAAGTTTCTTTTCTCCATGATATTATTTCTGGTCCACAAACTAGAATAGTGGTCAATATAAAGTCAGTAAATCGATGAAAAATAGCCATACAGTAGGGGAACGTAAAGGAACACAGAAAGGTTAAAAATGTGTTTGCCGCTTATCTTTAAAAAAGGATGTGAGATCGCAATGAAATGGTTGTTGAAACCCCATAGATGCATCACGAGTCGGCAGGCCAATCACAGCATGAGCTTTTGTAGTATGACTAACAAACTGTATCAGTGGAAAGCTGACTGAGGAATGAAGAAACATCTACATTTCAGCTTTTTCTATGTGCAGTATCGGGTCAAATGGATTAAAATTTACAAGGAGAGGGTGACAAGTCAGAGTGACACGGTTCACTTTCAGAACAAAGACCCATTCCCATCCAAATACATGTTGCATGGTCAGACATCCAAGTTGGAAAACATCCATCTGTCATCCATCGAATGTGACCGTGTGTCTTTAGCAGTCAATAACGCTACACATGATGCAAGACGAACTTATACACGTAGCTTGATTTGTAATCCTTGGTCTCTTTGAAAACAGAAGGTTGCATGCCTGTAGTTGCATGACTGCAGGAATCCATATGACACAATGCAAATCTGTTCACTGTGTTACAGTATGAGCTGCAGGTGCAGCGGTGCTGTCTATGCTGTGGAAAGATCAGTGAATTCAATATTCTGTCTTGAAAATACGCGAAGATATGTAACGTCACTTCTGAATTACTTTTTAAAACCTGGTCCGTCATCAAGATTGATTATTGGTGAAAACTAACACCTACAATGTCATTGGTCTGACGCGACGAGCCTCAATATCCGGGCAGTTTTGCCTGCGAAAGTCTATATTGCAGTGATCAGCTACTGTGATTGGTTGAACGGGCTGCACGGCATTATGGGAACTGTTAATGTTCATTTCACCCATACAAAGTGTATTTTTGACAGTGATGTCACATGTTTTGCGACGTTATTTTAAGAAATGGCTGACCTCGCCTGAGCTGCTCGAATGTTGGCACTGTGACTAGAATAAACTGAATTTATAAGCTGCCACATTATATGAGATTCACCTGACACCATTTACATGAAAATTATGCTCATATCGGCCGATATTATCCCTAATAAAAATATACATTTCAATGAATGAATAGCTTGGTTTGCTCAAAATGATTTTAGGAGGGAAACAATAAACACAAATACAACACATCTTCAGTGTATATGTGTATATATGTTACTATTGAATGCACTGTGGCTGCTGTTGTGTCATTCATCCACGATCAATTCATGCCCCATGTTACTGGGATCTGGACACAATTGCTCGAAGCTACGAAATATCCCAGTTCTTGCATGGCCTGTCTAATCGCTCCCATTGTCACTGATGCTCTGGATCTGACTGACATTGTGCTCCTGGTCCAGCCAGTATCTCGCGATGTAGAAAAGCCATTGAAGAGTCCACCATTGACAGCCTCATTAACTCTGCGTGAAGAAGACGTGTTGCACTGCGTGAGTACAATGATTGTCACACCTGAGCTACACCCAAACAACAAAACTGCACCTTATGGAGTGGCCTTTTATTGTGGCCAGTGGACAGCACACCTGTGCAAGAATCATTCTGTGTAAGTGCCACACCTGCTGCTAACACAGATGTTGTGAACAGGGGAAGAAGTGATATATTCATATATATATATTCACCTGTGACGATCCAGAGCGATGACATTGAGTGTGACGGTAGAGACGTGGACGGCGAGACCCTGGGCGAAGGGCAGCAGGAAGCAGAGGGTGCCCCCAAATTTCCACTCCCCCTGCAGCGTGTAGACCAAAGTGAAGGGAAGGCACAGCGTGTTCACCAGCAGGTCGGCTGTGAGGACAAACACATTTATGATGAGAGCGAGAAATAGCTGCTGACACTTGCACCCCAACAACATCCAACCACTTATCCTTGCCATGCCATTCTGTTTTCAAGCTCAGGCTGGTTTTAATAGGTGTTTTCGTGACCCACATTTTCCCTGCCACCACTAACTAAGCTATGTTTTTCCTCCATTGTAGACGGATGCTTTCTCACCCTTGTCTGAACTTCACATGCAATAAATGTTACATTCAACCCTCAAGCTCGTTTCTTAACCTTTGACTGACCTTGACACCCTTGTTTTCAAGGTCAGTCATTCGCCCAAGGAAGCCAATTTTAGTGCCTTCATGAAAGAGAGTCCTTACTTTCAGGAGTCAAGCTTAAAGAGCAAAAGAGATTTGTTAAAGCCACAGATTTTACAGCAGACTGTGCCATCCAGTGGGCTCTGAAAATGAGGGCACTGTTTTATGAAGCAGTGTGTCATGAGCCCTTCACTATTCACTTCCAGCCCACTGTGTTGTCAGTGCTGACCAATTGTGAAAGTCATGAACTGAAACCAAACTAATCTGCATGCAATGCCTTCCTTCCAAAACTCTGGAGTTTTAAAACTAAATCACAGCAACTTGAAGTGTGACTGTTTTAAAGCAACTCTGACTGAGCGAATCAAAGCAGTGACTTGGGGACTGATTTATATGCTCTTCCATTTGCTGTGGTATCAGTGACACGTTGAGCTGAACTAACAGCTCTGATGCACATCTGCTCAGGATGAGTCATAGCGGGACACAGACGAGAGCTCCTGCCACCCTTTAAACACACGCAGCAAAACCACCTCATGAGGGTGATGTATTATTATTATTATTATTAACCAGACTTGAAACAAATGGGCAAATAGAAACATAAATGTCATAAAAGTCAGTCCCTTGACTTCACATCAAATATCCAAAATATCTTCACAAAAGAAAAATGGGTCTTGACAGCAGATACATACACACATATTATGTATATATATATATATATATATATATATATATATATATATATATATATATATATATATATATATATATATATCTTTAGAGATAAAGTTGAGCAATGATGTCGAGCACAGGAGCTGTGCGCTGGAGAGAAAGAAATATCTCCTTTGTAATAACATATCATTCATTGTTAATGTGCCATGACTTATTTACGACACAAATAAATAATGAACCGTTACTTGGGTTCTCTCTTTCTGTCTAAGTATACGCAGTGTTGGTCTTTGCTGAGAACGGATCGTCCTTCCTGAGAGTGGGAATTAATTATCCGCGCCCCCATGAATCCTGGATCGCACCAAAGCCGTGTCAGGTGAAAAGCCATGCTGGCACATCGCTACAACTATGCGCCACTTCACTCACCAGATTATTATCTGCTTGCAGTACATTGTGTGCAGCTGCACGGTGTAGTCCAAAGATGAAATATTACAAAGGGGATTTTTTTTTTCCTTCTGTGGATTCTCATTTTTCCTGTCGTTGGGGGAAAGTGAGCAGCTTGCTGTAGGGCATCACAGGTTAGTTAGCTCTTTCCTCCAATTTAATTTAAATATCACTTGCAGCGCCGGTTGGACTCTGACTCATCTGTTCTGTCATCCATATTTTTGCCCGTCTGGAAGAAACTGGAATTTGCATTCCAAATTAGACAAAAAGAAAGGAGCTTAGTGCAGTCTACCTCTGGAGACATTCTGAGCTCACCTTTAAAAATGTGCTGACACTTTTATGTTTGGTAGCAATTCCCTTGAAATTATTCATTTAAAATATTATCTATAAAGGTGTTTGCATCTTCACAAGATCCCATTTGGTTTCCAGTCCCTTCAAAAGACTTTCAGCCATGAATGCGGTCGTAGTTTTACTTTTTTTTTTTCTTCAATGTAACACATGTCTCTCTGTTCTCATGGTCATTCCAACCATCCCAAATGAACCAGCTGACTTTAATGAATTAATTCAATTAACTCCAAAACAACATCGACAATGTTTGTATTTATTAAGTTACTGTATATTCAAGAATCACACATAAGGCTGCCTCACTAGAAAGAGCACATAAAATTGACTGAGCTTCAAGGATTAAAAAAAAATGGTGAAATCCCTCCCAAATGTTTAGGGTTAGGGTTAGACAACTCCGAGAATAATGTTGCTGTTTCAATGCTATTAACAACTAAACTTTTTCTTTCAAGAATCAAAACAATACACATTGACAAAAGTTAACTTGACCTGACAAAAAATGAAGTTGAATTTCAATCTCTGTTGATACATTCTAATTATCTGATATTACTCACGATTAAGTCAAGTCAATGGAACTACGCTGTTTTAGTTTGGTTGAAAATAAAGATTTCAATGAGTTTTGCGATCATTATTCCATGGTTACTCATGGTTTTTGGCTCTTTCATTTCTGTTAAATCAACTATATTAATTTCATTTCATCTTATCTTTGCTTTTTTAGAACATGTGCAGAACCCACAGTCACATGCCAGTGATCTGATGAATTGATTAGATTCTATCCAACAGAAAACTCATTCAACTTGAGGGCAGATGGTCGTAGAAGGTGTTGCAGCCCCAAAACCAGGGCTTGTCACAGGTTTTAAGGAAGAGAGGATGTGTAATCTACTGTGCCGGTGGTGGATTAGCTGCTGTCCTTGGTGCTGAAGTCTGCGAGGCTGGAGCTCTCCCTGGTGCTGAAATCCTCTCCGACGTCTTAAAAATAGTTCAGGAATTTGCTCAAGATTAAGTTTTCAAATTCTCCTTCCGGCTGGAGTCAAGAATGAAGTTCATTTGAATATTTTTTTTCCTTCTTTTTTAAAAATCTCATGAGCAATTTGGTTGAAAGTTAAACGCTGGTACAGTTTTGCATTTCAATTTATGCTCCTGAGTTGAGTCACTGTGTCACCAATTTGCATGTTGTAATGACTAGTTGAACTTTTGCTCTCTCTTTCTAATGGTTTTATCTCAAATTTCCATAAACCGTTAGGAGTGAAAGAGCAGTGTTTTCATGATGTAGCCAAGAGGGAACACATCTCTCCTGAGTCCTTTAGCTGGGAGGCGTCTGTCACTCACTCTAATGTTTCTCCATTTATGTGCTGCAGTTGTAACAGTTACATCATGGTATTGAATCTGCTCTGACAGCTGGCTGTGCCTGGACATGATGGACTGTAGAAGGAAGACTACCAAGTGTCCAAGCAGACAGAAGCACTCGCTCCATTCTGAGCACATGACAGATGACTGACCTCAGGTTCAGTTTAGTACAACATTATATTCATCTCAGTTTTTACAACTCAAGTCTTCTGATTGGAAAGTTTTGCTGCCAATATCCAGCCTGCTTAGACCACTGTGTGCCGCCTTCCTAACCAAGTTAGTTTTTCAATATCGACATGGCAATTTACCAGCCATCATGCTTAACATGAAATGAATGGCGTGAACAATTACCATTTCACATCTGCGTTCACAACAATCCTTTTCTGCTCATTATGATGGATGGGTAGCAGTGTGTGTTAATATACACAATGAGCCGAACAGCTGTTGAAGAATAAGCAGCTCTTTATCGATGTTGCTGTGAAGTGATGGCTTTTGGCACCAGAGCAGAGTACAGACTGGACAAAGAAGTTTTGGGTCGACTGTCCGGTATCAGATTTGGTGAATGAAATCTGCTCTCTGCTATGCGACTGACCTATCAGGATTCATTTTGAAATGTCTGAACAATGTTGATGTGGTTGATCCATCTTTGATTCTACACCCGCGGATGCCCATGGGTGTAGAATCGCACTCAGTTATTCACCCCCAAGCTGTAGTTGCTCTCACCAAACTTAACATGACGAAAGGTACAGCAGCAGCTGGTTGCATATGAGAGACCCTAAACACGTGTCCCGTCACAGTTCTTTTGCCCTCAAGTCCAAGTCAAGTATGCCGCTATTGAAAGGTGTGACTTCAGTGCCAGTCGATTCCGGGTGGCTGTCCGCATCTCTGATGTGTTTCATTTCTACTTTAGTGCTTTATAAGTTGCTGTGTCTTTGTTTCATAACCCTCACTGCACATACTATCTTAGACAATCATATTCACTCTACAGACAAGCTCTACAGCAGAGGTGGGCAACTCAATTTCCAAAAGGGCCACATTAGAAACTGTAACTGTTGTGAGGGGCCATCATCAAAAGAAAGACAGCGATGACTACAGAACATGACGCGAAAATATCCAATATATGTATATTCAAGTAACAAGGACAAAATGAACCTAAAAAGACTGATCGTAAATAAGGATATTAAGAAGCGTAAATATGCCATGAATCCTATTGAAATATTTCATGTTATATGCGTTAATTTGAATATAGATCATAACACAATTGTGGACCAGACGTTCAAGATAAAAAGGCAATTCATTTCAAAATATATTTTCAATATTCCTTCAATGTATTTTGAGGAACAAGAAAAACACGCAAAAAATGGGCAATGAAAAGGAGAAAATTTGTCTAAAAACAAGAACATGCTATAAGTGGTGGTGGTGACTAAAAGAGAAAGAACAAAAAAACAGGCAGAAAAATTACAACATATCAGTTACAGTTTTAGTCTGACATCGGGCATCGGGTCGCATATGGCCCCCGGGCCGCACTTTGCCCACGTCTGCTCAACAGTCTAAATTCTAACATGCAAACTCTACTCAGTACCTGGCTCTTCCTGTAAAAGAGAATTAATAAAGGCTTGAAAAATCTTGTCTCATGTTATCATGCACATACAGGAGATGCTAATATGAGGAGAAATTTCACACAGGAAAAGCTGATAGAAAGAAAAGCCATGTGGGCGGCTGTCATGAGCAGATACTGCAGACAATGGATGGATCGCATTTTCAACAGTCAACTCAGTTCAACATTCCTTCCAAAACAAAAACACCCCATGGGGATTGTAAAGAAGACGGCAATGCTTAAGCTGGCCGTCAGTCCTTTCAGGAAAGGCTATCTGTGTTCACATGTTCAAATATAACATGAAGTGACACAAACACCGCTCCCTCCTCCTAATGCATGCAGATGTCACATGACTTGATTTTATCTCTCTGACACACATACCAGCAAAACAATTCACAGGCTTCAGAGAAAAATAGCAGATACCAACTGACATGTGTCTGAGTCATCATTGCCACCCCTCTGCACACACACCCAGACAAACACACACAAGGTCACAACAGCCAGCATTGTTGCAGAGGTTTTTCCGGGTTACAAAGATTTTCAACGAATTAGGAAATAAATAAATAAATATATCTGCGGGGGGGGGGAGTCCGGGACTCAGGGTCAAACTCTGGAAACAAGATTGCAAATTCCCAGACATTTCATTATACCTTTTTTAATCCTGTCTGTGAATAAATACGATCAGGTTTTATTGTGCTCATGTTCTTTAAATTTCTCAACCAGACTGGGTGACACAAATATAGTGTCCTGCAAAAGACTCCAAACCACTCCAAGCTAAAACCATCACCAACACCGGACTGAACCTAATATCACATGATCAGCAAACTACTCTTTTCTCTTTAAAAAAAAAAAAAAAAATCACACTTGCTGATATTAACCATTTTACAGCCTGGACCAATACGTAATTGAGTCACAAAAAACAATGTGTCACATTTCATGTTCCGCTTTTATTTTGTTATTACATTTCCTGTGTTTTCATCTCTGTATTTCTGAGGACTTGAATGTACCTAATGGTGCATACCTAGAGCGAGAGATTTTTCCTTTGTTCTATTTGTGCTATTTGGTGATGCTCTTGGTGCTTCCTTCTATCTACTTTTGATATTGTATATCAATACATACAATACAAATACATGGTTAAGCTAAGGGTGAGAGGCTGGGGAAAGGATAATGGAAATGAAATGTCCTCACAGAAATAGTGAAACAAACATGTGTGGGCTCATGAGGCTTCATGAAACAGTGTCCTCACGAGATGACACTCTCTGCTCTAAAATCTTTAGTTTTGAACAAACATTTCTCAATTCGTTCTGAACCAATGGGCGGAGGACGCTGTTTCATAATAATGCGAACTAAAATCTTTTGTTAAAGCTGTGTGACAGTTCGTACGTCGCTAATAAACCCTGCTTAACACCTTGTCATTGCAGAAGGAAATGGAACAGCTCATCTACACCTCTTCCTACATAGGAATGTGAAGGACAGGAGGGCGATCCAACAGAAGGATACAGTGTCCTGTGTGGCGTGCAGAACATAATTAAAAATGGCCTTGATCATGGTGTGTGTGGGAGAGGGAGCGAGAGGTGTAAAGACGGGCTTCCGTGAAGGGAGCAGAGGTGTGAGGCTCTTTCTTTGTTGGTGGAGAAGGAAAACGAAACCACAAAGCTGGAGATTAGAGCATAGACCCTTTTTTTTTGCATGCAGTAATTGAGTTCCATTAAAATAGATAGTTCAGAGCATGATTCTCACGCTGGTACAGCCCTTTTCAGAGCTCATAATCATTTGAAATCCAGTTTGCACCAACCACCCTGTTCAGTTACATCAAAAATACAAAATGCATCGTAGGGACCGCCATAAACTGGGTGCTGTTTATACACAGTGAAAGGCTAAAATCGGATATTATCATAGTCAGGAAAAAACAACTCTGGACAGATTTCACTCTTTTCCCCACAATACAGGACAAGCACCTCAAGTTTTTTGGTTACGTGCAAATCGATGGAGCAATTTATTTCACAGTGATTTTATTGATGGTTTGAATTCATGTATTTGCATTGAAGAAGTGTGAACACTTACCGACAGCAAGGTTGGCGATGAAAAAATTGGTGACAGTGCGAAGTGTCTTGAAGCGATAGATGACATAGATGACCAGGGAATTACCCAGGACACCCAGCACAATGATGGTGCTGTAGGCAAGAATCAGCACCACCTGTGAGGAGACAGCTCGGCATGAAAAACAAGCACCGAGGATGGGAATTACGTTAGGAACCTACCTGGACACTCAGAAGTTTGATAGGATCCTCTTGAATGACGCCCTCAAAATGCTGTGTCGGCACAGCAGGCGGGCCCGCAGCACTGTTGTAGTCACGGTAACCCAGATTCCCGGAGTCCTCACTGGGCAAAGGCGAGAGGCTGAAGTTATCCTCTGTGGCATTCGCTAAGCTGGTGGCCTCCATGTTCGATCATAAGGATCCAGCTGGCACAGCCATCATACAGTTTCACAGCCTGTGGCGGAACAGCGGTAACAAGATGTCAAGCCGAGTCAATTTATTGCACTCCTCAAACATATTGATGTCTCAAACAAACAGGAGTCAACCATCATGATACGGTCCGTGGATAAAAAATATCTAAGAACATGATTGAATATTTGCCCCCATATTTTATCAGTTTTTCCAAGCAAACATGCAGCTCAGTGTTCCATTGCATTTCCTCTTTCTCTTCGCTTTTGTCTTTATCAAAGTCCATGTGTGTACACTGTAGATCAGGCTGGACGCCGTGGACGCCCTGAACTGGAAAACGTGAAAAACTGGACGCCCATTTCTTTTTAGGACGGACGCCCTAAAAATTTTTATTCAGTGTCTGCGTAATGGTCCAATCCAATAGTCTCATCATATTTCCGTGAAAAGTAAGTTTCTGCGCAGTATTTTCGCTGAATGTGATAAATTCCCCACGTCTCAACCCTGCACCGGCACCGGAACCTTGGCCACCGTGGGCGCCATATTTGTTTACGGGCCAAATCGCGCGGTTTTTCACATCTCGCGATTTGTGACACTCGTATTTTCATTGGTCGATGCGGCATGGAAGAGTCCTTTTTTCATGAATTGGCTATAAAACATTTTCCAAACCAAATCTTTGTGTGACAAATGAAAAAGACAAGACAATCAACACTCAGCTTCTTGCTGAAGGAAAAACAGGTCAGAATTGTTTTCTAGTTTGAATGTTTAAATGTGTGAAAGTTCAGACAACCATCACAGATTCACAGCTGATGCAACTCTGTGCCTGTCTTGCATCACTATATGAAGGAAGATGAACAAAACTGTTGATGGGATAACATGCAGTAAGGGAAATAATTATTATTTTTAATTCATCAGGGTCAGGAGGAGAGAGTCGCATCCCTTCATCAGATCTGGAGAGCGAGGAAGAGGCGCCATCACCTCGACAGAAGAAGAAGTGGATTTGCTGATTTGGACTTTGCAGCTGCTTGAGAAATATACCTCCAGACACCCAGGTGTTTCTGCATTATGAATTTGTTATTGTGGCAACATTTATGATATTGACTCAATATGTTTGGTTTTATAAAATGATAAGTTACCTTTGTCAAAATATATGTGAACAGTCTTTTTTTGCACAGCAAGTTATGTTAGTGGACACCATTCGTCCTGGTGTGTCGTGGAGGGTTATGGGTTGGGGAGTTATGGGTGGAGTTATGGGTTGGGGGTGGGGCATGTGGGCGTGGCTATGGACGCCCTGTTTCAAGATCCGAGCTATAAGCCTGCTGTCGATGTTGAAGAGGATGGTGAATAAAGCCCCTCCACCTCCTGAGTGACTGCTGAGGTGCTTCCATGCCAGCTGGGAGACACTTCTCTCCGACATGCCCTGGAAAAGCCCTGGAGCCTTCCACTTATGATACACTGTGTTTAACGCATGCATGTAAAGTGAGTCACTGCACGGTCACGAGTGCAACACTTGTCCAACAAGACAATTAAGCTCTCCTTCAGGAGGAACAAAGTCCTTGCAGCCACACAGTTCAAATCACTTGTGAGATCAATTATCAAAGTCTACTGTTTAAATTTGCATAATCAGAAGTCAGAGCCACAGTGAGAGAATAACACTCATGCTGAAGATGTAAATGGGAACTTCCTGTGATAAAAGGTCACAGGTTCGATGTGCTTTAACCTAAAATGGGAGCAATATTTTTCCACGTTTCTGTCCAATGCTGAATGTGTTCTGCAGCTGTTTTGTGCACTCACGTCGACTACCAAGGTGTGAGGCTGCTGTGCTGCTAAACCAGTGTGGTGTGTGTGTGTGTTTGCTGAAGCTAGTAATTGCAACATTTTATCTCAGCAGTTATTTTCAGTGATGAGTTTGACCGTCTCCCCAGTGAACCCAAACAGCTAAACAAGGCAATGAGTCACCAGAAGTTTCCAAACAAACTTGTCGCGTCAATGTTAGCGGTGATGCACAGGTGGTAGAACGTCAGAGACACGTACGCACACTCAAATTCAGACGCAATATGTGTCTATTTCACAGCTGTGCCAAACAGCCTCGAGGGACATTAGCGAACACGGTTATACACAAAGCCACACTCTTGGCTTGACAAAGGAAAAACACGCTAGAGTACACACCACGGCTGTTGGTTTCACTGAGCAAGCTGCCAGAGGCAGTTCAGCCAGCAACAGTTGTTGGCTGTAAAATGACAGGGAAAGAATTTATTTTTTCACCCCATGAATACACACACACAGACCTACATCAGACACTTCTCGCAGCTGGTGGCTGGAAGAGCAGTTCCCGTAGATCCGCCTAACACACTTGTTTTTTGAGCTTGCTTGACGAGAAAAGTAGTATACAGAAGCACACAAATATATAGCTTGGCTGGAGGAGACTGCGTCCGCAGATATGTTTACACAGGATATTAGTTGGCTTTGTTTTTTATGACCGCAAACAAAACCTGGATCGCCATCGATTGTCTGCCGGCTTAAAAATACATTAGACAGATGTGTTTTGTTTGGAAAAGCCACCACCTGAGCTTCAATATAAAATGGTCATGTAAAAAAAATACTTTAGACTCCCACTGTTCAGAGGTCGTTCAGTTCTTATGCCATGGGCGATGGTGCCAACTTAGTTGCAGTGTGTGATCCTTTACAACTGCGTAATTTAACTTAATGGACACTGTACACCAGCAGGGTTGGAGCCTCTGTTCCTCAGGGAGCCATCTCTAAATATAAATAATATTCAATGTTAAATCTACTTTATAAGTAAGTAAGTATTTACTATTTTTTACTTGATCTATATGATTTAAGTTTTTTGTGTACAGATAAGGCAATTGATGACCTCTTATACCCTTTAATCTGACAACTGTAAGTGACCAGAAATAGAGGCATATAAAGAGAGGAGTGTGGGTGTTTGGAAGTTTTGACCTAATGTCTTGTCTATCTAGTCAACAAACTTAATAATTCCATGTTTTCATTTCTCTTTGCTTTGTATTTTTCCTCACAAAATAAAAAAAGCCAGTCAAGCATCTGGCTTAAATTCCACCCACACAGATTGAATCAATTCCAAATGTTAATAAGACATTTTCTGTGAAACTTGATATGAATATTTGATGAGTGTAAATGTGGATTTGTTTGGTTTATTCTGGTTTGAAACACTGGTGTCAAGGGACTCGCAGGTCGACTGGAGGAATGAGTCAAAAGTTTCCAAAGAAAGTTTGATTTTCAGTTGTGTTTTTCCTAATTTTTCATCTGTTTCCTTTCTACGAATGATATGTGGTGTTGCAAGGAAGTTTCCAGTTCCCCAACTGTGTGGAATTGTGAGGACTGTGATCGAGCATTGTCTTGCTTAGAGTAAATGTTTACAAACCGCAGTTGAGAGACGGGAGCAACTTCGTCCTGAGGAATGCTGTCACTGTAACAAAGGGCATTCACTCTGCCATGATGAACGTTCTGCTAGTCTGTAGACTGATCCAACTCATACCGTCGCCACCCTCGTGACTCAACACAGTCCTGACAATAATGTTTGGCCCGTCTACACCATACACTCAGCATTTTGAACGGCAACATGTGACTGGACAGAGAAGAAACCACCACGCTAACATCATTACGGTCCTAAAACATGCATTGCGGCAGATCACAACAACGTTACATGGAGTCGTAACAGACTGCGGGGGCAGTGGGCGAACTACATCAGCGTTGCAAAGGTCCAGCGGCTCTGGAAGCTAGCTTTAACAGCACTCACCTGTCTCAACACTTGTAATGCTTTTGCCAGCATCTGTTTGTCAACAGCATCAATTTTTATGATTATTTATTTTTTCTTCAGAAGACTCCAGAGACAGTCTGTAGTTCCGTATGGACTACAAGAGATTTGAAGATTTGCACAGACTTCCCTGTACACGGCCTGCTCCGTACAGAACAAACGATTAAAATGGCAATTCAATTTGCACTTCTTCTGTGCTTCTTGAATGGTGTCGCTACTCTGGCATTTTGATTTGTGGTGACGTTTGTGTCCCAAACCCCCTCCGTCCGGTCACATTAGTTTCGACTGCTTTCTGCTCCCGCCTCCTCTCCTTCCTCTTTTTTTTCCCCGCCACAAACACACACACCTGAACCTGATCCCGCAATCATCCCGCGCACTACTTGAACGCCAGCCAGATGACAACCGGCCTCAGTTCGTCACTTGTTTTCGCCCTGCTACGACCCTTTGTGTTCAACTCAACATCGTGGATGACTCCTCTCCTGACCATAGACATTTTGCCATGTGCTTTCCGTTCGTGAGTTTTAGCTGAATGATCTCTTGTTTTCCAGTGTGTCTGTGCCTGTTAACCTGGTTCCTCTTCCCCCGAATCCTGTGGACTTGCTTCGCTTTCCTGGACTTGCTACACGCTCACGGATGCTTGTTTGATTCATTCGACTGTTGTTTTGGTTTTTGGATTCTGTCTGTTGTATTGAGATTTTGTACCACCTTGTTTTTTCTGCCTCCTTCTTGTGTGAGAAGTAGAGTTTAAATCTGTTAGTGTATTATTTTGTTTGTCTCCTTCTAGCGTTGAAGTTGAGTATATCCAGTTAGTTTTCTTCTCAGTCTCCTCCCTGCTGCACTTGGGTGTCCTGGCTAAGTTCACAGTCTGTCTGTCTCTTGACGCTTAAGCACAATGAATTCACAGAGACTTCTCTAGACAGTCTCATCCAAAACAAATGAAAAGGCCCGCCATTATTACACAGGCCATTCAAAGCAAAACCCATTGCTCCATATCACCAGAGCACGGCTCTCAGAGGGGTTTGTGCAGGAAAGTCAATGACTGAAACAGCCGCCAAGGTTAATGAAGCCCCCCGGAAGCCACTGTTCAAATCCCATTTTAATGGTCCTAGAAGAAAGCGTCGCATCTCAAGTCAAACTGTGCTCAGGCCTGAAGGTGACGTCTGTGATGAAGCGAATGATCACGACGCGGCTTCTAAAGTGCAACTTCTCTGATGCTCCTCACAGGCCAGTTCAGAAGGTAATTAGCTGCCTGATTGAGTTTGGAATGAGACGTTTCACAAAAAGCGGCTTGTTGCAGTTGAAGAGGAAAACACTGCTTGGTTCGGCAAAGAGAGATGGCAATCTGACTGAAGCAAATAGCGGCCACAGTCAAACGGCATTTGATCTTTGTAATTACAGAATCTGCTGTGTTTGAACTCTCAGCACGTCTGCGTCAGACAAACATGCAGAATTAGAGACTCTAATCCATCTGGAGGTGGAAGTGTCACACGTTAATATCCTGCCAGTCCTACGACGAAGACGCCATTGTATTTGCATTCAGTCGCTCCCTGCCAGCTGCACTGTCTTCAACAGCCTGCTATGTGAAGTTTTCTTTCCTATGGTCTTTCCATTGCTCTGTGAGCTATAAATATCTCGGCGTCTGGCAAACTTTCATTACATGTTCACAAAAACAAAGGGGTTGGGAGGTCAAATCCTGCCTTGGTTTTCAGTATTGCAACAAATCCTCCTTCACATGTTCCTGTCCTCTCTCCCACTGACATCCGTTTTGCTGCTACAGCCACCTTCAACACCCACCTCTGCCACCTGCCACTCCTGTAGACAGGCCCAGTGTTCTTTTAAAAAACTCATGCGTGAGTCTCCTCATATCCACAATCACTTCTTCAGGTTCACAGCACTCTTTGTTAGTGATTAGGAGGATAAGGCTTTTCTAAAATCTTTAGATTTAAACAACCTCAAAATCATTATTAAACCGAGCGTGGCACCTACTGAAAACTGTTTCATGAAGCCTCATTCATCATTCCCTATGTCGGCTCAAGTGATGGTGCGATGAGGCTTTTTGAAACATGGTCCCCATTTTCATAGCCCACTAGATGGCACTCTCTGCCCTAAAATCTTCAGAGTTGTACAACCATTTCAATTAAATTCCTTTTTTAAACATATAACACCAAATCCTGAGCTGTGACACTGTCTCATGAAGCCTCACCAGCCTATGACTAGTCTGCTCTTCTTCTCAGTCCTCATGAGCTGCAGACCTTAATGCTCAGCTCATGTTCCACTCTGGCAGTCAGTAGTCCAATACAAGGCTACTTGCTTTCACACATGACATGACTTCAGTTATTTTTCAACTGAATTGCTCAGTTACATAGATCAATAGTCTTATTTGTAATTCATTTAAATAAGAAGTGTGTATATATATATATATAAACTGTATATATGACCTCGAGGAGATTTGTCTCCAGATCCCTGGCTGAGGTCAACATCCTGTTTTGGTCTAAATCAACTGAAATAAACCCTGTTTCTCGAGTTGAGATTTTCCCTTTTAAGCTATGTTGTTTTGTTGCCAGATCAGGCAGCAGAGAGGTGCACTCCAGATGTTTGAGGCATGTGGAGGACTCACAGGAATAAGTGAAGAACTCCAGAGACTGGGTAGCATGAGGGGAAGCACTTGGGCATCTTGAATGAGAGAAAATACTGTGCCTTGCTACCGAAGCTGTTGACGTCTTTGTGTAAGTAGGAGGCAGGAATTCCTCCGTGTCCATGACAGTTGTACTAGATTCACATTCTGAACAGCTACAGACAGACTGAGAGCAGACTATCTGTGGCTGGTACATGTGCACACAGTACCGTGGGGTTCCCAGCAGGGTACCTCTTGATATGCAGGATGAAACCAAACACAGTGTCATAGAAAACAGCTGGAGTTTGACAGATCTGAAATCTAGCTACAGGAGAGACATTTGGTGGATGAAGATTTTTACTAAATCTTTTTCGTACCAGTGAGATGTCCGGGTGGACGCTGCTGCTGCCAGTCCTCTGTTCACAGCACTGCGGGCCAGCATGAATCCCAGGCCCCAGTATCTCTTTAGATGTATTAAACATACAGCAGAGCAGATTTAAGTACAGCAGCGTGAGGTGAACCTTGAAAACCAGCGGCTTCCTATATTGCATGTTGTTTTTAGGATAAATTGATGCTGTTTGTCATTACTGCAGTATACACTGCACAAGAGAGATACTTTACTGTTATTACTGTAAGTGTAGTGGAGCTCCTCACTGGACTGGTGCCAGGGTGACCCCACCTCTTCACCCAAGGGATAAATAAATGAAAAATATTGAATGGATGAATCATTTTAGGGAAAGAATTTGATCTTTAAAGACGCTTTCAGGCCTATAGATTTGTGAAACATCTTACAATTGTTGAATGTTGAACCCTGTGACCAGAGGTGATGCAGGTAGCAGATGAGATTTAAATGAGAAAGATGCCTTCAGTGCTGGCCGAGACACCGCTGACATTTTGCATCTGCCAAGAAACCGAATCTGGAGCAAGGAGAAAAGAGTCAGACCGAGGCAACAGCATGTCTGTCATCGTGCACTTCCGTGCAGGAACTCGCAGACCCTGGCGATGGTCAATTGTTTTTACTGCTCAACAATCTAATTGTTAAATTGGGCAGCACATTTTAGGTTCATTGCGTCGGACTCAAAATGCAACGCTCAGGCTCTTTTTCCCCCCACATTTTAATAGCCATTTTTGAGTGAGTAACAGCTACAAGTGTGACTGAATAAACAAAATTATAATCACAAACACACAAACTGGGCTGAGAACAGCCCATCGTTTATATGGATTCATGTTGTGTTCCAAAGACCCATGAAGACAGTGTCCGTTTACTATGTTACAAGTGGGTAAAGCTCTTCACTGGGGTGACAGTGGCCCCGTAATGATCAGTGGACAGGAGTTTCAAATTGTCATCCGCCCATGTCACTGGTGAAGTGTCCTTAGACCAGGCCTTGCTTTGTGCAAGTGGCTCTAAATGGCTGGAACATATCGGTCACTCTGACTCACATTCCCCCAGTGTGACTGTGACATGAAGGAATAATGGCTTCCGTAAGGTGTTATGAAAAGAGCTATGTAACTGTAAGCTGTTAAAATAATCATGAACAACGGAGTGTGCATCCAGTACATTCGCTCTGGCGTCACATATTGAGCCTTGTCAAGTGGCCATTTTCCTCCTTGTTTGATGCAGAAGTCAGCTATCCAATGTCGCATGATATCGATGATACCAGGGGCCGTTCCCACCCAAGAGACACTTCTAGTATGCAACAAGTACGTGTCTATAGACTGATATATTGTGCAGACATGACTGTTGCCTGAGTTCATGTAACCATCTCACACCAAAGAGAACAAGGCATATATTCAATTTCAAATATTGACTTTCGACATCCTTGAAAAACACTTATTGAATAATTATTGATTCATGAAGCTGAAGAAGCTTCATGAATCAGGTTCCTTATTTTCAGTGCTCAGTAGGTGACGCTCTCAGTCAAAAGCAATGTGAGGTTTCGTTGAATTGGTTGTTCGAATCCAAATACAACTTGTTGAGCACATATGCCAAAAAAAACACTGGCACTGTCGCATCACGTCGAGTTATCTGGCACAAATATCGAGGCGTGTGATTTTGTCCATAGCGTTCAGTTTGCACTGTTTGCACAGGTATTCAAAATAAAATAATATGGAACACAATATTATCATGTATAAAAAGTTCACTATGACAAATGTGGTATCTGGTGCATTAAATATTTCGCCCTTTTTAAAGACATACTGCACATCCTTTCAAATGCATTGAAAGGATGTGCACATGTCAGTGAAGGGACCTTGAATCTTCTTCTCCTTCCCTTGTCACTCCAATATCAGGTGAAAATGTGGTAAGGCATTGACACAGAGCAAGAAAAGAGAGAACCTTTGTTTGTTTGGTTTGACTTAAAGTTGTCTTCTCCAAAATCCCAAATCTAATGTTGCCATTTCTTTAAAAAAGATATGAGTATTTCACAGAAAAAAAAAACGTTCTTCTCCATGTGGCTTGTCTTACAAATGACTTTTTTCAGTACAGGGCTCAGGGAGGACACTGGGAAATGACCAGTTTGGTTATAATGATGGCATTAGTGCTGGTTTCTACGGTAACTAAAAACAGGGTTGGTGCAACAGAACAGATTATAATGTTCCCCAGCTGCAAGACATGATGTTTTCAGATGACAGGAAGGAATCCTCGGGGGTTTGTGTTGGTGAAAACATGATGCATGATCATAACTTCTGACAAATGTCTAAAGCAGGCCAGACATCGCGTCGTCAAAGATGGAAATTCAAAGCATCTTTAGTTGTTTCCTTTTTGTACATGGTTGAAAGAGAATTGCGAAGGCGTGTCGCCTGCCTGAGGAAACACGTGACATCCAGGAGATTGAAGGGCTTAGTACCAAAATCTGAAACAATGTGAGATCAAAAACAGAAACATGGCTTTAAAAGTGCTCTAGTTTCTGTGCAGCTCTAATATCAGGGGGGGAGACTGTTCCAGAGTCAGGCACCAGCCACAAAGACGGCTCAGTCCCTGCGGTCTTTAGCCTGGTCTTGTGGCAGCTTAGGAGCAGGCCCTCGGGCCTTACCTTGTGGGTCTGGCAGAATAGTGCATGTAGAGAACCGGGCGGACCAATGAGCGGACCAAACCAGGATGGACAGGGTGTCTGCTTTTTCTGTAGTTGATAAGCGTCTTGTTCAGCTGAAAATATCATCATTTAAGTGTGTTCTCAGTGGGGGAGCGCTCGCGAGGCTTGATGAAACTGTTGTTTATTTTTAGTTCTCAGTAAACGTGCACACATCTAGTGGTTCTGAAAATGAGGACACTATTTCATGAAGCCTCATGAGCCAATCACTAGTTGTCTGTACTCATTATTGGCCATGATGGGCTGATGAGACTTCACGAAACAGTATCATCATTTTCAGAGCTAAGTAGGTGGCGCTCTCGGTTTAACAAATAAAGTGAGGTTTCATTTAAATGTTTGCTGAAATAAAAAGGTTTTAGAAAAATGAGGACACTGTTTCATGAAGCCTCTCAGGCCATTACCAGTTTATTCTACCAAAGATACTTGCATAGATATGCAAACGTTTCATAAAACACACTTACACAACACTGGTCAGACAAAGAAATTGTAGTCACTGGTTCCTCCTTCAAATAAATACATAAATAAAATGACATGTCTCCATTTTGACCTACAATGCACTTGCAGGTTAATCCATTAATATAGTTTGTGTATTGTAAGAGCCTGAATGGATTTATAATGTTCACAATGCTGCTTGACACTGGAATCAGGATAAGTTATGATGAGGTGTTCACATGATGTGAATTGGAGGTCACTGGGATTCATGATACACTTAACAGACTGAATGTGTTTGAAGCAGTTTACTGATGTGTTCCTTGTACGTTAGAATCGGCTGCTATTTGAGCTGCTCAGCATTTTAAGGTGCTGAATGCATAACTGTAGTGAAGGGCAGATGAAGCTTCATGAAACAGTCTCCTCATTCCCAGGGCCCACTAGGTGGCACTGTCTTCCCTGATATATTTGGATTTCAACGGAAATGTCTGTCCCCTTATCATGAAGCCTCACCAGCACATCATTAACTGAGTCTCATGAGTCTCGAGAATATAGACACAACCTCCCGAAAAAATAGCTGTCAAGTTGTGCCTGAGAAGTAGCAGAAGAAATAACTTCATGGGGAACACGTCCAATATGTGAGCCAGGCACGGCCCGTGACATTACTCAACATTCAACTGATCGGTAGATTAATTGAATTTAAACGTGATCAGATTCACTTGTCTTTCTGGTGACAAATCACAGCATGACCGAATATATTTTTTTGGAAAGAAAACACAGCCCTGTGGCTGGTCTGAGCTCTGAATAAATCTGGCTTGCTTTTGCAGGGGTTTCTTTGCTTGAAGGTTCCAGCTGGTTATTAAACACATCATGACTCTGCTCAACAGTGCGTGTAGAAGAATATCGAGCGGCAACAGCTGGTTTGCACTAAAAATGACGGCAGGATGCGGAAATAAATGTTTGCTAACAAGCTGAATGAATAAAAAGCCTCGTTAAACTACACCTGTTCCAGTCATCTCAAATTTGATTTAAGCATGGTGATCTTTAAACGACTATTTTTTTTTTACTCTTTTGAGCTACACCAGTGTTCATGAAAGTTTGCTCCTCTTTTGGACATATCTCAGCTCATCTTAGGGCACGGATGTTAAAAGGTGCTGAGGGTGACTGGGGAATGAGAAAATGGGGCAATAAATAAATCAGTTGATGGTGATGCTGAGTTAAATGGAGAGTGCATGTGAGGTCCAGTGTATCAGACACTGGAAAAATAAAATAACACACTTTACTGTATTGCATTTTACCTGATGGAAACATTTGCATGAGCTTTAGACAGACTTATTGATGTTGTACACCCGTTCAGCTCCTCGGTGACACGATAAAAGTAAAAAAATAGGATGTCATTCAATTTAATTAAATATAATAATGCTATTTATTTATTACAAACAAATCAAACAATTCAGCCACAGAAATAGTAGTGTTCTCAGGATTGTATTAATTTAAGGGAGAATAGTTAAGTCCTTCAGTTAACTGCATTACAAGGTTAATCCATTTTTAAATCATTGTGATTTTGACTTTTATTCCACTGTGACAGCTCGGAAACATGGGAGAGAAATGACACCTCATGTGGCGCCACAAGACGCAGGTGCATGAAGTACATTTATAGCAGCCAGCTCAGCAATATTGCACTGAAGGTTTCATGGAACAATGTCGTCATTTTCACAATCCACTAGATGGCAGTCAAAAATCACATATTTTTTACATGAAGAAGACCATTTACTGAGCTCTGTAAAGAAAGACACTTGGTCCTATCACGAGTGTCATACTGTATTTTTTATGTATTTTTGACACAAGAAAGTTGTAGAAATGAAGTAAGCGTTACTGTGTCGAGACGCATTGCCACTTTCAAACTTTCAAACACATGAAAAACCACTACAACAAAAGAGTTTATCGTGATTGTTATTAACAATAATAATCATATAATATCGCAATTAATTACATATTATACCACTATAATAATAATAATAATCACTGTCGTTATCATCCTGCATTTCTCACTGTTTAGTTGAAATTGCATTCAAATCTTCAATTATTGCATCATTTTGGGGATCATAATAGTTCAATTGGATGAAGAGCAATATAATTCTTTCATAACATGCAGTTCTTTGTTTTGCCGGAAACGCTAATTATGTAAATGAATTCTCCGTCTTTGGCTGAGCCGTCGACATTTTTTTCTTTTTCCTTTTTAAGTTGGCAATTATCTTGGTAATTACATAATGACCAATATAAATAGAACGTTCTCTTCTACGTGCGTCTCTGATACACTGATCCCATGCTGTGCAACATGTAACTTGATATGTAACTTGAGCCAAGTCCTTCTCTGTTCATAGCAAACCTTATTGAATAGAGAAGCTTAAAATGCCGTTTAATGCGGATTTAAATGCGGTTAAAATGTGGTTTGTCACTCCTAATAAATATGTATTAGCTATTCATAACTCAGTGGAAGAAGAAACAAACATGTTTTCAACTTACATTTGACATGCTCATGGACTGAAGTCAGCTGTAGATTGTTTATTTTAAGTCACAGGGGAAACTGTAAAAAGCACATGGACAAGACATGTGTGCTCCTTTCTTTCGATCATTGATCCGTGAAAGTTATATATTCTCTCTCTTCATTTGTGCTCCCATGTTGGACATAAAAGGTGCCACCATCTTACAGAGGTGCCACTGAACTGTACATAAGAAACAAAATAGGTTGTAGTAAGTCAGTTTTCATGCTGAAATGAATCTTTTGAACCAATAAAGTCATGTCCATGTCTTTCGCACCCTCACCGTACCACTGAAACATCTATCTGTGTAAGTGTAAGAAACAAAATCATCAAACATTCATTGTTGATATGTCCAATTTCATGCTTTTGTTTTTTTTTATCTGCGTGTTCGGGGACTGTGGCTCACTCCTCACTACCCATGAGCTCTTTTTCTTTTCACACTTTTTGAACCCGCTGTCAGGTGCTGACAACCTTTTCTATTCTTAAGTCTTCTTTCTTCTTTCCCTTTTGCTTCATGTCAGTCAGCGCACCAGCCTTCACCTTCACCTCCCCCATCTTGCGTCCAAGCATCAATGTTGATTTCCTCTAATAAGGGGCATCTTTTATTCACACTATTTCATGTCATCCACTAAGTTTTTTTAATTTTTTTTTTTATCTTCCCTCTCACTGAGATTTTCATACTTTGATCTTGGAAATTTAAATTCTGCCATGTGCTTTTCCATATTTTAGTCACCGATGTCAGACTCTAGACCAGGACCTCTAGGGACGGGAGCCCCTGAAACTGATGTTGAGACGCTAAACAGAGCTGACGTGAAGATCCAAATTGTTTTAACTGTAGCTAAGCACGGGCTGAAGAAGCTTCATGAATCAGGTTCCTTATTTTCAGTGCTCAGTAGGTGACGCTCTCTGACGCTCTCTCTGTCAAAAGCAATGTGAGGTTTCATTTAATTGGTTGTTCGGATCCAAACACAACTTGTTGAGGACAGAAAATGCTGCCAAAGGATATGCCCCTGCGAGCTACTTAAACTGAAATGACATATGGAAGATGAGACCCCATTGATTTTAGCAACGTTAGCCTCATTCCTCAAATACTCACAAAGCCAGCAACCAATAGCTTTTCAGGAAATTTGCATAGATTTCTCTCTGTTTTGTTTGTTTTTGTTTTTAGGAATTAAGGAAAACTAAAACTCTAAATGAAGTACTTAAAAAATATTGGATACTTTATTTAGAGTTTTAGATTTGACAAAACACACGACATATAACGTGCACAATCATGATAAGTAACTTGAGCAAAAAAGGTAAATAATAATAATAATAATGATAATAGTAAAAAAGAAAATGACGCCGCTCCGGGTTTTTAACTTGATATTTAGTATTAACATGAAAACATTTGGTATTAGTATTAACATGAAAACATCAGGAACAGCTATGCAAGACCGCACCACAGGCAACTGTGAAGAACTTGCTGAACATCAAAATGATAACTCAACACTGGAGGGTGCCTGGTTTCACAACATGCACAACCCCCTGCATGTTGTGAGGTCAAACGTCCAGCTTCTACAAAAGTCCCTGTCAGCTCGCGGCAGGCAACTGGAAATGGGGAGGAAATTGGAAAACTAGCACATAAGAGAATTCACATGGAACTGTTTGCCAGGAGTTCAATGTATTAAGTGGAGCTGTGGTTAACCTTGACTTTTTCTGGCCTTTCATTGCTTTGTCAATGGTTGTGTATCTGCGTTGCACCACCCTCTGGTCAAAGTGAGAACTGATCCTGCACCTGGCCATTTGAGTGTCCATGAGCTTCAAGGATTTGCTTCTTTAAGCTCTTCAAAGGTATAAGGACTTATACCATAAACCAGCTAGCTTGTGGCATCCAGGGAAGCGGCAGGAGCTCTGTCTGTTAGATCGCTCTCACCTGGTTCAATGTTGTTTAAGGCTAACACTTCAAGATAAGTAACCCTCACTGTGTGGGCTGCGTTTCAGCTGAGCTCATCATCAAATAAGTCACATATATGTTGTAGAAAGGCAGCAGCCAATTAGCATTTGAACAAACTAGAGACGATTGTTCGCAATCGACTCCTGCCACTTGCGACTCAATGTGCGCACTTTGGTCAATACGTTAACCGGAAAGTACGGAAATGACTTCAATAAATTCCGCAGCTCGGGTATGTGTTCCTGCTTGCTGGCTACACCGTAAGGTTTTAACTCACCACAGCTAGTAAAAAGCTCACTAAAATCCTCAGTTAATGTAGCCACCATGTTGTGCAGACCAAAGCCATGGATCAGATTGAAGTGGGTGATCCCCACACGCCAACTTTGACAGGCGAGTTTGACAGTTTCTTAGATTTCATTTTGTCATTGCTGGTCCCTGGTTTATGAAATACATTTCCTTTTAAATGATCCAATGATACATTTTAATATTTAATGTCTATTATATTTAATTAATAGCACGCTTATTTAATTATTGAATGTGAGGTGTATTCATTTGCATTTCATTTGGTTGCATTTGACTCTCCATGGTTTCTTATTTTACAGACTAGTGGGCTTCAGTATGCAGTGTGGCCAGTGACATGTTGACAGGCTCAGAAAAGCAGCTAATAAGCATGCAGCATTCCTCGTGCTCGACCTCTTGTTAGCCGAGGCAACACGCCACTGCAGCACAAGTAGTCCTCAGAGAGTCGGGACACCAATTACATCATGTTTACAGATTACATATTTACTCATCTAGTAAGTAAATACTCTTATTACCAATCGATATTGCTGGGACGAATTGTGACAGTTGGTCAGCCAGTCCTTATTAACCGGTCATCGTAAAGTAAAACACTTCACTGAGCAAAAGTTTGTTTTTGCACCACAAATCCTCAAATTAAAGTTAAATAAGCGATCGAGTGGAACTGTAAAGGAAGTGACCACACAAGGCACCAATTCAGCCACTGCTGGATTCTATAAATATGTTCCACAATTATGACAGCGATACACCTTCCTGACAGTTAAAAGTTGATGTATATTCCACTACATTTTTTTTATGTTTCCAACAGTATATCTGGAAAAATAACTCTCCCCTCTAATTCATAAGATGTAGAGTTATTTTCAACTTTTTCTCTGAAAGTCTTTTTTTTATCAGGAACACATTTAAATACATTTGAACTATTGCTTTATTCAGTTACTCTACAGAGTTATGTCAGCTGCACCAGGATCAGGAGGAGGCTTCCCCCTGCTCATATTTGGCTGTGTCTCTTGTTCCAACACCAAAGTAGCAGTGGGGTCTGTTGTATATTCTATCACATCGCTTTGGTTTGAAGCGGGACCATTGATGTTGCATCACCGCGTAAAGTCGCGAGAGGATTAGCAGCGAGCTCCACACCAACTACCGAAGTTAAAATATTAAAAATGCTCAGAGAGAGAGACGACAGAAATATGCATATGATTTTCAGAATTGATCAATTACATAACCTGGACTCAATTTTCAAGATGCAGAAAATGTTTACAGCTGGTTATTTGAGAACTGTGAACAGAAGATGGATATAAAAACAAAACATGTGAGAGGTTGAGTGGATGCCAAAGAGGTCATTTAAAATCATTGTTTTCCCACGACACATAGTGGACAAAAAATAATACCACTACTAATAATAATTATGATGACAATTCAATTCCAACCCAGTAACTTCTCTGATTCCAGAGCACAGTGCAAGCGCCTGTTTTTCTATCTACTGAGAAAAGAGAGGGACACGTGCTTCCAACGGTTGGAGGGCAGGAGCGAGGGAGGAGGAGAAGGGTAGTGAAGAGTGGGCGCAGGAGATGGCAATAACTGCCAGTCAAATACAGATTACGACGGAATGATGAGTGGAGATAATGAAGGGAGACATTGAGTGAAAAGGGCAGATCGTGTTAAAGCAGCAGAGATGAAACTACATCCGGTTTACTCCAGAAAAGACAATTGTGTGGCTGCATGTGATACCTGCCATCGCCCCTCTGCTGCAGAGGCATGGATGAATCATGTATGGGTGCTTTATGGCCACCTATTTTGTGGTCTCCATTCATTATTTAGCCCTCCTTCCCTCCTGGCTGTGTAACTTTTCTTGTCTCTTTTTCTTGTCCCTTTTTTTCAATGTCATTCTTAGATGTAAGGTCTGGTTTATTCCACTTTAATTAAACCTCTTTTAGCAAATCTCTTTCATCAGATTCCACAACCTATTTCTGTTCACTGACTTTATTTTAGTTTATTTTGTTTTATACTTTTTTAATAGCCATCTCCCACCTGCCGTCCTTTTATTCGTTTGACGTTGGTCACATCAGCTCATCTCGATATACATGACTTCTCAAATCACTGAGGTGTTTCATTTCATCCACTTAACATTTATAAATTCTAGCTTCTCTCTAGACTTTTTAAAAATCCATTTACTTTGTCACAACAGCCCTGAGCCAACTGTTAGCTCAGTCCCCGATCTTCAAATAGACTTCCCAGGGCTTGTTCACCAGGTGCAATTGGCAGTATGGATTGTGGAAGTGAGGTGCATCCAGCAGTTCATCCCATCAGACACCTACACCATAGGAGCTGCTGCACAAAGTGAAACAAAGGGGATGACGATGAATAAATCCCCCCTGGAATTTGTCCATGTATGTTGCATGCACAAACAGAAATTGGCCAATCCCTGGGATTCTGTTGGGGACATGCAACATCAACCATTCAGACCAGTTATTCCTCCTGCAAGAACTGCGAGTGACACTATAATTAATCACTATGAAACACACGTCAACATTTTTTTTTTCTCTAGGAAAAAAAAAATCTTCAATGTGCAGGCACAGAGACACGGGCAGGTGCATTACACCAAGCACTCAAGTCTCAAATATATAATATATATATATATATATATATATATATATATATATATATATATACTTACTACTTTTACCTGCCATGTGTTGATGTGGCCCATCTGTGTTTTGTTACAGTGTGCAAGATTTTCTGCCTCACACCTTCTAGAAGGATGAGCGAATATACAAAGATGCGTGTTGATCTGTCACGATGCGTGTTTACCTGTCTGTGTGTGAGCACATAAATTAGCTGAATCTCAAGTGGTTCCATTGAATTGAAATAACATCCAACAGTGAGTGAAGCATTTGGTTTACTTTACCAGACAAAAGAGGACTAAAGGGGACGGTGAAAATACGTAATACCAATGGGTAAAGACACCTTTCATCCTGTTTTCATGGACTGTTCAAGAGCAGGGAGTTAAGATGCTGTGGCACACCCATAGATTAGTATGTCAATAAATACATGTTTTACCTGTTTTCATGGACTGTTCAAGAGCAGGGAGTTAAGATGCTGTGGCACACCCATAGATTAGTATGTCAATAAATACATGTTTTACCTGTTGCACACGGCCCTAAACATAATTTCAGTCCAGCGCAGTACGTACTGTGAATAAAAGACAGCACAAAGGATGTTGCAGGCAGTTGTGTGCCACACGATTGTTAGCCACAAACTAAAGCATTGCTGGCAGCCAATTACCTCGCTCTCTCGCTGTGAGGGGTGAGAGCAGAAATCACTGTTGGTAATCGCTCAGCATCTGAAACCATCCCACTCTCAGGAGACAGCTGGGAAAAAAAGGCCACGTATTTTGGTGTACAGTAGATGTGCGTGGGTGCGAGAATCTGGCGCAAACTATGCCCAGCTGGAGGCAGTGACTGGGGGCTCAACAGGAGGGCATCAAGCTACCGTGGTTACATTATTGTTCACATGTAAACACCCCCAGGAGACAGTCAAGACAAACACGCTGTAGCTACACCTACGTGCCGTAAGCCTTGACTCAAGTAAAATTCAGGTTAATCTGGTATTTATGGAAATGAAGCCAATACCCTGCTGTGTAATCACTGCATTCACTTCAAGACATTTACTTGCCAGTGGCAAGAAAATAAACAAATAAATAACAAGCACATGAGCAGTCACAGTTCGAAGATGCCCGCCTGAATGGTCATTCACCTTTGTTGTTTCATTGCATCAGCATAGGACACTGATGTGTCCACCAAACTCAAAAACACTGGATAATTACCTGTGTCCGATGGCGTTGGTTTGTCTGTGTGTCTGTGTTCAAAATAGCTTCCATAGTTATAGATGGATTTGGACGACATTTTCAGGGACAGGAAAAGGAACCGATGGTTCTATGCTGGGAGTGATCACCATCTGGACCCTGGATATTTTAAAGGATTCCTGAACATTTTCAGATTCCAATGAAACATACTGCAAGAACACAGTGGACACTCCTGATGTGATGTAGATGTAGGAGACATGTAGTCAAAATATCCAGCTGGTAGACACATTTGTGGCCAACATTTATTAAAGGAGCCCTATTGTTCTTCTTCAGTAATCGACAGCCGTACTGACTGAGCAGCACAAAATTAAAATTCAAACGTAGCCAATATATATTTTGTTAAAGTTTATTTAAGTTGAAAGACAAGGATCACGCGAATGGCCATTGGTCCAACTAATCCAAATAAATAAATAAATATATTTTAAAAATCCCTTAAGCACGGATCTGAAACAATCCAGTTCCTTAAAGAGGATGTTTCAAATGTTGTTCCACAACGCAATAAGTCGCACATCATGATGATGCTCTGTGATGAGCTCGGTGAGTGAGAGGTTACAGTGACATCACATTTTAAATATAAATATTTAAAATCATAGAGAGTTTTGCAAACAGACACATGCTGCAGCAGTCAATAGGACTACAATATAATTTTAAAAGACTCAAATCAGTAGGTTAAATTCTCTTGAATGAAAACAAAACTGACAGCGTAGCGTCAAGATGGAATCACAGATTCTGAGACAAAATCATTCCAATCTTGACCAGACGTAGAGAAAGTGCCTACATTGAGCATGAGAGAGGTTTTGCTGCAAAAACCACCTGCAACTACAGACAAATAAGAAACACTCTGCACCAGCATATGAGGCATTCTGTGTTTGAGCATGCAGGGTAGCGTGTCAGTCACAGCTCCTGGGATATTTCCAAAAACATTCAGCTCATAATTAAACGCAAGCATGAAAGTGAAGCAAGTGAACAAAACATGAAGTCTCTGCGAGCCAGCGATCAATCATCTGCCCAAAAACATCAGGGTTTACACCTCGAAGCATGAGCTGCTGAATACGAGAAAATTAGTTTTGCAATCCACAGCCAAGAAAACTCTGAACATCTTTCACTTAAAGCGCAAGATTTCCGTAGTGCTTTGAATTGCAATGTTTGACTGCAAAACTGCTTTCCTAGATGGTCGACGTTGCATTGCAGACTTGTGCACCCCGGTCCTCAGATCTTTGTTCCACCTAGTCCAGCACACACAGTCCAGCCCATGAGGGTTCAGCTGAAACAAGCAACTAATGTACAACCCATATCCCGCCCCTGCTCCATTGGTATTCGTGTTTGGTAACGTGCCAAAATATAATTGCTTTATCACAGATTTATGCAGTTCAAAGTCAATGCAAAATTAAAGACCACGTTGTGATCTTTCAAAAAGCAACCCCCTGTTCTTGCCTCTGACACTAATAGTGGGATACCAAGAATAACTGCATGGGCCCTTCAGACTGGCACCGCTGCAGTCATCGCCGCAGCTTCTTGATTTCTTGCAGCAAGCAGAGGCTCCTTCATCTCCAACCACATACTGAGTTTTGCCCCGTCTCTTTATCTGGCCCATGGCCTGTCTAGTGGACCCCTCCAGTTTGAAGTGTCTTACTTTCTGCACAGGAGGGAGCCACTCCAATCTCTGCCTCAGTTAAAGTTTCAAACTCAGTTTGCTTTTCCAACTGATTTTATCTATTATCTTACTTTATCTATCTTTGAGTCAGATGTAAAAAAAAAAAGGAGGAAAGAAAATTGTTTTTCTACACTAAAGAGTTCTCACCAATAACCCCTGTAATTATTTGATCATAAGCTCACTGGTCCCTTCAATAGCCAGAACAACACCTTCTCACTCCTAAGGCATCAGATATGTCAAGTATGTACTTAGTGGGGTTTTGTGTCTCAGAGTGACACAGAGGTCAGCTGTCATTGTTGCTTGAGGATGCGCTAGGCTTTCAACTGAATCACGTTTTACCTCCCATGGTATGTCCTGACACTGACATCTCACACACACACACACGTCATGTTTTTTTCTGGAGACATTTCGTTGACTTACATGCTAACTTTTCATCCTAACCATCCAAAACAAATGGCTAACATTAACCAGTACTCTAAACCAAACATAAATTAAATTATAATGACCCAGTTATTTTGAAGCTTTAATCCTCAAATGTAACTTTGTGGGGACTGGTAAAAGGTCCCCAAAAATAGCAAAACGTCCCCATAAGGAGTGTTTTCTATGCGGGATGTCTAAAACATGCATGCACAAACACCGATTTTATTTAGGGTGCACTATGTTGTATCACTTCCCGTGTTCCAGCGTCCCAGAGGTGAGCTCCAGATTTTGCTCCCTTGCAGGTAACTTTCAGTTTTTCCTGTCAAATGTGTCTCATGGACTGTTTTCGCCAAGAGCTTGACCATGATGTAATTCCATCAGAAAACTCAGTTAAAATCAGGCTCATAAACTTTAATTCAGAAAAAAAAAGTAAGCTTCAAATATGAAACAAACTGTCAGGAAAAAAAATATTCCTGATTTTTTTTTTTCTTTTTTGTTTACAGCTTTGAAGTATATGGCCCTGCTTTAGCTCCACAGATACCCGGCAACTTGAGATGAAGAAATGTTTCTTATACCATTGACTTCTATTTAAAGAAGGTTATCGTTAAAGTTGACTCTGATCTTAAAATATCTATTGAGATAAACTTTCTGAGCTTACTTTCCTCAAACTTCTACAGCAACACTATCCGAATGACAAGCACACCAACAAGCCAAACTGCGTGCATCCCTTTGCTTCTGCAGCAGGGACTCATTTACTGGCCACGTCCGGCCCACAAAGATATTTCATTTAGTCTTTTGCCAAAACTAATCCCAAATCATCTGAATTATTCAGTCTAACCCGTGATGTGTTTGTGTATACATCATTTGCCACTGCATGTGGCTTGAGCATTACCATGACGCACAATTCCTGAATTAATCTGATTTTTATCGGATACGATATTACGATATATATGTCTTCCTACGATTATAAAAACGTGATAATCGTCATTATTACCCGTCTCCCCAGCTTCTCTCTTTAAGTCCGGATGCACCCATGAAAATTGACCGGTGGGAAGCTACTGTGGAGGGCACGGTGAGCGCGCTACACAGAGTGAGCGCGAAGCTCCGCCTGTTAGAGAGAGAGAGAGAGAGCCTCTGTTTACACGGAGTGGGGGACGCTAAAATTAGCCACTGTTAGCTACCGACTCACTTGCCTCTACAACGGCGGCATGGTATTCAGAACCTCCGAGGAGCAGACGCTCGTCCAGCGTTCTGAGTCACAACAGCGATGCTTGTTGGAGATGTTTCAAAAACCAGGGATTATTTGGAAGTGGACAAATGCATAAGAACAATCGCTTGCTCAACCTGAGATGGGGTGATAAATTCAAGCGCTCCTTGTCATTCATCACGCTGCAGAGACGCAGGAAGAGCGCTCAAATATGTAAGTTTTATGAAAGGAGGGATTTCTTCTATTGCGAAAAAACAAATACAAAATTGGAATATGTCATCACAGCTTCCAAATCACAAGCACAGAAACATCTTTGCGTCCGAGCCAAGTGCCAGCTCAGCTCAAAATATTGTCGAGCTGAGCTCGAAGAAGGTTCAATAAAACATGAAGAAGGTTCAATATAACTGTTAAATTATTTAAATTTTACACATTGCTTTATTGTAGTTCATTGTTCAATAAAGTTTGAAAGTTTAATGGCAGCTAAATCTTAAGTCGGTCAATAATCATTTGAATAATCGCGATTATCATTTTTGCCATAATCGCCCAGCCCTATTATGAACCATCTCAACTTAGATGCAGTTAATCTCCTTGGTTTTTAATATACTTGATTTACTTAAGCCCTTGTTCAAAGGTGACTTTAAGCATACACTATATGAATAGACAGACATTTATTTATAAGGTGGCTACTTCTGCCCTTACACTCTCTGCCCCGTGGCCCTCGTCCTTACAGCAGCCCTGATCTATGCCATTGTGTTCACGACAATGAACACTGCATTGCAATGCAGTGTTCAAGAAAACAATCAGAGACAGATTTGGACACGGCAAAACACCCTGATTCCTTGTATGAAATATTTAGTAAACCGTTCAGGTGTTTAAAATTTGGCCAGTGTGATTCTCTGTAGAAGTGGGTCACCAGCTGTCAGCTCGGAGTTGCACCTCAGTAAAGCCCTTGTATGATACACTATCTTAGACCAACTCTGTCCCTTCGATTGAATTTGTTCTCACATTCACTGTGCTGCTGTCTAAAACAAAAACCATGTATTTCAGATTGTTCTCCTCACCATGAGAATTTCCATACGTTCGAAAGCTTCTTCAGCTCATGTGTCAAAGCACAGCGTGAATCACCTGAGGCTCAGCGTGGATTACGTTGTCGCTGGTTTAATGTTTAAAAATGCAGCTCGTGAAGAGGACGCGCAAAGATGCTTCAGGCTTTAAGTGTATTTGAGCGTGTCAGCCACTCTCAAGTATGTGACTCTCATTAAAATGCATGGAAGGCTGTCCAGATGTTTTAATTGTTGATGAACTTCAATGTGTTTTTTGAAATATTAATCCCGGGCCATTTAGTTAAATCTGCGATGTAGATTTCTGACATTTAACTTTCAACAGTGCTTTGTGAGGCTTGAAGAGCTGCATGGGTTTGAAAGTCATATTTTTGATCTGATCACCGAAGATGAGCAATATTTGTCAGTGAGATCCTTTTGCTTTAATGTACTGCACATTATTCACGAGGAGATATGGACTGAGTCGGATGAAATAATCAGTTTTCCTGTTTCATACTGATACATCCCCCTTGAAAGCAACACAACTCACGGTGTGTTGCTTTCAAGGGGGATGTATCAGTTTTCCTCACTGTGTAACAACCAGCCCATGCTGTACTTCAGCTGCTTCTCTTCTGATTTCAGCTCACATCTGATACTTCCACAAACAAGTGTTGTGCCAGATAAGCAATGTGGAGTTTTGACAGCATCGTTTCCTCTATTCTGCAGCAGGAGCAGAGCAAAGTTGCACTCTGGGCTGTGCGTTTGTTAGTTTTTATCCACTGATCCGATCTATGCATCACTGTATCAGTCATGATCACATGGAATCACTTTATGTATGTTGCACGTATTGCTCGAAAACAGTTAGGCTCATCTGAATAAATGAAGTTTCCGTTGTAAATCTTCTTGTAAATGTCTGTACGTGTTTAAGGAAACTAATGTGTTGGCATATGCAAAGAGTGGAGGCAGTTTTTAGTATTTCAGGGTTTGCTGTGGCACGACACACTTGATCGCAGCACTCGGATCCGTGTCACTGTACGGCGCACACTGACCTTTCCAGCTCTCCGGGGCGCCGGGACGCGCAGCTCCAGCTCAGCGCCCGCTCTGCACGCGCTGGTGTCCGGACCCAGGAAACGCAAAATGTCGCTCCTCTTCCCTTGTTCACAGAGTGTCTAGAATCACAAGTTGAATTAAAGCAAGGGCTCGGGTTAATTCCTCGTCTCTGGTCCGCCTCGATCTGGAGTTACAATTTCAAATCAGGACGGTCCTGATTCGTTTCGGTCACTGTCAGGAAGCTGAACTGGACCGCACAGCCTGGGTTTAATGCCAGACTTAGCCGAGAGGAGAAAGGAAAGATGGCTTTGTGGAATTGATATTTGAAGCGTGAAAATCAACGCTCCCTCTCTCACTATCTCTCTGGCTCCCTTTTCATCTCTCTCTCCTTCCTCTTCTGTGCGCTCTGGACCGGTGCCGTGAATGAAATAGCTTTACGCGCGGGGCACGTTGACAGCC
Organism: Synchiropus splendidus; assembly: GCF_027744825.2. NCBI lineage: Eukaryota > Metazoa > Chordata > Actinopteri > Syngnathiformes > Callionymidae > Synchiropus > Synchiropus splendidus. The sequence continues at coordinate 12,592,605 of NC_071336.1, forward strand.
AAATATATTCCCCCAATTGTGACGTGGGTTCTGTGACGTACGCCTGAGATAGAATACATGATCTCCAAAAATGATAGGACGTTCAATCAATGCTGTTTGCTGTTCAGTGAGTCTACATACATTTCAATCATATTGCAATGAAAAAGACACTAACTGCACGTACAGTCCCACAGAAAATGTGGATAGTGGCATCAGTGCTGCTAGTGGCCATTAAAGGTGCCAGATCAGTCTCATCAGAAAACACATCTCTTTGGCAAATCAACTTCACAACAAAATATGGAAAGGTTTGGAATTGTAGAGTCAAATCAAGTTAAAGTTTGTTTAAAATGGCTGCACTCCGTTAATGTTTCATGTGCTCATGAATTGGTTCGTATTGCAACTGATCACAAATATCGATGTCTGAAGCATTTTAAGCATAAACAAACCTGGCTGGTAATATAGACACACTTAACTCGTGTATCAGACTGAGAAGACTGAACTTGTGTTTCAACATGTCAGTCAGTGAAACAATGTCACATCACATGATATAACCGTTCTATACCTGCTTTGTTTCACCTTTTGAGGGAGAAGCGCAGTCTAAATTTTAAGATTCATCATTTAAAACGGAGAAGCCAATCCTCAGTAGCTCTCTGCAAAACACGGATGCTCACAGATCAATCCACAAGACCATTCAATTATTTGGTTTATAGCGTTCTTCTCTTTAAAGGATGTGTGACCAAACCATGACAATGTTAAACCGATTCAATAGAAGCATGATAAAACATGGTCATAATAGTAGGGTCAATTTGAAAGCGGTGAGCTTCCTGAAGCAGAGCAAAGGTTGCTGACCCTTCTTGCACACAACCTCACTGCTGGCTTCAAATTTGTCATCAATGACAGTCCCCTGGTAATTGTGAGACTGCACCATCTCAGGAGTCGGCCCATCAATAACAGTGTCTTCATGCATGTGAGCATTGCTCCTAAAATCAGTCACATTGTCTTCAGTTTTTGCTTCATCAATTTGGAGGTGAGATTGTTCACACAGTGCAAAGAATCATCTTCTGCTGGGTCATGGCTAGTTTCGCTCTCCTGACACGGAATTATCTGCATATTTCACAATGCATCTACTGTCATGTCTGCTCTGGCACATGTTTGTGTATAGAGTGTGTAACACTGGTGACAAGGCAGCCGAGAGGTGAACCAGTGGACAAGATCATCATCATTTATTTTTACCCACCTTGATCTGTTCATTAAAAAGTATTAAATCCGACCATGTTGTTATTCATCTGAAATTGTTCTCAGAATCAGAATCAGAATAGAATTTATTGCCATGGTCAGTGGGGGTCCCACCAACTAGCAAAGTGCTTCGATCCGAAGATCCGACCTGCACGTCTCTGGGTCCTGGAGACATGTACAGGTCCTGAAGAGGTGGCAGGCTGCAACCAATCACCTTCTCAACAGAACGTACGATGCGCTGCAGTCGGCTGTTGCTCCTGGAGGTGGCGCTGTTGTACCAGACAGTGATGGAGGAGGTGAGGATGGACTGGGCGATGGCTGTGTAGAACTCCACTAGCAACTTCGTAGCTGCCTCAAGAAGAACATTCTCTGCTGGGCCTTCCTGGTGAGGGACCTGATGGTTGGCTCCCATTTGAGGTCCTCGGTGATGGTGGTGCCCAGGAAGCAGAAGGAGCCTACAATAGAAATGGGTAAACCAGCCAACATGAGAGGGGACGGAGAAAGTGTGACTCTCCAGAAGTCTATGATCATCTCTGGGCGTTGAGCTCCAGGTGGTTGTGGCTGTACCAGGACACCAGCTGCTCCACCTCCCTCCGACTCATCTCCATCTGAGATGAGCCCGATGATGGTGGTGTCATCCGCAAACTTGATCAGCTTCACGGACTTGTGGCTGGAGGTGTAGCAGTTAGTGTACAGAGTGAAGAGCCATGGGGAGAGAACACAGCTCTGAGCAGACCCGATGAGGGTGATTGAGGGTCCAAGTGTCAGAGACAGTCGTCCCCAGCCGCACACACTGACTCCGGCTGGTCAGGAAGTCTGTAATCCATCTGCAGAGGGAGTCAGGCACGTTGAGCTGGCGAAGCTTGTCTTCAAGCAGAGCTGGGAGAATTGTAGCTTCATGGCTCAAATGCAATGTTGGATTGTATGAAAGGCAGAGGAAGAGTCCACACATAAAATTCAGACAGGAGTCCTGTCCAGATGCCTAAAAAGCTCATTCATCAGAGCGAGTGTTGCAGCCTCCACTCTCCTGTGAAGCCCGTATGCAAACAGCATAGGATCCAATATGTGTTCAGTCTGGCCGACAATCTCTGTCATGACCAGCGTGCCAAAGATTTTCACGAGAATTGGTGTCAGAGCAATGTGTCTGAAATCTCTCGGGCATTGGGATTTTGGTACAGGAACTACAACTGCATTTTTCCTGGTACATGCTGTCTTTGTAGTGACTTTTTTTTTTTTTTTAGCTGACAAAAATCCGTTTTGATATATCGCCGGGCAATGCTGAAATGGTTAAATTGGTCACTTTGCTTTTCTAATTCGTGACGAAAATCCAAGCTTTCGAAACTTCCATGAATACCAATAAAAGAATTGGCAAGATCCAAGTCAAAAGTTAACCAAGGTGGAGTGGCCTGCTGCTCTCTGAGTTCATGCTGGCTGATACTGACTCAAGTTCATTTGTAGCCAATATTCCCACCATAACTAATTTAGAATTTTGCTTTGCCTGCAAGATTTAAATATTTAATAGTGGCCAGTCGAGTTGCTTAAGGGCAGAGTTATGGCATTGATTCTAAATCCAAATCAAAACATCAAAATCAGGGATGAAGAATGAAGTGAGTACAACCCAACATGCATGTGAATTCCAGATACTGCAAAACTCTGTTGCCTAGTTCAGCCTGCTACCCTAAATGTAGGACATCTTGTTTCCTAATTCACAGTGAAAAGAGGCCTGTCCTCAATGTAAACCATTATCGTCATCAAAAGTTTGAACAAGGGATTGAAATGCACAGCCAGTTAGCTTAATCCATAAGTAAGCAGTTGCCTGCAGCTTCATCTGTTGATGATATCTGTACCTCAATTTCACTGGTCTAAAATAAGCTAATTTTCCTCACGAACGTTGACATATTAAATATAGAGAGCGAGTAAATGGTAATATTGTTCCACTGAGATACAGAATATCGTTCTTTGGATCAGAACAAGCGTTTTTTCTGCTATGGATCAGTAACACTACAGAACATTTGAATGCCAGACATACATTTCAAGCCAGGCAAAAACGTGTGTCAAAGCAAACAAAAATTATGACAGAGAAGGTCCCACAGGATATTCTAAAAATGCTATCTATCTAAGCGAGTCCCGGATCGTTTCCCTGCGTTCCGCTGCGGAGCGCGATTTTCCTGCAGCTCCCGGCTGCACACCTCAGTGTTCTGGGAGTTTGAGAAGTTGTTTTGAAAAGATGTTGTCCGCCCAGACAGTGATCAGACCCTTTACTGCCCAGTATTTATCAGGTTTGTGTGGAGTCGCGCTGTACACGTAGTTTCCAGCATCTAGCACTGAGTCGCCTGAGGTGTGAAGCTCACCACCCGCTGAGCCACCCGCTGAGAGTTTCCCGAGACAAAGTGCAGGTCTCCAGCGGGGCTCAGGTCCGCGGCCAAAACCCGACTCGATTGTATTCACATCTCGGGCTTCTGAGCTGAAAGAGCTTTGTCTCGAGATAGAACCCCTAGTGTGAAAGCACCCTAACATAAATAGGGCTGTCAATAGATTTAAAAACAAAATGTCTCAATTAGTTGCACAAGAGCTGAGTTACCTCAATGAATGGAAAATGATTGAAAATGATTATTCATGATCCAGTGATATGATTCAGATTTTTTTTTTTTTTTAATCTCCTGATAGTCTTACTAATAAATGACAATGATAGGTCTTCATGAAACAGTGTGCTTATTGTCAGAGCCCACTAGATGGCACTCTCTGCCCTAAAATCTTTGAATTTGAAAAACCAGTTCAATGAAACTTCACTTTTAAACCAAGAGCGCCACCTACTTAGCGCCGCTAAAACGCATCACACTGTTTCATGAAGTCTCATCATCCCATCATTAGTTGTCGAGTGCGTTTTACTTGCAAGTAACACCCACAGTTAAACAGTGGGATTTTCATTCATATAATTTTGTTTGTCACAGTAATTTAATGTATCACCTATAACGGCGGTTGTTAAAGTTAACTCTGATCTTAAAATATATATTTAGATACACTTTCTGAGCTTACTTTCGTCAAACCTCTACACACAATTCGAATGTCAAATAACTGATATGGTGAAACATGGCCACAGTTACGATGAAGAAGACAATGCTATGTTGCTTGCTGCTTGAAAGAAGCTACATAGTTCGATCATCTTGATCGAACTATGTAGCTTCTTTCATGTTGTTTGTTTTTACCTCAGTATTCTGTAAGCCGTTGTTTGTTTTTCATATTGATTTACCGTAGCTCATATGTTGTTGGTTGTGTTCAGTATTTTTTTTTCTATGATTCTGTTACCTAATTATTTAGTCGCAGCTCATTCCAGATGAGGGCCGCGTGTTGCCTTCATCAGTGTGCGACCTTCAGCTCCTCCGCTTTATCGATTAGAGTGAGAAATGACATGTTGCGCATGAATACATACATCGCAGGGCAGAGGTCGTTCTCCTAGGGCCACAAGGTCTTGAGAGAAGTGAGGAGTTTAATATCTGTGAGTCAAGAGATTGGACCTTAGATAAATAAATCTGCAGCAGTAACTTGACCTTGACCCTGGCTGTGATTTAAGAAGGAAACTGTGTTCAACATTCTTCTCTCTCCATTCTGATTCTGTGCCCTGGTGCACGCAGGCATCCTTTTCAGATGCAAGTGCAGAAGTTTAAGATTGGAAGGTCACCAGAGGGATGGCCTTTAAAACACGTTTCAGGGTGTGCGGGATTAAGCTTTATTTTATTTTTATCGAGAATATTTTATCTCTAATGTCCAGGATTAAAGGGCCACTTGAAGTAGTTCAGAAATCTCGACATGACAGCAGGTCACCTCAGGTTCAGCCAGTTGTGAAATGTTTAATTGGTTTGCCCAAGGAGAGTTTGGAAATCATCGACCACATTATAGAGCTTGCTACTTAGAGAATAAAAATATTCCCGGAACAGACCCATTTCCACAGTACTGTATATAGTTTCTGGTTCACTGATGCAAGCAACAAAGACACATGATGCTCTGCTAAGTGACCATTAACTGAACACTGATGGATGTAGTTTTCATTATTCGTTCATTTACTGCCACTCTATATCAAGTGTGTGTGTGTGTGTGTGCGCGTGTGTGTGTGTGCGCGTACTGCAACCGGTCCTTGATTTCATCACATGGCAAATGTAGGCAGACAACCGATCACAGACTTTCACTCCCTTTAACCCTTGAATGCATTTGAGCTGTGGAAGGAAACCAGAGTTCCTGCGGGAAACCCACCACCAGTCAACTTAAATTTAAGCAACAAAAATGTTGACACAATGTAGCTATCAGGTCTAATTTGATCGCCGTTTACACGGACACTGTTTACACGGGGGCTATGTGTTTGGCCTGCCGCTCTCCTCTGCCAGCTCTGCTTTCTGGCTTGTCCATCCTGGATCTTGTCAGAGATGTGCACCTATTATTGGTGTATGATCGCCAAGCGCTTTTGGATCTCCGTAATCCTGGTTTTAACCAACTATTACCAGGCCGGGAAAGTCTGAATTTTTCTGGCTTTGTGCTGTCTGACAGCGGAATTCCTGTGTAGGGCTGTGCCACACCGAAGGAGACGCCGCAGAGCCGCAAACACCGGAGACACAAAACTTGCTCTGGTGAACGCTAGGACACTAGCAAACACATTTATTGTCAAAGTGACGGAATCCTGGCTGACTGCAGGTGAGTCTGATGCTCTAAATTACCTTGTACCATTGGACTGTACGTTCTTAAACGCACCAAGGATGTCCAAAGGAGGGTAGTTGCAGTTCTGAAAAACAAGTTTCACTTCAAAAAACTCCCTGTTTGTGATCGGTCGGGTGCACCCCGTTCTCTCTGTTGAGTGATTTACTGACCTCCAAAATATAATAAGGACTTCTTCAATGACTATTGCGATTTTTAGTCATAAGTAATGACAAAATGCGATCAGGTTTTATTTGTTTTTGTTTTAACATACGTGTGTGTTGTCCTAATAAGACTATGGTTGTAGATTTTTTGAGGCCATTCGAGTCTTTTCATGAGAAGCAGTGGGTTACTGGTCACACACATTCATGGTCACACTCTCGATCTGGTCTTATCATGCGGCTTGACAAAGCAAACTCCCTGGCTAAATGACTAGCATGGCCCGGCAAGCTCGTAGGAAAGCTGCCATGACTCCCATGTACTTTTTAAAACAGTGGATTTCCTCCTAGAAGCGAAAGCATCATCAGGTCAGGAAGGATCTGTAGAGCTATGTGAATAGTTTCTTGCCTTTTTCACTGATAAGGTGGCAGCAGCCAGAAGCCAAATATCTTGCCCATCAAGTGATCCAACCGTTGCTATCTCTGCTGTTTTTAACCAGTTTCAGGCGGTATCTCTCTCTTGAGGTAATTGTCAATAAGATGAAATGCTGCCACAGACACCATTCCCCTGCATCTGTTTTCGATACCATTGGGTCACCTGTCCTGACTAATTTATACAGCAGTCTTTTATCTGGTGTTGATCCTGAAGTTTTTAAACACGCAGTAGGACAGCGGCTTTTAAAAAAACAGGCTTTGAACCATCGGTGGTCTCTATATTTTCGTCCAATATTTAAGTTGCCTTTCCTCTCCAAAGTAATGGAAAGTGTAGTTCTCACGCCGATGGTTAGTTTCCTTGAAGAGACGAGCATACTTGAAGTATTCCAATCCGGAATGAAAGCCTTGCACAGCTCCAAAACTGCACTTTTGAGGGTCTCAAAAGTGGAAACTCTAGCAACGCTGTCATAGATCATCATATGTGATGGGTGTGACAGGTAAAGGAAAGGCCTAGAATGGTTTACATCACACCTGACTGGCAGAAGCTTCTCAGTACGTATAGGGAACTCGACCTCATGCACAGAGCCACGAGGATCTGATCTGGGACCCTTACTGTTTTTTTTTTTGTTCCTGCTTCCCTTGGCCACATTATTAGGAAACATGGAATTCCATTCAGCTTTTATGCTGATGACTTCCAAATGTATTTTCCCATGTCACAAAATGGCTCATCCAATCCCCATGCAGATTCTTTTAAGGAGGTACCTGCATGGATGGCTAGCCACCTTAGTTTTTACACCAAGAAAACAGAAGTGATCCACTTTTTACATGTGAACGGCAAATTAGCTCAGTTTCTTCCACTTCAGGCAGCTAGCAAAAATAAAATCCCAAAAAATGAAAAACTGATACTTTTATTACTTTATGCCTGGACTATCCTTAACACACTTTATAATGTGTTCAGCCAGACCTTTCTTGCTCATCTTCAACTGGTGCAGAATTCGGTTCAAGTGCTTCCATGGCCTCGGCCCAACCTGCTTCAGCTGCACAGCCCTACACGGTCGCCAAGGTCTGTTAGTCAGCAGCTCTTAGTCGCTCCAAAAAGCAGACTTTGGTCTTGGAGTGACCAGGCCTTCTCTGTGGCAGCCCCAAAGCTCTGGAATCTGCTACCTGCTTCATTGCACTTGCACTTCTGTCTCTTACCTGTACAGCACTTTGTTGATAACTTTGTTGTTGAAAATGTGCTTTACAAATAAAACGGACATGAATGGATTTGGATTTACAATCGGCTCTTATTGCATGTCTTCATACTGATTTCTTTGCGCATTTGCAAATGAACATCATTTTACTTTGACCAATTTTTGCACAAAGCAATTTTATCTGACACCAGCTATTGAAGATGTATTGAAGATTTATTGTTTTTAAAAAGTGGAGTTTAACGACTCACCTGTTTCTATTCAAATAAGCTCAATAAAATAAGTTCGGGGGGCATGATTCATTTCATTTCTGTGTAATTTACTTTCGCTTACGATGAAAGAGACGTCCCGCCGTCTTAGCTAATTGAAGCAATTCAATTTGCACTTGATTGGTTAGTTAGTTTTTTTTTTTTTTTTTTTTGCAGTTACCAAGTGAGGCCCGAGGGAGTTTCTCTTCAATCTATCAAGGTGAAATGGGTTTTAAATGGATGTGCAGTCACAGAGGGAGGTGCCAATAAATACGAGTATGTGTAGCTATGAATTTGAAGTCACGAAGAAAAGTTTTCTTGGAGTTTGAAGACTTTTTTCCTGCAATTTAAAAATTAACAGCCACAAGTGCTCAAATATATGTTTTTTGCTAGTGTACAAATCCACTCTCCGTGTGCTCTCGCTTTTGCTCCGCCTGGACTGAGATATTGGGTGCAAAATGAACTTGAGCACTTGCAGGTCAGTGAGCTGGGGTCAGTTAGGAAATGACAGCCACTCTCACCAGTCAGCGTTCTCACGCTCGGTACGGGAGAAAACTCCTTCAGAGAAGCACATTTGCCCTGGTAAATGAATAAAAATATATTTGGATGTGTATAATTGTCTAATACAGAATCGATTCTGATTTTTGTGCAAAGAAGAAGAACTCTGAATGGCTGTCATATTTTTTTTTCCTGAAGAACTTGTTGTGGTATTAGTCTGATTAACGCTTCTCTGTATTAAATAAAGGGGAAATATATAATAAAATGTTTTGAGGGATTATTAAAAAAAAAAAAATTATATATATATATATATAGTTATTTGTTATTATTGTTGGCTGCGACTCTGTCTCTGTGAGCTTCGCAGATAATGGCACACAGCTGGAACTAATCAGCAGTGAAGCTGGCTTCACGTGGATAAAGGCTCTCCTGTTCAAGTGCTACGTGCCAGAACATCATTGCGCATATGTTGGTGAGAGGCTTCCATGTGTTACTTTCGAGGTCTCTTGAGCGTTCGGATAATTATTTCTGCCATTTCTGGTCCTCACTGCCCAGATCTCTCCTTTTGTTTTTTGTGTCTTGCCGTGTGTGAGGTGGACCGCCCTGTGCTTGTTTGGTGACTCTTTCTTTTCTGGTTTGTGTGAGTTTCCTGACCGCCATCTTATCTTCATGTTCTATTTTTATATTACCCTGTGTGTTTGACTGCTTGTGTATTTTGTGCCATTGTTGAGCGAGTGTCGTGACATACGTTTTCTATCTACTTGGTTGGCGTGTTATTCTCCTGGTTCTGTGACGCCCTTGGTTCCTCACCAATGGTCCCTCACAACTAATTTGAATTCCATTAACATGGTTTACTTTCCTGGTAGAACAGTCAGTCCTTGTGTCAGTCACAACCAAAACTATAACAGGGTCCACCAGTCTGCCCTCCCTCGCCACCCAACCAGGCCATCTGTGGACGCACAAGGAAATATATTATAGTTGAGGATCTAACTAAAACTGGACCAGCCCACTGTCAGAAAGTTAACCAATGGGCCACTTTCTTTCTTTGGTATGGGAGGGGCGTCTGCTCAGTGGGCAGATTTCGTCTGACTTAAGTGGCACAGTTAAATCTATACAAAGAATTTCAGACAATTCTAGTATCAACAACAGAGGGATAGTATCATCAAGTGTCATGGACTAATAGTAGCGTGGCACTTCCATGTTCTGTGAAGGAAGCCTGTGTACTGGTGGCATGATCATATGATACTACATTGTATGGTGACATAAGCCACATTACTTAGTCATAGGTAGAGGTTCCTGAATCATCAAAAAAAAAAAAGTAATGGCCCCTCCCGCCATGCTTTTATTTTTGTCAGTTACTTCCTGCTCCTGGGTGTCTTGTCTCTCTTGACAGTGTCGGGCGCGATCGGCAACTGCAATGAATTTTCTCTGAGGAGCCTCCACCTCTTGAGAAGCTGGAGGTTGATGCAGCGCCAGATCGTGCATTTTTCTACGCTGTGGTACGCATTTGGACTCAATCTGAACATTTTTGGACTTTTACTTCCCTGTATTTTTACTTCCTGGTTTGCCCTGGTTTTTGCCTTTGTGCCTTAGAATTTTTGTAATTTTATTCTAATTATTGTTCTCTTCTTTCTTAGTTCCTCGTCACTTGTGCCCGACCTGTTATTGTGTTTCTGGACTCTTGGTACTTCCTGCACTTTGGTTGAGCTTGCTCCATTGGAGTCTCTCTTAGTTTGTTTGGACTTGGGCGCGTCCCATTTGTGTTGGCTCATTGAGTCATCACAGGAAGAGACTAACCGTTTCCCCTGCACCATTCCTTTCTGGAAGTTGTTTTGAACAACTTAACCGAGGGATTGTTTGGCAACACGTAACGGAGTGCTTCATCCTTGCCGGTGGCGATGACGTCACGTCAGGCAGTTGTGATTCCATTTAAAAAGAAAACTGGTAAATAAAACTTCCAATGAAGCATTCTAATGGTGCTTTCTCCCACACAGAACCGCACATTTCAAGCAGATAGTTGGCCAAGTCTGGTCTGGTGACGCATAGTGATTGGTTTTGCTATGGGCTATTTGCCATCAATCAAAATTCAGAATCCGTCTAGAGGACAATGAGGCACTTCCATTCCAAAGCAGATTGTGGCCGATGGATTGTCACATGAAGAAACAAAACCTCTCACACTAAATGAAACTATTAAAACTCTGCTCGACTCAGTGAGAGTAGCCAGAGATTATGAAGTAGTCAGTCTGGATTCGTAATCACCCCAGTTCCCCGCATCTCCGAGACACTTGCCAGTTAAAATAAGGGAGGCTGGACGTGAAGCTCTGCAATTAGAGCGAAGCCACAACTGTTGGTATGAATCACCAACCTCACCAGTGAAAGAAATCCCTCTGAGCAGCTGAGTTATGGAGTGGCTCGTCATACAGCATGTTGGAAAGCTACTCCTCAAAAGAAGAAGAGCAATAGTACTGAGAATGCTTGACTCTAGCGTTTCCCATTGCCATTCTCTATGACCTCCAGGCATATTGTGTCCATTAACTGCAAACATAGTGTTTGGCAATACACCCACATTGTCCAATTGCTTGTTTTCATACAGCCATGGAAAAACTCACTAAATCACTAAAGGTGAAGTTGCATCATTTCGGAAGAAAATAATGACCCTCCTAAAGCCCAGCTAAATGCAGACTGCTTTGTGTGTCTGTGACAGAAGAACTCAAGTGATGGTGGTGTGCTTAGATGTGTATCGTAGATGTATCTGAGAATATGTAAATTATGTCACATAAGTCACTGATACGTGAATTAAAGGAGAAGAGGAAGACAGCAGTGAGGTCATGGGTGTGATGAATGAGGACATGAAGAGGATACGTGTGACCAGGGAGGATGGTCAGGATAGGTTGCCGTAAGCCAAGGATTTATTATTGGTGGTGGGCTGATATCCATCATCATCAGACATTGACAGCTCCAGCACCTGCAAGGAAAAGTCCTGCTGTTGTTTCTGTGTCAACAGTCACCAGGCGCATCCTATGGTTGGACCCAATGAAAATCCAAAGTTAGTCAGTCTTCTGGCACTGAAGCCCAGACAGAAAGTGTCTCACTGCAAAAACCAGCACACATCTCCATGAGCATGTGTGATACTTTATCAAGAAAATAAATTTCACTGCCTGGCTTTAATGTATTACAGATGGTAAACATTCAGTCTGGAGAGTTTCTGCATTTGCTGAAAAGAGCAGAAACCAAAAATCAAAATCAAATGTTGGTGACTTTTCTTTTAGCTCTCATCCATTAAGTACATTCATAACACATCATAATGCAAAAATAAGACCTTATAAAAGATGGGATAAAGGTTCATACACATGTATGGTAACTGATGAAAAGGTTTATGAACTTCCCACACAGTATAATGTTGTCACAAATAACACTATTCTCTCTAATTGTTCACCTTATAAAACTTTGCAGACCTTGTTAAAGTTGATAAACATGATTATAAACATTCATAACATATTCTATGAGGCCTTATTGATGTAAAACCTTCAACACACGTCACACACTCCATGTCGACTTGAGGAAGTGTCTGTGGTCACTCCATCCATAAGGTCATATGCAGTGAAGTGCTGATGATGCTTCATGAAACAGTGTCCTCATATTCGTTGCCCACTAGATGGCACAGTCTGCTCTGAAATCGTTGAATATGAATTAACATTTTAAAGAAGTCACACATCATTTTAAGTCCAGGCGCACCATCTACTGAGCTCTGATTGTGAGGTCACTGTTTAACAAAGCCTCATCAGCCCATCACAAGTCATATGTTTGTCCTCATTCATGTCGTGGGCAAAGTTCTGAGTTTCATTCATTCAAAAGTATTTGCTACAGGAAGATGACGGATGTTGAGTGCGACGAATAAGTTTGGATCCAGGATGAAATCCAGTAAATGATATGTTAAGGAGAGTGAAGATTGTCATGTGGAAAGCATACCAGGGCCCTTTGGGCAGAGATATATGCCCTGGTTCTCCTGGACCTGGTCTGAATCACTCTCAATGCTTACTGTGACTACATAACTTCTCGAGTGAACTTCCTCAGGCTCGGACTTGCTGTCAAACAGAGGAGGCGTGAACATCACAACATACACACAACTTTTATCGAAAGTAACAACTGATTCTGTCAAAGGCCTCTCCAGCTCAATGCAGCTACACAGGGGAGGTTGTTGCTCAACACAAAAGAAAAGTTCTTCTTCTGTCTTTGAAAGGTGTGAGGCTGTTGAGTCAGAGCTGAATCAATAAAAGCCTCAGAAATGATGTGACATCAGCTCATAGGCTTGACGTGTGGGCACTTCAGTCCAAACAAGACGTTGAAAAGCATTCTTCTGTTTTATCTTGAGTAGATGGCTAACAGTTGAGTGAATATTTCTAAAATAATACATATTTTATGCTTTTTAAGCTTTTATCTGCAACATAGTTCCATAACCAGCACAGACCATATAATAAAGTTATATTCTATTAGAATACCATTCAGTGACTCACTACTTAAAGAGGTAGATTGATTTTAAATGCCTGCTCACATTGCATGATTTTATTTTGAAACTGTTGCAACTCACTCTTGCTCAAAGCATGCAGATGCCTCTCCACGGCGCAGGCCTTAATTTTCCCAAATGACAGACCATTTATCTGCCCCATGTCCTCCTCCTCTCCTCATGGAGTTGCGTCACATGTGACTGATCACATCCAACAGCAGTCCGGGGTGTATGTCGGCACATGTGAAGGATGCTACACAAGTATAGACTGGTTGTTTCCCTCTAGCTGATAAGTATGGTTACAAACCAACAGAGTAAATCCTTCCTACCTGGAGCTTCTGGATGGAGTTCTAAGTACAGATCCCAGCACTCCATATCCCATATTCCTCTGCACTTGAGATGACTCACTCCTGTTTCCATCACACTTGCATCAAGATGTGACCCTGGCAAGGACAACTGACTGTTGTTTGTTTGGTCTTTCAACTGCCATTCAAGACTTTAATGGACACGTTTTGTTATGTTGCATAAACCTGTACTTTCATTATTTGGTGCAAAATGCGAAAGAGTCAACATCATCTCCATGACTGCACAGAAATGATCAAAAACCATTCATGTCAGACAACATTTTGCAAGATGAGAATATCTAAAAAGGAAGTCAAATGATGCAACAACGCCACATTTAGGACTGATTTAAAGATAATTGATGGCTATAAAATGATGATGCTGAAAGCTTTGGCACAGATCTCAGTGGATAATGCAGGTTGCAGGAGAACTGTGCACAGACTCCAAACAGTCAACAAGCAAGCTTGTGTCATCACACGCACATGTTGGGTCGTCCCCGCCCTCTTGCCTGACAAGAGTTGGCTTTGGCCCTGAGAGAATTGATTGAAACAAATGTGAAGATGGACACATGGACACATAACTCTCGCATGAGAGGTGCCTGGAAGACTCGAGTGATAGAAGCCAATGTGACAGAGAAGCTGTCAAGTCTGGAGTCCACCAGCCGCTCTGGCTCACAGTTCACACCATCACCCGCAAGTGTTATTTGTTTTCATATCCTCAGCGTGCACAAGCTTGAAGAGGATGAATGAGTGTTTGGTGCGACCGTGTGGCTCAGGTTGCATGACTGTCTGAGTGTGAAGCCATGTCAGTGCGCGCGTTAATTCAGTGTTAAATGAAGGGAGCAATATGCTCCAGAATCATGCTGCCAAGAGCCTGAAGAGAGAGAGCAGTCAAGAACATACTGTATATAATGTTTCCTAAAGAATCCAATGGGCCCCAATGCCTGCGCAAATGTGCATCCCCATCGGAAGGAACTACTTACTGTACTTTTTCAAGCTCATTGAAAAACAGGTGCGTGCACGGCAAAAGTAATTACACAGGTTTATTACAGTAACATACAATAAATACTAAGGTAGACGAAGGCTAATAACAAAGGTCATTGCCAAACCAGGGGGAATAAACACACATGAAAACAGAGGAAAAACCTCAAAACCTTGTGAAGACATGCCAAAATGTCCTCACAAAGCAGAATGTCCTGAATTGTACATATAGTTTTAGAAGAGCTCTTGTTTGTCACTATTTTCTTCTGCATGATATGAACTAATAAACACAATAAAGACAAATTTAAACATAGACGTCAGTCAGGGAATTAAATAGTGGCACAAGTGGAAATGACTTTTCCTTTTCAGACAGCCAAATCATGTAAAAATATAAGCTGTTTTCGGGATTCTGGTGTAGATATTTGTCACCAACAGAGTTAATATTAGCCCACACACACACACACGCACACGCACACACTTTTATGAGAGAGCTTACACAGATACAGATTCCGTCTTTCTATCAGCGTCAGATTAAATTCTTAGATGTCTTAAGTTTCTCTCATCACGCCAAGACTATGATCTGGCATGGCAGTGAGGCAAGTCAAACACGTTCACACTGTCTTCTCTCTCACACATAAACTTCATACAGCATGGAAAGCCTCGCCAGTGCACATTTGACAACCTTGTGTGTCAGTGGTCTATATTTGTCACCAAAGGCAGCAGTATCTGAAGTACTGCGGTAATGAGCCTGCCAATCAAAACTGCAGGGATTAAATGGAGATGATGCTCAATCGACAAAGATGCCACTAGCGTGAGCCGGAAGATGGTGCAGAGACAAAGGAAGTGGAACAGTATATTTCTTTCTTTTTTTTTTTTTTTTTGCACGCTGCAACTTTCTTGCTTTTTGTTTTGTTGTGGGCACGAACTCTGTGTGCGATTTTAAAATGAGTGCACTGGTTTCGCAGTGACTTCTACGGTGCAGCCTGAACCCTTGCTCGAAAACCAGCTCCTAGCAAGTCTCTGTTCTATGCAATGCCTCTTTCTATTGGTGGACACTGCCCCGCATTAGTTTTCAACCTCAAACTCTTACAGCTGCTAATGCAAGGTGGCATGCAGGACGTGTAGTTCTATTCACCAGACTGATGTGAAACTCCTGCAGTCCTCGCAAAAACGTTTATCTCCCTTTTTCATTCATTCAATTTAATGCAAAAATGAACAGGCAGCAGAGCGTAGAAGGACAGCTAATTTCAGACACTGTATTTTAAAAGTTTACAATCAAACATTAAATTAAGCATTCATTGGGGCCTTTTCTACCTCAGAGAGAAACTGGAGCTATTTCTTAGAAAACATTTATTTAAAAAGAGTCATTTCAGAAGGAAGGTCAAGTGCAGCAAAATGACACGGATGAACCCACAGATTTAAAGATTTAAATAGCTGTTATTGCAAAGCCTTTCCGAAAAGAAATATCTGCTCCTCTCCACTGGCTTCAATTGCCGCGTCATGAATGGGATTCTACTCAGCCCCTCAAATACTTTACTTTTTTTTTGCCAAGGTAATTCAAAGGGGGCGCCACAGAGGTCTTTCTTGCTCTGCCCAGACCAATGTTGGTTGATAGATCACATACTCCTCAGGAGCATAACATGAATTACAACCAAAAATAGACAGCTTCAATGACTTCTTATGATCAATGTTTGACTGTTATGACATATCTGCTCTTGAGTGTGCATCCGTCGATATTATGACAATTGATAAGACAAGAAAAAACAAGGTCAACCGGAGAGGAACATCCTGGATTTACATATCCCGCTGCCTTCATCCTGAGGCTGCAGTGATTCGTATACAATTTCTTCAGGAGTTCCACCATTTCTATGTATGTGACTAGAAAGAACCCCAAACTTGGAGAGGCCAAAAATAAAGCCCTAGAGCATCAGATTAATGAAGGGTTTCAGTGTATGATTTCATCTGTGTCATCACGGCAACGTGACGTTTTGATTAGTGAATGCTCCATTTGACAATGAAATCGGTGTTAATCAAAGTCTATTCTTGCCTCTTTTCTGATCCAAGACTCTGCTTTGACAGCCACTTATTTATCTTTCCAAGATAAACGCTGTTTATGCTTTTCTCAATGAAGTGACTGACATGCGAAGAGAAAAAAGTGCATTTTGCAGCAACAAAAACCTTTTCTTCCATCTACGTGTTTCCAACAATGAAATGAAAACATACTTGACACCATCCTCCATCAGTGTCTTCAAGGAATGAGAAAAGAACAATCTAGAGACCATGTCAATTTCAAAAGTGTTTTTCAAAGACTGCGTGAAAGACGGGTAGAAATATAAAAATAGCAGGTGATTGCTTCTTCACGTCCATCTAACCATGTGACACAATGTCACAATGGTAATTTCTATGGCTTTTAAATATGAATGCCACTTTGTCGCCATCAACAACAGATGATAGACTGAATTGTTTTCCTACCATTCTGGTATCACCACCTCTGCATTCCAGTCTTTGTTGTTTGCAACAATCTCCACATCCAAGGCATCCAATGAAATGGTTTTGTATGGCAAGTATTCACACTGTAAGACAATTGAATTGCAATAGATGCACATAACTCTAGGATATGAGGATTGTCTGATCAGATTGTTGGTCATTTGATAGAGTCAAGTGCGTTTCCCTTACTGTATCAATGTCCCTGCTGCTCAGTTGTCACTCTCCCTGTCCAGTCAGGTGGGCATTACAAAACGGACTACTACCACTCGCCACAGTATCATGCCATCAGCAATTTCAATTTTTCAATGTTAGTCGACTAAAAATCAGAGAATTGTAGTCTTGACATCATTGAGTATTTTCATCTAGTTTTTGTGAGCAAAATGTGTCTCTTTCCTGGTAGAATTCCATTTCACTTTGCCAATAAACATACACACATCTTCAGTTAACCACTGCTTAGTCCTGTTCAGGGATGCAGGGAGAGCTGGAGCCTGTCTGGAGCAACACAGAACCAAACAGACAGGAATGAGAAAACACTTATTCAGCTTTTCTTCTGAAATACTGTCATGATTATGAAGGTTTTGTGCAGCAGCTGGTATTGCATAAGTGCCAACGGCACACGGATAAATACCCTTTAAGTCAAACGTTTCACTTGTATTTCTAAAAATGCATCTGCTTGTATGAGCCCAGGAAGTGTCATTCATTGTCAAGAAAAATAAAAATAAACAAAATTTGGTCAAAACATCCACGCTTGAAGTCTGACCAATATTTGCATTAGAAGGTTTGCACTGTCGAAGGATTAACCCTTCATCACGACACAAACACGTACGCACACACTCACTTGTGCAGACATGGCAGAAGGCATGACATTAGGATGCAGAAGAAGCTTTTATCCTCATAAATACTACATAACTAGACTTAATCCTCCCATTACAGATACGAGCAGAGAAATCCTGCAATGTAACATATTTAGTTTTTAAGGATTCTTTTTCCATATGAGGTCAACACGACTTATTGTTTATGTCACTGATAAAATGATTGGGGATGTACATAAATGCATTCATCCGAGTAGCACCCTGCACCGAGTGCACCCGTGCACAGACTGCCTTGCTTGAGTTATATTCTCAGTGCTGATCTGTGTAATGAAAGTTATACGCCTATGGTTCATGATGTGATGGTTATCCCCAAAGTGACAGACAGGACTCTCAGACAGGCTCAGGATTCAAGTGTTTAAGTTTAACATTAAGTTAAACACCAGAGGATCAGTCTGTCAAGTTCTAAATCTGAGGCAAGAGGGTCAACGGTACCAGAGCAGCAGTCCGTGACACAGCCTAGCGGAGTGCCTGGAACAGGGTTGTGCAAACTGGTCCTTAAGGGCTGCAGTGGGTGCAGGCTTTGGTTCCAACCCAACCAGGGGTCTGTTATCTGTTGGTTGTCACTTTGGTGCGGATTGGATTGGTTAAACTGTGTGTGCTTGAACACGGCATCCACATGAACACGGCAAGAACATATGGATCCCAGTTCAATTCCAGCTCACTTTTTCCTCAAGATATAAATGAACTTGTGTGGTTGTTACACTACTACTCTTTAGTTCCAATGTAATGGTACAAATTTGATCGATTTCTTTTTTTTAATTTTTTTTTTTACCCATTTTCTTCTTTACTTGACCAGATACAGACACAGTGAAGCCTGGATTAACATTCAGACTTGTGTTCGGTTGAGCTGCCTTGGGGTCCTCAGGGATTTGGGGGATCTGGCATAGCCTTTATGGCCCATTACATCATGTATATTCTCATTCAGTTTAATCTCTACGTCATGTGATGTGTACAAAAACTAGGTCAGATTGCTGTATGCCGTCGCTGCTCCTCTTGGTAAGAAACACCAAGCACTGTGGCTTCTCATCAAATGGCACCTGCCATATTCTCACTGTCACCTTCTGTTCGTTGTCTCCTCAGAGGTGTCATGATGATGCCACTGCAGGCTCTTGTCACCTGCTCTGATCCTCCAGTCTCTTTCATTTACGTACTCCTTCACCACCATCTCTCTTTCGCAGAATCTAGCATTCTTAACAGGCTGCTTCTTGTTTTTCAAACTTCTGTGACGTCCTATGTCTCCCTCATGATCCGCGCCTCGTTCTTCTGCCATTTAAAGAAGTCATCTTCACTTGACCTTGCCCTCGGAAAAGGTCAATCTGGATTTCTTTTTTTTTTTTTCACGGTGAACTTTAACTAACTCTGTGGTCAGCGATCCCTTGTAAATCGCAAAAGTCAAACCATGTCGTCTTTTCAACCGAACACGGTGCACTTTCGGCCCATTAGCCCTTGTCGACTTGTCGAGCCATATCTTGTTTCTACGTTTCACATTTCTGCCCAACAACCTCTTCTTTCAGTTCACCAGATGCCTTCTAAATTCATTGCAATTTCCATCCTCAGTATTCAAACACGGTTCTGTGTGGATGCTTCCCTTCCAGTGGCCCATATAGTTAATTTCAGATTTACAAAGTCAAATGACAAATGAACAAACTGTTCAAGTATGAGGATAGAGATGCGCACGAGTGAAGCTGTCTCTGGAACCGGACGCCGAGCAAACTGGTAGCCACATTATCAATCGGCAGGACAGGCACAGACTAGTTGCTTTTCTATCACTCTTTTTTTCTTCACTACCACTGTTGCAATTCCATTTCTTTCATGATAGAACTCTAAAAGGTGTTTTCCATTAGTACTTATTATTCAAGGAGGCCATTCATGAAATTCTCACAACAGAATTCAATTTCATCTCATTTAATAGAGTCTTCAAAATGTATTACCGTTCTTCCTTGTGGACCATGGTGCCATAAATTGCCTGAAGAGTGACGGCGATTGGTAACAAATGACTTTTTCTGATGATGTCAGTGTTTCAGAACCATGTTCATCCATTTAGTCCTAAATATACGTCTGCTCTAAACGTTACCTCTACATGATCTGTTCAGATCGTAACACAAGCTGCAAGACGTAACAGTGAGCACGTGTCCGGAAAGTGTGCGGCACTTAACTGAGCAACTTTTTAACCTTTTTAAATATTGTCTTGGAAGATGAAGAAGTCTGTTTTGTGAAGGGAAGGAACACACTGTCTCCCACTCAGCAGCCGCGCATCAATGCAGCTATAAAGTCTCACCAAGATGGCGTGTGAGTCAGTTTTATTTTTTTGCTAGGAAACAGGTTCATTTAAGTTTCTTTTGTGATTGACATTTTTGGTACATTGAAACCAGAAGAGGCTCACCCCCCCTGTTTATAGTTCTTTGTAGTTTTGAGGAGCACTTTGAGTGAGGCTTTAACTTTCTATAACTTTGAAAATAAAAACATTTAAATTTTTATTTTCCCGAGAAGCTGCTCTGTTAATACGTAACATTTGATTACTGAAGAGGAAAAACACTGATGGGATCTATGAAGCAACTGAAGACAAACACCTGCCACAACATGTCGCAGGACATTCAAACATTGTGCAAAAAACTCTGAACAGATCAATTAATACCATTGCCTCAATGGTGCTGTGATCTCAGTGTTCCCAAATCTGTCACATCTAACTCTGCTTCTTGTCTTGGTGACAGCACAATAGTCCCTAAAGCATGCATCATGGCAGGCCTTACTACCATCCTATATAGTTTCTCTCTCACCCGAGCAACTACTGTTCTGTCACAGATCAACCCTGGCAGTTGTCTCCACCTGTTCAAGCCACACTGCACTCTCCTCTTCTCCTCCCCTCTGTCCATCGCTCTTGTCGTAGCTCTCCGCGTCATCACTCGTCCTCCCTCTCATTCTATTGATCTTCATTCCTCTTCATCTCCTCCTCATCGCCAGTCCACAAGGGCTCCTCCCTGACCTTGTCTGTCAGTATGTCCATCACCATAATAGCGCAACAAGGGAAGATAAGCAGCAGTAAGAAAACACACCTTACTCACAGCATAGCAAAAGATTCATCGGCGGTCATCAATCTGCTTGATCCCGGCTGACTACCCAGCATCACTCAAGTCAAGGGGCTTCCATCAAAATGTCCTGGGGCTTGGACAGCTTGCAAATGTGCTAGCATGTCCAAATCTGTGAGATAAAAAATGGTACATGCCCTCTGATGCCTGAAAAAGTCACCTCTTTAGCATTAGGAATGTGTCACTGCAAAAGGTGTTGACGTTCACTTCGGATCAGGTCACGTATATGAAGGTCACATGCACAATTATATATGTGTCTGCATTACTGCTTGAAGATATGACGACCACAACACTTTAGTCACAATATTCCTGAATAAGCAAAAATGCACTCCACACTATATTCAGCCCAAGTGAAGGAGGACGGCGGAGTTTGAAGGTCCAACACACTTCTCAGCTTCTTGCATTCAGCGCATGCATCACCTTGTCTTTGTGTACTGCGTCTTCTCTGTGAGGAGCAGAGCAGCGCAGCAGATTGTGATGAGACAGCAAGGGTGCAGAGTCTATTTGCTGTAATTGAATCCAAACGCAAACACGCACTTGACATAAGTTGATGAATAGTTTTTGCTAACATGAAGATGTGACACATTTGCAGATTCAATTATCTTTTATAATGAATGTGGGTGACCATAACTGATTGCCAGTTGCACATCATCAGACAGGCAGACACACTGCAGAATAGACAAAAAACAAACATCTTCTGCCGACACACACACATCTTCTTTCACAAAATCACCAACTACAAAGTAATTCCGGGCACGAGGGCCAATTCAAAACAGCCCCTCACCACTTGTGTGTTTTGCTTAAACACGGCAAAACAATCATTCATTTCGCAGCACAGAAAAAGGCTTGGCACATGTGAGTGAGGCTTTTCATGGCACATTGTCGTGGTCCCGCGGGTACCGTCCCTTGTTTTCTACTGGCTGCTGCAGGGCCACATCCGCACAGCTTCATCGTCGCCAATTAGCCAACTCGTGGACGCACACACGCTCGCATACATGAAGCATGTAGCTCGGATGATTATGACAAGACCGCTTCACTTCTGCACATCAAGGCACCGAGTTCGATGTTAATTAAAAGGAAGTACATTCTCTTTGAGGCGGAATATTCAATAAAATAATGTTAGATAAAAGCATGTCATTATTGCTGAAAAGAATAATGTATCATTCCTGTGCAGCTGTAAAAATTGTCGTCTAAAAAGGGTTTTTTGATCATTTGTCTCCAAGTTGGATCTGCTGCGGCCCAGTTTTATGCACATTTACACAGTCATATTCGCACTCTGCGCGTGCCGCTAATCTGTTCAACCAAGCTAAAAAAAAAACGAAAAAGAAAAGACAACATGCAACATAGCTTACCTTTCAATATCTTTGGTTCTGTTTTTAGTGTGTCTCACCCATTCTGATGCTGCCAGAGTCGGCCACCAGAGGTAGTTTCTAGACCACAAGCTGCTAAACTACCTGCATGTACTGTTCTGCAGAGCTAGGACATGTGATACTGCTATGTGCCCTCAACCAAACACCCCCTTAGAAGCCAGATCTGTCCATATGAGTCATGAGAGACAGACTCTGAAGCTCTGGGTGGAGTGTCCCGTCCTGCCACAAGGCAGGTGGTGTCTTTAACAAGATCTCCAGAGGAGCAGTACCGGACAAGTGGTTGTTTGTGTCCAAGCATGGCAACCCCCCTGCCCATCTATACAAGCTGGTGTGCGGAACACACGGTCACCGCTCTTGTCCCGTCTCCCGTCCTTTGTTCAGTTTCTATAGGAGAAGTCAAATGACTTGGCCCTGGTTTTCTTCGCCTTAGCCATAGCAGCCTACCATGTCGGGTGCAGGGGAGCTCTCTAACCTACATCTACAGTATGTGGAAATCCCAGCTAGTACAAGACCTCATATGAAGCTCCTGGACCAGGTCCTTGATTTTTCACCATGAAAAGTGATGTTTTTGGGTTTCCCCCCATAGGTGCCTTCTGCAGTTTATGAGTTTAGCCCCTTGAGTATTGTACCCGCCATCTCACTTGGAGCTCTCAATAGGTTTTCAGATGAGAGTTCTGTTGTGCTATTTGCAGCAGTTCCAAAGAACAGGCAGTCTTCTGGTCCGACCCTGGGGTAGCCCCAGGTGAGGCACTATCTACTGAGTGTCTCACCCAAAGGACAGGTATTGCAATCTCCATGCTCAGGAGGCTCCATAATCCAGGACGTTCTACCCATAAGGTGCCCTCATCTGTGGCCCTCTGACAGGTGTTTATGTGGAAGTGGTCTTTGCTTCTGCATCCTTGTCCTACACCTTTGCTTTTGCCTGAGCCTACCTCCTCAACATGGAGTTTTTGACAGTGCAGCCACTCCGGCTCCCAGCAAACCTGTGAGTTGCATGTCATAGGTGGGAGTGCATAGATCCTGTTGGCCTCCATCCCTTTATAAAGCATGCAGTGAAAACCATGCATATTACGTTAGAAACCCAGGAGTCCCGTACTGTAACTCAAGTTGTCCGAATATCTGTGCCGCTCTCTACAGTATGCACAGTGGCTGAGTTCATTGGAAGAATGAAGCACAGGCGTGCTCTCTTTTTATCTGGAGTAATAGTAATAGTAGTGACCCTGGGTTTATCGCTTGCTCTGGGACTCGCCATCTGTCCACTGCGTGTGCATACATTACAGAAAAAATGCATTCGTCCAAATTGAATTGTTAATAATGCTGGTGTTTGCACATAATTGGCCTGTAATTACTTCCAGGAAATCCTTTTATCGTGGGGCCAGAATGTGCGGTAAAAGGTCAGGCCTTTGCAGGTTTATTTAGCCGTCAGGTAACGATCTTATCTTGAAATGTAAATGAGTGAATTCATTAAATGCGTCCGCTCTGTGATGATGAACTGCATTGTCTAATCCATGAGGAAGTGGAGGAGACCCTGGCTCCAATGAACATGTGGAGACAATGAGTCTGTCTTTTTCATTACAGAGGCCTTGTGTAGGAACCACCTGGCGTTTCAGTTTTTCTGCTCCAACGGTCATCTGACTGCTATAATTCGATCGAATTTTTTACTTTTCAATCAAAAAAAGGCACTTGTCATTATGTCTGTTTTGAATATCATGGCTTACTGTAGTAATTGTGATTTTCCTCTTCACAGAGCACAATGTCACAATATGTGTTTGAGTAGGCTTCATTCCTTCATGTCAATATATGTAGATTTGCATCTTGAAAACGTTTTTAAATTATGTCTCAAAATATGAAATATTTTCAAGCCAATTTTTTCACATTTTCAAACATAACCACAAATACTGTAACACTGATGTTGAAGGTCTCAGTATTGCATTAACATTGTTAATGCATAAGACATGAAAATGCTTTGTAGAGGATATTATGATTTATAATCATGTATGGTAAGATTTACAAAGTATTTTAATATATTCATAATGCTTTGTAATTCCATGGCAAAATACACACGTTTCCTGGATTACCTAATATAACTACCTTAAACCTGAACCTTTCGAATATCGTCCATAAAGTCTTGCAAGGGCATTATAATGTGTTATGAATGTTCCGGGCATTATAGTGCATTTCGCTTGGTAAAGTGTGACCAAGCATTTTAGCGCATTCCTTTTTGAAACTAAGGATTCTACTTCTATTTCTGCCATGAGGACATGGAGGAAGTCCACATTTGCCACATTTCCTAGAGACAAAGATGGAGATAGAGAATGTTGTTCTGCCGCTGGTTGTTCTTGAACGGTCTAAATGTGATGGCTGTCATGGTAGCCCACCTCTGTCAGTTACTTTGAAAATGGTGTGTTCCCGCCGCGCCTGCCTGTGGCACAGTCTGGCACATTACCTATCCTTACTCCTGAGTGCAGCTGGCTTAAAAGCACTCGCACACTGTGCAGAGGGTCAACGTCAGTTCCACATAGTATCTTTCTTGTCTCTATCAAGTCTGATCACTACTGTTTTGTTTTTTGATGTGTTTTCCTGGTACTATCCTTTTTATTCTACAGCTTGAGCAGTTTTGTTACTGTTTTTCTTCCTCATACGAATTCAGATGTCTTGTTTTAGTCCAGGGTGCGGTGTTGTTTCCCTGACTGCGACTGATGTGTTTTTGCTAGAAACTCATTGCCTTTGGCTGTTGGACAAATATGCCGTGATCACTTCTTTGAAATAGCCTTTAGTTCCTGTTTGGTTTTTGGGCTGCAACCTGTTTGTTCTCTCATGTTGTAGTTGTTAAACCATTAAACCTGCACTTATATCTCCTCCTCTTGTTTTGAGTTGTCACAGTTCACTCTGGCCAGAATGGAGCCAACAGCTTAGAGGCCATTACAGCTGCAACATTTACTATAAAAAGGGGAAGAATGGAAAGCAGGATAACAGTTTTGAAAGGGGGGATGATATTGATCGTTGGTGGAAGACCTCTTCCCAACATGACGCATGAGATTCGACCCATTTCCATCAGTAACGCTGATGTGACGCCTAAAGCACCATGTGCAACCATTACCCTTGATACTACTTTGTGTCCACATCATGCAACACGTCCTTAAGCGGTGGCCATGTAGCCCATTTCGCTGCCAAATGGAAAACCAATTTCATATTCAAAGCAAATTGACTTTCATATGAGAGGGGCTCTGTTTGTTTGATGAAAATTGCCGGCACAGTCATTTCATTTCATATTATTCAAGTGCCTTTATTTGCCCATAACACTTGAGTTTGTACAAGAAACTTTCCTATCCTTGAGACCAAGCAGAGTTCACATTAGCCCAAGTTACTAATGGCATGAATACATCAACATCTTCCCTCTGCATTCATTGTAACTGCCGGCTGAAATGTTTTCTAATCTAAAGTTCTGTATGACACTATCCTACAGTTCACATTTTCATCCGCAGATCAGTTTCTATTCATTCATATTTCAGAATGCTTCCCATTAATGGCCTCTCTTAACAAGGTGGTAATGGAGGTGAGCATCAACACACATTTTCATAAATCTTAAGTGAGAGAGCAGACCCTTCAAAACCTCATATGCACTTCATTTTATGTCGTATAAATATGAATAATACTGCATGCATTGTGCGCTTTTGAATCCACACTGGGACAGTAACCATTGTCTAATTGAAATTTGTAAATTTAATTATTTACACCGTGGCTTTGCAGGTGTCTGTCTGTCTGTTAATCACTGAAAGTTAACAATGGATTTCAATGAAAAATTGTACAAAGAACTGATGATGGAGGCGTTTCATTTCACAAACTCTGCTCATCCTCAAGTGCAAGCTTGACCCACTTTCTAACTAAGTTTTTATTGGGTTGATGGTGCGAGTTCCCAAAAGGGAAGTCACCAGCTGATCTGCTCAGAGTTTGTTTGACAGCAGAATTGGGAGGAAATCTCGAAATGGGTGTAAATGAGGTCTGCGCTCGCAGAGTTTTTCCAAGTTTTTACTTTGATATCTGTGGATATGGTCGAGGACTAAACATATCTTGGGATCCACATAGACAATAAACTGGACTGGGCTCAGAAACACTGAGGCCCGTTACAAAAAGGGTCAGAGTCATCTCTACTTTTTGAGGAGGCTCAGGTCTGCGGGACAATGCTGAGGATGTTTTATGAGTCGGTGGTGTCCAGTACAATTCTGTTCGCTGTGGTTTGCTGGGGCTGAAGATTAATGGTGGCGGACACTAACCGACTCAACAGACTCATCCGCAAAGCTGGTGATGTGGTGGGGGGGAAACTGGACTCCTTGGAGACGTTATGGAGAGAAGGATGCTCCTGAAACGAAAGGAGCATCCTGGACTACATCACCCACCTCCTCCATGAGCTCCTGGTCCAATACAAAATCACATGGATAACAGACTGAGACTACCCAACTCAAAGACCGAGCGCCACAGGAGGTCTTTTCTTCCTGCGGCATTGTTTTCTAAGCTCATTCGTATCACTTTTTTTGCACTTTATAATAGTATTTCCTTTTAATTTATTGTGATATGTTGTGTACAGACCATGTTACAAACACAATTTCCCTTGGTATTAATAAAGTTTTTCTGATTCTGAAATGCGACATCTTGGGAATCGATCTTAAATGCTTAAAGGTGTCAAAGTCAATCTCAACTCAGGGGGAAACTGAAGATCCAGTCAGAGACCCCGGCTGAAGCGGATTAACATCAATTGAACGGTCTGAAACTGACCACATTTAAGCAGGAACATAAATTTGGTTTAAATCTTTGCCTGTGGTGATGTATGGGAACTGGGGACCTACTGTACCTGGTTGTTTTCGTTGTGTAGTTGGACTGTATCCCAGTATCCCAGCTCACTCTCCAGGTTTATGAAACACTGAACTGTTCATACAGTACTTTGTTACTTTGATAACTTACTTGGCCATCTGTTGTCTGAAAACGAAAGATGATACGAAGAGCGAAAGCTTTTTTCCGTATACTGTCAGACTGGTTAAACCCCCTGTAGATAACTTTAAATGACGTTGTAGAGCCACTCTCTCATAAAGGACTTAAAAAAAGACATTGAAAAGACTTTTAATTGGCCTGCAGAGTTGCAGGACTCGGTTCAATGAGAGGACAAAACAAAAAAGTCAAGAACAAATGACAAATCGTGGAGCACAATGCAACTAAAATAATGTTTCATTTGCAGCAGGGGACGTGGTAATGGCTGGATTTCTCGACACTGCTTAATGTCTGCAGACAGTTGTTCCTTAGAGTTTACACTTCTATGGATTTCGTTGCAGTTCTTTACTTTCCTTTTCCTCCATCGGCTTCCTATCGCAAATGGATCATTATGTAAATAGGATTCGCACAAATGGTTTTATTTTTGACAATTCAACCAGAGAAGCCGTCACTTGTAATGTGTCCCTGGCAAGACATCTCCACGGCGCCGACGGTTGTCACGCGTCTTTTTCTCTTTGAAACACTCCATAAGTCTTCCCTAACGTCCCCACTTCCCATATGACAGCTTTATATCCACTGCATCTTTTTTGTTCTTGAAGTACCTCTGGAATGACTTTCATCTTTTATCTGTTCAATCCGCTGTTGAACTTCTTTTTCACCACTAATATCTTGCATGAAGCAGGGTCCAAGAGAGCAATTATCAGTCAACATGAGTCGATGAAGTACTTAAAATGTCAAGCACTCTCAGTAAAATATTGTGCATCATTTCAAAGTCATATCAAATATCATTTATTCTGTGGTCTACATTATAATAGTTTTCAAGGTGGTGCAAAACTGCTTAAAACAACAAAACCTTTCACTCTGTATGCAGAGTGGCACTTTCCACCTTGGTTTTAGTTTAAAATAAAGTCAAAAACTGAAACGCAGTTATGAAAAATAAATGCATAGAGTAACACAAAGCTACTGAATTACAATCACGCATCCAGTGTACATTGTGGCAAAAACATTTTCAGTAAAAAACAATGTGCTGTGTTAGTGATCACTATAATCACTAACTCACTCAGGCTCACATGCTTTTTTTAAATGTGGGAAATAATTGTAGCAAACGGAGCCGCAAATGTCAAAACAATTGTTTATTTACACATGTGGATGAAATTATGTCATTTGAATATTTGCACACTTCTCAAATTTCACAATATACTCCTGATAAAGAGCTGTTGTGGCACCCATCGTCACAAAAAAAATGTGTATATAACTACAGAAGGTGGATTATAAGAAAAAACTGTCAAATGTTCCCTATAGGTTTGTGCTGTTAACCAAACAAACAAAACACAGTTATGCTTAAACATACTCTGAATTGGAATAGCTCCTCAGATCATGCATGCATCATCAAACAGCTTCTCTTCTCACTGTGACCTCTTTAGATCTTAATTGTGGAGAAGCTAGAAGATGATGAAAGGATCTCATGAAGAGACGAGGGCTGAGATGAGGCATGAGTTCATCATCTGAACATGCATGTATTGTTTCTTCATCCTCCGCATTCACTGCATCTTCATTTGTCAACCTGCCTCTTGATGTCAACTCAGGGGGGAGTTGATCCGGGCTTTTAATTTTGAATATTCAACAGGTGGGAGATCCACGATCCATGTCTGTCCAGCTCCGAGGAAGCTGGGCCGAAGTGTGGGGGAGATATTTGTCAAGGAATGAACCAGAGGAGCTGATAATCCACAGCAGCAAAAGTTGGCAGGGAACTCTTTGTGTATGCGCAGGATTGTGTGATGTTCTCTATCTCTGCGACCACACGCGCTGTTGTTGCCATATAGACGTCGGGAGTGAAAAATCCTCAACAGCTGCAGTTATCAAAGACCTCTTTATCTTTTGTTATTTTCCAGTGGGGAAATGGATGACTTTAAACTGCCTGCTACGTGACTGGTCTGGAGCACAGCAAAACACCCAAATAATCCTTGTCCAGTTTCTCCTGATCAAAAGAGTTTGATTTGGCAAATGCCAATTTGAATTCGCGCCTGCGGTTTGCACAATTGAGAGAGCAATAGCCGTTTTTGAGAGATTGTTTTCTGCAGAACCATAACCAACAAAAATAATTGAGTCCAACAACAAACATAATAGGGTGCTGCGCTTGATCATTCGCAAACCTATCAACAAATCTCAGTCTGAAAAAAGGAAAAAAAAATGTTGGATGACTTACTTGATCATAAGTAACTCGACCTGTCAAAATGAATTAAAAATGCCTTTTTTATATCGGCCATTTCTTGTCCATCCATAAATCCTCTTGGGTTCATACTGTCACCTGTACCAGCCACGACTACAAAGTTGTGGTTTTATGTTCTGCTAGAAAAGCACTTCTCTCTCCTCACTCCACTGTTGCTTACGTGAGTGTTGCTGGCAGCTTGACATGTGAGCTGCCTGCATGCTGACAACGTGACTGACGTGTCCTGTACATGGCGTCATGCCCAAAGTCTCAGAAGGTGGGAGCAAATATCTGTGATCACTTTGATAAGTAACAACTAAGTAAACAAGTGGTTATATAACGGAGCGATTGCCAACACACGGCCCGGCATCACTGACCACATACTGTAGCACCAACACCATAGAGTTAGCAGTCAGACATCAGGGAACCAGACCAAGATCTATAGAAGAACGTCCGAAAGAAAAAAAAAAAAAAAAAGACTGAGAATGGGAGAAATTATGATCTAGATTAAGCAGACTGACATTTTCATTCAGAATATAAGTATTTGACCCACCAGTGCCAGTTGCCAGTGCTGGTCTGAGCCGTAGTATTCCTATCCAACCATGAATCATAGTTGAACAGCATATGTCTATTATTTTCTCCTTCCATCTTTTTTGAGAGCTTGTCTGACCCTTGATGTTGCAGTCTTCCACATGCACATCCTCCTGTCCAACCATTTCACCGTACAGGCAACAGTCCATTATGCTCATGTGAGGCAAAGCGCAACTGTACTTTACAGCCGTTTACACATCATTATATCACACGTTTAGATAAGGCGGTCAACACACAAGTCAGGCCTGCAGGCATTCAATACCATGTTGAACACACACCCACACCGCAGAGAGGTGAATGATCGGAGTGAAAGCAGACATCATGTTTACCCAGTCAAATAAAGCCTCCGGCTGCTGACATGGGCAGCAGATATACAACAGTTATGATTCACGCGTTCAATTTTAAAATGACATGTAAAACTAATTTACTCTACTGTTTAAAATATATCTAGATGCAAACAAAGTATAAATGTATAAATACCACGTCAGTCAGGAACCAATCTTACTATTACAAATATTTAAACCTTAAAAAAAAGTCACTCATGACTAGAAAGGTCCATTATGTCTATCATAAAACATGTCTTTTCCTCCAGAACTAATTCTAGGTCACATCACATACTTCTGAAAGTGGAATTAACACGGATCCATTTTTATTGAGTTGCGCCACAAATTAACAATGTTTAAAATAGGAACTCAAATATAAAGCTGGCTATTTATTTCAATTCTTTATGCCTGGTTGGACCTCTTGTAGTCATACTGACAACTTGGACAAATCAAAAAACTTCACCAACTGCAAAAAAAAAAAAAGACTGTTAAGAGGTGCACACAAACAGACCATATTAAGGTCATTGTAACGTTAAACTAGGATCATTCAACTCCCGCTAGTCAGTGAGCACATGATGTTACTGACAACCACGGAAGTAACACTGAAAAAAAATAGTCTGTGTACACTGTTTTGCAATGACAGGCTGATGTCCATTTTTCAGCCCATGAGATGTTGCTCTAAAGTCTTTGGATTTGAGCAATCATTCCAATGCAACATCACATCCTGATTAAACTGAGAGTGCTACCTACTGTGTTCCAAAAATTTCATGAAAAAATTTCATGAAACCTTACCACCCAATCGCTTCATCACCTGACCACTTCTCATCTCTAGTCAATGGCAGTGTGTCACTTTGGTGCCAATGTTGAGCTTCATTTTCATTCCTATTATTTCCCACTCCTACAAACTCAAGTATACAGTCGTCCTCCTGATGGATTTAGTTGTCCATGAGAACTGAAAGCAGCATTCCGTAGCTTAACATGTAAATGTAAATCACAAAAGTGTAATCACAGATTGCAACATGCACCGCACTCTTAAGCATATGTTGGTAAAGGGACCTCTAGAATCACATATGTTTCATTCAATATCAGGAATCGAACTCTGCCATTCAGTGGGAAGCTGAAGCAGCAGCACATTTCTCAGTGTCGTTCACAAATAGCTTCACTAACAAAAGAATGTGACCATAGAATAATAAAGACGAAGGTCAACTTTCTAGCTTGTTTCAATAAGGAGCACGTCTGTTCATACTTTTATTTCAAGTTGACACTGGAGACAGACGCCAGAGCAAGAAGCTAGTCTTCAATAAGTTGATGTAAGAGATGTTGAAGGTGGTTGCGTCTATCAGCAGCTCGGTGCAGGTCTGCAATGGAGTTTGTGACAGCTGCAGGAACACAGTTGTGGCAGAACACTTGTCCAAACCAGATAACACATCAACACTGCGAATGACATTGAGCCGGCTCAACTCTCATTTCTGTCTGACAAATGCTTGTGGGTGTTAGCTGCTATCTGCTAATGTCTTTAATAGTACTAATAAACACAATCAAATGACTAGCGAACACTGACACATTTGTTAGCGTCTCAAAATATGTTGCGCATATTTGATCACGCCAAAGACCTGCAGTAAACACAGAGAATGACAGAGGATGAAACACCGTCATTTCAGCATCTGAACACTTCGTCCTCAGTTCTCGCCGTGATGTGATTGTAACTCCGTTCTCCACTCTGGTCTGGTGGTCTGGTGCTCTTGGCCTGTCAGTTCCTGTTTTCTCTTCCTGGATCCTTCAATGAATGATCGCCTCTGAGTTCACTTAGCTGTCGCAAACCTGTCTGGTGGTCACATGGGTGGCTGTGGCGTCACTCTCTGGACACGCCTGTTGCCAGGTCACCCAGAGAAAGTTATGTTGTCCAGAGGTGTGTCATACTAATAGCTAGAGAGCCAAACTCTGTGATTTAGAACTGTTCAATATGAAGCCTACCATCACAGAAAATGTGAAAAGTCCAAATTTGGTTGCTTTGAGGAGTCTATATTTGGTTGCAAATGCATTTCAGTGCCATGGTTCACAAGCACAGAAATTGGCAATGGATTAACTCACCTCTCACGTTTACTGCAGGTCCATTCCCATTGGATTGGTAATGCATGGAGTCATTGCGCCAGACCTTTTAAATGAAGGTCCCAGTCTCCGCTTTACTGACCTTGTGAGGGTAGAGACTGCTGACATGGTGCATTCGCACTGAAGTAAAAGTTTTTTGTTTTTTTTTACTGCAGTCACAAGGAAACACTATTAGTCTAGACCCGAACTGAATGAGAAGGTAAGAAAGGAAATGTGCCTCCCTGGACTGACAGAGAGGTTTCATACATAGGCATGTATTAATGTATTATTATGCATTATTACCTAAATCTATGCACTCATTTATCCCCCCAGGTCATATTTGTGCATAAATAAGTTTCATGACACACTGAGTCTCTCCCTTTAATCCCTTTAATCTAATATAAAAAAGTTGGAAAAGCATTGAACTCAAAAAGTCATGCCGTGATGAAGGAAATCTTGTGCTTGTTGGCATATGGACAAAAGTCAATACGGCATTAAAAAGTAGAAACCAGAATAGAAAAGTTACCTTGCTCTTGTGTGACGTCATTTCAACGTTGACAACCAAAGAATTTTGGTTGAACTTCCAAAACTCCTGCACCTCACACACTATATTAGTTCTTTGTAGAAGCGAGGCATGATTTTATTGGCGTTGTGTCCATCTGAATATAAAATGTTCACCAGTGAAGGTGTGCAGGGGGAATGTTGCACATCGATCGGCTCAATCCATCATCCTAATGAAACGTCAGCACATCAAGGTGCTGACCTTTGAACCACCTGTGTCTGTAAAAACCTCCGACTAGATCTCCAGCGTCAGAGCTTTTCTTCAGCAGACAGAGCAGAGTCAGCTCTTTTTATGTGTCTATCGACCCTGTGACATTTTCAATGCCAACTAAGTTTCGATTTATCTATGGTTACTGTGTGTTTCAATGTGTCTTGTCGAAAACACAAAGCATGACATCTCAAAATAGTGAATGCACCCAAACCACCAAAACTTTCATGCGACTGTGTTCATTTGTCAGTTTTAAAGTTGTTAGATAAGACTTGGAAACATGGAGTGCATCGATGGTGGCACAGGGGTAAAGACTCTTAGCTGTCACCTGAACGTGTCCCTGTCCTTTTCATGTGAGCCAACACCTTTTTGTGATTCATGGAAGTTGTTTTATCGATCGGATTGTGTGCTATGTGATATTAATAAACATGCGCCGTGACAGTGACTTGTGCTCTGGTTGCTTTTTAATTCTGTTTTGCTTTTTTGTTTACTCCCTCATGTAAACAATGTTATCCTGTTCAATCGAAACCCATCTGCTCCCCAAATTTCAGACAGCCATTTGAGGGTTGAAGAGTTGGAAAGCCATATCGACAAGCTCAAATATTTGAAGCCTCAAAATGACACGAAATGGGCAAATAATAAGTAAGCAGTTGGCTCCCATATGTTGGTGTACGTTGTGCACAGAGAAATATTTATGGTTATATACTATGACTGGTGTAATTGTGAAAACTGAAAGTTGAAAACCTTATTGTGTGTTCCTCTGCCCTGATCTATATTCAGCATATTGGTATAAACTGTCACTTGCAGAAGAAAGATCAGACTCATTTGTGTCCTCCAGTTCAGTGAGGCACTTCTGTGGACACCACTCTTGTGCGCACGAGTTTTCGGTGGGCACGAGAGTGGTGTCCACAGAAGCACTAACACTCCAGATTTCTCAGGACGGCCAAAGTAAAAAAGGTAAATTCAGCGTTTTGAAGTGGCAACTTTTATACCAATACATCAACGTAAACACTGCAATTATTTCCTTGAAAGCTTTCGAACTATTTCCATCCACATGGGAAATCAATTCAGTCCATTTTGGCTGTGATGTTCCATGTAATCTATCCTGGTTTTTGCCAACCGCCTGTCACAGAGGCACAACAAACATCTTCTCTGCCAATCACGGGTCTCAGCTCGTCATCCCACGAGTCAGAGTGTTGATAAGGAAAGGGGATTGTTTGTTTGTGTTTGCATGTTTTACTTGCATTATCGCTCCCCCCGGCAGATAACAACATGAAACTGTGATAAGAGAGATGAACAGTCGATAGTGAAATGGAGAGCAGAGCGACAAACCTGAGTACAAACAAAGCAAATGGACCGTAATGGAGGGAAACACCTGCAAATAGTTGCATAGCTTTTGTGATTTGAGCGGCCTGTTTGGAAAGTGCAAATATCATAAACGAAATTATCCACATACGTATTGAAAGTACATTTAATCTTACACTCACCCGGCTTGACCATGCAAGAATGAGTGGAAGTGAGTGGTGTCTTCTCAATGTCATTGTAACGCACTTTGGTCAGGGACCAAAAATGACAAATTGATAAATAAACTGCTTGGTGCAACCAGTCCTGCTTCTGAATGTAGTTAGAACCGACCCACTTGATTTACAGATTTACTTTTCCTATGACTGAGTGGAGACAGAAATGCAAAAAAAAAAAAAAAAGAAAGAAAAGAGGACCTGTAGTAATACATAGTAAATTACGAAATCAATAAATGTGGAAATGCAAACATATCTCATATATATCTGAAAATAGGATCATAAATAGTGTATGAATAAATATAAAATATTGTTATGTATATATTTACGTTTTTTCTTTATTCATTTATTTGTTTGTTTATATTTCATTGCAACAGAGGTGTACAGAGATTTATCTTCATCATTCTCACTGAACGCAAACTGAATAAAGTTAATAACATCTGCCATGTTGTTGTTGGATTCCATTTGAACACATCAAAATGTTCTAACTCCAAACAGGAAACCCTCTGGTTAGGCAGGAGCAGGGGCCTCATTTATAGGAATACACACAGATGAGGTGGTATGCCTCCTGGTACTCTTTTGGTATGTATAAAAAAAACCCACACAAAAAAAACCTTGCAGAACAGGAGACAGCAGAGGGAATCAAAGAACACACATGAAAGTGATTCATGTAAAATGAATCATTACACACTACACAGTTCAGAGAAAAGTGTCATGCATTTAGACCAGCTATATACATTTTCTTATCATCTTGTCTTGCCAAGAAAAACTCATAGCCCTTACTGTTGCGTTATCATCATGATAAAACTAATATTTTCATCATCGTTGATGAAAACTGATCTCGATATAGTTGTGCTTATGCAGGTCTTATGTTTCTTTTGCCAGTGGTATCATGTTTACATTTGGACCGTTTTATAAATGGGGCCCCTGGACTTCAACTGGACTGATCCCTGCCGTGAGACTGAATCTGATCACGGCGGCATAGTGCAGCCCCAACTGTTGGATACTCCCAAATGAAAGAAGCTGGCATCCAGTAGTCGACTGCACTCTGAGATTCTCTTGAATTCGACCTTTTTCAAGTGAACGCAAACAAACAGCATCGTCTCTGCGGAGCCCAAAAGCCTTTGTAGCTGCAGATGAAGGAGAATCAGGACAACTGAAAATAAAACCAAAGTGGAAGCGGGAGGAATGTCATTTCAACAGGAAATTACAGTAGGGAATCATACTAGAACTACGTCGTAGTTATTTGTCCAGCTACTTGAAACTCCTACTGCTTTGGGGTCTGACCACGCTGACCTAAAGGGTTGTGCAGCTCAGCAGCAGAGGACTCTGCACCGAGCATTATGGGTTTCATCTCAGATGAGGGTGAAATAAAGATGCACTTTCCAATTCGTAAAGAAAGACTGAATGTTCTAATCCTCTGGGGTGATAAGTTGAGGTGCAGGTGTTTCATTGTTCTGTTTTAATTAGTCAATTGAATCTTTTTTTTTTTCTTTTTAATGTTGACAGTGGAACCTGGAGGGCTTTGGCAGAGACATCCCCTATGCTCCTGTGCTGAGGAAAAATCCGAAACATGACTTACACACAGCGTACAATTGAATCACTAATATAAAACGACGACCATGTTGCTTTGGAGACGAACGAATGTGCTGTTGTGGTTATAGCGCTTCTAAATAAGATGGCTTGTGCCTGTCAACTCGGCGAATGTGCTTGGTTTTCTAACACTGCTGGTTTAGCCGTTTGGGTTTGGTCCAGGTTTGAACCTCAGAAGGGACTTTTGTTATTGCCTAGCGCCAACGAAACAGTGTCGAGTGTCAGCACAATCACTACATGGTGTTTTCTTGATTTTATTGTGTTTTATTAAGTCATAATGACATCGAATTAGCTCCTTGCCTGCAAATTATTTTCTTGGTTACTTGCAAGTCACAGTTGCTGTCTGGGTTAATAACATTTACACAAAAATGTCAAAGAAATATTTAGAAGTTTGCTCACAACAGGCTTCTTTTCCGGTGCATAAATATTTACATTTATAATGAACACACAAATAAACAGCAAAGCATGCTCACGTTAAAGTGCAAGTCAACACATTATTCGTGTTCTCAGATACAACATGTGAAGAGCTCAAATGTTTTGAAAGTGATAAACTAAAAGAAAAAAAATACAGAATACGGATAATCATGTTAACATTATATCCTACGATAAAAAAAAAAAAAGGAAATAAACATGAACAACATTACGGTGTTTTGTATGCACCAGTTGCTTGGCAACACACCGTGAGCAAACTCGATGGGTTCAGTGTCAGTGAAACAAATAAACGTATCCGACATCTTGAGTCTCAGGCAGAAATGCTAGGTAGCCCCACCACGAGAAATGTTACGACAAGCTAAGAACATTCATCAGACATAAACGTCTGTTGTTCAACTACACAACTAGCTTTTATTTATATAATAAATAAATATAAAATAAATAAATAAAGAATCTAAATTTGTTATGAAATCAGCCTTTCTGATTAAGGAAACACAGCTCCCCTGATTCATCTGGTCTGTAAAACATGATCAGGGAGCTTTTACTGTGTGAAATAGTCCCAGATGATGTTCTCCTTCTCCCATACCTCATCACAGTTCAGCAGCTCTTATGTTTGAATAAACAACAGTCCTTTCTGTGACTTCAAACTCTGCATACTTATCAGTCAATCTCATCTCTTTCCCCTTACCTTACTCCACACAATATACTGCATGCTAGTTTCAGTACACACGGTCCTATGCAGGTAAATGTCGCTCCAGCAACTTGCAGCACAATTTTCAGAGCAAAGTAATGTAGTAATGTCAGCCTCTTGAGAAAAGGATGTTTTTTTCACCACAACGTTTCCTTCTTTCATCAAACTCCTTCAAAGTGCTTCTGTTGTACACCGGGTTCCGCTGTGGGATTGAAAAATAAATAGATGACAGCAGAGCCACCTTAAAAAGGTCCACTGGTGTCTTCAATTATTACTAAGTGGCAGCCCCAAATGGCAATCAATTGGTGAATTGATATGACTTGGAAATCTGCGGCCAAAGCTGGTTAATCACACAAATATTGTCTCTTTCAGCCTGCAGGTACCAAGCCTTTCAAGTAGGAAAACCCAGAAAAAAAATATTGCTGAGGCTTTGGCATCTATGCAGCAGCATGGTCTGGACAGTAGATGGTGCTTGGTATGTATAGCACCCTATGCCTCCATGCAGACCACGGGAGTGACACGTGTGATCATTTTGGCTGCTATTAGTGACAGGGTCCTGGTGTGCCTGCGCCTCGGTTCCCCTAAAATGTAGTTGTTTTGCTTTCTGTTACATATGTAACAGTCAGGGTGCCGACCAGTGTCATTTTAATGTAATACTATGTTTAATATAATTGGACACTTTACTGGATCACAATACTGGGGTTTGCAACTTAATATTTTTCACTCTCAAAAAAAAAAAAAAAACTTCCATTTTCACAATTTCCTTAAACACATTCAGATAACAAAGGTAAGAAGCATTTACATAGCCAGCAGCTGAGCCTTATCATATTGAATGTATTGTCAGCTGTTTGTCAGGAGAATTCCTGACATGGATATATACGCACAAGTATAGTATACAGGATTTTTAATGTCTGTTTACACAATACACAACTCTGAAAAGTATCTTACATACAAGGCTGCATGTTCTTGAAAGAAAATCTGTTCACAGCAGATAAGTAGACTTGTGTAAAAAAAAAAAGTATACATATATGTTTAATGCTTAAGTGATGTATGTGCGTTAGTATGTACGTCAACCATACATTTGATTCCTATTGCACACACGCTCCTTCATGTAAAGCTGGTGAATCGATTATGTAACGGCTTTTCCTCCTGGGTGTCAGGAAATGAGGAAATTTCACATATACTTGGACACAGAAATGAATAAATGTCTATTCAGTTGTTGGACTGAATAGACATGATCCGCCTGTTTCCTGCTGATGTTAAGTCCAGGAAGTAGCACACAGTGATTTGTTCACTCCGCCTACACCTTCAGCTCACAGATAAGTCCCGGTGTTCACGACTCTTGAGACGATGAAACACGTTGTGGGCTGAGGATCAGAAAAATCACATGGGACGGCAGAGCCACGGTTTTGAATGATCACTCATGAAATCAGTACAGTCTCATAAGAGGGTGGAATTATAAACAGGGATTTCATCATAAGGGATTGCACCTGGGAGCACAATGGCCCAGTCCCACTTTTCCCACTTAAAATTTCCACTTGGTTTTCAGTGCCCTCAACCGTTAAGTCCCCTCGCCAAGGGGAAATCTTTCGCCATGAAAATGGGACACCAGTTCGAACAAATTAGCGTGGTGAAGGTAGAGAACGCACTCAACAATGTCACATGCCAATGTAACCCAGCGAACGATTCTTTTCATTCAGGAAAAATGACACTGAATGCTGCTGTGAGATGAAATACAGAGAACAGGTGACGTCACGGTAGAAGAGAAGTAGCGAAAGCAACATATGTTTTCGGGCAACTTCATCTTCAACATCATTTTAAGTCAACATCCAACCTCACCTCATTTTACAGGTTGATCTTAAGAGCAAATTCGCTCCTGCCCTTGCTCCCTAGAGTAATGGGACATTGGGAAACACGTCAATGCAAATGCATTTTCCGGTTCAAAACTCCACCTGACATTGTTCATAGTCATGGTAGGCCACCAAAAATTAGTGAGGAACAGTGAGAGCATAAATTAGTCAGCAACTCATTTGTGTCATCAAGGCCACACTGTTTCCTTGTTTTTTGTTTTGTTTTGTTTTTTTTACCTTCATCTTCCAATATAACCAAAAGGCCTGAAGCTCCAATGTCCACTCTTTCATCCGCCTTGTCCGTCTTTATATCGCTTATCATCAATCCCCTCTCCACAGAGAGCAGCTACCTGAACTGTGAGGAGATGTCAGTGGGGCGAAACCTTCTGGACTTCAACCTCAAGTAAAAGGTGTTCTGCTTACGGCTCCGACACATCGGCACAAAAGGGAGTTCTTGAAAGGAATATTTGAGAGTTGGGGGAAAGAACCAACACAAATTTGCCACTGAAAAGCGAACAATGCTGCAAGAAAATCACTGGAGAACTGGTGCAGTTTAAAAAAAAAAAACTGCTGTCTTTGATCATGTTGGTTGCTCACGTGTGTAAGAACTTTGGATTTACATTTGCTTGCCAGTGTTGTAGTCAAGACCCCACCAAACAAGAACAAACAACTCAATTTTTCCAATGACAGCACTCCAGTTGTTGGTAGTTTTGAAACAAACAAACAAAAAAAATTGTTTAGCAGTAAGAAACAAATGCGTGCGTCTATATGACAGAACAGAATTCTGTATTCTCTTTGGTCTCAGTCTTGGTCTAGCCCTCCTTTTCTTTTTTTAATTCATATTCAGTTCAAGCATGAAGTAATTGAGTGGAAATGTGTTCTGTTTCGAGAGCAAGGAAAGCGAGTGATCCCTATTGACATTTTTGGGTACTTTTGTACGCTTTCAATGAGTCCCATCCTAATTTGATAAAAGGAAAACATCCAGACAGCCTGACACTAAACACTGAATCACAGTGAGCTCAACAATACACAATGGTGAGGAAACTTTGTCTTTAGATTTTTAAGAGTGATCATGGTGTCAAGAAGCTATTTTTTATGCGGTTTTTCAAAGATGGTTCTGAGGCATGTTTTTAGAATTGTTTCCCCTCTTTTTTCTGGTTTCTGTTCTTTCGGCGCTCTCGTGTCAGCAATTCAGCTGTGAGCCAAAAAAGAAACTTCATAATGGAAACTAATTGAAAGGAACATGATGATGATCATGACGCCGCGACATTTGAGCGCCTGAAGCCATTCTGTTTGCTTCAATTTTTTTTATTAAATTCCACAGCCTCACTGAAGGTCTACAATGAACTGAGCAAGAAAACATTTCTCCTCATCATGACAGCAAAAAGGGATCACAACATTTTAAAAGCAGGGATCACAGTGAGAAGTGGCCCTAGGAAAGACTAAAGGAGGACGCCGTGTTATTCCACTGTAATAACACCTGTTGCATGCAAAGTAGGGTTAATGGAGAGCAACAAGAGCACCAGAAATGCAACTCCTCATGGAACATTGTGTTGTGGGGGGGGGGGTGTCGGATTAACACTAACTCTTCTGGACAAGGTGACTGCGATCGAAAATAATGGCACAAACCTAAGGTCAGAGCAGTCAGAAAATAATGTCAGTGGTATGTGAGCTACTGGTATAGTGTCACGTGACTTAAATTTTAAAGGCCCACTCCAATGACTGTTAGTATAGGACGTATCTTATGCGCCCACTTTATGCATATACTGTCATGAACGATGCCTTCTCCAATGAGAAGTAGGAGGAGCATCAGTACCCTTTGTTTTACATTTTGCCATGGTGACTGGTGTAAGGTTAGGATTGGGTTTTGACTCTTTGACATCACCCAGCTGTTTGTGGCTTAGGTTTGACACGAGGCTGATGATTGTGACAATTAACCCACATTCCAAAACCCAAAAGTTTTTCAGATTGGAGTTGGACAACCTTCTCTTTGGTTTGCCGGCTTCTTGAAACTGGCCCCAGGTTACAATGATGGTAAAAAATAGACCAAGCACAGAAATTCAAATGAGAAAAAGAAACCCAGGACATTCAAAAAGAAAGCAGTAAAAATCTGCAACAGTAAACAATAGACAATGCTGCGAGCCACAAACAATCATGTGAAAATTTACAAAGTACAAAGCAAAGCAGTCCACAAGGCAAGAAAATGCACCCAGGCAGGAAAAAGTGAGAAAAGTCAGAAAGGCCGAGACCAAGCACAGAAATAGAAGGATTTTGCAGCATATTACAGCAAATAAATCCAAGCTATATTCTATTTTTTTTTACTTTACTGATAGGCCCAGAAGGAGCTCGATGGTTGCAATGACTGTCAAAAGTTGTGACATTTGTTTGTGCTCGATTTCCTCCCAAGAGAGCAATATTGCAACATGCACCCAGGCGAATGACACTCAGTGGTCACCGAGCTAACAGCTGAAACAAACAAAATGAATACTGAAAATGACTGACAAAATTGTACGTATATGTTGAACAAGACGCATCAGGAGACACGGGGTTGGACAGCGGTGATCTGAACAACTATAGGGTGCTGGGGTTTAAACTACTTGGCCAATGGTTTACAAGTCTCAGTATGTGAGAGATGTATTTTCAGAGTTCATGTAGAAAATGCTTCAGAACAAAAGTTTCTTTATTCTTTTCTCATCCCGTAGGTTCAAGGTGAAATGCATTGATTTATTATTTATCTGGCTCACCTGTGTACTGAGCTGTTTTTACACATGATTGGCGGATTTCTGGTGCCCTCAAGGCTGCTTTTCCTGTTCGTCCTTTTGATGGAACATTTCTCTTTTTCATCTGTCAGGACAAATATACTATAGATCTCTTTTATTTTTCTTGATAACTTTAAAACAAAATGTGCCAGTATTTGACACCACAAGAGACATAAAGTTGGTTTTCTTTAAAAGTTAAAAGGAACATTTGCCACCGCTGTATTGTCAATGAGAGACAGGGGTTGTGGAATTTCTTCACTTCAATAAAGAGAGAATTGTCTTTTATGAATATTTATTGAAGAATCTTTGCAAAGAGAATGAGAAGACAAGTTCACAGTATGAAGTTGAAACTATCACAGATGAATTCTCAGCAAGCATACACTTTAACCACTGTACAGGATTGGTACACAGTAACATTGAAGATAATAAGCGAGAACGTAGCACCTACCTTGAGCATCTGTGAGACGCTCAGTCAGCACACAGAGCACTGAAAAGAAGGAGGAATGGTACAACCAAAAACAATGAGGCAGCCGTCACCAGTAACTTTCCATTCGTCTGCACAGTAACAATAACTTTTCCATCACACAGGACACCCAAGATTCTGTGTCAGCGCTACAGCCTCATTAAAAGGTGTGAAAAGATTGTAATGCATGGCAGATCATTCGGCATAAGCCAGGTGAGCTTATTAGACAAGCGTTATTGAATATGCTATAAGAGCAAATCTCATTACTGAATACTTTAATCCACCGTACCCTTGCTCAAGTTAAAAAAGTTTTAAAAAAATCTTCTCCCAGATCAGTTTGTGACCCAAAGCAGGAAGCCAGATTGGATGCAAGTTTCCCTAAGCAGCACAAAGGCAGTTATGTAAGAGGCAAGTGTGCCAACTATACAAGTAGGACACACAGCAGCACTTTCAAATGGAAATGAGTGCCCCCTCACGTCTGAGCAAACACTCACACAGCAACAGAAAAATAAACAGCTTGGAAAAACAAGCAGTGCAGTGACAGTAAATATGATATATGTATCAATAAAAGCTCTTCCACAAAACATCTCTGTGATGTCGGCGGATGCAATACAGATCAATGATGAAGGTTTTCATGGCTTCATGTTTCCTCCTGATGTGAACAAAGACTGTGCTGTGATTGATTGTGCACAATCCACCCAGCACCTGGACGCCAAGCGCTTACTTATCTATCACCAGTCGATCCGCACAATTTTCTTGATATACATACCACTCAACCACTTTTGTTTCCATCACTGCTCTCCACTCAGTTTGTCTTCTTCCTGTTTCTTCCTGCCTCTGTTGATTTAGTCTTTTGTGTCTTGCATTCTTTGACACAAAGCTAGATAAGTAACTAGCTAGCTATGTAAAATAGGAGGATCTTTGTTGTTAATCCTACATGTTCCTCACAGTAAGGACTAAAAATACAAATGATCCCATCAATAGTTGAACTTGTAGTTTGGGTCTTCACACAAAGGAGCAATTATACTGTTAAGCTGTTCTGTATTCCTTGCGGCAAACTTGGCACAAGTGAAAAAGAGAAGTGCTGTAGGAGAGTCGTTCGACAAAGAGGCTTGAACAAGAGAGAGACAAGCAACAAGCTGTCTCATGCTGGAGAATCTGTTTGATTTAGCAAGGCCTGTCAAACCTTTTGTTATTGTATTGCTACTTGTTTGTTGAAATGTTTTAACAAGCAGATATTTTGTCTGGCAGAAGTTTTTATTACTTTTGAGAGCTGTAAAGACAACAACTGTCTTCCTTTTAATGTGACTTTAATGTTTCGCAGTGAATCATAATTCCCTCAAATTTCCTTGGATCACATGATGGAGGTTGTTTTATTGATTTCAACTAAATTATGAACCAAGCTTTGTTGAGGCGTCCCCTTGTTTTAATGACCCACAGCACCAAAGCTAAAGGAAGTAATGGTGTCTTACTCAAATTGTCTTCGACCGGCAAGATGGGTGGGAGTTTTAAATTAGGCTGTTAGGAAAACATCATGAGTTTCTGTGCAACTTTGTTTCCCTCTAAATTAGGCGGGATCCCATTTGCAAACTTATTTGCGGCTGTCGAATGTTAGTCACAGAAGACTGAGCAATATTTTTTTTTGCAACTGATGTCAGTTGAGTGACATATCCACAGTTGAGTGACGTACCCACATTGTTCAGTTGATTGAGAGTGTTTCTTTATGCTTTTCCATGTTCAGAGGCTCCTACAGTTAGCGATGGGGTGATGAGGCCTTTTGAACCGGTTTTCGATGCCCATCCCTAGACAATTGTATATGTCAGGTGTACAATATTTACGACCAAAAATCTTGTGTGTGAGCCGATCCCTCCCAACAAAAACTATGACGCTTCTTCAAATGTCTAAACTTCAATGCCACGAGCAGCAGTTATTTTCTTGTCATGTCACGTTTCTTTCGGGATTCTTCCG
Organism: Synchiropus splendidus; assembly: GCF_027744825.2. Lineage (NCBI taxonomy): Eukaryota > Metazoa > Chordata > Actinopteri > Syngnathiformes > Callionymidae > Synchiropus > Synchiropus splendidus. The sequence goes on from NC_071336.1 coordinate 12,636,906, forward strand.
TTGACGTGCTTTCATCAGTGACCAAAGTTTTCCGCAAAGATTCTCTCTGACTAAGGATTACTGAAAAAAAGTGAAAATCACACCCTTTTAAACACAGACATCATGTGAATTCAAGTTCAATGGAGTTTGGAGAAACACGACATGTGGGACGGAATATCTCAAATAAAGGTTGCAACTGCTGGTCAGTTCTGTATCTAGACATTTTTGGCCATGCAGAATCTTCCTTTTGCTGACTTTGAGAAACAAACGGTGACCACAAAACATTCTATTGGAAAACATGAGGCATGGACATGTAACTGTGACGCTGTCTCTATTTGCTCCTTCATATTCCATAAAACCGCGGGGCGTTTCATTCAGCAGATTTGCTCATGTGTTAGGAATATCACAGGGTTTTGTGTCCAAGCGGCATTTTACATCCAATTAAAAATGAAAACACAGCAAATCTTGCAGATTATCTGCTGCATTTGGTGAGTTCAAGTCTTTGCAGCAAAATAGCTGAAATTGTCCTGTAAAGCAATGTTAAGCCGCCATTCATCACCGCCTCAAATCTAAGCAGCTTTTCTGGGCTCATCTGAAAAATCGAGCACACTTTATCATTGATTGCGTCCCTCTCACTGGAGGAAGGAGCTCCTTTATGGCGGGAGACAGCTTGCTCTCGCTGAAAACAATATGTTTACATCAGCAGCAGCGTCAGTGCAACGGCTGGCAGACCAAAGATGTCAAAACAATGGATGGAAGAACAAAATAAGCTGAGTGAAGCCGGGCACAAAAATGAAATAGTGTTCCCTGTTTTTAATAATGCCTGAAAAATATGTTACTAATTTCCATCACGCCAGCACCGGGCAGATGGTGCCTGAAGGTGCGTGTTAAATCTTCAGATGAAAAAGGCCGAGATTTGCAGAATCATCACTTGTCCTGTGTAATGCCGGCGGGATGTATTTAAGCCCATGTCAGCTGCGATCATCGATCAAGTGTTTGTGGTGGGGAGCACACGCCAGCGTGTCTGTCATTCAGCAGAAGGCGTCTAAAAGATTGATGACATCCCAACTTATTAAAAGGGACAAATCATGATGACAACATGGAAGGTGGCGTCTGCAGAAGCCCAGGAGTCTTGACAGAACTGCAATGTGACGGCTTAACTCTGAGTGTAGCAAATGTTTGAATGTAGTTTTGCCATTTCTGCTTTGAAAAGTTACATTGAGATGAATGAATCACATTCTCATTTGTTTTTAGAGAATGTGCACAATATCCACCACGATCGCATGGATTGGCTTGGCCGCACTGGCTAACACTGTTTGTCACGAAAATAACTATGTTATGCAAGTACAGCTATTTATTATGGTAGCTGCCTGAGAATGTGTTCCGCTCCCACAAGCCAACATCTGAGTGGGCAGCGTCACAATTTAGAGCTTCCAGGAAGACTTCCCACGGTCTGACAGCGTTGTGTTAGGGACAGCAATAATATGAAGCATATTTACTGTTTGCCATGACAAATCCAATGCAACTCAACTATGTTTTAAATGCTAATGCTGAGGGAACATTTCAAATACAACCTAAAACACACCTGGCCAAAATATCTGCCTTCTCATAGAAAGGGTCAACGGGGCCAACACTTCACTGCATTCTGCAGACTGCAGACCAAGTTTACGTGAAAGTCCATATGGATGACTTAGAGTATGAGCTCACTGAAAGCCAAAGTATAGAAACCCCACTGATATATTTTATTTTATTTTTTGCAAGTTGGTGTAGCTAGTATTTCTTCCGTAAATCATCATACCTTGTACTGTACTTCAGCCACTTTATTCCGACTTGTTCTATTGGTCTTCACATGGTTCACACTGAATCGTCATCAATGAAAACAAAATAGAAGTTAGAGCTAATTGTTATGTTTCGATTTTTGTGTGCTTTTATTTCGTTATTTCCTGTGTTCCGGTTTGTTCTTTCCTTTTTCTCATCCCCTCGCCTCGCCTCGCCTAGCTTGATGGCAGTGCAGCCGGATCCCATTCCGCTGATCAGTCTGCGTGGATTTCTACACCTGGGTTCCAGTCTGCGTTGCCAGATGGTCACTTCGTGTTCCGACGGTAATATTGTCTCACTCGATCCTCCGATCTCTTGTAGCTCCTGTTTATCCCTCTGTTTTCTGTGTGCGAGTTCGTACCTTTTTATAGCCTGTTTAGTTATTCTCCTCGCTTGCCTTCTTTATCTTTCTCAATCGCATGTGAGTGTTATTGTTTAACTCGCATTTTCTGTATCTACGCGTCATAGTTATCCTTGTGTGTGTGTGTGTGTGTAGAACCACCACTAAGCATTTTGTGTTATTTGGGCCCGGTGAGTTTTGTTTCCAAGCGCATTTCAGTTGTCCCGTTATATCAGGTTTGAACTTAATTCACCTGCTTTTCTGTTTTCAGGTTGTCACCCCTTCCCTACGTGTTTGTCCTCCTCGCTCCACTTCTGGTGTCGACGTCCTCAGTTGTTCCTGTATAGTTTGTGTATATTGTATTAAATTCATTGTTAAATCCTTCTCTCATCGCTCGAGTTTTCTGTTAACTGGCAATGATCCTGCACTTGGGTCAGACTCATTGATCGATCATGACACTAATAAATGCTTGTGAAGTTAAGCAGCTGCGAAAAGACAACACTGGCGTTGACAATAATCATGTTCTTACCAAACAAAATTTTCAAAATTGTGTTAAAATGCACCAGCATTGCAACAATACACTCCTATCAAATAAACCAGGGGTTTCCGCTACTCATAAACCAGCACCGCCACAGTTGAAGTGAGAGAAGTGCCAAGCCTTCAGAAAAATGATCTCTTTTTAAAGATGAAATCTAACGTGATCAAATGTTTTTAAACAAAGTGGAAACATAGAAACAAACGGATAACGCTTAACACACAATGGAGGTGGACATGAACATGTTGGTTTTTGCCGTGGTTTTCACGAAAAAAAATCCTGTAAAAAAAACATCATGACGACTGAAGTCCATTGCTTGTGCGTTCGCGCATTCCAGCCGGACATATGAAGAAACAGACAGCATGAGGACGGCCTCAGATTAGAGTTTTACTTCTCATGATTGGAAAAACGGTACTTTTATTGTCACCAATACAGTGTATGTCAAAGCTTGCTTCTTTTCTTCATTATTTCTTTTCTTTCTTTTTTTGGCTGTGTTCCATTCCTTGTTTTCTTTTTTTTTTTTTCCTTGGGCGGGCTCTGCCACAGCTTCAGCAAACCATGTAAACACACATCTCTCATGTTAACTAAACCTTGAAAATAAATACTGCTACCTGCTACCAGTACATTTCTTGAGTAGGATTTCTGTGTCTAATACCTCTGTAGTAGCATGGTGCCACGGAAAGTTGAAGGGAAATTATATATTCCTCATAAAAGTTAATATTCTCCTTGTTTTATCCAAATAAGCAACGATAATCCACATATAATAATCCATAACCACCACATTAATTGGTTGCCTTTGGTTTTGTCATTACACAGGAGTTCACAGTAACCAGAGTGCCTTTTAAATTCTGTTCACAGAAGTCATTTGAATGCACAGGTGAACTCACCATCTGTTGTCATTAGTTCTGGCAGCTCCAAATGCCACACCAGGTCATCGCGGCTCTCCAGCTTGTTAGTGGCAATGGTTTTAAAGAAGGTGTTAGCAGCTGTTCATCCCGGCCTGTCGTGCCCTCAGCCGCAAAACACATACCAAGTGCCCTCTAGCTCAGTGTGAGCTGGTTCTTCTCATAGATGGGATCTGTTTAGTTGGTTCTTGGCTTACTTGGTTCCTCAGCATCTTCAAGGACTCAAGACTTCAAGAAAGTTTCAAAGAAACATTTGTTTGATTCCGGTCAAACCAGTGCCACAAGGAGGAAAGAGTCCATTCCTCTAGGCCACAAGTGGCGTCAGTGTAGTGACATTTCTGAGTTTTCTAAATTATAGTAGGTACGATAGGCAAAGATAATGATAGAATATTGGGTGAGCCGACGTCACACCAACGTCCAGTATTAGAAAAACTAGATGGAGATTTGACTAGAATGAAGCACTCATCACGGTCCAGCCTAGTCCAGTTAGAAGGGCTGGCCTCAGGGAAGGGTGAGATTCTGCAGTTGAGTCATCCTGTGTTCAAAAGAGTGATGGAACAGGTGTAGGTATAAAATTACTCTGAGAATGATGTTGAAGGTTATACAGTCAGTCATGAAAGTATACTGACAGTATTGTCATAATTGCCCTAGGTCTGGAGCACAGAGTGTGGAACGTGACAGTACCCCCCCTCTAAGGAGGGCCTCTTGGCACTCTACTGGGTCTATCGGAATGTGAAGCGTGAAACTCTGATAGTGCTGTGTGGGCGCGGGACCAGGTCTCCCAACAGTGTTGCATGTGGTGGTCTACGGAAGGAACAGAAGTCTCAGCTTCCTGGGAGGGAAAGAGAGGCGGTTGATAGCCATATATGACCATGAAGGGAGACATTCCAGTGGCAGAGGAGATGAGAGTGTTGTGTGCATATTCAACCCAGTGTAGATGAGAGGACCAGGAGGAAGGATCTTGAGCGGAGACACAGCGTAGAGACGACTCACGATCTTGATTGGTCCTCTCCGTTTGACCGTTGGTCTGTGGGTGGTAACCAGAGGAGTGGCTGGGCGAGGCTCCCAAGGCCTTTAGGAAGGCGCGCCAGACTTGGGAAGAGAATTGGGGTCCTCTGTCTGAAACGACGTCTTTGGGGATACCGTGGACACGGAAGACGTGGAGTGTTAGCAGGTTCGCAGTCTTGAGGGCGGATGGCAACTTTGGAAGAGGCATGAAATGTGCCATCTTGGAGAACCTGTCGACCACCGTCATGATCGTTGTCATGCCTGCCGACGGGGGAAGACCGGCCACAAAGTCGACAGCGATGTGAGACCATGGGCGATCCAGAAGTGGCAGAGGTTGAAGAAGACCAGCCGGTGGACGGTGGGAGGACTTGGACCTGTTGCAGGTGGTACAGGCTTTGCAGAAGGCCTTAACATCGCGTGTCATACCTGGCCACCAGAAGCGTTGACCAATCAGGTTTTGGGTTCGGAAAGTGCCGGGATGACACGCCACTTTAGAAGAGTGTCCCCACTGCAGGATCTGTGGTCTCAGAGGCTCCGGAACAAACAGGCGATTGGGAGGACCGGAGCTAGGAGCTGGATGACGCTGGAGGTGTTCGAGGACCGTCTTCTCCACGTCCCAGTTGGCAGCACGGATTACACAAGATGGAGGGATAATGGTCTCAGTCCTCTCCGAAGGCATGGGGGGGTCGTGGAGGCGTGATTGATAGATGTGAGAGAGGTTAGAGGAGCGACCACCTTACTATAGTTCCGGATGAAGCGTCTGTAGAAGTTCGCGAATCCAAGAAACTGCTGGAGTTGTTTGCGGCTGGTAAGAGTTTTCCAGTTGGTCACGGCGTCAACTTTGGCTGGATCGGGGATGAGACGTCCTTCCCCCAGGATGAAGCCCAGAAAGCTGACCTGCGTGACGTGGAACTCACATTTTTCGGCTTTACAAAACAGTCTGTTTTCCAGCAGCCTCTGAAGAACCAAGCGGACGTGCTCCTTGTGTTCCTCCTCCCGTCTCGAAAAAAATCAAAATATCGTCAAGATACACATAGACACGCAGGACGTCGTTCACTATTGCCTGGAAGACAGCGGGGGCATTAGTGAGGCCAAAAGGCATGACCCAATATTCAAAATGTCCCAGGGGCGTTTTAAAAGCGGTCTTCCACTCGTCACCCTCCCGAATGCGGACTGAATGATAAGCGTTTCTCAAGTCAAGCTTGGAAAAAATTGTGGCTTGGTTGAGAGAAAGCCGGGTCGATTAAAGGAATGGGACTGGTTACGGACCGTTATTTGGTTCAGACCACGATAATCAATGCAGGGACACAGAGACTTGTCCTTCTTGCTCACAAAAAAGAATCCTGCCCCCAGAGGAGAGGAAGAGGGGCGGATTAGAGACTCGTTAATATAGTTCTCCAGGGACTGCCTTTTGGGTCGAGAGACGTTGTATAGTCTGCTCGCAGGTAGGAGGGGCCCAGGTATCAAGTCTATGGCGCAATCGTAAGGGCGGTGTGGCGGAAGGGACTGAGCCTGGTCTTTGCTACAAACTTGACCGAGGTCGTGGTAGAAAGAAGGGACATGGGAGAGATCTGGAGGCGACGGAAGAGAGAAATGGGGAAGAGAGGAGTGAGCAGAACGTAGACAGTGAGCGTGACAGTGTGTGCTCCAACCTGAGATCTTAGATGTGGACCAGTCGATGTGAGGGTTGTGAGTGGAAAGCCAGGGGAAACCAAGGATCAGTGGAGACGAGGAGGAAGGAAGGACCAGGAAGGACATCACCTCGGTGTGGTAGCCGGAGATGGTGAGTGTTAATGGAGAAGTGCGGTGTGTAACCCGAGGAAGTGGGCTACCGTCAATCGCTGAGAGGGAACGAGGAGAGTCCAGCCTAACAAGGGAGAGAGACAGAGATTCAGCGAATGCAGCGTCAATAAAGTTGTCATCTGCACTAGAATCTATAAATGCCTCGACCGGAGTACTGGAGTTATTTTCATGTAAGGCTGCAGAAAAAATAATTCGGCTGATTCTGGACTTAGCAGTACTAACCTTACTAGAGACGGGTGGAAGATGGGAGCCCCTGGGACGGACCGAACAGGCACGGATGATGTGACCAGGTTTACCACAATACAGGCATAGACCGCGAGATAGTCGGAGTTGACGTTCCTGTGGCGTCAGTCTCGTTCTCCCCACCTGCATAGGCTCAGGGAGATCGGTAGCGGATTCAGACAGGGTGAGTGTTTCGGGTGGAGAGACCGTTTCCGTAGAGAATGCTCTCTAATGCGGTTGTCGATGCTCATAGAGAGGAGGATCAGCTCCTCCAGGGAGTTAGGCTCGTCGTGGAGAGAGAGCTGATCCTGAATGGTAGTGGCCAGACCATTAAAATAAGCTGACATGAGAGCTGGTTCGTTCCATCCTGCTTCTGCAGCAGCAATGCGGAACCGAATGGAGAACACGAACTCACTAGGGGAGTTTTGAATCATGCTAATTAAGCGCTGAGAAGCGCTTGGGCCACTCTTGAAAGGAGCGTCAAAAACTCTCCTCATCTCAATAGAAAAATCTTTGAAAGTATGAAGGAGTGGAGAGTCTGACTCCCATAGGGAAATGGCCCATTGGCTGGCTCTCTCACGGAGGAGGTTTATGCAGAAAGCTACCTTGGTACGATCTGTTTGGAAACGGTATGGCTGAGAATCGAAGACAAGAGAGCATTGTATTAGGAAATTTTTACAAAAGCCTGGCTTACCCGAATAAACCTCCGGCGTGGGGATGGTCGGTTCATGGCAGGCGGACACAGTGCGTGCTGGTTCAGCTGCAGAGGCCGCGGTTCAGGCTGGAGTGGGAACACCAGGATCAACGGAAGGAGCTGGCAGATGAGAGGAGATACTCTGCAGCTGCTCCAGGATGCTCTGTGTTGCTCTCTCGAGAGTCGAGATCCTCGAGCCCTGAATGCCTAAAGCCTTCTGTAAGCCCACAACCACTGCTGAATCAGAAAATTGGCTAGCTGGTTCTGTAATAATTGCCCTTGGTCTGATTCAGGTGCAGGTGATTGTAGGCCAACAGAAGGCACAGACAACGAGATTAAATTAAAGGATTTAATAAACAACAATGTACTATATAGAAGACGGAGACAGGAACTAAGGATGCCGAAGCAAAAACATGAACCGGGATATACACAGAGGGACTGGGGAAAAATCTGCAAAACAAGAGAGGTGAATTAATATCAACCTGCAAAAAGGGAGAAGAGAAAAACACTCGGATAATAACTCACGAGGTCCAATTAACTTAGAGCGCTGCGTGGAGGAGAAGACTCAAACTCACACACAGGAAAAAACAGACGACAATCGTTAAATGAAAAGTTGAGTAAAAGACTCACGCGGACTTACTATAGAATTTAAAGGAGCGGAACGAAAGCAGAGCGCAGAGGAGAAAACGAAACTAAGAAGCGGCTGAAGCGGAGTTCAAGCACGTAAAGAATTTGGAAAGCTCAGGAGTAAACAACGAGGGAGATTAGTCGCAGGAGAGTTACCGGATGACATGAAGTGACCATCTAGCAGCCTGCAGTCTGGAACCCACGAGAAGATATCCACAGAACCGCTGATGACGGGACGAGTTCCAGCTGAGCTGCCATTAAGTTGGAGAAGATACAGGAAACGGAAACTACAGAAGGTTAACAAAATAAAAGCACACAGAACAGACAATGGACAAAAAAGGAGTGTGTAACGTGACTAGTATACTATTTAAAGAAAGGTGTTGCCCATCACGACTCAGTGCCATAAAAGACACCTTGATCTGCCCATGTTTTTTGTTTGTTTTTTGTGCTCTATTGGTCATATTTTGCAATATGCAGTTTCTTTGATGAGTCTGCTAAGTACCTGTTTTTTGCCTTCAACTTGCCTTCATAAGTTTTGCTTTTTTAGTCTGCATAAATTTGCCAGAAAAAAAATCAATGTCCCTTCTCAGAGAATCTTTCTCATTAATGACAGCAAGGTTGCTCTGTGATCTGCCCACTCTTCTTCTTGTGCTGTCCCAGTCATGTTTGATAGATTCATTGTCCACCTGTGACTGGCCTTGGCTGGGTTTCTCTGCGATGCTGTGACACAATATTGATAGAGGTCGGCAGAGGTGTGTGCACTTGTTCGCACAATAAAATTCACCATAATACACAAACGTAATGGTCGTTTTCTTGGCCAAAATGTTGTGTGTGTTCGAGATACACAGAATTGCAACTCTCAGTCTGAGTAGAATATTTTCTTCCTGCCTGTCAAAGTGCAATGTTTGCTGTGGTTGATATTCCATCATCTCAAGGCTTCCGTGATACATTCTAAAAAGTGAAAAAACTGACTGAGAAGTTGGACAAAATAAATACCCAGACGGTTGTAAACTTTTAGAATGACACCAAGTACAGTACATTCCAATTGTGTTCACAAGTTGGCCATCTCCTTATGTCAGCATCTTCAATCAAACCCGTCACCATTCATAATATCCTCCAACTGACTCCAGTGGCTCTGTAATCGGAGCTGCTTCCAGTCCACTTGAGTCCAAGTGAATCTAATGCCCAACCTGAACGTGTCCTCTCAATTGTTAATTCTATATTTGGTGCCATCTTTCTCACCTCTTATCGTGACCCTCCATTGTTTTCTACTCACTGCCTTTGACGCTTTCTTTTGAGAGTTCATTTGTCTCCTGGATTGATTCATTGCCAAACCCTCTCTGTCATTTGAGTTTAGCCCAGCTGTCAAACTGCTGACAAACTATCCTCTGTCATGACTCAGCAGTAAAGCCCGCGCAAGTTAGACTTCATATGATCTCATTTCAAGCTTCAGCTACCATTCCATTGCTTCTCTATTATTCAGTGTGGCAGGAAGGCAAACAGCTCCCACGAGCCTTTGCGCTGTATAATTGAGTCTTAAAATATAGTCTGATTAAATTAGTGTAAAAACAATACTCAACAACACGGTTTTAATGAGGACCTGCCGTCTCAGACGAGGACCTAAAAAAGGAGAAAATGTGTTTGGGTCTTTCTTCGTAATTGAGCTACTACAAAACATTTCAGCCTTTTATGTAACTGCATTGGAAGAAAAAAGTGAGCAATAGGTGAAACATAATGTGTTTTTACAATGTACACATCATATGTTTGTGTTCAAGATTGGCTATAGTAATGGCCTCCCTAACTTTGTCTCCAAACCTTTATCAATGGGCTGACTCCTATCTTGTCTTGTCTTTCCTACATTCCCGTTGAAAACCCGAGAATCCTCAACTCTGACTCTTCTAACTCGACTTCTGGTCACACATCACGGCAGGTCCTATAGAGATTCGCTTTGACTCTAGTTGCCATTCTTTGTCTCCACCCAGTTCCAGTACCAAATTATTATTATTATATGGGAGTATGTTGTTTAAAAAAAAAAAAAAAAACATCATAATCACAAAAATGTCTGATGGCTCGGGCAAAAGGAAACTAACCCGCTTTTCAGGCAACAGAGAAAGTTACGGAGAAAGTTACTTACGAAATGACTTTGAAATGTTGTTATTATGTTTCACAGGACTTTTTTTGGCATACGTCTGTACGCAGTTCAGGTTAAACTGCATGGCTAAAGTTCCAATTATCTGTGTTAGAAAACATCATGATTCATCGAGTAGATCAATGTAACAGTTAATATGCGGAATGCAGGTTTACTTTCCAAATTAATTAGAATAAGAAGAGCAAAGAATCACAAGAAACCAAAGGAATATTCCTTCAAACTTCTAAGATTCAGATAAAACCAGATACTAACTGATCAGATGATAATTAAACCTGGGAGCTTCTCAAGACGGAGAAGAACTGGTTTTTTATGATCACTGTCACTGGCACTTTCCCAATTTATGAAGATCCATTTCAGTGATGACTTATACGTATAAAAGTGTGGGTCATAGAGTAGTTGGTCAGTCTCCAGGAGCCTCCAAATGCCACACTGCATTGTTTGAAGGTTCAATACATAAGGGGACCAAGAGTAGTGCCTGGCAGTAGGCTGGACGATTTAGCAGCTACTGACACAAAGAGGGGTTCCTTTAGGATCAGGATTTGTTACCTGGATGTCGAAAGTGTTCCAGACAGAGAGGATTAAAATTAAAATGGTTGAACATTAACCTTGATCATTTGGGCTCAGCTGTCTCCGACTGGCTTTTCATGATCAGGCCTAGTCTCTCAGCTTGATTCATCTCACCTGAGGAAAAAAAAGTAGTGCGGTTGCCGTAGCACGGAACTGGGTTTGCAGTCTCAGCTGGTGTTGGCAGCAGTCAGCGGGAGTTTGAGTGAAGTTGTCATCCGTATCAAAAAGAACACACACTTGGCTGTCACACAAAAATGCTGCAGGCGTATGACTCAATGCATGAAATTCACCAAGGGGCAGATGCAAGCTCTTCTTTGAAACAAAAAGAAAAGACGTACTGTGGCAATGGGAAGACAGGAAATAGTAACTTGTCTAACATTACTTGGAAAAAAGAGTAAAATAAGCACTATACATTTTATTATTGATCTATCGCTGAAGATGACTTGAAAAAATCATCCGCCTCAAAACAAATTAACAGATGGATGCAGCCAAAGGGGAATAATCTTGGCTCGGGAAAATGTAAATCCAATCCCACTCACATCCTGCAGATTGTTCCATGCTCCTATTTCCAGATTATGTTTGCTGTGAAAAGAAAACATTACCAGTGCGCCATGCCGGATCCCTAACGCTCTGTTGAGAAATGCGCACATGTGAGTAAGAAAGGTCATGTTTACAGTTCAAATGTGTAAATATTGATGGCAGAAGGCGTGCGAGGAAGCATATGGACCCACAGAAAAATAAAAAGATTGTGGAGATAAAGACAAGTGTGTATAATATGTGGGGGGAAAATAATTGCGAAGGGGACCAGGATGAAGTAGGTAAGAGTCACGCCTGAAAGCCAGAAGCAGAGACCCTGTTTTTAATGTGCCATATAGCGTCGAACTGAAACTTTAATGAGACCGCTGGGAAATCAGGAACCTGTTCCAATTTCATGGATTCATCCTGGACATGTCGTTGGCCCGAGATTATCAATGAAGCCTTCAAGAGTCTAGGAAATATATATATTTTTAATTGAGGAAAAAAAAATGTTTCTTCTTTAAGACGCGCTGTCAGGTGTTCACTCATCTGCAACTGCAAAGTCGAATTGAACTGAATAGTAGACATAAACAACAAATGATGTACTGCTTGTCATTGCGGCAGACTTTATATCAAGGTGCTAAATAAATGATAAACATGTTAAACAGCACTCGACTGAGCTGGCCATGGCCGTGCGCCTCTGATCCAGCAGTAAAGAAAGCTGCATACAGCGGATGACGGAGTGGAAGCAGCGGACTGAGAGATGATCAAGCGATCATTGTGGTCCAGTGTTTGGAAACATTTTGGCTTTTAAACTATATAAAGAGATGGATGTGAAAAGGGGAAGTAAAATAAAACAGCACGACGACAGAGCTCTCTACCCGGCTATCAAGGCACCACTGTTAAATGAAACATTAAAATGAGAGTACAAACATGATGCCCTTGATGGCAAAGCCGCAAGTCCACGAAGGTCCATGAGAATCTTGGAATATCTAAGTCAGACCGGGGAGAGACACTGGCGTTAAGATTAGGGTGGCACTAAAACGGCACTTACGACTGGAAATTGAGGCGTCCAATTCCTCACGTGTTTCAGTTTAATGCACTCTGGGTGTAAGCAACATTTGCTGAGGTTGATTTAGCATGGCTGCACACTGTTCCTAATATCGTAGTGTGACGCTCTCAAAAAACACGCTGGAGTCTCTCAGCACATTAATAACGTTTCTTCATTATATGTCGGCGGTACAGTGTGCAACTTATCTACTGTGCGCCCACTCCCTGGCCCTCCTCCAATGCCAAGTCTGCATTCCCCACCCTGCAACATGCTCATCCCTGATTGGACGATGCAACAAACACGTCACAAGACACTGGGTCACGACAGTAGGTCAACTGTTTCCAAATCAGATGCGAATGCATTTGCCGTCAATTGTTTGTCTGTTGAGTCCAGGATAACTCACATGCCCTAGTCTAGTATCCAGGTCACTATTTCACACTTAAAAGCTGCTGGATCGGTTTGAAATCACTGAATCTAAACAGCAGCCTTAAGCCATCATTCTAATCAAAATGTAGAAATGAATCGTTACTACATGTTACTGTACATATACCTGGGACTTGGGAATGTTGTGGGGCTACTGAGGGTGAGATTCAGGGTTTTGATCAGGTTCTAGAGTATACAGAGACCAAGAGTAGATACAGTAGAGTAAATACAGAACAAACTTTCCAATGATCGCATTTCAGTTGTCAATTTATTTTGAAAACAACTACAGTTTCTTTTGCATTCAAAAGCACCATTGCAGAATTTCAGAGGAAGTAAGTCCATATTAATATTTGACAGCAAATCCAGCATGCTCATGTTAGCTGGTGTGTATCCACTGAAGCCTCTTGAATTATTCCCTAGTAATGCGAAGTGGCAAACAAATGAAAACCTTGCTTATTCTGACAGCAGTACTGACAATTACACATATGACTGATAGACTTGTGCTTCCATATTCAGTTTGGTCCCGGTCCCAGTCTTGGTCTCTGCCTCTGGTCTCGACTTGACCACAACATTACCTTGACATTTTTCCAAACAGTTTTGTTGAGTATGTTCATTCCGTGGACACGGTTTCTGGGAACAAAAAGTGATTCAAGGCAAGTTCAAGGTTTCATTTTCAAAGAGAAAGAAATGTCAATGTTGCAAGAGTGAACAGAGAAACAAGAGTGGACAAGATTGGCCGAGGACTTGGATTAGTTGGATCAGTCATCATGATGACCACTGGACAGCCTACGTGTGCCCATGATTTCAGTTATTTCAGCTGTAAAACTATCTTCAAGACTAAACTAATCTGTCAAAGTAATTTTCATCCATGCAATTGTGGTCACATGATTTTGATTGTGTTGCTGCTGCACTGGCGCCATTTAAGGCGGAACTTTGCTCTGTTCAACAGGGACACACAATGACAGTGACTGAGGATTTTTTTTTTTCTAAATGAGAGTATATGTATTAAATTGGTGTGTTGTTTTGCTTATTTCCTCATATGTTTTTTAGCATGAGCAAAAAGTTAAACACATGTTGTTGTACTGGTAAACCTCATATCTGCCTCACTTCGATTTTCTGCTGATCAGACAGCTTTTATCTAATGATGTACTCTCTTGCTTCATCCAGGCTCGAAGCCTCAATGTTCAACACACAAAAGGATCATACCACTCATTGTTTTGGGGCCAATTTGCAACAGTTCTTCCTGTGAGGTGGTGAATATGGCAGCACGAGGTGATGGCTAGCGTGAGCCCTCAGGTGTATCGGAGTGAATAGGGACAACGGTCATTGACTGAACTGCCATCAGAAGAAGCGAGATTTTGACTGGTATGCCACACAGCTTAATAAGGAACTAGTTTAAGAGGGATCCAAGGATGCAGGCTAGCTCCAATAATCATATAGGGACTCAGCCATCATGAGGATTCTCTCGGTCAAAAGTCAAAAGACAATACGGATGCTGACACACTGATCAGTCAAGACAGGAGTCAACAAGGTGATTCCTTATAGAGATGTGACAGTCATGAATTAAATAGGTTGTTTGAATGGCAGTTTCAAGTGAACAGTATGTACTGACTTGTCAGAGCAAGTCATAAGGTCGCCAGCCATTCTCATTATGCTGCCTTCAAGTGTCACCACCTCTGTACCTACTGACTTTTCTGTGCTTCCTTCACATAGACAGGTCGACTCACGACATCACCAGAGTTTAAGTTGTCCATTCACATGAAGATTGTCACTGTAAACACGCAGAAGATACTCAGTACAAGTGTGAAGGCCATGCCGCAGGATGAGAGAGGAGATGAAGTGGAAAGAAATGGATCTGATGGGCTCGTGTTATGATGGTACTGTTGAATGTTTCATTTATTCTGATCCAGAAGCCACTTTATATAGGAAATTGGCTCCATGAAAAACAAGTTACCACAGGTTTATTTTAAAATAAAAACTATATATCAGAGACCACCCAATGAAATTTGATATGATCCAAACGCTTGAGCACTGTTACTACAAATATTACAGCAATGTCCGTCAAATACCATTCAGTAACATTTTTGTGTTGCATTATTCTCTTGTCCCACCTGCTGATGATGGTTAACCTGACCTGAAGATTAAACAATTAAAATGCATTCAAATATATTTCCATGGCATGGCTTAATTTATCATACCAAATGGTGGAAACCTTTGTCAACATCTGCAAGATCTTTTTCAACGTTCTATTTCAGACAAAACATTTACGTCCGATGACCAGCATGCCACTTGTGATATGCTGATGAGGCTTCATGAAACAGTGTCAGAGCACAATGATAATGTGAGGTTTCATTGAAACTACTGTTCAAATCTAATCTAAATATTTTAGAGCAGGGGTGGTGCTAGTGGGCTCTGAATATTAGAATACTGTTTCATGACGCCTCACGTGCCCATCACTAGTAGCAAGCTATGTTACCCTACTATTTATCATGACCACAGGTTGCTGGCATCATCAGAGAGTTTGTCAACAGCAGTAGTAGAACGAAAACATGTTCACCTTTTCATGTTTTTTTCCTTTGGTTTAGTATGGCATTTTTGAATGGAAAAACTCTATTAGATCCAGCTCCTCCCAAAGAGGTACACATCCCATCCCCAGTTCCTATGTCTGATTCACTTTATTAAAACATTGCTTGCAGATACCACTCCAGAGCAACGTATTGATTAGCATAACTGTTGTAGCTAGTATTGATGGACTGATGAGGCTTCATGAAACTCCTTTTCAGGGCTCACTAAATAGCACTCTCTGTTCGAAAACATTTGGACATCTTTAAATGCTGAATAAAATATACCGGATGTGGAGAATGCATTGGGACATTTTCATGTCTTACATATTATCTACTGATCCTTAAAAGTAATAATAAAATAGCGGCAGTGAGCATACCAATATTGGCAATGAAAATAATGTGGGGTTCATACTGAGAGACACTTATTATTGTTACAGTACCTCCATGGTTCAAACAAGGGTCTTCTGGCTCCGCTGTAATGTTCGTGCACTCTTCATGGTGAGCAGATGTTTGTTTGTGACAACTCTGTTTATATTGAACCACACTGACAAGGGTTGCAGTTCTTTCACATAGAACACAAGTGACGCCCCTGGCAGCCATCTGTCAACAACAGTACACACACACACATCCCCAAAATGCCAAGTACTGCTCCGATCAGATCAGTCATAGCTATAACAGTTGAACATGAATGAACAGCACAAAATGATAACACATCCTTTCTGAATGTTACAATAATAGCATGTCGCAACCGAACTCTTTGAAGTGACAAACAAACAAACAACAACAACAAAAAAAACGGTGGCAGCCAAAAGTGGAGTAGCAAAAAAAAAAGCAGGTGGGGAAGGCAGCGGCTGCTGACTGGCACACACCTCTGCGGTGCCTATGAAAATATCAAGTTGTTAAATGAAATAAAACTTAATAATAATAATAATAATAATAATAGAGCAGTGACTTCAGATAGCTTGCATAATACTTCTATGAAATCGGCAAGAGCAGAGCTTCTAGGGCGACAGGAAGAAGCACTGCATGTCAGTGAGCTGGAGTGAGTTTTAAAGAAATGTCAGTCAACTCAGACCTGGCGCCTGCTGATATGATAATGTTAAACCTTTCCTGTCTCCTCACTGGACCGTGGTCGGGTGTCACAGGGGAGGTGTTCGGTCACCTCCAAGGCTGGAGCGCGCACTCCAGGGTTTAATGTCCTTTCCGTCGGCTGGAGCTCGGACAGGGATGAGGCGAGTCTTGGATAGAGCGTTATTTTGGTTTATTTCTTCACGGCTCAAACTTGACACGTACCAGGCACTTCTACACTTTTTCTTCCCAGAGAGACGTCAGTCTCCCGGCAACCCCTCCCACACGCAGCGGCCACACAAACACATACACGAACAGCACACCTAAAGCAAACACTCCACACTCACTCCTACAACAATAAACAACTTGCACTTACCGTGAGGAGCCATAAGAAAACACGGACGGCGCAAGTGTGACAACTTGCCCTTTAACCACAAGCGACCAGCTCTAAGTCTGTAAAGTATGTAAACACCAGTGTCACCACATTGCCCAAATTAGACACATGGGAAGAGGAAAAATCTGAGTGCACATTGCCTACAGGTCAAATGAAAACCCATCTGTGACCACAGACAGTCAGGCTCAGATAAGACAGGGTATCATTTTCTGACTACCAAGATCAGCAGAGAAGTTCATCTTCATCATGGTTGTGACTTCAGAAGGCAGTCAGACCGCTTGAGTACAGCAACACTCCGCACTCCGCTCATGCCATAAGAGTGAGGTGGCATGGGCCAGTGGCAGTCTCCTCCCTCCGGTCGCTTCCCTTCCCCCTAACCTCAAGATATCAAGTCTGCCACATTTCTTGGCTTTGACTTTCCTGCACCAAGGATATAAAGCTGACCACAGGGCGTCCAGGGAGTAGGGTGAATGTTAATGAGGCTCTCAGGAATTATAAGGACTGTCATGAAGGGGGACTAGAGACATGTCTGAGAGAGACATGGGAGAAGACTAGAAGGAGCGGAGTCTGTGGAAAGCAAAAGATGGTGAAATGTTTCCAGGCGTTGTAGCGGATGTCAGGAATCTGGCTTGCAGCGCCACATTCAACCATAATGAGGACTCAAAACATCTTTTGACAGAAGTGTTACAAGTGAAGACAAAATAGAAGCTTCAAAGTCGCCCCCGGGCTTCATCCCCATGGAGACCCACATTGTCTCAGATCTTTTTTACCTGCCATTTTTTTAAAAAAGCAAGCCGAAAATTGGTCGGCATCAACACAAATGCACTGAAAACAACCTAAAATGATGTACCATGTTCGCAGATCTGGTTGAACTAGTAGTACCCACAGTAGGGCGCTGTAAGGCTCAAACAACAAGCGAAGGAGACAACGCGACACATGCACATAGGAAGCTTGGGAGCTGCAAAATAACAAACTGAACTGTAGTTGAGCTGTTAGCATGACTCAATACTGAACTACAATTGGCCAAAAGCACGACTGAGTGGCCAGGGAAGCATGTTTCTTATGTTTTTAAGCATCAACCGTCACATGCATAAACAACACAAAGAAGGGAGCGATCTGAATGAATTTTGACAAGATTTAAGTTCTTGCTTGACTGTGGTTTAATAGAATAAATGTTGAACTTGTGTTTGTGACTGCTGTGGAGGGTGTTCTTTCAATGTATGTCGGCAGCATATGTTTTTACACATAGCGTGTGCTGCTCATCAAGGTGATCCAATAAGTTGCTGCACAACAGCTGTTGTTGTGAGCACTACGCAGCTGCTATTGTTGTGAAACGCAGTCTTTCAGGGAGCCAGCCGAGACAGATGGAAAAAAAGTTGATGAGAAATAAATAAATACCAAGACGAGGATTCGGGCAAAAGCGCTAGCCGACACAAAGCTGATACGAGCCATGGACTGAGCCTTAGATATAAAGAAACAGCACAATAAACATTCAAGGCAAGCCACAGCATCTTCAAATGAAATTCAGAATGACGAATCAGATTAAATCTTACTTTGTCAGTGAGAAGCTTGTCACTTTTGGGGAATGAACACTGATATGATGAAAGATTGAGAGCGGATGAGAAAGCAGGTTGAGAGAATTAAACCAGACCAACCACAGCTGCATTCGGAAACCGACAACTTCAAACATTTAAGGTTTGATGACACTCGACTGCCATGGGAATTCATGAGGGTCACAACTCAATGAGAGTAGGTCGAGAACCACTTACAGTACATCAACTCTGGATACAAACTCTGGAGAAGCCTTGACACCACAGTTGTCATTGTTGTTGATGCCCTCCTTCATATCTATACATAGATCTCATAATAAATGCAGAAATGTTTGATATTCGAGTGCTATTCATAAGTGACACTGGAATACCAACTCCGTGTTGTTTAGTATTTGGAGGTGACACAGGATTGGTGGTAATGAAAGGTTGCACACGCCAGGGGGACTCGACCCACAAAGGACCAAAACTGTAATAATCTATTCACTTTTATTGAACAGACTATGACTTCTAGTGTTTTAACCTAAAAAATTTAATAAATAAAATGTAATCGTGGCACAAATAAGCAAATGTTTAAAACAGAGCGTCTGTCATTAACAGTCATTGTGAGTGATATGACCTTGTTCCGTGAACTAAAGCTGACTTCCAGTCAACCGTACGCCGGAGTGTGACATTCCCAGGGATGACTTGCAGAAACACAGCAGTGACTGCTGTAGGGAGTCTCATCTTGATGCCTCAGATATGGGAGAGTAAATCATGCACCTCCCAGAGCTGCAAGAGCAAACTGCTGTGGAAATGTTCTCATTCCTCCACAAGAATAATTCGAAGATTCTATATCCTGAAATTTGAATGCAGCAGCTACGACTTTTCCAGGGTCACTACCTCAGTTAAACACTGCGACAAGATTGAGGACATCCAAAGCACGTATTGCATGAATCATAGTGAGGCAAATACGAATCCTGAGCTTTTTCTTTTGCAGTTGGTAATAATATGCTGATGAGATGTCACGTCTTTGGCCGATGCAACTTGCCAGTACTCCCTTCTCCGCGTTTATTAACCCCTGTCCTTTGCTCAGTACAGTACTGATCCCAAGTATCTGAACTCTTATCCCTTCAATACCTGTACCCTGCAACTACCTGTCTTGAATCAACTAAACTTCTCTCCAGCTCTCCCTTACTTCTCCCATGCACTTCATTTCAGTTGGGGCTGGGCTTTATTTGGATCTACAAAGACAAAGAGCAACTGATCCATAGAGGCGTTACTGTTTTCGGATTGTTGCACGTCGCAGATCAGCTGCAAAGTCGGAGACACAAAATGTAATTCAACATCGCTCACATGCTCTTTGTGTTGACACCATGGGAAACAATTTCATCGGATGCTTTGAGTAAATCCTCAAAATGTGATGGTGGTTATAAGCTGTAAACTGTTTATTACTGATAGGAATGTCCACACAACATTATTTTTTTTGTTAGTAATGTAGAACACAGACATCATGGTTGAAGTCATCGCACTATAAACAGGTTTCCAAAGGCGCTACAGCCAACAATTAGAGCACAAATGTGTTAGAAAAACCTGCATGATCTCTGCAGCCAGACCAT
This sequence comes from Synchiropus splendidus, assembly GCF_027744825.2. NCBI lineage: Eukaryota > Metazoa > Chordata > Actinopteri > Syngnathiformes > Callionymidae > Synchiropus > Synchiropus splendidus. The sequence goes on from NC_071336.1 coordinate 12,656,714, forward strand.
GTTGTGATTCTCAAGTTAATTACTTTTCTTCAGTAACAAGTGGTCACTAAGAAACGCTCAAGCAAAGGGCAATAACAGGGACTGTTGTGTTGCTGTGTGACATCTTTATTTATGCCCTCATTATTCAATTGTCACACGTGCGTGTCATGCAGTCGATGTGATTCACGGCAAAACAAATTATATTTGACAGATATGAATGAACCTCATCAACATGTTTGTCGACTGTGATCTATGTTTTCTACTGGGCAAAAGGGATGTGTTGTTGGATGTGTTGCATCTCATTCTCTTTCCCTCATTCCCTGCTGGAGACACAGGGGCCTGTCACAGCTGCTTTTGGGGCCAGAGGGGGAGACCCAGATCAGTCGCCAGCCTGTTGCTGGGCACATGTAGACAAACAAATATTCATGCTCACGCTATGAGAGTAAACCTGAGTGACCTGATCAAACCCACGAGAGCATGGAGAGACAACCTTCTTGCTGTGGAGCTTCAGCACTAACCAATACTTGCACCATGCTGCTCTCACTGTTGTTGTTTTTATGACTGTTGTATAGTAATACTTGTAAGTAATAGTAATTACATGTATTCTCTAAACATTTGTTTATGTAAATAAATAAAATCTCAATGAATGGAACTCTGTCTGCTGGAAGGAGTTTCTCTCTGGGTCTTTTAATTAGAACATTGTATCAACAACCTCTGCCCCTTCTGGCTATTGTTTATTTCATTGGTGTTATCTGGTCGCAGCATCTTCACAATGGCCCTCCGGCAAACAAACCTTTTCCAACTCTTCATAATAATCCAATTCAGACTCCAGGGTGCATGTGTGTGTCTGTAGTATTCATACCCCTTGAACTCTCCCACATTTTGTCACGTTCGGACCAGAAACACGAATATATTTTATTGGCATTTTGGATAAAAGATCAACATAAGGCGTCACATAATTGTGAAGTAGAAGGAAAATTATACATGACTTACTGATGCAAGTCTCTACCAGCTTTGTAAATCTAGAGACTGGAATTTTTGCCCATTCTTCTTTGCAGAACAGCTCGAGTTTAGCAAGATTAGATGGAGAGCGTTTGTGAACAGCAGTTTTCAGATCTTGCCACAGATTCTCGATAGGATTTAGGTCTGGACTTTGACTGGGCCATTCTAACACAGAAATATGTTTAGTTTTAAACCATTCCATTGTAGCTCTGGCTTTATGTTTAGGGTCGTTTTCCCGCTGGAAGGCCCCATTTTCAAGTCTTTTGCAGATTCCAGCAGGTTTTCTTCCAGGATTGTCCTGTATTTGGCTCCATCCATCCTCCCATCGACTCTGACCAGCTTCCCTGTCCCTGCTCAAGAAAAGCAGCCCCACAGCATGATGCTGCCACCACCACGTTTGACAGTGGGGACGGTGTGTTGAGAGTGATGTGCAGTGTTAGTTTTCCTCCACACATAACGTTTTGCATTTAGACCGAAAGGTTCCACTTTGGTCTCATCTGACCAGAGTACCCTCTTCCACACGTCTGCTGTGTCCCCCACATGCTTCTGGCAAACTGCAAACAAGACTTCTTATGGCTTTCTTTCAACAATGGCTTTATTCTCGCCACTCTTCCATCAAGGCCAGATTTGAGCAGTGCACGACTCATTGTGGTCCTATGGACAGACTCCCCCACCTGAGCTGTGGATCTCTGCAGCTCCTCCTGAGATACCGTGGGCGTCTTGGCTGTGTCTCTGATCAGTGCTCTCCTTGTTCGGCTTGTTTTAAGTTTTGGTGGGCGGCCATGTCTTGGTAGGTGTGCAGTTGGGTCATACTCTTTCCATTTCTTGATGATGGATTGAACAGTGCCCCGTGAGAAGTTCAAAGCTTGGGATATCTTTTCAGAACCAAACCCTGCTTTAAACTTCTCCGCAACTTTATCCCTGACCTGTTTGGTGTGTTCCTTGGACTTCATGATGCTGTTCACTGACCAATGTCCTCTTAGCAAACATCTGAGGCTGTCACAGAACAGCTGTATTTATACTAAGGTTAGATTACACACAGGTAGACTGATCATTCAGCAACCATCATGCAACCTCTGAAGGCAACTGGTTGCACTCAGCGAGAAGGGGGCTAAATACTTTTGCACGCCACATTTTTCAGTTTTTTATTTTAAAAAAAAATTGAAGGTCATGTGTAATTTTCCTTCTTCTTCACAATTGTGTGTTGCTTTATGTTGTGCTTTCATCTAAAATGCCAATAAAATATGTTTATGTTTGTGGTCGGAATGTGACAAAATGTGGGAAAGTTCAAGGGGTATGAATACTTTTTCAAGCCACTGTATATATATATATATATATATAAACAAAGATTTTGTTACAAAGCTACACAAGAACACAAGAAGTACTTCAGATTTGAAAATAAACTACACAATACGACCCGTTTAGGTAATTACCCCTGACCACATAATTCTAATATTGTCATGGTATAAATGTTTTAACTTTTCATACTCTGGATGGATAATTCAGGAAAGGTTTCAAAGTCAAAGCATGTTTTTCATTGTGGTGAGAGCACATTTTGGAGAGTAGCAAAACCTCAGGATGTCACAAAGAATAACACGACTTTTATTTCCAACTGATGTTTTCAGCCTTTTTTCAGCCTTTCACCTCAGCAGGTCGGAGCTTGACATTCACAGTGGGTCAACTGACCTTCTGAGGAGCGTCTTCATTTCTCTGGATGAATAAGGTGATGGAATGATGAAGCAGGAAGGAAAAGGACATTGGTGTTTGGATGACGACAGCTTCCTTTCATGACCTTTCATTAGTAAGATGATTACAGCATTGTATGGATGGTGATTGGACACGCAACGGCATGATTTTATAATTATCACCTCCAGCTGATAAGCAGTTTCCCGTCATTGTCCCACTGAGTTCGTGCACTTTCAGTCATGCTTAGAATTGTTTCTCCTCACTGTTTATGCACCCCTTTGCAACTCATATTCCATGATGCTCTCTGATTCTCTTCTGGGGAAATGAAAGGCCAACTGAAATAGGAGCTCCCACGGGACCACTCCATGTTCTCGAAACAGACTCCAGTCCCCAGTTCCAAGCACAAATGGGACAAGCCAAAAAGCTGACAGTCAAACGTGGTGCAGTAAAGGATTAAAAAGTTCATGACGCAGAAAGAACTTCTATCACATTTAACAGCATCCATATGTATATGAAGACAGGGATTGAGTAGAGAAGAATATTCCATTTCATTTCCTGTTTGAAGAGACTCATTTCAACAAGCTATTCAGTCAAAAACTCAACATGAAGATGGAGTGCACCTGTTAAGGCTAACAACGACAATGGTCAGACTACAATGCTCATCGTACAAGACTTGATCACAGGAGGTATCGGGACCAAGCTGCCACATCTGTAGCTGATGGCTTTCACTGTGTGGCCATATAGTCTCATCCTGTGATATCCTGACAACTTGGTGTCGACAGGTCCGTTTGAGATGACATAAGGTCCATTTATGCTCCCTTTATGTACAAAACGTACCTATTGTTTCACACAATGTTACCATCACTGGTCACATGCTCGACTCTTAACACTGGTATTGCTGTTCACCAGTATATCCACCAGGGAAGCAGGCCAGAGTCAAACGTTTATGAACACCACATACTCCAAAACAAAGATGGTGACTGTGGAATAAGTATTCATAATGTACCACTTGGACAAAATGCAGGCAGCGTTGTAGGAGGCAGTGGTCCGTGAGGCCGTGAAATATATCACAACAGGAGGATGGAGAATTTCCGCCATTGCTGAGTCTTCTTTGCAGCCCATTAGAGCGACACATCAGGCCGCAACATCTAAGTGCCCCCACGGTTTCAGGTGGTACTGCTCCTTTTGGTACGCAAGCTTTGTGGAAACGTGCAGAAATATGGATGAAATGAACGCAGAGCACAGACGGCTCCATCCATATCTGGATCAGTACATAACATTGAGCGTAAATTTGTCCATTAGGTGGTTGCAGATCCAACTGACAGGCCTGAAATTTAGGGGGGCTGGGAGTCATTTAGTCAGTGAAATACCCAGTGTTAATGAGTCTATTGTGACAAAAAAAAGTATGTGATGTATCCCTTCCAACTTAAAGCTGTTTTCCATGCACATATCCTTGGTAAATCTACGTTTTGGCCCACAAATGGAAGCAGGATTCCAAGAAAACAGCATAGGCGATACAGGGGAGAGAGACAGCAGGGAGAAAAGACGAAGCACATCCGCATTACGCAACTGCGCTCAGGATTGTTGAATTATGCAGTAAAACAGGAAATGCAAATTTACATGATGACTTCCTGTCAGTCACCGCATGATGCTTCAACTGTGTCCTGGGTTTCCAAATTGCTCCGGAAACAGAAAATAAATTGAAACGCTTACAGTTGCTAACTGAAGTGTCCTCACACTGCTTCTCCATCAAACATTCATTGCGGTCCTATTTGACTTGAATCCCAAAACATTCCGCTGCCGCAGCTGGCTGAGCAATTCACTTGATGGGTCAGATACTATACGTATTTTACATTTTTATTGCTTGTCAATATGGATTTCCACCTCGGCAGTTTCGTCTCGTTCACTCACACAGTGCATGTAAGATGGATGTCTCTTACTTGAAAGCGCCTGTAACCCATGACCTTGTTGTCAGGGGGCGTAATATAATGCCGCCTAAACCAGATTGATAAGATATGGTGTGCTGAAATGTGGCACTCTCAAAGGTTATGCATTCAGACACGCAGAGATAATGCCAGTGCACTAATTGTAACCGTGGCTGACAGCTAAAGAGCTAAATAGGAAATGAGTTACATCAACACTCTCCTGAGTGTCACGCCAACTCTGAACCACGCACACCTGAACTGTTTCTGTGGATTAAATATATATATAAAAATGAATGTAAAAATATGGATATAATACAATATATATATATATATTTACACAGAGGTAAACTCCATCAAGTTTAGATTGGAGAAAAGAGATTGGCCACATTTGATGGTGGATTAAAACAGCATGCTGTGCCACGACATAAAGGATATAGTGTGCTAAATGAGTATTCCAATATTAATGAGATGTGCTTGAAACACTGGAGATGGATATATAATTCAATTTTCACAATCCTTAAAGACTCAGCAAAAGTCGAAGTGACATGAAGAGAGCATGCAACAATGTCAGTCTCTCTGTTGCAGTTGCCTAAAGAGTCCTGTTAAGCCAGGACATGAAAACAAGCATTATCGAGCAGCAGCTCTGGACATACACTGCGTTCCACATTATTATGCAAATGATGTTTTTGTTTGATTTTCCAAATTACTTGATGCAAATAACGATCAACATAATTTTCAAGTCATTAGCTGTCGAAATTTATTTCAAATGTTATTGAACAAAACTCCTAATGAAAACAATGAAAAAAATTAAAACTCACTGTTCCAAATTATTATGCACAACATAGTTTCAAGACATTTTCTAGTTTGTAAAGAACTGAAAATAGTAATTTGTTGAATTTACAGCAATATAAGGTCATGTTTACTAAAATAAAAAGCTATTACAATCCAAAACATCTTAACAGGTCAAGTGACATGTTAAAATAGGACCTCTTGTTTGACAGCAGCTTCACAATTCTTGCATCCATAGAACTTGTGAGTTTATGGACAGTTTCTGCTTGAATGTCTTTGCAGGATGTCAGAACAGCCTCCCGAGTTGCTGTTTGGATGTGAACTGCCTCCCACCCTGCGCAGAATGAAGGCATGACCTTGACATGTCGCGATGACAAGCCGTCTGTGCTAAGAGCCTAACACTAGCGCGTACAGTAGTCACAGGTGATAGACATGATGGGCCAAAGAAAGTCACTGATCAGAGCAGCAGAGCCCACATCTCTATGATTTTGTTTGTACTTGGAGCAGTGAGGTTTAAGGTCACACATGTCCAGGATTAATGGTGGAAGGAGAGGAAAATTCCAAGGTAATGCTTAAGTCGCAGTGGGGAATAAAAGTTGGGAGGTAAAACCTGCATTAATCTAGAAACTTAGTAACACATTTAGTAAACCAGCAAGCGTTCAGTGTTGTATCATGAGGTCAGCGTGCTGCCGCGCGCCTGTGTGCTGGGACTGGACTCACCAGAAGCCTGGAGCGTCTCATTCATTAACCATTGGGCATCTGCCCCACGACACCATATTGACAATATCTCAAATATTTCAAACATTTGCATTCCTCTTATTTACATAAATGCAAAATCCCTCTCCCAAGTCTCATTGAGTTCGATCTTTTTAACACTCTGTTTACACGTTTTTCGTATAAACAACAACAGCAAAAAACACAAATTTAATTGGAACACCGGGGGCCTGTCGTTTTTACCAAGGACTCCTTGACATGCAACACAGGCCTTGGCTAAATAAATTATAACCAGTGCGGTGACTAGGTGCTTAATGGAGACACTCATAGATTATATATTCAGATATTCCTGAAGTTGAAAAACTTTTGAGGGACTATTGGGAAAGAAATTAGTAAAAAAAGAAAATGTATAGAATTATTAAGTGTCTGCCATGGACTCTGCCCCCAGTGAGCTTTGCGGCATTTTCAAGTTGTCAAGGCTCAATATATCAAATGAACAATAACAACACTATTTGTCACCGCAGTCACACGGATGTTGATTTAGTTTAGTCATTTGGTTGTGTGTTGAATTTTCAAAAGTACTGTTTCCCTGTTTGCTAGTTTAGGAGGGGCAGACCTCATGAGCTGTCGCGGTCAGAGGTCGTACAACTGAATGGAAAATAATCCAAAACTGCCCTGGATCCAGACTGAACTCCAGAAACAACCAAAATATTTATTCTTTTATTGTCCTATTATTTAAAAACAGATAGACGTCGACCTGTAATACGCAATTTCATAATGTATGAGGTTCAAGTCAATGTACTGCGTATTCCCAGGCTCTCGTCCCCCTTGAGGTTGACTTTTTTTTATTTTTCCAAAGCCATGTGGGTTGTTTTTGGAACCCCAGTTCTATTCTTTTCCTGGTATCACTGTTTCAACACTTAAATCTCACTGTAGGTGTGTCCATCGTTGTTGGGACTACAGATAGTGTTAACTTTGACAATGAAGGGTGACAAAACTTCTCCAAGCCTTTGGCAAAGTAATGTCTCTGTACCTCCGCTGAAGCCATATAGATAGATAGATAGATAGACAGATAGATAGATAGATAGATAGATAGATAGATAGATAGATAGATAGATAGATAGATACTTTGTTAATCTCCGAAGAGAAATTCCCAAAGCTTTTGTGCGATTTCAAAGAGCGTGGAGTTCTGGCTGAAGCAAAGAATGCAATTCACAAGTATATATAATTTTTTTCTCTATTTTTATTCGCAAGTTATCCACATTTAGTTACAGCACAACTTTCATCACAAAGACGTAGATGCGATGCGGGTGGATTCAGAGATCAAACCCCTCAACACTGTGACTCTGATTTAAACTGAAGTCATATAATGCCAATGATGCAGAATTCTCCTCTGAATTCCCACACACCATTAAAGTAAGCCTAGTGGGTGTTGGCACAGAATTTGTGATTACTCTCACTGGCATGTGCTTAATTTTGGGACTTGGTGCGTCGCACTTTTTTCCAATCTCTCATAATTTGTCACGACTGCATGGAGCCCGTCTCCTGCAAAGAAACTGTTGAAACTGATGCAGCTCTTTGAACGACAAGACTCCATTTCCTGACACATAAATCAGAGGTGAAGTTTTCAGCCTCGCATAGAGGATATGTATCACAATATGAGTCATCTCTAGCACTTTGTGAGACATGGAACACAGTCAGCGTTCATCCATTTCTGTGTGACAAAACAAGTAAAGCTGACTCCAGCTCTACAGACGAATGCAAACACGCAGCTGACTTGCTCAGAAATGACTTTGTCCTGCCACCAAAATGAAGCAGAAGGACACCAATTTTTCATCACTTTCACTTTGTTTTACTGCAGGTGAGTCAGCAGCGATTCTAGAAGTTGTATCACAACTATACAGTAACTCTTTTAATGAACATCAGTGGGACGGACCACCATTGCAGCTTAGCTCTTTGTTGCAAATGAAGCATTTTAAACAAGAAAAAACACTCTTACATACTTCATTGTAAGATAGAGACTATGAGATGTTGATGCACACAGTCTTACTAAACCAGATGCTGTGTGGGCAACACATACTTAATGGCAGGTTTTTACACAAACCTGTTGTGAGCAAAAGTTCCGTCCCGTCAGAACCTGTGCTCTACGATCAACCTTTTCATCAGTTGGGAGAGAGTGACTTTTGAATCTCTTCGCTGTTTTTCATCGAATTCTTGTTAGAGCCGTGCGGGCGCTCGTGCCACTTTGGTCTTCAGATGCGCACACATCCATGAACAGCACTGATCACTGACATCCTGCCCACAGCTGCACTGGCAAACTGCACAGCATGTAAATCCACTCTCCCGAGCTTCCTGTCTATAATCAGCCCTATTAAAATTGAAACTGGTTTCAGGCACAATTTTAATGGTGGACGCTTTGCTGACATGAATAACAAAACAAAACTGAAGCTTGGTTGTTGTTGTTGAGCCCTGTAGGACCAGTAGAACCTTGGGAGCGTCTTCCTATAGAACATTCAGGAACACAGAGTCGGAGTAATGTGGAGATCCCTGCTTATCTGTGAGGTAATACACAGTTAAAGGCAAGACAAACAAATGCCTCATTGAATGAGGGCAGATGAAATATTCTCTCTATGTGAGTGTGCTCTGTTAAGCTACTATCGAGCACCCATGTCAATTAGTTACTCCAGACATCAAGGTTATAGTCGGTTATGTACTTTTTTGTTACACAGATGTACATAAATGAATGTTTTTTTCTTTGCACTATATTTATTCAAGAGGACCTATGCTGCTGATGTAAGCATCTTTTAAAATTGGTCCCCAATGGAAGACTATTTACATAAGAAAATGTACATCAACCCCGGCCCGTTGAAAATGCTATCTTTAGCAGGATCAAGAGTAGATTCCACAAATAAACATAACACACCACCTCTTTTGACAGCTACCAACCTTAACACCTCCCATGTGAAAACACAGAAAAATGCTGCTGCTGTTTGTATTTGTACTTACTAATGTATCCTTGTTTGGACAATGTGAGGTCTCTCATTGCCATAAGGCTTTTCTTCAGCCTCTCACCTTAAACCTAACCAGCTGCAACAAATGGCTAGAGTGGTCCCAACATGTACAGCTAAAGAACACACACACACGCACATACATGTTTGTTTCGCTGTTTCTGTGAGGACCTCTCGTTGCCATCATGCTCTCCCCAGCCTCTCACCCTGAACCTAACCATCCAAAACAAATGGCGAACCTTAACCAGGACTCTGAACCAAACTGATACCCAATTATAATACTATATAATATTGCTTTTTTACCACACGCACACACGTTTGTCGCGCCATCTTTGTGGGGACCTCTCATTGATATAATAATTCCCCTAATGCCAGTTATAATGACCTTGTTGTTTTAATGTCTTCATTCACAAATTACCTTGTGGGGTCGAGTAAAAGGGCCCCACAAATGGATGTTTCCCCAAAATTGGTCCACACTGGGATAGATACAGTACGCTTAAACACACATGCACAGTCATGTTTCAATGTTTTGTGGGGACCATTCATTGCTAAAATGCTTTCTCCAGCCACTCACCCTAAACCTGACCATCCAAAGCAAATTGCTAATCTTAACCAGGGCCTAAACTAAACTTATTATATATATTATTATATTATTATAATGACTTAGTTTTAATCCTGAAATTGAGGCTTAACTTTGTGGAAAGACACCGTGAACACGCCGTGAACTAACGGCAGACACAATCCAGTGAAGGCAATCCAACAAATCCTTTCTGCACAGCTCAGTCCAAAGGAGGTGGGCAGGCTTGTAGCTGTGGTGGATGCAGCCAGCAGCTGCCCATCCCAATTTTAAGTGACATTGTTTGTCGCTTTTGTCACTTTTTTCGCAAGATTTACAATCAGGGGAGACTTTTATGAAGCAATGTCTCCAAGCACAACAACATAAGTCAGAAATGTAGAATAGTTCCCATTTAAATATTGTGTGTCTGTTGTGGTAAAAACATATTCAATGTTGGGACAGTCCATTTTTTTTCATCACCTACATGACAAAAAAGACTGGAGCTAGTTCAAACAAAAGAGCCAATTGTTTGCAATAGAATCTAGCTCCTAAACATGGTGGACTGTGGTTGGCCTTTTTACTGTCATAACACAAGGTGTCCCCTCACCTTCATGCCATACACAGTTCTCTGCCTGAATGTTCTGCGCTAAACAAAACCGAGACAAGACACGGCATCAACTTTGACAAAACCCAATGACTATGCCACAAGATTTATTGAATTTTTATGTTTTAGTCCATGAGACGACAATATGTAATTGAACATGGAGTCTGTGGGGCTGCGGGAGTTTCAGGGAAAATCAGCAGAGTGGGTGAAGCCCATTGAGAGCTTGAACCCATCTGAGTGCAAAGCAGTTGACCAGCTCACAGCCAAGTAACTACAGAGCTGCAATTGCTGCAGTGACTCACATATAGGTGGTGGTGACCACGTATAGTGTCTACAACTGTTTTTAATATAAACTTGACTTAGTCATCGAGCTTCAAGGTATAACCTGAGGTGCTCATAACACACAAAGTTCACAATCTCTCTGATGTTCTTCTGCAAATGTGGGCAACAGCAGAATAAATGTGGGCAACAGCCAAATAAAAACATTTCTGATCAAACCATAACGTTCTTTGAAATTATTTTAACAACCTTTTTTTCTCAGGGGGCACAATAGTGTAAAACACATGTACATTATAAAGCATGTCATATTCTGTATTCACCTCTCATCAGACTTACGTAGGCCTTCGGAAGATGGTGATTTTATGTTGCCAAAAACTGTATCCTCGACCTATATTCTACCCAGGTCCCTTTCAAGTTGTCTGTCAAGTTGTCCGTCACAGTAGTCTGTGGTTCAAGTCTCTATGTTTTTTGACAGGGCTGCATAGAACTACAATACACGGAAGAAACTAGAATACAATTTTAATCGACTAAAACTCAACCAAAATGTCATAAAGTAGCTGGAACTGACATTCCTTAAAATCAAGGCTACAACATCGGTATGCTGGATATGTACAGAGTCATGCGGTGATAAAATGATTTATTTTAAAAGTTTCAGTTGCAGTGCATCACAGCATGCTCACAAGAGAAGGAAAATAAAGAGGAAGAGACGCTCCCCAATGAGACGGCAAAACAAACAGGAAGAGGTGAACAACATCTGTCTTCACCAAATATCTTTTGATCCATGCTTTACAACCACCTGTCTTTTCACTTTTTGTGCCAAAAAAGTCTGCTAACTCCTAAAGGCATGTCACCTCAGTACTGTAGAACAAGGCGCCTCAGGTTGGTTGCCAGGAGAGCAGAACGCTGAGGGTCCCGCAAAAGGCCATACAGGCCAGGAAATGGGCCGACCACGCCCGAGGTCACAAAGGACAACAATATAAGACACAGGTTTGAGGGCGGTATTCACAAGACTAGACTATTTGAAGATGATCAAAGTCAGGAACAGCAGGCGACTTCAGAATTGGCTGGTCTCTTTTTATACCAGATAGTTTCATAAACGCATATGGCAACACCCCAGGGGAAGAAAATGAAATGTTATCGGTGAAACTTGGAAAACAAGGTGATGGCACTGTCAGAAACACACCAAACTCCTTGCCACCTGGGAGAGCATAGAATGAAGTTCCTTCCCGTCTCTTCCTTTACGACATGGTTAAAACTTTGAAGAGATCCATCTCCCCATAAGGTGGCGTCTTCTCACTGAATTTACTGCTTTCCAGCTCCTCCAATCAGAAAGGGCAACCTGTTCCAAGAGGAACTTTGGGTCAAATGAATTATTTGATCGAACAGAGATTATCTTGACTGTGATGACTAACATCAAAAGTAAACAACAGAGACTCAGAGTAGAGCCACTATTTCTCTGCATTAAGAGGTGGTTGATTGAGCTGTTATGAAAATGATCACATTGCTACATGCGGCAAAACAGCATCAACATACTAAATCTATCCACCAGATTATTGACATTGATAGTACCGTTCTGCCCAAGATACAATTCTTGATCTTCTGTACAGACCTCTATCTTAATCTGCCTCATTCTACTTAGTTGAGAGACATCACACTGACGTTCATTATTGCACGCTTAATGTCTAATGGATCAAAAAGATTAAAAAGAAGGACTGTTTTTTAATGAGAAGCGCTGCCCTTAAATGTCAGTTTCTTGGGCTCGCTATTGTGCTTCTTGCTTGTAATCTGTCTTCATCATTGGGTTCAGTTGAGATCCACAATTTACTCTCTTACTGGATCTCTGTTATTACTGGCCGCACCAAACCTTATGAAGTGCACTGTTCCTTGTCACAAAATGCCTCAGGATTCTTCCTGCCCAGACAAGTGTCAATGCACTCTTCTGATGCACTTTTATGGACCATCTTCCCTGTGTGTTTGTCTCCACGGTCTGCTTTTGCGGCGACACCTTTATATTGATATTGTTTGCGTTTTATTTGTGCTACGCGTTCGATAAATCTTTACTCTCGCTGTTACGAGTCTTCTGTTCTCCAGTAACGACTAGCGTTTGCGCCCGGCTCTGCGCCACACTATAAAATGCATGATCTGGTCTCAGTCAAACTGGAATTTGAACAGTGAGCGCGGTTACATGACAGCTCAGAAAACCAAATGAATGTATTAGTCCAGCTAAGTTTTAAAATGCCAGTAAAGAGCTTAGCACGACTACTAGAGAGCAAATGGAATTTCTCTTAGTCGGTTTGATAATGCACACTGAGTCCCATCAAAGTTGACTTGTTAGTGCAACCTGACAGCAGTGGCAGGATGGAGCCATGAAAACGCTCCTTCATGCAGCGAGGGTGAATCTGTCTGTCACTGAAGGTGCTGTCCAGTGCCATCATGGTGACCTGGTGGGGGTGAGACAGGTTGGGCATCATGGATGACAGCTTGGCAACAGCCCTCCTGTCCCCACCCTCCTCCACTCAGCCTCTGTAATACTCCCAGACCAGCAGACGTCTCCATAGAAAATGACTGATGCCACCAGATAGTCAAAGAAGGTCCTCAGGAGCGTTCCCTGTACCCCAGAAGACCTCAGCCTCCTGAGCAGGGATTTGACTGATAATTTTCTACTGGATTCCGGTGTGTGAGCTCGTGTCACACGTGTGTTAGTCTGGTGAGATAAGAATTGAAAACCCATTAAGTTACATCAGATTACAATTCAAGGCTGCCCTTCCTCAGCCAGTGCGGTCACCTTTTCATCTTTGAATCTCTGACTCACTTTTCACTCTCCCTCCTGTCTGGCGGGCAACGTAAAACTATCGACCAAACTTTCACAGCATCAACTTCACCGTCACCAGATGAACTGGATGTTGGATTGTTAAGTGAAAACGTTCTATATATATGCACTGGAAGTATAAAGGTAAAAGTGGCACATACCCGTAACACAAGACTCGTATCCATGCGTCAGAGGCACATACGCGTAACTGCACATTTGCGTCCGTAAACCCCGTGGCACGTGCGTGTGAAAAGAAGATTTACATTCATACAAACAAGAAAAGTAATTTCGCCTTCATTTTCTAAGTGCACAGATACAAGTGGCTAAACACGAGCTCTTGAAACTGCAATTGTGACACATTGCTAAGTTTTCCACTTCAACCACCGCCAAAACGGGTGCATAAGTTCCACATACTCGTAGAACACGTATGCGTGTGCACCCTTTTGCACCTCTTCTCGCACCTGTAAATAAAACTGATGCGCACGCGTAGAAGTCGCGGCAATACGTGCCTGTTACTCCATGCGCGTTCCCGGTAGTCACGTGACGTCTATTGTCCAATCAGCTGCAGCGACATCCCGTGTCATGGCGGTTTACAAAGAATTCGGATAGAAGGCGATTCTCACTGTTACCACTGATAGAAAGACAGACGGTAAGTGCTTCATTTACCTACGTCGCTTTTCCTCGGAAGATTGATGCAATATAATGGCAAAGGGTGTCGCTGCAGCTTATTGGACAATAGACATCACGTGACTGCCGGGAACGCACATGGAGTAACAGGCACGTATTGCCGCCACTTCTACGAGTGCAGTTTCAAGAGCTCGTGTTTAGCCACTTGTATCGGTGCACTTTCTTTTCGTGTTTGTATGAATGTAAATCTTCTTTTTACACGCACGTGCCACGGGGTTTACGGATGCATATGTGCAGTTACGCGTATGTGCCTCTGACGCATGGAGCGGCGAGTCTTGTGTTACGGGTATGTGCCACTTTTGCACCCATTTTACCTTCATATGGAAGTATTCCAACAAGTTGTGCCTCAGACCCAAATTTAAGCAATGCAAGACCACTGGGATTAGAGGTAGCCAACATGTGGACAGGGATATTCTCATTCTATTATTAATATAATAGCATTATTATGTTGTGCACAACCGCCACACCACTCTCTATGATGGGTTAAGTGGTCCTGACAGCAACACCAAATCCCTTTTCACTGAGTTGAAGGAGGAACACGGTCAGTTTCATGTTACATTCACTCAACTTGCACAAACTTGACGCAAAATTACAAAAGATGACCTGCTGTTGCGGACTGACACTCGGAAAAAGGCAACTTTGATGGGAAGAGATTGAGTGAAGGAGTACTGAGCAGGGTAAGAAGTGAAAGTGTCTTTGTTCTGAAAAGGCTACTCTCACTGCAGTTTTCAGAATAAAGGTGACGCACAGATTGGTTAAGTGGTTTGTGCTTGATTGACAGGATGGCACCTATCGACCTGCACCCAGGAGACCCTGTCTGGAACACTTTGGACACCCCTGATGTAGAGTCGCTAAAGTTTTAGAATAACTTCTCAGACTATTATTTTGTTTGACACTAATCAAATGCCACTGGAATAATACTCTGCTCTGGCAAAACTTGAATCTTTTACAATTGATTTAAACTGTTTTAGTCTTACTTTAACCTCCCACTGCACTCTTTGCTCGATCATGCAGGTTGATGCCCATAAACATCAGTCAGAGTTCTGGTGCAGGCTCTTTTAAGCACATGTGTACAGTGATGCCACTCCCTCCTGAGTTTTCCGCCAGCTTGCACCATCAGATCTCAACAGCTCATCCACAAAGCAGCAGCTTCACCAGTCTTCAACAAATTCCTCTCACCACGACACCATCAGGATGGAGTTCTTCCCCGTCTAAAATGTCAACGTACGAGAGGTTGCAAGAGCAAAGCATAATGTGACATGAATTATAGGAATAAACTGAGATAAACTGGGAATTTAAATTTAAGGTCGGCTCTTCAGGGGAACGTCATTGTTGTTGAGTAAAATATATTTCAGCGTGACTAAAACAAATAGAGGCCACTCAAATACACTTGAATATCCAAGTCAAATAGTCAACCACATGCACAGAGCACACTGCTTACTGCACAGCTATTGACACCACACCCCCTACCAGCACGGTGCATGCCTCCATCACCTGTACAGAAATGACAGAAAATACTGTCAAATATAGAAATTGGGATGCACCGGTCATGGTTCCTGACAATCATGTCGTCAAGATGTGTGGTACTGTGCACATGACATGGAATAAAATATTTTCTTCTTCAAAAGAAAAAAAGACAAAAACCTTACAGGCATAACACAGCCAATGGAAGACCTACACATTCTGGTGGAGCTCTAGCAGAGTGGCCTCAGTGAAATATTTACATTCTGGTGGCGTGTAGCAGAGCTTCAAGTGAGAGAGGGCACTCGGCGGAAGTTGCCGTCTTCCACCATTGCATTTACCGGGCGACAAAGCAGGCATCATCGCCGAAAGTTCCCACTTAGGTCCCAGTTTTGAAAGTTTTTGGATTCAGGTGGCGACATTGCCATCACCGAGTATACAAACATTGGATCTGACACACAACAGTGGTGCCCTGTAAATGGCTCCTGAGACATACTCATAATGATATTCTGAAATTAATGGGATGTTTTGAAGGGAGAGCGGCTTTTTTCATTAAGCATTTAGAAGATTTCTGCGGGAGACGGATGACATTGAACCCAACATTCTTGTTTTTATTCATTCATGCAAACAATGTGCTGTTCTACTGACAAATGAATCTGTCACATTTCATATGACTTCTGTTTATACTTGTGCTTGGATATATTCCCACTTAGTTCCCCGAAATTCCCATAATTCCCAATATTCCCATGGAAAGTTTCCAATATTGGATGCCCACACAAATATCTTTTAGATGAATTTAGGACACCACTGAAAAAGTAGACCATTCATCCACAATCCCTCCACTAACTGAGGAATACCACTGTATTTCGAGTCTGCCTCAAATGTCATTGCACATCAGATGCCTTCAAGAGAGATTGGCCGCCTGCTGACAAAACAAAAAAAAAACAGGAAGCAATGATTTTTCCTCACTACCCAGACTCGGCTGGACTGGGAACAACAAGTGATCAGCCATTGGAGAGCATTGATTTTTCTGACTGAGGTCACTCGTACTTCACCACTTCCAGTCTCCGCCTCGGTTGAGCAGATGGTTGATAACAGATCAAGCACCGTGGGAAGCAGCGACATACTGAATTGCTGGTGAGTGATGGAGAAGAGGACTTCATCACTCATAAGAATTGTAATGGAAGACATGTAGTTCTACTAACAATGGTCGATAATACTGTTGCGATTTTCCAGACCTTGTGGGGGATTGCATTTTCATGATTTCAGATAAGAAGACAGTGACTATTACTACTATGAATTCTATATTCTGTAAAGCAAGGACAGTATCGGGATCCAAACCTTTCTGCTGTTTCTCTCCTCACTGGAACATCAGCCATCTCATTCAACTTTCATTTGAATTCGTGTACATCACTTTGCTCATCTGTCTCACCCTGGAAGGGCGTTAGAGGCAGAATAATTAATTGGCCGAGGTTATTGCTTCTAAATTTGATCTTTTCATCCGCCCCTCATTACTCTCTTAATTATTCTGCAGGACCTGCAACTGGATTGATCAGCGCTGCCGTGAAAAACAGAGCTTGAAACAAGAGCGATGACTCTCTGGACTTCATCAGGTGTCATTGAAGAAGAGGACAGAAATTCAGAGAACATTTCTAAATGTTCATGTCCCATGGTTCAGCGTTATTCGCTCAATAAAACGATTAGGAAGCAACTCAACAGTCTTCACCACCAACGACTGCCAAAGATTGTAATGTTGCCATGGTGATGAGACTTCTTTGTGAAAGAGGAGTCGTTCTTCTAGGAAATAAGGAAGGGCCACACAAACTGGAGAGTCTATACATTCACATCAAGGTTTGAGTCCCAAAGAATAGACCACAGAATGATGGACTCCATCATAGGCTACGACATGTGTGTGTTGAAATACCGGAAAAACTGAGCAGTGTTTTCTCTCATGACGTATGTTACGTTTTTAGAACTGTATTCTTCTGTTAAAGAACTTTAACTTCATGGTGGCATTGGCATCAAAAGCTTCGTACTTTGGCTCTAAAGCAGCTCCTTGACAGTCGGAGAAGGGGAAACAGTGTCAGGGGGAAGCAGATCTGAATGTAAACACACAAAACTGCTTGTTATACACGACTCACATGTCAAAAGTCTGGGCAAAGTCTTTTGCCCTCAAGTCTCAAGTCACTGATAGGTGCAACTTAAGTGCGTCAGGAGTCCCAAGTCGCAGACTTGAGTCTGCATATATGCTGTTGTGAGAGCTAGTGAGTGTCAAAACAGACCTAATGACGCAGAGTGATAGGTTCCGTGTCTTGTCCGTGTTTTTGTTTTGTAACTTCCAGTTTTCCTGTTTGGTATGTAGCTCCCTCCAGCTTTATGGCAGCACAGCTGGAACTCATTCCGTTAATCATCACCAGCGAGGACATCTACCATGGAGTTCCAGTCTGATTTGCTAGATGTTCGTGTCTGATAGTAAGTCCTCTCTTGTTTGATCCGTTCACTAGTGGCTCTGTTTATATTCTCTGTTTACTCCGCGTTCTACTCCTCGCTGTCTCGCCTGTCTCTCGCTCTTCTCTCTCCTCCACGATTGACTGTGTGTGAGTGTTTGTTTACTCGCTTTTTTAGTTCTACCGTTGTGGTATTTATTTCCTTGGGGTGGTGTGTGTGTTTAACCACGACTGAGCGTCCTTAGTCCGTATTAGCCTCGTGAGGGTTATATCCGAGTGTGCTTCTCAGTAGTCTCCGTTTTCAGGCTTGTATTTCTTACACCTGCCTTCTGTTTCTGCTTTATCCCCTCCTTTCATGTTTGTCCTCCGCGCTCCGCTTCTGGTGTCGTCAACTTCTGTTCTGCTTATTGTTTGTGTATTGTTTGTTATTTGTATTAAAACTGTGTTAACTGCTAGGGATGGCTTGTCATGGGAAGTGCTCTAGGAAGCCTGGCGTTCCATATGGGACAAAGAGTAGGAAGCAAATAATCCATGTTTTCCATCAAAAGGGTGGTTGCTGGGCCGATGCGGCTGATAGGTCAGTGTGGGGCTAAATGCAAGCAGCACTTCTTTTTTGTCGGTGACTGCATGTGTCACAGTAGAAAAGAGTGGATAGGAAAGGTGGTTGAGGCCAGCAGTCTGTTTAAGGAAGACAAAGTGGAAACAAACAACAGGCAGAGACGAGAAGGTTGTTACAAGTGGGAAATCTACAACTCAAAGGCAGCGTTTATGGTGCACAGAATTGTCCGTCAACTGTGCAATGAACTCAAAAATCAACCTGTAGATTTGTTTCAAAAGTTTTGTGACCTGGTTGATGAATTGAACCTTGAATTGCTTCTCCGTCGCCATTATTGATTAGCATATAAACCATGGTTAATTCAAAGCCGGTTTGCCGCAGGCTGTCAGCAGAGGAACAAAGTCACACAATGATGATGGGCTTTTGATGACAACAAGGGAGAGCAAAGGTTTAGTGCCTCCAGCCAATTTCGGCACGGCAGCCAAGACGATATGAGCAGTTTAAACGCACTGCTCAGAATGAAGGTTGATTTATTCCTGTGGGATTAACTTTGCTGTAGGAGGTGAGAAGCATTCAGTGATTCTTGTTAATTTTAATCTCCCAGAAGGAATTAAACCATGTGGCAACAACATAATGCGCGTGCGGGTTTATCAACACTGCTCTGTTCCGTCTTAATAAATAGGAAACATTTTGACTGTGATGATTTAATGTCCTGAAATAAAGCCTGTATAACTGCTGGGGAAATATTATTCAAGGCAGACTGGTGAGGCTTGAAATCTGTTTTACCCATCCTCCGAGAAGGCAATTATTCCTGAAGCTGCTTCGCAGCTCTTTAACACAAGGATACTTGATAGGGGTCTAAACAATGGCAACCTTGGTTTTGAATGTGTGATAACATGCTCACACTAAATGGAAAAGTCTGCAATGAAGCAGGAGACATGGGACAGATGCAAACACACATCAGCACTTCAGTTCTTTCTGTAAGAAAAACATTGCATTTACTCAGCCTGTGCTGCAGCTGTGTCAGGAGGTGAGGCTTTTTTAAATGCACTGCAGACTGGCTTTAGCCAGCAGGGTGTTCCCTCCTTTCTATTCCGCTCCGTAATTAAGTGGTGGCTGACCTTCACACAAAAGGACTAGTCAGTCGTCCATGTGTTGTCAAATTACTCCACCGTGTGACTAATAAAGGTCAGCTAATCTCATCGAATGTAATGAAATTACAGTGAGGTGAGAACATAGTGCTGGGCAGTCGAAAACAACTGAAAGGCGATGAAAAGTGCAGCTTTAATAATGAAATCAGTGGAAATTCAAGTAAAATTTGGGATCTCAATTCATCGCAGTAAGGCTGAGTTAACATTTTGTATCTTTTCTAAATGTCACTTAAAAGGTTTTATCGACACAAGAGGGATCATTAACGCTGATAATGTGCTGCTTTTAGCAGGTGTTTGAGCCTCTTCAGTGCCGCTAAAGAATGTTCTTGACACTGTCTGTTATGTCGGGTTGTTGTAGTACATGTTTGCATTGAGAACCTATTCATGGCCACTGTTGTGTTGATAAACTCTTGCTTGAAGTTACATTTAGAACAAAACGGATGAATTTGCTATTAAGCAAGTTAACTCAGCTTTAGTGCGATGAATTGAGATTGACATTTTTTTAACAGCGCTAAAAATAACCATGAGGGTAATAGAGTAAGACGAAATTTGTTTGTCAACGCCTCTTTGTCCCATCACGAATATGAGACGATGACTAGACCGCACCAATGTTATAAAGCTGAGTGAATGTACGTTATAGTTGACGAATAAAAAGAAGACAAAACCTCCTCCTTAGCTGTGTAGCACACAAGAAGAAGCACAACATGTTTATGATGGCAAAAAAAGTCCTCCAACTACGTGTCTTCTTCCTGCGCCCCTGAGGCTTCAACTAGAAGTCCCTGCAGGAGGGTTACCGCGAACGCTGGAGCCTTAAAGGCTGCAACAGGTCTGTCATTTCAGGGATTCCTGAATTGCTGTAAGAGTAATAGTGGCGCATGCACACACGTATTAGTGGCATAGCAAACCATGTGTACAGTGGCATGATGACCACAAAAACGAGGAATTACTTAGTTTAAAAAAAATGTAAATGTCATCTCACATTGGATGATTTTCAGCCATGCAATTCATGACTTCACCTGTCGACTGACATCGTGGTTAACTGATAGGGAGCTATGTTACTGATAGAGAGTCAAAATGTTTTATGTGGTACTTGTGTTTATATCCTCAGTCATTTTTCAAAAGCTCTCACTTTCAGGCTTGCCATCATGTGTGTATCGCCCTGCAGCTGTCATCCTGCCTCAGGCTTGATAAATCTGATCCGCCATCTTGAGTAAAAAACGGCCCTGGTTTATTTATCTTGCCTGTTGCTACAGTAGCTCTGTGGATCACTAGGAAGGGTTTTTTGATCTGATGAAGTTCATGAGAATTTCCAGTGAATTACCTCTGATAGGCACGTACCAAAATAAAAACACTCTCAGGGAGCACAAACCTCCACCAAGCAGCTCCAGCCCAGAAGCTTCCATCCAAATCTGTCCACAACTTTTCCAAATAATATTGAACACTGACAGACAAACAGACAAACCAACACTGTTGAAAACACAACCCCCTTGATAACCAGATATTTATTCTCAACATTTCATGTGTGTTCACTTCCTGTTCTCTAGCTTTACTGTTCTCTGACTCAGTTTGTCTTCATCCTTGGGTCCTTTGCTTTCTGCTCTCATGTCGTCTGTACTTAAGGCCACCCGTGGGTTGTGAAGTGGGCTGTTGGCTGAAGGTCATATAGTGGAGCTATTGTCCGAATGGAGCCCATAAGCATGTTAGGATGCTGTGTTGTTGAAAGGCCTCTGTACTACTGTACTACTCACCATGTGGTTACGACATCTTCACTGTAGGTGCAGTGGCAAGGATTCAAATTGGGTCGTCAAAGCTACAGTGTAGGAGGAGGAGTAGGAGACTGCAGTTTAAATGGAATCCATCTCCGGATGGTATTCGTTTTGAAAATAGCTCAAGCTGTGTTATGTGGTGACGCAGACAACACAAAGACAGTGAAGGGCCGCTGTGTGTGCCTCATAAAAAGCATCAGAGTTATTAATGCTCAGCAGAGTGGAGTAGTGAAGGGCTTATGAGGCTTCATGAAACAGTCTCCTTTTTTTCACAGTCCACTAGAGGGCACTCTCTGCTCTAAAGTCTGCTTCAGCACACAAACCAAGGGCGCCATCGACTGAGCTCTAAAAATCTTTTATGAAGCCTCTTCAGTCCATCACTAGTCGAAACATATAGACGCCACTGGCGTGATTATTGCATTAGATATGCATCAAGAGTTCAGACAGAGCCACTGCAAATGTGAAATGGGTAGATCTCTGCACAGATACATACCGTCGAGGCACAATGCAGTAGATTTCATGTGTGAAGAAGAGAGAATTGTCTATCCACAGCACTTACTTTCCGCGAATTCCAGTCTCACAAAAGTTATCAGAGCCCTGCCCCCAAATGTAATGACTCATTTTTATTCTATTTACTGCCTTTTAATGCGCAGGAATTTCTATTTTAGTGAGCCAGTCCCCAAGTGGCCTCCAACAGAATTATTCTTCGCGAAGATGCCAGCTGCTGCCAAAAACAGAACACTGAGAGGGCAAATAAGTTTGTCAGTGTTTCAAGGATTAACGGAAAACACTCGCACTCAATGTAACATTCAATGCTTTTTAGGAGAGATTCTCTTTTCATTGTGCTCTTGATGAAGAACATGCAGAGTCCAAATTGGTTGTTAGGTGTGGGAATACAATTACAGAAACCAGAACTTCAACTCTGAAAAGATTTGTTCTCAGGGCCACAGAAACGTTCTATTTCGTCCAAAAATTGGATCATAGAAATTCACTATTTTTAAAATCCAATAATTACATGTACAGTATGTGACTTTGGCGGATATTCAAATGGCAAAAATAATCTTCCAAGAAACACTGTCCAGAAAAGAGGGACAGGATTTATACTGAACTTAAGATATCAATATGTTGAGGACGACAAGAGGCGTTCCTGTCATTCTCTGGAATCAACCTGAGGATTAATTTGAATGTGAGAGAAAATGCACCAACATTTATCATCTCAAGTGTTATTTGTTTACATAATAATACATTGTTGCAGCTGTTTGAGTCTCTATGTTGATATATATATACCTTTAGTAGTGATTTTATTTATTTTGATTGGGCGAGGGGCTGGGTGAGTCTGTCTATACACACTGTCAAAGTAAAATAAACTAAGGTGATGGGAATGTGGGACGATAAATCCTGCGGCTTGTCATGTTTATCGAGGACTATTTTAGGGATCTTTGGTACTGGACAGCAGTTTCCGACGGCACTTTTTCCAATGTATGATTATTTTTGTAGCTTAGCTATCATTTGGGTATATCAATATATTAATGTTGGGAATGTGGCCTTTTGCGTCAATGATGCCAAAGGCAGCGTTCAGCATTGCATTAGAGCATTAGACTTTTCGACTCTAATTGAAGCGCAGGTTCCACACACGATGCCGTGGGCAGCGAATCAATTAATCGCAGTTTAATGACATAAGAATTTTTGCGCCAAGAAGCCACATTTTTTAATTTGAATGAATTTGGTACATTACTGAATCAAATGATGGACCCATACATACATTTAAACAACAAAATATTGTTTATTTTGCATCAGTTTGACAACAGCACAGTAAATCACGATGGTGGCTGTAGTCAAGTTTTATATCACCTTATTTAAACTAAAGCTCTTTTAATGTCTTGAAAATATTTGTATAAGAATTTCAATGTTAAAAGAATTTCAAGTACATTCAGTGTAATGGAAACCGTGGTCATTGTGTAGCGAAACACATCCCTGAACCAAAGCAAACAGATGCTTTTGTTTGCTTTTGTTCAGGGATTCCTCCATGTTTGTTGTTGTTGTTCTCATCCTAGCTGCCACGTGTCTTGTGCATCAGTGTGATCAGTGGACCAGGAACTCCTGCACTGACAAAGGTTCCCTGTTGTCTGGAGAGCAAACTGTTCAATTAAATTAAATTAAATTTGTTGTAATTAATTAATCATAATAATATTGTCATTAATTCATCATAACTCAGTTAAAGTTCCACCACTAGTTTTTACACCATTGAATGACACAAAAGTCCACTTTCCTGTCGCCAATATATTACACCACAGGACTGAGGATCTTTTGAATGTAAGTTGCTTTCAGACATTTCACTGGTAAGACGGAGCATTTGCTTTCATCTATAACTTGTTCAGACTCAAACCTCAAATGTTTTGTACTAATAGAATCACTTTACACTCATTTCTGCCTCACAAGAAACAAGTCATGTCCAAAGATGCCATGAGTTGAGACAGGACTGAGGTCCTCCATGAGTAAAGTGCTGAAGCACATCACTCTATTCTCAGTTGAGCTGGAGAGCAGCTGCAGTTGCTGAAATTAACTTTACATTAATTACTCTATAAGTGATAACAACATGACATTTTGAAACAGCCCAACAGATCGCAATGTTCTGAATCACGACACAGACACACGTGAACATTTCAGTCACATGGATCACAGGCAACATACGTTATCAAGTCCTCAGGAGAAAGGCGTCCATTGAGGCCTTTCTCTTTGATCAGCAAACCTCCAGGGGGCTGAATTGTCCATCTGAGCTGTGGATTTCAAGCCAGGCATTTTAGATTATTTAAATCCCCCCTTAGATCTGTTTACACTGGCTACTGGTTCACCCTGCAGCTGCTCTGTCGCCCAGGCAGCTTCCACACTCAACCCCAATGCTGGATTTGTTCGACATCTTTCAATTTGTCAGTATTTAACTGTGGTTAACATGCAGCTAGTATCCAATGGAAATTTGTGACCTCAATAATTCATTTTCATTCTTCAGTCTTAGATGAGATTATCAACTGACCTCAGGTGATAGAACATTGAGTCTTTCACAGGAGAGCTAACAATAGACACATTATTTTGGACAAATAATCTGTATTGTGAACTGTGGAAGATAAAACCTGTGTTAAAATTTAGAGATGCACCCAGGTGAAAACGCTCAGGCGAAACTGAAAATGAGGCAACTGAGGCTGAAAACTGAACCACAGAAATAACTATTATGATATTAGTGATTTTTGGAACCACTGCATTTATGTTGATGACTGTGAGCTCATGTCACAAAAGTCAAGCCATGATAAATGCATTCAGTATGATTCAAATATGAAATGATAAATCAACTGCAAAAAAAAACACTGGACAAAATAAAATCTATGCACTGATGAGTCCATTAATGTTCACACTAAATGCCATAAACTACTGATCATTACCAGCAAATAAGCTTGTAATTCATTTATTAATATGATCCAGATAGATCTCAGTGATGCATATGTCGACAGACTCTTGGTGTACTTTCGGGTGGGAATACGCTAAAGCATCCCGAGGCAGACGCTGGGATATAGTACCTCCACCAAGCCTGCAGTAGCCTGCAGCATCTCCTCAAAAAGAAGAGAGAGAGAGAGATTTACCTGATTTACCTCAAACTAAACTTGTAATATGACTAGCTTAACCGTCCACGCTGGCCAGTTCACTCTTGACAGCAGGCCATCACAATGACAGCATAATATTTCAGCTTGATGAAGCCTTTCATCATCATGCATATTTACATAACACATTAATGCGTCTTACCAACATGTTAACAATTGCTCTTAATGCTTCAGTGAATGCATAATGCTCCAGGTTAAACACGTGGTGTAGTCCATGTGACACGCAGGTATATGCGGCGTGTCCACTCGGAAACATTTGTGATTTCCATATGCCATACATCACAACATAATCATTGAACAGGTTCTGCACACTGAGACTGGATAATGATGAAAAACAACTCAGTGACAGTTTTTTGCCTCCTGTAACCCACTGCACCGGGAACACACACAAACACGGTTGGAAAGTGTTGGGAAACTTCTGAGTGTGCATTGAGCTCTTTCATGGAAATGCGCCCATTCGGACATCCATCATCAGAGGAGGTCCGCTTGGCGGTTTCTCGGCTCAAACACAAATATTAAAGAGGAGATAAAAAGGACAGAAGATATGAAACGAAAGTTACCAACACTTTTTCCGTGCTCTCAGGCGTTCACCCCCCTCGAGAGAGATGAACATCACAACTGGAGCAGACATGGTTAAGGATGGAGACGTCGCCAGTATTAGCCAGTACTACTATGAACTACAGTAATGCTGAGTACTTTCTCCACAGGTAAAAGTTACTTTATTATTATTATTATTATTATTATTTTGTCTGATGTTGCCTCTTGCTAATTTGTTCTGTAAAACAATTACACTGATATGCTGCATGGCAGTACGGTACAAGTTTGGCAATTCTTCCTAAAGGCTCTGTCCAGTATATAACAATTGTTTCTACTAAAACTGATAACCCTCAGCTATATTTGTGAATTATTCTCATTGGTGTCATCACAGTACATGCATTATCCCTATTGTGATGCTTCAACGTATTGATTACACATCTTGAGAATTCTCTCAAAATAGACACGTGTAGCGTAACTCTAGATGAGAAGGAGTACCACAGTGTAACTACTACAACTACTAAATACAAACATTACGCCACAGTGTGAAACCAGAATGTAAAATGGACAGTTTCAAGTGTGATGGCCATACATTTTAGTTTTATGCAAAGCTACTCTGTTAGTATACTGTAATAGCATGTGAAACTGGAGTAGAGAAAAAAAGCACAGTTGTCCCTTTCACTCTGTCATGCATTTCAAAAGCTGTGTCCTTCTATAACAATGAGTCTTGATGTCACAGTGGTGTGGCAACTCTGGAAACTATACTCTCATGCCGTACACTGCTTCCCATTGGCCAGCACTTTCAAGTGAAAAGCAAGATGGCAGATGAATGAGATGGGGTGCAGCTCATGGGAGGAATATCTTCCCATCACTTACATTTTAGGAGGCCTCCAAAAGAAAGTATGGGGACATCAAGTAACAACTAATTCTGTACTAATATAATTGTTAAAATGTCACAGTCACATTTTGTCTTTTGTCTGAAAAATGTATTTGCAATCATTTACAATTCCCCATTATTTTTTTTCTTTTGTTCATGGTCATTGATTGATTGGTTGATGTATTGTTCAGTAAATATCGAGAGATTTTCTTAGTGCTCAAATACATGATATGATCAATGAGCAAAACACAATCTATTTTTCCAAGCACAGTGCTGAGCACTCCATCAGAAGTAGTCGAAGGAATGTCATTCTTCACTTTGGACAATCCGAGGCGCACATGGTCCACTCCGTACCTGGCTCTCGCCTTCTCTTATTGAGGTGTTTTAGGAATGCAACTCACTCTGCAGAGATGCAGTCTGCTAAAGGGCGAGTTTGATGGAGGATTAGGGAGAATGCATTCATTTAAATATCTTGGATTTCAAGGCAGCAGACATCTGTTGAAAATTCTTGTAATAAGCCTCAGTCGACAACCTTTAAATACCTTTAATCTAACAGGAATAAGCTGTGTTTTCTCACCCGGCCATCAGTCAGCAGCAGACTGAGTGAAGAGTCATTACTGCAGCGAACACAGAGGAGGTAATTTGTAGTTGAAAAGTCAATAAATCCACTTGCACTAATGGTTTTCCATCAGTAGAACAAAAGCCTTCAGGGGCTCTGAGTCTCTGCACCCTCCCTCAAACACCAAGGCAGATCTAGACAATTAAAAGTTGACTGGTCAGACCACTTAGTTTGCATGACAATTGGCAGCATGAGTGTAGGGCGCATCATAATGTCTAGAGCTGTCATCAAGAGGCACCGTAGCTCAAGCACATGTAGATTTCAATACTCACGATGGACCCACATATACACTTCAATGTTCAAGGTGAATGGAAAGCATTTCTTAGGTCTCCCCATTTGTATTTGTTTCAGCCAAACACCTCTGTTTAGCCCATTCTGGCTCGCCACTTTTGAGATTTCCAAACTTCAGACTGTGAAATCCGTCAGTATGCTTGTTGCTTTAAAAAGAATCGCCATCAGCTGGAGAAAAAATCCTGGCATGTTACAAACTATACATGACAAATAAAGCTGTTTCTGGTTCGGATCTACAACCATGAGACAAGCAGATAATTCGATTCTCAGGTAGGAGCAGCAATTGCTCGGGATGTAGGTTGGATTTTCATAGGTTCTTTAGTCGGTTAAAAAAGAGAGGAACCCACTGATATATTGTAATTTTCGCCTCCTCAACAATCTTCTTTCTCTTCGGGCTTCTCCCTTCAGGGGTCTCCACAGCGGATCATCTTCCCCCATCTCACCCTGTCCTCTGCTTCCTCTTCTCTCAAACCTGTCCTCCTTCACCACTTCCATAAATCTCCTCTTTGGCCTTCCTCTCCACCTTCTGCCTGTTCCAACCTCAACATCTTCCTACCAATGTACTGGTTATCTCTCCTCTGTACATGTCCAAACCCTCTCCATCTCGCCTCTCTGACTTTGTCTCCTAAACACCTGACATGTGCTGTCCCTCTGATCTACTGCTTCCTCATCCTATCCATCCTGCTCACTCCCAGAGAGAACCTCAGTATCTTCATCTCTGCTACCTCCAGCTCTGCCTCCTGTCTTTTCCTCAGTGCCACTGTTTCCAAACCACACAACATTGCTGGCCTGACACCTCCCCTTTCATCCGACACCCTTTTGTCACACATCACACCTGACACTTTTCTCCAATTATTCCATCCCGCCTGCACCCGCTTCTTCACCTCTTTCTCACACTCTCCATTGCTCTGGACAGTTGAGCCTAAATCCTACACCTTCTTTATCTCTACATCCTGTAACTTCACCTGTCCACCTGGGTCCCTCTCATTCACACATATGTATTCCGTCTTACTACAGCTAACCTAATCTTCCACTAGCTCACTGCTCTCACCACAGATCACAATGTCATCTGCAAACATCGTTGTCCCAGGGGTTTCTGGTCTCACCTCACCTGTCAAGCTGTCCATCACCAGTAGGGGCTCAGTCTCACCTCCACCTTGAACCCCTCTGTTACACCTGCAGCACACCTCAATACTGTCTTACACCTGGCACACATGTCCTGCAACACTCAAACCCTAAAGTTGTGCAGTCCTCCATAACGTGGGCTGAAAATCAGCAGGATAGCAGCAGGAAAAAAATAGCTATTAAAGCAGAGGGACGTCCCTGAGCTTAAAAATGACTTCAATTTAGTTTGTCCAAAATGCAAAACCTTGAGCTCAAAGTGCAAGGCTATCTAGGCCGTCAACCAGATAATAGTGTAGGAAGGAAGTTCGTTTTATCTTATTAAGCCCCGGAAAATCAATGGTCAGTATCACAGGTTACATGTTGAAGAAGAAAACAACACCCAGAGGAGAAGCTCACAGAGTGATTTCACCTGCAGCCAGGATATGGTCATTCACTTACGGTATTAACAGCTTGAACAAATGATTGGATGTAGTGTATCACCAGTAAGCAAGTGAATCACACCATGAGGCCAGAAACAGCATTTGCTTTCCCTGAAGAGCTCTGTCGTTTTCATGGTAAACTGCAGGAGAACGGATTCAGCTGAGCTACTTTGCCTGCTCTATGTCACGTGTAACACAACAAGGCAGTTATTTAGACAGCGTGCCATGGTTTGGGGGAAAACGGTGTGTTTTATTTTATAGACAATTCATCATATTCAGGGGCAAGAAATGTAAATTCGTATGTTTATCACACGCTTTTTAAAGTAGATATTTTAGGTGAATTCCTATTCCTTCCTTAATCCTCAACCTTAATCCCCCAACCTCATTCTATAAAACAAAGGGTAAAGGCAGATTTTGTTTGATTTTGTTAGTTGCAGGGACATCCTTAGCCTGTTGGGGGCAGCATTACAACAAAGTGGCGGTTCGTCAATTCAGAAGAAGAAGAAATTTACACGATCAGTCACAATGCTGCCTGTAGCTGTGTTTATGTCTTTTGTCTTTTATATCTCCATTAACAAAGAAAACACATTTGTAGCTCTCTTTGTTTTCAACGGCGTCTTTGATACTACACAAAGGATTCTGGGTATTCCTTAATACCGAGGGACGTCACCGAGTTCCTCAATACTGAGGAAGCCACGTTCCTCAATCTTGTTCCTACATGTAACTTCCTAAGCATTGGGACAGTCCTTGCTCCTCGCAATAAAGCACATTTATGGGGACTGAGGTTGAGGATTAAGGAAGGAATTGGAACGCACCCATTGTGTCTTCATATGTTATGTGCCAACAATCTGAAATTTATGTTGACTTGTCATGTCATGACCGACAATTTAATTGTTGTCATTCATGTAATATATGTATTTGAGTCTGGTAGATTCAAGACCTCAAGTGTCAGGTTCAATTTTTTAGTGATTCTGAAGTGTGTCAGCTGCGGCGACAACACAGCAGACAAGCAGGTTCTTGGCTCACAACTGTGGAAAATTGGCATTCATGGAGAAAGAGCAGATAACGGACAAGACACAAACAGCATGCCAATCTGGATTCCAACTCCTGCGTCTGTCAATCATTCTGATGGGCTTGTGCGCCTACCAAGGAGTTTTAAGAATAGTAGTGTAATAGATGCTCATGGCCTGTGAGTGGAGCACAACACAGCTGGAACAGCATCCAGGCCAAAAGAGCCTTTGGTTTTCTTCACAGGTTTCTACATGATGCGCTTCATTTACATAGTAGTTACCGTACTTTCCTGCACGTTGTACATTGTAGGACGACTCAGTGTAAGGTATCAGGTTTTAGACAAACCTGTCTTCCAGCACCAGGCTTCAAAATAAAGATGTCACACAAAATGACATTAGGCCGGTACCAAATTGGTCGTCTTCTGGAATGTGTCCTACCTGCCGCGGAATGACGACTTCACGTCTGCCAGTAACAATCGGGAGAAATGAAGGATTTGATGACACTTTCTACTACATAATACATCCTCAAAAGACGTTGTGAACTCGCACAAATGTCGTCGAACAACGTGTTACAATTGGCCGACATGTACAAGTTATTGCTTTCGTTTGATATCGCACCAAAACCAGAAGCGACTCCTCAGCAGACTTTTATTCATTTAAGAGCGGTCAATAAAAATCAATGTAGGAGTTTTCACCCCGCCACCAAACAATAACCTGGAAATGTCAGCCAATCGTGACACCTCTCTCGTTAAACCAGGAAGTAGTAGGACTGATTCTGTATGGACGAAAGCATACATCAAACATCGCCTCATTGAAAACCCCATCGTTGATGCCGGATGTTATGTCTTCCCGCGGCAGGTAGGACACATTCCACAAGCCGACCGATTTGGTACCGACAATGGCCTGAAGCCATTTTGTCTTTATTTTGAAGCCTGCGGCAGTTTTGTCTGACAAATGAGGGAGGTATTCCTGAAACCTGATACCTCACTCTGAGACCAGAGGATGCCCTAAAATGTTCACCGTACTACACAAAATGATCTTCAATGGCGCTTTATTGAGCTTAAATGAAGACTCCTCACAGAAGCCATTGAGTGAAATAGACCTCTGGGACAAGCTCAACTGTAGAAACAGGCAAACATCATTTCATTGTGCTTGTTGAATTGGTTTCAGAGCATTGCAAACAGAAGCAGCCTTGGTTTGCTGCTCTCCATCAGTAATTCTGCAGTAATAGATGGCAGACAAAGGAAAATCTTCTAAAGTTGTTCGGCCATTTGCTCCTTCAAACAAATAAAAAATGTGGGCCAGCGTTACTGCAGTAATTCTAAAAGGAATAGCTTTATTTGGAAACAGAGCAGATGAACTTGTGCGGGACAATCTTTTAAAGCTTCCGGCTCTTAGAACTCCTATATCGGATATGTATTAAATGACTTTCTTCAATCGTTCTCCTTGGTCAGCTAGTTCTTTCTTTGTTGGAGACATAATGTGTGAGCTGGTAAATCAGTCAGTTGAGGTCCTGTGACATCACGTGTGAGAACATAAGATCAATTTTCTGCTCAAGGAGAGGCAAATGTGAGCCATTCAATTTGTCAACTCCTCGGTCCTTTCTCTTGCAGGCCACACACTTAAAAGAAATTGTAGCGCTCAGCTTCGAAATCTATTAACTTCCCATTGATCGGCAACAGATGGACTGGGACAAATTATATTGAGTCACTCATGCAATTCGGTCTTCAGCCGCAGCAGGTCGTCTTTGTCACTGTCAGTCATTGTAAATCAGGTTCCAGCATTGGACTTCACAGTACGTTTGATGAATCTTCGAGGCCCACATCACATCGGAATGATCGTCGCGCATGCGCACACTCTGGCTTGACCCATGGATCACAGGCACCAGTTGTGCGATCTGGACACAGCAGAGATTTGGAGAGCAGTGGCGGTGCAACACTTAACATACTGGGCCCCAGTTGAATAAACTGCCTAAACAAATCTAACTCATTTTAAAGACTGTATTGCTTTTGATGTTCTTGCTCTGTCTCAATACATCTTTGTAAGAAACATATTTACATTTACAGGGATTACGCCAGGAAAAAATAATGAACAGAACACAGCCAATAAAATACCAATAGAGATAGAATGAATCAGACAGGCAAGTTTTGAGATTTAATGAGTGACTCTCTCACCAAACAGCAGCGGTCCATCTCTTCATTTGACCGCCGGAACGTGGAACTTAAGTTCTGCAAGCAAAAGACTTAAGTTATGATTGTGTTTTTTTGGGATCTTTCCGTGATAAGCACACAGATGTGCCACACTAGTTAACGTGTAGCCCTGCATTTTTAAGAGATATTTGAAATTGAGGTCTGTTTTTTGGTTTTACTCCGATCTTTTACTGCTCCAATATTTTGTCCCATGGTTACACTTTTGTCTTCTCACTCAACTCACTCACTTTTCATGCAAATGAAAACTGTTTACCCTTCATGCCTATGCTAGTTCTTCTTACAAATTACAATTACAAATAACTTTTTTAAAGAGTTAGTGTATTACAGAAGTAAACGAGTGGATTATTTCCTGTACAACCGCATGAGATGAAGTGAACATTTAGGGGATGATGCTATACTTGATTTGCCAATATAGCGATACAAGCAAGTTGCATTTTAGTGGACCCAAATTACGGAATAATGGCAGTAATGTGCAGATATACACACATACGTGACTGTGGAGCTCATATTTGATAATCATTATGGCTAACTTTGCTCTGGATATGAAATGTTGAATCCACAGAGCTGTGTTTGTGTTCATGATCAGCCCACATGATAAACGCAGGGTCACCCCTGCAACAGGAAGCGCCAGTTGGTAACACAATGTTTACAGACAAACATGCATCTTAGGGTGCGCCACACAGACACACACAGTCCCGTATTTCTGTCCTTGTTCAGACTTTTGGAGGATTCTCTGTTGAGTTTCATGCTTTCTCTAGCCTCTCACCCTAAACCTAACCATCCAAAACAAATGGCTAACACTAACCAGCACTTAAACCGTAAACTTAAAGCTTTTTACTATATCCTACTTATTTTGAAGTCCCCACAAAAGCTGCCCACAAGTAAGGATAAACTATGATCGCGTGCGGACACACACACACTCACATGTTGGACACTCATCAACATAATGCTTTCCCGAGCCTCTTACCCTAAACTAAACCATCCAAAACAAATGGCATGAAGCAGTACTCCTAACCTGGGACCCCTTTTCCTTCCGCCTGAATCCATATTTTCTACTTCATTTTTATATTGTTGAGAAAAAAATCTTACTCTGGTTTGATGGTTGGTTGTGAAAAACTCAGTAAATTGCCTTGTTATTGGCCTTAAGATTTCAAACTGGCTCACTGTAAAATGTGCGAGACAAGGCTATGCTCTAACAACTGTGCCGCTACAAAGTCATATGCAAATCAGCTATTAATTTTTTCGATGGGTGCGCTTTTTTTTGGCTTCAACACCAGACCTGTCGGTGCACAGACCTGCTCTGAAGCAAACTTAAACCTAATTATAATAACATTTATTTATTTATTTATTTATTTGTGAAGTTTTAATCCTCAAACTAGGTTTGAAGAAGTGAGAAATGGGACAAAAATATCCTCACTCTGTTGGTTAAAACACACATGGGTCCTTGTACGGATAGGAGCACAAGAAGACACACACACACGTTTACGCACGCACACACACACACACGCACACAAACACGTGCACAGTGTTCTTTCCTGACACTAATTGACACTTTGTGTCCATCACAGTATCATTGTAGGTCATGAGAAAACAAAGTCTTTGATGTGACCTTTGCCCTCTGACCTAATGGTGGATTCTACCACTACAAAATATAGAGGTTTCTTAATTAGAGGTCAGCATGGTATATCACAGGGTCACAGCCCAAATTAGTGAACACTCAAGAAGCAGTAATCTTTCAGTACATCAACATCTTCGCGACATGCAACATGTCAGTGGAGTCCCAGCACGTGTCCAGTATTTTTTCAACTGTGTTATACTTTCAGACACTATTTGGGGTGAGAGGCAGAGAACGGCCAGGTTACTGGTTACTGAAGACATGGTTTGCATCAGTTACATGAGCACGTTTTAATTGGTTTTCATCCTCCCGCAGACGCACCATAACCCTTCCCCCAGCCTCTCACCCTTAAACGAACCATCCTAAACAAATGGCTGAAGACCAAACTGAAACCCAGTGATAATGACCCAGTTATTTTGATGTCTTCATCCTCAAACTGAGGCTTGGATTTGTGTTGTCCAGCCAAATGGTCCCTCACAAGGATTGTGTTTTGTCAGGAATTGGTGCCCACAAGTGAGGATCAACACACACACACACACATACACATCGTGACATTTTGCTTCACTCTTATCTCTGCAGCCAATCAAAGAAAGCTATATTCTGCAAAAGGCCACCTGTGAGCATTTCAGCCAAGATAACAAAAACAACATTCTCTGTGAGTTACATAGATGGCCATGGCTGCGACGCCCACCCTGTTCTCCTCTGACCTTAATATGTTGTTGCCTCTTTCTACTGGAGTGACCCTGCTTATGACAGAAATGTCAGATATGGAGGATTCTGAGTCATGCAGGGAAGCAAACATCCTTTTTTTCAGGTTTACCACCACATAAAGTCGCGCTTTCCCGTTATCATGTGTCTTGTACATTTGTTATGAATGGACCTAGTGGCCTTACCTGGCAGGACTCAGCTTTTTCATTCGATTTGGCAACGCTGCTATTGGGCATGAATCCCACCACAATAAGGAGTATTTT
The DNA here is from genome assembly GCF_027744825.2 of Synchiropus splendidus. Taxonomy (NCBI): domain Eukaryota; kingdom Metazoa; phylum Chordata; class Actinopteri; order Syngnathiformes; family Callionymidae; genus Synchiropus; species Synchiropus splendidus. The sequence goes on from NC_071336.1 coordinate 12,691,454, forward strand.
GGAGTGATGTCTTGAAACAAACCTTGAATACAGTTCAGAGTAATGAGAACAAGACATTGAACAACAGACATCTCCTTTATCTCATTGCTTGTACCTTTGCTGTGAGGTCAGGCTGCGTGAGGCGAAGATAGTGGTTAACCTCAGTCTATTACCTGAGTGCCTGGGTATCACAGTGCAGACTGCTTCACTGTTTCCTCAGTCTATGTTAAAACATACTCCAGATGGATCCACAATCACTCAAAGGCGTGTTTTTTCTGTGTTCCAGACCACATGAGGTCCAGGAGATCAACGCTCCATGCCAAGCTAAGACAGTTATGCTGTAGTCCTGTTCAAATGTATGTTGGTTGTATTACTATTAACTACATTACATCAATTCTGTACTGTACTTTAAACACTACTATCTGTGCCATCTGCTGCTTCAAAGACATGAAAGGTTTTTGCTAAGATCACAGCAGTTTGGTCCATATTCATGACCGGCACCTCATCAATAAGTCTCTTTAAAATCCAGTGAATTCATGTGTGGAGAAGGGTAGCAGCCAAGGAGCGCTGCCTTTTCTGTAGCACACATGGAAGGGGTCAAATCTATGTGCTTAGAGGAACCTTTAGAACACTAGGGTGCTCATTCATCAACCAGGCATGTGCACATATATCAGCATATTGAGAACCATTCCTCGCCATGGTATTGATCCACTTGTACTTGTGCTTAGGAAGGCGCTTAAATTTCCGCACAGCTCTGACCATCTGACACACAAAATCTAGTGGCAAAACGCTGAAACCACAATTGACAGTTAACATAGAACCACCAGATAATTGTCATATTTAATACATTCAATAAAAATGTCTGAATATATGTTGAGGAAACAACACAGCCCAGCTTTTTATTTTGCCTGCCGCATGACAAGATGATGGCAGAACTTGCTGTAAGCGGGTGTCTGTGGCATAATGCCACATTGTTGTAAGTCCCTGATAATGCTAGTAATACACGAGTGAAAGGGTGTTGCTTGTCCTCCTCCAGTTGCAGATACCTCGTGTCTGTGGGCTGCAACGTGTTTGGCGCGGAGTTTGATGACAAACCTTTCTTTTTAACATCTCAGAGGGCGATCTTTCCTCCCACCCAACATAATATACAACACTTGTTCCATTCACCTACGCAGTTATTGTTCCAAACTTCATGGTTTGCTTCAACTACTCCTTATCGTTACACGATGATTTTGACACACATAGGGGTTGTCTTAAAGGGGCTGTTGCGACCATATATGGTAAATCGGAGGTTTGCCTGAATTCTAAAGACCCTATCCGCGCACGAACATGTTGCTTCCAAAGAGGTGGGATAGAATGTCTGCATACCCCCTTGCAAGCTCCACCGATCACCCAGGAAAGACTTGAAGGGAAGGGTGACAACGGTGGACGTGTTTGTGACACTGAAAATGAAGCAGCGATGGCTGGTGCAAAAATCAACCAAAGAGGAGACTCTAACTACGACTGAGCCAATCCTCAAGTCTACCATGTATTTATTTATTCTCAAATCACCTTGTTGTTTACATTTCTTTTACATCTTAAATCCAACTGAGTGACTGTCAGAAAACATAACTCTCCTTTAGGGGGTGCAACGTTCAGTAACCGGTGGTTTGATTCCGCTCCGCTAAGCAGACATCCAAACACTGTCGCCCCGTCGCAATAAAATAAAATGAGAAGTGATTTTTTTCTTTTTTAAAGGCAATGACACATTTAAGTGGGAACTGTAAAGGAAAAAGGACAGCACCGCTGCATGTTAATTTGAGCTTGATAGCTGTGGGAGTAAGCTGGCGATCTGAATCTGCATCTCTTATGCAGATAATAGTGAGCTGAAATCCTCAGTGGGATCCAACGTAAAGCAAAGAGAAGATCACAGACCACCCGCAGTTATGTGGTGAAACGTGCTTGATCCCATTTTAGATCTTTCTGTGGATATTAAACCTCCATATGAGGACAGAAACAAATGTTTCCATAAGCTATTTGTTCATAATGTATAGAGCACAACACAGTTTTGCCATCTGAAATGAATCCCACAAATGTGAAAATGCCGAAATTTAGGATTTGTTGAAAATATGTGAAGAAACAATGTTTTCGAGGAGCAGTGCCCATGCAGAGGAGTTCTAGTTCCAAGCTACGGCCCGCAACACTACCTGTATCCAGTACTATGAAGGAAAAACTATGCATACCATGATAATGTCACTCAAAATGGCAGGAGAATATGAACCACTGGTTGTCAAAAGCATCATCATTCCCTTGGATTACGACACCTGAGGACATGTTCAGTGAAGCTGATGCACTTTTCAGAGTCAGTACCTCAGGTATGGGTGTGTGTGAGTTAGGGAGCTCCGTGGTGACTGAAGTTTGAGCAGAGATAAGTTTTTACCGTGAAGTCACAGAATTTAATGAGCTGCAGAGTGTATCAAACATGGGAGGCTGTTTGACTTTGAGAGACTGGAGGCAGACCACACGGCACTAAATATCTCCAACTGGGAGGAAGAAATGAATGTAAATCTCCCGGACAGCTTCTGAACTTCTTGGCAGGAGCTCACGCAAACCGCTACTGAGGCGACAAGTTACTCCAGTTGGCTTCTGATGTATGGGCTACAACAGAATTCAGCGTTAAAGGACCTCAAACACAGAGCAAGAACATGGCCCATCGAGTTCTTTCCGTCTCCATATTGGGAGTTTGTGAAGTGAAAACATCAGGCCTTTTTAAATCATTCAAATGGCAGGAGAGGCATGTGAAAAGAGAGCAAGCTGTTTGACTATAAAAGTTGTGATTCCTTTATAAAAAAAAAACTGAACATATTTGCGCTTCATCCCATCCAAGATTGCTTCTCAGCGGAGGATGAAAACGTTTTCAATCAAATATTGGGCCTTCGTTGGGCTATAAAGTGCCCAGTGTAATCTCCTATACCTGCTGTATTGAATGGTTTTCTGGTAAACACCAAACCTGAATGGCTCAACAAACAACAAAGGCTCTCACTAAAGTTTCTGTCTGTCACCTCAGCGTGACTCAGCGTCTTGGTCCCAAGTATCAAGTTGGTGGGTCTCGGCGGGATGAGTCATAAACCCGCAATGTCATTTAGTCCTCACCCTGATCTGGAGTCTTCGCACGGCACCAGTGAAGGATCAGGAGTGAAAGCTTTCAATTATCTCTGCCAGCCCGCCATATGGGCGCGCTTTCATAATGACTCCCGCTGCTTCTTTAACCGTTGAATTCTCTGTGGAGGACAAACGCAAGATCACTGCAGAGGCGTTTATAGTTGAACAAGGTCTCATTATATTGTTTAACTCCTCTTTTGTGTCAGTGACTGACATGAAGCTGTCATTCACAATGACGGCGCAGAGATAAATATGTAAGCTATTTCAAAAATGCAACAAAATCTCAACATTACACCTTTCTTTTGCAGCGTGCGAATGAAGTGCTGAATCAGTGTGGTACTGAAGACCAGTATGCAAGGGTTGTGCCAGAGACATTAGTGAGGCGTGAGGAGCGACGGGGGCTTCAAGGTGAGAGTAGGATTATGTCTGGGATCGGGTTTTAACCCATTCCTGTTTGCAGTTGTTACGGACAGAATGACACAACAGGTAAAAGTGGAGAGAGTTAGGCATGAAAGTCAGAAGAGGCAATAGTCTGAAATGGCTCCTCGCTACCTGTCAACTGCACATATTCTTCTTCTACTTTAAACTTTAAGCGGAAAAACTAGAGCGCTCACAGTGACACCCTTTTTTATGAGGGTGAATCATTCATACTGTGGTTTTCTCTCCACTCCATGTGAATTTGGGACAGTATTATACAATTGGGCTAAGCCGCTTAAGCGTAGCTATTGCCTCAGTCGGGCTGCTCTCCGCATGTGACCATAGTCACTGTTTGAACACGGAAAGAGGGAAGACAAGGAACACTGAAGAATGTTGGAAATGCTGGTGCCTAACATAAGAAAGGGAGGATGATAAGAACATGATGAGGGTAGTTGGGGGAGACACAAAGAATTCAAAAAAAAAAAACTCAGCAAACAGCCAGATTCTCAACATTCTATTTTGATGCTCAGTAAATGACACCCATCTGTCAAGACTTCAACGAGACACCTCCATAAAAATCTCACAAACAACAACGACCAGCTGTCATGTTTTCATTTTCCCCAAAATACAAGTGCTTTAAGGTACTTACTCCTCTCAGTCTGGAGACAGGTTTCTACCAGGAATGACATATCAGCCATTTCACTGAGTGATGCAGGACAACAGCATGGGCAACAACCACAGATGAACCAGCAATGGTTAGTAGTCACTGTCAATAAGCATTAGGGATTCTTGGTGCCCACAAATCAGCCAGCGAGGAGGTTCAAAGCTTGCAGCTTCAAAGCTTCAAGAAAAGTCCACCTTGATATTGAAAAACAGGATTTGGATATCTGGATATTTGTATCACCTCAATTGGGAATCGCAATACTAATATAAATCTTTTAGTGAAACCGGATTGTGATGAAGTGACAAAATGAAGACCCACATGAGAGGCGGCCAGTGATGGGCTGGTTGAGGCTTCACGAAACAATGTTCTCATTTTCAGAGCACAATAGGTGGTGTTCTTGGTTTAAAAAGGACGTGTGGTTCCAATGGAATGGTTGTTGTAATCCATATATTTTAGAGCAGAGAGTGACATCTAGTGTGCTTTAAAAAAAGAGGACAGTGTTTCATGAAGCCTCAAAACCCATCACTACAGCGGCTTCAAGGGTGGAGCATGTCAAAGATTCCCATCAGCGAATACCAAAGGCTGTGGAACATGTTGATATTGACAATAATATAGGCAGTGTTGGCTCTGACTTTATTTGATGATTGAGCCCCAAGTGAAATGTATTCAATGACTAAGTAAAGTAGAAGAATTAACTTTTTTTTTTAAGATTTTATAATCTATTCTTGTCACATTTAGTTGTCCGTCCAGCCGATTCATCGTGACTGTTCAGTGTACTTTCCTCACCACTTGCTAAACCAGTTGCCTTCAAACTTCCCTGAGAGTCTTTCCAAGTTGAGGAACACTCATAGCAGGTCAGATGGGTTTGGATTTGAAACCAGCCAACTGACCAAGGAATGTAGGACAGTGAAATCAGCTGTGACCTCTTGAATCTCACAAATTCAAATACCTGAAGTGTCCAGTGACCAAACAGATATGCCTTGACACTCTCACTGAGCTCTGCCTGGCTCAGAAGGCTCTGGCCTTTTTCACACTCAGACGCCTCTGGAATTTTTGCCACATGAGTGTTCAACATTCATATTGCGGAGGATTTTTAATTTACATCAATATTTTGATATTTTCGTTATGTTTTCATGTTTTGCATTTTTGAAATTTTACTCCTTTTTGTTGACATCTTTCTTTTATCCACCTTAAAAAATATATATGTGGAACTTTTGTGCTGCGTCTACTTTCAAAAATGTCTGCCACTTATTGAATATATCATGTCTATTTTAATCAATTACGGTTTTGTAAGATGACTGAGTCCAAAAGGAGAGACATAAGATCTCTTTGGCTTTCATCAGAAAAATGTAAAAGGAAGCATGAACCTCCGTCCAGCTGTGTCACGGCACCTTTACATGAATCTTACAATAAATCTTTAATTGATAGGTTCATAGCAGCTTGAGGCTTGATATATCAAAGTGTGTGACTTTGGCGACAGCTTACGACTGTTCAAATATGTCATGCGGATAATTAAACAGGAGCTCCTGCAGTGAGCTACAACCCACCAGAGACATTGTTGAAGCCGGCCCTGTCACTTCATGTCTCTGTTCAACATTCTTTCATCCGTTAGACCAGTGGTCCCCAGACCCCAGGCCGGGGACTGCTACCGGTACCAAAACGAGTAGGAAACAGCCGTCTTTGGAAAGTGTCTTTGTGAAGAGACACGACATCCATGAAGAAGAACATTTTTAACGGACAACAGGAGTCGTACTTGAAATATGGCTTTATCGTGGTCGGTGATTCCCAGGTGCCAAGCCCACAAACATGCAGAGGCCTTATCTGACAGTTCAATGTGGCAACTTCATACCCCACGGGCCGCGTTCAAATGGTCGAGCGTAGATCAGTCCGCGGTGATATAAAGGTTGGGGACCACTGCATTAGACAATGAAACGCGACGTATTACAATAGGACGGTGAAGAAGGTGAGACCATGACAGTGTCACAGAAAAGGTGGTCGGAAAGTGAGATTTGAGTTTTAAATGACCAACAGCATAACTGGATCTTACTCTGGCCTTCAAAAGCATTTTGAACTCTTGAGCCCTCGGAAAAGTTCTGAGCTTGTTGCCTTGATTCTCACTCCACTCAACTTTCATACATTTTATTTGCATATTTGCTGAAACTGTTTGACCTTCCTTGGAGTTGTTGCAGTCGCTTCAGTCAGGGTGATTTCGCTGACCACAAAATGCAGTCAATACTTCAAATAAATGTGGCAAAGCCCGTCTGGTATTTAAACATGTCATTTGCTCTAAATATCAACAACGCCACCCTGGACTTCCAAGGGAAAATTCAATCATAAAAAGAGACCTTCACTGAATAGCAAGTTTTGTCACAACACACTCATAAAATATTAAAACCAGTGAAGCCAAATAGGGCTGACGCTCACAGTTACTTTGAGGTGAGGTGAAAATAAATGAGCCGAGTGTAGACACAGCAACACTCAACCAACAGGTCAGCAGAGGTCAGCGAAGCTTCATGAAACAGGTGCCTTTTTATTTGTTGGTTTTCATGGTTGTTCAAATCCAATGAGTATAGAAGGTGCTGTCTCTGAAGGTGAGGACAGTGTTTCATGAACTAAGATGGTGTAAAAAGTGCATTCACAATTGTTTTTTTGTTCTTAATATGGACCACCTGCTAACAGCCCAGCAAACTAAATACTTCATGAGGCAGCGTTCAGTTCAGAAAAATTGAACAAAGCGAAGCATCACTTTTCAGATAAATCTCCTCAGATGTGCAGTAATCCCCCTGAACATCAGAGCATGGCGATAGTCTGGGGTGTTCTGAGCCCAGCTAATATCTTGTGACCCTGAATGACATTTTCACACCCCTTTTGTTTCAGATTAAAGAGGGTAATTACTGTAAACCTTCAGGAGCATGTACGCTGTTCTTATGTATTTGTGGAGATAAGAAACAAAACTGTTGATTCAGCGCTGGATTCCGTCAGGTGTTGGTGTGCCACTCTTTCTGCTCACACTTCTCTTGAATCTTGAAGAGAGACGGACAAGGCAGAATCTGAATCTGGCCTCCTTCATGTCCAGCCTTGTCAGCATCACTGAGTGGAAGTGCCTCTCAGTGTGGCGTTGCCTTCACTTCCCTCAGTGTTGAGTTGTGTTTGACAGCAGCCTGGATTCTGTTCCCCCAAATTCAGCATCAAGAGCATCCTTGAATCTTTTGCAGCTCTGCCGAAGTGTGTGATGATATTTCTGGAAAGAGATGACTCAGCCATTTTGGCCTCCAACACTGAGCTTCTCCTGCCAACAGCAGCAAGTTTCCAAAACGTTTTGCTGACCTTTGTGAGAGGTCACCCAGCTGATTACCATCATCATGGTCTTCCTCTTGAAACTCTATTGGATGAAGAGGGTCACACTTCTTGTGTCTGTGGAATTGTCACTGTATAACGCTGTCTATTTTTAATGAGGCACTCCTCACAAATTTCCCGAAATTGCTCCTGTCAGCGGTGAGTGACCTTTTGAAGAGGTCGGTCAGATGCCAGACTCAGCTGGATGATTCCTCTGAGGTCTTCTTCATGAAGCAGGCTGTGACCCCCTTCATCTTCTGAGAGCACACACACATCAACAGTCTCCTAGACTAGTTCATCCTGGTCCTTCACCAGAAGTGTCTCAGGTCTCATCTTTTCATGTCAATGTTTTCTGTACATATTTCCATCCATGTCATCCACTGTTGTGAACTGGTGAATACGTTGGATGAAAAACTTGTTTGTTTTTTTTCACGCACTTCAAGGGCTTCATTTTAAAAGGCCAGTTGCCTTGTTGCCCTGATTCTCACTCCACTTAACTTTCATACATTTTATTTGCATATTTGCTGAAACTGTTTGACCTTTCTCAGAGTTGTTGCAGTCGATTCAGTCGAATTCAAATAACCAGCTCATTGCACATGAACATCCAATCTGCACGGCAATGTCTGAAAACTCCATCACTCATCTGATCCCCTGTAACCTGTTCTTATTCTCAACCATCACAAAGACGGAATCAGTCTCAGTATCTATACTTTTTCAGAATCAGAATCAGAATCAAATTTATTGCCATGGTCAGGGGTCCACTAACTAGGAAAGTGCTGACAAAAATGTTTAAAAAAATTATATCATTTTTTTAAATAAAATTAAATAAATAGAATAACAACAAGGCTGTTCACGAATTCAACAGTCTGACTTGCCGAGGGGAAGAAGCTGTTCCTGTGACGGGAGGTTCTGGTCTGGATGGACCGTAGCCTCCTGCCAGAGGGAAGAGGAACAAACAGTCCATGTCCAGGGTGAGAAGGGTCGGCTCTGATCCGACCTGCACGTCTCTGGGTCCTAGAGGCATACAGGTCCTGAAGAGGTGGCAGGCTGCCACCGATCACCTTCTCAGCAGAACGTACAATGCGCTGCAGTCTGCACTTGTCCCTGGAGGTGGTTCCTAGGTAGCAGAAGGAGTCCACAATAGGAATAGGTAAACCAGCCAACATGAGAGGGGACATAGAAACTGTTACTCTCCTGAAGTCTATGACCGTCTCCACTGTCTTCTGGGCGTTGAGCTCCTGGTTGTTGTGGCTGCACCAGGACACCGGCCGCTTCACCTCCCTCCTGTAAGCCGACTCATCTCCATCTGAGATGAGCCCGATGATGGTGGTGTCATCCGTAAACTTGATCAGCTTTACGGACCCGTGGCTGGAGGTGCAGCAGTTAGTGTACAGAGTGAAGAGCCATGGAGAGAGAACACAGCTCTGAGGAGTGTCGGAGACAGTCGTCCTGAGCTGCACACGCTGACTCGTGTTGATCAGGAAGTCTGTAATCCATCTACTACCTAGCTGAAGTCTACAAACAGGATCCTGGCATAGGTTCCTGGGCAGTCCAGATGCTCCAGAACGAAATGAAGGACAAGGTTCACTGCATAAACAGAGACCACTAGATGGCACTCTCTGGTCTTTGGATTTGAACAACCAAATGAAATGAAAACGCTCATCACCAAGAGCGCCACCGACTGTGCTCTGAAAATGAGGACACTGTTTCATGAAGCCTCACCAGCCCATCACTGGCTACTCATACTGTGTCATCCAAGAGTTTATTGTAGTAAAATAAATACTATATAAAACTATGACATTGAAGCTGTGATTCTCGTGGCACTGCAAGAGTCAGAGTTAGATTGGTTCAACAATGAGCAGCGGCATTTCTGTAGGTGGCGCTCTCCGTTTGAAAACGATTCTAGGTTTCCGTAAAATGGTTCAATGTCAAAGATTTTGAGCGGAGAGTGCCATCTAGTGGGCTGTTAAACTGATGACACTGCTTCATGAAGCCTCTTCAGCCCACCACTAGTCATTCACACTTTGGACAGAAATATTCCATAAAAAAGTAATACCTGTGGAATTATTGAAATCACAGTAAAGACGCACAAAAGTGTGGATCAACTCGTCTGTTCTGCAGATATGTTTACAGAAAACCACCTAAAACAACCTTCGCCACCTTCAGCCACAGAATGTTTTCAGGAATGCACAGATCAATCTTTCTTCACCAACTTTCTGGTGAGGCAAAGGATCCGTGATGAAGGTTTAAATTGACTTTTCAGCCTCTGAAAGAATTATTTTCCTGCATGAGTCATCGCTAATTAGCGAGAGGCAAAACAAAGTGAAGGATCAGTGGAGGCTACAAAAGGAAGCTGCGCTTCTGTGTGTGGAGAACCGTGACCCTCCGGGCTCCGCCAGCATCTCCCACCAGAGTTAGAGGCGTTATCACCATCTCTTCTTGGAGAGTTTGTTATTGACCACAGGCAGCTCAGCAGAAGGCTCTTACTTATTATCGTCACAGCAGTGGAAGTTCATGGTCCAACGTACGGCGCTCAGTTTCATCTTTCTCAAACTTTGTTTGTCCAGCCTGCGTTGGTGTGCAGGGTTTATTATGATGGTGTGTCCGAGAAAGGGAGGCGGATGAAACGCCTAAATTGTTGCAGTGATGAAACGGGGGCTTTGAGTTTGTGTCTATTTGCGAGCTTTTTCATGTCTGAGCGGGAGGTAATTGACTTATTTGCACATCTGGGAGAAGCTGTATAACCACCACAACAATGACTGATCCTCTCTTTTACAAGACAGAGCTGGTGGAGCTGCAATGGACAGATGTGACCAACGGATATGAATATTTCATCATCAGCACGTACTGTTTGACTGTTCAGACACTGAAGCGTACTTTTACAATTTCATTTTTTTAAGCAGAGCACCACATTTGCTGTAAAACCAAAGGTTTGTTATTGAAAACAGACTGCTCTTGTAAAAACCAACGTCTCAGACAGACTTCAATTAATAAGTTAGACACATTCAACACGGCCTCACACTTTTCTTAACACATTACCACAACAAAAATATTTAAGAGAACTGCTTTTGAACCTTAGATTGTAAGGTCCCTGAGTGTGAGAATGTCTCTTCACATGCTTTGTAGCAACTAAAATGTGGATGGCGTGGTGCAGACAGCAGGGGATGGGTCTCCAAAAATGTTTCAAACAGGGTCAGATATGACAAGGGGAATGTGTGGGTGGCCGACTGTTTCCCTTGACATTTTTTGAACCTCATAAGAGAACCGCTACTGAACGGCTGAAATGAAAGTTTCCTTACAAATAAAACTGTTTCCATGTACCAGTGTAGCAGAGCTGCATAAGTCCACACCAAAATACTTCTGAAGGAAAAAGAGTGGCAGGGGAGGAAGGTGATATTTCATTAGTGCATAAACAAGGAACATAAAGAAAAGAAAAGTTTTTCGAGAGAGTTTGTGGCAATGCAGTTTAAAATCTGATCAAGGGTCGCGCACGCCCCCAGATCTGGACCTGCCTTTGTGCTGGATTTTGATGCCTCACAGTAGATAAAGAAATCATTTTAGACGGCACATTTACAATGCTAATACGTCTCCAGAGACGTGCTTCCACCGACCCCCTTTCATATCAGGCTTCTTTGTCTCCGGAGCTCCTCTGATAACACAATCTTTGATACCAAACTGGCAACGATAGTAAATGTAAACCGCCTGAATCGTTTACCTTTGTTTCACAAACACTTGATAGGAAGCATCTGGCTGAAGCGTCTGCAGCAGCAGTGATACAGATAAGACCAACCTGTGGTGCGTCGGAGTCCCCGCAGATATGTCGAGGAATTTAGGTCACAGCAGGTTTGTATCCTGGCTCGCGGTGCTGATAACACTTTGCTTCTGTAAAGTTTCTGTACACATCACTTCATGTTTTGGACCAGTGTTTATTGAGGTTGGAGCACACTCTGGACATCACCTTCAGTCTTGACTGATAAACGGTATTCAGCGCCGTCAGGAGGAACCTAACTAGATGTTGGAGTGAAGACAGAGTAGCTCCACTTCAAGTCTCTGGTGAATGGCTAAATACCTGAGGGTCCAACCACCGGCATCTTCCTCTCGTGATGATCCAAAGCTCATGAGGTCCAAGACAGGGGAAAGTGGCATTGCTTTTGACACTCTCTTTCACTGCGCCTTCACTTTGTGAAAATTCAATCGATTGAGAAACTAGCAGCAATGCCTTGCTCCAAATGTCACAACTCCAGCAGACACAGGCCACATCACCTGAAGACATGCCGACCATCCTCTCGCTCACCAACCGGAATATTAGCCACACCCATGAAATTTAAGAAGGAAAATAGATCTTTTCTTACATAAGCCGCACCGGTCTATATAAGCTGCGGGTGCTGTCTGTGCCACAGAAAATGCATAAGGATCACTAGTGATCGTCCAATTCTAGTTTTGAAACCGGGGTCCAGCATGATGAGACTGACTCATGCAACAACCTCGGCAATGTTCTGAACTTGAATCATGAACTCCTCCCATTTACATTTAAAGTGTTCAGAAAGCGCTGTTTTCACCCTCCAGTAGTTCGTCTCTGTTGGCAGAGCTGCGGACACGCTGGCGAAAACAGCGCAATTTGAGCGCTTTAAAGGTAAATAAAACGCCCGTGATGTCATCGGTTTGATGTGGGGATGATGCTCAGCATTGTTGCCAGCATGACGCTCTTTAGACTGTAAAAATGAGGGACGCTCCGAGAGACAGGAAGCAGCTTTTATGAAAGTTCCCACTCCAGACGTTTGCTAAACTTTCACACACACACAAAACAGCAGCAGATGTGCTCGATTCTGTCTTTAAACGACACCTGAGGAGGGCTGGTTAGCGTTCCGAATGTCACGCTCAGACTTTACGTGACAGACTGAAAAAGACCTCGGCAGTAGACATGCTGTTGCCAAGTGATCGGCGAGTCGGCAGGGAGGGAAGGAGGACCGGACGCATCACAAACCGTGGGCAGTGCTTCATCAGAGTGCTGGCTGTCACATGTGATTGGCATTGACAGGTGGTGATCGGCATTCACAGATGATATCAGACTTTTATAATGTGGTTGACCGATTGGAGCATCTCTAGCAAAAATCCATATATTAGCTGCATCGTTGTATAAGCCACAGGGTTCAGACCGCGAGACAAAGGTAGCGGCTTCTAGTCCATAAAATGCAGCAGCAGGGGTGTGAGCTGCTTGACAAGCGTTTTGGTTATTCTAGATCTGACAATCAAACGTCTGACAAGAAAGGTCTCCTCCAGCCTCTGCTGTTTGCTAATCCGCCCCGTAATCCAAAATGATGGCCGACGCGACTGAACTAGAAAAGTCTCCTGCTGTCAGATTGTGATCTCTGACAGTAAATCTTCACCAAAGCGCCGGCTAGAAAGAGCCGGAGTCGCTGTGATCCGCGGAGGAGAACAAAGGGTTCCAGTCAGGGGTTTGGACCGGCCTGGGATTACTGGGAGAGTAAAGCAGCTGCTGTGTCACTTCCACTTTCATTATGTGTCTGCTTAGTCATCAGAGGTTTAATCCTGGGATGAAGGAGCAGCATCAGGAAAGTGTTTAGCAACACTTAAAAGCCAGATGGACGCCTCGTGTCTGCAGAGGCCAACCAGGACTGATGCAGCGCTCGCTTGCTTTTCTTTGGCATCAAATCCCATTGTCAAATTGTTCCGACTCACTGATCCTTTTCTCAGTTGTAGCTGATGGACTGTTCTGACGTATGCAATCGTGTCGTCTGAACTTACAGCGGTATGAAAAAGTATCTGAACCTTTTGGAATTTGTCACATTTCTGCATAAAATCACCAACAAATGTGATCTGATCTTTGTCAAAATCACACAGATGAAAAAACACAGTGTCTGCTTTAACTAAAACCACCCAAACATTTATAGGTTTTCATATTGTAATGATTATAGCATGCAAAACAGACGGGGGAGGAATAAGTAACTGCACGTCGATCAGGACTAATCTTGGCCCATTCTTCTTTACAAAACTGCTGCAGTTCAGTCAGATTCCTGGGATGTGTGGCATGAATCGTTGTCTTGAGGTCATGCCACAGCATCTCAACGGGGTTCAAGTCTGGACTTGGCCACTCCACAACGTGTATTTTGTTCTCCTGAAACCATTCTGAAGTTGATTTACTTCTGTGTTTTGGATCATTGTCTTGTTGCAGCATCCATCCTCTTTTTTGCTTCAACTGTCTGACAGACAGCCTCAGGTTTTCCTGCAAAACATCCAGATAAACTTTTGAATTCATTTTTCCATTAATGATTTTAGGCCCAAACCATGATGGTGACGATGAGGTGTTTATGTTTATGGTGAGCTGTTCCATTTTTCCTCCACACATGACGTTGTGTGTTCCACTTTGGTTTCATCAGTCCACAAAATGTTTTGCCAAAACTTCTGTGGAGTGTCCAAGTGCCTTTTTGCAAACATTAAATGAGCAACAATGTTTTATTTAGACAGCAGTGGCTTCCTCTGTGGAGTCCTCCCATGAACACCATTCTTGGCCATTGTTTTACATACAGTTGATGTGTGCACAGAGACATTGGACTGTGCCAGTGATTTCTGTAAGTCTTTAGCAGACACTCCAGGCTTCTTTTTTACCTATTCTGCGCTGAACTCTTGGCGCCATCTTTGGTGGACGGCCACTCCTTGGGAGAGAAGCAACAGTGACAGACTCTCTCCATTTGTAGACAACTTCTCTGACTGTCGATGGATGAACATCCAGACCTTTAGAGATGGTTTTGTATCTTTTCCCAGCTTTATACAAATAAACAATTCTCGATCGCAGGTCTTCAGGCAGCTCTTTTGAGCGAACCATGGTGCACATCAGACAATGCTTCTCATGAAGACAATTCTTACCAGGTGTGTGTTTTATAGTGGGCAGGGCAGCTTTAAGCCACTCATCAGTCACACACTTGACTTAAATTGTTTGGTAAAAATTGGTTTCAATTGCTCTTTAAGTCTCCTTAGGCAGAGGGTTCAGTTACTTATTCCTCCCCCTTCTGTCATTGTTTGCATGCTACCACTGTAATTTCCAGATACCACTGCAAGCCTCGAATTTAAAAAAATGATTGACAGCATCAGTCATTCTTAATCTGAAACGGCTGCCCTTTATTTAGTTTGGTTTAATAAGTCACTGAACATGGACCACTCTGATCACAGAGGAAAATATGGTTTGGAACAGATAAGAGCTCGCTGAGATCTTTCCTACACAAACAAAGAGAACAGACAAAAGTACAGAGTACCATGCAGTAGAAGCAGTAAAACTGCAGGGTTCCAGTTGTGACTGCTTATCTTCTGGATACAGCAGAGAGCCAGTTGCACACTGGGACAGATCTGTTTCACCATTTGAGTTTTTGAATATTAACTTGATAAACAATTCATCATACACTGTACTCACTTTAATTCTGTGCAAAATAATTGTACCCCGATGGGAAAGAAATATTATACACACTTCACTGCATAGTGTACAAGTCCAGTGAATTTGATACCACTTCTTCACCTATTTTCGAGTGGACTTTTGCCTCCAATGGTGACAGAGAAGTCACATAGGTTCAAATAGAGTAAAATGTTGCGTAACATTCCAAGAGAGTGGTTGAAGTAAGGCCAAAACATTGGATGTTTCATATTTTAAACTACTCAGAGTAGCCACTGTTTTCTTGGTTGGCAGCGCTGCAAATGCGTGGCCTTCTTATTGACCTTCATGATGTAGTGTTTTGGCAAAACATTTGGCTGTTTTGAAGAATCTAAAATATTAAACATAAATAAAATGTTTTGAGTGTTTTCTAGATACTTTTATGTCTTCATTCATAATTTTGATGCTTTTCAGTGAGAATCTACAATGTATTTACACTGTCATAAAAATAAAGAAAATTGAATTCAAAGACTTTGACTTGCTTTTAACTTTGAAACATAAACAAGCTGAAGGGCACATTCAGTGCCAATGTGAGTCACAGTCCTAAGATTAGGTTCATCAGATCCACGACCAACACGATTTGCATGACTTCAACTCATCGTCGTGAAGTCCGTTTAATTCAGTGGAGCAAAGATGAGACGCTCCAGTCTGCAGCATCGCTCACACATATAGACCGGGGCGATGTTATTGGTGGCATGAGCCATGTAAAAAAAAATTTTAAAATGTCAAATAAATCGCGCACACATTTCTATCTACGGCGCCTGAAATTTCGAGGAGGACCATGGTAAAATGTATGAATTTAAAAAATACAATCACAAGAGACATACACCGAACACAAACCAGCAGTCTTGTAACAGACAGGGATGTGCTTTAACCGCTATACTTCTGCTCAGTCACATGAGCAACTGTACATATTTGTAGGATGTGGCTCTTTTCAGCAACACAGTAAAACAATGTGGCTCTTAGCCTCTGACTGGTTGGCCACCCCTGGTCTAAACTTTTGGCCTGTACTGTAAGTGCACGAAGGAAGTAAGAACATTATGACCATCGTCCCCACCACCTGTCAAAAGTCAGTTTTTCCAATTGATCTTGTCCCCTCCACTTTTCCAAACTGACGACTAGGAGGGTGGATGCAAAAATCGAGGCAGTTGACATGAGTCTGAAGAAACACAAATCGAGGACAGAGAGAGCATACAAACTCTCTCTCTCTCTCTCTCTCTCTCTCTCTGTCACTTCCTGGTCCGCACAAACCTCCTCCAGCTCTTCCCGGGGGATCCCGAGGCGTTCCCAGGCCAGACCAGAGACATAATCTCTCCAGCGAGTCCTGGGTCTTCCCCGGGGTCTCCTCCCGGTAGGACATGCCCGGAACACCTCCCCAGGGAGGCGTCCAGGGGGCATCCGGATCATACAAACTCCACACTCACAATTGCCCAGAGGTCAGACCTTTGACCTTGGTGCTGTGAAGCCAACAAAAAAAGAGAAAGAAAGAAAATGTTGCATCTTCCTGTAAGAGCTAGTGTATTGGTAAGAGCTCATGAGGACAGTGACTTAAGATGACTTCACTGGTGTGCAGTGAAAACATGGCGATGTTTGCGGTCAGCATTGCCCATGCCACCGCAGTATATATATATATAAGG
Source organism: Synchiropus splendidus (assembly GCF_027744825.2). Lineage (NCBI taxonomy): Eukaryota > Metazoa > Chordata > Actinopteri > Syngnathiformes > Callionymidae > Synchiropus > Synchiropus splendidus. Next base: position 12,708,069 of record NC_071336.1, read on the forward strand.
TGTGTGAGTGAGTGTGTGAATCTTCAACATCTTTCATCATTATTTGCAAATGAAGAGGCTCAGACTTGAGCTTATTAGATCATTTCAGAACCTTGTTAGCCTCGGCGACTGATCTAATTTAAGCGTCATAATTAACAAGTACTATCAGTTTAATGAAATCTGAAAGAGATGGTTTTTCATTTCAAAAAGTCTCTGATGACAAAGAAGAATGTGAAATGCAGGAGAGGTCTTCTGATGCATGAGCCGCAGTCAAAGAATAAATGCAGCATTTCAAACTCAATTCATCATCACCTGGCAGCCCATGAATCTTCTGTGCACGTATCCCAACTCTTTTTCGGCTCCTCTGCATTGGACAGGGTTTATTTAAGAATGATGTGCCATGAATTATATTGAAGCTGTTTTCTCAGCTCTTGCTGAAGAGGCACAGTCTGCTGCTCCCTGGCTTTTAGGAAGCAATGTTGATGTTAGCATGTTGTCATTCAGATAAACCGCAGATCAGTGGTCGTGTACATGGGGTCTCATTTACAAAGCAGTGCATAGATGCGCACGCTACCGTTGCCATATGCAGGAAACATATGACGTCCCGTTTCAGTTTAGAAATCTCAACCTATTCGAAAGGGGGCGTACAGATGAACATGCGTCTCAAACATTCTGCCCATATAAGGTCAGCAGTGAGGTGGATTCATGTGGTGAGGGAGGCACCCGAAGAAGGTAGTTTTGTGATCTTGTTTGAAAGTAAAACATACGTTGAGATGCCATACACCATAATATACTTTATTGAAAGTCAAGAAATGGCTTTGTGCTCTGTCAGTAATCTGATTATAAGATGTGGTGTTATGTCTTTCCTGTGCGAGTTCTGTTTTTTCCCATTCCACTGCATTTGATGAACAAGGTAAATATTCATTTGGCCACTTCAGGCTCACCTTGCATCAAAGAACAAGTTCGGATTCACAGTGGAGGGAACTCATTTTACCCACCATCTTGTTGTTTTGCTCAGAGCACAAGGCTTGTGAACATGGGTTGGTAAATTCAAACGCTTTGTCTTTACTAAAACAGACTGATGCAGAGGCCACACCATGGATGATGCTGCTCATGCTTTATCCTTAGGACCCATGTAAAACTACCTCACACAGGGCGGGCACTCGATTGAGGAAGAGGAATACCACCCTATTCTGACTCAGAACCCTAGTCTCTAACTTAAGGCCCATTTATGATCCCTTTACGGACAAAAATGTTCCCGTCCATTTCAAACAATGTTACCGTCACTGAACACACGCTTCGAAGGGTTCTTTACTGTGATGTTGCTGGTCACCAATATATCCACCAGGGGGAGCAGCCCAGACTGTAAAGTTTATGTCGACAACAAACTCCAAAAGAAAACGTGGCGACTGTAGAAGAAGTGTTGATATACACTACTTGCAGAAAGGACGAAACGGAGTCAGAGTTGTAGGAGGTGGTGGTCGGTGAGGCCATTAAATCTCTCATGAATGGAGGACGGAGAATTCCCACCATTGTTATCTGGAAACGTGCAGAAATGCAGATGCAACGCATGGACAGAAGGCTCCGTCCGGATCCGGATCCGTGCGTAGCGTTGAGCATAAATGAGCCTTAACATGAATTAGGATATTAGCCAGAGTGAGCAGAAGAACCACATCATCTGCTCAGAGTTTCTAACGCCAACAAAAAAGTACAGGTCTGACACCAGCAACATGGGTTCTACAGATGATCTGGAGGATGCTTCTGAGCAAAGAAAGTCTGAGCCTCTGTGGAACCTCCAGTGGAATTTGTTAGAGAGACTATGTGCAGTATTATTTACCACCTTCTCTTGCAGGGTCACTTTTAATTTTGACTTCAGAGGAACAACTCTCGTAAGAGGGTGTACTCTATAGGCGTTCCCAAGCCAGGGTGAGTCTGGCTTGTGTGGACTTCTCTTCCAGGCTAACTAGATCCCAAGATACACTGGCTTCTGCACTGGAGCTGCTGCCTGTGGAAGCGATTGGTCCATCCACCGCCTGCTGAGAAGCTCACCCCTGCTGCGTTCTACTGCAGGGGACGTAACAACCGAATCAGCTTTCAAAGCAGCAAGATACTATCCCCAATAAAGGTCGACACCCATCAGGAGACATCAGCTGGAGCCATAGCAGCAGCTTCAGGCTCTTATAGGAAACAAAACTGAATATATTCCATCCATACGAAGACGCCTGCCGGCATCGACCAGCGAGGGGTGAGAACCTCTTTTGATGGGCCATGTTTCATTCATTGACAAAACTGTATTCTGGTGGGAGTTTCAGAATAAAAACATGCGTCTTAACCTTGGTCAGCACGTCAATCACTGCGCACAAGTTTCATGACCCAAAAGACAGATAGTCATCATTACCTTGAGCTACCCTGGAGTGAGAGAGGAAAGGAGGTCAGTGGCCATTCAAGGCCACATGCATTACAGCTCGGCCTCCACTTGGCTGTTTAATGATATATAAACTGTTGCTGGACAGGAATGATGAAACGCTGAGCCGCCACCTTCTCTCTCTCTCTCTTTCTCTCTCAGCCTACAGTCGATTCTCAACTGTGAAATGGGGCAACCAATATCTTATAATGAGCACATTTGTTTTGCAGTTTTCATGAAACACAATGACTGGCAAAACTAATTCCTCCAATTCCGACTGTTGCCTATTACGAGGCCGTGTGAAGACAAGCAGCAGCATCATTATTTCCGGGGTGAACACAGGCAGCACAGAGATAGAGCTGTGCACACACACACACTTCCCCTCATTACACTCCGCACCTCATATCAATCACTAACACTTAATGTGGTTCCGACATCAATCATTTCCCTGGGACTAAGGTGCCGCCTGTAGTTTCGCTTTTGTAACCAGCAGGCTCGGAAAACAATGTTAACCATCATCAATCTATATGAGTTCACTAATTCGGGCCCGTCAGTCGTACATTTTTCTCACCCAGGTTCCTACTTATCCAAACAAAAGACAGACAAAGACAGAGCTCACCCACACAACCATCACTGTGGCATCTCACTTGACAGGAGTTCCCTCCTGCTTGGACATGTCTTGGTCATTTCTCCCAGATGACCAAGCTCCCTCCTCTTCTCTAGGTGCAGAGCAGGGGTGGGAAAACCGGTCCTCCAAGGGCTGGTGCAGGTTTTTGTTCCAACCGATCAAGCACACACAGTGAAACAGGTGTCTCAGCTGACACCTGACGCAATAACATTTCCAAAGGGGCAGGTTATTTATTGTGACCACTGAAATGAGCCGTCAAACCCGAAGAAAGGAGGGTAAGAGAAAAACGAAAATAAAAATCAAGTGTTCATGTGTGATGATGAAATTACACTTTAAAATGCACAGAAAATGTTGGTTTGTTGTGTTTTATTTGATTTCAACCCCATTCCATTTAGAGATTCTCAATGTGTCTCACACATTTCAAAATCTACTTTCAATTCTGTATTTTAAGGGACAAGAAATACTCCTAAAGTAGCCAACGGAAAAGACGAACAATTGAAGAAGAAAGTGATGTTTCAGTTGCTTCATAAAGAACAAAAAACAATGCACAAGACAAAAATGTCAGAGACAATGTCACTTTTATAGTTTTACTCCGACTCCAGGAGGGCCTCATAAATACAGTCTAAGGGCCACATTTGGCCCCCACGCCGCACTTTGCCCAGGTCTGATCTAGAACCACGACGAATGCTTATACCTCCATGCTATTTTTTATTTATTTATTTATTTATTTTTCCCTCATACCAACCATGGAAGGTACAATAAAAAATTGTAGGTATGAAACTAACCTCAGAAAGTTTTCCATCATCTCAGGACTCATTTCCGAGTCAAATTCAAGATGATGGCATTTATGCATTCTATTTGTGGGAGAAATAAATGTTATCAAGCCACTAGAAGTATATTTCAGTCTGGTAGAATATGAACTCTCGTGTTTTTGTCAATGGCACGTGTTCACTAAAAGACAACATGCCTTGACTTCAAAATACTGAAAGCGTTCTGCTGGTTACTGTGCATCTATGTGACATGTTATTTTTCATTTTACATGAATTCATACGAACATTACACCAGGATTATTAAATCATCATTTCATCTGTGAAGAAGAGACAAACTACCTGCCAAGAATTCAGTTTCAAGGCTGGATGACATTTGCGTTCGGCAGAGATGAAATACAGAATCCATTAGAGAGTGATATTTTTAGTGGTCTGTCAATAGTTTTCAAAAGACGCTGAAGCGTCCAACGATGTCTGTTAGAAGAAGGCGAGGTGTCCACGGAGACGCGTGACTGGACCGTGAACTCCCAGAGCTCAGAACAGAAGATGCAGCAAAAAAAAAAAAATATTGCGCTGAAATCTTTCTGCTGAAGCGAAAACACAGCTTGCAGATAATGACGCTGACAGAGGAGCCGCCTCAGACCTTCAAATATGTTATCGGATCTGGTAAACGGCAGGAGGGAAGAAACATTTCTTTCAATTACTGCAACGCAGCACAACATAAATAATTGACTTGTCCGCCTCCTCTTCTCTCCTGCTGTGTTTCTAGTTCTCCTAATCCCAAACCTTTAATTCCGTCTCTCCTCCAAATAGAATTCCCTGCTCTTTGGCATCCTTCCACCCGCTCCCTATACTGCTCTCTCTTCACTGAAATATTATCCATACGTGATGGGGGAGTGACGAGAGACGAGGCACCTCACAGAAAAATGGCTGCTGGTGATGGTGGGGGCAACAGCAACTTAACAGTAGAACCGTATTGTCGGGGGAAAACAGAGAACAAGGACAACAAGATTAGATACAGCCATCATCTAAAACAGGGGCGTCAAACGGATCCACAGACGCAACAACAGCCAGCTCCCACTGACCGGTTTGAGATCTAAAATGAGAGGGCTCACATAGATAGATCATACACTTATGTGAACATTCCAAAACCAAACTACAAACAGGCCATGGCATAGCAATAGGTCAGCAGGTTTTCATTTGCCCTCATCAGCAATGTGTAAAACAAAATGAAGCTGGAGGCTCAACATAAACTCTAGATCAGGGGTCTCAAATTTGTGGACCAGGTCCCATTTGTGGCCAGCAGGAAGCAGTTCCACACCCCGCCACTCGGCGTCCACGTATTGCATGGCTGTTGGCTGCTTGGTCCAATACGAGATGGCTGTAAAACACTGTAAATTCAATCCTGCATCACAGGAGCAAGTACACCACTGATATATCTCAGTTTTTCTTGAGTTTAGAGGAACAACGCAATGCTTTAATTTTGCTTGTCCATAAGCATGAGTAAGACTTGTCCATGTGGGCAGGTCTTACTTAATGCTCATGGCGCAACACAACGCTCAAATGTCATCACAACACTGCAAATATCACTAAAAGTTAATTTTATAATAAGATTAGATGACAATACAGGAACAACAATCTCAAAAGAAACTGAAGGGCAACAATCCAGTGCATGCGGAGATGCTTCAAGACAAGGATGTTGACCGACTATATGTTTAGTATAGTACTGAATTTAAATTCATATTTTAGGCCTTGCAGGCCACAGTAAATGAGTAGGCAGCTCAGATGTGGACCTTCAGATTGACACGCTCTAGGACAACATGCAAATTCCAAACATGGGTCGAGGGTTGTCTCAAGCCATGCTGTCAGGCAAAAGCGCTCACCAAAACACATGCACCACTACAGTATATGCCATCACTTTCTGACAACCAGTCAATAAGGAGAAAAGACAGCTCTCCTCTCTCTAGTAGCAAATGCACTACACATTCGGAATTGGAGACACACAAGCACTGATGTAAACAAACACACAAGGTTTCATGTTTATCTTTTATTCGTATGATATACAGCATGGACAGTGACTAAGACAACACAGGTCAACAACAGAGAGAAAAAAGAATCACAAAAACAACTGTTGCATTTCTAGTCACATTTTCTCTGCTTTTTTTTTACCAACTGTCACTTACAGAGTAGACATAGACATTCTAAGTAGAGATAAGTTTAGCAATTAAGATCTGAAGTGCAGAACAGATAAGAAGGCAGTGGGAAAGATATATTAGTGTTTACGAATCAAGGCAGAGTGATATTCCAGCTATACATTCACTCTGCTGTGATATGAAAGCTCACAACTTAAGTTACTTCAAAGCTCAATAAACCAAATGAGAAAATTAACTTTCTGTTTCAGAATCTGAACACGTTGATATTGAATGCAAAGCCAGGCTGAACAGGTAAGTAAACCGAAAAGAAATCTGGTTACTAACATCTGAAACTAGGAATGGGACTCCAAACTGCCCAAACCATTACCCATTTCCCTCCAAAGTCCAAATCGCAATCGAATGTATAAACCTAGTCGTTTCCTCTGTGTACATCAAGGGAACAACAATGTGACTCTGAATTTGTCTCTGATCATTTAAGAAATGTCACAAACATGTTTCTTCATCACACAAAAGTCTCTTGGATTTCTATCGTCCTCGTGGATGATACAAAAGGGAAGCGTAGCTGCAAATAATTCTGCAGTAGATGTTCTGGCACTCTCTTTGAAACCCTCTCTCTCTCTTTGCCAAGATTAGGTCTCATGTTCGAGGATGAAAGACCTTTCTTGGATCATGTTGAGGGAACTCTTGCACCAACAACCAGCACTTACCCAACAGGTGAATATTAGAGAGCAGCGTTGTAATCGGCTGATAATGACACCGGCAGAGTCGACTGTTGGCCGTGGCATTTTGGGTAATGTGAGGTGAACAGTGAGCAGACGGGCGGCATTTCGCACAGGTCGAGATAATCCTCGGTATTTGCAGGATTTGTAAAAAAACAGCCACTATCTTTGGTGGGTTTGCGGTTGAATTCGAGGCGAAGGAAAAGAGGCTTCAGTGGCTGATCTGAAATAAAGCCTCACTTTGGCTGAGACGCAGGAAAACAGGACGACGGATAAAACAGATCCCGCCATCTTTGCAAAAGGAAACGACCCGCCAACGGGATAAGAGACATAAAACAGTGAAGAATAACAAAACTGCCTTCACTTTTCAGTCTCATTCCAAGCCTAAGAAGACACATCCCATCAACTCTTACCTGGACAAAACACGAGAGCACAGTAGTAGAATGAGGAGCAACATGGGGCCTGTGGGATCAGGGTGTAGAAGTGGACATGGGGCAGAATGGGGTGATGGGAGGTGGTGGTGGAAGAAACAGAGTGGGAGTAAGAGGCAGTGGGGAGCAGCACGGGGCAAAAGTTCCTCCACCAAAGTTTGGATATCCTTGACTGGCAGCAGCTGGGACGGAGTTACAAGGGGAGGTGCATCTAGAGGAGTAACAGGATGTGCCAGTCGGATACGACGACTCTGAAGACATAACAGAGAGAGAGAGAAATGAATGCCGCATGCCGGATTATCAAAACTTACAAGGAGGAATAGAAAGCATTACAGAAGCGGGGTTAAGAGAGACAGTACTTTTTGAGTATTTGCAGCAGATAACTGATGTACCAGCACAATACTGTGTTGATAATACTTGGGCTGATGAGGCTTCATGAAACCAAAATTCAGTGCTCAGTAGGTGGCGCTCTTGGTTTAACAATGATGTGAGGTTTCACTGAAATGGTTGTTCAAATCCACAGATTTTCGAGCAGAGTGCCATCTATTGACAACACTTATGATAGGGGAATGCATATTAATCATTACTGAGGTAATAACGTGTGTATTTACTGGTAATAGACGGGGTGTTTAGAGCAAACTTTGGTGACCATTCCAAGGCTATTATAGTCAGGCTTAACAGGGCCTGAATCTGTGCTGCATAATGATTAAATACTGGCTAATGTGCCGCTAATACATGTTTGAATATATGGATAAAGTAGTATATTTATGGTAATACATTTCTCCCCAATCTCAAGCTCAACCATTTTAATGATCACAGATTCATTAGGCCACAGTTCCCTTCAGTGAAAATGTAATTTGCAGGAGCTTATGGTTGTCCGCAGGGATGTTGGACCACAATGTATTGCACTTACTGGCTTGAGCATACTGGTCTGAAACAACATGTGCACAGGGAAACAATTTCTCAGCTGAACAAAAATACATTTCTGACCAATCACTGAGAACGAGAGTATTAAAAATAGCTCTGCTCCATTGCTGGCAACGTTCCATTGAAGTTGTCCAGGACATTTTTCTGTGATACATCTGTGAATGGTTTGATCTCAAGAGAACGGGGAAAGGATGGACGGACATCTTAATAGGATTGTTATGACAACCATAAAAACCAGAGATTAACGGTGAAAAACAGGGCGGAGCACCAAGTTTAGTCTAAACAGTCTAAAAACACAGCAAAAGTCCAGGTTTATATGGATATAAGGACTGGTGAGATTAGCAAAACAGGCTGAATCTGTTTAACACACACACACACACACACATATATATATATCATATATGGTACATCATCATTATAAAGTGATGCACTTTATAATATATCATTATAAAGTGCAAAAAAAATGATTAAATGACATGCATTTTCCAATACAAGTAACATCCGACTTGGGACCTGCTCAACTTACGTCCACCCATGCTTACAAAACAAAGTTATAAAGTTTTATGTTCTCTGTATTAGTGGAATCTAAATTAAATGACTGAGACTTGGCTGGATATCATGGCAGACAAATGGCTCTGGAGTAACTCAGGGATCATTCCACCTTCGTGCAGCACTGTGAGTGTGTGTTGCACATGAACTAACTTATATCATGCATCACATCTCTGATCTACTCCAAGGCAGACTTGTCTCTGCCACCACTGGAACTGATAAGGAGGTGGGTGGGTTCATAGATGTGCTGGAGGCAGAGTCAAGCACACTGTGATGTAACATTGTGCTTGACTCTTGTAACCTCTCATTCACCAAGATTTCAGACAGTTGAGAAATTATTAAAGGAATAACTTCAAAACAGAGCATCATCATGATGAGAGACCTTCTGCGTCATGGAGAGGAGGACATTTGCATTGGTCAGGAAAGTCGGATCAGCAGGGAAGGTTCTCTTTAAGCTAAATAAACAATGACAATTAGATATTTTCCCAAAAACCCCAGGGAACATGTGCTGCTCAGTTTTCCCAATTCAAACATCTTCTCACATCCCCCTACATCTGCATCCTCGACAGGGTCTGTGAAGCAGCTCTGCAGGTGGTATTTTACTTGTTGCTCCCCAGAGGTACATTTTGTTCATCCGTTAAGCCTGTTTTCACACAGGCAGGGGGTAAGGTATGGGCTGAAGGCCTTTGATCATGATTGAGATCAACCTGTCTGCCAAGCCAAAGCACTTGCTGTCAAGCTGTCATGTGTGATTAGGTTAATACATTTTCAGCAAGAACCTGCAGAACTGTTTTATTTCTGTTTGTTCTCAGGGTTTGAGACAAGTTGCTTGAGACAAGTTTAAATCCCCGAGTGCAGAAAAAATGTATTATACAGCAGTGGAAAGTAACAGGGGAAGGTCAAAGCTCACTTTAACTGAATTATGTTTCCATGACATCTCATAATTTAGCACCTGCTACATTTTGCCCTTGCAAATAACTGCAGCTTTCCGTTCAAATAATGAGCAGCGATGAAGTCGCAGTGTACCAAGGACAACAGAATGAAATTGGGGAAAATGTAAATCTGATGTATTAAACAGCAGCATCGATGCAGGACCTGGGTCCAACATAGCACAGTTAGCTGGCTACGAAGCTTTCGCATTAAATTCCTTCTCAAGCTTTTCAAACATCTTTCATAGTAAAAATGTAAGTAAAAATGTGTTGCTACTTTCTAAGCATATTTATAGGCATTTGGTCAAATACTTTTTTTAAAAGCAAAAGCCAATCTGGGACAAGTGTTCTCACAATGTTCATTAATCCTTTTCAAAGATTCCTGGATTCAGACAGTGATGACCGGATCACTCCCAAAACTGAATCATTAGTCCCTTGTCCCATCTCACGTTCCCTAAAAAAATGTATCGAAATCCATCCATAACTGCCAGACAAACTAATGCCGTCAAAAACATATCCGCCTCAACAAAGGCAATTAAACAATAGTGTCAAAACCCGGTCCTTTAAAACCCCAATAAGCTTATTTATCATTGTTTAGACACTGTCCCTAATCCACAGGAGCTAGCAAATGCTAGCTTAGTCTAAACCAGGAACGAAACATGTGTCTAATTTCTGGAGTCTCCCTTTTACGTTAAGCATTTTCGCTCCACTGTTATGTTTACACAAACATGAATGGAATTCACGTTTGTATTATCACAGAAAAGTAACCTAGTGGGCTCTGAAAGTGAGGACGTTTCATACGGCCTTAGAAGCCCATCACAGTGTGTCACTTAATAGGCTTCCCCAGCCTCCAATACTCCGCGCCACTGAAGTCTTACCTATGCTAAACAGTGCAGTCCGCGCAGCAAGTTCTTTAGCGTCATCCAACAGCAAACACAGCCTGTCCGGCATGTACATGCTTTGCAGTGATGATATTATCACCTGCAGATACACAAGACATTTTCAAACGACTGAAATACATCTGACCAAAACCTCCTGAAAGGCTTCAAGACCTTTGAGGAGTAAACCTAAAAAAAGTCTATTTACTAAAGAGACTATTTACTTTAATAGATTGTCAAAAATGTAGCTCAGCTCTGAGTGACATTGTTCTGCTCAGTTCTTGTTTTTAAATATTCGGAAAAATAAAAAAAAACAGCGAAATATGTGTTTGAAATAGTTCAACTGAAATATATAAATGGAAAATCACCTTTTATGTCAAGAAAGTAAATTTTGGTGAGAAGGATGTCAGAGGTGGATGCCATACGGTATAACTTTTGGTAACAGTATGACAATACTGAAAACACATAGTACTTATACATACTTAAAATGTCCAAATATATATAGATTTTTGTTCATTTTTTTTATATATATATATAAATATATTTGTATATATATATATATATATAACATTTTTGGAGACTGACAACTACAATGTTTAAATTGCACAAGGTAAAAAAAAGTTTTGGTTTTTTTTGGCTCAGCACTGAAGCCTACTCAAACAACATGAAGTCAAATGTCCACTGAGTAGTAGACCTCAAATGACCACATATCCATTCAATTAGTTTAACCCACCAAATGTGTCCAACCAACCTTGTAAACCAGCAGCATTTTTCCCTCCCGCCCTGGCGTTGAATAAAGGTAGTACTCTGGCGGCGACCATGAATTTTTGCTGCAGTAGATTTCAAGCAGGCTGACAGCCGAGTAAATCTGACTCTGTTTCAAAGACAGAGGGCTGATTGGGGTGAGTGGCATTCCAGGATACAGAGGAGAAGTAACCAGGTTGGTTGGTTCCCAAGTGTCTGGGAACAGAGAGGCATTCACATTAAAACTGACCAGAAGCAGAGCAGGTGAATTCCAGCCAGTTCATTGCCAACACTCAGGGGCTCACACTTAATTTACATTCACATTCATGTTGCCTTCTACAACCAAACATGGTTCTATCATCAACATATTGACACTATTCCTTGAGGAACAAAAAACACCAGATACAGATGTTAAATGCCATACGATTAGGAACCACAGAGGGACATAATCAGCTCCAGTAAACAAACCACTTGATCCACATCAATCATCTTGATAAATGGAACAAATAAGATCTGCAACGTGTTGTTAAGTGCTGACTGAGTCTGACCTATTTGCTCACTGTAATAGAAATAAATGATAGCTGCAAAAGATGGACTTTGTCCCGCAAAGCATGAAAAAATGGACGCCCAGTTTTTCTCAACATTATCAGTGACTGTATAATGCCCTGATCGTAGTGTCATGATGGGATGTCTGACACCGATGACAGGTGGAAACTGCCGATAAGTTAAAAAAAAAGTTTAGACTATCGTTCACAAAACTATTCTCATAGCTTTAAAATCAGGGGAATTTTTTGGCATTTCTTTTGGCACAAAGCTCACTCTCCTCGTTCCTCCCGCTCTCGAGCGCCATGCAGTGAGATGCACTGGGGAGCGGTGCCAGACTAAATTGTGGACATTTAGCTTGTAGTAAGGGAAAGAATCATTATAGAAGTGATGCCCAGGAGACTGAAAGCGTTATTGTGGAAACAGCTACTGCGTTCATCTCTGCTAACGATTATTTGACTCTGATGTTTGTTTTTCTAAAAAGTTATTTTTGTACAAATAGACGTTTACGGCATGTTTTTTACTGACCAATCTACCAGTTGTTAAGTCAGTTGTTGGCATAGTGTGTTGGGAGGTGAATGGGCTGGGGGCGGGACTTTGGACGCCCTGTTTCAAAATCCTAGCTAAAAGCCTGCTATAAAGTGTCTCACAAGTTTTGATGTCACCATTTTATGCAAAGTAAAAAGAGCAGTGTGATGTCCTCTTTGGCCGGCTGTTCTGGGTGAGATCAAATGCCTTCCACAAAGTCTCACAGGCAGGTTTAGGCTTCAGAAGAACAGGCGTGGATGACACAAACAAAGACTAGCTGGACTCCATCCACAGGAATGTAGCCGCTAACAGGGCTGGAGAGGAAGTAGCAGTGGGACCTCTGCCATAATGTTGAACTGTGAGACAGCACATTCTAGAGCTGGTAAAATACAATGACAACAATAAACTTTAGAATTGTTTGCTTGCACGACTAGAATATCTCAAAAATAGAGGGTGTATTTCATTACTGTATAATTTTATAACATAATATTTAAAAAAGACGTGAGATAATGTGTGTATAACATGTCAATGCTGGACAGAAAATGATATGAGGCCATGTTTCTATGATGATGATGATGACGAATGATTTTGGCTTTTGATTGCTGTGGTCTTTAGATTTTGCTCACCCGATATACAGTCTATTTCGGTATAATGGTTTCTTGCAATAATTTTCTTCACTAGTTGAATGTAGTTTATAATTAGCATTATATGTTGGTATGTTTAAATTACTAGTAAAAGAGGAAGACTACAGTATAATATTGTAATATTAATAATATATAATGTAATATTTACAACCACACTGTAAATAAAATTGCTGTCTGTCCGTTCCAGCTTCTAAATGCAGTATTGAAGTCATTAAATCAGTCAAATATGTGATGTGATTTTGGCGCTGCTGCTCATTGGTCCGCTGTGACTTGTGACTCAAATGAAATTTGAGCCACCGGTTGGACTTTGAGGCTTCACAAAACAGTGTGTGATTTTCAGAGCCCACTTGATGCGACCATCTGCCCTAAACTTAGTCATGGGCTGATGATGCTTCATGTCCTCATTTTCAGAGCTCACTAGGTGGCACTCCTGATTTTAAAATGGCCATTTAAAATGGTCGCTCAAATCCAAACATTTCAGAGCAGACAGTGCCATCTAGTGGGCACTAACAATAGGACACTGTTCCATTCGACCGCATCAGCTACCAAGTTTGGGACCTTCAAATTTGATTAACTATATACAGAGAAAAACCATAGATCCAAATAACCTAAATTAACCTTTTCTTTCACCTGAAACATTTTTCAGTGAATCACATACAAGGTGATGTCATCCACGATGAGGCGACACTAAATGAGACTGTGCTGAAGGGGAATTTCGGCAGAAAAACCTTCAGAATGAATGCACAACGACTGCTGTGTGCACTTCATCTCTGGAAAACTTCCACCCTGATGTTTAAGCTAACTTTTGTCTCAAATATAAAAAGCAATTAATCATGATCATGAATCGAGTATCGCCCATAGTTCATTATCAGATCTCTGGAAAAAGCAGCTTGCCTCCATCGTTAAACTCTCACATTGTTGGCTCCATTTACTCCAATCCATCTCACCTCAAATGCACTCATCAGCCCACGTGCTGTTATCTAGGGTGGAAGAACGATGGCATCTCATCAATATTTCAAGTCCATTTGAGACAGACTTGACTCTAAAGCTTCTTCTCCTTCTCCAAAATGGCCCGGGGCAACGGAGGCAGTAGGTTTTTGCTTCGTCAGCAGATTTAGGCACTCCGTGTCAATATTTGAGCCACAGAATAAAAAGGGTCAGTTTTGACCCTAGACACTTTTAAACTAGAAAGTTTAACTGGAAGGCAGCTGCGATGAGAGCCAATCAACTCGCATTAGCCACACTTCAGCCTTGAACTGTAACTGCTAGTTAATATTTCATTATAAATATTATAAATAACCCTTACGTCTATTGAAGGAGATTTCTATATGATTTGTTTTGATAAAAATCTCCACACAACCCACAGTTGATTTTCTAATCAATAGGACAAACCATCGAGATGCTGACTGAAAAGCAACGAGAGAGAGCATAGCTTTTTTTTCAACTGCCAGTTCTGTTCTGTAGTGATGAAAATTGTGTAAAGCCATGTTAAATTAAAAAAGATATGATAATCCAACCAAGAGAAATTATTCATACACTGTTCGAGTCCCTGAATATTCAGCTGCAGCTTAAATATATAATGTCTTGTATCAGCAAGCCCCAACCTGCCTGGATTGTGCAAGATGGTTCACTTAGATTAGATTAGTCCTCGTGTTTCTTTGTGTTATACCTTGTGTTAGACAATTTCGTAATGGGTCATGTAAGAGAAAACAACAAATAATATACGTCTTTTGTTATGTCCTTCTCACCTGCTATAGACACACTGATGCCTGGCCTGCTTTCAGGTGAGCGTGGCCTGGGTTTGGGAGTCCATCTAACTTCATCCCCTCCATCATAGCTAGTCCGAACGCAAGAACTGAGCATTCTTCCTCGTGTCTTGTTTCCCTGGGACCCGCTGTTGTCGTTCCTCTTTCTGACTGCACTCATCTCTTTATTCCTGGCAGGTCTGGCCAGTATCACCTCCACTTTAGAGTCATCAATCAGGGCTCCATCCATGAGCTTCAATGCTGTCAGTGCGTCTTCGCGACAACCGAAGTGCACAAAGGCGGAGTTGTTGTTGTACATTTTGACTCGCTCAACAGATCCTGGTTTAAAGCGTGAAAACTCCCGATGCAGAGTTTCTTCAGTGGTTGTCTCACTAATGTTACGCACCTGAAAGACAAAGCAAAGCATTGGCCTTCTCGTAGGTGGAGTGTTTCAATCCACTAAAACTTAACCTGCAATTTCCCTCACGTCAACATCAAGACATTTACTTTTATATGACAGACTAAGTGACGAAAACGTGATCTACAAATAAGTCTCAACAGATACAGTCACGTGGGAGCAAAAAAATCCCCGGTGCAACAAAGAGGTTTTCTCTAATACTCTAACACCCCACGTATTCTACTGTGTGCAATAGGAAGGTCTACAAAATATTTGATCATGTGATGGTGTATTTATTTATTTTTGTTGTGTTTTGAACACAATCTCTGTTATTTGTTGACTTTAATACCAACAATGTTGAGAACTGACAAATCCAAACTGTGAGGATAAATAAACAAAAAAAAAGAATATTTGTTTGTGTCTGTATAATGCAGCCAATCTGTGGCCACAATCAGGTGTCAATCTGTGGACTATTGGCAAATTCTCAATGCAGCAGGTTCAGGCTTTCCTTTGTTCCACTGACAGCATCTATGGGAACACTGCTGAGCTTACAGCCTGGCACCCAGGTTATGCTGCAACCATACTCTATTTCGTATATGTCACTGCTCAGGCCGCCGAGTAATGACGTTTCAATCCCCTATATGCAATGCATATGGCAGAATCGACAATAAATCTAACTTACCTATTCTCCTCTGGCTATATATTAACCTCACAGCATATTTACTGTGTTCATTATTATTATTGGTAGTAGTAGTAGTTTTGAAACCTGACAGACCCAGTTGTTTTTCATTGACCTACAGCATGAACGAGCCACTCTACTTTGAAAACAACGCAAGGGAAAAAAAAAACAGCGTTTCATCTTCAGTGAAGTGAAACTCACTCTTTGGATGGTCAGAAGGTTAACAACAGGGTTTTATATCAACCTGCTTCCTCTCATCCAGCAAAGCTTTGCACAGAAAAAGAACTGAGGGTAAAATTTGGGTAACCAATAGTGACCCCAGCGTCACCCACTCCCCTCTAGAGGGACCAGAAAAAGACTACTCCCTGTTTTTAGCTGCATGTCACCTGCTGTATAAAAAATAGAGATCAAGTTGAATTCCTTTGAGCAAATACGTTTAATGTCAATAAACAAGGTATTACAACAAGTCTGTGTGTTTGATGTATGAGCAGATTGCATTATCATTGTATGAACATGGAAGAGTAGGTGAATTTTTGGGATTTATCAAGGAACTTCTGAAAACTGACACGATAATAGTTGAGAATAATCTCTTTTAAAAGTGTCTCAAGAACTTTAGTTCTGATGGATTAGGGGATGAACGATCCCTTCATTTATAAACCATGACGTTTAAACATAAAAAGCAGAAAGAATGAGTGTGAAAACTTACATATAGAACTTTGATCAGTTGCATGGCCTCCTTGTCCACAGACTTCCCAGGCTTGGCCCAGTTCACCTGGATCGTGTTCCCCCACAACTGGAAGGTTCCTGTGAAATCCAGATTTGAAGCATGACTGCAATGACTTCATAAACAGCTAGGTCAGCAAATTAAGCTTGACAAAAGTTTGATGTCGGAGTCAGCAAGGTTCAGCAATGGTAAACTTTTCAACAGTGGGGGACTATTTCACAGATCAAATTGGACCGGATGCTCTTACCAACTCACTAATGTGTGATGTGTCACAGTTTGTGTTGCATGTGTGAGCCTGCCACCCTGTTTATGTGTTTCCACACATTTGCGTCAGTGTTCGCTTCAATCAGGTGGGTTAGTTCTGGCTGTCAGATGACGCATGACTGTCTATGCAAATGAATACACAGCATGGAAATATCATCATATGCAATTGGTCAATACATTGTCCCTGACTTATTTTGAAATATAGGAGACCAACACTGCTTCAGCTTTGAGGAGGATGTAATGTACAAATGTATTGAATACATATTTCATGTATTTTCTCAGGTATTCAGACTAAGGGCTTAGATAAGGACAGGACTGTCATTACACATCATTTATTTCACCTACATAGCTTCATAGCTCACCACGCTAAGTATAATACAATGAACTATTTGGAACATCATCATTTCCAGCAAGTAGTTACTCCTGGAACCAAATGGACTATTAGCCAGTGAAATGGCTCCACCTGCTGGATGGACATGTAAGTACATAACTTCAGGCTCGTGCTTTTCTGCTTTACTTCTTTTGCTTTGTATTCTTTTGTCTTTATTGTTATTATTATTATTATTATTACAGCTACTTTCAGAACAGTCAGAAATAATGAGCAATAATAAGCATAAGAATATTTATTGAATATCACAGGCTAAAAGATCTTGGTCCCAGTTTATTTTTTAATCCTAGAAACTCCATAACATATTAGCTGGTACCTTATTAAAATTAATTTGGTCTTTCATACTGACATACCTGGAATAAGTTTCCTCCGAGCCATGGCTGCTGCTTTGTGAGATTCATACTCAACAAATGCAAAATGGCGGTTCCTGCCCTTCTCGTCATAACCAGGAGGAGTAATGACATCGACCACACCGTCAGTCAACTGGGTAAAACACACAAAGAGCAGTCATAAACAACATTAAAGTGCAGTCTCTCACATTAATGTTGCCGATGAAAACGACACAACAGATCACATAAAACCTCAGTCTAAGTAAAAAAGGGGTTTTTTTCACATCATGTCTCCAGATGAAAAATAATAACAACAGTAATAATGATTTGCGTAATACCTTTTTCATCTCCTCCAGTATTTCTTCCTTCGTCTTTTCCTTAGGGATGGAGCCAATGAAGAGCCTGCAGTTATCCAGACTCAAACACACTCCAATGCATTTCCCTTGACGGATTTCGTAGTTGTCAAACATCACAATTGCCCTCTGAGCTGCATCCCTGGGGAACATTGATATTTATTTTTATCAATGGTTCAGTTTCTTCTCATTTAAGATAAGTACATGAGTCACAGGGGTGAAGCTTGACCATTCTACGGGTGGTTTAACAGTGTAAGCAGTTCTTTCTTTTTTTTTCCCCCAAGGATTGCCACAGCAAGTCAATACATATAACGTGTATTGTTGAGCGCCACAGGTTTACAACAACAGTCAATACCTTTCTGTGTACATGACGAAGCCATAGCCACGGTTCTCTCCACTGAACTGCATCATCAGTCTGAACTCGTAGATCCTACCAGCTCGCTCGAACAAAGGTACCAGTTCGTCTTCAAACATGTCTCTTGGAATTTTGCCAACAAAAACCTCACATCCCCGTGGAGGTGACGGGCCCTGCCAACCTAGAGCAACACACAAGTGTATTTTGAGACTTCACTCCAATAATGTTACACACAGCCAGATCCGGAAAAGTGCATAACTAATTCCAGAAATTTTCTGTCAATCTCAACCACTTAGACCAGTGGGTGTCAAACCGCAGTGGGTGCAGTTTTCTGTTCCAACCCATCATTGGGACGCCTTCTCACCAGTTAGGTATCTTACACTGTAAATCTACACTGTAAATCAGATGAATGATGATTTGGTGCTGTCTGATTCAGCTGACATGTGCTTGCAGGGTTTGAACAATAACCTGATTCCACTGCAGCCCTTTGACAGATCAGTTTGACACCATTGAGCCTTACACTGTTTAAAGCGTCTCCCTCTTTTGGGGGCCAGCGAAATATTGTTTACCGCATCTGGATGCAATGATCCAGAACTTATCACACTTTTACATGGAGTGGCAATGATGACACAACTTCAGCCTAAGTAACAGATCACATCAAACCCTGGTGATAGTTTCTTAGAGGCCAAGTTGGAGGTCAAAGACACGTACCAGGTGGGGGTCCCCCATACTTCCTCTGTCCGTTGTCTTGCATGATGTTGTATCCCGTCCTCTCCATGAGATCGAGAAGGGCCAACTCTTTTGAGCGAGACTGGCTTTCACCCGATGAATTCTCATTCACGTCGCTATTGGGCACGCAGCTTTCGACTGGAAAGCAACAAATATTGCCAAAAATAGTGCGTTTAATGTACAAACAGCATTGCCCTCAATTCAACAAACCATTGCCCTCAGTTTACTCAACCCATGTCATTGTGAATTTCTTACCTTTCATACTACCTCAAAGGGCTTCTGACCACAGCATTTAATCACTACTGCACATGAAATGCGAGAAGACAATTGTGTCGACACGGTGTTATTTAACGTTTATAAAGCGAAAGATGAAAGGGTGACGAAACCTTTGTGACGTATCAGAGGACGGAATACGTCTCAAAGTCGCCTTCAAAGTGAAGTGCACCAACAGAAAAACGTCAAACCGATGTTCGTTGAGTTTGATGAGTCTTATATTTACGGCATGAAAGTTCGACGTTTTGATATTTTATCCTCTGAAACGAACCGGTCCAAATAGCATTAAATAGTACATTGTATTCAAATGCTAACGTAGCTATTTTAGCGGCTAGCATCGTTAGCTTGGGCAACATATGCCGTTTTTATTTTGCCAAACGGTTGACAGGAACAAAATGTTTCGTAAATCAAGCTTGATTTGAACCTACCAGTTTCCTCCATGGCGTTCGAACTTCTTGTCGCAGAATAAAAACGAATAAAGGATAAATATCGAGTCGTTTAATGGGGTTTACTTGATGACCGATGCACCATGCGATGACAGCAGACGTCGAAGGAGAGTGGAGTGTATGGTGGTGATCGCGAGCCTCGACTTCTTTATTCTCAGTGAAGTGCAAAAGTTTGTAAAATGACACATGCTACTTAGAGCTCAACGGAATAGATATAAAGACGTAGGCGGGAAGCTTGGCTCTGTGCTTTCTCCAAAGACCGGCTCGGGGGCCATTTGTGGCCCCTGATCACATTTATGTGGCCGTCCATCTCTATTTTCGGCAATATAGAAAATGAGCACTTTTTATTAAGACCGCTTCAGTCAAAAGAAACTTTACCATGCTGAATTGTAATGCTGATTGCAGAATGTAAAGCGTTTACTTGTCTGTCTGTTATGACAGCTCTGTTTCAAACTTCTGAAACTGTTCGAGTGTTTAAAACATTCAAAATTGCATTGCTTTTTTGAATTAAAAGTTAAGAGGAAAAGTTGTCCGCTACACATTTGCTTCTCACTCAGGCCCAATTTGAAACATTTTTGGACATTTCCTCCTTAGCATGTGAAAATATTTGCAATAAATCTGTCAAATAGAGATGAACGCTCACTACTTGACCAAAGAAAACACAGTCTCGGTCCATCGCATTACCAACACCAAGGAAGTTATTTTCAACAGCGTAGATTTTTCTGTCTGTTCCCAAAATCACTTGAAAATTTATGGCGGGATCTGGATGGATTTTTCAGGAAATATGTGAAGTGGGACAAGAAACAAATGGTTCAAATTTGGACTGATCGGAGTTGCATTCTCAGTGCTTTTCTAGTTTTGTAACACTTGGCTCGGACAACATCAACGACTGGTCCTGGTCTGCGCATCAATTAGTCAAACATTTGTGCAAAGACAAGTATTAAGTAATGGCAGCAGCAGCGAGGAATAGTTGTTTAGAACGCACATTTAAATGTAGTCATTACATGTCATGATCACAGAGTATGAACGCATTTTCCCCATGTTTCACGAAGTAAACCAGATGATAAATGACAGTACGAATGTCATCACGATGGTCCATAAGTTTCCATCGCTGCAGGCGATGAGCAGGTACAGTGACAGCAGAGTCATCGCCAAGGCAACACACCAGTTCAGCAACATCCGCCTGATTGTTTTGCAGAACTGAGGAAACAAAAAGATGTTTCTTGAATGTCAAGCCGTCTAGAAAGAATGGACTTTACACTGAAAGCTACAGATTAGTTTGATTTCCCTCACACTTAACTGGATTAAGCTGCAGACCAGGGCAACTCAGTCAAATAAACTCCAAGTATTAATCAGCTTTCAGATTTGTTTTTGACTCTTTAAAGACAGTAACACCACATTTGCATTCTTTGACTCAAGTTCTTTTTCTTCAGGTTCTGGGTACATGTGTCGGACATAGCCAAGCGGGCCTCACCTTGAAAGTTTGGAAGCTCATGGCTGTGCCATAGCGGCAGTACATGACATAATGTTCACAGTTGTACCACAGTAAACTGTAGCTTCCATTGCCAATCAGCTTTGTTGCTCTCTGCGCGATCTCATCACCCTGAAGTGGTGGACGACTGCACACCTGTAGGACGACAACATGGAGACGAGATAAACAGAGTTTTGGTGAGTTACATACAGAGTATGTGCTCGATCAGATGTGCGACTGTGTTGAACCCAAAACTGTTGTAGAAACCTGTAGCAAATCTTTCACTCTAAGGCAATTCAGATATACCAAGGGAAATGTCGGGGTGCCTCACACCTCTAAACCCTTTACAGACTTCAACCCATCAATCCCATTAAAGGGAATCAGTGGGTAGACATGATGGTGTTCTTAATTACCTTATCCAGTGTGTTGATATGAATTGGAGATCCATAGGCGAAGTCATCCACTGAGTCCACCCTCACGCTGCCACGCTGGAGGACAGCAATCAAAGACATCAACACTATGAAATATTTATTCTTTTATTTACTGCAAAAAATGTGAAATCAGTTGTGAAGTGTGTTGAGTTGATAGAGAGGTGCTAATCTATTAAAATAATCTGTTTATTGTAACTGTGATGTAGCAGAGTGACTTCTTGGATGTCCCATGCCAGGAACATTTCAAGAGAGGCATGAGGCACTGACTCTGTGAGATGAAGTCCGGACCAAATATGTGTGCATGAGTTCTTTGTCAAGTGCCCTGGATGCTGGCAGTTGTAACCCTGCTGTACCTTTGTCATCGCGCCCAGAATGAGCCGGACGTTTGTGACCATTTGTTTGATCTGCTGTTGGTCTCGAGAGATGAGTGGCAGGATATCAGGGATGAAGTGAGCCACTCTGCAGGAAAGATGGGAAACAGAACAATCTTAGCTTTCTAACTCCACTGTGCTCCCAATGTCATCC